>NC_058520.1:418602492-419852492 GCF_904849725.1 Hordeum vulgare subsp. vulgare | reverse complement strand
CCAGGTATGCAACTCGAGTCTTTAGCTTCTCGATCCGCTCCAGAAAGTCCTTCACTTCCAGCTCATGCTCATAGTGGGCTTCCCGGGCTGCATCTTCAAGTTCAAGCTCGCGGAGTGACAGTTGCTTGATCTTCCTAGTGTCCTTGATCGCGTGATACACCAGAGTTCCGCTGTGTTTCTCCAAGGTCTGGGCATAAGACAAGAGAGTGTCATTGGTATTGCTTGAGATGATGTCTCCGTCTTCATTTCTCCGGGATACAGCGAATAGGTCTGGAGAAATAGGGCAGCCTTTGTATTCATCCTTGATACGTCCGAGTGCACAATGGATCGCCATGTCCCTTCCGAGAATCCAGTTGGGTGCGATGAACTTGAAATCCATCGGCTCAGTGCGCGGCTGGAATGTCCTTCCGGGAATGTGCACCTCGATCCTGTAGCGTGAATCCTCCGGGTAAGATGAAGTTGGCTTCCCTGTGATAGTCGGCAGAGCAATCCTCAAGTCCTTGGTGATCTGCACCAGCTCCTTTCCGAACGGCATAGTGGTGTCGGGCTGGCAAAACTCCGTGAACTTAACAAGGATGAAGGTGGCCATCTAAACATTAGAAAATCGGAGAGAAGTCAGAAATGATCAGAAGAGGAAATAGAAGATATAAGAGAAAATAGTTTTCTTCCTAAGGCTTTTCCAATCCTAGAGGTTACGTCCTAAGGTCAGCGTGTGCTCTGATACCATTTCTGTAGCGACCCGACTCAACGAGTCAAGCCTCTAGTGTTTCTGTACCATCCCAAGATCATGCTGGTACACACACAGTACATAATGTATATATTCAAGAGTGCAATCACACAGCTTTATTAACCGAAATCTCATAAAGAGTACTTTATTACAATAAAGGAGTACAATAAAGTGGCTGAAGGCCAACTCATGAGATTATCTAACGAAGACTAAGCGGAAGCATCAGGTAGGCGAGTCCATCTGACTCCAAGGGCATGTCGCTGAGCGTAGAACCGTAGCCTCACTCCTGGTCGGAAAAGTACTCTGCAACATGATACGTTGCAGCCGTGTAGGTCAGCATATTGAATATGCTGGCAAATCATCAAGAGAGGGGGGTAAAATAATAATAAACTATCTCTACATGCATATTTGGCCGGTGGAGCTAAGTTTTTGCATAAAGCCAGTTTTATCCTACAACAAAAGGGGTCGAAAGCAAAATATTACTACATAGTTTGTTGTTAACGAGATGGTTCCGCCAACCAGTTCTCGTACCCGAATAGTTGTTAACACCCGCATCATTATTAAGTTGTGTCGAGAGTTCAGGGGAAATTCAATGCCTTCGGCTCAAGTTGTCCATGACCGTGGACACGGCTAATCGATTAGGTTGAGTACTCTGCAGAGTTTTGCACACGTTCCCCACAAGATTTGATCGCCTCCGGATTTTTCCTCGCACTTCAGGGTGTTTGAAGACCGGATGATCAAAACATGGTCTTTCAACGGGTCCCTCTGAATCCCTGTCGGTGCCCATCCATTCCTATCGTTCGTCTACATCTGCTAGCACCGCCTGTCCAGAGTCGCCGCGTTGTCCAACCAAGCCAGAGCCCATAATGACTTGTGGCTGTGCAGGTAAGCCTTGAGTCTTGAAGTCTCCGTCCGTCCCTTTGAGCCTGGGTGAAGCTTTCCGCAGGATGACATGGCCTCTCCAGCATCCCGGGCATCCACTGGGTTTTCCAGGGAGCCGATCAACCGTCCTTCACCCAGTGTTGCATTGCATCCGAGGTCTTGAAAATCTTGTCTTAGTTCGGTCTTGGTTATTATATCAACCTCGCATCACTCGTGGAATACACTCAACCGATAACCCGTCTACTAGCGCATAGCACAAATAACATTGTCGTCCCGGGGCCAAGTGTCGGGGTTGTTGTGTTCCTACCACATGATACTACAACTATGACTGAAGTTTCCAAGTACCTAGGCAGCATGCAAATAGGGCAAAGAAGGTGATCTACTATGCATTGAAAACATAGGTAAAAATAACATGATCAAAGATGACTTGCCTTGATGATAGTGGTCCTGCTCGAGCGTCTCTAAGTAACACGCTTCGCACTCCGGATGATCTACCGATACAAACACAAATCACACCATAAGCAATTCAATCATGCCACAAGAAAAAAATAACATCACATGCAATGATTTGCAAAAGACTACGCAAAAGCATTTATCGCGCGCCGGTATGGCAGAAACTTGTTTCTGTTGAAAACACCAGTGAAAATACTTTAACAATTCTGAAAATTCTACCACAGTAAGATTTTATCCCTAGAAAACAGTAGCAAAAAGAATCAACTCAATATCATTTTTCAAACTCCTGGAATAAGCAAAACAGTGTTTAAACTAAATCTGCTCTAACTTATATAAAACAAATTCAAACACAGACAAATTATATGTTTTTAAAAACTACAGGACATTTTTGAGCTACTGGAAAAAGAATCAATGTCATTGGACGTAGGGATAAAAAGTTGTGGCCAAAACAAGATTGAAAGTTTCTGTTTTCGAAATCTGGACAGAAAATTACTAAACTGCTAGTGCTAATGAGAGGTTACACGTGGCAAGATGCTATTGGTTGTAGTGGCTGTTTGTTGAGTGGCTTCGAGCAAACAGCCTAAGGCTAGCAAAGTCGCCGGTTAATGCATAAGTGGCTAAAAGAACCTAATGGTTTTCTGGAATAAACCGAAGGGATACTAGTGTTCTAATCCTAGCCATTGCATGGGATTGCATGGGATCTAATGGCTAGGAGGGGTTGCATGCAAATAGAGAGAGAGAGGGAGTTAGCTACCTGTTGCTGGAGGGTGTTGCACCGTGGAAGGAGAGTTGGCCGGCGGGGAGGAGGGAGTAGCTCCGGCGGTGGAGACGTCGGGCGGCGGGGGAGTGGTTCCTCCTCCGCGGGGAAGAGGCGGCGGTGAAGAGAGAGATCGGGGAGGCTCTCCCAGGCGAGGCCGAGGGTGGCGCAGCCTCGGGCTGCTGCTGCTCCGGCGAGGCTCGTGGCGGCGGCGGCTCGTGGAGGCGGCGGCGGGGTGAAGTGGTGGCGGCTAGGGTTGGGGAGGGGTGGCGGTGGAGAGGGGTTTATATAGGCCTAGGGGAGGTGGAAGCTATGGAAGGGGAGGTAGAATAAAAGAAAGAAATCACAGTTCCTGTAGGGAAGGAAAGAGAGGGAGGAGAAAGAAGGAAGGAGAAAGAGGAGAGAAATACGTGGGGGAGAGACAGAGAAATAAGGGAGAGAGAGGAGGAAAAGTTACGTGGGGAGGGGTGGGGCTGCATGCGAGCTTGCATGCTGGTGGCGGCTGGGCTGAGCCACTTGGCTCGACCTGGCAGGTCCTTTTTTTTTGAAAAACAAACTAATAGCAGCAACAAAAAAAATAAAAAATAAAATAAAACAGTAAAAATATATATTTTCCTAGCTAACAAAATACTAGAAAAAAGTACTAATATACATATATGCACTAGAATACTTAGGAAAAACAAAATAACATATACAACTAATATATATATAATATATATAGGAAACCCTAGTTCCACCTAATGCAACTTTTAAAAATAGTTTTATGCAATAGGTCACACGACGCGATTGAAAAAAAAAACTCAACTAAAATAATTCGGAGTTTAGAAAAATTTGCAAAAACCAAAATGGTGACTTTAACTCACAGGGGAGAAGTCATATTATCTCCACTCCGATAAATTGCCCGTAGTCACATAACGATAAAATTTTCAGAAGAACACAATGATGCATAAAATATGAGATGCATATGAATGATCTATTAACATCCGAATTTGAGAAAATTGGGATGTTACACGCAGCATTAAGGACATACTCCTTCTTCCCAGCTTGTAAGATTAGCTTAAGATTACGAGCCGAGTCTACAAAGTTGCTTCCATCATCTTTCAACTTAGCTTTCTCTAGGAATGTATTAAAATTCAGGGTGACTATCGCGTGAGCCATGATCTACAACACAAATATATTCAAAGTGGACTTAGACTATGTTCAAGATAATTAGAGTTTAACTTAATCAAATTACTCGCTAAACTCCCACTCAAAAAGTACATCTCTCTAGTCATTTG
Source organism: Hordeum vulgare subsp. vulgare (assembly GCF_904849725.1). Taxonomy (NCBI): domain Eukaryota; kingdom Viridiplantae; phylum Streptophyta; class Magnoliopsida; order Poales; family Poaceae; genus Hordeum; species Hordeum vulgare. Next base: position 419,848,396 of record NC_058520.1, on the reverse strand, counting down.
AGTGGTTCATGATCCACTTACACTAGCTCAAGTCCGATCATCACGTGAGTCGAGCATAGTTTCAGTGGTAAGCATCCCCATGCTAATCATATCATCTATATGATTCATGATCGACCTTTCGGTCTCATGTGTTCCGAGGCCATGTGTGCACATGCTAGGCTCGTCAAGCTTAACCCGAGTGTTCCGCGTGCGCAACTGTTTTGCACCCGTTGTATGTGAACGTTGAGTCTATCACACCCGATCATCACGTGGTGTCTCGAAACGACGAACTGTAGCAACGTGCATAGTCAGGGAGAACACAATTTCATCTTGAAATTTTAGTGAGAGATCACCTCATAATGCTACCGTCGTTCTAAGCAAAATAAGGTGCATAAAAGGATTAACATCACATGCAATTCATAAGTGACATGATATGGCCATCATCATGTGCTCCTTGATCTCCATCACCAAAGCACCGGCACGATCTTCTTTGTCACCGGCGCCACACCATGATCTCCATCAACGTGCCGTCATCGGGGTTGTCGTGCTACTCATGCTATTACTACTAAAGCTACATCCTAGCAAAATAGTAAACGCATGTGCAAGCACAAACATTAGTATAAAGACAACCCTATGGCTCGTGCCGGTTTCCGTACCATCGACGTGCAAGTCGATATTATCTATTACAACATGATCATCTCATACATCCAATATATCACATCACATCGTTGGCCATATCACATCACAACCATACCCTGCAAAAACAAGTTAGACGTCCTCTAATTTTGTTGTTGCATGTTTTTCGTGGTGACCATGGGTATCTAGTAGGATCGGATCTTACTTACGCAAACACCACAACGGAGATATATGAGTTGCTATTTAACCTCATCCAAGGACCTCCTCGGTCAAATCCGATTCAACTAAAGTTGGAGAAACAGACACTTGCCAGTCATCTTTGAGCAATGGGGTCACTCGTAGCGATGAAACCAGTCTCTCGTAAGCGTACGAGTAATGTCGGTCCAAGCCGCTTCAATCCAACAATACCGCGGAATCAAGAAAAGACTAAGGAGGGCAGCAAAACGCACATCACCGCCCACAAAAACTTTTGTGTTCTACTCGAGAAGACATCTACGCACGAACCTAACTCATGACGCCACTGTTGGGGAACGTCGCATGGGAAACAAAAATTTTCCTACGCGCACGAAGACCTATCATGGTGATGTCCATCTACGAGAGGGGATGTGTGATCTACGTACCCTTGTAGACCGTACAGCAGAAGCGTTAGTGAACGCGGTTGATGTAGTGGAACGTCCTCACGTCCCTCGATCCGCCCCGCGAACCGTCCCGCGATCAGTCCCACGATCTAGTGCCGAACGGACGGCACCTCCGCGTTCAGCACACGTACAGCTTGACGATGATCTCGGCCTTCTTGATCCAGCAAGAGAGACGGAGAGGTAGAAGAATTCTCCGGCAGCGTGATGGCGCTCCGGAGGTTGGTGGTGATCTTATCTCAGCAGGGCTCCGCCCGAGCTCCGCAGAAACGCGATCTAGAGGTGAAACCGTGGAGATATGTGGTCGGGCTGCCGTGGCAAAGTTGTCTCAAATCAGCCCTAAAACCTCCGTATATATAGGGGGAAGAGGGGGAGCCTTGCCTTGGGGTCCAAGGACCCCCAAGGACTTCGGCCGAGCCTAGGGGGGCAACCCTCCCCTTCCAAACCGAGTCCAACTAGGTTTGGAAGGAGGAGTCCTTCCCCCTTTTCCCACCTCCTCCTTTTTTTCTTTTCTCTTTGATTTTCTTCCTATGGCGCATAGGGCCTTCTTGGGCTGTCCCACCAGCCCACTAAGGGCTGGTGCGCCACCCCCAAGGCCTATGGGCTTCCCCGGGGTGGGTTGCCCCCCCCGGTGAACTCCCGGAACCCATTCGTCATTCCCGGTACATTCCCGGTAACTCCGAAAACCTTCCGGTAATCAAATGAGGTCATCCTATATATCAATCTTCATTTCCAGACCATTACGGAAACCCTCGTGACGTCCGTGATCTCATCCGGGACTCCGAACAACATTCGGTAACCAACCATATAACTCAAATACGCATAAAACAACGTCGAACCTTAAGTGTGCAGACCCTGCGGGTTCGAGAACTATGTAGACATGACCCGAGAGACTCCTCGGTCAATATCCAATAGCGGGACCTGGATGCCCATATTGGATCCTACATATTCTATGAAGATCTTATCGTTTGAACCTCAGTGCCAAGGATTCATATAATCCCGTATGTCATTGCCTTTGTCCTTCGGTATGTTACTTGCCCGAGATTCGATCGTCAGTATCCGAATACCTATTTCAATCTCGTTTACCGGCAAGTCTCTTTACTCGTTCCGTAATACAAGATCCCGCAACTTTCACTAAGTCACATTGCTTGCAAGGCTTGTGTGTGATGTTGTATTACCGAGTGGGCCCCGAGATACCTCTCCGTCACACGGAGTGACAAATCCCAGTCTCGATCCATACTAACTCAACGAACACCTTCGGAGATACCTCTAGAGCATCTTTATAGTCACCCAGTTACGTTGCGACGTTTGATACACACAAAGCATTCCTCCGGTGTCAGTGAGTTATATGATCTCATGGTCATAGGAATAAATACTTGACACGTAGAAAACAGTAGCAACAAAATGACACGATCAACATGCTACGTCTATTAGTTTGGGTCTAGTCCATCACGTGATTCTCCTAGTGACGTGATCCAGTTATCAAGCAACAACACCTTGTTCATAATCAGAAGACACTGACTATCTTTGATCAACTGGCTAGCCAACTAGAGGCTTGCTAGGGACAGTGTTTTGTCTATGTATCCAGACATGTATATAAGTCTTCATTCAATACAATTATAGCATGGATAATAAACGATTATCTTGATACAGGAATTATAATAATAACTATATTTGTTATTGCCTCTAGGACATAATTCTAACATATGTATCCCCTACCCTTTTGGGCTTATGAATGCAGCGGGTGCCCCATGCCGGCGTTTGCGGCATACCTTTTCGATTCTCTCAATCGTGTCATTTCTTGAGCGAACTCCTTAGTCCGGCTCCTTGGACCTGGGGGCCAGCTGTCCGGTCCGATTCCTCTCTCCACTTCGTAGCTGGTTAAGTAGTGTGGGCCAAGCAAAAAACCTAATAGTCCGCCTAGTTATAGAATGGTTCCTGGCTGTCCGGCTAGCGGGACTCTGGACGGAGAAGTTTGCCACGCATCAACGCCGACAACGAAAGTGCGGCGGACCCGGGCTAGCCGAACTCTTTGTGGTAATTTTCTAGCCGGCCTCTACCAAGCTCGCCCTAATTTGAAACGTACCCGTGTATCCAGAGATCCACGGCGAACCCCCCCAAAGGCATAAGCCCTGTCCTAGTCATAGACCGGCTCCCGACTGTCGGGCTGCTAGGGTGGAAGCCGAAGGAGGGCATAGTTTTGGAAGAAGAAAAGCCAAAGGAATAAGAAAACAAGGGACGAGTGGGCAAGCAAAAACATTGAAACAAAGCATGCATATATTACCAGCAATCATAAATGGCCCACAGCCAACAGTTCAATACGTTACACCCCAAGTGGGTGGAATTGCAGACTTAACAAAAAAATCAGGAAAAGAAGAAAATTTATTAGGCGGCAGCTCCGCCGTGGGCTCCGGAAGCACCCCCGGCAGCCGAGGCGGACGCCTCATCGACGGCACCGGATCCTCCCGCGGCACCGAGGAGGGCGCCTTGTCGACGGATCTGGCCCCTCCCGTGGTACCCGATGTGGACGCTCCGTCTTCGGCTCCGGCGCCTCCCGGGTCACCAATCATGGTCATGTCCTCCTCCATCTGAGGGTCGGCGTATGCGGCACTGTTGGAGTCTGTGAGCTCGAGCTCCGTCCCACCGATGCTACCTTCAGCGTCATGGAGGGCCAGCTCGTACTGGGGCTCCGGAATTGTGTTGTCGTTGGCCCTCCGCTCGGCGATGTACTCGTCCCACAGGGCAAACGAGGCCAAGTCGCTGGCCCGCAGGAGCAGCTCGTCCTCCACTGCCGCCAGCTATGCATCCGTGTCGGTGTGCTGGGATACAAGCAAGCCCCAAGTCGAGGTACGAGTACCACGACTTGGCGACCCAAAGTGCCATGAATGTGTCGGCTCGCGCTGCCGAGGCGTGCTAGTCGCCGAGCCGGGTGGTTCCCACCTCCAGCCACCTCGCCACCCGGCTCATGGACTCCGGCTGCACTGTGCTCAGCCAGAGCGCATGGACCATGGCCAACCCAGCCTCCTTGAGCCTCGCCATGGCCTGTTCCAGCCCCGTCAGGTGGGCCTTGGCAGCGATCCCTAACTCCTCCACGCTTCAGCCGACGAACGCCTCAATATGGACGTTCGTGTCCCGCTACTCCTGGCGGTGGAACACAATCGCCGTCTCCGCAGCATCCCACGTCCCCGGAAAGAGATCTGGGGAGGATAGCGGGCGCATGGCATAAGAGAGAAGGAGAAGAGAGAAAACTCAAATCAACATCGAGAAAGAAAAACAAGATAAAGAGGGCTTACTAAAAAGGAGGGCGTCCATCTTGTGTGCCTCCTCCTCCATCTCGCGCTCCGTGGTCGCGTATGCCTTGAGCTAGTCGGCAAGCGCGACTTGCGCCACCCACGTCCCCTCGGCCTCCTCCGCCAGACGGTCATCCTTGGCCTTTAGGGCCGCCTTGCGAGCAGCTTTCAGCTGCTCCTTGTCGTCGAGATGGACCTGCTCCAGCCTCTCCAGCTCCGCAGTGTGGGTCGTCTTCAGCTGCTACAAGGCCTGGCGGTGGGTCGTGTCCCACTGCTCCAGCTCCACGAGCTGAGCCGCCTCACGGTCTTTCTTCTCCATCTGCAGAAGTTCCGCCTCCTGGCAGAGCCAGACGCACTACGCCAGAAGAGCATCACGCTACTTGCCGGCTTGGTCCAGCCCACTCTGATGATCGGCCAACTGGTTCACCACCTCCTTATGCCAGCCCAACAACGCGTTGTGGGCGGTCACCCTGCTGTCATGATAATCCTGTGAAGGGAAAAAGAAAAGCCCGATGCGAATAAGATTCGACCCAGCTGGCTCCCAGCTGACCCGATACTCGGGGGCTGCATCCAGTGGGTGCGCTTGCGTGCCCCCACTGAAAGCAAAAGATAGAGGTTCGTCGTGACTTGGACTCGACCAGGATGATTTCCAGCCGGCCCAAGTTCCAGGGGCTACACCAAGTGGGTGCGCTGGCGCGCCCCCACGAAAGGAAGAAGCGGAAGAAAAAATTTCAACAAAGAAGAATAGAGAGGCAAAGAACGCACCCCGACTAACTGCTCAAGGTGAAGCAACTCCTCTCACGTCGCCTCGGCCGCCTACTCCATGTAGCGACGGCATTGGCCAAACTCCATGATCAGCGCGGGCACTCTGCTTACCTGCGCGCCAGGGGCTCCCCTCGCAAGGCGCCCGCCGGTTGCGTCCTAGGTCTCCATCGGCCGGCTCCCCGCGCCAAAAACGGCCATGGAGGCGCTGGGCCACGCCCCGATACGGCCAGGCACCGGCTTCGGGTGGACCACCCCCGGCCGGCTCTGCACCTCCAGCCGGCTCCATCGACGAGCCGACCCGGTGAGGCTCCGTCGCCGTAGGGACCTCGACTCCCGGGGCCTCGCTTCCCTCCTTCGTCGACGGATCCCCGGCGGCATTTGCCTCGCCACCCAAGGCCTCCGTTCCCGACGGCGGGGCCTCAACCTCGGACGCCTCCGATGTCACATCCGGGGGTGACTTCGGGGGCCTCCGACGCGGTCTCGACATGTGGCGGGGGTGCCTTCGTCTCCTCCGGTGCTTCATCGGGACCCTACGGGTCCGTCCCGGGCGCCTCCGGAGAAGCATCACACCTTTGCTCAGGTCCTTTGGCGGCCTCTGTCGTGTTCGCATCCGGGTGATCCACCTCCCGCTCCCGCACGGGGTCGTGCGACCGCTTTGATCGCTTCTCGCTAGTCGGCAGCGGCTCCACACCAAAGCCGTCCTACTGCGGCTCCGAGTGGCTCCCCCCGGCTGCCATCTACTGGACGCCTCCTCCCACGGGTGTCTCTCCTTCTCTATTAGCGCCCGTTGCGCCGCCTCCAATTCAGCCCAGCCGGCCCGCTCCCTCTCTGAGCTTCCCCCTTTCTCCGTCGTCGCCATCCGGGCCGACTTTGTCAAGGCGCCAGGGGCCCTACTCGTCACTTTTTGGATGAGTGATGAAGCTTTGCAAAGAAAGGAGAAAAGAGAAAAGAAGACTTACCCTATGTTGACGGGAACCGACCGTCTAGAAGGCCGAGACAACACGATCCGTCGTTTCTTCCCGCCGCCTCCGCGACCACCAGCCGGAGCCCAGATGCTCCACGCTTAGGAGCCGGACGGCTCCCTGTCGGCAGCTTGCCTCTCCTCTTGGCCTCCACCGCGTCTCCTACTGGGCCACGACCGGCTCGACGCCTCCTCCTTAGCATGCTGGGGACGTCGTCAGGCCACTCGGAATCTTCCATGGTGGCTACATCGCACGACTTTGATGCCTCAGCATCATCATTAGGCCAACTCAACAACACACACTTAAGGGACTCACCAGCCGGCTCGGATGCGTCCGATTCCACCGAGTCGCCCTCCGACGTCGCGTCTCCGGCGCGGGCTGCCATCTTCGCCTCGACCTCGTCAGCATCCTCGATCTCCTTCGGATCCGACCCCGGTAGGTCGGCGGCCGGCAGGCCATAGGCCTAGAGCGGGGGAAACAGCTGCCACCACATACGGCATCCGGCATCAAGCCCAAAGCATAAGAAGAACATCTAACAAAAGGCGAGCCGACGCGTTACTTACCATCGGGGCCGGATGGTCCCGGTCGTAGGCATTCTTGCCCCAGCTCCAATTGTCCTCGTCCATCGGATTGGCGGCGATGAGGTTCACCCGTTGGGCGACCCAATGGGCCCCTAGTTCCTTCTTCGAGAGCTAGCGCAGGTCGTTCCAGCCACTCATCTGGCAGATGAGGTGCAGTCTGTGCTGCAACGGCTAGATCCGGCCCGACGCCATGGTGGCCAGCACATCCACCGTTGTGAGGCCCTCTACGGCGAACATGTGCTCTAGCCGGCCGCATATCTCATCCACCTCCTCGGCTGCAGGCGACAGCTCTGCCTTCCAGTTCAACCTGTCCACCAGTGGAGCGTCGAAAAAGGCCGACAGGTTAACATGGTCGCGCGCCGGATCGAGGTTCTTCAGATAGAAGAACCCCCTACTAGTTTTTCATGGAATCCTGCCGGAGCAAATACGGTAAACCGGTGCGATGATGTACAAGCGCTGCCCCACAAGTGTTCCTCCGCATCCCGCCCGTGGCCGGATCCTTCACGGACGACTGCTTGAAGAAGAAGAGCCAGTGCCACAGGTCCAGGCGCGGCTTAATCCCCAAGAAGCTCTCGCAGAGGGTGACGAACACCGCCAGCTGCAGGACGACGTTGGGGGCGAGGTGATGACGCTGCAGGCCGTAGTGCGTCAAGAAGCCGGAGAAGAACTCGCTCGCTGGCAGCCCGAGTCCTCGAGCGAAGTGCTCGGCGAACACCACCACCTTGCCTTACTCCGGGACCAGAGAGTTATCCTGGCCAGGGATGAGTGCGGTGACAAGCTCGGCCGACGGAAGCTTGCGGTGGTGGTAGAGTACCTCGATGTACTCTTCGACGATGTCGCTGCCGTCCCAGGCCCCACGGGTAGTCGACATCTCCTTAGAGAAGAGGAGTTGAAATGGGCACTTAGAGCGAAAGTGCGACATGTTGTTCAAGGTGATGACAACATGCAATATTTCCATCTAATTGCGAATGGAAAACACAGAAAGAAAAAAATATTCCAACTTGAGCAAGATGAAGGTACTTTACATGGCAACGACGCTGATCCACCCACTCTTGCCGAAACCAGGGAGGCTTTGATTACCGGGTCTATCCGATGGGAGATGGTAGCTCGGGATATCTAGAACCAGTTTGGATGACGGTTCAGTAATAGGATAGATGGTTAGGCATCTAGGGATATGTTAGCCGGTTGTGGCATCTTCTAGTTTATTTTTGAATTATTTTGCTCAAGCTTGTTCGAAACCGCTTAATTTTTTATTGATTTCGTCAATAAGATGGATGCATGCATCTTACTGATGCAGAATAAGGCCCATGTTTGCCGATTTTTTCAACCTTGCTTCTAACCTCAATCTTACAGGGTGTCTCGCATTCCTAGGTCTCAAAATATTTTTACTCATTGTCTGGCCTAGAATATAGATCATCTACCAGTAGCTCCTTCCTTTGCAGCAAAGCCACTTGATGTAATCTCGAGATGGCATATGAAGCCATTCACTTTTCTTTAGAAAAGCTTCTCTGTTTACACTATTTGGGATGTTAATTCATACTCCCTTCATAAAAGAAAACGTCTAGATCACTATAGAGTAAAATATAGCTCTCTTTGACGTTATCAAAAAAAAAAAGCATGTTGTACAGCTCGTCCGCATGCATGGAAGAGAGAGGGAGACACATGTCCATCTGCATTTGAATTGTAAACTATAGCAGGTCAAATAACTGGGGCTACCTGCAGCTTATTTTAATTCAACCCTTAGAACAAGTACAATAAGATACAATCAGCAGATTGTAAGGATTAAAATACTATATCTTTGCTGAGTTGAATGAGAGAGAAGATGAGAGAGAGGGGAAGCGGGCTCTTCGTGAAGAGTCAGCTCTACCACGTGCTCCTAGGTGCTTTGTGAGAATGAAATATGTGTCATATATAATAATAGTAGTACTCTTTTATAATCAACTATTGTACAAACTAATTATAAGATGGACTATAAGACTGTTTATAGCCAGCAGTTCGCTATACTATTAACCATGCTCTTACTAGTCGATCGGCCTGCTCGTGCTCGGCAACCAATTAAAGACCGAAAACCGGACCTCAGTTCAAGCATCGGTACGTGACAAATCAGGTTTTCTGTGCCACGGATCAACAAACGGACACAGACAAACACACACACAAATCCGAACTTAGTGTGAAAATCCATTTAAAATTCCCCGCATTCAGAAATGGCGCGAGAAGGGTCCATTGCATGCAGAAATGGCACGAGAAGGATCCCATGCATGAATCCAGACACTGTTCAAAATATCTCGGATATCTTGTTAAATCAGTCGGTTTATCTCGTTGTCTGGCCGATAAGATATACTGATCCAAAGTCGCGTGTACTACTCCTTCCGTTCCTAAATATAAGTCTTTGTAGAGATTTCACTAGTGGACTACATACGGATTTATATAGACATACTTTAGAGTATAGGTTCAATCATTTTGCTCCGTATATATATCTTTATTGAAATCGCTTAAAAGACTTATATTTAGGAACAGAGGGAGTAGATCGGAGGCATGCGCGTGTATACGAGTGCATCTTTTCAGGGGTTCGTCATTTTGCTAGCGTTGCCTGTCGCACAGAAAGTCCGTGTGACAAACTACTTGCTAGCATTACCGTCGCTAGAAAGTCTGTGTAGAGGAGCTATGAGGGAGAGGATATGGAAGGAGGAATGTAGTGCATGTCAGATCATGACGACTGCGGTGGACGATGGCCGTGGCGCCACGTCCTACACGACAAGCATTGATTCGTGCGTGCGAGGCCCTGTTAGCGGCGAGAGGAACTAGTTATTAGCCTCGTCGCCGCAGAGAAAGTCCGTACATAAACAATGTACAAAGGAGAAATGCAGTGTTCACATCATGGCAGGGTCGGCGCAGAAGGACGAGAGAGAGGACGCCGAGATGACCGACGCCAAAAACGACTCCAATGTATTAGGACACGGGCAAGGAGATCAAGACGAACGGTGCCGACATCGAGAGGGACGAATAGGAGGGCTCTGAAGCAGAGAACAAAGTAGAAGAAATACAGTGTGCGCGTCACGACGGATTAAGGAGAGAAGACCGAGATGAACAATCATCGAAACAAAAAACTTGTAACATGAATGTTGTGTGGAACTGCAAAATGAAGCTAGCGGTCAAAGGAAATTTCAAATGGTCGACTGTCGGTGACGAATTTGACAAAAATCGTCCCAAATAGCTTCGAGCATCAACACAAATTTGAGCACTTACGACTGACGAAACTACACACCGTCAGAAAAATGGAACCGTTACATTGATGTGCATCTTTTTCGTGTAGAGCTTATCTTGAATTGAAACACCGTAGTGTAGATTACAAGTGACAAGGAAGAAAGGACATTAGGAAGGAGCTGTGTGAAGGTAGAGGAAGATGCATGTACGGAGCTCACATCCCTTAGTCCCCTCTAGTGCAAGGGGCCTACTCATATGTGCTCGTTGTGGCTCAGCTCAGCCTGGCTCATAAAAAACCGCGTATCTAAGGGTTGCCAACGAGACATGCCCACATGTGCTTTGAGTTTCGTGCTATGCAGCCCAGCAATGTACACAGGTAATCAAACAACCAGTTTCCTCTCGCGCGGGCCTGGTTGGGCCTAATGCACGCAACCAAACACGCCCCAAATGTCCCGTTCATTCACTTTCCTCCCTCGCCTCGCTCCAGAGATAAAACACAAATCAAAATAAACGACCACGTGATATAAAATATTAAGGAAATAGTTTTACATAGCAGATCCCGAGATAACTGACAACATAAAACACACATAATTTGTTAAAAAATAAAACATGAAGGTCGGATAAAATGCTACACAATGCCCTAGGAAACCTAAGCTACACGACAACTCACCCAATAGGTATAACGTCGCAAAGTGTCACCGCTGCCATGTCCAAAGTGAGAACGGTCTTCACCCAGAAACATATCACGGAGACAAGAACTAAAATGACATCTTCAAGAGGAGAACGACGCCCGCGGGTGTCGCCGTTGTGAGCGAAAAAGCATCAAGCTTTCACTCAACAACGCACTCGTGTCACCACGAGGCATTTAGGACCATCGTGACGAGCACATACCTCAAAATATGGATCCGGTCATCGCCGCCACCAGCAACAAATAACAAGCGTGAGTCTGCGTCGCTACACCCCTTGTTGACCACATGAGTAAGATACATAGCCACCACCACTGACCTGATGCATGTCGGACAGTCAACCATCTATACCGCCACATGATGCTGCCACCCTACCGTTCATAACTCGAGACATCGACAACCGACAACATCGCGACACACCAACCTTGGTAGTAAGAACGTATGACACCTCCTTCTAGTTCTTGCCTGACATCAGCCATTGGATCTAGGTCTATACTTCCAATGTAGAAGCCGAAGACGGTGTGTCCCCAACCATTCTGTTGGACCGAAGGAGGGGGGACACGACCCCGTATGTTCAGCGAGCGGCCACTGACCAGCCCTGGCCATAGCCCTCTAACCTTAGCCGAAGCAAGCTCACATGACGCCACATTCGTGGCCTTCGCGCTGATACGTCTCCGACGTATCTATAATGTATGTATATATTTGAGTTGTTATTTGTTCTAAGACACTTGTTTAGTATTATGAATAGTCATTGTACATGTGTATTCTAGTTTCTATGCTATCACTTGTGTCTTTTGTTTGAGTGCACTTGTATATTTAGGCAAGAAATAAGGTTTACAATGTAATATTGAATTTAAGAGGCGAGTGTAGAGTGACAGAATACAGTCCCCAAGTCTTGGATTTATAACTTATGTGATTATGGGGACTCAAGATCTTAAAGTTCTGGTTAGTTTTTACCTTAAGAATTTCCAAGGGTTTGGCAGGTTTCCCTTGGAGTTCGATCATAAGTACATGTGGTTTATTGATTTTGCAACATATAAGCATAATTCCACCCGGGAATAAACATGACCTCCACCTATTGAGGGAAACATAAAATCAAGTTTTACATAATGCTTTGTGTGTCCATGTCGTGCAAAGTATCTTCATTCTCACATAGCTATAGAAATTTGATAGGTTGAACATTGAGATGCATATTGTTCATTACTTTTAGACATTGCCAAAAATTTACAAGAAAAACAACCACTATATCACAAAATATTCAATTGTGTAGTGCTACTTGTAAACTACATTTGAATTTTCCCTGAATAAGAGAGGAGATGCAACACCCGTAGAGATAAGTATTTCCCTTAGTGAGAACCAAGGTTATCGAACCAATAGGAAGCCACACAAATGCCCGTCTTCAACATCTACACAACAAAATAGCAAACACATAGGCCCAACGCGGGCATGAGGGTTATCAAGCCCCTTGAACTCATTACTTGCAAGTGATAAGTAATTCTAGATAGATAATATAAATATAAAATAAAATAACAGTGGATAAATTGCAGCAATATTTCTAGTTTTTTGTAATTTGATTTATGAGAACCCGGGGGCCATAGTTTTCTCTAGAGACTTCTCTAGCCAAGAAAGCATACGATAGGTGAACAAATTAATGTTGGACAATTCATACAAAAGCGCATAGTCACATAGTATTTATACACGATAATAATCACACATATAGCCATCACATACATAAGCAAGTAGACCAAGTCTTGCCTGCATCTACTACTATTAGTCCGCTCATCAACCGTTAGCCAACATGCATCTAGAGTATTAAGTAAAAATTGAGTAATGCTTAAACAAGATGACATAATGTACACGAAGTAAACTCAACTAATATGAATAAACCCCACCGTTCTACCCTTAATACTAGCAATACAATACGTGTGAAGTCCCCTTCTCTCATGGTAGTGTGAACTCAAGATTGAACCCATCACAACGCACAACTCCCATTGCAGATAAATCAATCTAGTTGGCCAAAACCAAGCTGATAGATCGGAGAAAAATACAAAGCTATCATAATCACGGATATAAGAATTCATAGATGACTCAAATATTTCTCATGAATAATGTGAACATAAATCCACAATTCATCGGATCCCAACTCCTTGAGTAGGTAAATGATAAAAACAGAATTTTGGATGTGACACGCTACCAAAGAGCAACTCCAACAGGTGCGCTATCTAAGCGGCACGCTGCAAAAACCTGATTTTAGCGCGCACTAACCCGAGTTGGGCGCTCTAGCAGCTGCGCAAAAATCACGTATCCGCTAAACTCGGTCCAGCGCGCAGATCAAAACGGCATCGCCCGCTATGTATTTGTTGCACCCACCCCCGCGTGTTGGAGAGCGACGACTCGCGCGCGACTTCCCCCAACCGCTAGAACAGACGTCCAGGCGCTAGCGCTGCCGCCCGGATACTTCCCCATTTGCCCCGACGGTCGGTCGGCGCTTCCTCCACCCATCCTCGCTTGCTACCGTTGCTTCCTTCACCTCCTCCGCTCGCCGCCGCCCCTCGAGCGCATCATCCTTGCGACGAACAACGAAGAACAACGCCCGATGACCGTTTGGAGGTCGACGCCCACAAGGTGTTTGACAAAATGCTTTGCGAGGTATGTAATACTTCAAATTTATATTTTGTAGATGAATTTCATGGATGTTGTTTCTAGTTTTAAACTAATTTAAATACAATATTGTAGATGAGTTCGTCCTATGATTCTTTCGACGAAGAATTTGATATTCAAGAGGAGAAGGACCTCGCAATAATCGTAGCTATGCACGCCAATAAAAAACTAATGCATGATGGTTCGGTTATGGGTAGTCAGAAATTGTGGAGGGATAAGATCGATGCCCACAAAAGTTGATGAGGAAGTATTTTGCGGAGGATGACACACACCCCGAGTCCTACTTTTGATGCTATTTCAGGATGAGCATCGAGTTGTTCAAACATATTGTATAGGAACTGTCGAGCCATGATCTTTTTTTAGCAAAGGAGGAATGCCACCGGAGAACTCGAGCATAACACATTTCAAAAGGTGACTGCTGCTTTGCGTATGTTGGCATACAATATTCTGGCGGATCTCGTTGATGACCACTTGGTCATGGATGAGAGTCAACCCATTATGTGTTTCAAGCGCTTCACAGACGGAATTGTGCAAGTGTTTGGTCTAGAATATTTGAGAGCTCCCAATGTTAAAGACACCGCAAGGACTTTGGAGATGAACAAACCTCACAGGTTCCCAGGTACGCTTGGATCAATATATTGCATGCATTGAAGTTCAAAGAACTATCTAAAGGCATGGCATGGTCAATTCCACGGCTAGAAAAAAGGTTCCACTATAATCCTTGAAGCAGCGGACAATCAGGAGACTTGGATTTGACATGGTTTTTGTAATGCATGGAGCTTTGAATGACATCAACATTCTTACCCGGTCATCACTCATGAATAAGATTGCAAATGGTGAAACTACATCGGTGGAGTTTGTAGAAAATGGACATACATACAACTATGGCTAGTATCTTGCGGATGACATCTACCCAAGGTGGCAAACATTTGTGAAGTCGTTGACGACACTTCAAGGTAAGAAAAATCTTGATTTCCATAATGCTTAGTCGGCGGCTAGGAAAGATGTGGAGACAACTTTTGGGATTTTGCAAGCCCAATTTGCTATTGTGAGAGAACCGGCTAGAATTTGGGATCAAAAGATTTTTTGGTACATCATGAACGCTTGCATGATCATGCATAACATGATCATCGAGAATGAGCGTGGGCAAGACTTAGACTATTCTCAGTATGAAATGTAGGGACATCCCGTGCAAGTGCGGAGAAGAGATTATGAGGGCAGCCCGATTTATTGCCTATTATCATGTCATTCGACATGCCAAAATGCATGATGATCTTCAAAAGGATCTAATCAAGGAGTGGTGGGCATGGGATGGCTGTCAAAATTAGTTTGATGTTGTATGTTTCATGTTGTATTGTTGAACTATCTAATGTGTTGGAAAATAAACTCTTTGTTTGAGTTGTAATAATAATTTAAGGGATATTTATTATTGATTTATTTTTCTCTATTTGATGTTCTTCCTTTTATTGTGGTTAGAGATGATGTTTGTGCTAGGCGCGGGCACTGTAAATTTAGCGCGCCTGCTGGAGCTGTATCACCGTGTCCTTTTTTCCACGGCCTCGTGGAGGAGGCGCCATGCCGCACACTAAAGGCTATTTTGGTGTTGTAAAAAACTTTTAGAGTGGCGTGCCGTTGGGAGCCTACTGGACTTGCTGTAACATGTAATATTTTCCAGGTATGATGATTGAGAAATGATGAATTAATAAACATCAACATAGTAATATCCATAAACATAAGTGACATAATCATGAACTTTCAAAATAAATGATCCCTAAAGAATGTTTACTTCCCATTCATTTTATCATATTAGCATGGCTTGGCTCCATCTTCACCACATAAATAAAAATGTCAAGCACCACAGTGTTAAGGCAAGGAATTGGATTGTACTTCTTAATGAACTTCAACATTTTATACCTCACTCAATACATGAGCATGAACCATGGACATAACACATAGGTGGAATATAATATGGTGGTAGGTATAAAAGGAATAAAAGTGGGGGCGAAAGTCTCGCATTAGCTAGGCGTACCAAAGGGCTATGGAGATGTCCATCAATCAATATCAATGCGACGAGTGGGGATTTCCATGCAACGGATGCACTAGAGCTATAAGTGTATGAAAGCTCAAGGGAAGCTAAGTTGGTGTGCATCCAACTTGCCTGCTCATGAAGACTCAAGGCACTTGAGGAAACCCATCATCAGAATATACAAGCCAAGTTCTGTAATAAAAAAATCCCACTAGCATATGAAAATGACAAAACACGAGACTCTATATATGAAAAAATGTGCTTCACTAAGCACAAGTATGAAAAATAGATAGTAACACCGTCCCTTCTATCTTTTCTCTCAATTTTTCTTTTTTATTTTGATTTTCTCTCTCACCCTTTTTCCTTTTTTTCTTTCTTTTCTTTTTTCTTTTTATTTCTTTCTATTTTTTTGTGTGGAGTCTCATCTCGACTTGTGGGGGAATCATTGTCTCCATCATCCTTTCCTCTGTGAGACAGTGCTCAGTGAAAAACATTACACTTCTATCCACTTACAACTCGATGAAAAACTATTGAACAAGATGAATCTGTATGAATGCCTCTCGCAGTGTACGTGGATGTGAAACGATCTATCATAACATGTAAATAATCATGAACGGTAGTTGTGCCAAAAATACTACGTTAGCTGCATGATCATGCAAAGCAATATGATGATGAACACACAAGTCATGTGACGTAACAGTAGAAGTTGCATGGGAATATATATTGGAATGGACATGGAAATGCCATGATAGGTAGGTGTTGTTGTTTTGAGGCCGATATAAGGTGGATTATGTGTGTTGTTCCAAGTCATATTAAAACTTAGAGCATTCCCAACAAACACCTATGCTCACCTCCCTAGAACCTTCAAAGATTTTAGAAACAACATGTGGCACATGGTATTTGCAATCACTGAAGATGTTGTTTCATGAGCTCAAGAAAATGGAGGAGCACAAGGTGGTGATGGTAGAGCGTCCGATTGTCATTGAGGAGACATGGTTGAGGAACAAGCATGATCAAAATCTCATGTTCTTGATGAGAAGGGAAGAGCCTAGTTTGAGATTTGTTAAGATCATCTATAGTCGGACATCTCAGACCCGGCTCAAACACCCGGGACGCCGCTCGGTCACTGTTCAGTCACTAAAAAGTGACCCAGACGAGCACCTTAAACGAGCCTCAAACAACCTGGCTATGCGTCACCCCTCATATACAACCCAAATATGGGTCTGATATGGGGCGCCTAGGCACATCCGTAGGTGGGGGGAGGGGGTGAACATCGCGTGGGATGGTCCAGCTCGCCGCTCAACAACCAATCCGGCTATTTAATCTGGCTGACATCCCCCAAGCCAATCCCATCGATCTCCTCCCTCTTCATGCCACCAAGCCGAGCCCATTCACCTCCTCTCTCCCTCTATCCAATGCTCTATGTTGATGCCATGGTCCGGACAAAGATAACCACCTACGCTATGCTCACGCAGGAACGTCGGTACCAGATCAAACAGTAGATCAGAGAATAATAGGATTTATAAGAGAGGAATTAGGTCACGAGGCATCAGGAGGTTATCACAAGCTATTAGGGTGCGACAGCCGCCCCTGGGCATGCCTTGTTTGCTTGGGTCACCTCGTGTGGCCTCCGGTTTCCCTCCGAAGCTTGCACGTATTATGTTTGTCCAAAAAAATAACCAAAAAGATTTGTTGCATTTGGACTTCGTATGATACTAATTTCCCGAAAAGCCAAAAACACGCAGAAAACAACAACCTGCACTAGGCACGGGGTTAATAGATTAGTTCTCAAAAATGATATAAAACAACACATAAATGCCTATAAAAGCATCCAAGATTGATAATATAATAGCATAGAACAATAAAAAATTATAGATACGTTACACATATCAACATCCCCAAGCGTAATTCATGCTCGTCCTCGAGTAGGTAAATGGTAAAAACAGAATTTTTTATGTGACATGCTACCTAAAATATAATATTTTCCAGGTATGACCATTGTGAAACAATGAATTAATACACATCAACATAGTAATATCCATAAACATAAGTAAGACAATCATCAAGTTTCAAAATATACGATCCCTAAAGAATGTATAATCCCCATTCATTTTATCATATTACCATGGCATGGCTCCGTCTTCACCACATAAATAAAAATATCAAGCACCACATTGTTAAGCCAAGCAATTTCGTCGTAGTTTTTAACACGCTTCAGCATTTTATACCTCACTCAACACATGAGTGTGAACCATGGACATAACACATAGGTTAAATAGAATATGGTGCTAGGTATCAAAGGAGTAAAAGTGGAGAAGAAAGTCTCGCATCAATTAGGCAAACCAACGGGATATGAGATGCCCATAAATCGATATCAATGCGAGTAGTATGGATTGCCATGGATGCACCAGAGCTATAAGTGTATGAAAGCTGAACGGAACTAAGTGGGTGCGCATCAAACTTGCTTGCTCATGAAGACCTCGAGCATTTGAGGAAGTCCATCATAGGAATAGACAAGCCAACTTCTATAATGAAAAATTCCCACTAGCATATGAAAATGACAAAACATGAGACTCTCTATATGAAAAACATGGTGCATTCACTAAGCACAAGTGTGGAAAAAGAGGTAGTAGCACTGCCCCTTCTCTCTTTTTGCCTATTTTTTTTTTATTTTTTTATTTTCTTTTGTCTCCATTTTTTATTTCTTTTTTATCTTTTTTATTTTTTTTCTTTGTCTTTTTCCTTTGTATTTTTTCTTTCTCATTTTTTTAGTTTTTCCTCCGGAGTCTCATCCCGACTTATGGTGAAATCATTGTCTCCATCATCCTTTCCTCACTCAGACAATGCTCTAATAATGATAAACACCACACTTCCATTTACCTACAACTCGATATGAAAAACTGCTAAAGAAGATGACTATATATGAATGCCTCTCGCAGTGTACCAGGATGTGCAATGATCTAGCATACCATGTAAATAATGATGAACGGTAGTTGTGCCAACAATACTATGTTAGCTACATAATCATGCAAAGCAATATGATGATGAACAGACAAGTCATGTGATGTAACGGTGGAAGTTGCATGGAAATATATCTTGGAATGACTATAGAAATGCCATGATAGGTAGGTATTGTGGTAGTTTTGAGGAATATATAAGGTGGCTTATGTGCAATAGAGCGTATCATGTCGTGTGGTTTGGATGCACCGACGAAGTTTGCACTGATCCTACAATGGGTAATGCACGGAACCGAAGAGGCCAGCAAATATGGAAAGGTGAGTATTCGTACATCGATGGATTCACATTAGTCCTAAAGAACAAAAATACTTATTGCAAAGCTTTATTACCTCTTTCAAAGGAAAGCACTAATCGCATGACCCTAGGGAAGAGGTTGGTAGGATTTAACCATGACGCTCACCCATCCAATCGACCCGAAACTTTTTTATGATTTTTTCTGGACAACATAAAGATCTCGAAGCTTTGGGAGAAGACTAGAGGCCTCACGAGGGCCCCAGGAAAAATCAGGGCGCAACCAGGGGGTAGGGCGCGCCCTAATAGCTCCTGGCCCCCTCGTCCGCCTCCCTACGCCCCCCATTGGCCTATAAATTAACATATATTCCAAAAACTCCAAGAGAGCCTCCAAAACCATTTTTCCGCCACCGCAAGTCTCTGTTCCATCGCGATCCCACCTAGAATCCTATTCCAGTACTCTGTCGGAGGGGGAATCCACCTCGGAGGCCTTCATTATCATCCTCGCTGCCTCCATGGTGATATGTGAGTAGTTCACCATATACCTACCGGTCCCTAGTTAGTACCTAGATGGATCTCTCTCTCTTGATCCTCAATACAATGATCATCACATCTTTGCTTTGATCTATCCGATATAATGCTTTTGTGCGGTGTCTTTCTTGGGATCCGATGAATTGTGGATTTATGTTCAGATTATTCATGATAAAATATTGGAGTCTTCTCCAGATTCTTTTATTGATTCTTATTGCATGATCATTATAGCTTCGTAAATCTCTTTGATCTATTGATTTGCTTTGGCCAAGTATATTGATCGTTCTTCAATTAGAGGGTTGCTTTGTAGTGGGTTCAACCTGACCGGTTTCTATATTCCAATGATAGAAGGGGACAAGATACGTCTTTGTGTTGTTTCTACTCAGGATAAAAAAATGGGGTTCATTCATAATGATTGAGTTTACTTTGTCTACATCATGTCATCTTTCTCCAATTATTACTCTATTTTACATAATACTCTAGATGCA
Source organism: Hordeum vulgare subsp. vulgare (assembly GCF_904849725.1). Classification (NCBI taxonomy): domain Eukaryota; kingdom Viridiplantae; phylum Streptophyta; class Magnoliopsida; order Poales; family Poaceae; genus Hordeum; species Hordeum vulgare. The sequence goes on along the minus strand of NC_058520.1, from coordinate 419,828,703 downwards.
TGCTAGATAGTAGTCGATGAGTGGAGGAACAGTAATAGGTACATGCATGAGTCATCCTATTTGTTTATGGACGTGACGCCTGTATACACATGATGATTGACGTGAATATGAACATGATTATTGACTTTTGTATCAATTGCCCAACAACAATTTGTCTACCCACCGTATGTTTCCTACATGAGAGATGCAACTAGAGAACACTACAACCCTTGGGTCTTCTCGCTTATAAATTACAAAAATATTTCAATACCTTGTTGCCTTTATTTACCTTTATTATTTTGCATTTATCCATTACTATCTACTTGTTTCACTTGCTTGCAAATAACGAGTCCAAGGGCATTGACAACCCTCTTGCCTGTGTTGGATGCCAATGTTTGCTCTTCTGCATGCAGTCGCTAAAGACAGTGGTTGCGTGTTACTCCTATTGTTTCGATAAACCTTGGTTCCTAACTAGGGGAACCGTTCCTCTTCATAGAAAACCCAATGCAGATCACAGACATCACACATCCCCAAGTTTACACTCTTGAGTCATTTGAGGATATTACCTTGGGTTGCCTTGATAATCCCCAAGGTTATGGTCTTGCTACTCCTTATTCCTTCATCCATCGTGATCGCACCCTAAACTTGAAAATGTCGCCACACGAAACTGAACAAAAATCTCATCAGATTCGTTAGAACAATAGGCAAACCATATCTTTAGGTACTATTATAAATTGATTCATATTTAATATTGCATAAGTTATTGTATTCTAACTTATCCATGGCTTATATCCCTAATATATTCCATAGCATCATACAAACAAGAAAACTAATCAAGCAAAAATAGAATGTGTCTAAAACAGAAAAATCTATAAAGATCAGCAATAAAACTATACTTCTGTAACTCCGAAAACTCTGAGCAATTAGTAAAGCGTGTGGAATTTGTATATCAATTGTTGTGTAAAAAATATATATCAAAATATGCTCTAGTAAAATCACAGAAATTCTCCACTGGACGTAAAAGTTTTTGTTTTTGTGCAGGATCAAATCTACTTATCATCCAAATCATCCCAAAGGCTTTACTTGGCACAACCACTAATTAAAACATAAAAGCACAATCATTACAGTAGCAATAATCATGTGAATAGAAAATAACAAAAAGTAGAGCAAAACAAATAAGATAACTATTGGGTAGTCTTCCAATAAGCGATATCACTTTATGCCCCTAGCTAGGCATAATGCATAGTTTCAAGTGTTGTCATCGTTGACATTCAACTCCTCAATCACACAACCATGCTTCCTAGCACATAAGTTATTAATGACCTCAGTCCTAGGAACAAACAAATGAGGTGTGATGGTAGGTTCCTTTACCATGCTTATAAAATTGGGATGCACACTAATCATTTTAAGATCTTCATTAATTTTGATAGGGGTGATACTTGTATTCTTAAGGACATACATAACTTTATAATTTTTTCCTTTAGAGGTGCTAGCATTAGTTTTAGAGGGATTGAAAGCGGAACCCAGTTTATCAATGACTTCCTCCATTTTATCATTCGTACCAAGACCTTGCTCCACCTTCTTAGTGATAAGTGTATCTTTCTCATTTAGTGTTTTCAAAGTAATCCCTACCTTTGATCCAAATTGATAGATATGATTATGAATATTTTTATCTAAATCCTCAATGATTTCTTTAGCAGACATTTTATTTTCAATAATATCTAGCCTTTGCATAACATTCTCCAAAGTTAATGTACTTCCATTAATAGTGATAGGTGGTGTCAAGCAATTACTAAATTTTCCATGGCTTTGAAAGCATCCAAAGTATGACTCATTAAGAAATTACCACCGGTAATAGTGTCAAGCAAAATCTATACCAAGTACTAATACCCACATAAAAGTTACGAAGCAAGATCTTGGAGGATTGCCTATGAGTTGACCTATTTTTAGCATCGCCAATCCTATGCCAAGCATCTTTTAAACTTTCTCCCCACTTTCTTTAAAGTTAAACACTTCATTCTCGCGAGTGCACGAAACAAGAGAAGAACTAGCCCTAATAGCAAGCAAGTAAGTAAACTAGAAAAGATAATTATTTTTGTATTTTTGATATTTTTAGGGAAGCAAAGTTAACGAAAAATAAAAAGTAGAACACATGAATAATAATTTGCGTGAAGCTACATGATAAGAATTTTGTGATACTCCCCGGCAACGACACGGGTAATTCTTCCTGCTAATTGTAAATTGTGTTGGGGTTTCCCCCAAAGAGGGGAGGATATGCAGAAAAATAAAGATAAGTATTTCCCTATGTGAGAACCAAGATTATCGAACCAATAGGAGGACCACATAAATGCCCGTCTTCAACATCTACACAACAAAATAGCAAACACTTGGACTCAACACAGGCAACAGGGTTGTCAAGCCCCTTGAACTCGATACTTGCAAGAGATAAGTAACAATAGATAGATAATATAAATATAAAATAAAACAATAGTAAATAAAGTCCATCAATATTTTTAGTATTTTTCTAACTTGATTTTGAAGAACCGAGGGCCATAGTTTTCGCTAGAGGCTTCTCTCTCGAACAAAGCATAAAGTGGGTAAACAAACTACTGTTGGGCAATTGATAGAAAAGCGCATAGTTATGTAATATTTATTCATGACAATGATCACACATATAGGCATCACGTCCCTAAGCTAGTAGATCGACTCGTGCCTCCATCTCTACTATTACTCCACTCATCGACCGCTATCAAGCATGCATCTAGAGTATTAAGTAAAAACAAAATAATGCTTGAAGCAAGATGCCATGATGTAGACAAAGTAAACTCAACTAATATGAATAACCCCCATCATTTTACCCTTAATGCAAGCAATACAATACATGTCAGGTCCCCTTCTCTCACTGGTAATGAGAACGCAAGATTGAACCCATCACAGCACACCACTCCCATTGAAGATAAATCAATCTAGTTGGACAAACCAAACAATAGATGAGAGAGAAATATGAAGCTATCATAATCATGCATATCAGAATTCATAGATGACTCAAATACTTATTGTTAGAGCATATTTCTCCATGTGTGGTTTGGTAATTGATGAAAATCCCTATGGACTAATGGTTGCCTTGTGTTAAATTCGAAGGATTTGTCCATATGCACTTCTTGAAGTCCATTTGTTGGTTTCAATGAGTTTATATGGTGAACAAACTGGTGTTCAAGGTTTTATCCAAAGATTGGTCATGTGAGAGTTGAGCTTATTGCAAGCATGTCTTGAATAAGAAGATTGACTGATCATTCATGTTTACCTTCAAGACATCATATTTACGAAGAGAGAAGATAAGGTACAGGGTTGATTAAGACTAAGTCAAAAAGTGAATCAAGTTGATCAAAAGACAAAGCATACAAGATGTACCGAGTGGGATTAAGTGGTACCATGGTATGCTAACCGTTGTCCATTATGTTTTGTGTACTAACCATGGTCTACGTGAGAGTTCTATGTGGGGTTAGGTATGTTTCCCTGGGCTTACGTCAAGAGGAAGATATGATATGATCCATGGAGGATGACATCAAGTGTTGATCATCATCAAGATTGTGGTGTGCAAGTTCAAGTGGAGGATCACGAAGAGATCATGCTTCAAGCTTGCCGTCTAGTGTGGTGCCAATGGACTTGTTAAGATGTGTTAAAGAGTGGCTCACCCATAGTAGAGTATGAGGGAGCAATCTATTAGTCTTCATCGAGCCACCGTGATATGTCTCCAACGTATCTACTTTTTCAAACAGTTTTGCTCTCATTTTGTCCTCTAATTTGCTTGATTTGAATAAAACTAACCCACACTGACATTGTTTTCAGCAGAACTACCTTGATGTTATTTTTTTGTATAAATAAAGTTCTCGGAATCGGACGATTTTTTTTGTAAATTAGTTTTGGAATTTATAAGAATTTATGGAGCGTAGACCTGTCGGAGGGGAAGTGCTACGGGGGCACAAGCCAACAGCCCCCCAGGTCATGCCCTGATGGATTACGGGGCCCTTGAGACTTATCCGACCCTAATTCCACTCCTATAATTTCATATTCTCCAAGAAAAAATATGACAAAAGTTTGCATCGCGTTATATGAGACGGAGCCGCCGCCACCTCCTGTTCTTCCTCTGGAGGGCTGATCTCGGGTCTATTTGTGTCACATCCCTGAAACCCTAATCAAGTTTAGCATTGTGCTCATATCTTCTTTGCATTGCATCCAAGAAAATTTCAACAAGAACAAAGCAAGTGGTGAAGAAAAAAACTCAAAAACCCTAGCCACTTCTCAAATTCAAAGAAATTATAAACTTGTTCAAATCAATGAACCCAAAATGGCCTCAAAAAAAGTTTAGCTTTTCTGATAATTCATGGAAGCAAGTAAGAAGTGAACAAAACTATTTTCATAACACCTTTGGCATTTTATTGAAATGCAAAAAAGCTAATGGATTCAAGTTAAAATTTGAATTCAAAAACTTTAAGTTTTCAAAAATGTTGAAAACTTGAGGAATGGTTGGATATATTCCAACAAATATTCTCGTGTGTTCAAAATATTTTTTGTAAACTATTTTGGAGCTGAAATAAATAGCAAATCAAATAGTTAGTAAAACAGAAAACAAAACAGAAAAAAAGGAAGAAGCTTATGTGTCGCCCTGAGGAGGCCCAGCCCACCAGGGGCAGGGGCGTCTTCTTCCTCCTGCCTTCTGGCAGAGGAGCGCACGCCAACGGCGTCTCCTCCACCTCCTGCTTTGCCGTGGCATGCTCCGGTGCTCCCCAGAACAGCGCGATAGCAGGGATAACCTCCCCGAGCTTTGGCCTATCCATTCCCGTGCACCATTTCCCCCTCTCCTCTCGGTTCCTTCCTCCCCTACCGCCGCCATTGACAGGAGCTCGAGCTCGAGCTGCCCGTGCCTCTGGCCACTAGTTCTCTCCCCCGAGTGCCCCATTCACTCCGCCTCGACGAGCTGGTCCTTCCTGCAGAAGCCGAAGATCCCCCGAGCCCTGCAACGCCCATGGCACCGTCGTCTTCAAGCTTCGGCCGCCGGCGAGCTCCGGTCAATTCGTCGCCTACAGCGCCTCCCCGAGCAAGCTAGCGCCAGCACTGCACTCCCCGTGAGCTTGCGCAGCTTTCCCCCAAGTTTTCCCCGTCGATCTCTTCCTCTAGGCATAGTTCCACTAGAGCCCGACGAGGACCGCCGCTGCAGCTCATCGCCGGTAGCCCTCCGGTGAACGGTCGGTCCATCTGAGGCCACCAGCAGCTTAAGGCCGTCGTGTAGATGCTTTAGGAGCCCAGCCCCGCGTGATTTGACCCTGTTTCCGATGACCTTGACGATGGCCGAACTTGGTCGCCGCTGCAGCTCGTCGCCGGCGTTGATTCCGGCCACCCCAGCCCCTGGGTTTGCCCCATCGTGCGCGCCTTCGAGTGGCCGATCTCCCTGTGGTTTCTGCCGTGTGTTTGGTCGTCGGAGACGAGTACCCGATGCCCTCCGCCGTTCTGGTGGTCGTCGGAGGCTCCCCGCCGGTGAGGACGACCTCGCCGCCGGTGGATCTCAGCTGGCTTGAGCCACTGACGCGAGGGGCGAGCCTCTGGAAGTTTTGGATTAATAAAAATAAAGTTAATTAATCTAATAAGTCACTGACATGTGGGTCCAGTACTATTAATTAGCTAATTAAGTTTAAAACTAATCTAAAACTGACCAGAGTCACTGACCAGTGGGTCCCACTAGTCAGGTTTGACTTTCAATGGCCAGTTGGACCTGCTGATGTCATGCTGATGCAGTAAATATTTTCTGATTTAAAATAATTCCAGAAAAATGCCAAAACTTCTAAAAATCAAAGAAATTAATCTGTAACTCCAATGAAAATAATTTATATATGAAAAAGTATCAGAAAAATCCAAGGAATCTGAATATGTCATTTTGAAACATGTTTGAAAATGTTGCTGGACCAAACATGTAGAATAATGAATAAGTTAAATTTTATAAATGCTATGGAGATGGAATTTGAAAATCATTTGAATTCCACTTCAAATGCTATGATCAAACATTCTTCAATCACAACCAGCAACTTAACATATCATTTCCATGCATGTTAAAACCAAGTTGATCTGAGCATCAGGTCGAATCAATTAAAACGGTATTCGAGAATACCTCATTTGAAGTGACATTTGAATCTGATTCAAATCAACCTCAAACCTAATAAATGTTAGCTATATTAGCATACCACCTTGCATCCTCATGCCATGCTCATGCATCATCTTGTCGCATATGATTGTTATTGATTGTTGTCATTTCTTTCGGTAGGCTGTGCTCCTCCGGATTCCACTGAATATCCGACTGATGGATATTGTCCCTCCTTTGAGGAACAAGGCAAGCAACCATTTTGATCATCCCGATAAATTCCATGTTCACGCTCCTGCACTTACTTATTTCATTAGGATCAAATGCTCAAATGCTTTTGCCACATTAGTTGAACCCACTTCCTTTGCATGACCTGTCTTTGTCACAGTAAATAGCTGAACCTTGCAACCTAGCATACCTGGTAGATGCTTGAGCCATGATGTGCCTTATCCTGCTATGCATGCTATGCTTAGAGTTGTGTATGGTCTGTCATCTGGGAGATGAACAGAATTATGAGAATGTGTTCAGTAAGTAAAGGTTGTGTGTTGAACCTGATTTGGTAAAGGTACCGGTGAAAGGCTATGTAGGAGTACATGGCGGGTTGTTTCATTGGAACCGTCCTTAGGACCTGAGTTCCGTGTATGTAATCCAAGATGAGATACTACCACATGCTGGGCCCTGAAATATGACCCCGCTCGACTTATTAATCGCTTAGTACTCGGTCCAGGAGTTGCAAGTAGTTTCTGGTGTTTATAGTCATGCTGGAGGCCGTGCATAGCGCTGACCTGAGAGGTGGGCTGTGATGCGGTAGGCAGTGGCACGGTGTACCAAGTGGCACCCGGATGGTGGGCTTGGGAACCCTGCGCACATCGTTTGGGGCCGTGGCGGAAACCTCGGCCGGACTTCCGTGCGGGTTACCCTCAGATAGGCGATAGACCTGGACTAAGTATTAGCGTGGTTAACGGTCGTGGCCGACTCCCTCGCTAGGCTTCCGGTTGAAGGTTGCCGAGGTGCATGACGTGCACATGGCGATAAGTGGCGAGAGCGTGTGTGAAGAAGTACACCCCTGGAGGGTTATGATCTATTCGAATAGCCGCATCCGCGGATATGGACTACTTGGAGACATATGTTGTTCATAGATAACTTTAATGGCTACTCATAAAATTGTCAAGATAAGCGTGAGTGTCGTGGACGGCATTCCCATATGGAGACGGAATGATTCCACGATGGAGTATTGTTGTGGTGTTAGTGGACTCGTGTGCGAGAAATCAAGTTGTCAAAAATTGTTTTAAAATGCAAGTTGTCTAGCCATGAGTCAAATGCTGGCTTTCCGCATGAAACCCCACAATTCCTTATTGATACTTGCATGAGTAGATAGTTATCCTAAAGTCTTGTTGTGTACCTCCGTACTCATGTTTGCTTATTATTTGTTGCAGAGGTTATTAATGACCCTAACGGAGGGTTCTTCCTAGACATCGACGACGACGAGTAGCTGGTATCCCAGCTACGATCTCGCCCTAGGGTGGGTCTGTAGTATACTCAGGCCACATGCCTTCTAGTTTCATCTGTTTGTACTCAGACAGCTTATCTACTTCCGCTGGCTTGTAACTTGAATGACTGTTATGATGGGTCCTGAGACCCCTACTGTGTAATATTATGTGTGAGGCTCTTCCGAGATTTTAAATAAAGCTTGTATGTTTATGGTTATGTTGTGATGCCATCGATGTATCTATACATATCGATATGCCATGCGTATGTGTGTCGTACTTGATATGTATGGGGTTCGATTACCTAGCCGTAGACTTTAGTAGCATTCCTTACAGGGAAATGCCCCTTTGTGATCCAACGAGCCATGGTAGCTCGCTACTGCTCCGGACACATTGGTTGACCGGCGTGTGTCCTTCTTAGCTGTTGTGTCTGTCCCCTTTGGGGAAATGTCACGCGATGTAATGGAGTCCTTGTAGCTTGCTACGACTCGTCTACATTCGCTGGTGACCAACACCTGCTTTGCTGGGTCATGTATGCCTGTCCCTGTGCGAAACTGCCACTTTGGTTTATGACTAGGCATGTCGATCCGGGTTCTTTGTCATTGGATTGCTAGCGACACAATTGCATACGCGAGTCAAAAGGCACAAACGGTCCCGGCTAAGGTAAGGCTGCAGCCGTGGGGTTAACCGTGTGTGAGACCGCAAAGAGATGCGATGTGTTACAACCCTATGACTTAGGATTCCTATGACTTAGGATCAGGGTCCCGACAATTTGGGGCTCTGGAGAGGGGGATTCATCGCCGTTGTTATCACCAACCCTTCTCCACCAACACCACCATGATGCTCACCACCGGGAGTGAGTAGTTCCTTTGTAGGCTTGCTGGACAACTGTGAGATTGGATGAGATTGATCATGTAATCGAGTTAAGTTTGATAGGGCTTGATCCCTGGTATCCACTATGTTCCGAGATTGATGTTACCATGACTTTGCTATGCTTAATGCTTTTCACTAGGGACCGAATGCCATGATTTAAGATCTGAACCTATTATGTTTTCATGAATATAAGAGTGATTTGGATCCTATATTGCAATTTATAGTTACCTATTATGTGTCTTGGTCTGTATACCCCAAGGTGACAATAATTGGGATTCTTTCCGGTGATTACCGTAGTTTGAGGAGTTCATGTATTCACTATGTGATGCTTTGTTCCGGTTCTCTATTAAAAGGAGACCTTAATATCCCTAAGTTCCCAATAGGACCCCACTGCCACGGGAGGGTAGGACAAAAGATGTCATGCAAATTCTTATTGCAAGCACGTATGACTATATATAGAATACATGCCTACATTATATTGATGAATTGGAGCTAGTTCTATGTCGCCCTAGTGTGTAACTGTTACATGATCGATGTCATCTTAATCATTATTCACTGCTGATCCACGTGCCTACACGTTACATATACTGAATCTTTCTAAGTTACTACTATTGGTGCTACTCTCACACCTGCTACTAAATTGCTACTTCTATTACTGTTAACAAAATCGTTGCTATCATTGTTACTGTTACTACTATCACTTGTTGTGCTACTAAATATTTACTGCAGAAGGATATCCCAAGTGAGGTTGAATTTACAACTTAACTGTTAGGTTAGTAAATATTATTTGTCCCCCCTTGTGTCGAATCAATAAATTAGGGTGAAATACTACCCGTGAAGACTATCGCGGTCCCCTATACTTGTCGGTTATCAAGACCTTTTTCTCGCGCCGTTGCCGGGGAGCATAGCTCTATTTATTGTGTTGACTTGAGGATATTCAGTTGCAATTATGAAGAATCTGAAAGATAATCGAACCAAGATCGTCCCTTCTCGCATGAGAAGAGGTAAGGAACTGCCATCTAGCTCTATTTTTAATTCACCTACTATTTTGAATAACCTTGTTACACTGCCACTTGTTGCTCGACCTGATATGCCACATGAATTTGATGATGCTACTTCTGAAATTAACGATGATACTAATTGTGATACCTGCTGAAACTCAAACTGTGCCACTAGGAGAATTACTTGATGCTCATATTGCTGGAGCTAGTGAACTTGAAAATGCTGAAACTGATGAAGACTTTGAATTACTTGCTACACCTCGTCCTCCTAATAGATATGAATTGCCTTATGTACCTGAAGGTTATGTTATGTAATGTGAAGTAACTAGTGACTTTCTTGCTTGTAATGATATAGATGATTTGAATAAATTACTAGGCAAACTAAAAGAAGAATCTATGATGGAGAAAATGAAATATGATCCTAAATTTCCTACTTCTCCTACACTTGTTACTGATAAGGACTATGAATTTTCTATAGACCGTGAACTGATTCCTATAGTGGAATTTGAACCTTTCCATGGCTATGAAAATGAAACTCTGGTAGAAAATCTTATGAAATTGAATGATACTGGTGTCTTGTTTACTAATGTTGAAAAGGTACGATAATATTATATCCTTAAGCTCTTTCCTTTCTCGCTGAAAGGCGAGGCCAAGGAATGGTTCCTTTCTCTTGCTCCTGGTTGCATGCGTAGCCCCCAAGATATGCTCTATCACTTTTCTAAAAAATATCTTCCAGCTCATAAGAAACAAGTTGCCTTAGAGGAAATATTTAACTTTGCACAAATTAAAGAAGAAAATCTCCCTCAAGTTGGGGGAGGCTTCTCCAGTTACTAAGAGCTTTGCGGGATTTCCCTCTTAAGAAAAATAAAATTCTGGATATCTTTTATAATGGACTAATAGACCCTTCCATGGATTTCCTAGATAGTTGTGCTAGTTGTGTTTTCATGGAAAAAATCATTGAACAAGCCGAAAAGCTATTAAATAATATGCTACAAAATGCTGATGCTTACGCACTCCCTGAACCACTTCCTGAATCTATCCAAAAGAAGGGAGGTGTTCTATTTCTCGGCCCTGAAGATATGCAAGAAGCAAAAATAACAATGCAGGAGAAAGATATTAAAATTGTGGATATTAAGAAATTACCACCGATCGAAGAAATACATGGACTTTATATCTCAACATAGGTAGTAGAGGTAAACTCTCTCTGTTCCTGTAATGAGAATGATATAACTTATGCTAAAACTCATGATCAATGCATGGATGAATTTGGTAACTGCATTATTAAGCAAGAGCACTTCAATAACTATGTTAAGGATCAATTGAGGAATAATGCCATGATGATAGATCATCTGACTAACTTGATGTTTAGAATTGCTAATGATGTGAAAGGTCTAGGTAAACATGCATGTGTGGTTCACACCCAACCAGATCAAGTAGCTAAGTCACAAAATGATTTGCTTACCGAGATGAATAATATTAATGATCATGTTGTTACAGTATCTGAGAGGGCCACAGGTAGAACTTGCACATATGTTGGATGTTCGATGCATTGGACGTGGGCGCCTCACCCTTAGTCTCTAGGCATACTGCACCGGGCCTAGAGACATGAGTGACCCTCAAGGGGCCCTCCCACAGGGGTGAGAGCTTGTGGATGTCCTTCCTAGAGAGGATCCGCCATAGGATGATGTCCCCGATGTCACATCCCTGAAACCCTAATCAAGTATAGCATTGTGCTCATATCTTCTTTTCGTTGCATCCAAGAAAATTTCAACAAGATCAAAGCAAGTGGTGAAGCAAAACTCAAAAACCCTAGCCACTTCTCAAATTCAAAGAAATTCTAAAGTTGTTCAAATCAATGAACCCAAAATGGCCTCAAGAAAAGTTCAACTTTTCTGATAATTCATGGAAGCAAATAAGCAGTGAAGAAAACTATTTTCATAACACATTTGGCATTTTATATAAATGCAAAAAGCTACTGGATTCAAGTTTAAATTTGAATTCAAAAACTTTAAGTTTTCAAAAATGTTGAAAACTTCAGGAATGGTTGGATATATTCCAACAAATATTGTGGTGTGTTCAAAATATTTTTTGTAAACTATTTTGGAGCTGAAATAAAAAAGCAAATCAAAATAGTTAGTAAATCAGAAAACAAAACAAGAAAAGAAATGAGGAAAGACCTACCTGACGCTCACGTGGCCCAGGCCCAGCTCCTGTGTCGTCTTCCTCGTCGCCAATAGGAGCAGGAGGTGGCCGCCGCGACGCCCGGCGCCTCCACGCAGTTCCGTGCCTGCCTGGCCGCCGCTTCGCGTTGGCATGCATGGGGATAACCTACCCGAGCACTGGCCTATCCATTCCCGCGAGCCATTCCTCCCCTCTCCTCTCGGTTCCTTCCTCCCCTTCTGCCGCCATTGACAGGAGCTCGAGCTCGAGCTGCCAGTGCGTCTGGCCACTAGTTCTTTCCCCCGAGTGCCCCATTCGCTCCGCCTCGACGAGCTGGTCCTCCTTGCAGAAGTAGAAGTCCCCCCGAGCCCTACAACACCCACGACACCGTCGTCTTCAAGCTTCGGCTGCTGGCGAGCTTCGTTCGATTCGTCGCCCACAGCACTTCCCCGAGCCGTCTAAGCCCTCCACTGCACTCCCCGTGAGATTGCAATCATTTCCCCTCTTCTTCCCCTCGGTTTCGTGCCCCCTAGCCACTCGACCGACGAGCCCGAGCTCCGGGCGTCGCCTCCGCTCGTCGCCGGTGACCTCCGGTCCTCCCGAGCCCTCCCTGAGGCCAGTACTGGATGAGTCCGAGCCTGGGGATCATCCCAGTGCTCTCGACTCTCGATCCCGAGCACTATAGCCATCTCCGGTGACACTCCGGCACAGAACCGCCGCGGATCTGGTTGCCGCCGGTCAATCTCCGGCAGGGGATGACCTGGCCTCACTAATGCATGTTTTAAACGCTAATTAGCCACTGACCAGTGGGCCCTAGGCCAAGTCAAACGCAATCAGGGGCTGGTCAGCGCGGGATTATCCATGTGAGGCTTACCAGTGGGTCCCCCCTTTTGGGTTTGACCTGATCAGGTCAGCCGACGGCTGACGCCATGATGACGTGGGGCTCACGCAATAAGTGGATTTTATGATTTAAAAGAATTCCAGAAAATGCTCGAAACTTCTAAAAATCATAGAAATTAATATGTAACTCCAATGAAAATAATTTATATATTAAAAAGTATCAGAAAAATCCAAGGATTCTGAATATGTCATTTTCAAACATGTTTGAAAATGTTACTGGACCAAACATGTAGTATAATGAATAGGTTAAATTAAATAAATGCTTTGGAGTTGGAATTTGAAAATCATTTGAATTCCACTTGAAATTGAGATGATCAAACATTGTTCAATCACTACCAGCAACTTAACATATCATTCCCATGCATGTTAAAAACCAGTTGATCTGAGCATGAGGTCGAATCAATTAAAACGGTATTCAAGAATACCTCGTTTGAAGTGATATTGAATCTGATTCAAATCAACTTCAAACCTAATAAATGTTAGCTATATTAGCATACCACCTTGCATCCTCATGCCATGCTCATGCATCATCTTGTTGCATATGATTGTTATTGATTGTTGTCATTGTTGGAAATATGCCCTAGAGGCAATAATAATTAGTTATTATTATATTTCTTTGTTCATGATGATCGTTTATTATCCATGCTATAATTGTATTGATTGGAAACACAATACATGTGTGGATACATAGACAAAACACTATCCCTAGTAAGCCTCTAGTTGACTAGCTCGTTGATCAAAGATGGTCAAGGTTTCCTGGCCATAGGCAAGTGTTGTTACTTGATAACGGGATCACATCATTAGGAGAATCATGTGATGGACTAGACCCAAACTAATAGACGTAGCATGTTGATCGTGTCATTTTGTTGCTACTGTTTTCTGCGTGTCAAGTATTTATTCCTATGACCATGAGATCATATAACTCACTGACACCGGAGGAATGCTTTGTGTGTATAAAACATCGCAACGTAACTGGGTGACTATAAAGATGCTCTACAGGTATCTCCGAAGGTGTTAGTTGAGTTAGTATGGATCAAGACTGGGATTTGTCACTCCGTGTGACGGAGAGGTATCTCGGGGCCCACTCGGTATTACAACATCACACACAAGCCTTGCAAGCAATGTAACTTATTGTAAGTTGCGGGATCTTGTATTACGGAACGAGTAAAGAGACTTGCCGGTAAACGAGATTGAAATAGGTATGCGGATACTGACGATCGAATCTCGGGCAAGTAACATACCGAAGGACAAAGGGAATGACATACGGGATTATATGAATCCTTGGCACTGAGGTTCAAACGATAAGATCTTCATAGAATATGTAGGATCCAATATGGGCATCCAGGTCCCGCTATCGGATATTGATCGAGGAGTCTCTCGGGTCATGTCTACATAGTTCTCGAACCCGCAGGGTCTGCACACTTAAGGTTCGACGTTGTTTTATGCGTATTTGAGTTATATGGTTGGTTACCGAATGTTGTTCGGAGTCCCGGATGAGATCATGGACGTCACGAGGGTTTCCGGAATGGTCCGGAAACGAAGATTGATATATATGATGACCTCATTTGATTACCGGAAGGTTTTCGGAGTTACCGGGAATGTACCGGGAATGACGAATGGGTTCCGGGAGTTCACCGGGGGGGGGGGGGGCAACCCACCCCGGGGAAGCCCATAGGCCTTGAGGGTGGCACACCAGCCCTTAGTGGGCTGGTGGGACTGCCCAAAAGGGCCCTATGCGCCTAGGAAAAAAAACAAAGAGAAAAGAAAAAAAAAGGAGGTGGGAAAGAAGAGAAGGACTCCACCTTCCAATCCTAGTTGGACTAGGATTGGAGGAGTACTCCTCCTCCCTTGGTGGCGCAGCCCTTGGGGCTCCTTCAGCCTCAAGGCAAGCCTCCCCTCCCCTCCTCCTATATATTTGGAGTTATTAGGGCTGATTTGAGACAACTTTTCAAGGCAGCCCGGCCACAGACCTCCACGGTTTTACCTCTAGATCGCGTTTCTGCGGAGCTCGGCGGAGCCCTGCTGAGATTAGATCACCACCAACCTCCGGAGCGCCGTCACGCTGCCGGAGAACTCATCTCTCTTGCTGGATCAAGAAGGCCGAGATCATCGTCGAGCTGTACGTGTGCTGGACGCAGAGGTGCCGTCCGTTCGGCACTAGATCGTGGGACGGATCGCGGGACGGTTCGTGGGACAGTTCGCGGGGTGGATCGAGGGACGTGAAGACATTCCACTACATCAACCGCGTTCACTAACGCTTCTGCTGTGCGATCTACAAGGGTACGTAGATCGGAAATCCCCTCTCGTAGATGGACATCACCATGATATGTCTTCGTGCGCGTAGGAAATTTTTTGTTTCCCATGCAACGTTCCCCAACAGTGGCATCATGAGCTAGGTTCATGCGTAGATGTAATCTCGAGTAGAACACAAAAGTTTTTGTGGGCGGTGATGTGCGTCTTGCTGCCCTCCTTAGTCTTTTCTTGATTCCGCAGTATTCTTGGATTGAAGCAGCTTGGACCGACATTACTCGTACGCTTACGAGAGACTGGTTTCATCGCTACGAGTAACTCCGTTGCTCAAAGATGACTGGCAAGTGTCGGTTTGTCCAACTTTAGTTGAATCGGATTTGACCGAGGAGGTCCTTGGATGAGGTTAAATAGCAATTCATACATCTCCGTTGTGGTGTTTGCGTAAGTAAGATGCGATCCTACTAGATACCCATGGTCACCACGTAAAACATGCAACAACAATTAGAGGACGTCTAACATGTTTTTGCAGGGTATGCTTGTGATGTGATATGGACAACGATGTGATGTGATATATTGGATGTATGAGATGATCATGTTGTAATAGTTAATATCGACTTGCACATCGGTGGTACGGCAACCGGCAGGAGCCATAGGGTTGTATTTAAACTAACATTTGTGCTTGCAGATGCGTTTACTATATTGCTAGGACGTAGCTTTAGTAGTAATAGCATGAGTAGCACGACAACCCCGATGGCGACACGTTGATGGAGATCATGATGATGGAGATCATAGTGTGACGCCTGTGACAAGAAGATCGTGCCGGTGCTTTGGTGATGGAGATCAAGAAGCACATGATGACGGCCATATCATGTCACTTATGAATTGCATGTGATGTTAATCCTTTATGCACCTTATCTTGCTTAGAACGACGGTAGCTTTATGAGGTTATCTATCACTAAAATTTCAAGACGAAATTGTGTTCTCCCCGACTGTGCACCGTTGCGACAGTTCTTCGTTTTGAGGCACCACGTGATGATCGGGTGTGATAGACTCAACGTTCACATACAACGGGTGCAAAACAATTGCACACGCGGAACACTCGGGTTAAGCTTGACGAGCCTAGCATGTGTAGACATGGCCTTGGAACACATGAGACCGAAAGGTCGAGCATGAATCGTATAGTTGATATGATTAGCATAGAGATACTTACCACTGAAACTATTCTCGACTCACGTGATGATCGGACTTGAGATAGTGGATTTGGATCATGTACCACTCAAATGACTAGAGAGATGTACTTTTTGAGTGGGAGTTCTTAAGTAATATGATTAATTGAACAAATTGTCATGAACATAGTCTAATGGTCTTTGCGAATTACGATGTAGCTTGCGCTATAGCTCTACTGTTTTTATATGTTCCTAGAGAAAATTTAGTTGAAAGTTGATAGTAGCAAACTTTGGAGACTGAGTCTGTAAAACCGAGGATTGTCCTCGTTGCTACGCAGAAGGCTTATGTCCTTAATGCACCACTCGGTGTGCTGCACCTCGAGCGTCGTCTGTAGATGTTGTGAACATCCGACATACACGTTTCTGATGACTACACGATAGTTCAGTGCAAAATACTTAATGGCTTAGAAGCAAGGCGCCGAAGACGTTTTGAAACGTCACGGAACATAAGAGATGTTCTAAAGAGATGAAATTGTGATTTCATGCTTGTGCCCTTGTTAGGAGGTACGAGACCTCCAACAAAATTCTTTGTCCACAAAGTTAAGGAGAAAAGCTCAATCGTTGAGTGTGTGCTCAGATTGTCTGAGTACGACAATTGCTTGAATCAAGTGGGAGTTAATCTTCCTCATGAGATAGTGATGGTTCTCCAAAGTCACTGCCACCAAGATGTGAGAGCTTCGTGATGAACTATAACATATCAAGGATAGATACAATCATCCTTGAGCGATTTGCGATGTTTTACACTGCGAAAGTAGAAATCAAGAAGGAGCATCAATAGTTGATGGTTAGTAAAACCACTAAGTTTCAAGAAAGGCAAGGGCTAGAAGGGATACTTCGTGAAACGGCAAAATAGTTGCTGCACTAATGAAGAGACCCAAGATTAAACCCAAACCCGAGACTAAGTGCTTCTGTAATGAGGGGAACAGTCACTGAGGCGGAGCAACTCTAGATACTTGGTAGATAAGAAGGCTGGCAAAAGTCGAAAGAAGTAAATTTGATATACATGATGTTGATGTGTACTTTACTAGTACTCCTGGTAGCACGACTGTATTGTATACCGGTTCGGCTGCTAAGTGATTAGTAACACGAAATGAAAGCTACGGCATAAACGGAGACTAGCTAAAGGCGAGGTGACGATACGTGTTGGAAGTGTTTCCAAGGTTGATATGATCAAACGTCGCACACTCCATCTACCATCGGGATTGGTGTTAAACCTAAATAATTGTTATTTGGTGCTTGCGTTAAGCATGAACATGATTGGATCGTGTTTATTGCAATACGATTATTCATTTAAAGAGAATAATGGTTACTCTATTTTGCTTGAATAATCACCTTCAATGGTTTATTGAATCTCGATCGTAGTGTTACACATGTTCATGATATTGGTGCCAAAAGATACGAGGTAATGATGATAGTACCACTTACTTGTGGCACTGCCGCTTGAGTCATGTTGGTATAAATTGCATGAAGAGGCTCCATGCTGATGGATCTTTATACTCACTTGATTTTGAATCACTAGTGACATGCAAATCATACCACATGAGCAAGGCCTTGTTTTCATTGAGATGAAACAAGATAGTAACTTGTTGGAAGTGATACATTTTGATGTATGCAGTCCAATGGGTGCTGAGGCACGCAGTGGATATCATTATGTTCTTACTTCAATGACGATTTGAGAAAATACAAGAGTACTTACTTAATGAATCACAAGTATGAAATATTGAAAGGTTCAATTCTGTTTCAGGAGTGAAGTTCGTCGTAACAAGAGGATAAACTGTCTACGATATGATCGTAGAAATGAATATCTGATTTACGAGTTTTGGTACGCAGTTAAGACAATGTGGAAATTGTTTTGCAGTTCATGCCACCTGGAACATCATAGTATGATGATGTGTCTGAACGTCATAGCCACGCACTATTTGGTATGGTGCATGCTATGATGTCTCTTATCGAATTACTACTATCGTTTATGGGTTATGCATTAGAGACAACCGCATTCACTTTAAATAGGGCACCGCGTATTTCCGTTGAGATGAGACAGTATAGACTGAGGTTTAGAGAAATCTAAACTGTCGTTTCTTGAAAGTTTGGGGCTTCGATACTTGTGTGAAAAAGTTTCAGTCGAATAAGCTCAAACCCAAAGCGGATAAATGCATCTTCATAGGATATCCAAAACAGTTGGGTACATCTCCTATCTCAGATCCGAAAGCAAAGTGTTTGTTTCTAGAAACGGATCCTTTCTCGAGGAAAGGTTTCTCTCGAAAGAATTGAGTGGGAGGGTGGTAGAACTTAATGAGGTTATTGAACCATCACTTCAACCAGTGTGTAGCAGGGCGCACGAAGTTATTCCTGTGGCGCCTACACCAATTGAAGTGAAAACTGATGATGGTGATCATCGAGCATCAGATCAAGTTACTACAAACCTCGTAGGTTGACAAGGTCGCGTACTACTGCAGAGTGGTACAGTAACCGTGTCTTGGAGGTCATGTTGTTAAGCAACAGTGAACCTACGAGTTATGAAGAAAGCAATGGTGGGCCCGGATTCCGACAAATGGCTGGAGGGTATGAAATCCGAGAGAGGATCCATGTATGAAAACAAAGTGTAGACTTTGGAAGAACTACTTGATGGTCATAGGACTATTGAGTAAAGATGGATCTTTAAAAGGAAAACAAACGATGATGGTGATAAGTCACTATTAAGGAAAGCTTGACTTGTCGCAAAGATATTTCCGACAAGATCAAACAGTTGACTATGATGAGACTTTCTCACTCGTAGCGATGCTAAAAGTCTGTTAGAATTATGTTAGTAATTGTTGCATTATTTTTGAAATATTGCACATAGGATGTCAAAACATTGTTTCCTCGACGGTTTCCTTGAGCAAACATTGTATGTGATACAACCAGAAGGTTTTGTCGATCCTAAAGATACTAGCAAGTATGCAAGCTCCAGTGATCCTTCAATGGACTGGTGCAAGCATCTCGGAGTTGGAATATACACTTTGATGAGATGATCAAAGATTTTGGGTTTGTACAAGGTTTATGAGAAACTTGTATTTCCAAAGAAGTGAGTGGGAGCACTATAGAATTTCTGATAAGTATATGTGGTTGACATATTGTTGATCAGAAATAATGTAGAATTTATGTGAAGCATAAAAGGTTGTTTGAAAGGAGTTTTTCAAAGGAATACCTAGATTGAGCTACTTGAACGTTGAGCATTAAGATCTATGGAGATAGATCAAAACGCTTAATAGAAGTTTCAACAAGATGCATGCCTTGACAAGTTTTTGAAGGAATTAGAAATAGATCAGCAAAGAAGGAGTTCTTGACTGTGTCGTAAGGTGTGAATTTGAGTAAGACTCAAAACCCGACCACGGCAGAATAAAGAGAATAGACGAAGGTCGTCTTCTATGCCTTAGCCGTAGACTCTAAAGTATGCCGTGCTGAGTACCGCACCTGATGTGTGCCTTGCAGCAAGTCTGTTAAGAGGTACACAGAGTGATCCAGGATTGAATCACTGATCAGCGGTCAAAGTTATCCTTAGTAACTAAATAGACTAAGGAATTTTTCTCGATTATGGAGGTGGTTAAAGAGTTCGTCGTAAAGGGTTACGTCGATGCAAGCTTTGACACTAATCCGAATAACTATGAGTAGTGAAACGGATTCGTATAGTAGAGTAGATATTTGGAGCATTTCCGAATAGCACGTAGTAGCAGCATCTATAAGATGACATAAAGATTTGTAAAGAACGCACGGATCTGAAAGTTTCAGAACCGTTGACTAAAACCTCTCTCACGAGCAAGACGTGATCAGACCCCAGAACTATATGGGTGTTGGATTTGTTGAAATCACATGGTGATGTGAACTACATTATTGACTCTAGTGCAAGTGGGAGACTGTTGGAAATATGCCCTAGAGGCAATAATAATTAGTTATTATCATATTTCTTTGTTCATGATGATCGTTTATTATCCATGCTATAATTGTATTGGTTGGAAACACAATACTTGTGTGGATACATAGACAAAACACTGTCCCTAGTAAGCCTCTAGTTGACTAGCTCGTTGATCAAAGATGGTCAAGGTTTCCTGGCCATAGGCAAGTGTTGTTACTTGATAACGGGATCACATCATTAGGAGAATCATGTGATGGACTAGACCCAAACTAATAGACATAGCATGTTGATCGTGTCATTTTGTTGCTACTGTCTTCTGCGTGTCAAGTATTTGTTCCTATGACCATGAGATAATATAACTCACTGACACCAGAGGAATGCTTTTTGTGTATCAAATGTCGCAACGTAACTGGGTGACTATAAATATGCTCTACAGGTATCTCCGAAGGTGTTCGTTGAGTTAGTATGGATCAAGACTGGGATTTGTCGCTCCGTATGACGGAGAGGTATCTCGGGGCCCACTCGGTAATACAACATCACACACAAGCCTTGCAAGCAATGTGACTTAGTGTAAGTTGCGGGATCTTGTATTACGGAACGAGTAAAGAGACTTGCCGGTAAACGAGATTGAAATAGGTATGCGGATACTGACGATCGAATCTCGGGCAAGTAACATACCGAAGGACAAAGGGAATGACATACGGGATTATATGAATCCTTGGCACTGAGGTTCAAACGATAAGATCTTCGTAGAATATGTAGGATCCAATATGGGCATCCAGGTCCCGCTATTGGAAATTGACCGAGGAGTCTCTCGGATCATGTCTACATAGTTCTCGAACCCGCAGGGTCTGCACACTTAAGGTTCAACGTTGTTTTATGCGTATTTGAGTTATATGGTTGGTTACCGAATGTTGTTCGGAGTCCCGGATGAGATCACGGACGTCACGAGGGTTTCCGGAATGGTCCGGAAACGAAGATTGATATATAGGATGACCTCATTTGATTACCGGAAGGTTTTCGGAGTTACCGGGAATGTACCGGGAATGACGAATGGGTTCCGGGTGTTCACCGGGGGGGGGCCCACCCCGGGGAAGCCCATAGTCCTTTGGGGTGGCGCACCAGCCCTTGGTGGGCTGGTGGGACATCTCAAGAAGGCCCTATGCGCCAAGGATAGAAAATCAAAGAGAAAAGAAAAAAAAGGAGGTGGGAAAGAAGAGAAGGACTCCACCTTCCAATCCTAGTTGGACTAGGATTGGAGGAGGACTCCTCCTCCCTTGGTGGCGCAGCCCTTGGGGCTCCTTGAGCCTCAAGGCAAGCCTCCCCTCCCCTCCTCCTATATATATGGAGTTATTAAGGCTGATTTGAGACAACTTTTCAAGGCAGCCCGACCACATACCTCCACGGTTTTACCTCTAGATCGCGTTTCTGCGGAGCTCGGGCGGAGCCCTGCTGAGATTAGATCACCACCAACCTCTGGAGTGCCGTCATGCTGCCGGAGAACTCATCTACCTCTTCATCTCTCTTGCTGGATCAAGAAGGCCGAGATCAACGTTGAGTTGTACGTGTGCTGAACGCGGAGGTGCCGTCCGTTCGGCACTAGATCGTGGGACGGATCGCGGGACGGTTCGTGGGACGGTTCGCGGGGCGAATCGAGGGACGTGAAGACGTTCCACTACATCAACCGCATTCACTAACGCTTCTGCTGTGCGATCTACAAGGGTACGTAGATCGTAACTCCCTTCTCGTAGATGGACATCACCATGATAGGTCTTCGTGCGCGTAGGAAAAATTTTGTTACCCATGCGACGTTCCCCAACAGTCATTTCTTTCGGTAGGCTCCGCTCCTCCGGATTCCACTGAATATCCGACTGAAGGATATTGTCCCTCCTCTGAGCAACAAGGCAAGCAACCATTTTGACCATCCCGATAAATCCGATGTTCAAATGCTTCTGCCACGTTAGTTGAACCCACTTCCTTTGCATGACCTGTCTTTGTCACAGTAAATAGCTGAACCTTGCAACCTAGCATACCTGGTAGATCCTTGAGCCATGATGTGCCTTATCCTGCTATGCATGCTATGCTTAGAGTTGTGTATGGTTTGTCATCTGGGAGATGAACAGAATTGTGAGAATGTGTTCAGTAAGTAAAGGTGTGTGTTGAATCTGATTTGGTAAAGGTACCGATGAAAGGCTATGTAGGAGTACATGGCGGGTTGTTTCATTGGAACCGTTCGTAGGAACTGAGTTTCGTGTATGTAATCCAAGACAAGATACTACCACATGTTGTGCCCTAAAATATGACCCCGCTCGACTTATTAATCGCTTAGTACTCGGTCCAGGAGTTGCAAGTAGTTTCTGGTGTTTATAGTCATGCTGGAGGTCGTGCATAGCGCTGACCTGAGAGGTGGGCTGTGATGCGGTAGGCAGTGGCACGGTGTACCAAGTGGCACCCGGATGGTGGGCTTGGGAACCCTGTGCACATCGTTTGGGGCCGTGGCGGAAACCTCGGCCGGACTTTCGTGCGGGTTACCCTCAGATAGGCGATAGACCTGGACTAAGTATTAGCGTGGTTAACAGTCGTGGCCGACTCCCTCGCTGGGCTTCCGCTTGAAGGTTGCCGAGGTGCATGACGTGCACATGGCAATAAGTGGCGAGAGCGTGTGTGAAGAAGTACACCCCTGCAGGTTTATGATCTGTTTGAATAGCCGCGTCCACGGATATAGACTACTTGGAGACATATGTTGTTCATAGATAACTTTAATGGCTACTCATAAAATTGTCAAGATAAGCGTGAGTGTTGTGGACGGCATTTCCATATGGAGACGGAATAATTCCACAATGGAGTATTGTTGTGGTGTTAGTGGACTCGTGTGCGAGAAATCAAGTTATCAAAGTTATTTAAAATTGCAAGTTGTCTAGCCACGAGTCAAATGGTGGCTTTCCGCATGAAACCCCACAATTCCTTATTGATACATTGCATGAGTAGATAGTTATCCTAAAGTCTTGCTGAGTACTCTTGTACTCATGTTTGCTTAATAATTTGTTGCAGAGGTTGTTAATGACCCTTAATGGAGGGTTCTTCCTAGACATCGACGACGACGAGTAGCTGGTATCCCAGCTACGATCTGGCCCTAGGGTGGGTCTGTAGTATAGTCAGGCCATGTGCCTTCTAGTTTCATCTGTTTGTACTCAGACTGTTTATCTACTTCCGCTCACTTGTAACTTGAATGACTGTTATGATGGGTCGTGAGACCCCTACTATGTAATATTATGTGTGAGGCTCTTCCGAGCCTTTTAAATAAAGCTTGTATGTTTATGGTTATGTTGTGATGCCATCGATGTATCTATACATATCGGCAGGCCATGCGTACGTGTGTTGTACTGATATGTTTGGGGTTCGATTACCTAGTCGTAGGCTTTAGTACCATTCCTTACAGGGAAATGCCCCTTTGTGATCCAACGAGCCATGGTAGTTCGCTACTGCTCCGGACACATTGGTTGACCGGCATGTGTCCTTCTTAGCTGCCGTGTCTGTCCCCGATGGGGAAATGTCACACGATGTAATGGATTCCTTGTAGCTTGCTACGACTCGTCGACATTCGCTGGTGACCGACACCTGCTTTGTTGGGTCATGTATGCCTGTCCCTGTGCGGAACTACCACTTTGGTTTATGACTAGACATGTCGATCCGGGTTCTTTGTCATTGGATTGCTAGAGACACAATTGCATACGCGAGTCAAAAGGCGCAAACGGTCCCGGCTAAGGTAAGGTTGCAGCCGTGGGGATAACCGTGCGTGAGACCGCAAAGAGATGCGATGTGTTACAGGCTGGATTCCTATGGCTTAGGATCGGGGTCCCGACACCCGACCTTGAGGGTGTGAGGGCGGATGTGGCGACCGTCATAGCGCCGCAAGGCCTGTTGGTACCTCGTGGTGCGGAGGGCGTCTTGGTGGCATGCCTCCTGGAGGAGCAAAAGATTAGTCCCCCGCAAGTCATCGTGACGCGCCTCGTTGAACACCAAGACCCACGAGGAGCCATGCTTAAGCTCCGGGGGAAGGACCGCCTCAGCCCCATAGACAAGGAAGAAGGGGGTTGCGATGGTGGGCTTAGTCGAAGTGCTGCGGATAGACCACAACACAGACTGTAGCTCATACAGCCTGCCCTTTCCACAAACCTCGAGCTTCTTCTTGAAGTTCCTGATCTTGAGGCCCTTGAGTACCATAACATTGGCACGCTCGGCCTAGTTGTTACATCGTGGGTGTGACACTAAAGCATAGCATATATGTGTACCGAGTTTAGCATAGTATGATTTGAAAAGGCCACTCATGAACTAGGAGCCATTGTCGGTGATAACGCGGTTGGGGACACCAGATCAACACATGAGGCCCTTGATAAACTTGACGGCCGAGCCGGACTGGATGGTGCACACTGGCTCCACCTTCGTCCACTTGGTGAACTTGTCGACAACCACATAGAGGAAGAGGAATACGCTTGCCTAGCGAGTCCGTCCATTCCGCCACGAAGTCGGCCAGGGCTCCGCCTTTGATGACCTTGGGGGTGTTGAATTCTAGCTGGAAGGCCTACAACTCGATGTTCCACACGGCAACTCTGTCGGTGGCATTGGGACCGCACAAGATTTGCTCCAAGGGATAGGTAGAAATAACCTTAATAGGGTGGCCCTGGAAGTAGTGGCGCAGTTTCCTGGAGGCGACGAGGAGCGCTAGGAGGAGCTTTTTCTGCATGGGGTTGCGCTCGTGCGCGTCTCTCAGCATCGTCCAAACGGAGTACACCGGATGCTCGATATGGCGCGCGACCATGGTGTCCAAGTCGTCCCTCTAGTAAAGCTCACGAGACGGGGCTGTGGGGGTCCCGGGAGGCGCGACATCAAGGGCCTCGGGCACCTCCACATGCGGGGTGTTGAGGGCCTTGGGGACCTTGAGAAGTGGGGCGTCAAGGGCCTTCTGAGGGGGCACAGGGGTTCTCAGAGGCACACCGCCGGTTGGCACAGTCGGGACCGGGGTAGATCCTGGCGTCGCCCTCTATAGGCCCGTGAACTTTCTCTTGGCACACACCTGCTCCTCCCGCTCCACAACGAGGGACACACTTGTTGTGTGGGGGTGATGGCCACATACAACAACAGGCGCTCGTGGGGGCATGACGCGACCACGATAGGGGGGTCGTGAGGTACCTCTTGATATCTTCAAAGGTCGTGTTCACTTCAGGGGTCCACTCGAATGGGGCGGACCTTTTCATGAGCTTAAATAACGATAATGCTCACTCACCAAACTTGAAGATGAAATGCCCTAGGGAGGCCAGACATCGTGCCAACTTTTGCATGTCTTTGAGGGTCTGGGGGCGCATATTCTCTATGGTAACCTTTTCTAGGTTGCCTCGATCACCCGGCGAGACACGAGGAAGACTAGGATCTTGCGCGAGGGGATTCCAAAGACGCACTTGTTAGGGTTGAGCTTTAAATTGTCCTTGCGCAGGTTGGCGAAAGTCTCCTCCAGGTCTTGGATGAGCATCCTAGCGCCGCGCATCTTGACTATGATGTCGTCTACGTGGGCCTCCACATTCATTCCCAGCTGGGGGCCCAGTGTGATGCACATCAACCTCTGGAAAGTGGTCCCCACGCTCTTCACGCCGAAGGGCATGCACACATAGTAGAACACCCCGCGGAGGGAGGTGAACACTATCTTTTACACATCGTTGGCAGTGGAGTCCAAATTGATCTGGTGGTACCTTAAAAGGCACCAAAGAAGCACAACATGTCACAGTTGGCAGTGGAGTCCACGATGTGGTCGATGCACGACAGCAGGAAAGGGTCGTGGGAGCAGGCCTTATTGTGGCTAGTGAAGTCGACACACATCCACTCCTTGTAGCCCTTCTTGGGAATGAGGACGGGGTTAGCGAGCCACACCGGGTGGCGCACCTTGCGAATGATCCAGCCTCATGCAAATTTCGCACCTCTTGAACAAAGAAATCCTGCTTCTCGGGCGCCTGGCACCGTGCCTTTTGCTTGACGGGGCATGCGATGGGGCACACCGCCAGGTGATGCTCGATCACCTCCCTCGGGACTCTGTACAAGTCCGTTGCCTTCCATGCGAACACGTTCGTGTTTTCCCGGAGGAAAGCAATGATCGTGCTCTCCTGCTCGGTGGATAGGCTGACGCCTATGATGAAGGTAGGGCCCGAAGCGCTACCGTCGAACAACACCTTCTTAGTCTCCACATGGTCGTGAGAGAACAGTTGCTTTTTCCTTGCTGGCGTTGCCTCGAGGAGAGCAGCCTCACCCCCATCCGCCAGCCGCAGGGCCCTGCAGTGTGGCATACATGCTTGAGGATGTTGAGCGCGTCTCTTTCGTAGCTTTTGATGGTAATGATGCCACCGCACACGGGGATCTTGATGACTATCAAAATCGGGGCTCCGTAGACCCAGAAAGGTTCGAACTCTGGGGTACACTCGCTCTCCTAGCTTGTTCTACCTCTCAACTTCACTGCGACTCTCTGATGGTTTTGGTTAAGGAAAGCGAACAACAACACACGAGCAGTTTACCCAGGTTCGGGCCACGTTGCGGTGTAAAACCCTACTATTGCTTGTCTAGATTGCTTGAGGTGGAAGATGAGTACAAAGGCGAGTTCTTGCCCTAGCGGAGGTGGGGACTTTTGCAACGGAGGCCCGACCTCTCTTTTATACAAGCCTTGGTCTAGCCGGCCCTCACAAAGGTGGTCTTAGCCTACAAAAGCCTTTCGCCATGACGCCCTGGTGGTCTTGGGATGACCTCTGTCCTGCCAAGCCCCCAGTCTTGGTCCTCTTGCACAAATGGGGAAACTTTGCGGGTTGCTTTAAGAGCCCGCCAGCTGGCCCCGCTTCTGTTGGAATTATGCCTAGAGGCAATAATAAATATAGTTATTATTATAATTCCTATATCAAGATAATCGTTTATTATCCATGCTATAATTGTATTGAATGAAGACTCATTTACATGTGTGGATACATAGACAAAACACCATCCCTAGCAAGCCTCTAGTTGGCTAGCCAGTTGATCAAAGATAGTCAGTGTCTTCTGATTATGAACAAGGTGTTGTTGCTTGATAACTGGATCACGTCATTAGGAGAATCACGTGATGGACTAGACCCAAACTAATAGACGTAGCATGTTGATCGTGTCATTTTGTTGCTACTGTTTTCTGCGTGTCAAGTATTTATTCCTATGACCATGAGATCATATAACTCACTGACACCGGAGGAATGCTTTGTGTGTATCAAACGTCGCAACGTAACTGGGTGACTATAAAGATGCTCTAGAGGTATCTCCGAAGGTGTTAGTTGAGTTAGTATGGATCAAGACTGGGATTTGTCACTCCGTGTGATGGAGAGGTATCTCGGGGCCCACTCGGTAATACAACATCACACACAAGCCTTGCAAGCAATGTAACTTATTGTAAGTTGCGGGATCTTGTATTACGGAACGAGTAAAGAGACTTGCCGGTAAACGAGATTGAAATAGGTATGCGGATACTAACGATCGAATCTCGGGCAAGTAACATACCGAAGGACAAAGGGAATGACATACGGGATTATATGAATCCTTGGCACTAAGGTTCAAACGATAAGATCTTCGTAGAATATGTAGGATCCAATATGGGCATCCAGGTCCTGCTATTGGATATTGACAGAGGAGTCTCTCGGGTCATGTCTACATAGTTCTCGAACCCGCAGGGTCTGCACACTTAAGGTTCGATGTTGTTTTATGCGTATTTGAGTTATATGGTTGGTTACCGAATGTTGTTCGGAGTCCCGGATGAGATCACGTACGTCACGAGGGTTTCCGGAATGGTCCGGAAACGAAGATTGGTATATAGGATGACCTCATTTGATTACCGGAAGGTTTTCGGAGTTACCGGGAATGTACCGGGAATGACGAATGGATTCCGGGAGTTCACCGGGGGGGGGGGCAACCCACCCCGGGGAAGCCCATAGGCCTTGAGGGTGGCACACCAGCCCTTAGTGGGCTGGTGGGACAGCCCAAAAGGGCCCTATGCGCCTAGGAAAGAAAATCCAAGAGAAAAGAAAAAAAAAGGAGGAGGTGGGAAGGGAAGGAAGGACTCCCACCCACCAAACCAAGTCCAACTCGGTTTGGGGGGGGGGCTTCCCCCTTGGACTCGGCCGACCCACTTGGGGCTCCTTGAGCCCCAAGGCAAGGTCCCCTCCCTCCCACCTATATATACGGAGGTTTTGGGGCTGATTTGAGACGAGTTTTCCACGGCAGCCCGACCACATACCTCCACGGTTTTTCCTCTAGATCGCGTTTCTGCGGAGCTCGGGCGGAGCCCTGCTGAGACAAGGTCATCACCAACCTCCGGAGCGACGTCACGCTGCCGGAGAACTCTTCTACCTCTCCGTCTCTCTTGCTGGATCAAGAAGGCCAAGATCATCGTCGAGTTGTACGTGTGCTGAACGCGGAGGTGCCGTCCGTTCGGTACTAGATCGTGGGACTGATCGCGGGATTGTTCGCGGGGCGGATCAAGGGACGCGAGGACGTTCCACTACATCAACCGCATTCACTAACGCTTCTGCTGTATGGTTACAAGGGTACGTAGATCACTCATCCCCTCTCGTAGATGGACATCACCATGATAGGTCTTCGTGTGCGTAGGAAAATTTTTGTTTCCCATGCGACGTTCCCCAACAGTGGCATCATGAGCTAGGTTCATGCGTAGATGTCTTCTCGAGTAGAACACAAAAGTTTTTGTGGGCGGTGATGTGCGTTTTGCTGCCCTCCTTAATCTTTTCTTGATTTTGCGGTATTGTTGGATTGAAGCGGTTTGGACCGACATTACTCGTACGCTTACGAGAGACTGGTTTCATCGCTACGAGTAACCCCGTTGCTCAAAGATGACTGGCAAGTGTCGGTTTCTCCAACTTTAGTTGAATCGGATTTGACTGAGGAGGTCCTTGGATGAGGTTAAATAGCAACTCATATATCTCCGTTGTGGTGTTTGCGTAAGTAAGATGCGATCCTACTAGATACCCATGGTCACCACGTAAAACATGCAACAACAAAATTAGAGGACGTCTAACTTGTTTTTGCAGGGTATGCTTGTGATGTGATATGGCCAATGATGTGATGTGATATATTGGATGTATGAGATGATCATGTTGTAATAGAAAATATCGACTTGCACGTCGATGGTACGGCAACCGGCAGGAGCCATAGGGTTGTCTTTATACTAACGTTTGTGCTTGCAGATGCGTTTACTATTTTGCTAGGATGTAGCTTTAGTAGTAATAGCATGAGTAGCATGACAACCCCGATGGCAACACGTTGATGGAGATCATGGTGTGGCGCCGGTGACAAGAAGATCGTGCCGGTGCTTTGGTGATGGAGATCAAGAAGCACGTGATGATGGCCATATCATGTCACTTATGAATTGCATGTGATGTTAATCCTTTTATGCACCTTATTTTTCTTAGAACGACAGTAGCATTATGAGGTGATCTCTCACTAAAATTTCAAGACGAAATTGTGTTCTCCCCGACTGTGCACCGTTGCTACAGTTCGTCGTTTCGAGACACCACGTGATGATCGGGTGTGATAGACTCAACGTTCACATACAACGGGTGCAAAACAGTTGCGCACGCGGAACACTCGGGTTAAGCTTGACGAGCCTAGCATGTGCAGACATGGCCTCGGAACACATGAGACCGAAAGGTCGATCATGAATCATATAGATGATATGATTAGCATAGGGATGCTTACCACTGAAACTATACTCAACTCACGTGATGATCGGACTTGAGCTAGTGTAAGTGGATCATGAACCAGTCAAATGACTAGAGAGATGTACTTTTTGAGTGGGAGTTTATCAAATAATTTGATTAAGTTAAACTTTAATTATCTTGAACATAGTCTAAGTCCACTTTGAATATATTTGTGTTGTAGATCATGGCTCACGCGACTGTCACCCTGAATTTTAATACGTTCCTAGAGAAAGCTAAGTTGAAAGATGATGGAAGCAACTTTGTAGACTGGGCTCGTAATCTTAAACTAATCTTACAAGCTGGGAAGAAGGATTATGTCCTCAATGCTGCGCTAGGAGATGAACCACCCGCTACGGCTGATCAGGATGTTAAGAACGCTTGGTTAGCACGTAAGGAGGACTACTCAGTAGTTCAATGTGCAGTTTTGTATGGCTTAGAACCGGGACTTCAACGTCGCTTTGAGCGTCATGGAGCATTTGAGATGTTCCAGGAGTTGAAGTTCATCTTTCAGAAGAACGCCCAGATCGAGAGGTACGAGACCTCCGATAAATTCTATGCTTGCAAAATGGAGGAGAACTCGTCTGTCAGTGAACATGTGCTCAAAATGTCTGGGTACTCAAACCGTCTAGCTGAGCTGGGGATTGAACTCCCGCAAGAGGCTATCACTGACAGAATCCTTCAATCACTGCCGCCAAGCTATAAAGGCTTTGTGTTGAACTACAACATGCAAGGGATGAACAAGTCACCCGGCAAGTTGTTTGCGATGCTGAAAGTCGCAGAGTCTGAACTCCGTAAAGAACATCAAGTGTTGATGGTGAATAAGACCACTAGTTTCAAGAGAAACGGCAAAGGCAAGAAGGGTAATTCAAAGAAGAGCGGCAAGCCTGTTGCCAATCCAACGAAGAAACCCAAAGCTGGACCTAAGCCTGAAACAGAGTGCTACTATTGCAAGGGTATGGGTCACTGGAAGCGCAACTGCCCCAAGTATCTGGCTGATAAGAAGGCGGCCAAAGAAAAATCAGGTATATTTGATATACATGTTATTGATGTGTACTTAACCGGCTCTCGTAGTAGTGCTTGGGTATTCGATACCGGTTCTGATGCTCATATTTGCAACTCGAAAGAGGAACTGCGGAATAGACGAAGGCTGGCGAAAGAAGAAGTGACGATGCGCGTAGGAAATGGTTCCAAGGTTGATGCAATCGCCGTCGGCACAGTTTCACTTCAGTTACCATCAGGATTAGTGATGAACTTAAATCATTGTTATTTAGTGCCTGCGTTGAGCATGAACATTATATCTGGATCTTGTTTAATGCGAGACGGTTACTCTTTTAAGTCAGAGAATAATGGTTGTTCTATTTCTATGAGTAACATCTTTTATGGTCATGCACCTAATGTGAGAGGATTGTTCATATTGAATCTTGATAGCAGTACACATATACATAACATTGAGACCAAAAGAGTTAGAGTTAACAATGATAGCGCCATATTTTTGTGGCACTGCCGCTTAGGTCATATTGGTGTAAAGCGCATGAAGAAACTCCATGTTGATGGACTTTTGGAGTCACTTGACTTTGATTCACTTGACACGTGCGAACCATGCCTCATGGGCAAGATGACTAAGACTCCATTCTCCGGAACTATGGAGCGTGCAAATGACTTGTTGGAAATCATACATACGGATGTGTGTGGTCCGATGAGCGTAGAGGCACGCGGCGGATATCGTTATTTTCTCACCTTCACTGACGATTTGAGTAGATATGGTTATGTCTACTTGATGAAGCACAAGTTTGAAACATTTGAAAAGTTCAAGCAATTTCAGAGTGAAGTGGAAAATCATCATAACAAGAAGATCAAGTTCCTACGGTCTGATAGTGGGGGTGAATATCTGAATTTCGAGTTTAGTGCTCACTTAAGACAATGTGGAATTGTTTCAGAGTTGACACCGCCAGGAACACCACAGCGTAATGGTGTGTCCGAACGTCGTAATCGTACTTTATTAGAGATGGTGCGATCTATGATGTCTCTTACCGATTTGCCGTTATCTTTTTGGGGTTATGCATTAGAAACAGCTGCGTTCACTTTAAATAGGGCACCATCAAAATCCGTTGAGACGACACCATACGAACTGTGGTATGGCAAAAGGCTAAAGTTGTCGTTTCTTAAAGTTTGGGGATGTGATGCTTATGTCAAAAAACTTCAGCCTGAAAAGTTGGAACCCAAAGCGGAAAAGTGCGTATTCATAGGTTACCCAAAAGAAACAGTTGGGTACACCTTCTATCTCAAATCCGAGGGCAAAGTGTTTGTTGCTAAAAACGGAGCTTTTCTCGAGAAGGAGTTTCTCTCGAGAGAATTGAGTGGGAGGAAGATAGAACTTGAGGAGGTTGTCGAACCTCTCATCCCTCTGGATGGTGGCGCAGGGCAAGGGGAAACCTTTGTCATTGCGACGCCGGTTGAGGAGGAAGTTAATGATGATGATCATGAAACTCCGGTTCAAGTTTCTGTCGAACCATGCAGTTCGACGAGACCACGTGCTGCTCCGGAGTGGTACGGTAATCCCGTCTTATCAATCATGTTGTTAGACAACAATGAACCTGCAAATTATGAAGAAGCAATGGTGGGCCCAGATTTCAACAAATGGCTAGAAGCCATGAAGTCCGAGATAGGATCCATGTATGAGAACAAAGTGTGGACTTTGGAAGTACTACCTGAGGGCCGCAAGGCTATTCAGAACAAATGGATCTTTAAGAGGAAGACGGACGCTGACGGCAATGTGACTGTTTATAAAGCTCGACTTGTGGCAAAGGGTTTTTCACAAGTTCAAGGAGTTGACTACGATGAGACATTCTCACCCGTAGCGATGCTTAAGTCCGTCAGAATCATGTTAGCAATAGCTGCATTTTTCGATTATGAAATCTGGCAGATGGATGTCAAAACGGCGTTCCTTAACGTTTTCCTTAAGGAAGAGTTGTATATGATACAACCCGAAGGTTTTGTCGATCCTAAGAATGCTAACAAGGTGTGCAAGCTCCAGCGATCCATTTATGGACTGGTGCAAGCATCTCGGAGTTGGAACAAACGCTTTGTTGAGGTGATCAAAGCATTTGGGTTTATACAAGTGGTTGGAGAATCTTGTATTTACAAGAAAGTGAGTGGGAGCTCTGTGGCGTTTCTAATATTATATGTGGATGACATATTGTTGATTGGAAACAACGTGGAGTTTTTGGAGAGCATAAAGGATTACTTGAATAAAAGTTTCTCGATGAAGGACCTAGGAGAACCTGCTTACATTCTAGGCATTAAGATCTGTAGGGGTAGATCAAAACGCCTGATAGGACTTTCACAAAGCACATACCTTGATAAAGTTTTGAAGAGGTTCAAAATGGAACAGTCCAAGAAAGGGTTCTTGCCAGTTTTACAAGGTACGAAATTGAGTAAGACTCAGTGCCCAGCAACTGATGAAGATAGAGAGCATATGCGCTCCGTCCCCTATGCTTCATCCATAGGTTCTATCATGTATGCAATGCTGTGCACAAGACCAGATGTTAGCCTGGCCATAAGTATGGCGGGTAGGTTCCAGAGTAATCGAGGAGTGGATCACTGGACAGCGGTCAAGAATATCCTGAAGTACCTGAAAAGGACTAAGGAGATGTTTCTCGTGTATGGAGGTGACAAAGAGCTCGCCGTAAAAGGTTACGTCGATGCAAGCTTTGACACAGATACGGACGACTCTAAGTCGCAAACCGGATACGTATTTATTCTTAATGGGGGTGCGGTAAGCTGGTGCAGTTCCAAGCAAAGCGTCGTAGCAGATTCTACATGTGAAGCGGAATACATGGCTGCCTCGGAGGCGGCTAAGGAGGGTGTCTGGATGAAGCAGTTCATGACGGATCTTGGAGTGGTGCCAAGCGCACTGAATCCAATAACCTTATTCTGTGACAACATGGGTGCCATTGCCTTAGCAAAGGAACCACGGTTTCACAAGAAGACCAGACACATCAAACGACGCTTCAACCTCATCCGCGACTACGTCGAGGGAGAGGACGTAAATATATGCAAAGTGCACACGGATCTGAATGTAGCAGACCCGCTCACAAAACCTCTTCCACGGCCAAAGCATGATCAACACCAGAACTGCATGGGTGTTAGATTTATTACAATGTAATTCGGATGATGATGTGAGGGCTAGATTATTGACTCTAGTGAAAGTGGGAGACTGTTGGAATTATGCCCTAGAGGCAATAATAAATATAGTTATTATTATAATTCCTGTATCAAGATAATCGTTTATTATCCATGCTATAATTGTATTGAATGAAGACTCATTTACATGTGTGGATACATAGACAAAACACCGTCCCTAGCAAGCCTCTAGTTGGCTAGCCAGTTGATCAAAGATAGTCAGTGTCTTCTGATTATGAACAAGGTGTTGTTGCTTGATAACTGGATCACGTCATTAGGAGAATCACGTGATGGACTAGACCCAAACTAATAGACATAGCATGTTGATCGTGTCATTTTGTTGCTACTGTTTTCTGCGTGTCAAGTATTTATTCCTATGACCATGAGATCATATAACTCACTGACACCGGAGGAATGCTTTGTGCGTATCAAACGTCGCAACGTAACTGGGTGACTATAAAGATGCTCTAAAGGTATCTCCGAAGGTGTTAGTTGAGTTAGTATGGATCAAGACTGGGATTTGTCACTCCGTGTGACGGAGAGGTATCTCGGGGCCCACTCGGTAATACAACATCACATACAAGCCTTGCAAGCAATGTAACTTATTGTAAGTTGCGGGATCTTGTATTACAGAACGATTAAAGAGACTTGCCGGTAAACGAGATTGAAATAGGTATGCGGATACTGACGATCGAATCTCGGGCAAGTAACATATCGAAGGACAAAGGGAATGACATACGGGATTATATGAATCCTTGGCACTGAGGTTCAAACGATAAGATCTTCATAGAATATGTAGGATCCAATATGGGCATCCAGGTCCCGCTATTGGATATTGACCGAGGAGTCTCTCGGGTCATGTCTACATAGTTCTCGAACCCGCAGGGTCTGCACACTTAAGGTTCGACGTTGTTTTATGCGTATTTGAGTTATATGGTTGGTTACCGAATGTTGTTCGGAGTCCCGGATGAGATCACGGACGTCACGAGGGTTTCCGGAATGGTCCGGAAACGAAGATTGATATATATGATGACCTCATTTGATTACCGGAAGGTTTTCGGAGTTACCGGGAATGTACCGGGAATGACGAATGGGTTCCGGGAGTTCACCGGGGGGGCAACCCACCCCGGGGAAGCCCATAGGCCTTGAGGGTGGCACACCAGCCCTTAGTGGGCTGGTGGGACAGCCCAAAAGGGCCCTATGTGCCTAGGAAAGAAAATCAAAGAGAAAAGAAAAAAAAGGAGGAGGTGGGAAGGGAATGAAGGACTCCCACCCAACAAACCAAGTCCAACTCGGTTTGGGGGGGGGGAGCCTTCCCCCTTGGACTCGGCCGACCCCCTTGGGGCTCCTTGAGCCCCAAGGCAAGGTCCCCTCCCTCCCACCTATATATACGGAGGTTTTGGGGCTGATTTGAGACGACTTTTCCACGGCAGCCCGACCACATACCTCCACGGTTTTTCCTCTAGATCGCGTTTCTGCGGAGCTCGGGCGGAGCCCTGCTGAGACAAGGTCATCACCAACCTCCGGAGCGCCGTCACGCTGCCGGAGAACTCTTCTACCTCTCCGTCTCTTTTGCTGGATCAAGAAGGCCGAGATCATCGTCGAGCTGTACGTGTGCTGAACGCGGAGGTGTCGTCCGTTCGGTACTAGATCGTGGGACTGATCGCGGGATTGTTCGCGGGGCGGATCAAGGGATGTGAGGACGTTCCACTACATCAACCGTGTTCACTAACGCTTCTGCTGTACGGTCTACAAGGGTACGTAGATCACTCATCCCCTCTCGTAGATGGACATCATCATGATAGGTCTTCGTGTGCGTAGGAAAATTTTTGTTTCCCATGCGACGTTCCCCAACAGCTTCCTTAGCACAAAAGTGGAAAGCCTCCCTCTCTGTGCCTGCTGGCACCGTTCCCACGTAGCCCGTGTCGCCCACGTGAAGAAACAAGGTTGCGAGACCATGCCTGGTCTCCCTTGATGAGCCTGTCCCCCGAGGGCCTCAGGGGTGTCCTCAGGGCGCGTCTTTGTAGCGGGTGACCTCTTGTGGTCCTTGGCGAAGATCCTCTGGCGCTTGCCTCGTGAGGCGAGGGCTTTTGTGAGGGTCTTCTTTGTTGGGCTTGTCGATGGGAAAAACCAGGCGTGTGTAGCGCGTCGTGTCTCGGGCCGCATGCCGACGGGCCTGGGTACCCCTGGTTCTAGGGGGCCGACAGTAGCCCTGGTGTCGCGTTGTGCATGACTCCGCCTGATGAGAGGGGCCAAGCGATGCGGGCTCCAACCTCGTGCGGGTCAGGCTTGACGCGTGGCATCCGTCGGGTCGTGAGGCTCTTCTCCTTCCTACAATGCTTCGGGAACCGCCTCGTGTGAATTGACGTAAAGCCTGCTTGCAGCGCCAGCCACCATTTCTCTTCCATTAGCAACGCGACCCGCTTGCACAATCGTTCCTGCGTAAGATAGCTCCTCGGCCCGCAGCATGCACTGAGCGGCCTATTGGGGGAACGAGGCGACGCGAGCCATAACCACCCGTGGGCCAGTCATGGCACGTGGCGCACGATGGAGCACATATCGCCTCCACACCCCATGATGCCTCAGGGACTGCGATCACGCGTGTAAAACTGCCATGCCCGTTGGGCGGAGCTGCCACCACACTACTTCTCCCTTCTGCCTTCCTCCCGCGCTGCTCCACCATTCAAGTGCAATCGTGGCCTTCTTCCTTCTTTTCGTATTCCCATGGCATCCAGGAGTGATGCCTCAAGCGCCGAGGCACGCGCGGGGCCTTCGGGGCCGTGGCCGACCCCAATGCGATGGTGATGGGCTGCCGGAGATGAGTAAGTGTATCGTCGCCATTGCTTTTCTTTGCGTATCTTG
Organism: Hordeum vulgare subsp. vulgare; assembly: GCF_904849725.1. Lineage (NCBI taxonomy): Eukaryota > Viridiplantae > Streptophyta > Magnoliopsida > Poales > Poaceae > Hordeum > Hordeum vulgare. Next base: position 419,791,991 of record NC_058520.1, on the reverse strand, counting down.
TCTAGCCCGACGAATCTGATCACCGAACTTTCCAGGGTGCCAACACCCAAGATGTGTCGAGATGCCCCACCGGGGGTGTCTCGCGCGGTGCCACTTGGTGAGGCCTCCTCCTCTATGCTTGGTCGGACGAGGCCCGTAGGACCTGCAGCCCCCTCCGGGGTGATGGCAAGGCCCTGGGGATGCGCGGCCTAATCCACCACATCCGGATCTCGGAGCACTGGGCGCAAGGTGTACCTGGCCCTTAGGGAGGCGACCATCATCGAGCAGGGGGCGTACGGGGCCCTCCGCGAGCAGGACGCCGCGCGGACCGCCTACGATCAAGAGGCGGAGCGCGAGCATCTCGAGGCCCTAGAGGGGCGCATTCTCGCGAACGAGGCAGCCCTCGCGCTAGTGCGTGAGGAAGCCCTTGCAAGTGTGGACGTGAGGGTGGCTTAGAGAGGGCGGCCTCCTAGGAGGAGTGTCACTTCGAGCTCGCCCGGCAGGAAAAGCGCCTCGAGCTCAGGTGCGACACACTCCAGGTGGAGGTGGGTGCACTCAGGGCCCAACTGCAGGACACCCAAGCCGCTCTCCAAACCGCCCTCAGCAGTGAGGAGAGCAGTAAAGCGGAGCTTGCGTCGCTTCAGGCCCAAGTTGGCTAAGCCGCCGATGCCGTGCACGCGGCCAAGGACGACGCGACGCATGCACGGCCGATGGAGGCGCATCGCGCCATGTAGTTTGTGGAGCTTGAGCGTCGTGCAAACGATGTGCTCGGCCGCTTCGTCGAGGACGCCCCAACGTTTCTGCGTGTGCATGGATACGGGGGCTATCTCGACTGGTTCCTCAAGGTGGTGGAGGTGCTGGAATCAGGCTTCTCCAAGGTGGACGAAGACATCGAGTGCAGCGTGCGCGACCTCCTAGAAAGTGCACTGATGCGCATCTTCTCCAACATGTGTTGTCACGACCTCGTGTTCGACCTCTCCTGCGTGATGGAGCCGGTACTCGCGGAGCTCGAGAGCTCTCTCAGGGACAAGGTGCGCGGGGACGTGGAATCCCTGGTCAGGCGGTTCGTCCAGGCAAAACCCTCTGAGGAGAGCAACAACTTCACTGTCGGGGCCTCCGGGGGCCACGACGAGGACAACGCCTCCTCCGGTTAGGCTTTTCTATCCCTTTCCTCTTGCATCAAGAATCATTTGGCACCCAGAGGGCATCATACATTATGTAATATACTTCTCCTTTAAGTAGTAGTTGCCTGTTATGCTTGGGGTGCCTTTGTCCCTTCCGCGAGGTCCTCCGTTGCCCTTTGTGTGTTTCCTCCGTGCTGTTAGGCGGGGTCCCATAGCACGTGGCTCTCGAGGCCCTCACCCCATATGCAGGACGGGGGCTTTGGGGCAACATCCCCTGAGCGCTTCTTAGTACTTTCCCTTACCTGGCTAGGCTGTTGCATTGCGTTCCCTTGGCCATTCTACCCCACGAAGCCCTCGGGGGCAACCTCCGGCGCGGCCCCGCAGGGGCGTCGCCAATCCCCTCACAACAGTTGCTTGTGCGAGCCTCGTGAGGGCCTTGTCCATGTAGCTTGGTGATGGTCCGATCCCAAGTGGTGGGAAGCGTCGTGAGGTCGCGAACACACATTCTTGGGCTTCTCCGGGCCCGTGGGCCCAGTAGAGCAGCCCACGGACGTACGATGGGCGTGCTTCATCTGGCGAGGGGAATCGGGACGGTGCGTACCCCTCCGTCTGAGAGTCGACCGCGGCACGTGGCGCGCGATGGGGCGCAAGGTGCTCCCGCTTCCTAATGACACCTAGGCAAACGTCTAGTGGTGACATAAAGCCTGCGCATGGCGCGGGGTCATCATTGCCCCCATTTAGCTTCCGCTTGCTGAATGCGGGTAAGGAGGCACGGGCTGAACCCCCACTTGGAGGCCCCATATAAGGGCAAGGGGAAGGGTATGCTACCCCAACTTCCTCATCCTTGCTTTTCGTTCTTGCTCGTTGTCGCCGTAGTGATGGCACCGGTGAAGAGATCCATTACCTCCAAGAAGTAGAAAGTAGTAATGGGGGGAGAGGGCGCACCACGGCCGGCAAGGGGAAGAGGTCGCCCCAGCATGCCCACTCCCATGCTCGAGGCACCTCTCACGTGATGTGTGTGCTCCCTGCCGGTGGCTCGTGCTGGCCCGAGCAGCCGCGAGAGGGGTTCTGTTTGCGAGAGTGGGTGCGGCAGATGAGGCGGCCGTGGATGGGGCCAGCGGTACGACACAGACACCCGGCCTCCCAGGCCACGAAGTCACTTCGCCGACGCGGCCCGCGAGTTCATCATACGAATGGAGGGCGGGCCTTAGAGCTGGCTCCGGCTGCCGAACTCTTTTGCAGAAGAGATGGAGGAGCACGCGCCCCTCGTCCTGTGGCTGCAGCCATACGGCTGCTGCAACGGTCCTACCTGGGTGTCGAAGGAGTTCAACTCCCTCGGCTTGATGTTCTCAGGGCATGGGTGGAAGTCGTTCGCCCTTTCCCAAGGCTTGGAGGAACGACACGTCCTCCGCTTCAAGTTCTACGAGGCCTCCACACTCTTCATGAAGGCCTTTGGAAGCGCCAGCGGTCGCGCGGGCTGCTGCATGGAAGGTGACAGTAGCGGCGGCAGCATCCCTTCCGACCCTGACGGTAGTGGCAGCTCCTCCTCCGAGGGGAGCGGGGGAGACAATGACTCCGACGGCTCCCGGATCGCCCATGTCAAGGAGGAGGAAGGCTTCGACTAACCACGCGCGATGCCATCATTGAGGTCCCTCGTGGTGGTGATTCGAGATCCCGATCTTCTTTCTTTTGCGCCACCTTTCCTTTCTTCTAATAAAACATGCTCGCCCCGTGGGGGCATGTAAAAATGGGTTATGTCTTTCATGCTTCAAATCAAACGCTATTTTGGATCGAAAATAAGCTTCTCCTTGGTACTCTTTGTTGAACTTGAACCCTCTCCAAGGTTGTCCTGACGCCTCGTCGCTAAGGACCAGCCATTGAGCGTGAGTACGAGGGCTCCTTGGGCATGACGCTCAGGGGCTCACCTTCAGTGCGCGAGCGCCTCGTGCGAGGGGTCGCTGCTTGCGCGTCCAGCCTCGCGAGGCCCATTGAGGGAAGTCCCGCAGAGGAAACACCTTGTCCCGACGGTACGTGCTTGCCTACTTGTATTTGGGCATTACACGAGAAGTATAGGCCCCAAGGGCCTTGAGGAGGTGATGTGCGCATGGGTGTGTCCGCGAGCCAGAACCCAGTTCTCTAGGTTCCCAGCACCGTCGGGGGAGACCCTAATAAAGGAACCGTACCCAGGCCGCACGAGCGTGAGGACCAAGGTAAAGGCACCAGGAGCGTGCCGCGGGGAGAAACCTACGACTACTAGACGGAGGGCCTTCCACCCTAAGGTGGCGCGGCCCTCGGGGGCATTCTTCGTTTCCTTCTCTCTAGCGCGATGCATGGGGCTTCCACTTGGCATGGCCATGGTAAGACGAAGGAAAAACAATGAAACTCCGCAAAAACCAGAAGACCAAGACCTTCATTAAAACCCAAGGGGAACTTGTATACGAGCCCAAAAAGGGGGGTTGCGGTTGTCGTGTCTAGCACGGGTCAGCCTAGTGAGCTCGTTCACACGTCGAAAAAAGAAAGGAAGAATAGCAATTGTTGTATCCAGCACAGGTCAACCTAGAAAGAAATGCGGCTGTCGTATCTATCATGGATCAACCTAAAATAAGTGTGTCTGCCGTGTCCAACACGAATCAGCATGGGTTAGTTACGGCCCACGGGACGTATTCTTCGTTCGTTCCCCAGGCGCGATGCAATGTACTTCCACTAGGGCATGCGCATAGTCGTGGTTTCACAGTCATGTCGCCAGCAGGGAGCATAGGGACTTCCACTTGGGCGTGGGGGGAGCCCGCCCACTCATCCCGCCAGCATGAAGCATAGGCCACGATTCGGCTCGTCGTGGACTTCCACTTAGGAGGCTTCGAGCGTATACAACCCATGCATTCTTACGTGAGAGTGTCACGGGCAATGATGAGTGGGCGGGTACCCCAAGCCCAAGGCTCACGAGTGCCTAACCAGATCTTCAGGTGAATCCATGCGTTTTGGCACCGGAGTGCGCATGTCGGTGCAGCGCTCCTATGGACCAAACATGAGCGTCATTGCTCCCCGCATGGCCACAAGACACAACAAGGCACCTGCCCCACGTTAGCGCTTGCCAAGCCACATTCCCTCAATCTGCAAGCGACGGTCCTCCGGGAGGGCATGACGCTAAGGACATTAGCGAGATGACTAACATGGGTGGCCAGCGTGTGAGCCAGAGCTCGGTCACTTGGATTTCCCGGCATTTCGAGGACAAGTCCTGACACACACGTCGTATCTAACCCCCACTCCGGAACCATCACAGGGCGGTTGCGGGGGCGTGCCAGTCCCCTAAAGTGGCGTGACACCAGAGCTTAATATCCAGACAAACGACACCATCTCAAGTGAATGTTAATCAAGTTTGTTACATATCCAGGCAAGACCAGCTTGGGGCGATGCAAAATATAGGGGATTGCTTGATTCGAACAACCCAAAAAGTCACCTAACGACCAAGCTGTCGCGGATGCGTCAGGCCGCTTGACGTTACGTGTCGCGGGGGTCTACCCCTCTTGTGGGGGACGACTCGTCCTGAGGCTCCATGATCCTGCGAAGCCCCGACGTCTCGCGAGGCATGCGCCGCCCACACCACTTGCAGCTTGTTAATCTCCTGAGAAGCGAACTCATGTGCCCTTGGTGCTTTGCACCACACTCTCGTCTTGTGGGGGCACATGCCAGGGTGCGCCTCCACGAGGTCCCCGGGTGCATGCCAGGGCGTGCAACCATGAGGTCCCCTCGCCACACTGACCAAGCCAAGCAGCTCTAGGTGGGAGCCCCCGAGCCTGGCCTGATGAGTGCGCCCGACGCAGCGTCCTACACTAGAGGGAGGTGGGCGTCTGCTTGGGGTGCGAGGCCCTGATACCCGCGTCTCTAGCGACACCCTTCCCCCCGAGGGGCCATGGTCATGGTGGCAGAGCGGCGCCATCTTGGGGGCGAGTGCCACGAGGCCAGCCACACAGAGCGTCGTCTTGTGGTGGACCACTTCCGCTATTACCGGGTTGGTCCCGCTGGCCCTGGTGGGGATGGACCTCGGGGTCGTCCCCTTCGCCGCTGTCGTGGTCTCCTTCGCACCCACCAAAGCCAGCAACACGGTTCCGGCACCGAATGGCGCACTCACTACGGGAAGATCCGATTGCCCGACAGTCCTCCGTGTTGTGAGTGCACGTGTTGTGGTGGGCGCAGAACAACCCGCTGAGGGGCCCGACGACGGCCCAAAGCTGGTCACCGGGACCCTGAGGAGTAGGAGTACGGTGTGAGGTGCACTCTTCTCGGGGCCGTCAGCCTGTGGACCATGTGAGCTGCCGCGCGGCGGTGGAGGCGGCTTGCTCTCCGAGCCCTCCCCTTCTATTGTTGGGGGGCCAAAGCGGGACGTAGGGCGCGAGGGCCCTCTTTGCGATGGTGATGAGCTCGGTGATGTGGTCTGCCCAAGCGTCATATCCTCTATCCATCGGGTGGTGGCAGAGCAATTCTCTTGCCATAAGCAGGGCTTCCTGCGCTTTCAGGTCTCCCAGGTGGACACATGCTAAGGAAGACGCTGGAGGGGACACAACGGGGCAGCCTCTTTGCCGCACCGGGGCCTGCTAGGAGCCGTGTTGCTCGTGGGTGGCGTGGGAAATGATGATGGAGGCTGCGACGACGGTGGGTCGGTGACGACCGTCTAGCACCAAGCACTCGGGGCACGCGCGACGAGCGTCGGCCATTCGGTCGATGAAGCTGGAGACAAAACTGGAACTGGAGGACGGCTGCGCACCCCTACCTGGCGTACCAAATGTCGAAATCGGGGCTCCGTAGACCCAGAAAGGTTCAAACTCTGGGGTGCACTCGCTTTCCTACCCTGTTATACCTATCAACTTCACTATGACATCTGATGGCTCAGGTTAAGGAAAGCGAACAAGAACACACGAGCTGTTTACCTAGGTTCAGGCCACCTTGTGGTGTAAAACCCTACTCATGCTTATCTAGATTTCTTGAGGTCGAAGATGAGTACAAAGGTGAGCTCTTGCCCTAGCGAATATGGTGGCCGTTTGCTACGGAGGCCAGGACCCTCTTTTATACTGGCCTTGGTCCTCTTCCCCCCGAAAACACACTTGGCGAGAAGGGTTGCCACAACGGCCATTTTGAAAAGCTGACAAGACTACAGCCAGCCCTGACAAAGGTGGTCTTCGCTTGCAAAATCCTTTTGCCATGACACGCTGGTGGGCTCGGGGGTGACCTCTGTCCTGCCAAGCCCCCAACCTTTGTCCTCTTGCACCAAATGGGAAAACTTTACGGGTTGCTTTAGGAGCCCGCCAGCTGGCCCCGCTTCCTTAGCACGAAAGTGGAAAGCCTCCTTGTCCATGCCTGCTGGCACCGCTCGTGCACTGCTTGCACATCCCGTGTCACCCACGTGAAGATGTAGGGTCGCGAGACCCTTCCTGGTTGCCCTTGACGAGCCCGTCCCGCGAGGGCCTCATGGGTGGCCTCAGCACGCGTCCTTGTAGCGGACGACCTCTCGTGGTCCTTGGTCATGATCCTTTGGTGCTTGTCTTGCGAGGCGAGGGCCCTCGTGGAGTCTTCCATTGTTGGGCTTACCGATGGGCCAAACCAGGCCTTTGTAGCACGTCACGCATGGGGTCGTAGGCCGACGGGTCTGGATACCCCCGGTTCCATGGGCCCAACAACGACGTCGTAGATAGGGCAGATCGCCACCATGAATTGACCGAGTGTCGGGTAACCCAAGATGGCGTTGTATGGGAGGCCATCATGCGTCACGTCGAAGTCGACGAGCTCAGTATGATAGTTGCGGCGCGTGCCAAAGGTGATGAGCATGCGTATCTAGCCTAGGGGGCTTGTGATCCAGCCACCCCCCTGGATAAGGTGTGTCTAGAGGGGGGTCATTAGATTACTTGACAAGATAAAAACTTAGCCTTTTCCCAATTTTAAGTGTGGGCTAGTTTTAGCAATTATGAGTAGTCAAGTACACTCTACACATGCACATATAAGAGTATAGCAGCGGAAAGTAAAACGTGCAAGTGTAAAGTAGAGGGTAAGGAAGGGAGATCAAACGCAAAGGTTGACACGACGATTTTTGGCATGGTTCCGATAGGTGGCGCTATCATACGTCCATGTTAGTGGAGACTTGGACCCACGGAGGGTAACGGCAGTGAGAGTCCACGAAGGGATCCACCCACAAGGGGCCCACGAAGAAGCGACCTTGTCTATTCCACCATGGCTTCCATCCACTTAGGACTAGCCTCACTCATGGTAGATCTTCACGAAGTAGGCGATCTCCTTGCCCTTCCAAACATCTTGGTTCAATTCCACAACACAAAGTAGGAGCCTCTCAAGCGACACCTAACCAATCTAGGAGGCACCACCCTCCAAAAGGTAATAGATGTGGTAGAACGATGAACACCTCGCTCTTGTGCTTCAAAAGATAGTCTCCTCAACACTCAATCACTCTCTCTCATATTTGGTAGGGATAGGACAGATTGATCTTGTGGAAAGAAACTTGGGGAGGCTAGAAATCAAGGTTCAAATGGTTGGAGTGGAATCTCTTGATCTCAACACATGAGTAGGTGGCTATCTCTCAGAAAAATGGATCTGGCAAGTGTGTGTGTGTGTTCTGAGTGCTTCCTCTTCGAATGAGGGGTAGGTGGAGGGGCATATATAGGCATCCCCCAAAATCCAACCGCTACAACATTATTGCCCAACTCGGTGACACAGAAATGAATCTCAGTGGTACAGAGTTGCATTAATGTGGCAATTTTTGAGTTCTCGGTGAGATCGATATATGAATCTCAGTGATACCGATACGATGACCTAGACCATTTCCCAAATCTTGGTGAGACTGGTTTTAGACCCAGAAATTGCGATTTATGAAATCTTCTCAAGATAAAGTTGGTCACTGAATCTCGGTGGCACCGAAAGGGATGTTGGTGGTACAGAGATGTTAGGCTTTGGCATAGGTTTTGTCAAGTGTAAAATCGGTAGGGCCAAATGGAAATTGTTGGTGGCACCGATTTTGCTGATATGGGTTTGGATTTTGTGGGATAATGGTTAAGTATTTTTGGTGGCTACCTCTAAGCACTTGAGCTACCAATTCATTATAATACGTCATCACCTTTTAATAGTAATGGCTTTCCTATGGACTTAAAGTGATTCCTCACAAAGTATAAAATGAAGAGTCTTCTTGCTTGAAGCTTGAGCCAATCCTATTCCTTCCTTGCATCAAGGGGCATCTACTCACAATCCTATCGCCAGAGCATCTTTGGACTTTTCCTAAAGATACTTGAATAAACCTATTAGTCCAATGATGCATATGTTGTGATTAATTACCAAAACCACTTTAGGGAGCAATTGTGCTTTCAATATCACGCCGCACCCAACTAGTCTGTGGTGCGGACCTGCGCTCCCGCAGGGCGGCGCTCACCCCGTAGAAGGATGACATGTTTGAGATAGACACATGTCCACCATAATTTGTTAGAATGCTCTACGTGCTTCACGTATATCTGTTGAGCTAAGCAGTTATTGTAGTGCTTCACTTATATCGTTTAGATCATGATGGCATATAGATTTATAGAAATAGTTGCACTCTCGTTCTTCACTTAATTTTTTTTTTGCGAGTTAATAAATAGTGATGGTAAATTTCATGGGCCATAAGACTAGTTCAAAAATAATAGGTATTGAAGGAGTGCATAATCAAAACCTTCATGTAGCACATAAAAGAGAAATTGTGGGTTAATGGTATTGATGTGGTAATATGAAAGAGTGTGAGTGCATGGTTATTGGTTAGCAGAAATGTCAATAGTTAAAGGGTGTTAATTTTATGTTTATCTAAATATTGGTTATGGCATGGTGATGATGTATAAGAATTCTTATTCCTCATCGAAATCCTAGTGTTGTTTAGGTCGATGGCGCGCGATGGTTAACTCCTACCACTAATGTAGAAAAGTGTAGCTATGGCGTGGCAAAAATGGCCTTGCTGGTGTGGACACCCGACGCGACCAATACGGCGCCACGGTTAAAAAATAGTGGTGGTGTTGGATCCCACGCTAGGAGTATATTGCATGATGCTGCCGTGGACACCCGACAGCAACGCCAGCTATACATCTATACTACCGCTGTCGTGATTTGTTGTTCAACGCCATCAATTTGTTTTTTACAATAAAAAATACTACTTTACAAACTAATAGCTTAAACTACAACAAAGGTACTGTTCAATTAAACATACTCATAAACTTACTAAGAGTTGAAAACTTAGTATTGATCAACTAAACATACTCATAAACATGAGAGTTTAAAACTTAGCTAGTACTGATCAACTAAACATACTCATAAAATTCAGATAATCAAACTACTGGCATAATCAACTAGCGAGCAATAATGACAAGTTTCAAACGTCAACACTTCAATCAAAACAATCATGAAGCAGTACGAACAGATGGTATCTCGCTAGCTCTTTCTGAGACCGCAAAACATAAATGCATAGCACGTTCAAAGACCAAGGGCTGACTAAACATTGTAATTCATGGCAAAGAAGATCCAGTCACAGTCATACTCAATATCAGTTAAAAGCAAAGCATAAAAATGACAGAGGTGCTCTCTAATTGGTGCTTTTGTAAGAAGAGGATGACTCAACAGGAACATAAATAGACAGACCCTTCGTAGAGGGAAGCATTGATTTGAAGAGGTGCCAGAGCTCAAGCTTTTAAAACAGAGATAATAATTTTGGGTGGCATGCTTTCATTGTCAATGCAATGACCAAGAGTTTTCACCATCTTCCACGCTACACATGCTATAGGCGGTTCCCAAACAAAAAAAGTGAAATTTTGACTCCCTCACCACCGATCAATCACACTCCACGACTAGCCGAATACTCGGGTGTCGTCCATACCAACAACAATCCAGGAGGAGTTTTGTTAGCAATTATCTTTTCGATTTGAGCATGGAACTGGGAATTCCAATTACCGGACCCTTTCTCGTGAATGATAGTGAATAAACACATATCGAGGATAACACGCCTAGCATGGAAGATAATGATAGCCCCCTGTCACCACATGAGCGGTTCGGGCATGCAAAACAGATTATTTCTAGAAGAGTTAGAGAGTGGCACATGCAAATTTACTTGGAAGGACAGGTAGATACCGCATATAGGTAGGTATGGGGACTCATATGGAACAACTTTGGGTTTATGGAAGTGGATGCACAAGCAGTATTCCCGCTTAGTACAAGTGAAGGCTAGCAAAAGACTAGGAAGCGACAACAGTCATCAAAATGCATTGAGATTAACCATCATTGAGTGCAAGCATGAGTAGGACATAAATCACCATGAACATGAATATCATAGAGGCTGTGTTGATTTTTTTTCAACTACATGCATGAACATGTGCCAAGTCAAGCCACTTGAATCATTCAAAGGAGGATACCATCCTATCATAGTACATCATAGTCATCTCAAAATTCCTGTTGGCATTCAAGGCAAACCATTATAAGCTCCTAGCTAATTAAGCATGGCATCAGAAACTATGATCTCTAAGTTGTCATTGCAAACATGTTTCTCTCACAACAAAGCTGAATCAGGAACGATGAGCTAGTCATATTTACAAAAAAACAATAGATCGAGTTCATACCAGCTTTTTCAGGCTCAGTCACTTCATCATATATCGTCATTATTGCCTTTCACTTGCACGACCGAACGATGTGAACAATAATAAGAGTGCTCATGCATTGGACTAAGCTGGAATCTGCAAGCAAACACAAAGGAGAAGACAAAGTAATATGGCTCTTTGACAGATAAACAGGTATGCATGCAAGAGCCACTAAACATTGTAACCATGGTCTTCTACCTTGACCCAAAGAAAAAGAACACTATTTACACGGGAAAGCTCCCAACAAGCAAAAGAAGAAAAAGGAAATATTTTTGGGTTTTTCTCAATCTAGACAAACACACGAAAAGAAAACGAAAAAAAGAAATAAACTAGCATGGATGATAAAGTGGCAAAGTGTGAATACCGACTAACAAAGTGAAAGTGTAAACATGAATATAAAGTCGGTGAGAAACACGTACTCCCCCAAGCTTAGGCTTTTGGCCTAAGTTGGTCTACTCCCATGGAGGGAAATAACCAGCTCCGGGGTACTTTCCTACGGGACACAAAAAGCAGAAAACAGGGAAAACTAAACTAAATATATCATTTCTCTTCTAAGCTACCGAAGGTGAAAGCTTGGAACAGAGGTTTGTGACTCCTCGATTCATCCATCCCATGGTCATCGAAAGAAATCCGTCAATGAGGTTGATCAAGTCTCCTTGACAAACTTTTTCGAATCGCAAAAGAAGACGGAGAATTTTCGAATAGTCACCTAGGTTACCTCAATGGGGATGTGAATATCCCCAACAAGCAAATCATACTTCATCTTGACAGTAGGTATAGGGCATTCAAAGCTCCCAATAAGAATCGATGAAGTTTTTCCGATAGCATTGATGCAATGTACTCGATATTGTTTCTTCGGAAAGTGCACCGTATGCTCATTACCGTTGACATGGAAAGTGACATTGCCTTTGTTGCAATCAATAACAGCCCCTCAGTGTTTAAAAAGGGTCTTCCAAGGATGACCACCATGGCATCATCCTCGGGAATATCCAGGATAACAAAGTCTGTTAAGATAGTAATGTTAGCAACCACAACAGACACATCCTCGCAAATGCTGATAGGGAAAGCAGTTGATTTGTCGGCCATTTGCAGAGAGATTTCAGTGGGTGTCAACTTATCCAGTTCAAGTCTACGATAAAGAGAAGGAGGCATAACACTAACATCGGCTCCAAGGTCGCATAAAGCAGTTCTAACGTAGTTTCCTTTAGTGGAGCAAGGTATAGTGGACACTCCGGGATCACCTAGTTTCTTTGGAGTTCCACCCTTGAAGGTATAGTTAGCAAGCATGGTGGAAATCTCAACCTCAGGTATCCTCCTCTTATTAGTAACAATATCCTTCATGTACTTAGCATACGAATATATTTTGAGCATATCTGTCAAACGCATTTGCAGAAAGACAGCTCTAATCATTTCAACAAATCGCTCAAAATCCTCATCATCCTTTTTCTTGGATGATTTGGGAGGAAAGGGCAAGGGTTTCTGAACCCATGGTTCCCTTTCTTTACCATGCTTCCTAGCAGCGAAGTCGTTTTTATCGTACCTCTTATTCTTAGGATGTGGGTTATCAAGATCAACAGGTTCAATCTCCACATCATTATCGTTGCTCGGTTGAGCATCATCATGAACATCACTATAATATTATCATTAGGCTCATGTTCATCACTAGATTGTGTTTCGGCATCAGAGACAGAGACATCGTTTGGACTCTCAGGTGTAACAGCATCAGGGTTGCTAGCGTGCAAGTTCCTATCATCTTTCTTCTTATTTCTAGGATGACTAGGTGCATCAGTTCTAACTCCTTGAGAATCTTGTTCAATTCTCTTAGGATGACCCTCAGGATACAAAGGTTCCTGAGTCGTTCTTCCGCCTCTAGTGAAGACTCTGACAGAATTGTCATTCAACTCATTGAGCAAGTCATTCTGAGCTTTAAGTACTTGTTCTACCTGAGTAGTAACCATAGAGGCATGTTTACTCAGGAGCTTAAGATCATTGACATTTTTGTCCACACAAGCAATTAAATGACTAAGCATACGAGCATTCTGTTCCAATTGTCTGCTAACTTAATCATTGAAACTTTGTTGTTTGGCAACAAAGTTATCGAATTCATCCACGCATAAGCTAGCAGGTTTACCAAAAGGAATATCACTCTCATCGAATCTACAAAGAGAATTTACCTCTACTACCTGTATCGGGTTATCAAGACAATGGATCTCTTCGATAGGTGGTAGATTTTTGACATCTTCAGATTTAACGCCTTTCTCTTTCATAGATTTCTTAGCTTCTTGCATATCTTCAGGACTGAGGAATAGAATACCTCTTTTCTTCGGAGTTGGTTTAGGAGGTGGTTTGGAAATAGTCCAAGCATTCTCATTGCACAAGATATTATTCAATAGGATCTCAGCTTGTTCTACAGTTCGTTCCCTAAAAACACAACCAACACAACTATCTAGGTGGTCTCTAGAAGCATCGGTAAGTCCATTATAGAAGATATCAAGTATTTCATTCTTCTCAAGAGGGTGATCAAGCAAAGCATTCAGTAGCTGGACGAGCCTCCCCAAAGCTTGTGGGAGACTCTCTTCTTCAACTTGCGCAAAGTTGTATATTTCCTGCAAGGCAGCTTGCTTCTTATGGGCAGGGAAATATTTTTCAGAGAAGTAGTAGATCATATCCTGGGGGCTATGCACACAACCAGGAGCAAGAGAAGTGAACCAGGTCTTAGGGTCATCCTTTAGTGAGAAAGGAAACAACTTGAGGATATAGTAGTGGCGGATCTTTTCCTCACTAGTGAATAGGGTGGATATATCGTGCAGTTTGGTAAGATGTGCTACAACCGTTTCAGACTCATAACCGTGAAAAGGATTAGATTCGACCAGAGTGATTAACTCAGGGTCGACAGAGAATTCATAATCCCTATCGGTCACAAAGATAGGCGAAGTAGCAAACTTCGGGTCGTATTTCATCCTAGCGTTCAAAGATTTTTCTTTGCACTTGCGCAGTAATTTCTCAACATCATAGCTATCCTTACAAGCAAGAATGTCCTCAGCTATCTCTCCCTCCATAACATAACCCTTAGGCATATCAGGCAATTCATATCTAGGAGAGCTAGTTCTAACAGGCAAAATAGAGTTTCTACTTCAATAGTATCAGCAGTTTTGGAAGTATCATCACATCTAGCAGCAACTCTAGCAATTAGTGCATCAAGGAATGCACCTAGTGGCAAAGCAGTATCAAGGATAGCATCATCATAAGCATCATGGACAACAGAAGTATCATTATCAAGCAAAGGCGACATATCTAGATTTCTAGCAGGAGGTGGTGTCGCAAACTTACTCATAACTAAAGGTGAATCAAGTGCAGAGCTAGATGGCAGTTCCTTACCTGTCCTCGTAGTTGAGGGCAAGACTTTAGTTTTTGGATCTTTCAGATTCCTCATAGTGATCAGTAGACGTAAATCCCAAATGACTCAGAGAATATAGCTATGCCTCCCCGGCAATGGCGCCATAAAATAGTCTTGATAACCCACAAGTATAGGGGATCGCAACAGTTTTCGAGGGTAGAGTATTCAACCCAAATTTATTGATTCGACACAAGGGGAAGCCAAAGAATATTCTCAAGTATTAGAAGTTGAGTTGTCAATTCAACCACACCTGAAAGACTTAGTATCTGCAACAATGTATCAGTAGCAAGGTAGTGTGATAGAAACAGTAGCAACAGTAACCAGTAGCAACAAAGTGACATCAGTAGCAGCAGAGTAACAGTAGCAGCAGTGACAGCAGTAGCGGCAAAGTAATGTAGCAAGGACCAGTAGGAAAAGACTCGTAGGCATGGGATCGGTGATGGATGATTATGCCCGATGCTATTCATCATGCAACAGTTATAACACGGAGAGATACGTAACTAGCTCCAGTTCGTCAATGTAATATAGGCATGTATTCCGTATGTAGTCATACGTGCTTAGGAAAAAGAACTTGCATGACATCTATTGTCCATCCCTCCTGTGGCAGCGGGGTCCTAATGGAAACTACGGGATATTAAGGTTCTCCTTTTAATAAAGAACCGGACCAACGCATTAACACTTGGTGAATACATGAACTCCTCCTACTATGGTCATCTCCGGGAGTGGTTCCGGCTATTGTCACTCCGGGGTTGTCGGGTCATAACACATAGTAGGTGACTACAACTTGCAAGATAGGATCAAGAACACACATATATTGGCGACAACATAATAGGTTCAGATCTGAAATCATGGCACTCGGGCCCTAGTGACAAGCATTAAGCATGGCAAAGTAGTAGCAACATCAATCTCAGAACATAGTGGATACTAGGGATCAATCCCCGTCAAAACTAACTCGATTACATGATAGATCTCATCCATCCCATCACCGTCCAGCAAGCCTACGATGAGATTACTCACGAATGGTGAAGAGCATCATGGAATTGGCGATGAAGGAAGGTTGGTGATGACGATGGTCACGATCTCCCCTCTCCGGAGCCCAGAACGGACTCCAGATCTGCCCTCTAGAGGAAGAACTGGAGGTGGCGGCGCCTCTGTATCGTAAAACGCGATGAACTCTTCTCCTTGATTTTTTCTGGACGAAACGGGCTAAATAGAGCTGAGATTTGAGTCGATGGAGCTTCATGGACCCCACAAGCCTGCCAGTCGCGGCCAGGGGGCCGTGATGACCCACAAGTATAGGGGATCAATCGTAGTCCTTAAAATAAGTAAGAGTGTCGAACCCAACGAGGAGCAGAAGGATCTGACAAGTGGTTTTCAGCAAGGAAATATCTGCAAGCACTGAAATTATCGGTAACAAGTGATTGTGTGGTGAGATGATTCGTAGCAAGCAACAAGTAACAAAAGTAGAAATGGTGCAGCAAAGTGGCCCAATCCCTTTTGTATCAAGGGACAAGCCTGGACAAATTCTTATAGGAGGAAAAACGCTCCCGAGGACACACGGGAATTTCTGTCATGCTAGTTTTCATCATGTTCATATGGTTCGCGTTCGTTACTTTGATAGTTTGATATGTGGGTGGACCGGTGCTTGGGTGCTCCCCTTACTTGGACAAGCATCCCACTTATGATCAACCCCTCTCGCAAGCATCCGCAACTACGAAAGAAGAATTAAGACAAATTCTAACCATAGCATTAAACTAGTGGATCCAAATCAGCCCCTTACGAAGCAACACATAAACTAGGGTATAAGCTTCTGTCACTCTAGCAACCCATAATCTACTTACTACTTCCCAATGCCTTCCTCTAGACCCAAATAATGGTGAAGTGTTATGTAGTCGATGTTCACATAACACCACTAGAGGAAAAACAACATTCAACACATCAAAATATCGAACGAATACCAAATTCACATGACTACTATTAGCATGACTTATCCTATGTCCTCGGGAACAAAAGTAACTACTCACAAAGCATAATTATATTCATGACTAGAGAGGTAATGAGTAGCATCAGGATTTGAACATAAACTCTTCCACCGAGTAATCCAACTAGCATCAACTACAAAGAGTAATTAACACTACTAGCAACCTGACAAGTACCAATTGGAGTCGCGAGACGGAGATTGGTTACAAGTGATGAACTAGGGTTTGGAGATGAGATGGTGCTGATGAAGATGTTGATGGTGATGAGTCCCCTCCGATGAGAGGAGTGTTGGTGATGACGATGGCGACGATTTCCCCCTACGGGAGGGAAGTTTCCCCGGCAGGATCGTCCTGCCGGAGCTCTAGATTGGTTCTGCTCAAGTTCCGCCTTGTGGCGGCGGCGAATCCACGAAAAGCTCCTCCTTGATTTGTTCACGAATGAAACCCTTCATATAGCAGAAGAGGGGGGCTAGTGGGCCAGCAGGCTGCCCACAAGCCCCCT
Source organism: Hordeum vulgare subsp. vulgare (assembly GCF_904849725.1). NCBI lineage: Eukaryota > Viridiplantae > Streptophyta > Magnoliopsida > Poales > Poaceae > Hordeum > Hordeum vulgare. The sequence continues at coordinate 419,775,369 of NC_058520.1, read as the reverse complement.
AGGCGCGGCAAGGGGGTGGTCACGCCTAGCAGGCTTGTGGCCAACTGCTGGCGCCCCTCTGGCGCTTCTTCGGCCCAGTATTTTTTGTAAATCCAGAAAAAAATCATCATTGATTTTTACGGCGTTTGGAGTTGCGCAGAATAGGTATCTCAAACTTGCTCCAATTTCAGGCCAGAATTTCAGCTGTCGGCATTCTCCCTCTTCATGTAAACCTTGCAAAATAAGAGAGAAAAGGCATAAGTATTATACCGTCAAGTGAAATAACAGCCCAAGAAGAGATAAATATCAACATGAAAGCATGATGAAAAATGGACGTATCAACTCCCCCAAGCTTAGACCTCGGTTGTTCTCAAGCGAAAACCTAGCTCAATAAATATGTCCACATGTTTAGGGAGAGAGGTGTCGACAAAACAAGATACGAACATGCATGCATCATGATCATGATCAGAACAGCAATACCAACAAATAATCTCTCATGCTAAAGTGATAATTCCTTCACAATGTAAAGCATGGATCACGAACCTTACCGAGAAGTAACAACCGATAGCCTGTAGTCATTGAAGCAATTGCAATTTATCACAACATCGGAAAGAGTCAAATAAGAGCTTGTAAAGCAAATCCACATACTCAATCTTCCTTTCATTCTCTACAATTGCTACAACTCACGTGGTACTCATGAGATCAATGTTTCAGCTGGACACAGAGAAAGATAGGGGCTTATAGTTTTGCCTCCCAACTGCTTACCTCAAAGGTAATGTCAACAACAATAATTCATGAATACTCACCTCCAAGTTGACATATGAATATAGATCTTTCCCAAGCATATGACGTTAGCCAAGATAAAGGCGAGATAAGGAATTGGTGAAGATCACCATGACTCTTTAAAGGGCAAAAAGTAAAGGTACAAGATAGGCCCTTCACAGAGGGAAGCAGAGGTTGTCATGCGCTTTTGAGGTTTAGATGCGTGTCCTCTTAGTGCGGAGGAACGTCACTTTATATTGCCTCCTGTGATAAAGAACTTTATTATGCAGTCTATCGCTTTTATGTCTTGCTCATCACAGGTTCGTACAAAGCTTATTTTCCACACACTAATAGATCATACATATTAGGGAGTAATTTTTATTGCTTGCACCGATGAAAACTTACTTGAGGGATCTTATTCAATCCATAGGTAGGTATGGTGGACTCTCATGGCAAAACTGGGTTGAAGGTTTGTGGATGTACAAGTAGTATCTCTACTTAGTGCGGGAGGTTTTGGCTAATATGAGGTGGAAGCAATCGTCACATGCTAAGGGATCTCTAATCATATAACATTGTTCGGAACCAAGCAAACACAATTCATTATGTTGTCTTCCTTGTCCAACATCTACTTCTAGGCATGTAATAGTTTAGTGAGTGTTCACAATCATAGATGGTGTCAGAGATGATATATTTATATGTGAACCTCTCCTTCCTTATCACTTCCTATTAATTGCAACAATGACCAAGGTCTACGTTTTTCTACCCTCAACAAGTCTCAATCATCATTCTTTTTATATGTGAAGCCATCACTTCCCATAAGATCATTACATGATCTTTCATGCTTTTTTTCTTTTCTCAATCTATTGATCATGGCAAGAGGCAAAGCCCTTCAACTAAGACACTCTTTATTATATGACTCACGATCTCGAATACATCGGGGGTGACACAAGGCAAAACTTAAGACTAGAATACTAAGACTTTAATCTTCTAGAGAAAGAGAAAACTAAAAAAGGAACAAACTAAAACAAAGGTAAAGGAAAAAGATGTGATGGTGATACGATACCGGGGAAACTCCCCCAAGCTTGGCAAAAGCCAAGGGGATTGCCCATACCCATGCTCAGTTGTCTTCTTTTGGAGGTGATGGTGGTGGATTTCTTGTAACATGGGTTTGATCCTCCGTCTTCCAAGGCATAGGTGCCCCATCATGGAAAGATGAACGAGTCTCCGGAATCCTCAAATCTGCAGCCAACCTTATTGATTTAAATCTATACTCATACTCACAGTTTTGGTTCTGCAGGTCATAGATCTGGGCCTGGAGTTGATCAATCCTGTCATAGAGCCTGGAGAGGTGCTTCCCAATGTCATTGGCATCAATCCTGTGCTTGTTGGTGAACTCCGTGATCATCATGTGGTCGGCGTTGAGTCCACGCTCCACCATCCCTTGGCACTTGAAGACCTGTTGCTCCATTGCTTCGAGCCTCGCCTCCACGCTCCCGGTCTTCTTAGGCCCCTCAACATCACGGATGTGCAACATCCCCTCACGCATCCCGATAGATTGAGGGTGTTGCAGCACTCCCGTGAGGTAGAGATTGATGACCTTCTCGGAGATCTTGTCCTTCGGAGCTTCTGGGGAAGTCATAGCGATCTAGATCTGCAACAGAAACAGGCTCGAAACGTAAAACAGAGGAAATCTTCGTGATACAGGGGTCAGACCTCACGGGAGAATATATATTGATTTTTTACAGACCAGAAGGAGTACTCCGGACGAAAACGGAGTCCGGGAGGCGCACGAGGTGGCCACAAGCCCCCCAGGCGCGGCCAGAGGGTGGGCCCGCGCCTGGCAGGCTTGTCGCCTCCTCGCGCACTTTCCAGATTATTTCCAATTTTTGTATTTTTTCAAATATTCCAAAACGGAGAAGAATTCCTACTCGAAAGTTTTGGAGTCTGTTTTCTTACCGAATCACATACCTCTTCGTTTTCGGAGTCTGAAACAGGCTGATAAATATCCCTTAGGTACTCTTCCGGAGGTATGGTCTTGATGATATTGCTTTCAACATTTATGGGAGTAAATGAGATATAATGCTTGATTCTCTGCCCATTTACAACTCTCGGACAATTACCTTTCGTCTTGTTGATCTTGATAGCACCGGAATGATATACTTCATTGACAATATAGGGACCTTCCTATTTAGAGAGAAGCTTGCCTGCAAAAAATCTTAAACGAGAATTATATAGCAAGACATAAGAACCTACATTGAACTCACGCTTTTGTATCCTCTTATCATGCCACCTCTTAACCTTCTCTTTGAACAACTTGGTATTCTCATATGCCTAAGTTCTCCACTCATCAAACGAGCTAATTTCAAATAACCTCTTCTCACCAGCAAGTTTGAAATCAAAGTTGAGCTCTTTGATTGCCCAATAATATTTATGCTCTAGCTCAAGAGGTAAATGACATGCTTTACCGTACACCATTTTGTACGGAGACATGCCCATGGTATTCTTATAGGCAATCCTATAAGCCCACAGTGCATCATCGAGCTTCTTAGACCAATTCTTTCTAGACCTGTTGACAGTCTTTTGCAGAATTAGTTTAATTTATCTATTGCTTAGCTCTACTTGACCACTAGACTAAGGGTGGTAGGGAGACACAACTATATGGTTGACATCGTACTTAGCAAGCGTTTTACGGAAAGCACCATGAATGAAATGTGAACCACCGTCGGTCATTAGATATCTAGGGACTCCAAATCTAGGGAAAATAACTTCTTTAAGCATCCTAATAGATATGTTGTGATCAGCGCTACTATTGGGATAGCTTCTACCCACTTAGTGACGTAATCAATATCAACTAGGATGTGAGTATACCCGTTGGATTTTGGAAAAGGTCCCATATAATCAAAGCCCCAAACATCAAATGGTTCAATGACAAGTGAATAGTTCATAGGCATGTCCTCACGTTTACCGATATTACCTACTCTTTTACACTTGTCACAAGACAAGACAAACTTACGGGCATCCTTGAAGAGAGTGGGCCAATAGAAACCTGATTGCAATACCTTGTGTGCAGTGCTATCTCCCGCATGGTGTCCTCCGTATACCTCGAAGTGACACTGGTGTAGGATCTGTCCCTGTTCATGTTTAGGTACACAACGTCTAATAACACCATCCACTCCTTCCTTATAAAGGTGAGGATCATCCCAGAAGTAATGTCTCAAGTCAAAGAAGAATTTCTTCTTTTGCTGGTATGTGAAACTAGGTGGTATATATTTGGCAACGATATAGTTTGCATAATCAGCATACCACGGTGCACTACGTGAAGCGTTGCTGACATTCAATTGCTCATTGGGAAAGCTATCATCAATAGGTTGTGGGTCATCAAGAACGTTCTCCAACCTAGACAAGTTATCTTCTACGGGGTTATCAGCACCCTTTGTGTCGACAACGTGCAAATCAAATTCTTGTAGCAAGAGAACCCATCTGATAAGTCTAGGTTTAGCGTCCTTCTTCTCCATGAGGTACTTAATAGCAGCGTGATTAGTGTGAATAGTGACTTTGGAATCAACTATGTAAGACCTGAACTTTTCACATGCAAACACGATTGCTAAAAACTCCTTTTCCGTAGTAGCATAGTTTCTTTGTGCACTGTCTAGAGTTTTACTAGCATAGTGTATAACATTCAACTTCTTATCAACTCTTTGCCCTAGGACAGCTCCAATAGCATAATCACTAGCATCACACATAATTTCAAAAGGCAAGTTCCAATTAGGTGGTTGAACAATAGGTGCAGTTATCAAAGCCCACTTAAGTATTTCGAAGGCTTCCTCACAATCATCGTCAAAGACAAAAGGAATATCCTTCTGCAAGAGATTGGTAAGAGGCCTAGAAATCTTAGAAAAGTCTTTAATGAGCCTTCTATAGAAACCAGCATGGCCAAGGAAACTTCTTATTCCTTTTATACCTGTGGGGTATGACATTTTCTCGATCGCATCAACCTTAGCCTTATCGACTTCAATACCTCTTTCAGAATTTTTATGTCCTAAGAGGATGCCTTCATTAACCATAAAGTGGCACTTCTCCTAATTCAAGACAAGATTGGTGTCTTTACATCTCTGCAAGACTCGATCAAGGTTGCTGAGGCAATCATCAAAGGAAGACCCGTAAACGGAGAAGTCATCCATGAAAACCATGACAATATTTTCACAAAAGTAAGAGAATATAGCCATCATACATCTTTGAAAGGTGGCAGGTGCATTACATAAGCCAAAAGGTATACGTCTATAAGCAAAGGTACCGAAAGGGCAGGTGAAAGTGCTTTTCTCCTGATCAGATTGTGCAACTGGTATTTGGGAGAAACCAGAATAACCGTCTAGAAAGCAGAAGTGTGTGTGTTTAGACAGTCTTTCTAGCATTTGGTCGATAAAAGGCAAGGGGTAATGATCTTTCCTAGTGGCTTTATTCAATTTCCTAAAATCGATCACCATCGTATAGCGAGTAATAATCCTCTGTGGGATCAATTCATCCTTATCATTAGGGACTACGGTAATGCCTCCTTTCTTAGGGACGCAATGCACCGGACTCACCCAATCAGTGTGAGCAAGAGGATAGATAATACCTGCTTCCAGGAGCTTTAGTATTTCTTTTCTCACTACTTCTTTCATCTTCGGATTTAATATCCTTTGATGATCAGCAACTGGTTTGAAGTCAGGATCAGTTTTAATCTTGTGCTGGCATAGAGTGGGACTAATGCCCTTAAGATCATCAAGAGTATATCCAATAGCAGCACGATGCTTCCTCAGAGTTTTTAGTAACTTCTTTTCTTCATGCTCTAAGAGGCTAGCACTAATTATAACAGGATATATCTCTTTTTCATCAAGATAAGCATACTTAAGAGTATCACGCAACTGTTTAAGCTCGAACACAAGATCACCCTTTGGTGGGGTTGGATCCAAAAGCAGTTCAACAGGCAAGTTATTCTTAAGGATAGGATATTGTTCTAAGACAACTCTATCTATCTCATCCCTTTCATCAATATGCATATCATTTTCATGCTCGAGCAAGTATTGCTCTAAGGGATCAGTAGGAGGCACGGCAATAGAAGCTAAGGCAATAGTTTCATCCTTACTAGGCAACTCTTTTTCATGAGGTTGTCTACCAAACTTGGAGAAATTGAACTCATGTGACACACTTTCAAAGCCAACAGTGACAGTTTGCTTCTCACAGTCAATATGAGCATTGACGGTATTGAGAAAAGGTCTGCCAAATATGATGGGACAAAAGCTATCTTGTGAAGTAGCAAGAACGAGGAAATCAGCAGGATACTTCGTTTTACCACACAAGACTTCAACATCCCTAACAATTCCCACATGGCACATAGTATCTCTATTGGCAAGCTGAATAGTGACATCAATAGGCTCTATCTCAATAGGTCCAATCTCATCTTTGATTTCATCATATAAGGATTGATGTATTGCACTAACACTAGCACCCACGTCACATAAGCCATGATCAAAATGATCTCCTATCTTAACAGAAACAATAAGCATGCCAACAACAGGCCTATGTTTGTCTCTAGCGTGAGGTTTAGCAATTCTAGCAGCATCTTCACAGAAGTGAATATTATGTCCCTCAACATCGTCGGACAGAAGATCTTTGATAATAGCAATGCTAGGTTCAACTCTAATTTGCTCAGGGGGTGTAGGTGTTCTAATGTAGCCTCTACGTATCACAGTTGAAACTTTAGAATGATCCTTCATCCTAATAGGGAAAGGTGGTTTCTCAATGTAAGCACTGGGAACAATAGGATCATTATAGGCAATGACTTTCTCTTCAACTGGATTGGGTTTAAGTACATTGACTTCTAAAGGACGATGATATTTAAACCACTTCTCTTTGGGGAGATCAATATGAGCAGCAAAAGATTCACACAATGAAGCTACTATCTCAGAGTCAATTCCATACTTAGCGCTAAATTCACAAAAAGTATTTGTTTCAACAAAGGATTTAACGCAATCACACGTGAAATTCATACCTAACTCCTTACCTTCTTCAAGCTCCCAATCTTCAGAGTTGCATTTAATTCTCTCCACTAAATTCCATTTGAAGTCAATATCTCTCTTCATAAAAGAACCGGTACAAGAAGTGTCAAGCATGGTGTGATCATCATGAGAAAGCTGAGCATAGAAGTCTTGAATGATAATTTCTCTCGAGAGCTCATGATTGGGGCATGAATATAACATTGATTTAAGCCTCCCCAAGCTTGAGTGATGCTTTCTCTGTCACGAGGCCAAAAATTATAAATATAATTCCGATCACGATGTACTAAATGCATAGGATAAAACTTTTGATGGAATTCCAATTTCAACCGATTGTAGTCCCATGATCCAATATCATCACATAGCCTATACCATGTCAACGCCTTATCCTTCAAAGATAAAGGAAAGACCTTCTTCTTGACCTCATCCTCGGGAAAACCTGCAAGCTTAAATAAACCACAAACTTCATCTACATAGATTAGATGCAAGTCTGGATGTGATGTTCCATCTCCTGTAAAAGGATTAGCCAGCAGTTTCTCAAGCATACCCGAATTAAATTCAAAGAAAATATTTTCAGTAGGTGCAGCAGGTTGAGGAGCAACCATGTGTGCTTCCGTTTGAGGTGAAGATACCCCAAAAAGCCCCTCAAAGGATTAGTATCCATAGTGACAAGTGAAAATAAATTTCAGCACACTATATGAATGTTTCCTTATCAATTTCCACTTACCAAAGTTGCTTCACTCCCCGGCAACGGCGCCAGAAAAGATTCTTGATGACCCACAAGTATAGGGGATCAATCGTAGTCCTTTATATAAGTAAGAGTGTCGAACCCAATGAGGAGCAGAAGGATTTGACAAGTGGTTTTCAGCAAGAAAATATCTGCAAGAACTGAAATTATCGCTAACAAGTGATTGTGTGGTGAGATGATTCATAGCAAGCAACAAGTAACAAAAGTAGAAACGGTGCAGCAAAGTGTCCCAATCCCTTTTATAGCAAGGGACAAGCCTGGACAAAGTCTTATAGGAGGAAAAACGCTCCCGAGGACAAACTGGAATTTCTGTCATGCTAGTATTCATCATGTTCATGTGATTCACGTTCGTTACTTTGATAGTTTGATATGTGGGTGGACCGGTGCTTGGGTGCTCCCCTTACTTGGACAATCATCCCACTTATGATTAACCCCTCTCGCAAACATCCGCAACTACGAAAGAAGAATTAAGACAAACTCTAACCATAGCATTAAACTAGTGGATCCAAATCAGCCCCTTACGAAGCAACGCATAAACTAGGGTTTAAGCTTTTGTCACTCTAGCAACCCATCATCTACTTACTAATTCCCAATGCCTTCCTCTAGGCCCAAATAATGGGAAGTGTTATGTAGTCGACGTTCACATAACACCACTAGAGGAAAAACAACATTCAACACATCAAAATATCGAACGAATACCAAATTCACATGACTACTATTAGCATGACTTATCCCATGTCCTCAGGAAGAAAAGTAACTACTCACAGAGCATAATCATATTCATGACCAGAGAGGTAATGAGTAGCATCAAGGATTTGAACATAAACTCTTCCACCAAGTAATCCAACTAGGATCAACTACAAAGAGTAATTAACACTACTAGCAACCTTACAAGTACCAATCGGAGTCGCGAGACGGAGATTGGTTACAAGTGATGAACCAGGGTTTGGAGATGAGATGATGCTGATGAAGATGTTGATGGTGATGAGTCCCTCCGATGAGAGGAGTGTTGGTGATGACGATGACGACGATTTCCCCCTCCGGGAGGGAAGTTTCCCCGGCAGGATCGTCGTGCCGGAGCTCTAGATTGGTTCTGCTCAAGTTCCGCCTCGTGGCGGCGGCGAATCCACGAAAAAGCTCCTCCTTGATTTTTTTCCCGGACGAAACCCTTCATATAGCAGAAGAGGAGGCCAGTGGGCCAGCAGGCTGCCCACAAGCCCCCTAGGCGCGACCAGGGGTGGCCGCGCCTAGAAGGCTTGTGGCCACCTGCTGGCGCCCGTGTGGCGCTTCTTCGGCCCAGTATTTTTTATAAATCCAAAAAAAATCATCATTGGTTTTTACGGCGTTTGGAGTTGCGTAGAATAGATATCTCAAACTTGCTCCAATTTCAGGCTAGAATTCCGGTTGCCGCCATTCTCCCTCTTCATGTAAACCTTGCAAAATAAGAGAGAAAAGGCATAATTATTGTACCGTGAAGTGAAATAACAGCCCAAGAAGCGATAAATATCAACATGAAAGCATGATGCAAAATGGACGTATCAGCCCGCGCCTGGTGGGCCTGTGGGCTCACAGCTCCACCCCTCTGGTTGATTCTTGCGCCAGTATTTTTTATATATTCCACAAAAAAAACCATAATTTCCAGGTCATCCCGAGAACTTTTATTTCTGCGCAAAAACAACACCATGGCAACTCTGCTGAAAACAGCGTTAGTCCGGGTTAGTTCCATTCAAATCATGCAAATTAGAGTCCAAAACAAGGCAAAAGAGTTTGGAAAAGTAGATACGACGGAGACGTATCAGGGACTCCGAATGTGCAATTGGCTGGGTTGAGCTTGATGTCGTACCTTCGAAGGTTGGCGTACGTTTCAGCCATGTCAGTCAGCAGGTCGGAACCTTTGCGTGACTTGACTATGATATCGTCCATGTATGCCTCCACGTTCCCACTGATCTGGATGAGGAGGCATTTCTGAATCATGCGCATAAAAGTGGCTCCTGCATTTTTGAGACCGAATGGCATAGTGATGTAGGAAGCACCCGAACGGGGTGATGAAGGTTTTTTTTATTTCATCTGGGCCATACAGACGGATCTGGTGGTACCCAGAGTAAGCATCTAAAAAAGACAATCGCTCACATCACGCAGTAGAATTGACAATCCGATCTATGCGGGGGAGTGGGAAGTGGTCTTTCGGGCAGGCCTGATTGATATGCTTGAAGTCGATGCACATTCGGAGTGACTTGTCCTTTTTAGGCACCATGACGACATTCGCGAGCCACTCGGAGTGGTAAACCTCGCGAATATACTTGGCCTCCAGGAGCTTAGCCACTTCCTCGCCAATTGCTTTCCGTTTCTGCGTGGCAGACCAACGCAGATTTTCTTTGACAGGTCGAGCTTTGGGGTCGAATCTCAGTCGGTGCTCAGCCAATTCCCTGGGTACAGCAGGCATTTCAGCGGGCTACCATGCAAAGATGTGCGAGTTCTCACGGAGGAACTGGATGAGCTCGGCTTCCTATTTCGGATCAAGGGTTGTTGATATGTTGGTTGGGGAAGCCGTAGGATCCGTCGGGTGGATGTTGACCTTGTTGATTTCGCCTGCCGACTGGAATGCAGACTCGGAAGCTGGCTTCTTTGCGCGCATCAGTTCGGCGGGGTCTGTTGTCTGCCGGTACTCATCGAGCTCTACCATTGCCATCTGCTGGTCGGCGATCTTGGAGCACTGCTGCAAACATTCTTCTGCTCTCTATCGATTGCCAGTGATGGTGATGACTCCCTTCGGTCCTGGCATCTTCATCTTCAAATAAACGTAACATGGTCGGGCCATGAAACGTACATACGCTGGTCGACCAAGTATGGCATGGTAGACACTCTGGAAGTCCACCACCTCGAACGTGAGTTTCTCCTTGCGGAAGTTCTTGTCAGAGCTGAGGACGACATCTAACGCGATCTGGCCAAGTGACTTGGCCTTCTTCCATGGGATCACTCCATGAAAATGGATATTGCTATCGCTGAGCTTGGACATCGGAAAGCCCATCCTTTTGAGAGTGTCGGCGTACATGATGTTCAAACCACGCCCTCCATCCATCAACACCTTGCGGAGTCGAACTCCTTCTACCACCGGGTCGACAACAAGAGCCTGACATCCCAGAGTGGGGACATGGGCCGGATGAACCGACTGATCAAAGGTGATGGCAGCCTGTGACCACTTGAGATACTTTGGGGCGGAAGGAGCTGCCATATTGACCTCTCGGTTGACCACTTTCAGTCGACTCTTGCTTTCGACATCAGCGAAGATCATCAGAGTGGCATGGACCTTTGGGAAGGGGTCTTCTTGTTCTTCGTCCTCTTTCTCTTGGTCTTTCTCACTCGACCGATCCTCCCCAAATCCTTGGATCAACAGTCTGCACTGCCGAGTGGTATGTTTAGGCACAATGGTGTTGCCTTCTTCATCTCTCTTCGTGTGAATCACACACGGCTGATCAAGGACATCTAGTCCCGACTGCTTCTTGAATTTCTTTGGGAGGAATTGTCTCTTGCCCTTTCCCTTGAACTTTCCCGCTCCCAGAGCGGCTGCTTCTGCCGAGGTGTGTGCTGCACCTTCTGCTTCTGCTTTCGGTTGGAATTGGCATCTCCGTCGACTGCTTTGCCTTTGCCACTTCGGAGGCGGTCTTCTGCTTCTCCATTGGCGTAGCGGGTTGCTATCTCCATCATCTTGCTCATAGACATATATCCTGTCCGACCGAACTTCAAGTACAACTCGCGGTACGTGATGCCTGCCTTGAAAGCGCAGACTGCTTGATGCTCGGTGACATTCTCCACGGTGTGGTGGAGAGTGGTCCAGCGCTGGATATAATCGCACAAAGACTCACTCGGCTTCTGGATACAATGTTGTAGCTCTGAGAGACCAGCAGGGCGCTTGCAGGTGCCCTCGAAGGTCTTGATGAATACTCGGGGCAAACCTGCCCAGCAGTATATGCTTGATGGAGCTAGTTGATTCGGCCAGGCACGGGCCGAACCATCCAGCATCAGGGGCAAGTGTTTCATCACGACGTTGTCATTGCCGGCGCCGATCTGAACTACCACTCGGTAATCATCTAGCCACGTCTCTGGCTTGGATTCTCTAGTGAACTTGCTTATTCCGGCCGCCAACCTGAAGTTGGGGGGAATATTAGAGGAGCGGATTGCTCTGCTGAAACACTCGGGTCCGGAGATGACAGAGCCACTTCCACTCGGACGATCACCATCGTATCCGTCACGATGGGCTCGACCTCTATCAACTCTCTTCTGAGTGAGATAGTCCCTTACATCACGCCTCTGGTCGCAGTCGTCGCCCATCGATCGCCTTTCGTCGTTGCGCCGGGGCGCGTACGAACCACTCCGCGGAGGAGAGCGTGATCGATGGCGATCTTCACGATTGAACCGGGGGGAGCGGATTCCGCCCCTGGTCTCTGTACCGATCTCCTCGGTGATCTCCTCCCCTGCGACGCTGGGGAGAACCTGGGCTGTAAACCGACCAAACTGTGTCTGCTCGGATGGAATTGATGTGCAGTCTATTGTGAGACTGAGATACAGCAGCATTCTGCTGTTGTGCCGCGTGCAACAGGGCACGGATCCGCTGCACTCCTCTGCCCGCTGATGAATTTGACGGCTGGATGGAGTACGCAATCCTTGTGGCCGCAACGAAGTTGAGGATAGGCGTGCGAAATACCTCGATGTTGTCGTGATGGGAACACCGACTGAATGCTGGAGGGTGCGGATGATGACGTGCACCCGACGTCTCTCCGGTTTCGCGCTTGTCCCCATTGGTCCTTGGCGGGCTCTCGTGTGAGCCGGCCATGAAAATCTCCGCCGCAGGGCTGCGGTTCTCACACTCAGAAGGAGAGTCAGACGGATCTGACACCGAGTGAGATGCAACACATGGAAGTGTACCAGATTCAATGGTTGCCACCTGCGACGAAGACGCTTGACACGCGAGTGCATGACGCACCCAGCGCTAGAGCTGTGAGCGACCGGATTGCTTGCTGCGACATGTGATGGGGAGCACAGTCGATGAGGGATTCGACGGTTGGCGAAGAAGGACTCTGTAGGAACTAGCGCGGAAGAACGTCGCCCCGCGAACTGGAAGCGCCTCGAAGTCGAGAGGCGCCTCCCGAAGCCATGCCGAATCGTCGGCGATGAAGACGAGTGTGCCGAACACGATCTCGTGGCCCAGGCACAAATCACCGCCAGAAGACATGGTAAAGAGGAAAAAATGCAAGCTTGCCAGAAGTCGCCTAGACGCGTGCCCCACGGTGGGCGCCAACTGTCGAGGATATAAGACTGACAGTAGATGTGTAGGGTACGAAAGTAGAGGGCAGAGTCCTTGCTACGGCAAGGTTGTATGAGTTCAGGCCCCTTTGCGGTGGAGGTAACATCCCTATGTCTCAGTGCTCTTGGAGCTTTAATGTCGAGTGGAATATGAATGTTACAGAATGCGAACCCTTGTGCCAGAGGGGAGGGGTGGCTTATATAGAGTGCGCTGCCCCTCATAAGTGTCCAACCTTCAAGGGTGCAATAAGTGAGATTGAATGCATACGTTACAGGTAACGTATGCCATAAATGAAATTAACTACAGTAGTCTAACGTCTGACCGTTAGCCTCGCTGGAGTGGCTTCTGGTCTTCTATGTTGACTGGCTTATGGTCTTCACCGAGTGGAATCCAGTCGTCGAGCATTAGGTAATCTTCCGAGTGGCTCTTTACCGAGTGGATCAGAGGTTGTCTTAACCGAGTCGGTAAGTATCTTGTGATCCTTAAGCTAATAATGTGGTGCCCTTGGGTAGGACTTATAGGTTAGGCCTATGACCCTACCCTGGGGCTATAACCCCGTCACTCGGTTAATAGGTTAGTTCTCAAAAATGATATAAAACAACATATAAATGCATATAAAGCATCCAAGATTGATAATATAATAACATGAAACAATAAAAAAATATAAATATATTAGAGACGTATCACATAGAACACCTGCTCCCATTCAACACCACCTTTTATCCACAACCTCCACACACTTGTTCTCTTTATTTTCTTGCAACTCTACTATATTAAACATCTAAATTTCCTTTATTTCCAAGTAAAAGGTACAAATAATACTTATCAATTTGATACGGGGTAAAGTAGACATTAAAATTTTAAAGTGCATAAATGTTTTTTCAAGTGACATGCATAACTCGAGAGAATAGGAAGCCCACCAGATTTCTTCTTAGGGGTTCGACGAGCAATACTTCTACATTAATAATTGAAAAAAGTGATAAAAGAATGTTTGGCATTAGATATGTTCTAAGTTTCCACATGCCTTGTATTTTCGTGAAACCACATTGTATCAACTGCTCCCTTGCCTACCAACATAACAATCAAGGACTTCGCTAAGGAGTGGCCCCCCAAATTAGTCTTACCTTAGGGTGGTCCCTTCCATTCATTTCTTGCATGCATGCAACATTATACAAACATGACATTGTTAAATATTATTTTCATTTTGCATTTAAAAAAGATTTATCTCCCAAACCGTTATCACAATTAATGATCCGCTTTCATCACTCACTTTTTCGGAAAGAGATCTTCAAAACTATATCTCATGTCGATATGTTTCGATAACTTTTATTTTCGTCAGTATTTACCAGATTACTATTACTTACTTGTCATAATATTTGTCACATAGTTCTCACATTAAAGCAACTTGGTTATCAGGCTTATGAATGTTGATATACCCCACTAAAAAACTTGATTCATTGTACTTCTGCTAGTTCATGCATTTAGTTGCTTATTATTAGTTCTTTAATACCCACTTTTTAGCTTCACCTAACATTGCAATGCTTAAAAAGTATAAAATTATTGTCTCGATAACTACGTATAATTTTTGTGACAAATATACACCCATAAGATGACAACTATGATGACATAAATGTGGCAACAAGGAACGATGAAAAAAAATCAATGAAACATGTCAACATGTGATCTTATTTTGAAGGTCTCGTCGAGACGAACCTAACGGTGAAGGCGAATCTCCAATCAAATTATTAATCTATGAGATAAATCATTTTTAAAATTCAAAAAAGCATTTAATGTGATGATGTAAATATGAGGTAGAAGATTTTTGCATGCGCATGAGACTCTGCGAGTTGGTGCATGGGAGAGCTGTGATGCGGCGCTTCTCTTTAGATTTTTTTCCAACAATCAATATCCAAATGACATTAAATACGAGAGCACAAATAAACTGCATAAAAATGTAAAGCTCAAGGCGATGATTGTGTAGATAAAAAATCGTTGGAGTGGACTCCAAATGCATAAATTATGAGCTTCAAAATATTAGGTTTTTTTTGTGAAATTTCCTAATGGAATAAGAAATCTATAGAAAAAGTTATCCTAAAAATTAAAAGGTTGATGGGGGAGGGGGGGTCCACTCATCAATGAGAGAGAATAGTGATGCTCTAGATCAGTCTAGGTGGACCGATCAAATGGCTGAGAGGGCGACACACATGGAGTCCATGCAGGCCTATGTGCTCGTCAAACTAAACTCGGATATGAATGCGGAGGCCGACGCGGAGGAGCCGCATGATCATGAGCTGCAACTGCCGTCCATGTATCCGGCGCCGGGCACGAATAGTGGCGGACCTAGCCCGTTCTACCAGGGTGGGCCAGCAGTGCTAGACCTAGCCCACTGTATCAGGATGGGCCAGCAGTGCTACTGGACATATACATTTTTTTGGTTTTATTTTTTTAGCTTTTTTCATGTATGGTATAAAAGCTCTTTCCAAATCATAGGGTGGGCCATGGTCCACCCTGACCACCCTCTACCTTCGCCACTGGACATGAAGATAGTTGACATCTCCGATGAGAACTAGGGTAGATGATCTACGTAGTACATCGATTTTTTTCATGCTTTTGTATGGATTTAAGGTTTCTCGTATATGATATCCGGATATGAACGAGAAAATTCAAGGACTGACCGATCAGTGTCTGCGGACACGTCATCGGATGTTTGAGGGCTTGGATTTGCCCATTACGGGTGTAGATGGTGTAAATGCTCTAAGGTCTTGGTGTCCAAGACCATGGGTGTCTTCACGATAGGTTTTTGGTGGCAATGGTAGGTTTGGCTGTAATGGTAGCTCTAGTGACATGCGTGGCAATATGAATGCATGAGGATGTTATTTCGTGATGATGCGTTACTTTGGGTGAACTGTGCTCCGTGGCTTTATGTTTGAATTTGAATTCCTAAATCTTTGAATTTGAAATGTATTTAAATTGTGTGTGATATGATAATTATTGTTTAAATTACCTTGTTATGAAGTTAGAGTTTTCTTAAGTTATTGGAAGAGGGATAGAACCAAGCAAAATATACATGATGAGATTTATATAGGCCCTGTTTTTTTTAAAAGTCCTAGGACTTTTTTTAGTCTCAACTAAAAAGTCTCTAGTCCCTACCCGTTTCTTTTCAAGGACTAAACATGGAATAGAGGTCATTAAATAATATGCAAAAAGACCATGTTACCCCTAGTAATATACTAGAAGTTATTAAATGACATGCTAAAAGTAGGGGCATTGTTGGGAAAATAGCCAAAAAAGTCTCAAAAAGTCCCTTCCATAGGGACTTCTTTCTTTACTCCCAAATACTTTCTTTTAGTCCCTAAAAGTCCCTTCTGTTTCTTTCACATGAGACTAAACGAGACTTTTTTTAGTCCCTACACCAAAAAGTCCCTGGAAAGAAACACCCCCGTAATCTTGTAGAGGAGAGAAAAGAAATCTTAATTTTGTCTTCCTCCTATTACACTCAAAACTGATTTAGATAACCAAATTTCCCAAATCTGTTGGAGATGCTCTTGTTGGGTATGAGCGCAGATATAGAGCACCAATGCATGCATGCACAACGCACAGTTGCACGACCTCGAGACAATCCATTCCAATGGTTGCCAATTTGCCATTATTGCTGGCATTGGCCCAGAATTTTTCAAGCACCCACCGGTGCATCTCTCTCTCTCTCTCTGATTTTTTTTCTGGTCTTACTTGACCTTCCAAAGCAGCAATGCGCACCGAATGCGTGCGTGCGTGCATGCACACAGTCCCGTACGTGTCCTTCTCCTCCAAGCACAGAGGTAGGACCGTAGGGATACTATACACCATTTACTCCATTCAACAACTTCTCATACTACTCCGTTTAGAATAATCCTTTTCAATTCAATGCCGATTCAATCACAAGAAGCCAAGCAATGAGCAAGAGAGAGAACATGCAACCAGTAAACACACAATCCAATCCCACTGACGCTAACACGGCCTATTTTGACTGGATAAAATGAAGAGTAAATTGTGGCTAGAGCATGCCCCCGAAAATGTGTCTCAAATGTGGGGAAAACGCCCGTGCTTTTCCAACATTTTGACACATCACTGGTGGAAAAAGGGCCTTTGGTCGCGGTTCGCAACTGCCATTAGTCGCGGTTGCGCAACCGCGACCAAATAGGCGCGACTAAAGGCCCCCTCCTTTAGTCGCGGTTGCTTAAGAACCGCAACTAAAGGCCCGTCCACGTGGGCGCCAGGCGGTCGTCGGGGCGGAGGACCTTTAGTCGCGGTTCTTCTGGCCAACCGCGACTAAAGGCCCCCCTAAACCTGTTTTCTGTTTAATTTGTATTGTTTTATTTCTTTTGTGCTTTATTTTAATTTTGAAGGAGTTTCACATATTCTACGGTTACAAATTTTATCACAATGGGGCAAATAATATATCATTGAAAGCTACAAAAAATGCAAAACCTTTACAAGTAGTTTTTACAAACTTTTTTCCGTAGTTTTTACAAACTTTTTTCCGTAGTTTTTACAAATTCTAAGAACTGAGAGAGGCGCGCGCGTGCGCGCGCGGCAGTACCGGCCGGCCGGCGGCGTTGAGGGCGGGCGAGCGAGGCGGCGCGCGCGCGGTGGGCGAGGGAGGCCGGTGATAGCGGCCGGCGGCGCCGTACGTGGGCGAGAGGGGGCGGCGTCGAGGGCGACGGCGACGGCGGGCGACGGCGGGCGGCGTCGAGGGCGAGGGCGACGGCGGGCGGCGTCGAGGGCGAGGGCGACGGCGGGCGGCGTCGAGGGCGAGGGCGACGGCGGCAGGCCTTCGGCGCGGCAGAGATCGGAGAAGACGAGAAATGGAGGCGACGGTTCGGGCCCTTGTATTTATAGCCCCCCATCTTTAGTCGCGGTTGGGGAGGCGACCTGCGACTAAAGGGTTTTTTGGCGGGTTTTTGCGTTCCCGCGCGCAACGAAAAAATACAAATAATATATAGGGGATGAGATTTAGTCGCGGTTGGCGTGGCCTTTGAACATGCAGATGTAAATCCGGTCATTTGACTGGATAGGTACCAAGGATGTTTTCTCGATAGTACCTTTTCTGCCGAGAGCGGTCGAAAAAACTATTTTTCATGGAATCTCAGATTTTTCAAAAAATTATCACCTGAAGCTTCTCAACTATAACTTACTTATACACGAAGTACGACCCGTTCTACCGATTAGCATGCTTCCTTGACGCGTCGGATCGCGTGGGTTTAGATCATCTACAACCGAATCCCTTAAATTTTCATTAAACGTCCGGACAGGCCGTTCGATCATAAAAAATTGATCCAAGCGGACCTCTTAAATGGGTCTCAAACATACGGGCTGACCAGTACCCTTTCATTTTCAGCTCAAATATAAAGCGGATATGGGGAGCCCAGACGCACCCGCCATGTCGGACTGATGGCTTGGTCCCTTCAAATCGAGGCGGAGATTCAGGCTCGTTGCACCGCCCGCATCGCTGCGGGTCCCCCTTTGAACTTGTCGGAGACGGAGGAGGAGGAGGAGAAGGATGATGACGACGACGAGCAGCCGAAGGCCGTGGAGGAGGAGGCTCCCGGCTTGAATATGGATGAGGCAGAGGCGAAGTTTTCCGTCACCCAGTTGGAGGAGATGGCGGAGCCGCAGGCCATCCTAAATTCCATATCCGGGATGAAGCCGAGGTGGAGGCGAACTGCTGGCTCATCCGGCAGAGGCAGATGGAGGCCGACGCCCTCTTTGACGAACTGAACGCGGAGATTGAGGCGGAGGAGGTCGCAGCGGAGCTGCCGGAGGCGTCGGAGGGGTCGGGGCTGCGGTAGGCGGCCATTTATTCGCCAAAGGGCAGGAAGATCGTCGACATCTTCGACAAGGAGTAGCTAGGTTGTATGTAGTATGTTGGTTTCATTCCTTGCATGTTTTTTATGGATTTGAGGATTGTAATATAAGATGCCGGATATAGAATGTATTATTTGAGACGTGACTGATTCGTACCAGTGGACTATGTTTAATGGGTCGAATTTGAGGGATACATGCTCTTAGAACCATTGCTACCAGACCACCGGCAATAGTTTTTGTCAACGCTGTAATCGTACTTCAAATATAGTTTGCAAAACGGAAAACTGATCGTGCATTGTCGAGAAGATGAGGACGTATTTAGTTGCTCACACTTACTCCAAACAGAACCAATGGGTAACAGAGTTCTCACACGAGTCGCTGGTTGTATGCGCACGAAACTGAAACGTCTTTGATTGCTCACACTAGCCTTGTGGGTAACGAGCTACTCACACAAGTCGCTTGCCCGGACGCGCACAAAGCTCAAAGCACGCAAGACACGGACATCCCCGCCCACCCAAAACTCCACTAAAAACCCGTCTCGGACCCGCGCCTCCATCCTCCCATATTTCTGGGCATCTATTTCTTTTCTTGCCTCCATCGTTATTCCATCACCACGGTTGTCCTGTCACATCCGTGTCAAAACTCGATGACTCTATGTTGTCCAACGCTACACCCAGGCTCCTCATCGCTTTTCCTCCGTCGTTGTTCCACGCCACTACTCCGACCGCTCCGTTGGTACCATCCGACCCTACCGTGCTCATCATGCGTGGCAAGTATCCGATGAAATGCCCATGCTAATTTTTTTTGTTCATGTTCTTTGAAGCAATGGATTTAGGTATAGAGTACATTTACGAGCGTTATGTTGAGTCAATTGACGAGGCAGACTACAAGGATAATCCGGCGATGCTAGGCAGTCATTGTAGACGTGGAGCACGCGGAAAGCATGTTCTCAATTTTAAGGGATCAATCAACCGCAATATGGCACACAACCATTTGGCGTTGATGGATGACTACCTTGCCTTTGATGCCCTACTCGCTCACAATTTTTACCGTCACTTTCGGATGCGAAAAAGGTCTTCGATTGTCTCTAGCATGACATCTCGTCTTTTGATGACTACTTCATCTTGAAGAAGGATTCCGTGGGAAGGATTGAATTCTCTAGTTATGAGGAGTGCACGACCACACAATGGATGCTGCATATGTCACGACCACCGATTTTGGGATGAATTACTACGGATGTCTGAAAGCACATGCGAAGACGCCATGGTAAGATTTGCTACCGTCGTGATATCAGTGTTTGGACCTTAGTACCCGAGAGAACCAATTGTCGCAAACACTGAGAGGATCTTGGCAACGTTTCAAGCTAGAGGATGGCTAAGTTAGCTCGATCTCTTGACTACATGCATTGGAGATGAAAAAACTCCCCAAAAGCTCTACAAGGGCAATATCAGGGTCATGTTAACACTCGTAGAGAAATGACTAGCCAATTGATGGTGTGCCAATTTGAAGAGACGCGACCACTATTTTTTTTCAAATAGCGACGGCGTTGGCTAAACTTGTACACTAGCTTTGTACAGGTAGTGTTGGCGTGGATTTAAAGTGGAATGCCACCAAAGTGTGGGCCCTGCTGAGCTGATCAGTCGGAATATATTGATGGCGTCGCATATCCTGCCACGTCACAATTATATTATATAGTGCTGATGTTTACTGTTCATGAACGCCAACACTAAGTTTTGCCTATATAAGCTAGTATTGGTGGCCCCTTTGTTTCTCAAAATAATTTCACTTCCAATTCTTCTCCCTAACTAGTTAGCTCCTCTTAGTTATGGACCTACGTCGGCAAAGCGTGTCGAAAGTTTGAGACTCCGTTGCCCTGGCCAAGCTTCCGTCTAGCCCTGTTGGCTACGTCATGAGCTCTTTACGGCCAATGCATCCGACCCTATACGGCGAATCATCCCACCGCAACAGTGCGACTTCTGTTCAATCCGACAGCTACGCCATCAACGTCGAAGATACTGGTCATGTGATGCTTTGCGGCTATCGACGTCCTGTTGATAAACATATGTCACACACGTAATGGAATCGAGAACGAGAGTTTTACATCTGCACCAATCGTGAAAAGGTACGTATATGACAAAAGTACATTTTGATCTATTTTCAGCTGATTTACAAAATTTAACTCCTATAGTGTTGGTCACATCAGTATATATACTGTGATCCACAAACAGGGAAAAATATTGCTGCACATGGATATGAGTTCATATCGTCAAGAAGTACGTAAGCTAGTTTCTCGACTACTCCATTGAACCACTATGACGATAGATAGGTGAGATGCAACTCAAGAACAATGTGATGCGGGGCCAAATCAAAAAATTCAAGATGCTTCGATATGCAGTTTTACTGGTTGGATGATTGACTATTTCTCCCGGCTCGATCGATAACAATATTTCTTCTCATGACCGTCATCACACTGATGATGTTCTTAGTCTAGATCCAGTAATAGTAAATTATATTTATAATAGTTTATTATCCTTCTATAATGCATGTAAATAGGCCAGATTAATTAATGAAATCTATGTTGTTCTTATATAAATATGTATTATCTTTTATACTGTTATTTTAACCGTGTATACAAAATACAAAATAATGTGTACCGAAAAGTAAATTAAAATTAAAGTACATAGCAAATGGTGTTGGCCCACGTGGCCAACACTAGCAAACACACCATGCCCGTCAACTTCAATCACCCATATACACACTCAAATCTATTCCCCATCCACCAACACCCCCAAATCAATCCCCAACCCGACGCGGTCGCAAAGGAAGAAGTCCCCAGACACCGTTGCCATCTCTAACTCCACACCGCCGTTCTCTTCGTCTCCACCTCCAGAGCCGCCATCACCATCTTTGCGCCTCCACCGCCGCCATCAAGGACCCACCAACCCCATCGCCTCCATTGCCGCTGTCATCTCTGTCGTTATCTTCTCTGCCCCCCTCCTCGCCGTTGTCTCAGTCTCCACCAAAGCATCCTTGTCGTGACTTTCGCCTCCACCGGAGCCATCAAGGACCTGCCATCCTCGTTGTCTCCATCGTCGGCGCGAAATTGTAGTGTCGAATTTATTAGTGCAGTGTAAAATTCTACTATATTTGTAGTGTAGAATTTGTAGTGAGATTATCCTATATAAGATTTTATTCTAGCTGAAGTGTAGAATTTAGGCTAGTTGTAATGTATGATTGTACTGTAGTTGTGTAGTGTAAGAATATAGTGTAATTTTTTAGGGTAATTGTGGTGTTAGATTTTAGTGTAGTTGTCTAGTACAGATTTTTAGAGTAATTGTACTATCAGGTTTTTATGAGATTTGTAGTGCACACTTTGTTGTGTAATTATAGTTACAGCTAGTGTAAAAACTTTTATTCTAGTTCTAGTGTATATTTTTTAGTGAGATTTGTAGTGTAGTTGTATTGTACTATTTAATTAGTTTAGTTTGTAGTGTAGTTGTAATGTAAGAATGTAGCGTAGTTATAGTGCATGATTCTAGCTTATGTTTAATTACAATTTCTAGATTGTATATATATAGGTGTTGCACGCATAGTCAGGTGGCTCCGAATTTTCGTGGTGTGTGATACGTCCCAAACGTATCTATAATTTTCGCTTGCTCCATGATCTTTTTGGTGACATTGTTATATGTTTTGCTACACTTTTATATCTTTTTACATATATTTGGACTAACCTACTAACTCAATGCACCCAGTGCGAATTTCTGGCTGCTGATATCTATTTTGCAGGGGCTTTTACCCAAATTTCCAGAGCCCCAAAAATCCTGAGAAAAATATATAAAAATCAGCGTGACGGAAGCTTCTGGAGCATCGAAGATGGGCCAGAGGGGAGCCAGGGGCTGCCAGGGCGGCCACCCTGCGCGGCCTGGCCCCTGGGCACACCCACAGGTCGCCTGGGTGGGCCCCACCGCTTCTGACGCCCTCCTTTGGCCTATATTTACCCCTCCGATCGGAAACCCTTGAAGAATATCTAGAATCGTGAATTTCTTCATCGTTCCACCGCTGCAGCACTTCTGAGATCGGGAACGTCAGGAGACCTCTTCCCGGCACCCTGTCGGAGGCAGGATTGACCTCCGGGAGCTTCTCCACCATCATGGACGCTTCCCGGACATGCCGTGAGTAGTCCTCCTTGGACCATGAGTCCATGACTAGTAGTTATGTGATGTCTTCTCTTCAATCTCGTGCTTCCATGATTAGCCCTTGTGAGCTACCCTACATGATCAAGGCATCTATGTAATTTTCCTGCTATTGCTTTGCTCGGTTTGCTGGGATCCGATGGATTATGAGATTATGTTCAGATTGTGATGATTTATATATTTGATTATACTTTTATATTATGTTCTTTAGAGATTCATGCATGTTCTTGGTTGCTCTTTATTGTTTTGGACGAGTAGTAGATTGTAACTCCAAGAGGGAGCGTTATGCATGATTGTGGCTTCATGCCCCCTGATGTCTAGCTTGAGTGACAAAAACATGAGACTAGGGGATGTGCTGTTGCCACCAGGGAGAAAACAACGGTGCTTGTGACCACGGTTGCAAGGATTGTTTACCTTACGCATAGTTCGTTAGTGCAGTTGTCCGTTGCTTTGAGCTAGCACTTTGGGTGGGGCTCGCAACTTAATACCAGCGAGATGTTCTGGATAGATATCTTAAGGTGGACGATTAGTAAGTAGATGCTAATGAATAAACAGTCTACTTGTCTTGGCATATTTCCCATTACTATTGAGCCTCTAACTTTCAAGTAGCATAATTAGCATTGCGGTGTGTTCATAATTCTGTTAATTGCCCAGTTGTAATTTGTTTACCCAAGCATAGTTGTTTATCGTGTTTTGGGAGAGAGACATCACTAGTGAACATCATGTGACTCAGGTCCATATCACCACCATTGATGACACCTCCACCATTTACTGCTTTCATTTACTTTTCCGTTGCAATCACTATCACTATTCTCGCTTGTGTTTTGATCCTTTGCAAACTACAAGGCCGGAGAGATTGACAACCTCTCTGTACTTGT
Source organism: Hordeum vulgare subsp. vulgare (assembly GCF_904849725.1). NCBI lineage: Eukaryota > Viridiplantae > Streptophyta > Magnoliopsida > Poales > Poaceae > Hordeum > Hordeum vulgare. The sequence continues at coordinate 419,751,628 of NC_058520.1, read as the reverse complement.
TGGGAGCAAAGTTATTTGTTGTGTGTGAAGGTCCACTTCTTCTGCTAGAGCCAGAGCAACGGACACCTACTTGTTGATCCTCGGAGTCCTCCTGGTTCGATAAACCTTACAGTCTCCGTGCAAGGGAAACTTGCTGCTGAGTACATCTCCACCTTCCACTTGGGGTAACAAACGAGGGGCGAGAAGTATATTCATCACTTCATCAGTTTGTGATAGAAGAGGACTAAATACTATGCAACCATCACGGAGGACGATGTCGTCCACCTGCCCTGCCACTCGAACACCCTAGAGTTAGCGACACGCCTACAATGCAAAGGCGGTTGAGTATCATAAGGAAAAAAGCAATTTTTAACTTCCTTGATTGTCGTTAAATCTGAGATTGGTTTTTAAAAAACTGGTTAAAATGGTTTGGTTTTTACACTGGGCTTGACTGGTTTAGGTTTAATTAGGTTGAGGATTTTTAAGTTTGGTTTGGTTTTGGTTTACAGAGAAAGCAATTTGGATATGACTGGTTATGGGCCTAAACCGTTTTATATATTTTGGGCTTGAAACTGTGGGTAGAACCCGGTTATTGTATTGGTTTGGCCTCAACTGCGAGCAAGCCCGCACGGCCGCACCACCTTCTCCTCCCTCCCGAGTCCCGACTCTGCCGCCGCACGCACCACGCAGCGTCCACGCTCCTCCCCGCCGGCCGCCGCACGCAGGCCTCCTCTCCGCCGTCCGCCGCAGATCCGGCACCGTCCTGCTCCTCCTCGCCGCCATACTCGCAGCGGCCGTCGTCGCCTCCGCCTCCGCCTCCGCCATCAGCGACAAGTGCGCCGCCTGCAAGGCCGTCGCGGTGAGCTCCTCCCCTGATCTCCTCTTCCTTCCGTTCTTCTCCATCTCCAGTTTTTCCCGCTCTCCCGAAAGCGATTTTCCCGCCTGGATCTTCATGGTGGTGCTCTTCTTCTTCCTCTTGGTGTAGATTTAACCAGGGTCTCTGTGTTTTGATTCATGTACCCATCATACGCAAGCAGTAAATAACTTTATGTGTCATTGCACTTCAAAATATAATTTAGTCGACAAACAGGAATGTTTTGATCTAAGAGCTTGTTAGTTCATACCGAAAATCAACTTTTTTTCAAAGGAACGTGCATAACCAACTTAGCAATCAGCATGCACAAAGTATAATCTCATTTTCTGCTTCTAGTAACTTATTAGTAGTTCTTGATTTGTTGAGTTATCATTCCATCTTCCGGCTGGAGTGGAAATCCTGTAGCATTTTGAACCTTGATTTTGTCCCCAGCTTGTACCAAATGGCGCTACCTCCCAGATGCATGTGAGAGGGGGTGTTTTACTTTCATTGCTTTAATGTGTAGAATTATTATACAGATTAGGTTGGATTGTTTTCTTGCTCTTAAGATGGCATTTTATCTAATTCCCTTCTCTTTGTTGTAAGAGTTCACAGTGGCAGTAGTAGTGAACTACTAAGTACATGCATTTTCTTCTCGTGTTAACATTTCTCTATTATTCATCAGCTTAGGTCTGAAGCACTTGTCACTCTCAATGTGTGGTCGATATGGAATTTAAGGCCATATGTCATCCTGAGATAGTTAGATGCACATGCTTGGTTCATCCTGTTTGTTGAGGATGATACATATGTTCCCTTTATCTGTTTTGTGCAAATGGAGTTCTGTATGAAAGTGATATTTGTGGTTGTTAGAGCAACTCTCGAGAATTGCTCTAGGGTATTTATTTTTCTGTTGTGAAAGTTTTGTCCTGTTTCTTGTGAAAGTTCTGTCCTGTTGCATATAGAGTTTCGACTTCAAATAAAGAGCTGAATACGAGTTATGTAGGTTGGTGTTCCAAGTTTTAACTTTTTTATGTTATCCTGGCAGGAAAGTGGAGCAGCTATCTGAGGAGGTTGATTCATTGAAGGAAACCCTCGACAAGCACTCGTTGCGGCAATGGAAGCGGATTTTGGAAGCCAAGGAAAGGGCGGAGCTGTTTGAGAGAGTTGTGAGTAGTCTTGAAGCAAACAAAGCATGAACAGTTGGTTTGGTTTTTTCCCATGCAGTGTGCTCTAAGAATCTGAGGAATGTCTACCTCAGAGGGTTCTGAGACTGCCGATTCCATGGACGAGGATACGAGTCAAGTATCACATGGTAGAAGGTCCAAAGTATGGGAGCACTATGAATAAGAACTGGTTGTCGTAGAAGGAGATCCCAAAGCCGTGTGCAAATACTGTCGAGGGCAATTTCACACCAAGTTTGGAACTAGCAGTTTGAGAACCCATATTGCAGAGGCTTGCCGATCAATTGAGGATGCTTGCAGGAAGAGGTTTCTACTGACCATGAAAAAAAAGCCATCCGAAGGCCTATTCGTGTGGACATCATCACATAATTTGGGCTACATGTCCATCACCGCCCATTATATCGATGCAGAATTCAAGTACAAGAAGAAGATCATAAGTTTCACAGACGTGAAGTATCCCCACACCGGCTATGCAATAGAAGAAGAAATCATTGGTTGCTTAACAGAATGGGGCATAAGGGGCAAGCTATTCACTTTGACACTAGATAATGCGAGTAATAACACTAATGCATGTGATGAGTTAATAAAATATCACAAGCATGAGCTGCTCCTTGAAGGTCAACATTTGCATGTCAGGTGTTGTGCACACATTCTTAATATCTTGGTTTAGGATGGAATGAAAATAATCCATGGAGCCATTGACAAGATACGTGAGCTGCTGAAATATATTGACTTTTCTTCTTCAAGGCTTCAAGAATTCAATACAATTGCAATTGGGATGGGCCTGCCTTCAAAGAAAGGTATCTCTGTTGATACACCAACCAGATGGAACTCACGTTGGAAAATGCTTGTACAAGCATTGAGATACAAATCTGTCCTCACTAGTTACGCCAATAGAAAGATGATAGAATCTCCAAGTGAGGAAGAATGGTTGAGGGCAGAAGCTATTTGTGACATTCTAAAAGCTTTTGAAGAGCTTACCTTAATTGTTTGAGCTCACAGGAAGCCAACTGCACATAAGTTTCTGCCGGTTGTGCTTTGTATTCGCCATGCATTGAAAGATCCGGGTTGGCAGACCTCTGATGTGCTGAAGGAATTGGTGGCAGCGATGCAAACAAAGCTGGATAAATATTGGGATCCCGAGGAGAAGGAGAATGCAGAGCCTAACCGTCATAGAAAAAGCAAGGACATTGCCTTCAACCACGTACTTGTCATTGCTACATTCCTAGATCCAAGGAGGAAAGAAGATTACTTGGATTTCTTCTATTGCAAATTGTCTACCAATGAGGAGGAGGTTTCAAACCAAGTGGAGGTTTCTTTAGAATGGGTGAGAAAGTATTTCAAAGAATATGAGCTACTTGTAGCGACAAGCACCGCACACTCGACACATTCTAGTCAAGGCAATACCACTATTGGATCTCCTATTGTAGGGAAAAGAAAGTTGGAAGAAGAGTTTTCCCAACACAAGTCTCGTCGGAGGACACGTGTACACAAATCTGAGCTTGACGCATATTTGGAAGAAGCATCCGAGGAGGATGGTGCTGACTTTGATGTCTTGGGTTGGTGGAAGAGGCATGCCGAGAAGTTTCCTATATTGGCTACCATGGCTCGTGACTTTCTTGCAATTCCTCTGAGCACTGTGGCGTCTGAAGCAACCTTTAGTTGTGGTAAAAGGATACTTGGCGACTCGAGAAGCTCTTTGACCCCTCATATGCTAGAAGCGCTTGTTTGTACTAAAGATTGGTTGTTCATACCAAAGAAAGGTGAGTTCTACCTATGCTGACATCCAGTGTCCGGATTACTCTTGTAAAAACTATAATATTTCATTCCGTTTCACGAAAATTACTGAACTACTCATATAATATGATGACAGAATTCATATAGTAGCAGTCTCTGTTTTCTGTAGCAACGATTTCTTTTATCATATTTTCTGTAGCAGTCTCTGTTTTATCGTATTCACAACCTTCACATCACAACCTTCACATTCACTGTTTTATCATATTTTCTGTAGCAGTCTCTGTTTACTCGTGTTGGTATCTGCCTCCTAGTTGGTGTTCTGCTGGTCCGTTGGGTTGGTGGGATGGGGAAGAACAGAGGGTTGGTCCGTTGGGTTGGTGGGTTGGTGGTCTGATTTGTTCTTCTCTGTACAGAGCTGGAATAGAGGGGCAGCTGGAATCTTGCTGTTATCCTAGTCCTTATCTTCTCTGTACGATCAGCGAAGTTTCCCAGCTTTGCGTTTGACTTTTTTGGGGCTCCTTTTGGCACGTTTCTCGGCTGCATATGATTCGGCTCATAAATCTCTCGGGGAAATAGTAGACTTGTGATTGCTGTAGTCATTAATTTCTGCAATCTAATATTTCTGTTTGCTGATTATGCTTCTTTATTCTCAAAATAATTACGATCTGATAGAACTCTCTCTCTGTGATGCAACAGTGGTTTAGCATGGTGGTGCGGAAGTGTCTCAGCTTGGCTGGGGGAGCTACACACCTTATCCACATTGATGATCGATGGGGTTCTGTTTCTGATTGCTGATCGATGGGGTTCTGTTAGTGCTACCTGATGTGAACTAGCTACTAAGTCAAGTGTTTAGTCTAAGCGTCCGAAGAAGGTCCGTTAGGTTACTATATCGGTATGTTGCTGTAAGACTGTAGGTTTTGAGATGTCTCGAAACATCACAGGCTTAAACTACTTGGTTTAATCACCTTGTGTTTGGTATTCATCTGATCAGCATTATCTTATTATCAAAGAACTGCAATTGTTCGCTTGGATGCATAACTAGGAGTATCTCCTCACCCATGAATTTCACAATGATCCACATTGGAGACGCAAGATTGTGTTATGTACATAGATTGTCCTGTGACCTGCTAGCTTACTGAACCTTACATGTGAAGAGTAGATACTTCTCTACTGTTCTACTTCCAGTTATTTCCGTGGACTTCAGTTATGATTTAGACACTTGAATGATGTTATTATAGTTGATGCCTTGCTTGATAAGGGTGTCATTGTCCTTGTATGCTTCATTATGTTAGTTGCACTGTCATCATCTCCCTAACTGTTGTCTCCTTCATGTTCCGTAGTTAAAAGATCTGTCCTGTCAAAAAGAACTGCATTTCACTTTTCACTAGAAGGATGCCAATAATTATAGAAATATTTTCCGCATTGCGGCCTTAAACCCATAGTTGTGTCACTTCTAAATTATTGTCACCTTAAATTATTGTTCAAAATATTGTTTGACATGTATTGTCACTTTAAGTTATTGTTTGACATGTCACTACTAAACCAAAGTTGAATATGGTTTTGTATTTGGTTTAAACCCATAGTTATATATTGGGTTCAAACTGGTTTGGGTGAGGAAAATATTGGGTTTAGTTTTGGTTGGGCTGAAAATGGTATTAATTGGTTATGGTTCAGGTTTGGTTTTGATACATAGGTGTATGGGTATGGTTTAGTTATGGTTTAGTTATGAACCCGTTCTCAGATTTAATTGTCATGAGAACGCGTAGTTCCTCGTGCGGGAGAACATAAGGATGTGCACTATAACTGAGGAAAAGGAAAACCTCGAGGCCTAAGAACTATTGTTCGGTCCATTAGTGACGGAGCTTGTGAGAGATGACAAACTCTAAGAGACCAACAAGATGATGCTCCTTCAGTATGTAGCGAGGAAGAGCGCAGAGGAGGATTGGTAGATTGGGATAAGCTCATGGCATAGGAAGAGGAGGAGGAGGGGGGAAGTTCAGTCGTTGCAGCGTTGTCATAGGTCCACCCGGGACGACCATGAGGCCGTCCCCTCTGGCCAATAGGTTGCCATATGGACGTAGAATTAGCTATTTTCTATATGAATGACTGATTAACTTTATGCATGTTATTATATGTTTGAACCGTGCACCATTTGTAAGATTTCTTAATTACTAGTATATGTTCTATTTTATTGTGTTAGTTATTTAGTTTAACGATATATGCTTATTTGGTCAACGATATTGACCGTAGTAAATGGATGCCCCGTGTGAAAACTGTTGTGCTTTGAGATGCTAGAAGGAAGGAAGTTTTTCATAGATCTTCTGAAAGTCTTCATCACTAAGACGGTATATATATGATTTAGTTCAACATGTTGTGATTGAGATTCATATGGTACGGTTGTGGCCGAAATTTTCGAAGGAGTTATTTTTTTTCTCAGGTCATCCCTTCTGGGGCAAGTTATGACTTCTTAGAGAAGTTTCGAGTTCTGCTTGATGCAACCATCACATTCCAATGCACCCACATGTAGATGCTGACGGTCCAATGCTTCAATTGTCTTATCACCAACGAGCAAACCCCACCTATTTTGGTTTCCCCGGTTGGACTGGTTTCCCCGGTTGGACAACTCTTGCAACTGCTTATGAGATTGAAGGTGGGGATAGAGTCATGTTCTACCTTGACTATGATCGTGACGAGATCATGGTCTACTATAGGCATGCTGACAGCGATGATGATGGTCCACTTACTCCAGACTATGAACCTCACGCCGCCCACCAAAATGTCAAGATTATGGTCTACTACATGTCTGCTGGCAGCTATGATGATGATGATGGTTCTCATATCTCATGGTGTTACCACCTCCCGTTTAGTTGAACTTATGTACTTGGGTTATTTGCCTATTTTTGATACTTTTTGAATAAATAGACATTGCTGAACTTAAATCCTGGTATTTGCATTGTACCGTTTAATTACTGTTCTAAAACTTTGATTATGCTGTCATTTTGGTTGGATCCCGCTGTTGTACAGATTTGGTTCAAATCTGGAAATGAAATTGCCAGCGTTGTACTATCATGCAATTCCACTACTCACATATATTACTGCTGGCGTTGGCCACATGGCACGCCATCAACATGTCAAATAATGTTGTGTCGTCTCCAACACTGGTAATATTTTTTAACAATGACTCCATATTGGTGGCGTCGCGTGTCCGTGCCAGCATAGCCATTTTTACCACGCCATGCGGAACACTCGGGTTAAGCTTGACGAGCCTAGCATGTGCAGACATGGCCTTGGAACACATGAGACCGAAAGGTCAAGCGTGAATCATATAGTTGATATGATTAGCATAGAGATGCTTACCACTGAAACTATCCTCAACTCACGTGATGATCGGACTTGAGCTAGTGGAATTGGATCATGTACAACTCAAATGACTAGAGAGATGTACTTCTTGAGTGGGAGTTTAGCAAGTAATTTGATTAGTTAAACTGTAATTATCTTCAACATAGTCTAAATCCACTTTGAAAATATTTCTGTTGTAGATCTATGGATCACGCGACAGTCACCCTGAATTTTAATACGTTCCTAGAGAAAGCTAAGTTGAAAGATGATGGTAGCAACTTTGTAGACTGGGCTCGTAATCTTATGTTGCTCGTGCAAGCTGGGAAGAAGGATTATGTCCTTAATATTGTGCTAGGAGATGAACCACCTGCCGCGGCTGACCAAGATGCTAATTACGCTTGGTTAGCACGCAAGGAGGACTACTCAGTAGTTCAATGTGCAGTCTTGTATGGCTTAGAGCCGGGACTTTAACGTCGCTTGGAGCATCATGGAGCATATGAGATGTTCGAGGAGTTGAAGTTTATCTTTCAGAAGAACGCCCGGATCGACAGGTATGAGACCTCCGATAAATTCTATGCTTGCAAGATGGAAGAGAATTCGTCTATTTGTGAACATATGCTCAAAATGTCTGGGTACTCAAACCGTCTAGCTGAGCTGGGGATTGAACTCCCGCAAGAGGCTATCACTGACAGAATTCTTCAATCACTGCCACCAAGCTATAAGAGCTTTGTGTTGAACTATAACATGCAAGGGATGAACAAGTCACCCACCGAGTTATTCGCGATGCTGAAAGTCGCAGAGTCAGAACTCCATAAAGAGCATCAAGTGTTGATGGTGAATAAGACCACTAGTTTTAAGAGAAACGACAAAGGAAAAAGGGGTAATTCAAAGAAGAGTGGCAATCCTATTGCCAATCCGACGAAGAAACCCAAAGCTGGACCTAAGCCTGAAACGGAGTGCTATTATTGCAAGGGTATGGGTCACTGGAAGCGCAATTGCCCCAAGTATCTGGCTGATAAGAAGGCAGCCAAGGAAAAATCAGGTATATTCGATATACAAGTTATTGATGTGTACTTAACCAGCTCTCGTAGTAGTGCGTGGGTATTCGATACTGGTTCTGTTGCTCATATTTGCAACTCGAAACAGGAACTACGAAATAAGCGAAGGCTAGCGAAGGATGAAGTGACGATGCGCGTGGGAAATGGTTCCAAGGTTGATGCAATCGCCGTCGGCATAGTTTCACTTCAGTTACCATCAGGATTAGCTATGAACTTAAATAAAAGTTATTTAGTGCCTGCGTTAAGCATGAACATTATATCTGGATCTTGTTTATTGTGAGACGGTACTCGTTTAAGTTAGAGAATAATGGTTGTTCTATTTCTATGAGTAATATCTTTTAGGCCTCGTTCGGTACCCAGGTATTTGCACCTTCTCGAGAGTATTTTACAGGCCCGGTAAAAAAATCCTTGACATTCCCGACAGCCCGTTCACTACGTCGGTATTGGACCGGCCCATCCCCAAATTTACACGCCTCAAACCCTCAATACCGGTGTAAGAGCAGACGCGAGCTGCCCCTCGCGAATTTCCTCCCTCCGCCGTCGCCCCTTCGCCCCTCTCCACCGTCGCCCCCGCCGCCTGCCCCCTCCGCCGTCGCCCCTTCACCCCTCTCCATCGTCCGCCCTCCGCTCTCCGTCGTCGGCCCTCTGCTCTCCATCGTCGACCCTCCGTCTGTCGTTCGCCGGCTCCGTCCAGGCCTCCTGAACCCTTGTCCCTCGGTTCTGCCTCCTCAGCCCCTGCCGCCTCCGACGCCAGAACTCATTGCTCCGGTAACCTGGCGTCTTCGCCGGTAAGGGCTGGTTCCATCTTATCCCTCCCCTCTCCTCCCCCTTTTCTAGGGTTCGCCGGTTCCATCTCATCTGATTCTTGCTAGTTATAGGATAAGTCCCAAGAAGAGATAAGTCAAGGCGCCCGTTATAGGATAAACGAGTCGTGTGATAAAGTTAGTGTTGAGTGACAAGTTAGTAATATCCATTAGCCTGCGTCCGGATCTGTGCCTTGTGCGGGAAGAGCAGGTGGCTGTTTTTGTAGGGTGTCTGTTGGCTTTTCTTATTCAAGGGTCAGCAAGTTGAGTGATTATTCCCTAGACATGCAACAAGAGGTTGGGCAGTACTTCAAGAAAGAGCGCTGGAAATGCAACAAAAGTATTTCCTACATTCATAAATACAGCAAGTTGAGTGAAGTTGAGAATGGAGAAGGGAAGAGGAGGTGGCTGTTTTTGTGGAGTGCCTCTTGGGTTTTTTTATTCACGGAAAAGGGAAGTTCAGTGATTATTCCCTGAACCTGCAGCGATTCCTATTTTTATGGAGTGCCTGTTGGCTAGCAGCTCTCTGCTCTGCAGATAGATACTGGGAATTGTTGTGGACTTCTTCTGGGAGGCTACATGGGCTTCATGTGTCTCCATATGCTTTATTTAGCACATTTGTTGTACTCTGCTGTGAATTGCCTTCAGGACAGATGCTAATTCCAGATATTTGAAACATGTTATGTGTAGAGCCTTGTTCTGCTCTTGACTGTTCACGGATATTTGAAACATGTTATGTGTAGAGCTTTGTTCTGCTCTTTGGCAGAATTTTTGTAGCTTCTTTTGACTACTACACTACAGGATGTACCCATTTTTGTAGCTTCTTTTGACTACTGCACTACAGGATGTACCCCTTTTTGTAGCTTCTTTTGACTACTACACTACAGGATGTAGCGAGCTAATCTCGATCCTATCTGTGATCCCTTTTTTTTTAAATTGTGCAAGTTTGTACTCTTCTGTTGTTTCCTGGATATTTCGATAGTTATGTTGTACCATGTGGTCATTGGGTTGTATCAAAGAAGATGCCTTTCACGTGGTCATTCGGTTGTATCAAAGAGTATGCCTATACCAAAAAATCTGTGAATTTGTTCTTTTAATCAAAGAAGATGCTATATATTTACATGTCGACACATGCTTTCTCAATTATGTTGTTGTTTTGTTTTTTATACCTTAGTCCAACTATTTTGTTTTTTTATAGGTACCCGAGCCTTGGTTTATAGTGGGAGTGAACGAGCCGCCACCTTCGTGGGATCCCGTTAAGACGCCAAAGTTTGGTATGCCTTGTATTTACTAGGGCTTGTTAGCTCTCTAATTCTTGTTAGCTTTCTAATTCTTGTCATTGTTTCTTGACTGCTTCGATATTAGTTTTGATATGAAGTCACGAGGTCTAGATCATATTAGGAAGAGAAGAGAGGAAGATGATGATGAGACGGTTCTTTTCGTTCTTCCATTATTACACTCGTACTTAATGGACAGAAGAGAACGGAGTGAAAAAAAACAAAGGCATAGCTCGATCCTTTACGGCAAGCAGCGTGTTGACGAACTTCTTGAAGGCCATGTGAAGAATTGCTTGGTAGCTTTTAGGATGGAACCATACATCTTTAAGTCTTTAGCATCATATCTTAGAAGGACAGAATTGATAAAAGACACAAGACTCAAGGTGGAGGAGAAGTTAGCATTCTTCCTGTACATGTTGTCACATAATTCATCATATGAAGATATGCAACTGGAATTCAGGCATAGTGGATCCACCTTTCATGAGTACATCAACGAGTTCTTTGATATCATCCCTGCTCTATGTACTCGCTTTGTGGAGCCTCCACGCATTGACGAACCACATCCAGTAATTGCTACCGATGAACGATTCTATCCATACTTCAAGGTTCTTATCTTGACACTTAAAAAATTCCTTACCTTTCTCCATTAAAATCTCAAAAGTTAATTAGCAAATCTGTTTTTTTACAGAATTGTATAGGTGCTATCGATGGATCCCATGTTCCTATTACCATTGCGCCTGAGAGTGCTGCACCATTTCGGAATAGAAAGGGCACCCTGAGCCAAAATGTAATGATTGCATGTGACTTTGACTTGAAGATCACATTTATATCATGTGGATGGGAGGGGTCTGCAACAGATGCTAGGGTTCTTCGATTTGCAATGAACTCTGGATTTAAAGTACCCGATGGAAAGTTTTACCTCGTCGATGGTGGTTACGCAAACACCACATCCTTGCTTGCACCGTATCGGGGGTCTGAGATATCACTTGAATGAATTTGGGCATGGCCATCATCGTCCACAGAACCACAAAGAATTATACAATCTTCGACATGCTTTGTTGCGAAATCATGTAGAAAGGACCGTAGGAGTTCTTAAGAAGCGATTCCCGATTCTCAATGTTGGGACATTACATTCAATTAGGAACCAAGCGAGGATTCCAGCAGCTACCGCAATCTTTCATAACATCATCAAATTGCATGCTGGTGATGAGGAATGGCTTGAAAACCAACCAGATAACATACCTCTGGCTGATTTTGTCAATTTACCCAATGATAATGATAACTACCAAGGGAATAACACCCAAGGCAATGCTTTGCGAGATGAAATTGCAATGCAAATGTGGAATGATTTCCCACATAACTAACTCTTTGTAAGTTTTTGGACGTAATTGTATTTTTCTAATTCAAATGATTAAGTCTCTTTAGTTTGTGTGTTAATTTGTTTTATCTCAACAGATATGTATGCAAAAGGTATTCTTTTTTTGTCATTACAAGACCAATAGTATGTTAATTGAAGACAGTTAGCCAATATACCTTGTGCTTTAATTGGCTTGTGTAGTAGTGAAACAAAGAGCACAATGGAGTTTGGGACTTGAAAAAGGTCTGGTGGAGATACTTATGGAGCACGATACTCCTTACCACCGAGGGCAAAATGGATGGAGCAAGGAAACTTGGAACTTGATGGTGACAAAATTCCATGCAAAACACAAACATGTGAAGTTCTCGAAGTCTCAAATTCAAGATAAGGAGAAGGAGCTCAAAACAGAATATAGGATGTTAAAAGAAGCCCGAAAGCAAAGCGGTGTTGGCTGGGATGATAAAAGATGTATGATCGAAGCTGACACCGACCTTTGGGACAATCTGATGATTGTAAGTTCTTTAATTCCACCCTTCGATATGGTTACAATTTTATACCATGCTAATACTCATTTATTACTCTGGTTCTTTGTAGTCATATCCAAGTATCGGGAAATTCAAGAAGAAATCTTTTCCTCTCTTTGACTCGCTAGGAGAACTCTATGATGGTAAGTTTACGAACTTTTGTTGCTTCCTCTTAACTCTTAACTCTGCCTATTGTTTGGTGATGGTTACTTACATGCATTTTGCAGGGCATACAGCTGAGGGTACCTACAGTTTCACATCAATTGCACAACCATCACAAATTGACGAAGACTTTGAAGATGAAATAGAGGTTGAGGAAGTAAAAGAAAGTGATGACTTGGAGATGATGAATCAAGTGCAACATGATGAAGATGACTTGCAAATTGTGGATCAAATGGATGTTGCACATAGGAAGGAGGATGTCAATCCAAGTGAAGAAGTGGTAGAAAAAAATCACCAAGTGCATGGATGTGTTAAAAAATGGATGATGTGACCCGCATCGAGAAGATCAAAGCATTCAACGTCTTCAAGGATGCAGCAAACCGTGAGATTTTCATCAATGCTGCTGATGATGATAAAGATACTGTTGTTATGTGGCTTCGGAGCCAAATGTCCCCATGAGGTATGTTCAAGACAGGTAGCAGACATAACTTCCTTGTTATATAATTCTGTGATAGTTGATGGTATATTACATCTCTTCCCTGTTATAATTCTGTGATAGTTGATAAAACTTGCAGACATAACTTGTTATATAATTTTGTAGTAGAGTCGAATGTAGGTTCTTTCGTGATAAAATTTGCAAACGATGATGCTTTTATTCTGCAACTATAAGTTATTGTTTGTAAAAATCTGTACCTGACCATATCAACTATATGTTATGTTACTGAATCGAAGGTGTATAGAAAAGCAATCGAGCAAAATCCCAAACAAGCTGATAAATTACAGCTGGTAAGTTATTCAACTAAAGTGTGTATGATATTTGATTTATGTTCCTGTGTTTTCTGGCATTTCAGGAAGTAGAGTTGCATAGAGTAGGTGCAAATTTGAAGCTTTTTTGCGGAAAAAGGTTGCATTATTCAATGACGTGCCAACATGAAGTGGTAGACAAAAGGCTATGCTGTCTTGTTTATGCGGAATTTTTCTTTTGCTGTTAACTAGTATATGCAATTAAGAGAAACACGCCTTGTTTTATTAGTGGTGACACCTCGTCCAATGGCAAGATCTACAACTGGCACATTTACATGTTCAGAACTAAGGTAAGAACCAAACCATCTCCTAATAAATAAGTCAAAATATATGATAAAATATATGCATGTTCAGCACTGCATGTTCATTGTTCTATGATAAAAATATATGCAGATCAACACTGCATGTTCATTTACTGGCACATTTACATGTTCAGCAGTGCATGTTCATTTACTCGCACATTTACATGTTCAGCACTGCATGTTCATTGTTCTATGATAAAATAACAACCCGTCGTCCTCTTTGTTAATCAAGCCATCCATCCATGTTCAGTGTACTCATGGATCAAAAACATATGCATAAAAGGATGATTTTATTAGCCTGTATCGATGTGTATGCAGATAAAAAACATAGATCTACTTGACAGTTACACTGACTGCTGTTTGTTTTGTTTTGTTCCGCAGCCTGCAGCTATGAGATCGTTGCACTGGAAACAAGCACCCAATGAAGAAAAGCGCAGTCAGTGTTAGCCCCTTAGATCTGCCAGAAAGTGATTCGTCTCATAAACTGGGATTTTACCAGCACTCGTTTTGAGCCTCCTGCTGATCTTATGTCATGTAAAATAAAGCAAACTAGGTTGACCTTATTTGGGAGTCGCTTTCTATTTTCAATGCCTACTTGTTGCACAAATGGAATGTTTCAATTCTCCGAGGAGTCAGTTTGCTATTGATGATGACATGATGTTTCAATAAATTATCGACCTCGGATCTTCGATGATGCCCCTTGATGTCTGCTATTTTATGTCATTTGGTGTTTGTTCCAAACCTTATCAGCAGTTATTTTATGCCCCTTGATGTCTGCTAAGTTATGTCATTTGGTGTCTGCTATTTTATTTTTTTTGATGATGCACCTTGTGGTTAGATATATTAATTTTAAACCTTATCAGCAGTTGTTTAAAAACTCTAGTACCAAACAAGGTCTGGGGTGGGGGATTATTCGGGAATTGAGAGGATTTGGTGGAGGGGAGGGGATCACCAAATCCCCTCCAATACGCAAGCATTTTGGGTGTGAGAAAACACCAGAGCCGAACGAGGCCTTATGGTCATGCACCCAATGTGAGAGGATTGTTCATATTGAATCTTGATAACGATAATACACATATACATAACATTGAGACCAAAATAATTAGAGTTAACAATGATAGCGCCATGTTTTTATGGCACTGCCGCTTAGGTCATATTGGTGTAAAGCGCATGAATAAACTCCATACCGATGGACTTTTGGAGTCACTTGACTTTGATTCACTTGACACGTGCGAACCATGCCTCATGGGCAAGATGACTAAGACTCCGTTCTCCGGAACAATGGAGCGTGCAAGTGACTTGTTGGAAATCATACATACTGATGTTGTGGTCCGATGAGTGTGTAGGCGCGCGGCGGATATCGTTATTTTCTCACCTTCACTGAGGATTTGATTAGATATGGTTATGTCTACTTGATGAAGCACAAGTCTGAGACATTTGAAAACTTCAAGCAATTTCAGAGTGAAGTCGAAAATCATCGTAACAAGAAGATCAAGTTCCTATGGTCTGATCGTGGGGGTGAATATCTGAGTTTCGAGTTTGGTGCTCACTTAAGACAATGTGGAATTGTTTCACAGTTGCACCGCCTTGAACACCACAGCGTAATGGTGTGTCCGAACGTCGTAATCATACTTTATTAGAGATGGTGCGATCTATGATGTCTCTTACCGATTCGCCGTTATCGTTTTGGGGTTATGCATTAGAGACAACTCCATTCACTTTAAATAGGGCACCATCAAAATCCGTTGAGACGACACCATACGAACTGTGGTATGGCAAAAGACCAAAGTTGTCGTTTCTTAAAGATTGGGGATGTGATGCTTATGTCAAAAAGCTTCAGCATGAAAAGCTGGAACCCAAAGCGGAAAAGTGCGTCTTCATAGGTTACCCAAAAGAGACAGTTGGGTATACCTTCTATCTCAAATCCGAGGGCAAAGTGTTTGTTTCTAAAAACGGAGCTTTTCTTAAGAAGGAGTTTCTCTCAAAAGAATTGAGTGGGAAGAAGGTAGAACTTGATGAGGTTGTCGAACCTCTAATTCCTCTTGATGGTGGAGCAGGGCAAGGGGAAACCCATGTTGCCGCGGCGCCGGTTGAGGAACAAGTTAATGATTATGATCATGAAACTTCGGATCAAGTTACTGTCGGACCTCGCAGGTGGACAAGATCACGTACTGCTCCTGAGTGGTACGGTAATCCTGTCTTAACGATTATGTTGTTGGACAACAATGAACCTGCGAGTTATGAAGAAGCAATGGTGGGCCCGGATTCGAACAAATGGCTGGAGGCCTTGAAGTCCGAGATAGGATCCATGTACGAGAACAAAGTGTGGACTTTAGAAGTACTACCTGAAGGCCGCAAGGCTATTCAGAACAAATGGATCTATAAGAAGAAGACAGACGAAGACGGTAATGTGACCGTTTATAAAGCTCGACTTGTGGCAAATGGTTTTTCACAAGTTCAAGGAATTGACTACAATGAGACTTCCTCACCGGTAGCGATGCTTAAGTCTGTCCGAATCATGTTAGCAATAGCTACCTCTTACGATTATGAAATCTGGCAGATGGATGTCAAAACGGCGTTCCTTAACGGTTTTCTTAAGGAAGAGTTGTATATGATGCAATCCGAAGGTTTTGTCTATCCAATAAATTCTAACAAAGTATGCAAGCTCCAGCGATCCATTTATGGACTGGTGCAAGCATCTCAGACTTGGAATAAGCGCTTTGATGAGGTGATCAAAGCATTTGGGTTTATACAAGTGGTTGGTGAATCTTGTATTTACAAGAAAGTGTGTGGGAGCTCTGTGGCATTTCTAATATTATATGTGTACGACATATTGCTGATTGGAAATAACGTGGGGCTTTTGGAGAGCATAAAGGATTACTTGAATAAAAGTTTCTCTATGAAGGACCTAGGAGAAGTTGCTTACATTCTAGGCATTAAGATCTATAGGGATAGATCAAAATGCCTGATAGGACTTTCACAAAGCACATACCTTGATAAAGTTTTGAAGAAGTTCAAAATGGATCAGTCCAAGAAAGGGTTCTTGCCAGTATTACAAGGTCTAAAATTGAGTAAGACTCAGTGCCCAGCAACTACGGAAGATAGAGAACAAATGAGTTTCGTCCCCTACGCTTCAGCCGTAGGTTCTATCATGTATGCAATGTTGTGCACTAGACCAGACGTGAACTTGGCCATAAGTATGGCAGGCAGGTTTCAGAGTAATGCAGGAGTAGATCACTGGACGGCGGTCAAGAATATTCTGAAGTACCTGAAAAGGACTAAGGAAATGTTTCTCGTGTATGGAGGTGACAAAGAGTTCGCCGTAAAAGGTTACGTTGACGCAAGTTTTGACACCGATCCGGATGACTCTAAGTCGCAAACCGGATACGTATTTATTCTTAATGGGGGTGCGGTAAGCTGGTGCAGTTCCAAGCAGAGCGTCATAGCATATTCTACATGTGAAGCGGAGTACATGGGTGCCTCGGAGGCCGCAAATGAGGGTGCCTGGATGAAGAAGTTCATGACAGACCTTGGAATTGTGTCGAGCGCACTAGATCCATTGACTCTGTTATGTGACAACACTGCTGCCATTGCCTTAGCAAAGGAACCAAGGTTTCACAAGAAGACCAGACACATCAAACGATGCTTCACCCTCATCCGCAACTATGTCGAAGGAGAGAACGCGAATATTTGCAAAGTGCACACAGATTTGAATATAGCAGACCCACTGACTAAACCTCTTCCACGGGCAAAACATGATCAACACCAGAACTGTATGGGAGTTTGATTTATTACAATGTAAATCGCATGGCGATGTGAGGACTAGATTATTGACTCTAGTGCAAGTGGGATACTGTTGGAAATATGCCCTAGAGGCAATGATAAATAGTTATTATTATATTTCCTGTTTAAAGATAATCATTTATTATCCATGCTATAATTGTATTGAATGAAAACATGGATACATGTGTGGATACATAGACACGACAATGTCCCTAGCAAGCCTCTAGTTGGCTAGCCAGTTGATCAAGGATAGTCAAGGTTTTCTGGCTGTGTGCAAAGTGTTGTTGCTTGATAACTGGATCACATCATTAGGAGAATCATGTGATGTACTAGACCCAAACTATAAACGTAGAATATTGATCGTGTCGTTTTATTGCTATAGTTTTCTGTGTGTCAAGTATTTGTTCCTATGACCATGATATCATATAACTCACTGGCACTGGAGGAATGCCTTGTGTGTATCAAACGTCACAACATAACTGGGTGACTATAAAGGTTCTCTACAGGTATCTCCGAAGGTGTCCGTTGGGTTAGTATGGATCAAGAGTGGGATTTGTCACTCCGTGTGACGGAGAGGTATCTCGGGGCCCTCTCGGTAATACAACATCACGCGAAAGCCTTGCACGCAATGTGACTAAGTGTAAGTCACGGGATCTTGTATTACGGAACGAGTAAAGAGACTTGCCGGTAACGAGATTGAAATAGGTATGCAGATACCGACGATCGGATCTCGGGCAAGTAACATACCGAAGGACAAAGGGAATGACATGCAGGATTATATGAATCCTTGACATTGAGGTTCAACAGATAAGATCTTTGGAGAATATGTAGGATCCAATATGGGCATCCAGGTCCCACTATTGGATATTGACCGAGGAGTGCCTCGGGGCATGTCTACATACTTCTCGAACCTGTAGGGTCTGCACACTTAAGGTTCGGTGATGTTTTAGTATAATTGAGTTATATGCGTGGTTACCGAATGTTGTTCGGAGTACCGAATGATATCACGGATGTCACGAGGGTTTCTGGAATAGTCCGGAGACGAAGATTGATATATAGGATGACTTCATTTGGTTACCGTAAAGTTTTCGGGCATTACCGGGAATGGACCGGGAGTGGCGAATGGGTTCCGGAAGTTCACCGGGAGGGGGCAACCCTCCCAGAGGAAGCCCAAAGGACTTATGGGTGGCGCACCAGCCCTTGGTGGGCTGGTGGGACAGCTCAATAAGGCCTATGCGCCAATGAGAAAAAACCAAAGAAAAAAAAAAGGTGGGAAGGAAGCGGAAGACTCCACTTTCCAATCCTAGTTGGACTAGGATTGGAGTAGGACTCCTCCTCCTCCTCTTGGCCGGCGCACCTTGAGGGCTTGGCCCTCAAGGAAAGTACATCCCCCTCCCTCCTATAGATACTGGTGATTTAGGGCTGATTTGAGACAACTTTGCCACGTGCAACTCAGATCTAGACACCATAGTTTTACCTCTAGATCGTATTTCTGCGGAGCTCGGGCGGAGCCCTACAAAAGTAGATCCTTCACCACCACCGGAGCACCGTCACGCTCCCGGAGAACTCATCTACTTCTCTTTCTTGCTTGCTGGATCAAGAAGGCTGAGATCATCGTCGAGCTGTACGTGTGCTGAACGCGGAGGTGTCGTCCGTTCGACACTAGATCGGAGCGGATCGTGGAATGGATCGCGGGACGGTTCAGGGGGCGGATCGAGGGACGTGAGGACGTTCCACTACATCAACCGCGTTTCTTAACGCTTCCTTCTGTGCGATCTACAAGGGTACATAGATCCAAATCTCCTCTCGTAGATGGACATCACCATGATAGGTCTTTGTGCGCATAGGAAATTTTTTGTTTTCCATGCGACGTTCCCCAACACCGGAAGTGTCTAACCCGGATGAACTATCAACCGGGTTTACTGTATAAACTATTGAAAAACTTGGGCTACATGTAGCCTTGTAATACCTTTAAGTTTAAAGACTGTTATTTTGTGTCATGCCTTCGTGCATGTCAGAGCTTTTTTGTATCCCCTCTGAATTTGATGATGGCTGATGAAACGGCTCAAGTGTGCCTTTTGAATCAATGTTATTGTTGAAGTTAACACGGGCGAGTCACTACAAATCAACTTTCTGAAATTTTCCACTTGCAATTTATTTTCCCTTTGTGAGGTAAGGGCTTCATAACCCAAATACTCTGCATAAGCCGGTATAAAATATTGAATCCTTCTCTGAAAAGCATAACACCATAGTATGGCATCAAGTTTTTAGTAAGCCGATTTAGTAAGACACGGCAGAGAGACGAGCTTGCAAGGCTCTAGTCATACCCTAAGATAGATTTTTGCAATAACCCTTTATAATTTAGACTGGATGATCGGGCTCAATTCAAGCTTCAGTGAAGCGGGTTTCATGAACCCATGGTTTCTCTATTTTCCATAGGCTGGCTCTCACTCGACATCTCAATGTTTTAACCTTGACAAGTTTAGGGTCCACTATGGATGGACTCGCCAAGAGTACACGAGGCCAATAAGGGGAGTCGCACAAACATACAGTCCAGTATAACCATTGTAATGCGGTAATTTTTCGCAGACCAAGAGGGTGAGAAAGCTAAACTTAGTGAGTTGGAATCCCCCAAGTGACCTATGATCAGGAAAAATCCAAGCATAGGCCTGCAGAAGACAATGCTATTACTGCCAAACAATCTAGGGACTAATAGCCCCCAGATAAGTCGGCTTGATACTCCTGACCACAATTGGCGCCTATGTTTGAACCATGCATCATGGCAACTGGTCCTCTTTGGCTTATCAGCATCTATGTTTGAACGATCGCAACATGGCGGCTCATCCTCTCTGATACTAATAGCGTCCATGTTTGAATGACCTCCTCACGACAGTTCATGCTCTTAGGCGGCTTAGAAAAATAATAAAAGCTCATGCTCATTATATAGGATGAAAAGGAAGAAACCCCGAATTTCATGGGTGCCTACTTTATTGTCTTAATAAAATAGTACAAAAGTTTGAACTATGTAAATGAATAAGGAGCCAATGGCTCTAAGTATAGTAAGGCCGAAGGTGAGCAATGTTCCACGGTCGGTTTGTCTCCTCCTCTGAAGTCGGCTTATCTGGATGAAGGTCTACTAGATAGTATGAGCTATTATGAAGACTTTTAATGACGACGACGAAAGGGCCCTCCCATGGCGGTGACAACTTTTGCATGCCTATATGATCATGAATCAATCAAAGCACTAAAGTCGCCCTCGTGAAAGATCTGGCTCTTAACCCTAAGGCTGTGATAGCGATGTAGGTCTTGTTGATATATAGCTGACCGTGTTGCTACCAAATCATGCTCTTCCTCCAAGGCATCAAAGGAATCCTGACGTGCTTGCTCATTGTCTGCTTCAACATAATTGGCGACGTGAGGAGAATCATATCGTATATCACTTGGTAAAACTGCCTCGGCTCCATAAACTACGAAAAAAGTTGTGTAACCAGTGGATCTGTTTTGCATCGTCGTGATGCTCCAAAGAATTGCGGAGAGCTCATCAATCCAACAACCGGGCTTGATGCCATGCAAATTTCCTTATTAGCTTGCTAGGCCTGTCCATTGGATTGTGGATGTGATACAGCGGACACAACAACCCGGATATGCTCCTGCTAGCAAAATTGCTTCATGGCGCCTTTTGATAATTTGGTTCCATTATTAGTGATAATAATGTGAGGATAGCTAAATCGAAAAATAAGCTTCTTTAGAAACTTGACGGGCGTCTCTGCTTCACAATTGCTGACAGGCTCTGTCTCAACCCAGTTGGTAAATTTTTCAAGCGCCACGAGTTGATGAGTCTTTTTGTTGGAAGACATTTTGAACGGGCCAACCATATCGAGCCCCCAAACCGCAAAAGGCCACGTGATTGGGATAATACGTAATTCCTGAGCCGACACATGAACCTGACGACCACATTTTTGACATCCATCACACTTGTGCACTATAGCCTCCGCGTGCGCATGATCCATCAACCAATTGAAACCATGTTGAAAAGCTTTTGAGACCAATGACCATGAGCTGGCATGACGACCATAGTCGCCAGCGTGAATCTCGTTAAGGATCTCTCGGCCTTCCTCAAGGGAAACACAGCATTGAAAAACACCGCTAACACTTCTCTTGAACAACTATCCGTGATGAATAACCATGAATTTGCATCATCGTATTATGTGGCGAGCGACAAGTTCTTCAGCCGGGAGTTCCCCTCGAGCGAGATAAGCAAAATATGGCACCGTCCAACCAGGGGTCACCCGGAGAGCCGCCACCAACTGCAGTTCCGGGTCACAGATGGCTATATCTTCCTCAGTTGGCAACTTGACTGAGGTGTTGTGGAGGACATCGAGGAACACATTAGGGGGAACCGGCTTGCGTTGAGATCCGAGTCGCGACAATGCATCAGCCACCTCATTATGCCATCAATCGATATGATCAACGTGATAGCCATGAAAGTGACCCGCCACATCAAAAATTGTCCGTCTATAAGCCGCCATCAAGGGGTCCTTTGAATCCCAGGTTCCAGATACCTGCTAAGCCACCAAGTCTGAATCGCCCAAGCACCTGACCCGGCTAAGGTTCATCTCCTTAGCTATCCTGAGACCACATAACAGAGCCTCATACCCAGCTACATTGTTGGTACAACGGAACATGAGTCGTAGAACATAACAGAACTTGTCACCCCTTGGAGAAGATACCACTACACCAGACCCCGAGCCTTCAAATTGTGTGGAGCCATCAAAGTGTATAGTCCAGTATGTGTTGTCCAACCATTCCTCTAGGAGCAGAAGCTCGGTCCAATCGTTGATGAAATCCACTAGCACTTGGTACTTGATGGATGTACGAGGCATGTACTTCACATGATGGGGACCAAGTTCAATTTCCCACTTAGCAATACGACCCGTCGCTTGTCGGTTCTGTATGATGTCCCCAATGTTGTGGAACGTTGCATGGGAAACAAAAAAATTCCTATGCACACGAAGACCTATCATGGTGATGCCCATCTACGAGAGGAGATTAGATCAACGTACCCTTGTCGATCGCTCAGCGAGAAGTGTCAAGAAACACGGTTGATGTAGTTGTGCAGCTTCGTGATTCAAATCACCATGTTCCCATGATCCGTCCCACGAATGGTTCCGACCTAGCGCCGAACGGACGACACCTCCGCGTTCAGCACACATACAGCTCGATGACGATCTCGGCCTTCTTGATCCAGCAAGCAAGACGGAGAAGTAGATGAGTTCTCCGGCAGCGTGACGGTGCTCCGGTGGTGGTGATGATCTACTCCTGCAGGGCACCACCCGAGCTCCGCAGAAATACGATCTAGAGGTAAAACTATGTGGAATAGGCTAGAGTTGCCCGTGGCAAAGTTGTGTCTCAAAAAGCCTAAACAACCAATATATGTGTCCCCAAGGGTGCGCCAGCCGCCAGGGAGGGGGAGGACTCCTCCGCCAATTCGGTTTGGGAAGGAGGAGTCCTCCTCTTCCTTCCCACCTCCCTCTTTCCTTTTTTTCTTCTTCTTTTCCTTTGGTATTTTTACATGTGGCACCATAGCCTCTTGGGATGACTCCACCAACCCACTAAGGACTTGGTGCGCCACCCTAGGACCTTGGGCTCACTCCTGGGTGGATGGGCCCCACCCGGTAAACAACCGGAACCCATTCGAAACCTCCGGTATATTCCCGGTAATGCCCGAAAACTTTCCGGCAACCAAATGAAACCATCCTATATATCAATCTTCATTTCCAAACCATTCCGGAAACATTCATGACGTCCGTGATCTCATCCGGGACTCCGAACAACATTCAGTAACCACACATATAAAACATCATCAAACCTTAAGTGTGCAGACCCTGCGGGTTCGAGAACTATGTAGACATGACCCGAGATACTCCTCGGTCAATATCCAATAGCGGTACCTGGATGCCCATACTGGATCCTACGTATCCTCCGAATATCTTATCGGTTGAACCTCAGTGCCAAGGATTCATATAATCCCATATGTCATTCCCTTTGTCCTTCGGTATGTTACTTGCCCTAGATTCTATCGTCGGTATCCGCATACCTATTTCAATCTCGTTACCGGCAAGTCTTTTAACTCGTTCCGTAATACAAGATCTCGTGACTTACACTTAGTGACATTGCTTGCAAGGCTTGTGTGTGATGTTGTATTACCGAGTGGGCCTCGTGATACCTCTCCATCACATAGAGTGACAAATCCCAGTCTTGAGCCATACTAACTCAATGGACACCTTCGGAGATACCTGTAGAGCACCTTTATAGTCACCCAGTTATGTTGCGACATTTGATACACACAAGGTATTCTTCCGGTGCCAGTGAGTTATATGATCTCATGGTCATCGGAATAAATACTTGACACACAGAAATAATAGCAATAAAATGACACGATCAATATGCTACGTTCATAGTTTGAGTCTAGTCCATCACATGATTCTCCCAATGATGCGATCCAGTTATCAAGTGACAACACTTGCATATAGTCACAAAACCTTGACTATCATTGATCAAATGACTAGCCAACTAGAGGCTTCCTAGGGACATTGTTTTGTCTATGTATCCACACATGTATCTATGTTTTCATTCAATACAATTATAGCTTGGATAATAAACTATTATCTTGTAACAGGAAATATAATAATAACTATTTTATCATTGCCTCTAGGGCATATTTCCAACAGTCTCCCACTTGCACTACAGTCAATAATCTAGTCCTCACATCGCCATGCGAATTACATTGTAATAAATCTAACACCCATACAGTTCTGGTGTTGATCATGTTTTTCCCGTGGAAGAGGTTTAGTCAGTGGGTCTGCTACATTCAGATCCATGTGCACTTTATAAATATTTACGTCCTCTCCTTCGACGTAGTCGCGAATGAGGTTGAAGCGTCGTTTGATATGTCCGGTCTTCTTGTGAAACCTTGGTTTCTTCGCTAAGGCAATGGCACCAGCGTTGTCATAGAACAGAGTTCTTGGATTCAGTGTGCTCGGCACAACTCCAAGATCCGTCATGAACTTCTTCATCCACACACACCCCTTAGCAGCCTTCGAGGAAGCCATGTACTCCGCTTCACATGTAGAATCTTCTACAACGCTTTGCTTGGAACTGCACCATCTTACCGCACCCCCATTAAGAATAAATACGTATCCGGTTTGCGACTTAGAGTCATCTGAATCGGTGTCAAAGCTTGCGTCGACGTAACCCTTTACGATGAGCTCTTCGTCACCTCCATAAACGTGAAACATTTCTTTAGTCCTTTTCAGGTACTTCAGAATATTCTTGACCGCCGTCCAGTGATCCACTCTTGGATTACTTTGAAACCTGCATGCCATACTTATGGCCAAGCTGACGTCTGGTCTAGTGCACAGCATTGCATACATGATAGGACCTATCGTTGAAGCATAGGGGACGGAACTCATTTGTCCTCTATCTTCCGCAGTTGTTGGGCACTGAGTCTTACTCAATTTTATACCTTGAAACACTTGCAAGAACCCTTTCTTGGACTGTTCCATTTTGAAAAGTTCTTCAAAACTTTATCAAGGTATGTGCTTTGTGAAAGTCCTATCAGGCGTCTCGATCTATCCCTATAGATCTTAATACCTAGAATGTAAGCAGCTTCTCCTAGGTCCTTCACAGAGAAACTTTTATTCAAGTAATCCTTTACGCTCTTGAAAAACTCCACGTTGTTTCCAATCAGCAATATGTCATCCACATATAATATTAGAAACGCCACAGAGCTCCCACTCACTTTCTTGTAAATACAAGATTCTCCAACCACTTGTATAAACCCAAATGCTTTGATAACCTCATGAAAGCTCTTATTCCAACTCCGAGATGCTTGCACCAGTCCATAAATGGATCGCTGGAGCTTGCATACTTTCTTAGCATTCTTTGGACCGACAAAACCTTCGGGTTGCATCATATACAACTCTTCTTAAGAAAACCATTAAGGAACGTCGTTTTGACATCCATCTGCTAGATTTTATAATCAAAAAATGTGGCTATTGCTAACATGATTCGAACGTACTTAAGCATTGCTACCGGTGAGAACGTCTCATCGTAGTCAACTCCTTGAACTTGTGAAAAACCCTTTGCCACAAGTCAAGCTTTATAAATGGTCACATTACCGTCTGCTTCTGTCTTCTTCTGAAAGATCCATTTGTTCGGAATAGCCTTTCGGCCTTCAGGTAATACTTCCAAAGTCTACACTTTGTTTTCATACATAGATCCTATCTCGGAATTCATGGCCTCCAGCCATTTGTTGGAATCCGGGCCCACCATTGCTTCTTCATAATTTGGATGTTCATTGTTGTCCAACAACATAATTGACAAGACAGGATTACCGTACCACTCAGGAGTAGTACGTGATCTTGTCGACCCGCAAGGTCCGATAGGAACTTGATCCGCAGTTTCATGATCATCATCATTAACTTCCTCCTCAACCGGCATCGCTTCGACAAGGGTTTCCCCTTGCCCTGCGCCACCATCTAGAGGGACTAGAGGTTCGACAACCTCATCAAGTTCTATCTTCCTCCCACTCAATTCTTTCGAGAGAAACTCCTTCTCAAGAAAATCTCCGTTTTTAGCAACAAACACTTTGCCCTCGGATTTGAGATAGAAGGTCTACCCAACTATCTCCTTTGGGTAACTTATGAAGACGCACTTTTCCGCTTTCGGTTCCAGCTTTTCAGGCTGAAGCTTTTTTACATAAGCATCACATCCCCAAACTTTAAGAAATGACAACTTCGGTCTTTTGCCGTACCATAGTTCATATGGTGTCGTCTCAACGGATTTTTATGGTGCCCTCTTTAAAGTGAATGCAGTTGTCTCTAATGCATAACCCCAAAACGATAACGGCAAATCGGTAAGAGACATCATAGTTCGTACCATTTCTAACAAAGTACGATTGCGATGTTCGACAAACCATTACGCTGTGGTGTTCCACGTGGTGTCAACTGTGAAACAATTCCACATTGTTTTAAGCGAGCACCAAACTCGAAACTCAGATATTCACCCCACGGTCAGACCGTATGAACTTGATCTTATTGTTACGATGACTTTCAACTTCACTCTGAAATTGCTTGAATTTCTCAAACGTTTCAGACTTGTGCTTCATCTAGTAGATATATCCATACATACTTAAATCGTCAGTGAAGGTGAGAAAATAACGATATCCACCGCGCGCCTCTACACTCATCGGACCGCACACAACGGTATGTATGATTTCCAACAAGTCACTTGCACGCTCCATTGTTCCGGAGAATGGAGTCTTAGTCATCTTTCCCATGAGGCATGGTTCGCACGTGTCAAGTGATTCAAAATCAAGTGGCTCCAAAAGCCCATTGGAATGGAGTTTATTCATGTGCTTTACACCAATATGACCTAAGCGGAAGTTCCAGAAAAACATGGTGCTATCATTCTTAACTATACATGTTTTTGTCTCAATGTTATGTATATGTGTATCATCGCTATCAAGATTCAATATGAACAATCCTCTCACATTGGGTGCATGACCATAAAAGATATTACTCATAGAAATAGAACAACCATTATTGTCTGACTTAAACGAGTAACCGTCTTGCAATAAACAAGATCCAGATATAATGTTCATGCTTAACGCACGCACTAAATAAGAATTATTTAATTTCATAACTAATCCTGATGGTAACTGAAGTGAAACTGTGCCGACGGCGATTGCATCAACCTTGGAACCATTTCCCACGCGCATCGCCACTTCATCCTTCGCCAGCCTTTGTTTATTCCGCAATTCCTGCTTCGAGTTGCAAATATGAGCAACAGAACCGGTATCGTATACCGAGGCACTACTACGAGAGTTGGTTAAGTACACATCAATAACATGTATATCGAATCTACATGTTTTTTCCTCGGCCGCCTTCTTATCAGCCAAATACTTGGGGCAGTTGCGCTTCCAGTGACCCAGTCCCTTGCAATAATAACACTCTGTTTTAGGCTTAGGCCCAGCCTTGGGTTTCTTTGTTAGATTGGCAACAGGCTTGCCGCTCTTCTTGGAATTAACCTTCTTGTCTTTGCCGTTTCTCTTGAAACTAGTGGTCTTATTGACCATCAACACTTGATGCTCTTTCCGGAGTTCTGACTCTGCGACTTTCAGCATCGCGAATAACTCGCCGGGTGACTTGTTCATCCCCTGCATGTTATAGTTCAACACAAAGCTCTTATAGCTAGGTGGCAGTGATTGAAGAATTCTGTCAGTGATAGCTTCTTGCGGGAGTTCATGTCACGCCCAAGATGCGACCTTATCCTCAATTTGGCACGAAGGCCTCGTCAGGGATAGAAGCGCATCTCGTCGTGTCGCAAGAATGGATATCGTTACAAGTACATGTACTGAAAAGAAGTGATATATAAAGAGAGTTGGATTACACTCGCCACAAGCTACATCAGAGTCACAGCAGTACATTACATAAACATCATGAAGAAGAGCAGGGTCCGACTACGGACGAAAACAAAGGACAAAAGAAGAACGACGTCCATCTTTGCTATCCCAGGCTGTCGGCCTGGAACCCATCCTAGATCGATGAAGAAGAAGAAGAAGCAACTCCAAATGAACAATCAACGCGCTCGCGTCAAGTAATCTTTACCTGTACCTGCAACTGGTGTTGTAGTAATCTGTGAGCCACAGGGGACTCAGCAATCTCATTTCCAAAGGTATCAAGACTAGCAAAGCTTAATGGGTGAGGTAAGGTTAAGTGGTGAGGTTGCAGTAGCGGCTAAGCATATATTTGGTGGCTAAACTTACGAGTACAAGAAATAAGAGGGGGATGATCTACGCATAGCGGACATGACTACCGATGATCAAATGAATGATCCTGAACACCTACCTACGTCAGACATATCCCCACCGTGTCCTCGATCGGAGAAGGAACTCACGAAAGAGACAGTCACGATTACGCACACAGTTGGCATATTTTAATTAAATTAACTTCAAGTTATCTAGAACCAGTGTTAAACAAAGTTTCCACGTTGCCACATAACAGCGGGCACGGCTTTCCGAAAAGATTTGACCCTGCAGGGGTGCTCCAACTAGTCCATCACAAATTACCACAAGCCGCATAGAAATCCTCGATCACGACACTCGCGATCTTGTCGAATTCCTTAGTGGAAAACCACAACTCTGAGATTACCCAAAGCATCACTGGAATCCCGATGCACAAGATATCTCGTCAAAGGTAAAACTAATCCAGCAAGGCCGCGCGACGTGTCGACGATCCGATAGGAGTCGCGTACCTCGTTCTCAGGACACGGCGGATGAGCTAGACGTCGGGATCGCTAAACCTCCGAGTGACCAGAGGGGCGCCGGACATCGCTCTGGTGGGACCAACACTCATGAGGAGCATTCGCCTGGGGGTTGATTAAAATAGTCCGCGGGTGCCGGCGGGTCCCTATGCATTATTATTAGGTTATTAGGCAAATGTAGTACCAAAGTTGGGCCTTGCCAGACCATCTTTAATCTAAAACGAATTATCAAGGGGGTCCCCATAACAACCCCGATCGTGTTAGGAGCGCTCATTTACGGAACTTAACACCGGTAGCCGAAACTAAGGGGGCAAAGGTGGAACAAAACACCAGGCTAGAAAAGGGCTGAGCCTTCCACCTTTTACCAAGTATATAGGTGCATTAAATTAAATAGCATTTAATATGGTGATATAACAAGGAACCCATGCTTTCACATGGAAGCAAAGCACCTGCAACTAGCAACGCTACACAGGGTTAAGCAAGCAGTAACATAGCCAATCAGTGGTTTGCTAGGTTGAACAGGTTGAAGGTTTTCATGGCATTGTTGAGAAGGCTGATATTTAACATGTGGTAGGCAACGAGACATAATCGATAGAAGCGATAAAACTAGCATGGCAATGATAGTAATGGTATCTGGGGAAATGGTCATCTTGCCTGAGATCCCGCTTGGAAGAAGAATGACTCCGTGAAGCAGACGAACCGATGTAGTCGAACGGGTCCTCACATCCGACACACTGCGGAACTCTATCGAGACGAAGCAAACCGGAAACACAAATCAACACACGGAATTCACCACACGATGCACAACACAAATGATGCATGAGCAGCTGAATACATGCAAGTCACGGCATGACAATTCACGCAATCAAACACTACACATTAAGTGAAGTTCAATGTGCAACGAGTTGCATATTGACGAAACTCCACGTTAATTATTTAGTTCTATCCCGGTTAGATACACGACAATATTAAATGTGGTTAAACATGGCAAGAGGTGAAGCGTAATTAATCTACCTATCTAGGCAATTTAAATGAGGTCGGAAATGACATATAGCATCTCCGAAACGACCTCACATGTTAATTTACAATTCTGTCCAGATTTGAACTAACACATTTAATTAGTTGTTAAACAGCAACAAATAGGTTCACGTGATTCTACGCGTCAAGACAAGCAATCTACACATAGAAAACATCTCCAACGGCGCTACGGATCAAAATTGACAAATACCGCAAGATATGATGGCATGAATGCAATATGTGTGCAACGGAGGTCACGAGCACTTCAAAACATACAACCAGCAAGAGAAAATGAAACTACACAAGATTCTAAGCAAGTTTCATGTAGGACACGATCAAATCGGAGCTACGGTTCAACAACTACGAGCAAAACAAGAAATGACTAAAAGCTGCCAAAATCAGCCACATAGCATTTTCTACACCCCACAACTACGGGCTACACAACTCCGATATGCTCAAGCAAGGCATGGCACGGAAGAGGGCAAGAAGCACTACTACAAACAACTAACAACAACTAGCATGGCATCATGGATCACTAGGGAAAGAAGTCACAAAAAGGCATCCCACTCACTATTTCAGACTTGGTGAAAATTACACCTCATGGAAGTGCAGTTTTCGATCTGAAGCAATATTGACAGCAGCAAAACCTATAGCTACAGGACTCCGAATGGCATGAAAATTTACAGCATGCTAGAGAAACACAAGGGGTACAACTAACTCCATTGGACCAACCTCAAAAGAGCTACAGATGAAAAGATAGAAGCAAGACAAGACAGCAATAAAATATAACAGATTCCAGACTTAGAAATTTTTCAGCTCCTCCAAATCAGCACTATTTCTAGCAACTTGAGAGCAATCAAACCACACCTAAACATGCATTTCTATTGCAACCAAAAATACCAGGGGCTAAACAAAACATCCAAGATCAACTCTCTAGTTGACAACTCCGTCACACGACGCACGGAATAAATCCTACGAAATAAACAAAAGGGCATCACGGCAAAATATCGCGCGAACTAACTTACTCAAAAGCTAAAACTAATTGCACAGAAAAATCCCATGGATTTTTCTACCCTGAAAACATATAAAATATGTGGGGTTGCGCAACAAAATAATGCCACTCGTAACTGCGAGAATATAACCTATACGTGAGAAAATAAGTAAGCGGCAATTCCCTACGTGCAAAAATACAAATGACCACTCTAAAATGCATGGAAAATAGGTTCCTAAAACATGGCCATTTCTAATACGGCATTCGAGCTATCCGGACTTGCGCGTAAATTAAATACGGACGTTCTCCTATTCGGACAGCACACTAAACTAGGCGTTTGGCACGTAAAACTACGTCAAATAATTATGCAAGTTGCACCAACGTATTCTACGCGCGAAACTATACGAAAACCATATATTACACGTCTCGATCCGACATACGGTTTAAAAACTACGGACGTTCTAAGATATGCCTATTTTTCTGGAATTTAACTAATTCGAAAAAAAACCTAAAATAAAAATACTACCGGGCCGAATGCACAGAGCAGTTGGGCCTCCTCGCATGGGCGACTAACAGCTAAACTACACCTGAGGCGAGGCTTAGACGGGTCTCACCTCGCGGGCCTGGCCCAGGAGAAGAGGCGCTGGGGCGAGGCGGTGGAGAGGCCAGGAGCTGGGCCTTCGGGAGTTGTGGCCCAAGAGAGGCGAGGTAGGGCGAGGCCGGCCCAGGAGCGTGGCGCGGCCCACTGGCGCGACGCGAGCAGCGTGCTCACGCG
Organism: Hordeum vulgare subsp. vulgare; assembly: GCF_904849725.1. Taxonomy (NCBI): domain Eukaryota; kingdom Viridiplantae; phylum Streptophyta; class Magnoliopsida; order Poales; family Poaceae; genus Hordeum; species Hordeum vulgare. The sequence goes on along the minus strand of NC_058520.1, from coordinate 419,720,361 downwards.
AGCGCTGGCGCCGTGCTCTGCTGGAACGAGGAGGCCCGCAGCGGCGGTCCCTGGGGGCTCCGGCGAGCGAGCCCGTCGGCGGGATCCGAGGGGAAACGAGTGGATCTGGTCCGGCGGCGTAGGATCCGTCCCTTCCCGGCGAGGGCGAAGCCCTATGCTGCGAGCTGCGCGTCCATGGCGCCCGGGACCTGCGAGGGAGAGATAGAGCTCCGAGAGATTAGGACAGCGGGGGAGACGAGGAAGGAGGAGAGGGAGAGAGAGGCTGAGGGGACCTGGGGGAGCTCCGGCGACCAGCAAGGGTGGCGCGGCAGTCCGGCGACGGTGCTGGCCGGCGCATCTCGAGGCGCGGCGGCGGAAGGCGGCGCGGCGCGGGGCGCGGGGAGTTCGGGGCAGGCGTGCTGCGGGGCTTGCGCGGCGGCGGGGCGATTCGGGCTCGGGCGGGCCCCGGATGGGCTTCGCGGGCCCGACGGCTGGAGGGAGGAGAGAGGCTGGCTAGGGTTTCGGGGGTAGGCACGGATTTCTGGGCAGGAGAGAGGGGGTTGCCTAAAATAAGCACGGGGTCTATATATAGACAAACGGGGGGGGGGGGGGGTAGGTTACCCGAAATCGCGTTTCGGATCCAACCGGGAGGTCGGATTCGAACGATTCCGCACGCGGGAACGGATACGCGGCCGTGTAGAGGGGATACTCGGAGATGAGAGGGGAAACGGGCGACACGGCAATAATTTTTAAAACACCGATGACCGTTCGACGGTAGACCGAAACGGTGCCACTACGGTCGACCGTTCGGGTACTAGACGGTCTCCGATCGCGACGAAATTCGACAGGCGGCCTGGCTATAACTAATCACGACCGCATGCCAAGTTTCACCTTGATCAGAGAAAGTTATAAACGCACTTTAAAAACAGGGTTTCGACGATGCCACGGGCGCGTGCGAGTGCGGTCGGGCTCAGAACGGACAACGACAAGAACGGGCAACTAACAACGGATGCATGTTTTGAAAACGGGCGGCAACGGAGATGTCGATGCAATGCAGATGATGCACATGATGCGATGATGATGCGACAAAAGAAAATGCACACACGACGAAAACGGAAAGAAAAGGGGAATCTTCTGGAATGTCGGACTCGGGCTGTCACAGTTCAATACCCAGCTCAGCTAGACGGTTTGAGTACCCACACATTTTGAGCACATGTTCACTGACAGACGAATTCTCCTCCATCTTGCAAGCGTAGAATTTATCGGAAGTCTCATACCTCTCGATCCGGGCGTTCTTCTGAAAGATAAACTTCAACTCCTGGAACATCTCAAATGCTCCATGACGCTCAAAGCGACGGTTAAGTCCCGGCTCTAAGCCATACAAGACTGCATATTGAACTACTGAGTTTTCCACATTACGTGTTAACCAAGCATTCTTAACATCTTGGTCAGCCGTAGCGGGTGGTTCATCTCCAAGTGCAGCATTAAGGACATAATCCTTCTTCCCAGCTTGCAGGAGCAACTTAAGATTACGAGCCCAGTCTACAAAGTTGCTTCCATCATCTTTCAACTTAGCTTTCTCTAGGAACGTATTAAAATTCAGGGTGACTGTCGCGTGAGCCATTGATCTACAACACAATTTTTTTCAAAGTGGACTTAGACTATGTTTAAGATAATTAGAGTTTAACTAATCAAATTACTGATTAACTTAAACTCAAAAAGTACATCTCTCTAGTCATTTGAGTGGTACATGATTCAAATTCACTAACTCAAGTCCGATCATCACGTGAGTTGAGAATAGTTTCAGTGGTAAGCATCTCTATGCTAATCATATCAACTATACGATTCATGCTCGGTCTTTCGGTCTCATGTGCTCCGAGGCCATGTCCGCACATGCTAGGCTTGTCAAGTTTAACCCGAGTGTTCCGCGTGTGCAACTGTTTTGCACCCGTTGTATGTGAACGTTCAGTATATCACACCCGATCATCACGTGGTGTCTCGAAATGACGAACTGTCACAACGGTGCACAGTCGGCGACAACACAATTTCATCTTGAAATTTTAGTGAGAGATCACCTTATAATGCTACCGTCATTCTAAGCAAAATAAGGTGCATAAAAGGATTAACATCACATGCAATTCATAAGTGACATGATATGGCCATCATCGTGTGCTTCTTGATCTTCATCACTTAAGCACCGGCATGATCTTCTTGTCACCGGCGCCACACCATGATCTCCATCAACGTGTCGCTAGCAAAGTTGTCGTGCTACCTATGCTATTACTACTAAAGCTACAACCTAGCAATATAGTAAACGCATGTGCAAACACAAACGTTAGTTTAAAGACAACCCTATGGCTCCTGCCGGTTGCCGTAGCAACGACGTGCAAGTTGATATTAACTATTACAACATGGTCATCTTGTACATCCAATATATCACATCACGTCATTGGCCATATCATATCACAAGCATACCCTGCAAAACCAATTTAGACATCCTGTAATTTGTTGTTGCATGTTTTACGTGGCTGCTATGGGTATCTAGTATGATCGCATCTTACTTACGCAAAAACCACAACGGAGATCTGCAAATTGCTATTTAACCTCTCCAAGGACTGCCTTGGTCAAAACCAATTCAACTAAATTTGAAGAAACCGACACCCACCAGTCATCTTTATGCAACGAGGTTGCATGTTAATTGATGAAACCAGTCTCTCGTAAGCGTATGATTTATGTCGGTCCAGGCCGCTTCAATCCAACAATAACGCCGAATCGAGAAAAGACTAAGGAGGGCAGCAAATCTAACATAACCGTCCACAAAACCTTTTGTGTTCTACTCGAGATAACATCTATGCATGAACCTAGCTCATGATGCCACTTTTGGGGATCGTTGCATGGGAAACAAAAATTTCCCTACGCACACGAAGACCTATCATGGTGATGTCCATCTACGAGAGGAGATTAGATCTACGTACCCTTGTAGATCACTCAGCAGGAAGCGTTAAGAAATGCGGTTGATCTAGTGCTACAGCTTCGTGATTCAAATCATCGTAGTCCCATGATCCGTCCCACGAACGGTTCCGATCTAGCGCCGAATGGACGGCACCTCCACGTTCAGCACACGTACAGCTCGATGACGATCTGGGCCTTCTTGATCCAGCAAGAAAGATGGAGAAGTAGATGAGTTCTCCGACAGCGTGACGGCGCTCCAATGGTGGTGATGATCTACTCCTGTAGGGCTCCGCCCGAGCTCCGTAGAAATCCGATCTAGAGGTTAAACTATGTGGAATAGGCTAGAGTTGCACGTGGCAAAGTTGTGTCTCAAAAAGCCCTAAACCACCAATATATATATATAGGAGGAGGGGAGGGGATAGCCTTAGGGCACAAGGAACCCAAGGGTGCGCCGGCCGCCACGGAGGAGGAGGACTCCTCCTCCAATTCAGTTTGGGAAGGAGGAGTCCTCCTCTTCCTTCCCACCTCCCTCTTTCCGTTTTTTTCTTTTCCTTTTGTATTTTTACATGTGGCGCCATAGCCCTATTGGGCTGACTCCACCAACCCACTAAGGACTTGGTGCGCCACCCTAGATCCTTGGGCTCACTCCCGGGTGGGTGGGCCCCTCCCGGTAAACACCCGGAACCCATTCGTCACTCCCGGTACACAGCCGGTAATGCCCGAAACTTTCCGGTGACCAAATGAAACCATCTTATATATCAATCTTCGTTTCCGGACCATTCCGGAAAACCTCGTGATGTCCGTGATCTCATCCGGAATTCCGAACAACATTCGGTAACCACACATATAACTCAACTATACTAAAACATCATCGAAACTTAAGTGTGCAGACCCTGCGGGTTCGAGAACTATGTAGACATGACCCAAGATACTCCTTAGTCAATATCCAATAGCGGGACCTGGATGCCCATATTGGATCCTACATATTCTCCGAAGATCTTATCGGTTGAACCTCGGTGCCAAGGATTCATATAATCCCGTATGTCATTCCCTTTGTCCTGCGGTATGTTACTTGCCCAAGATTCGATCGTCGGTATCCGCATACCTATTTCAATCTCGTTACGGCAAGTCTTTTTACTCGTTCCGTAATACAAGATCCCTTGACTTACACTTAGTCACATTGCTTGCAAGGCTTGTGTGTGATGTTGTATTACCGAGTGCGCCCCGAGATACCTCTCCGTCACATAGAGTGACAAATCACAGTCTTGATCCATACTAACTCGTCGGACACCTTCGAAGATACCTGTAGAGTACCTTTATTTTCACCCAGTTACGTTGCGGTTTTTGATACACACAAGGTATTCCTCCGGTGCCAGTGAGTTATATGATCTCATTGTCATAGGAATAAATACTTGACACGCAGAAAACAATAGCAATAAAATGACACGATCAATATGCTACGTTCATAGTTTGGGTCTAGTCCATCACATGATTCTCCCAATGATGTGATCCAGTTATCAAGTGACAAGACTTGCATATAGTCAGAAAACCTTGACTATCATTGATCAACTCGCTAGCCAACTAGAGGCTTGCTAGGGACATTGTTTTGTCTATGTATCCACGCATGTATTTATGTTTTCATTCAATACAATTATAACATGGACAATAAACTATTATCTTGTAATAGGAAATATAATAATAACTATTTTATCATTGTATCTAGGGCATATTTCCAACACCCAATCGGGTCCAAACTAACCACAGTGATTGGATGCTCGTGGAAGTAGTGCTTCAGCTTCCGGCTTGCCATGAAAATTCCAAAGACAATCTTTTGCCAATGTGGGTACCGCTACTTGGACAAGGTTAGCACTTCACTAACAAAATACACTGGCTGCTAAACTGGATATTCTTTTCCTTCTTCCTGGAGCTCAACGACAACTGCAACACTTACCGCCTTAGAATTAGCGGCGATGTAGAGGAGCATGGGCTCTTTGTCAGTTGGGGCAGCTGAAAGAGGCGACTCAGCCAACTGTTTCTTAAGGGCTTCGAAATATTCATTGGCTGCATCTGTCCAGATGAAATCATCCGTCTCCTTGAGTGGTTGATAAAGAGGGATTGACTTCTCACCAAGGCGGCTTATGAACCGGCTCAACGTGTCGATACGACCCGCCATGCAGTGGACCTGATTGATATTGGCTGGCTTACCAAGTGAAGTGATTGCCTTGATATTATTCGAGGTAGCCTCAATGCCTCGCTCGGATACCAGAAAACCAAGTAGCTTGCCTGCGGGAAAACCGAAAACACATTTGGCCGGGTTAAGCTTCATTTGGTACACTCAAAGATTATCAAACGTCTCCTTGAGATCCTCCAAGTGCGTCTCCTTATTCTGAGATTTCATCATGATGTCATCAACGTAGGCATTAACATTGCACCCAATCTAACTGTGCAAACAGTTCTAGATGCAGCGTTGATAAGTCGTCTGCGCGCTCTTAAGTCGAAAGGACATAGAGATATAGCAGAAAGCGCCGAAAGGAGTGATGAAAGTCGTCTTCTTCTGATCCTCCTTGGCCATCTTGATCTGGTGGTAACCCGAGTATGCGTCCAGAAGCATAAGCGCTCACAACCCACCGTAGAGTCAATTATTTGATCGAGATGGGGAAGATCGAAAGGATCTTTCGAACAATCTTTGTTGAGATCGGTGTAATCGATGCACATGCGGAAGGTGACATTATTCTTTAGAACTAAGACCGGGTTAGGCGACCATTCCATATGAAAAACTTTGATGATGAACCCGGCAGCTAGGAGCCAGGCGACTTCTTCCCCAATAGCCTTGCATCTCTCCACGTTAAAACGATGGAGGTATTGTCGAACTCTCTCGGCACTCCAGGCATGTCCAAAGGTTTCCATGTGAAGATGTCCCAATTCTCAGGGATGAATTCGATGAGCTCGATTTCCTATTTGGGATCCAAGTCGGTCCCAATAGTGAATTTCTTAGAAGTCGCCTGATACGACTCCAACGTATATATAATATTTGATGGTTTCATGCTATTATCTTGTCAAACTTTGGATGTTTTGCTTGCCTTTTATTTATTTTTTGGGACTAACTTATTAATTCAGTGCAAAGTGCCAGTTCTTGTTTTTTCCATGTTGTTTACCCGTTTCAGAGGAGATTTTGAAACGGAGTCCAAACGGAAGAAAATCCCCGAAAAGATTTTTTCTGGAACGGAAGAAGATCGGGGGACTTGGGAGCCAGGCCAGAAGAGCCCCAGGGGCCGCACAAGCCCCCACCCCACGGCCAGGGGGTCGCGCCATGCAGGCTTGTGGGCCCCCTGGAGGTCCCCTAACCTAGATCTTGCGCCTATATATTCCCAAATATTCCCAAAAAATCAGGGGAGCATCGTAATCACTTTTCCGCTGCCGCAAGCTTAAGTCTCCATAAGATCCCATCTGGGGCACGTCCTGGTGCCCTGCCGGAGGGGGGATTCGGACACGGAAGGATTCTCCATCAACACTATGACCTCTCCGATGATGCATGAGTAGTTCACCATAGACCTACGGGTCCATAGCTAGTAACTAGATGGCTTCTTCTCTCTCTTGGATCTTCAATACAAAGTTCTCCATGTTCTTCATGGAGATCTATCCGATGTAATCTTCTTTTGCGGTGTGTTTGTCGAGATCCGATGAATTGTGGATTTATGATCATATTATCTATGAATCTTATTTGAATTTCTTCTGATCTCTCTTATGCATGATTTCAAATCCTAGTAATTCTGTTCGAGTTGTGGGTTTTCTCTGGCCAACTAGATCTATGATTCTTGCAATGGGATAAGTGCTTGGTTTTGGGTTCATACCGTGCGGTGACCTCACCCAGTGACAGAAGGGGTAGCGAGGCACGTATCATGTTGTTGCCATCAAGGGTAAATATATGGGGTTTTCATCATTGGTTTGAGATTATCCCTCTACATCATGTCATCTTGCTTAAAGCGTTACTCTATTCGTCATGAACTCAATACACTAGATGCATGCTGGATAGCGGTCGATGTGTGGAGTAATAGTAGTAGATGCAGAAATTATCGTTCTACTTGTCTCGGACGTGATGCCTATATGTATGATCATTGCCTTAGATATCGTCATGACTTTGCGCGGTTCTATCAATTGCTCGACGGTAATTTGTTCACCCAACGTAATATTTGCTATTTTGAGAGAAGCCTCTAGTGAACACTATGGCCCCCAGGGTCTACTCCACACCATATTTTCAGCCTCACACTTTTTACTTCATTGCACTTTCCGCCTTCAGATCTCACTTTGCAAACAATCTTGAAGGGATTGACAACCCCATTGAAGCATTGGGTGCAAGCTTGTTTGTGTTTGCGCAGGTACTCTGGACTTGACGAGACCCTCCTTCTGGATCGATAGCTTGGTTCTCAAACTGAGGGAAATACTTACTGCTCCTGTGCTGCATCGCCCTTTCATCTTCAAGGGAAAAACCAACGCAAGCCCAATCTCCGTCAACGTGTCAATTTCTGGCGCTGTTGCTTGAGAAGTAGCAGAAGGATTTCTGGCGCCGTTGCCGGGGATGAAGATCAAGTCAAGAACGCATCCAAGTAAGTGTCGCAAACTCATCTCTTGCATTTACTTTGTTTGCCAATTGCCTCTCGTTTTCCTCTCCCCCACTTCACCAATTCGCCTTTTTCGTTCGCCTTTTCGTGCGCCCTTTTTCACGCCTGCTTTTTGTTTGCTTTTGTGCTTGCTTGCTTGTTGAAGTTACCATGAACGAAAACACCAAACTTTGTGACTTCTCGAATAACAATAATAATGATTTTATTAGTACTCCGATTGCACCCGCCACTAGTGCGGAGTCATACGAAATCAATGCCGCTTTGCTGAATCTTGTTATGAAAGAGCAATTTTCTCGCCTTCCTAGTGAAGATGCCGCATCCCATCTCAATACCTTCATTGAGCTTTGCGATATGCAAAGAAAAAAGATATGGATAATGACGTGATTAAACTGAAGCTTTTTCCTTTCTCGTTGTGAGATCACGCAAAAACTAGGTTTTCTTCTTTGCCCAAAAATAGTATCGATTTTTGGGATAAGTGCAAAGATGCTTATATATCCAAGTATTTTCCGCCGGCTAAGATCATCTCTCTCCGTAATAATATCATAAATTTCAAGCAACTTGATCATGAGCATGTTGCAAAAGCTTGGGAGAGAATGAAATTAATGATTAGAAATTGTCTCGCTCATAGCTTGAGCCTTTGGATGATTATTCAAATCTTTTATGCTGGCTTGAATTTCGCTTCTAGAAATATCTTGGACTCCGCCTCGGGTGGAACGTTCATGGAAATCACGTTAGGAGAAGCCACAAAGCTCTTAGACAACATCATGACAAACTACTCTCAATGGCACACTGAAATGTCACCTACTAGTAAGAAGGTACACGCTACAGAAGAAATTAACTAGTTGAGTGCTAAGATGGATGAGTTAATGAATTTGGTTGCTAGTAGAAGTGCTCCTTTGGATCCTAATGATATGCCTTTGTCTTCTTTGATTGAGAGTAGCAACGCTAGCCTGGACGTTAATTTTGTTGGTAGGAATAACTTGTAACACCCTGTTTTTGGGTTTGCTGACTAATTAACTTATTTCAAAATCAGGACCAATTAAAAAAATTTGTGAATGCTTGTGATGCTTGGAGTGACTATTGTCTGCCTGTTTGCTTGAGTGCATGTGATTGCTCCCCAATAATTCTCTCTATCCTCCAACTCACCTCCTCATCCCATGTTCTTCTCCCTAATGATCATGCCATGTGTTTAGGAAAAATATCTATTTTCACCAAATATTATTTTCACCAAAAAGCATTTCCTTAAATTAAACTTTCAAACCCCTGAGATGAGGTTGTACTACAAGTCCTCAATTTAGGGAATTTCTTTTGCACAAATTATATTATTTAGAACCTATTATGAAAATGTCTTCCAAAAACCACCATATTATTATTTTAAACGTTATTTTATTATTTTACTTAAAAGCCCTTTTGTGAGGCCAGAAATGGTCTCCTATGAAGGAAAGTTATTTTTTTTGCTTTCAAAATATTTAAGAAAATTTAGGGAAACTCAGTGGATATATTTATTACATATATATGAGTTTCAACACATGGTCATGTTCAAAATATAGGGCAATCTCTCCAAAACCATTCCTGCCGATTTCAAGCTTTTGAAATATTTCTATTAGAAATATTCTAAATAAATTCCAGTAAAATTCTAGCATGTCATCTATGATATTATTGATGATCTTGCCAAGTTTCATTTCAATCCTAGTTGATTTGGCTCCCGTGATCACTCTAAAACCCTATCTGTCCAGAATCAAATTTGAGCAACTCTACATTGTGAAGTGTCTCCAATTGTGCTCAAATTTGGTGGACATGTTCTAATACTCCAATAGGGCATCCACACCAAGTGGTACACCAAGGAGAATAGAAGAACTTGTCCTAAGACCCTCAAAACCCTGTGTGTTGATTTCTGACTTTGGTAAACTTTACATTATAAAGTTTCTCCAAATGACCTCAAACTTTTTGTGCATGCCTTAATGCTCAAATAATGGCCCTACACCAAATATTGGATTTGTGGGAATTTATTTGAATAGGGTTGTAAGCAAAAATCCATTTCTACCCATTTTAGGGGTTTTCCAAGTCTACATTGGGAAAATTCTCCAGCAAATCCCAAATTTGGTCTGCAAGCCTATTTTCATCTATAATTTGATCCTGTTAAGTTTCATAGCCATTGGAATCCATCTGGTAGCCTAACCACAGATCAAACACCTTGTGTGCACTCACTAAATTGGCTTCTTTTACCCCTTCCACTTTTACCCTTGAGCTCAACTTTCTACCACAACCTCACATAGTTATATTTTACCTCCAATAACATTCCCATGGCCACCGGTCAATTATATTGGAGAAGGACCCTTTGTAACTATCTCTTATTTTTACCCTTGAAATCACTATTTTACCTCTCTTCTCACACTTCTGCTTAACCCAAGGCTTCCAATCCTTTCCAGAGCCTCTCTAGTGTATCAATGCATCATTTCAAACCAATAGATGGGATGCTCATGTAGGAAAAATGAGCAACACCTCTTCAAGTAGATTCCTGGCTGAAATGTAGCTTGCACAGCAAGTACTAGCTACACTTGCTTTCTTGAGCTGAAACTTTGTAGTCTTGTAGTCCTTCTATTAAAAACACTGTTAGACAAGGTTTCACCTCAATTAACTCTCCGTGCAAACCAATTTTGCTAGGCTTAAGTTTGCTGCTGCAAACTTAATCATAATCCAAACCCATTCAAACCTCCTTCACTTGGCTCCAAACTCCTCCAGTGACCTCTGGCAAGCATGCCTTACATGAGAGACATCTTTGTCAGGTCAAACAGTCACCCTGGACACGCTTGGCCATGGTGACCACGCTGCCAGCCTGCACTAATGGTGCTCTCCACCATTTCCTTGTCTCCTACCTCATGTTCCGCAGCGGTAGTGTGCCCCAGAGCACCAGAGCATCCCTTCCTCCACCTTTGACCCCTCCACGACGCTAGCAATACTCCAAGAAGGCTCAGGGACGCGTGACCGCCGTGCCCTGGGTGCACCAGAGAGCCCCGAGGTCCTTCTCGGCTCCTCCTTCCCCACTTAGAGCCTCCCCGAGCACCAGAGCCTCGGGACCACTCCCCTCTCTCGCTAGGAACCCCCTGGACCGAGCCGCATGAGCTCCCAAGCTCCCCTTCCCTCCTCTTCTTCCATGGCCGACATGGCCACTTCGGCCTCGCTCATGACTGGGCTCTCTAGCCTCCTACCTCATCCTAGCGCCTCACCCGAAGTTCCCCCAAGCCTGCATCTTCCATCCCCTTCCTTCCTCCTTCCTCCAAGTGGCCGGGGCTCCCCTCCCCATGGCTACCATCGCCGCCCTCGGCCGCGGCCAAAGCCCCCTCTCTCCGCGGTTCCCCTGCGGGAACGGGACCCCAAGGTCGGCACATCTCGTTGCCCCGAGCAAGCTGGTGGCTGGAGCGTCGCCGGAGGTGGCCAGAGCACCAGGAGCCAGTGAGCCTTCGAGCTCCTGCATCTCCTCTGTGCGTGAGCAGGAGGTAGGAAAAGGAGCTGACATGTGGGACACCCTCGTCAGCCACTCTCCGATCGGGCCGCCCCTTTAAGTGGAGGGGCCCCAGCGCCTTACGCCTTCCACGAGCGGAAGCGTATTCCAAGAAATACGCCTCCTGCGTGGCCCCTCGCTGGTGGCCCGAGCCAATGGGCCCGCCCAAAGGCCTATCTGGCGCTGGTGGCGCAAGATACCCCCCCCCAGAGGTTGAGGTCTTCTTATTTTCATTTTTCTCCTTAACTTGTAAATTCCCTCATAAATTCATACTAACTCCTAATTGCTTGATTCAAATTTCTACAGGTTCCTAAATTCAAGCTCTATCCACACATGTGCTTTGCACATTTTTCCAGAAAGGTTTTCTGTGGTATTATTACCCAAATCCAAATCTGGATATGAATTGTCCCACCTTTCAAAAATCCCATAGGCTTCAAATCAACTCCAATTGGAGTGATTCAAATTTCCAGAGCCTTCTTAAATCATTCCCTATTTTTAGAGCCATGGTCAACATTTTTGTGTGACTTATTTCTGTTCAATAAATAAATAGATTCCTATTGCTATTTATTCCACATTAGAAAATTCCTAGTATATTCATTTCAACTCCAAATCCAGTGAAACCACTTCCTAAATATTTCTAAAATCATTCTCTGTTAAATGGGTGCCTCCACTCATTTTTAACAGAATAATTTCTATTGGCTTCTTCAATGGTCACCTATTCCTCCTTTCCTTCCATTTAGACACCCCTGATGATCCAAAACCCCTTGGCAGAGATTCAGGTATTTTTCTTATGACCAGAGAGGTCCAAGAAAAATAAAACTTCTATTTATAGAACACTTTTATTTCTGCTTGATGTGTGGCTTACTCTGGTTGTTTCAGACGATAGTGACGGGTAGACGGAGTATTCGGAGTTGGAGCGGAAGACCTCGAAGCCCCGAGAACTTAAGTGAGCAAGGCAAGCAGCCCTTTGACCATGACTGGGCATATGTTACATTGCATGTTAAAATAGCAAGTATTCCCGTTGCATATGATCATAAGTGTCGGTAATCATTTGATATGATTTTATCGAAGGCTCCTCCGGAGCATTTGCATTGAGCTTGACTCTACCCCTTGAGGGTCATGCTAATACCATGTTGACAAGTAAAGCTAGATTTAGATTCATCATGAGCATGTTGTTGTCACAAGCAAGAGTTTATGAAAACCCCGTCGGGTGCCACTAATGCCCGAGGGTGATGATGAGTTAGGTGGTCACTTTTGGGAAGTGATGCACCTGGTATTTGTGTGAGTAAGGTTTCGGAAATGGGATTAGATTTATGATGTGTCGACCGTCCCAACCTTACCAGTACGACCTCGTTACCCCTTATGGGACGGGGCTATGTTAATTACTCTGGTCAGTGCTAGCAAAGAGCCACATTACTAGTGGCGGGAGTGATATGTGGTCACTCTCGTGATGGGGTCGTGCCGGGTACGACGACTATGCCAGTTTTTTATGAGTTCCAGTCACACGTTGGTCCCCGCATGGTTGGTAATGTCCAGAGTTGGTGCTCGTAAGAATACAACATGTGGGCTGGGTACCAATCGAGTGGATATCTTTGTCTAGTATCGTCAGGGGAAAGGCATTGATTGGATACTTACCTCGGGTATGTGATATACCGCGAGTCGTGGATGACAGGGAAGTTTCCCGGATCTCGTAGGTCCAGCGTACTACCTGTGCAGAGTGTAAACTATTCGAATAGCCGTGTCCACGGTCAAGGACAGTTGGGTAATCCTGCTTAAACTACGTCCTGATATTTCCGCATAAACCAAGTGTGCGTGAGTGTGTGTGTGGGTATGGTGATGAGAAGGGTGTTTCTATGATAGCAATGATAGGACCAAGTTCGGTAACTTGGCATATAGGGTGAACCCAGATGGTTCAGCCCTCAACAGATATATTGATATCTGTAACCTGTTCTTCAAAAGTAATTCTTTAACTTGATGCATAATCAGGATCATTTCACCAAGATGAGTTACACCAAAGATGCATGATATTGTTATCCTTCACTTTCATTGTTCATGTCATGGGCTGTTTGCGAGTACATTCAAAGTACTCATTGGCTTGCCACTGGTTATTTCATTGACCAGGTATGAAAGAACATAATATGGTGAAGATTAACTCGGTGACATTCTTGCGAGCTAGGACGCTTCCCAGTCAGAATGCCTGTAGGTTAAGGCTGATGGCATGGGTTCACGCTTTCAACCAATAATTTCCGCTATTGGTCCAGTTTGGTGTGTAGGCCTTTAAGGCCCTAAATATGTAAGACTCGACCGAGGTGGTCATTTATTGTATCAAACGGTATGTATGGATGTAAGACTCTTATATTCGGTATCTGTGTTCAATGATCATTGATCTCTAGGATCACTGAGCACGGCGGTCTCGACTCGTAAGTCGGGGTCCCCACATAACTTTGGCAACAACAATGCTTTTAGAGGAAACTATGTTCCTATGCCTTTTCCTAGTAACTCCTCTAATAATTTTGGCAACTCCTACAACAATACTCATGGAAATTACAATAGATTACCCTCTGATCTAGAGACTAATATCAAAGAGTTCATCAACACTCAAAAGATTTTCAATGCGTCCATAGATGAAAAACTACTCAAAATTGACGATTTGGCTAAGAGCGTTGATAGGATTTCTTGTGATGTTGATGCTTTGAAAGTTAGATGTTCTCCTCCCAAAATTAACATGGATGAAACTTTGAAAGCTATGCGTGTTTCCATGATTGAGAGCCAAGAAAGAACCACCCAAATTCGTGCTAGACATGAATGGCTTAAAAAGGTGTGTTCTCGTGATGAGAATCACGAAGATCTTAAAGTGCTTGGTGCGACACCCATTGAGTCTTTGTTTTCTTGTGTCAAACCTAATGATTATAAGGTTGGATATGAATCCACTTTGGTTGAAAAGTGCCCCAACGATTCGGAGTTCATCTATCTTGATGCTAAAAGCATTAAAAGTGGAGTAGAAGACGTTAAAACTTTGAGTAGTAATGAAATTACTACCGTGGATTTCAAGGAATTCAATTATGATAGTTGCTCCTTGACTGAATGCATTTCTTTGATGCAATCCATGTTAAACTCTCCGCACGCTTATAACCAAAAGAAAGCCTTTACCGATCATATCGTCAAAGCTATGATAAAAGCTCTTGAAGAGAAACTTGAATTGGAAGTCTCTATCCCTAGAAAGCTTCATGATGAGTGGCAACCTACCATCAAAATCAAAATCAAAAACTATGAGTGCAATGCCTTGTGTGATTTGGGTGCTAGTGTTTCTGTGATTCCAAAGTCTTTATGTGATGTTGTGCGTTTTAATGAGATTGAAGAGTGTTCTCTTAATTTGCATCTTGCTGATTCTACTGTCAAGAAACCCATGGGAAGGATCAATGATGTTCTTATTATTGCAAATAGGAACTATGTACCCATGGATTTCATTGTGCTTGACATTGATTGCAATCATACATGCCCTATTATTCTTGGTAGACCTTTCCTAAGGACTATTGGTGCTATCATCGATATGAAGGAAGGGAATATTAGATTTCAATTTCCTTTAAGGAAGGGTATGGAACAGTTTCCTAGAAATAAAATAAGATTGCCTTATGAATCCATGATGAGGGCCACTTATGCTTTGAGCACCAAAGACGATGATACGTGATTCTATCGCTTCTATGCCTAGCGAAGGGCGTTAAACAATAACGCTTGTTGGGAGGCAACCCAATGAATTTATCTTTTTTATTTCTGTTTTGTTGCGTCCACACTTTCATAATTCTGTTGTGATTGTGTTCTTTGTGTTTCTTTTTGTGTTTGAGCCAAGCAAAGCTTTTATGATTAGTCTTGGTAATGGTTGGTTGATCCTGCTGGAAAAAGACAGAAACTTTTCGCTAACGAGATGATTTTTCATTTTTATTCAGAAAGAGATTTTGAGTTGATTCTTTTTGCTGATGATTTATATGCTTTTTCCCCAGACCGTCGTAATTTTTTATATTTTTAAGGTACCATAAGTATACGAAGTATACAGATTGCTACATACTCGTCTGTTTTTGACAGATTCTGTTTTCTGTTGAGTTGGTTGCTTGTTTTGTTGAAACTATGGTTAGTATCGGGGGGTACTAGCCATGGGAAAGTGAGAATACAGTATCCCATCATCAATATAGATAGAATTAAAGTTTGCTACAGTACCAAAAGAAGTGGTAGTTTGTTTTCTTGTACTAATGTTATCACAAGCTTCTGTTTAAGTTTTGTGTTGTGAAGTTTTCATGTTTTGGGTGATGCTCTCATGGACAAAGAGACAAGGAGTGGAAAGAGCTCAAGCGTGGGGATGCCCAAGGCACCCCAAGTCAAATTCAAGGACACCAAAAAGCCTAAGCTTGGGGATGCCCCGGGAAGGCATCCCCTCTTTTGTCTTCAATCCATCGGTAACATTACTTGGAGCTATATTTTTATTCACCACATGATATGTGTTTTGCTTGGAGCGTCTTGTACCATAGGATTATTTTCTTTTTGTTGTGTCACAATAATCCTTGCTGCACACCTTTTTGAGAGAGAGACATGCACTCATCGTGATTTTGCTAGAATGCTCATTGTGCTTCACTTATATCTTTTGAGCTAGATACTTTTGCTCATGTGCTTCACTTAGATCTTTAGAGCACGGCGGCGCGTGATTTGGTAGTTGGCTTATGCTATGAAAGTAGTACCATGTTCTAGGTACCCAAAGAGGATGCAAAAACCTCCATCTTCATGTTCATTGAGTGTAAAGAAAAGTTTCGATTCCTCTCAATTAGTTTTGAGACATGGATTCGGGAATATTAAAAGCTATGTTAGTAGGGTGTTGTGAATCTAGAAATACTTGTGTTGAAGTTAGTGATTCCCGTAGCATGCACGTATGGTGAACCGCTATGTTAGGAAGTCGGAGCATAGTTGATCTATTGATTGTCATCTTTTGTGTTGAGGTCGGGATCGCGCGATGGTTTACACCTACCAACCCTTCCCCTCGGAGTATGCGTTTAGCACTTTGTTTTGATTAATAATAAAAACTTTTGCAACAAGTATGTGAGTTCTTTATGACTAATGTTGAGTCCATGGTATAGATGCACTTTCACCTTCCACCACTGCTAGCCTCTCTAGTGCCGCGCAATTCTCGCCGGTGCACAAACCCACCAAATTCCTTCCTCAAAACAGCCACCATACCCACCTATTATGGCATTTTCATAGCCATTCCGAGATATATTGACATGCAACTACCACCATTCCGTCTCATGACTTGTGTCGTCACTCTCATATTGCCATTGCATGATCATACTAGATCGTTGCACATCCCGGTACACTACCGGAGGCATTTCCTATAGAGTCATCATCATTGTGATCTTTGAGCTGTGAGTAAATAAAAGTGTGATGAGCATCATTATTAGAGCATTGTCCCATGTGAGGAAAAAAAGAGTCCAAAGAGCCCAAAAACAAAACAAAAAAGAGAAAACAAAAAAATAGGCCTAAGAGCCCAAATAAAAATAAAGGAGAGAAAAAGAGAGAAGGGACAATGCTATTATCTTTTTCCACACGTGTGCTTCATGTTAGCACCATGTTCTTCATGATTGAGATCTTCTTGCTTTGTCACTACCATATTCTAGTGGGAATCTTCACTATAAGACTTGGCTTGTATATTCCAATGATGGGCTTCCCCAAAATTTCCCTAGGTCTTCGTGAGCAAGCAAGTTGGATGCACACCCACTAGTTTCCCTTTTTGAGCTTTCATATACCTATAGCTCTAGTGCATCTCTTGTATGGCAATCCCTACTCATTCACATTGATATCTATTAATGGGCATCTCCATAGCCTATTGATACGCCGATTCAATGTGACCATCTCCTCCTTTTTGTCTCACGACCACCACCACACTCTATTCCACCTATAGTGCTATATCCATGGCTCAAGCTCATGTATTGCATGATAGTTATAAAAAGTTTGAGAAAGTAAGAGTGTGAAAACAATTACTTGGCCAATTCCGGGGTTGTGCATGATTTACATTAGTTGTGTGAGGATGATGGAGCATAGCCAGACTATATGATTTTGTAGGGATAATTTTCTTTGGCCTTGTTATTTTGAAAGTTCATGATTACTTTGCTAGCTTGCTTGAACTATTACTATTTTTATGTCAATAGCAAACTATTGTTTTGAATCTTACGGATCTGAATATTCATGCCACATGAAAGAAGTTGGAAAGGACAACTATGCTAGGTAGCATTCCACATCAAAAATTCATTCTTTATCACTTCCCTACTCGAGGACGAGCAGGAGTTAAGCTTGGGGATGCTTGATACGTCTCCAATGTATCTATAATTTTTTATGGTTTCATGCTATTATATTGTCAAACTTTGGATGTTTTGCATGCCATTTATTTTTGTTTTGGGACTAACTTATTAATTCAGTGCCAAGTGCCAGTTCCTGTTTTTTCCATGTTTTTGACCCCTTTCAGAGGAGATTTTGAAACGGAATCCAAAAGGAAGAAAATCCCTGAAAAGATTTCTTCTGGAACGGAAGAAGATCGGGGGACTTGGAGCCAGGCTAGAAGACCCCCAGGGGCCCCACAAGCCCCCACCCCGAGGCCAGGGGGCACGCCATGCAGGCTTGTGGGCACCCTGGAGGTCCCCTGACCTAGATCTTGCGCCTATATATTCCCAAATATTCCTAAAAAATCAGGGGAGCATCGTAATCACTTTTCCGCTGCCGCAAGCTTCTGTCTCCGTAAGTTCCCATATGTGGCACGTCCTGGTGCCCTGCCGGAGGGGGGATTCGGACACGGAAGGCTTCTCCATCAACACCAAGACCTCTCCGATGATGCGTGAGTAGTTCACCATAGACCTACGGGTCCATAGCTAGTAACTAGATGGCTTCTTATCTCTCTTGGATCTTCAATACAAAGTTCTCCATGATCTTCATGCAGATCTATCCGATGTAATCTTCTTTTGCGGTGTGTTTGTCGAGATCCGATGAATTGTGGATTTATGATCAGATTATCTATGAATCTTATTTGATTTTATTCTGATCTCTCTTATGCATGATTTCATATCCTTGTAATTCTCTTCGAATTGTGGGTTTTGTCTGGCCAACTAGATCTATGATTCTTGCAATGGGAGAAGTTCTTGGTTTTGGGTTCATACCGTGCGGTGACCTCACCCAGTGATAGAAGGGGTAGCGAGGCACGTATCGTGTTGTTGCCATCAAGGGTAAAAAGATGGGGTTTTCATCATTGGTTTGAGATTATCCCTCTACATCATGTCATCTTGCTTAAAGCGTTACTCTGTTCGTCATGAACTCAATACACTAGATGCATGCTAGATAGCGGTCGATGTGTGGAGTAATAGTAGTAGATGCAAAAAGTATCGGTCTACTTGTCTCGGACGTGATGCCGATATGCATGATCATTGCCTTAGATATCGCATGACTTTGCGCGGTTCTATCAATTGCTCGACAGTAATTTGTTCACCCACCGTAATACTTGCTATTTTGAGAGAAGCCTCTAGTGAACATTATGGCCCCCAGGGTCTACTCCACACCATATTTTCAGCCTCACACTTTTTACTTGTTGGCACTTTCCGCCTTCAGACCTCACTTTGCAAACAATCTTGAAGGGATTGACAGCCCCTTTGAAGTGTTGGGTGTAAGCTTGTTTGTGTTTGCGCAAGTACTCTGGACTTGACGAGACCCTCCTTCTAGATCGATACCTTGGTTCTCAAACTGAGGGAAATACTTACTGCTCCTGTGCTGCATCACCCTTTCCTCTTCAAGGGAAAAACCAACGCAAGCACAATCTCCGTCAACGTGTCAATTTCTGACGCTGATGTTTGAGAAGTAGCATCGCCCAGGGTGAAGTCGACTTGCTTGGTACCCTTTGTCGGCTTGAACTTGAGGGGCGGCTCAGCAACGACGGTAGGTTTCTTGAGAGGACTCATGTCAGCCGGGTCAACATTGGCCCTATGGAATTTCAACTCTTCTGTCGCGCATGCCGACTCAGCGTATGCAACGTGTCCTTCCTCAAACACATGAGCTATTTTTCGATTCCATCGACTGTGATGGTACCCTTGAGACCCGACATTTTGAGCTTGAGATATACATAGCAAGGCCGGGCCATGAAGCGGGCGTAAGCCGGCCGTCCAAACAAGGCATGGTAGGGACTCTTGATTTTGACCACCTCAAACATCAGAGCCTCACTCCTATAATTGGACCCGTCACCGAAAGCAACGTTTAATTTTATCCACCCGACTGGGTATGCCGACTTGCCTGGGACTATGCCGTGAAAGACCATCGTCGAAGGCATCAGGTCATCCTCCGAAAAAATTCATTCGCTGGAAGGTGTCATAATATAGGATATTAATGTTGCTTCCGCCATCCATGAGAACCTTCGAGAGTGTGTGTCCCCCAAACTGAGGCGCCACTACTAGTTCTAAGTCGCTGGGGTTATTGACCCGAGGTGGGTGATCTTCCCTACTCCAAGTAATGGGATCCTCTCACCAATTGAGATATCTGGGAACTGCCGGCTCAGTCATATTGATCGCCCTCTGCTTGACTTTCTTATTCCGCCTGCAATTGTTGGTGGTGAAAACGTGGTACTAACCACTACTCAATTGCTTGGGGTTGCTCTGGAATCCGCCGTGTTTGTTATGTTGGTGGTTATTTTTGCCATAATGTTGTCCATTGCCATTGTTCGAGCCGCCCTGCCCATGAGAGCTGGATCCAGGGAACCCGCTAGATGAGCCCCCATGCGACCCGCCAAGACCATACTGGCCCGGGTGTCCACCGTCGTCACCCCCTTGGTGATCCCTAGAAGCCTGGAGATGAAACTCCTTCATCACATAATAGTTTTCTCAAGAATGAGTAGACCGGGCATCTGGGGTGCTATGCTTAGGGCAGGGTCCCTTGAGCATCTCCTCGTAATTACGTGGTTTCTTCCCGGTGAAGCCTCAAGTCGAACCGGTGTTCCAACGCTGATTTCTGAACCCAGTATTGGTGTTAGAAACAAAATCTGACCCCCCCCCATCTTGTTGCCTTCTCTATCCTTCACCTCCCCGGTTACCATTGAGTCCAGGATTTTGAGAATGGCCCTTGGTACCATTTCCCTTTTTACTAGCGTTGGCTTTGTCCTCATCTGAGTCGGCATCCTTCGTGCCATCTGACTCGGAGTATCTCGTGAGGGTGTCCATCAACTCGCCCATATCTTGCACCTTTCGCTTCAAACGGCCAAGCTTTAAGACCAGAGGTTGAAAATGGAAATTCTTCTCCAATATTAGCACAGCTTGCACTGCTGTGATACCATATGATGAATGGATGATTTCAGTAACCCGGCGGGTGCAGTGGTGAGCCGACTAGTCGCTGCGTTGAACGCAATGTTGGAGATGCAGAATCGTTATTGGGCGTTTGGAGGTTCCTCGGAATCTTTTTATAAACCGCTCCTTCAGGTCCGCCAAAGTGTTGATAGAATTGGGCGGTAGGTTTTTCAACCACGTTCGAGCCGGCCCTTCCAACATCATCGTGATATATTTGGCACATACTGCATCACTAGCATCAAGCATGTCCATAGCAAGCTCGTAACGCTCAATCCAGGCGGCTGGCTCAGGATTTGTTGTATAATTTGGAACCTTGCGAGGACCTTTGAAATCTGTAAGCATGCGCTCGTTGCGAAAAGAGAAAGGCAAACAAGAGACCCCTACAGTCCTACCGCCTGAATCACTATGCGCGGGTGCTGGCTGGGCGTAAGTTAGAACCACCTGAGCCGCTAGTGTTGTCGGCGCATCTCCTTCCGCCTGACGAGCGGCATGGGTCGCGTTTACAAGCAGTTGGGCGTTTAACATCGGGGGTACGGGCGGGTTGGCTTGAGGCTGTTATCGGCGACGGCTGCTAGAAACCGCCGAAGAGTCCTCATGGCGACTCTTGGTGCGGCTGGCATGCGGCGTGGAATGCAACCGATCATGGTTGTACGAGAATTGCGCCCGGTTGAACCACAGCAGTCTTCAGCATCTCGATTGTGTTCCTGGCTTCCACCTAGATCGGGGTGTTTCCATGGATGGGGAGAGATTCCAAGTTACGCGTGGCAGCCAGCATGTTATCGACGGGGTTGGAGAAGTGGCCATGTGGCGTCCGGAACTGCTGAGTTGGCGGCTGGAGAGGTCGAGGCGGAGTCGGCTCAACATGTACGTCTGTCTTTCGGGGGGGTCCCGCTCCAAACTCGGCGTGCGTGGGTTGATGAAAAAATTAATCGGTTCAAGATTGGTCGGAAGGCGACTCTGATGTCTCCTGTGGTGTACCGCATTAGAGGCGTTTGGACGACGCTCCAGCTGCCAGGCCTCAACCTTCAAAGGCTTCGTCTCATGGTTCATTTGAGTCTGCAGTTCCGCCATCTGGGCATTTTTGACATCAATCTCCCGTTGTACCTTGGCCATCTCCTCACGAAGTTTTGTTAGCTAAGTGTTGATCTCCTCCTGATTCACGACAGCAACTATGCTCGTTAAGAGTTTTGACATCTCCTCCATTAAATCCATCAAGACTTGAGCCAGTGTCTTACCAGACCCGCTGGCCCCATTGGCAGCAACTGCTCCTGGCAGATCCTGAGCTGGCGCGGCCACTCCCATGTAGATGGTAACCTCGCGAGGCGGCTCCTACGGTACTTCGAATATTGATTCGTCGGGGAAGCCTCCAAGCCCTCCATCATAGATAGGGCAGATCGACTTCGTGTCTCCCATGGACGACTTGCCATCAGAGTTAACAGGAGTATCTCCACCAGCTACCAGCTCATCTGGGAGGTTGACCCCTACGTGAAGGCAATGAAGACGTGAAGCCGCCTGATTTGACGTTGGGCGGGTTGAGTGAGTCGAGCCAGCCTGACGATGTCGATGGAGATGTCCGGCTCGTGGATGGACGCGCCGATTTTGTCAATGAAGGTGTGAATCTTGCCGAAAGGGACTCGGTAACCAGACTCGATCGAATCAGCCTTGGGACCCCAGCTCGAATTGTCGATGTAGTTCTTTCCGCGGCGGCTCTTGGTCATCAAACGAACCGCATAGCTCCTAAACCCTGGAAGGGCTCCCTTTGAGAACTCAACCCCACTATGCACACGCCCCACGGTGGCTGCCAACTATCGTTGTTTTGTCACAGCAGATGTCCTCGTGAAAGGTCTTAGTGATCAGGCCATTGCAACTCTGTGGTGACTCAAAGGGGTTAATCAAGAACGGGAGGCGAGTTTACCCAGGTTAGGCCCCTCCGATGGAGGTAAAATCCTACATCCTGCTTTGTTTGTAATGATGATGAAATCGATTACAAGGATGCGGATTTGCCTGACTAGCTCTCGATCAATTGTTACTTGAATCTATTGGCCCTCGAGACTCTCCTTTATATACAGGTCGAGACCCTACGTTTACAAGAATCCGGGTCACGTTATGATTCGTGACCCTGTATGTTTCTAACTCGCCTTGTCTTTCAAGCAAGGTTATCTCATGTCTATCTTCTACCTCATGGGTCCCGACCCGCCACCTTCGTAGTAGAGTGCTTCCAAGCGACTCATTGGAACATGCCGCCATGCACCCTTCGTCTTGTTCGGCCAGGCCCATCTTGGATCCAGTCTTAAGCTGCAATAATCATGACCCAGCCCCATAGGGAGGGTTATACGGTGGGGTAATATACCCAACACTATGGTTAGATTATTCTTAATTCTTCTTTCATAGTTGCAGATGCTTTGGAGAGGGGGTAATCATAAGTAGGTTGTTAGTTCAAGTAAGAACAACACCTTAGCACCGGTCCACCTACATAATAAATCATCAAAGTAGAGAACGCAAATCAACTTAATATGATGAACATGACTAGAAAGAAATTCCCACGTGTCCTTGGGAGCGCTTGATTTATATACTTGTCACTAGTTACAAAGAATCTTGCTACAAAACTATCTATCACTCCTACTTACAGCACTTGCAGAGAATTCCTTGTTGAAAACTAGTTATCATTTCTTTCTGCTCCTCGTTGGGTTTGACACTCTTACTTATTGAAAGGACTACAATTGATCCCCTATACTTGTGGGTCATCAAGACTCTTTTCTGCATCGTTGTTGGGGAGTGAAGCACCTTTGGTAAGTGGAAATTGGTAAGGAAATATTTTCATTACGTGTTGAAATTTACTATTGCTTATCACTATGAACGGTCACCCTTTGAGTTGCTTGTTTGGGGCATCTTCACATCGAACGGAACTTGAGGAAATTGTTCCTCAACCTGTAGAACCTATTGAAAATATTTATTACGAGATACCTTCAGTTATTGTAGAGAAACTGCTGGCTAATCCTTATAACGGTTCAACTTATCCTCATTACCATTCAATGTATGTCATTGAGGTTTGTGGATTGTTTAAGCTTTCAGGTTTACCCAGAGATGAAGTTAAGAAGAAACTTTTGCCTTTATCTTTGGAGGGAAAAGCACTAATGTGGTATAGGCTATTGTAGGATATTGGATCATGGGATTGGAATCGCTTGAAGTTGGAATATCATTAGAAGTTTTTATCTATACATCTAATTCATCATGATCGCAATTTTATCTATAATTCATGGCCTCTTGAAGGAGAAAGCATCTTTGAAGCTTGGGGGAGGCTTAAGTCTATGATGCACACCTCTCCTAACCATGATCTTTCAAAGGAACTGATTATACATAAATTTAATGCTAGACTTTCTCACGATGATCAAACATTACTTGATGCTTGTGGTGTCGGTTCCTATATGAAGAATACTATTGAATTCAGATGGGATCTTTTGGAAAAGATTTAACGCAACACTAAAGATTGGGAACTTGATGAAGGTAAAGAGTCAGGTATAAAGCTTAATTTTGATTGTGTCAAATCTTTTATGGAAACTACTCATTTTCATGACTTCAGCAACAAATATGGCCTTCACACTGAGATAGTAGCTCCTTTCAACGAATCTTTTGCTACCTATGTTGACGTGCCTAAGGAAGGAACCGGTTAGAATTAAGAAGGAAGAAATAATTGTTAACCACGTTGATCCAATTGTTCCTACTGCTTACATTGAGAAACCTCCTTTCCCTATTAAGATTAGAGAACATGTTAAGGCTACAATAGTGGTTAATAAGAGTTAGGTTAGAACACCTAGACCTTGTGAACAAATAAATATTGAGCCCAATGTAGGTATACTTAAAGATTTCCTAGTTGATAATATTTATGGGCAGGTTATTTACCTCTATGATGAAGCTGCTAGAATTGCAAAAGTTGTTGGAAACAAACGAGATGAACTAGATAGAAATAAACCGGTGGTAGGCACACCTGTCATCTTAGTTAAAATTGGAGATCATTGCTATCATGGCCTGTGTGATATTGGTGCTAGTATTAGTGCTATACCCTTAACATTATATCAAGAAATTATGCATGATATAACACCCTCTAAAATTGAAGATATTTATGTCACTGTTAAGCTTGCAAATCGTGATACTATTTCACCACTTGGGATTGTTAGGGGTGTTGAAGTCTTGTGCGGAAAGGTCAAGTACTCCACTGATTGCTTAGTACTTGGTTCGGAACAAGATAACCTTTGTGCCATCATATTTGATAGACCATTCTTGAATACGGTTAATGCTAAAATTAATTGTGCTGCTGAGAAGGTTAAAGTGAGCTTTGGTGATATTTCTCACGAGTTTAACTTCTTAAGTTTAGAAAGCAGCCAAATGAAAAAGAATTTCCAAGTAAGGACGAATTAATTGGTCTTGCTTCTATTGATGTACTTCCTACCGATCCACTAGAAAAATATTTGCTAGAGCATGAGAATGATATGCATTTCAATGAAAGGAATGAAATAGATAGGATAATCCATAGTCAACAACCTACCCATAAGCACAATTTACTAGTGGGAATCTTAGGTGATTCTCCTCCACCCAAGGGAGATCTCATATATTCAGCTTAAGGCTTTAGCTCATACTTTCAAATATGCTTATCTTGATGACAAGAAGATATATCCTATTATTATTAGTGCTAACCTTTTAGAACATGAAGAAAAGAGATTACTCAAAACTTTAAAGAAGCACAAGGCTGCCATTGGATATACTCTTGATGATCTTAAAGGCATAAGGCCCACTCTCTGTCAGCACAAGATTAATATGGAACCTAATGCTAAACGAGTTGTTGATCATCAACGTCGTCTCAACCCTAAGATGAAAGAGGTAGTAATTACTGAAATATTAAAACTTCTGGAGGCATGTATAATCTATCCTATTGCTGATAGTAGATGGGTGAGTCATGTTCATTCTCTTTCTAAGAATGGTGGTATAACTATTGTTCCTAATGATAAAAAATGAACTTATTCCACAAAGGATAGTAACTGGTTATATATGGTAATTGATTTCAGGAAATTGAGTAAGGCCACTAGAAAAGATCATTACCCCTTGCCTGTTATTGATCAAATGTTAGAAAGATTATCTATGCACACACACTTTTGCTTTCTTGATGGTTACTCTAGATTCTCTCAAATACCTGTGTCAAAAGAGGACCAAGAGAAATCTACCTTTACTTGCCCCTTTGCAACTTATGGTTATAAGTTTATGCCTTTTGGTTTATGCAATGCTCTTGCTACCTTTCAAATATGTATGACTGCTATATTATCAGACTTTTATGAAAATATTTTTGAGGTCTTCACGGATGATTTTTCCGTTTATGGGACTTCAATTGATTATTTCTTGAGAAACATTGATCGAGTTTTGGAGAGATGTCAAGAAACTACTCTTGTATTGAATTGGGAAAAGTGTCATTTTATGATGAATGAAGGTATATTGCTTGGTCATAAAATTTCTTAACGTGGTATTGAGGTGCATAAGGCCAAAGTTGATGCAATATAGAAAATGTCATGCCCAAGAGATATCAAAAGTATAAGAAGTTTCCTTGGTCATGCTCGTTTCTATAGGCATTTCATTAAAGATTTCTCAAAGATTTATAGGACATTAGTTAATCTCTCAAAAAATATTTTCCTTTTGTTTTTTATGATGATTGTGTGGAAGCCTTTGAAATACTTAAGAAAGCTTTGATTTCTACACCTATTATTCAACTACCTGATTGGAACCTACCCTTTGAAATTATGTGTGATGCTAGTAATTATGTTGTTGGTGTTGTTCTAGGGCAAAGAGTAGACAAGAAATCGGATGTTATTCATTATGCTAGTAAGACCCTAGACACCGCTCAAAGGAATTATGGTACTACTGAAATGGTATTCTTAGCGGTTGTGTATGCATGTGATAAGTTTAGGCCTTACATTGTTGACTCTAAAGTAACTATTCACACTGATCATGCTGCTATAAATACCTTTTGGAAAAGAAAGATGCTAAACTTAGACTCATTATATGGGTGTTACTACTCCAAGAATTTGATATGCATATCGTTGATAGGAAGGGAGCTAATAACCATATAGCCGATAATTTTCTGGGATGGAAATTTTTCTTGATGACCCACTCCCTATTGATGATAATTTTCCTGATGAGCAACTTGCTATTATAAACACTTCACGTAGTACTCCTTGGTATGCCGATTATGCTAATTATATTGTTGCTAGATATATTCCACCTAGTTTCACCTATCAACAAAAGAAAAAACATCTTCTATGATCTAAAACATTACTTTTGGGATGACCCACATCTTTATAAAGAAGGAGTAGATGGTGTTATTAGACGTTCATACCTGAGCATGAGAAGGAATAAATTCTAAGGAAGTTTCATTCCGAGGCCTACGGAGTACATCATGTCGGTGACAGAACTGCACACAAGGTATTATAGTCCGGTTTCTATTTGCCTACTCTTTTCAATGATGCTCGTAAGTACATGCTTTCTTGTGATGAATGCCAAAGAGTTGATAATCTTGGTAAACGTCAGGAAATGCCTATGAACTATTCACTTGATATTGAACCATTTGATGTATGGGGTTTTGACTTTATGGTACCTTTTCCTTCCTCGAATGGATATACTCATATTCTAGTGGTTGTTGATTGCGTCACTAAGTGGGTAGAAGCTATTCCAACTAGTAGTGCTGATCATAACACTTCTATTAAAATGCTTAAAGATATTATATTTCCTATCTTTGGTGTCCCTAGATATTAAAAACGAGAATTTGGTGTAGGATACTTAGTGCTTTTGTACAATTATCGTTTTATATTTTTTGCAGGGAAACTCCTACCCAAATGGAAAGGGCCTTATGTTGTCGAGGAGTTCTATAGCTCTGGTGCTATAAAAATCAATAACTTCGACGTTAAAAACCCGAGAGTGGTGCATCGGCAAAAAATCAAGCATTATATTTCAAGCACACCCATTAATTAAGAAACTAATGTCATCCAAGTCATGACACCGGAGGAGCACATAAAGGAAGTCTTTCGGAAGAAATCTGAAAAAGGGGCACGTATGTGGTACGGTAAGTACCCGTTTCCAAAAATATATTTTTTACTCGTCTTGGTGTTTTAGAAAAAATGAAAAAATAAAATGGAGTCCACAGGACCCACGAGGGAGGCACAATCCAATAGGGCGCCCCCTCGCAGCACCTTGAAGGCTTGTCGGGCCCTCGTGCGCCTCCCGGATTCCGAATTCTTCCCGAGCATGTATTCTTACCTGGAAAAATTCATTATATATGCTCGCGATATTTTCCTTTGTCCTAGTTTCGAGCTATTTTTATGAAAGATTTAGATCACCATCACTTCACCAAGCCCTTCCAAGGACAAGTTCTTCGAGAAGGTCATCAATCCCTACCTGTCGGAGGTGATGAAGCACCCTCAAGCCTTTGAGATGCATGAGGGGGTGCTTCACATCCAGGATGTTCAAGGACCCAAGAAGGAGGGAAGCGAGAAGGCCAGGGTTGCAGTGGTGGAACAGGAGATCTTCAAGTGCCAAGGTATGGTGGAGCGTTGTCTGAGTGCTAACCACTCTATGGTCACGGATTTCACCCGGTAAAAAAAGTTAGATACCAAGAACATGGGGGAGATTCTCTCTAAGATTCAAGATTGGATCGATCATCTCCAACATCAAATATATCAACTCCAAGGTCAAAACTGTGAATGTGAATCTAGGTTTCACAGGATGAGCCTCACTGCTGGTTTCAGGACTCCCGAGACAAAATTTTCTTTCTATGACGGGGAGTCTATGCCCTGGAGTATTGAGGACACTCCTTCTACACCACCACCATCACCTGAGGGGGACGCTTGAGTACATGGGTATGGGCACCACCATTGGCTTGTTCCAAGCTTGCGGGAGGTGCACCGATTTCGTATCACCATCACTTCCATCATTACTTTTTATCTTAGTTATATCCTTAGTTGTTTCATGATTTAGCGAAATAAGTTTCAGATTTTCTTTGCTTAGGATTTTTTCTTTGAGTTCCATCTATCCTTGTAATCCAGTATGCGATATATATAATAAACATTTCTTGAGTTTTTGTGGTTTACCTATGGGAACCCATCATCATAGCATGTCAATAAAAAGAAAGATAAAGATCATATGCTCATCTCATGATAAGCAATAACTTGACACAAAAAGGGTATAAGTGATAAAAGTTGTTGATAGTAAACAAACATATTATTAGTCATTGTTGCAATCTAAGCAAGATTATGATAGAGGAGAAGAGAATGACATATAAATACACTATCCTGGACATCTTTTATGATTGTGAGCCTTCATCAAATATTATATAATGATCAATTGTTGATGTTGTACATGGAAGACAACGTAATGATCATGGTAGTTTATATTCACATAGAAGTAAAATGGTCTTGGATCCTTCAACATGTGATGCTTGCCTTAGATTGTGTGCTAGCCTAAAAATTTCGCACCAAGTAGAGATACTACTTGTGCATCCATAACCCTGAAACCCAGTTTCTTGCCGTGAGAGTCCACAATACCTACCTATGGATTGAGTAAGATCCTTCAAGTAAGTTTTCATCGGTGCGTCAAGCCATAAAAATTTCTCCTAAATATGTATGATATTTTACTACAAAGGAAAATAAGCTTTGTACGATCTTGTGATGTCAAAGAAATAAAAGTGACGGAGTGCATAATAAACTTTGCTATCATAAGGGTCAATATAAAGTGGCATTCCTTTGCATTAAGAGTTTGCACATCCAACACATTAAAAGCGCATCACAACACGTGCTTCCGTCTACGAAGGGCCCATCTTTTACTTTTACGAGTTTAACTATGTGCTTGAGTTAATAAAGTTTGTTCCTCTTCCAACCTATAAATTCTATATTGGCAAACATCATGTGTTGAGGAAAGATTTGGATTTATATATCCAAGTGGATGTAGATGATCATGATTTTTTATTTTTGACATTATACTTGTGATAAATAAGTTGGGTGGCAAATCATTTAAGCCCCTATCTTCCTATATGTCCTATGGAAACATGAGCTACAAAAATATGCCTTGAGTGTGAGCAATCATAGAAGATTAAATGATAGTTGAGTATGTGAACTTACCAACAAGAAAGCTCTTATATAGAATATCCTATGGATTATGATGAATTAAGATTGCCCCAATGATTGAGAACAAAGTTTGTTGATTTTCAATAAAGTTTATGCTTCATACATCAATAGTTGTGAATGGATCGTTACTTGTTTTTGAGAAGTTATATGATAAAATACTTGTTGTTATGCTAATATTCATGATGCTCTCATGCTCATATTATTATTTTTATCGGCACCTCTCTCTGTAGTCATGTGCTCATTATTTTTTAGTTCGGCTTTTCCTTGAGGACAAGCGAGGTCTAAGCTTGGGGGAGTTTATACGCTCATTTTGCATCATGAAATACTATTGATATTTGTGTTGAGCATGTCCATTATAAATCATTATCATATAATTATTATGCCTTTTATTTCTGAATATGCAAGGTACATCACTGGGAAGGAAATATGTGGAAACTGGATTTCTAGACTGGGAAACTCAGAAAAAGGCAGAAAAATCTACTTGCTCCAAATGACCTGAAACTTTATGGAGAATTTTTCTATAATATTTGAGTATTTTTGGGCCAAAAATATAACTGAGAGGGGACACTAGGTGGGCACAAGGCAACAGGACGCCCCCTCGTCGCGTCGTGATGGCTTGTGGGGCCCCAGCTGACCCTCTGGTGGCCATCTTCTCCTATATGGTGTGTTTTACCCTAGAAAAAAATCATAAGTTATCTTTCGGAATGAAGCGCAATCGTCTCGAGGCGGAAACCTGGGTAGAGGCCCTTTTCATCTCCGGGGGAGAGATTCTGTCGGAGGAATTCCCCTCCGGGAGGGGGAAATCGAAGCCATTTTCATCACAAAGGCTTCGTCCTTCGTGGGTGGACCAATCTTCATCAACATCCTCACTAGCACCATGTCATCTCCAACCCTAGTTCGTCACGTGTATTCAATCTTTGTCTCAAAACCTTAGATTGGTACATGTGGGTTGCTAGTAGTGTTGATTGCATCTTGTAGTTGATGCTTGTTGGATTACTTGGTGGAAGATATTATGTTCAGATCCTTAATTATTATTATTACACATCTGATCTTGAACATGTTGATGTTGTGTGAGTAGTATTTACTGTTACTAAGGACATTTGAGAAATCTTGTTATAAGTAATCATGTAAAGTTGGTATTAGTTTGATATTTTGATGATATGGAGGTTGTTACTTCTCTTAATGGTGTCATGTGAATAACGACTACATGACACTCCACCATGTTATGGGCCTAAGGGAAGTCATTGTGGAGTTTTAAATAGCTGATGGGCTGCGAGAGTGACAGAAGCTAAATCCCCACTTTATGGGTTACTTCATAAGGGGCTGATTTGGATCCACATGTTTCATGCTATGGTTAGATTATTCTTAGTTCTTCTTTCGTAGTTGTGATTGCTTGCGAGAGGGGGTAATCATAAGTAGGTTGGTAGTTCAAGTAAGAACAACACTTTAGCACCAGTCCACCCACATATCAAATCATCAAAGTAGTGAACGCAAATCAACTTAATATGATGAACATGACTAGACAGAAATTCCGACCTGTCCTCGGGAGCCCTTGCTTTATATAAGAGAACTTTCAGGCATGTCCTTTGTTATGCAAAGGATTGGTATTCCTTGTTGAACCTTTTCTACTATTTTTACTTGTCACTTGTTATGAATTACCTTTCTACAAAACTATTTATCACTGCTACTTAAAGCACTTGTAGAGAACTCCATGCTGGAAACTACTTATCATTTCCTTATGTTCGTCGTTGGGTTAGACACTCTTATTAAAAGGACTACGTTTGATCCCCTATACTTGTGGGTCATCACCCACTGCTTACCCAACAAGAGTGTATTATGAGCCCCTTCGCAAGCAATGAATCTCTTGGCACACGAGGATCCAACACTCAAGTTTTAGATCTGTTTGGTCAACATGGTAGATTACCTTCTGCGTTACCTTACCAAAGAATTCCTCAAGTCCCGCTATGATTTCCCTTCACTTCTACACCTTCACTTCCTCAAGAAGATGAAGATGGTCGAGCAAGAACAATAAATTGCTGCCCTGCAAGCCCACATCACCAATAAGAGGCAACAAATTGAGGAACTAGAGGAAGCGTGCAACAGAGCCCCATAGAGAAGGCATAGGAACGAATTTCCATATCCACCCCCATGGAGGACAATCGTCACGCCACCAACATCGTAACCCAAGGCTAATTAGCAACTCCTTTGCCCCTGTCACATATATTAAATGTGGTGGATTTGGAAATCATGCCAGGAACTGCCCCAACAAGCAGTAGAATATGGCATACCCACTAGTACCACCGGAAGAACCTAGAAGTTGAAGATTCAACTTCCTTATCTCCAAGACATGAAGCAAAGCATGACTACTGAGTCCGAGAACCCCTAGGGTAGGATAAGTCGTGTATCCCCTAGGCAAAGCCGAGTCTGTGTGATGGTTGAAATGAAACCATATTGTGTGTTTCTTGTTTTTATCATTTGTGTTTTGGTATAAGTCGCACTTTTGCCCTAGGCAACATGTACACGACTATATCGCATATCTTATCTTAATGAATGTGTTGGCCTTTTCAGCACTTGTTTGATTATTTGCGCTATACCACCCCCTTAGTCACTCCCCTCTATGCTAATTTTCCCTTTCACTTGTCTTATCAACTCAATACCATAGAGACAAGATGCAGGAAGGATCCCACCACGACCAATAACAAGCACCGAGGACCTTTCTGCGACAACCTACTCGACCAAGTGCAACTCAGTAGAATTATGCCTCTCCACCAAGATTGTAAACCATTCCCTATATTGACCTAGACTTCACCAATTACCCAGATTAAACCTCTAACCATGTGCTTAACATACGGGTTTGCAAGAGCACCAATTAAGCTTCAGTAATCTTTTTTGGCACACGGTTGATTCTGGAACTAGTGACCATACTGAATGAACACATTACATTCCTAATCCAACACTTGAACTAACGATGCCATATGTAAGATCATTTAGGGATATATGATCAATAGGCAAATGACTTGATGAGGCTATAATAAATATCTTGAGGATATAGCCAGGACCCGTTGGTGGATTACGAAACCATGATAGATGAACTTGCTAGATCAAGTTGATCGATTAGTATAGCTTATTTCTCCCTTGAGTAAATTGCATTTAGTAGGAAAATTATGATCACAATATGGAATTCTTGGTATTGTAAGAATTTGATTTGAATCAGATGATATTGATAGGAAAATTGGTGACATTGCAATGATGACTTGTAGGAACAAGTAGGAATTCTCGTTGGGCATGAGATTGGGTTAAAAAGGTGGTCATAATAAGATGTTTATGATAAGGAAAGTTCACATGGTTCAGAGTAATTTGGATTTAGTCCAAAGATTTCGATCATGAGACCATACTTATTTGTGGAGAATAAACTAGGGAAAATTGGATTGTTTCTCAAATTTGATTTAGGGTCTGCATAAGATTGACCTTGGAGTTTACTTGATCATGATAGTAGAAATGTTTGGACCTACTATGATAATATAATCCTTTCAAGGATTTGGGCATTATAGGAACACTAATAGATTATGGGGAACACAATCGATGTTGTATTTATAGGAGTAGTGGATAATGTAAATGGTTGATGCGATTAATGGACCACTTGGTTGGATTCATATGAAGGAAACAAGATCTTGGAATGATATGCTACATGTTTCCTTAGCACAGGATGCAGTACCTTGGACCCTATTCAGATTAGCGGAGCAGTCGGATTTGTAGTGTATTATTCAAGCCTAGTAGCTATTACGCTCCACTCGAGGATTTTTACATAGGGATACTTGTGAGATGGTTATCGATGACGCATGTGACTATGCTTAGCCCTTCTATCGAGATTCATCGAGCTATGAATAGCAGGAGTCTTGTTTGAGGTTGACTTAGGTAAAGTGACGTTTTGATGGTTTAAGATGACTTCTTGTTAGGAGAAATAGGTAGAATTATTGGCATCCAAGAACTGAGCATTGGATGACTTATTGCTCAAGGAAAGATGATAAACATTCACTCACATCCTAAGATCCTTGGAACCTCTAAGCATCACTGAGCCATAACATGGTCGGACTATGACTGTAGGCTTTGTCTCTAAGTCAAAGGATTATGGACAACACTCCACCTTGACTACCACCAACCCTATTTGTAAGGGAGTTGGACACGAATGGCTCGATTATGAAGGACCACAACCCCTCGGACAAGTAACCACCCGGAAACAAATGCTCGTCCCTCTCTCATATCCCATGAGCAATGTATGTGTATGATACTTGGAGAAATATGTTGTTGGCCTCACAGATGACATACTTATTTATACAAGGAGAGTAAGGAACACTCTAGACCTACTTTGGACAAGCCTCAAAAGAACCAATTGCCAAGTTTCTCAAGTGTAAAGTTTTACACTGATGAACTTGGACTTCTCATAGCTCTCTCCCCGCGGCAGAAGGTGTTCTTACCTAAGAAGAAAAAGGACCGGTTGGGAAACCACGACAAATATGAGGATGTATGAGAAGTCAACCACTACCACCTTACAGTGTACCTCAGTTAGACTATGTCAAGTAGCACCAACATTCATGCAAGACGAAACCCTTGGACATCAAGTGAAACTAAGGACTTCCTTGTTTTAAATGTCCCCATCCAGTCCCTAAACTGGGAGGAACTGAGAAGTTGTTAGCACCCCTCACTCCACCACCTAGAACGGAGTGGAAAGGTTTTCATAACTTCATCACTAGCCTCCTTTGGTGGAAGTTAAAACATGACACAACTTGAGTCATGGTGCACCACCTGTCAAAGGTAGTACTCCCCTTGTATATGAACCTCTGACCATAAAGACTAGTTGACCACATTACACTTTTAAATAGTCAACTGACTTAAAGACCCCACTGGAACCTTCTCACATGAAGGAACCCGTTTTGTGACCAAATCGCTAAGTTAAGTCTTAGGTATAAAAGGCAAACCAGACCTTCCCACAAATGGATGCGAAGAGACAAGTGAATTAGACCTCGAAGACATGCTCGGAACGTTGATACGTCTCCATCGTATCTACTTTTCCTAACACTTTTGCTCTTGTTTTGGACTCTAATTTGCATGATCTGAATGAAACTAATCCGGACTTATGTTATTTTCAGCAAAACTACCATGGTGTTATTTTGTGCAGAAATAAAAGTTCTCAGAATTGGACGAAACTTTTTGGAGATTTTTTATGGAATAAAAGAAAAATACTGGAACCAAGACCCACTCGAGGGGGGTAGGCGACCACTAGGCACCGGTGCGCGCCACCCCCCTAGCATGCCGTGGTGGGTAGTGGGCCCCTCGGGGCTATGCTGACCTTAATCTCATCACTCTATAATCCTATTTTTGGGATGGAAAAGGAGAGGAAGTTTCGTCACGTTTGACGATACTAAGCCGCCGCCACCTCCTCTTCTTCATCGGGAGGCCGGATCTGGAGCCCGTTTGGGGCTTCGGAGAGGGGAATCTTCGGTCGTCATCATCACCAAGCCTTCTTCATCACCAATTCTATGGTTATCACCACCGGGAGTGAGTAATTCCTTTTGTAGGCTCGCTGGTTGGTGAGGAGATGGATCAGATTCATCATGTAATTGAGTTACTTTTGTTAGGGATTGATCCCTAGTATCCACTATGTTTGGAGATTGATGTTGCTATGACTTTGCCATGCTTAATGCTTGTTACTAGAGACCGAGTGGATGATTTCAGATCTGAACCGTTTATGTTTTCACCATTATATCTATGTTCTTGATCCGATCTTGCAAGTCATATGCACCTACTACGTGTTAGGTTCCGCATACCCCAAAGTGACAATAATTGGGATTATTTTTGGTGATTACCGTTGTATGAAGAGTTCATGTGTTCACTATGTGTTAATGCTTTGTTTCGGTTCTCTATTAAAATGAGGCCTTAATATCCCTTAGTTTCCCAATGGACCCCACTGCCACGGGATGGTAGGACAAAAGATGTCATGCAAGTTCTTTTCCATTAGCACGTATGACAATTTACGGAATACATGCCTACAGTATATTGATGAACGGGAGCTAGTTTTATGTCGTCCCAGTTTATGACTGTTATATTATGAATAATCCAACAATATCACTGATCCAATGCCTACGAGTTTTCCACATATTGCTCTTCCTAAGTTACTACTGTTGCAACTAATACAAAACTGCTACAAAACTGCTATCACTATTACCGTTACTATTGCTACTGTTACAACTCCTATCAAAACTATCATATTACTGTGCTTCTGATCACTGTGTTGCTAATATTAAATCTCCAAGTGTGATTGAATTGACAACTGAGCTTCTAATACCTACAAATATTATTTGGCTCCCCTTGTGTCGAATCTATAAATTTGGGTTGAATACCCTACCCTTGAAAATTGTTGCGATGCCCTATACTTGTGGCTTATCACGACATTTTTCTCGCGCCGTTGTCGGGGAGCATAAATATATTGTTTTGAGTTACTTGGGATTTCTATTTATTTATCACTATGAAGAATTATAAAGGTACTATAACCAAGATCGTTGCCTCTAAGACGAGGGGAGGTAAGGAACTCCCATCTAGCTCCGCACTCGATTCACCTTCTATTTTGAATAGACTTGCAACACCACCACCACATGCTATTGATCCTGATATTTCGCAAGTGATTGATGATGCTACTTCTCCTATGAATGATGCTAACGATGATGCTAGTGCCTTGCTCGATGATAATATGCAACTAGGTGAATTTCTTGATGAACAACTTGCTAGAGCTAAAGAAATTGAGCATGCTGAAACTGATGATATTATTGAAACTGATGAAGTCTTTGAAACTAAAAATATTAAAACACCATTTAGACATGGCTATCCTAGAATTCAAATGCCTAAAGTACCTGAAGGTTATGTTATGGACGAAGAAATAGCTAAAGACTTTCTTGCTTGTAACGATAGAGAAGACCTTATGAAACTATTATGCAAGTTGAAAGAAAAATCCTTGAATACTAGAATGAAATAAGATCCTAAGTTTGATACTTCACTATCTTTATTACCGATAAGGATTATGAATTCTCTATCGACCCAGAGTTAATTACTTTGGTTGAATCTGATCCTTTTCA
This sequence comes from Hordeum vulgare subsp. vulgare, assembly GCF_904849725.1. NCBI lineage: Eukaryota > Viridiplantae > Streptophyta > Magnoliopsida > Poales > Poaceae > Hordeum > Hordeum vulgare. The sequence continues at coordinate 419,683,674 of NC_058520.1, read as the reverse complement.
TGGTTATGAAACTCAAATTGTTGTGGCACATCTCACTAAGTTGAATGATATAGCCACCCTATTTCCTCACGATGAGAAAACTTGCTACTACTATATTCTCAAATTATTTCCATTCGTATTAAAGGGTGATGCTAAGATATGGTACAATACTCTTACTCCTGGTTGTGTGTGTAGTCCCCAGGATATGATTTGTTACTTCTCTAAAAAATGTTTTCCTGCTCATAAGAATCAAGTTGCCTTACAAGAAATGTTTAACTTTGTGAAAATTGAAGAAGAGAGTCTCCCACAAGCTTGGGGGAGGCTTCTCCAATTACTTAATGCTTTGCCTGATCATCCTCTTAAGAAAAATGAAGTGCTTGATATATTTTACAATGGACTAATTGATGCTTCTAGGGACCACCTACATAGTTGTGTTGGTTGTGTTTTCAGGGAACGAACTGTCGAACAAGCTTATGAGTTATTGACTAATATATTGAAAAATCATGATGAATAGACACTTCCCGAACCACCGCTTAAACCCACTCCAAAGAAGTGGGGTATCTTATTTCTTAGTCCTGAAACTATGCAAGAGGCAAAGAAATGTATGAAGGAAAAAGGCATGAAAGCTAAAGATGTTAAGAATTTAACACCTATTGAAGAAATACATGGTCTCAACACACCACCAGAGGTGGTGGAGGTAAATTCTCTTTTAAAGTTTCATGAAGGTGACATCCCTTATAATAAACATCCTAGTTAATGCTTATATGAGTTCGATAATTATATTCGAAAGCAAGATCATTTCAACTCCTATGTTATGAAACAATTGAAACAAAACTCTCATATGATTTCTCGCCCAATTGACTTTTATTTAAAATCACCAATGATGTAAGAGGTGTAGGAAAGAATGCTTCTATGGTTCAAACTCCATTGGAACAAGTTGCTAAATCTCAAAGTGAGCTACTTCCTGAAATGAATAATAATTTGAATGATCATGTTGTTAGAGTAATGACTAGAGGAGGTACAATGACTCCAGATCCACTATATCAAGAAGGTCATCGTAAAAGAACTGAAAAAGATTCACAAAGAATTAATATAGATACACCTAGTCCATCTAGAAATAAAAAAATGATAGGACTTTGCATACTTCTAGTGAACGCGGAGTAGAAAAACCTTCTGATAATGCTAATGATATCTCCATCTCAGATGCTGAAACTCAATCTGGTAGTGAGCATTCACCTAGTGATAACAAAAATGATAATGATGACACTCAAACTGATAATGATAAAGAACCAGATAATGATGTTGAGATAGAACCTGTTGTTGATCTTGATAACCCACAACCTAAGAATAAACGATATGATAAAAGAGATTTTGTTGCTAGGAAACATGGCTAAGAAAGAGAGACATTTGTTCAAAAATCCATGCCATGTCCACCCAAACCAACTAAGAAGAAAGATGATGAAGAATTTGAACGCTTTGTTGAAATGCTTAGGCCATTCTTTTGTGTACCCGTTTAATTGACCTTTTAAAGATGGCCCCTTACGCTTTGTATATGAAAGACATCATCGCTAATAAAATAAAAATACCAAAAGCTGAAATCTCCACCATGCTTGCTAATTATTGTTTTAAAGATGGAGTACCTACAAAACTAGGAGATCCAGGAATACCAACTATACCATGTTCCATCAAAAGAAAGAATGTGAAAACTGCTTCATGTGATCAAGGAGCTGGTGTTAGTGTTATGCCTTTCTCTTTATATAAAAGATGATTTGAATAAACTCACACCTACTAAAAGTTCATTGCAAATGACTGACAAATCAACTGCCATCCCTATCGGTATTTGTGAGGATGTGCCTGTTGTTGTTGTAGATGTTACTATCTTGACAAGCTTTGTTATACTTGATATGCCCGAGGACAACAACATGTCCATTTTACTTGGTAGACCTTTCTTAAACACTGCAGGGGCTGTTATTGATTGCAACAAAAGCAAAGTCACTTTTCATGTCAATGGTAAAGAAGATACGATGCATTTTCCAAAGAAACAATTCCAAGTGAATGGTATTGACGTTATTAAAAAATCTCCGACTATCACCATTGGAAGTTTTCAACCCCCTTTACCTACTGTCAAGAAGAAATATGAAATACTTATTGTTGGGGATATGCACATCCCCGTTGAGGTAGCTTGGTGTTTTACTAAAATTCTTCGGGTTCATGCTAATTGGGAGTGGTTGTTAATAAGACTTGATCAACCTTGTTAATGGATCATTTTCGACAAGCATGAGGCCAATGAATCCAGTAGGCACAACCTTATGCACCCACCTTATTTTTCCTGTTATTTTTAGTTTATTATAATAAATGCCATGATTATCCCATTTTCTGAATTTTTTTCGTGCAATAAAACGTGCCCAAAAATAAAAGTTCTCCAACGACGTGAAATTTTCACACGATTTTGTTCTGAATATTTGAGAATATCTTCCACTAAAAACAACGCAGGGGGTGTCTCAGGTGGCCACTAGGCACCAGGGCGTGCCACCCCCACCAGGCACGCCCTGGTGGGTAGTGGGCCCCCCGACACTTATTTCTTTAGCCCATGTCATCACCTACCTCCAGAAAAAATCACCATTGCGTTCTTTCCTGTGTTCTTGCTCCCAGACCACAGATTTCGATCTCTTTCCTCGAAGCTCCATTTCTGAAACTGTTTTGGGGGATTGCTCCTTGGTATGTACCTCCCCCACTCCTTCAATTAGTTTTTGTTTTAGTGTCTTATTGTTAGTGTAATTAGATACTCTAGGTGCTGCTAGAGCTTGCATGTTGAATTCTTGAAATCCCAAGTAATTTGAATGCTTGTTTTAGGATCTAGACATCCATATAAGTAGTTGCTATCATTCTTGTGAAGTTTTATTAACTTTGTTTTGTGGCCCAAAATAATTCAGAAATTTGTACGTAGGAATAATGAACTGGCTTAAGAGAAGTTCTTTGAGGAGGAAGTCCTTGGAGGAATCATCGAGTGAGGCTCTGATACGACGGTCCTATGCTGAGCCAAGTTAAAGCTCGATGTGGGATGCCAACACCAAACCGTGCCTTTGGCCTTGTGATTGCTTCATGATGGTGCACGCATTAAAGAAGAGTTTGGGCAATACATTCATAATACTGAGCTTGCACCCTTCATCACATATAAGAGCACGCAATGTGATACTTCTCCATCGTATCTACTTTTCCAAACTCTTTTGCCCTTGTTTTGGACTCTAATTTGCATGATTTGAATGGAACTAACCTGGACTGACGCTGTTTTCAGCAGAATTGCATTGGTGTTATTTTTGTGCAGAAATCAAAGTTCTCCAAACGTCCTGAAAATTTACGGGGAGCAGTTTTGGAAAATATCAAAAATATCTGCGCCAAGTTCCACCTCAGGGGGTGGGCCAGTGGGCCACAAGCCCCTGCTCCGCCACCACCCCCCTGGTGGTGGTGGGCAGGCTTGTGGGGCCCACAGGCACCTGCCGCCCCCAACTCCAGCTCTATAAGTTTCCTTTGTCCCAGAAAAAATAAAAAAGAGAAGTTTTCGTCGCGTTTTCGATACGGAGGCGCCGCCACCTCCTGTTCTTCATCTGGAGGGCAGATCTGGAGTCCGTCTTGGGCTCCGGAGAGGGGAAATCCTCGCCACCGTCATCATCAACCTTCTTCCCTCTCCAATTCCATGAAGCTCTTCGTCGTTCGTGAGTAATCTATTCGTAGGCTCGCTGGGCGGTGATGAGTAGGATGAGATCTATCATGTAATCGAGTTAGTTCTGATGGGGATTGATCCCTAGTATCCACTATGCTCTGAGATTGATGTTGCTACTACTTTGCCATCCTTAATGCTTGTCACTAGGGCCCGAGTGCCATGATTTCAGATCTGAAATTATTATGTTGTCACCAATATATGTGTGTTTTAGATCCGATCTTGCAAGTTGTAGTTACCTACTATGTGTTATGATCCGGCAACCCCGGAGTGACAATAACCGGAACCACTCCCGGTGATGACCATAGTTTGAGGAGTTCATGTGTTCACCAAGTGCTAATGCGTTGGTCCGGTTCTTTATTAAAAGGAGAACCTTAATATACCATAGTTTCCCTTTGGACCCCGCTGCCACGGGAGGGATGGACAATAGATGCCATGCAAGTTCTTTTCCCTAAGCACGTATGACGACACACGGAATGCATGCCTACATCACATTGACGAACGGGAGCTAGCCACATATCTCTCCGTGTTATAGCTATTGCATGATGAATATCATCCAAACAAATCACCGACCCATTGCCTAAGTGTTTGTCCTACTGTTGCTACTGCTCCTACTTGTCTTGCTCTGCTGCTATTACTGTTGCTACTGTTGTTACTTGTCTTGCTCTGCTGCTACTACTAATGTTGCTATTGCTGTTACTTGTCTTGCTTTGATGTTACTACTGTGCTTGTAGATACTAATCTTTTAGGTGTGGTTGAATCCGACAAATTCAGCTGCTAATACTCGAGAGTATTCTCTCACCTCCTTTAGGCGATCTACAAATTTGGGTCGAATACTCTACCCTCGAAAACTGTTGTGAACCCATGCGCTGGTGGGCCATCAACAACATTCTTCTGGTCTCATTACTGGGGAGTGCTATCAGCATTCTTCTGGTGTCGTTGCAGGAGAAGGTTCGTTGTCATAAGCATTCATCTAGCTAATGCCAGAGATTGCGCGATCAGCATTTTTCTCGTGCCGTTGCCGAGGAAGGTTTGTTGTCATAAGCATTCGTCTAGCTAACCCCAGAGATTGCGCGATCAGCATTTTTCTGGCGCTGTTGTCGGGGAGGTATTGCTATATTCTCTGAGTCACTGGGGATTTATATCTGTTGATCACTATGAAGAATCTGGAGGATCCGAAGACCAAAGTCTTGCCCTCAACTACGAGGGGAGGTAAGGAATTGCCATCTAGCTCTGCACTTGATTCACCTTCAGTTATGAGTAAGTTTGCGACTTCACCTCCTGCTAGAAATCTTGATATGTCGCCTGTGCTTGATGATGCTTATGATGCTACTGCTAGAGATGCTATGCTTGATACTATGCCTGATGATACTATGCTTGATACTGCTAGAGATGCTATGCTTGATACTGCTTTGCCTGATGATGCTAGAGATGCTATTTTGCTTGATGATGCTATGCTTTATACTGCTAGAGATGTTATGCTTGATACTGCTAGAGATACTCATTTGCCTGATCTTCCACTAGGAGTGTCCCTTGATGCTCATATTGCTAGAGTTAATGCCAATGCTCGTGATGCTTCTGAAATTGCCGATACTATTGAGATAGAACCTTCTTTTGCTCCTGTTAGATCTAGCTCTCCTAGATATGAATTGCCTGATATAGCTGAGGGTTCCGTTATGGAGGGAGAGATAGCTGAGGATTTTCTTGCGTGTAAGGATGCCTATGACACTGAGAAATTAATTCTCAAGTGGAAGGAAAAATCTCGGGAAGCTAGGATGAAAAATGACCCGAAGTTTGCCACTTCGCCTATCCTTGTCACCGATAAGGATTATGAATTCTCTGTTGACCCTGAGATAATCTCTCTAGTCGAATCTGATCCTTTTCACGGTTATGAGTCTGAGACGGTCATAGCCCATCTTGCCAAACTATACGAAATAGCCAACCTTTTCACTAATGAGGAGAAGATCCGCCACTACTATATCCTTAAGTTGTTTCCTTTCTCTCTAAAGGATGACGCTAAAGCCTGGTTCACCTCTCTTGCTCCTGCATGTGTGCGTAGTCCCCAGGAGATGGTCTATTACTTCTGTGAGAAATATTTCCCTGCCCATAAGAAGCAAGCTGCCTTGCAGGAAATATACAACTTTGCTCAACTCCAAGAAGAGAGTCTTCCACAAGCTTGGGGAGGCTCGTCCAGCTACAGAATGCTTTGCCTGATCACCCTCTTAAGAAGAACGAGATACTTGATATCCTCTATAACGGACTTACCGATGCCTCTAGAGACTACCTAGATAGTTGTGTCGGTTGTGTTTTTAGGGAATGAACTGTAGAACAAGTTGAGACCCTACTGAATAACCTCTTGATCAACGATAATGCTTGGACTACTCCCGAACCACCTCCTAAGCCAACTCCTAAGAAAAGAGGTATTCTATTCCTCAGTCCCGAAGATATGCAAGAAGCCAAGAAATCTATGCAAGAGAAAGGCATTAGATCTGAAGATGTCAAAAATCTACCACCTATCGAAGAGATCCACGGTCTCGATAACCCGATACAGGTAGTAGAAGTGTATTCTCTGCGTAGGTTTGATGAGAGTGATATTCCTTTTGATAGACCTACTAGCCTATGCTTTGATGAATTTGACAACTTTGTTGCCAAACAACAGAGTTTCAATGATTATGTTAGCAGACATTTGGAACAAAGTGCTCGTATGCTTAGCCATTTAAGTGCTTGTGTAGACAGAAATGTCAATGCTCTAAAGCTTCTGAGTAAACATGCCTCTATGATTACTACTCAGGTAGAACAAGTACTTAAAGCTCAGAATGACCTGCTCAATGAACTAAATGTCAACTCTGTCAGAGTCATTACTAGAGGAGGCAAAATAACTCAGGAACCTTTCTATCCTAAAGGTCATCCTAAGAGAATTGATCAAGATTCTCAAGGAATCAATGCTGATACACCTAGTCATCCTAAGGAGAAGAAGAAGGATGATAGAAACCTGCACGCCAGTTCACCAAATACTATCACACCTGAAGAACCTAATGATATTCCTACGTCTGATGCAGAAACACAATCTGGTGATGAACATGAACCTGGTGACAATGTGGACAGTGATGTTCATAATAATGCTCAACCTAGCCATGATGAGGATGTGGAGATTGAACCTACGGTTAATTCTGATAATCCACAACCTAAGAGATATGACAAGAATGACTTCACTGCTAGGAAGCATGGTAAAGAAAGAGAGCCATGGGTTTAGAGACCTATGCCCTTTCCTCCTAAGCCATCCAAGAAAAAGGATGATGAGGATTTTGAGCGCTTTGTTGAGATGATAAGACCCGTCTTTCTGCAGATGCAGTTAACTAATATGCTCAAGATGTCTTCGTATGCCAAGTACATGAAAGATATCGTGACTAATAAACGGAAGATACCAGATCTTGAGATCTCCACCATGCTTGCCAATTACACTTTCAAAGGTGGAACTCTTAAGAAACTTGGTGATCCCGGAGTGCCCACTATACCTTGCTCCATTAAAGGAAACTACGAAAGAACTGCCTTATGTGACCTTGGAGCCCGTGTTAGTGTTATGTCGCTCTCTCTTTATCGTAGACTTGAGTTGGATAAGTTGACACCCACTAAAGTTTCTCTGCAAATGGCCGACAAATCAACTGCTTTCCCTATCGGCATTTGCGAGGATGTGCCAGTTGTGGTTGCTAATACCACTATCTTAACAGACTTTGTTATCTTGGATATACCAGAGGACGATGCCATGGCTATTATCCTCGGAAGACCCTTTTTAAACACTGCAGGGGCTGTTATAGATTGCAACAAAGGCAATGTCACTTTCCATGTCAGCGGTAATGAGCACACCGTGCACTTTCCGAACAAACAATATCCAGTACATTGCATCAATGCTATCGAAAAGACTTCATCGATTCTCATTGGGAGCTTTGAATGCCCTATTCCTCGTGTCAAGATGAAGTATAACTTGCTTGTTGGGGAGATTCATATCCCCATTGAGGTGACTTAGTGGCTATTCGAAAATTCTTCGTTCTCTCTTGCGATTCGAGAAGGTTTTGTCATAAGGACTTGATCAACCCCATCGACGAATTTCTTCCGTTGACCATGAAACGGATGAATCGGAGAGTCACATACCTCTGTTTTGAGTCTTTATTTTCTGTTGCTTAGAAGAAAAATGATGGAATTACTTTAGCTTTTCCTGTTTTATGTTTTAGTGTCCTGGAGAAAAATACCTCAAAAATAAAAGTTCTACGATGGTCTTGAAAATTTAGTATGATTTTTTCTGGAATTTTTGAAAATTTCTGGGCCTGAGAGCTGGTTAGGGGGCCTCACTAGTGGGCCACAAGCCCCCCCCCCACCGCCACCTACCCCCTGGTGGCGGGGTGCAAGCTTGTGGGGCCCACAGGCACCCCCTCCACTCATTCCAGCTCCCAGCCTCTTCTTCCACCTCCAGAAAAAATTGTTTCGCAGCTCAAACCCGTGTTCTTGCTCATTTGGCTGTGATTTTCCATCTCCTTGCTCAAAGCACCATTCTCTGAACCGTTTTGGGGAAATTTCTTCTTGGTAAGTGACTCCTCCATTGGTCCAATTAGTTTTTGCTCTAGTGCTTTATCCTTCGCGAATTATTGCTACCTTGGTGACCCTGTTCTTGAGCTAGAAATGTTGATTTTAGCTGGTCCCAAGTAGTTTTAGCGCGTGATACGATCTCTAGGCACTAGTAGGAGTAGTTGCTACAAGTTGGGTTAATCCTTATTCACTTTTCTTGCAAAGTCTCTAAAAATTTCAGAATTTTTCAAAGCTAGAAAAAGGAAAAGATGAGGAGGTTCTTGAGAGGCTCTTCAAGCCGTAATGCCAAGGAGGATGAGAAGAATCACCCCAAGTACGTAGTCCCTCGAGTCACAGAAGTTCGAGAGTGCGAGTGGCCAAGTGATGAATTTTTGCGCGCCGCCGGACTTTATGCAGACTTTTATTACTTGGTGGAGAACGCAGGTCTTACTGCGTTCGTTGAACATAAGTGCCCACAATATCTCCTCCTCACCAATATTTTCGTTCAAAGCTTCAACTTTTATCCGAGGAAGAAGCCTTCCATGGTTGAGTTCATGATTTACGATATCCCCGAGTGCATGACGCTGCAGGACTTTTGCAATGTATGCAAATTACCTTATGTTGGGGATATCCGTGACCCTCGTCCATGGGACTTGGAGGATTTCATTGGTTCTATTGTTGTTGGAGAGGAGAGAGGAGTGTCTCGCGCTAGAATTGCTAGCATACATTTTCATGTGCTTCCGTACTTCTCACTATTTGTGGGAATATGTTTGATTGGCCGTGGGGAGGCTGGATCACTTACTTCTCCAGACCTTGCGGTTTTGCACGAAGGCCTTTATAATGATAAGACTTATAGCCTGGGCACTATAGTAGCTCAACGGTTGAACCTGAACCGTTCTAAAGGTGTTGTCTATGGAGGTATCTATGCTACCCGTCTTGCCAGACACTTTGAGATACCCATTAGACTGGGAGAGGAAGGAGAGATGCTTCTCCTTGAGAGATATCTGGATTATGATAGCATGGTTCGCCATGATTTTCTGGATAGAGATGCTAGTAGACGGATGATTTATAACCTGGTATTTAGTCAGGGTACTCGAGAGACTCTTACTTTGCCTACTCCTTCTTTGTTTGATCTTCATGCAGGTAGGTACACTATTATGCCCGCGGACATCTATGCATATTGGGGCTTGGCCCAACCACAGGCGCCCGCGCCCGAGCCGCTAGTCGAGTACCAGACGCCAGTTTATCAGTGGGATCCAGAGGAGTTCACACAGCAGTGGCATCCACAGTCTGCTCCGGAGTATACTGGAGCTGGTTATTTCCCACCATGGGAGTAGACCAAGCTAGGCCAAAAGCCTAAGCTTGGGGGAGTACGTGTTCTCACCAACTCTACATTCATGCTTATGCTTTCGCTTTGTTAGCCGGTGTTTACACTTTGCCACTGTATTATCCATGCTAGTTTCCTTTTGTTTTCTTGTTTTCTTGTTTTTTGTCCTTTTGAGAAAACCCAAAAAGATTTTTCTTTCTTCTTTTGCTTGTTGGGAGCTTTCCCGTGTAAATAGTTTTCTTTTTCTTTGGGTCAAGGTAGAAGATATTGGTTACAATATTTATTGGTTCTTGCTTGCTTACCTATTTAACTTTCAAAAGAGCCATATTACTTTGTCTTCTCTTTGTGTTTGCCTGCAGATTTAGCTTAGTCCAATGCGCTTATTATTGTTCACATCGTTCGATCGTGCAAATGAAAGGCAACAATGATGGTATATGATGAAGTGACTGAGACTGAAAAGATGGTATGAACTCTATCTATTTTGTTTTTGTAAATATGACTAGCTTGTCAACCCAGATTTAGCTTTGTTGTGAGAGAACCATGTTTGCAATGACAACTTAGAGATCATAGTTTCTGATGCCATGATTATTTAGCTGAGAGCTTATAATGGTTTGTCTTGATTGCCAACATAGATTTTGAGATGACTATGATGTAGTATGATAGGATGGTATTCTCCTTTGAATGTTTCAAGTGGCTTGACTTGGCACATGTTCATGCATGTAGTTGAAAAAAATCAACATAGCCTCTATGATGTTCGTATTCATGGTGATTTATATCCTGTTCATGCTTGCATTCAATATTATTCAAACTCACTGCATCTTGATGACTGTTGTCGCTCTCTAGTTGGTCGCTTCCCAGTATTTTGCTAGCCTTCACTTGTACTAAGCGGGAATACTGCTTGTGCATCCACCTCCATAAACCCAATAGTTTTTCCATGAGAGTCCACCATACCTACCTATTTGCGGTATCTACCTGCCGTTCCAAGTAAATTTGCATGTGCCATTCTCTAAACCTTCAAGAAATAATCCGTTTTGCATGCCTGAACTGCTCATGTGGTGACAGAGGGCTATTGGTATCTTCCATGCTAGGAGTCTTAACCTCGACATGTGTTTATTCACAGTCATTCATGAGAAAGGGGCCGGTATTTGGGATGCCCAGTTCCATGCTTAAATCGAAAACATAACTGTAAAACAAGACCCCCCCCCTAGATTGATGTTAGTATGGACGGTACCCGAGGATTCGGCTAGCCGTGGAGTGTGATTGATTGGTGGTGGGGGAGTGAGAACTTTACTTTTCTGTTTGGGAACCGCCTATAGCATGAGTAGCATGGAAGATATTGAGAACTCTTGGTCATTGCGTTGACAATGAAAGCATGCCACCCAAAATTATTATCTCTCTTTTCAAAAGAATGAGCTCTGGCACCTCTGCAAATCAATGCTTCCCTCTGTGAAGGGCATGTCTATTTATTTTCATGTTGAGTCATCCTCCTCTTATATAAGCACCAATTAGAGAGCACCTCTGTCATTTTTATGCTTTGCTTTTGATTGATATTAAGTATGACTAGGACTCGATCTTCGTTGCTATGAATTACAATGCTTAGTCAGTACTTGATCTTTGAAAGTGTTGTGCATTTATGTTTTGCGGTCTTAGAAAGAGCTAGCGAGATACCACCTATTCATATTGCTTCATCCTTGTTTCGATTGAAGTGTTGGTATTTGAAACTCATTACTATTTGCTCGTTAGCTGATTATGCCATTGATATTAGTTTACCGTGAGACCTTTGTGTCATCTTCTTATGTGGTTAACTTGTGATCTTGCTGAAATTCTGGTTATGACTTAGACGTAGTTGCAACAACAAGATCAAACAGAGTTTCTCAAAGTTTTTCTTTCTCTCTCAGTTTGTCAACTGAGTTGCTTGAGGACAAGCAAGGTTTTAAGCTTGGGGGAGTTGATACGTCTCCATCGTATCTACTTTTCCAAACTCTTTTGCCCTTGTTTTGGACTCTAATTTGCATGATTTGAATGGAACTAACCTGGACTAACGTTGTTTTCAGCAGAATTGCCTTGGTGTTATTTTTGTGCAGAAATCAAAGTTCTCCAAACGTCCTGAAAATTTATGGGGAGCAGTTTTGGAAAATATCAAAAATATTTGCGCCAAGTTCCACCTCAGGGGGTGGGCCAGTGGGCCACAAGCCCCTGCTCCGCCACCACCCCTGGTGGTGGTGGGTAGGCTTGTGGGGCCCACAGGCACCTGCCGCCCCCAACTCCAGCTCTATAAGTTGCCTTTCGTCCTAGAAAAAATAAAAAAGAGAAGTTTTCGTCGTGTTTTCGATACGGAGGCGCCTCCACCTCCTGTTCTTCATCTGGAGGGAAGATCTGGAGTCCGTCTTGGGCTCCGGAGAGGGGAAATCGTCGCCATCGTCATCATCAACCTTCTTCCCTCTCCAATTCCATGAAGCTCTTCGTCGTTCGTGAGTAATCTATTCGTAGGCTCGCTGGGAGGTTATGAGTAGGATGAGATCTATCATATAATCGAGTTAGTTTTGATGGGGATTGATCCCTAGTATCCACTATGCTCTGAGATTGATGTTGCTACTACTTTGCCATGCTTAACGCTTGTCACTAGGGCCCGAGTGCCATGATTTCAGATCTGAAATTATTATGTTGTCACCAATATATGTGTGTTTTAGATCTGATCTTGCAAGTTGTAGTTACCACTATGTGTTATGATCCGGCAACCCCGGAGTGACAATAACCGGAACCACTCCCGGTGATGACCATAGTTTGAGGAGTTCATGTGTTCACCAAGTGCTAATGCGTTGGTCCGGTTCTTTATTAAAAGGAGAACCCTAATATCCCGTAGTTTCCTTTTGGACCCCGCTGCCACGGGAGGGATGGACAATAGATGTCATGCAAGTTCTTTTCCCTAAGCACGTATGACGACACACGGAATGCATGCCTACATCACATTGGCGAACGGGATCTAGCCACATATCTCTCCGTGTTATAGCTGCAGCATGACGAATATCATCCAAAAAAATCACCGACCCATTGCCTACGAGTTTGTCCTACTGTTGCTACTGCTGCTACTTGTCTTGCTCTGCTGCTATTACTGTTGCTACTGCTGTTACTTGTCTTGCTCTGCTGATGTTACTACTGTTGTTACTTGTCTTGCTTTGTTGTTACTACTGTGCTTGCAGATACTAATCTTTCAGGTGTGGTTGAATCCGACAAATTTAGCTGCTAATACTCGAGAGTATTCTCTCACCTCCTTTAGGCGATCTACAAATTTGGGTCGAATACTCTACCCTCGAAAATTGTTGCGAACCCACGCGCTGGTGGGCCATCAACAACATTCTTCTAGTCTCATTACTGGGGAGTGCTATCAGCATTCTTCTGGTGCCATTGCAGGAGAAGGTTCGTTGTAATAAGCATTCGTCTAGCTAACGCCAGAGATTGCACGATCACAATGTTACCACCTTAATGAAACATTCACCCAAGGGGTTTAAATTTTATCCTCAAGAATTTAGAGTCTACTTTAACCTCTATGCTAATGCCCTCACCATGTTTCTAGAAGATTCGTCTTCTGGATGTAAAATCCCATGTTGGGTTTGCTGGGCGAACCACCAAAATCTGAATATGAGACATTTTTAACTAGTCTTTGTTTTGGTGAGGATAGGACAATGACTCAAGTTAGAATAAATAGCATACATTTTCCTTCAATTCGTTACTTTGCACTCTTTAATGGAAAATGCATAGTGGGCAAGCAATATTGCAGTACCTTATGTGCCCCAGACTTGAGTCTCATACATACTTCTTTAACTAGAATTAAATGTTATAATCTTGGAGCAATCATTGCACGCAGGTTGCAATGTAACTCTCGCACTCGCCATTTTTATGGCGGGATTTATGCCTCCCATTTAGCAGAGAGGTGTGGCATGTCGCCATGTCCTAGTGATCCTATCCTTCCTAGTCAGTACTTAGACTTTGAGGCCATGAAGAGCCATAAGTTCATAAAGGCCATGGCTAAGGATTACAATTATAACCTAATGTTTAATAAAAACATTGTGCATGTTATTTTGCGTGCACCTTCTCTCTTTGATTATCAGGAAGAAGTAAGATATTACGTCTATGAGAGGGAGGCGCGAGAGTACAATAGGCAGTGGAGGATGCACCAAGAGCCTCCATGGTTTTAATTCTGACTATTATCCAGGCTACTACAGTTGGTGATTACCAAGCTAGGCCAAAAGCCTAAGGTTGGGGGAGTACGTGTTTCCACCGACTTTACATTCATGTTCACACATTCTAGTTGTCGGTGTCCACACTTTTGCATTGTCCTATCCATATTAGATTTTTTTCTTGCCTTCTTCTTATCTGTTTGAAAAACTTTTAGAAAATGCAAAAATATTGCTCACTTCTTTTTTATTTTTCTACCTAGCATAATTTAGTTGTGGTATTAGTAGAAAACCGAAAAGATTTATCTTTTCTTCTTTTGCTTGTTGGGAGATTCTCGTGCAAATAGTTTTTCTTGTTTTTGTTTTCCTTCTTTAATTTGCTTTCTTCTAGAAAAAACTAAAAACTCCAAAAACATTTCACTGTGTTTCTGTGAATTTCTTTTCCTTTTATTGAGTCATAACCAAGGGGAAGACCACGATGAAAATTTTGAGTGGCTCTCATATGCACTACTATTGATCTAATAAAGAACCCATATTATTTTGTCTTCTCATTTTGAATAAAGTGTTGCAGATTTCATCTTAGTCCACGACACTCTTGCACTATTATTATTTTCATATCATTTTGTCGTGCAAGTGAAACGCAATAATGACGATATTTGATGAAGTGACTGTGGCAGAGAAAAGCGGGTATGAACTCAACTTGTTTTTGTTTTCGTAAATATGTTTGGACGTGTATCCATGATTTAGCATATTATGACCAAACATGTTTGCAATGACAATTATAGATTATAGTTGTTCATGCCATGCCTAAGTAACTAGGAGTGGATAATGATTTATCTTGGATGTCAACATGCATTAAAATGGTTGTGATGTAGTATGATGATACGGTATCCTCCTGTGAATGTTCGAGTGGCTTGACTTGGCGCATGTTCATGCATGTAGTTGAATCAAAACCAACATAGCCTCCACGATATTTATGATCATGGTGTTTATATCCTACTCATGCTAGTATGCAATGATAATTATTCATAAGCATGTTCATGATCGTTTTCGCTTTCTAGCCAGTCGCTTCTCAACCTATTTGCTAGCCTTCGCGTGTACTAAGCGAGAATACTGCTTGTGCATCAAAATCCTTAAACCAAAGTTATTCTAGATGAGTCCACTATATCTACCTATATGTGGTATTACCTTGCCGTTCCAAGTAAATTTGCATGTGCCACCTCTAATATTTCAAGTGAACATCTATTTTGTATGCCTGGACCGCTCATGGAGCGAGAGGGGGCGGTTAGTATCTTCCATGCTAAGCGGGTTATTCTCATGATGAGTGTTTATTCATTCATTAGTCCTTGCATGAGAGGGGCCGGAAAAAAGGGATTCCGAGTCCAGAGATCAAAAATCACAAATAATCAAACAAAACTTCCCTTGGAATGTTGTTGGTATGGACGACACCCGTGGATTTGGCTAGTTGTGAAGTGTGTTTGTTGGTCGAGAGGGAGTAAACCTTTACTTTTACTGCATGCGACCCGCTGCTAATTTTTTTAGCTTGGAAGATATTGATAACTCTTAGTCATAATATTGACACAAAGGGTGTACCTCCCAAAATTATTTATCTCTAATTTTCACTATGAGCTCTGGCACCGCTGCAAATCCTTGCTTCCCTCTATGAAGGGACTTTCCATTCAAATTTTATATTATTTTATTTTTATGTTGAGTCATCACCTTCTCAAGTAAGTACCAGACCTAAGAGCACTATTGTCATCTCATGCATTGTGTCTAGTTAAACATTGTATGCATCATGACTGGATCTCCTCTACCATGAATTACAATGTCTAGTCGCTGCATGAACTTTGGGACAGCTCTATATTTATGTTTTGCGGTCTCATAAAGGGCTAGCGAGATACCACTATTGTCATATTATATCATGATTGTTTTCACAAAGTATTGGTGTTTGATTTATCTTATTATTGCTCGCTAGTTGATTATGCCAGTGATGTGACCTAATATAGTTTCTAGCAGTTATTGTCAATATGGTTAGTCATGATTTATGCTAAAAACCTGGATGCTCTCAAGCATATATATGTAGACAAGAACAAAAGAGTTAGTAATTTTTTTTCTTTTTCACTTTCAGTTTGTCAACTGAATTGCTTGAGGACAAGCAATGGGTTAAGATTGGGGGAGTTGATACGTCTCCAATGTATCTACTTTTCCTAATGATTTTGCTCTTGTTTGGACTCTAATTTGCATGATTTGAATGAAACTAACCTGGACTGACGCTGTTTTTAGCAGAACTACCATGGTGTTGTTTTTGTGCAGAAATAAAAATTCTCGGAACTGGATGAAACTTTCAAGAGATTTTTGATGGAATAAAATAAAAATACTGGAATCAAGACCCACGAGAGGGGGGCAGGTGCCCACTAGGCACCAGGGCACGCCACCCACACTGGCGCTCCCTGGTGGGTAGTGGGGTCCTCGGGGCTCCGCTCACCCTAATATTAGCACTATATAATCCTATTTTTGGAGAAAAAGAGGAGAAGAAGTTTCATCGCATTCCACAATACGGAGCCGCAGCCACCTCGTGTTCTTCATTGGGTGGCGAGAGTTGGAGTCCGTTTGGGGCTCGAGAGAAGGGAGTCTTCGCTCTTTGTCATCACCAACCCTTCTTCATCACCAATTCCATGATTCTCCCCACCGGGAGTGAGTATTTCCTTTGTAGGCTCGCTCGTCGCTGAGGAGTTGGATGAGATTCATCATGTAAGCGAGTTAGTTTTGTTAGGGCTTGATCCCTAGTATCCACTATATTCGGAGATTGATGTTGTTATGACTTTGCCATGCTTAATGCTTGTCACTAGAGCCCGAGTGCCATGATTTCAGATCTGAACCATTTATGTTTTCGCCATTATATCTATGTTCTTGATCCGATCTTGCAAGTCATATGCACCTACTACGTGTTAGGATGCCCATACCATAAAGTGACAATAATTGGGATTATTTCCGGTGATTACCGTAGTATGAGGAGTTCATGTATTCAGTATGTGTTAATGCTTTGTTCCGGTTCTCTATTAAAAGGAGGCATTAATATCCCTTAGCTCCCTTATGGATCCTGCTGCCACGAGAGGGTAGGACAAAAGATGGCATGCAAGTTCTTTTCCATAAGCATGTACGACTATTTACGGAATACATGCCTACAATATATTGATGAACGGGAGCTAGTTCTGTGTCGCCCTAGGTTATGACTGTTATATTATGAACATTATCCAATAATTTCACCGATCCAATGCCTACGATTTTTCCACTTATTGCACTTGCGAAGTTACTACCGTTGCAAGTGCTACAAAACTGCTATCACTCTTACTATTACTATTGCTACTGTTACAACTGCTATCAAAACTATCATATTACAGTGCTACTAATCACTCTGTTGTAGATATTAAATATCCATGTGTGGTTTAATTGACAACTTAGCTGCTAATATCTACAAATACTCTTTGGCTCCCCTTGTGTCGAATCTATAAATTTGGGTTGAATACTCTACCCTCGAAAACTGTTGCGATCCCCTATACTTGTGGGTTATCGAACGTGCGTCCGTGACTAGAAAGACAAATGACCAACGATGACTGAATAACGTACCTGGACAGCCTAGTCAAGCACAAGATCTCAACGAGAAGCCTGCATTGACACGCTTCAATGCTTTCAAGGATGAAGACCACCTACGACTAAAGATCACCTACTTTAAGGAAGTCAACGATTCCCCCGTCGACGGAAGGCTGCACCAAGACTAACGCGAGACATTAGATGCCACTAACCAGCATGGGTAAGCCCCAAGACCAACACACTGGCACACCATTTTTTCACGTATTTCGACCTTGGAAATACTCACACAAATAGACCTTGCATGAACCTCGTTCATCAAGCCCTTGACCCATAGTTAGACCTAACTTGTCGCGAGAACTGATACGTCTCCAACGTATCTATAATTTTTGATGGTTTCATGCTATTATCTTGTCAAACTTTGGATGTTTTGTATGCCTTTTATATATTTTGTGGAACTAACTTATTAACTCGGTGCCAAGTGCCAGTTCCTGTTTTTCCGTGTTTTTGACCCTTTTCAGAGGAGGATTTTAAATGGAGTCCAAACGGAATAAAACTTCCGAAAAGATTTTTTCCGAAATGGAAGACGATCGGGAGACTTGAGAACCAAGGCTGAGGGTCACCAGGGACCCCACAGGTCCTCATGGCGCAGCCAGGGGGCCCGTGCCTCCCAGGCTTGCGGGCTCCCTGGGCCTCCTTTGCCCTAGGTCTTTCACATATATATTCCCTAAAATCCTAGTAAAATCAGGAGATCCACGAAAATACTTTTCTGCCGCCGCAAGCTTCTGTCTCTGCAAGATCCCATCTGGGGCACGTTCTGGTGCCCTGCTAGAGGTGGATTTGGATACGGAGGGCTTCTTCATCAACACCATAACCTCTCCGATGATGCGTGAGTAGTTCACCATAGACCTACAGGTCCATAGCTAGTAGCTAGATGGCTTCTTCTCTCTCTTGGATCTTCAATGCAAAGTTCTCCATGATCTTCATGGAGATCTATCCGATGTAATCTTCTTTTGTGGTGTAATCTTCCATGATCCGATGAATTGTGGATTTATGATCAGATTATCTATGAATCTTATTTGAGTTTCTTCTGAACTCTTATATGCATGATTTCATATCCTTGTAATTCTCTTTGAGTTGTGGGTTTTGTTTGGCCAACTTGATCTATGATTCTTGCAATGGGAGAAGTGCTTGGTTTTGGGTTCATACCGTGCGGTGACCTCACCCAGTGAGAGAAGGGGTAGCGAGGCACGCATCGTGTTGATGCCATCAAGGGTAAAAAGATGGGGTTTTCATCATTGGTTTGAGTTTATCCCTCTACATCATGTCATCTTGCTTAAGGCGTTACTCTGTTCGTCATGAACTCAATACACTAGATGCATGCTGGATAGCGGTCGATGTGTGGAGTAATAGTAGTAGATGCAGAAAGTATCAGTCTACTTGTCTCGGACGTGATGCCTATATGTATGATCATTGCCTTAGATATCGTCATGACCTTACGCGGTTCTATCAATTGCTCGACAGTAGTTTGTTCACCCACCGTAATATTTGCTATTTTGAGATAAGCCTCTAGTGAACACTATGGCCCCCGGGTCTACTTCACACCATATTTTTAGCCTTACACTTTTACTTTGTTGCACTTTCTGCTTTCAGTTCTCACTTTGCAATCAATCTTGAAGGGATTGACAACCCCTTTATAGCGTTGGTTGCAAGCTCTTTTGTGTTTGTGCAGGTACTCTGGACTTGACGCGATTTTCCTACTCGATTGATACCTTGGTTCTCAAACTGAGGGAAATACTTACTGCTCCTCTGCTACATCGCCCTTTCCTCTTCAAGGGAAAAACCAACGCAAGCTCCAGAGACGACAGAAGATTTCTGTCGCCGCAGCGGAAGAATTTCTAGCGCCGTTGCCGGGGAGGATCAAGTCAAGAACTCATCCAAGTAAGTGTCGCAAACTCATCTCTTGCATTCACTTTTTTTGCCTCTCGTTTTCCTCTCCCCACTTCTGAAAAAACAAAAATTTACAAAAATATTTGCCCTTTTCTTCGTTTGCCTTCTTCGTTTACCCTTTTCTATCGCTTGCCTTTCCTTTGCTTGAGTGCTATGTGCCTTCAATATGCTTGCATCTTCGCTTGCTGAAAATCTATTGATAGGGATCCTCACCCACTTGTTGATCTCTTTAAGAGATCCACTTATGTGGAACCAATTGCTAGTGAGTTGAGTGCACTTGACTTTCTCTATGGAGTTTTGCTTGAGATGCGTGAATCTAAAAATCGTGATGAAGAAATTTATGAAGTGATTAATGAGGGCTCCTTGAATGAAAAGCATGATTGCAATGATTTCATTATAAATTCTATTAATGACAATCTGCTAAAAATATGCAAAACCCTAAGCTTGGGGATGCTAGTTTTGCTATGTCCACGACTTGTTGCAATGATCGTGATTGGGGTGATGATATTTCTTATGATCTTGAAAATTTGTTTAACCCTCATGATGATTATGATGTTTGCAATAATATTGAAAGTGGGTTTGGAGAAGTCATGACTTTAGTTGATGATAATCCCACTATTTTTGAAGAGCGTCAACTTTGCATGCATGTGGATCATGAAAAGAATATCCTTTGTGATAGCTATATTGTTGAATTTGATTATGATCCCACATGTAATTGCTATGAGATAGGAAAATATTGTGCTAGAAACTTTCATGTTACCAAATTACCTCTCGTTATGTTGAGATTGATATTGTCTCTTTCTTCTTCCTTGCATTTGGTAACTATTGGTTGTCTTGCCAATTTGTTCTCCTATAAAATGCCTATGCATAGGAAGTATGTTAGACTTAGATGTGATTTTCACATGCTTTATGATGCTCTCGTTGTGCTTCAATTCTTGTCTTTTGTGTGAGCATCATTGATTTATCAATGCTTAGCTAAGGGCGTTCAACAATAGCGCTTGTTGGGAGGCAACCCAATGAATTTATCTTTTTCTTTCTGTTTTGTTGCGTCCACACCATCAAAATTCTGTTATGATTGTTTCTTTTGTGTTTCTTTTTGTATTTGAGACAAGCAAAACCTTTATGACTAGTCTTGGTGATGGTTGTTTGATCCTGCTGGAAAAAGACAGAAACTTTTCGCTCACGAGATTATTTTTAATTTTTATTAAGAAAGAGCTTTTGAGTTGATTCTTTTTGCTTATGGTCAATATGTCTTTTTCCCAGGCAATCATAATGTTTCAGAATGTTTGAGGTACCAGAAGTATACGAAGTATACATATTGCGACAAACTGGTATGTTTTTGACAGATTCTGTTTTTGGTGAGTTGGTTGCTTGTTTTGATGAAACTATGGATAGTATCGGGAGGTACTATCCATGGAGAAGTGATAATACAGTTATCTAACACCAATATAAATAGAAATAAAGATTGCTACAGTACCTAAAGAGGTGGTAGTTTGTTTTCTTGTGCTAATGATATCACGAGTATCTGTTTAAGTTTTGTGTTGTGAAGTTTTCAAGTTTTGGGTCATGTTCTCATGGACAAAGGGATAAAGAGTGGAAAGAGCTCAAGCTTGGGGATGCCCAAGGCATCCCAAGCCAAATTCAAGGACACCAAAAAGCCTAAGCTTGGGGATGCCCGGGAAGGCATCCCCTCTTTCGTCTTCAAATCCATCGGTAACATTACTTGGAGCTATATTTTTATTCACCACACGATATGTGTTTTGCTTGGAGCGTCTTGTATCGTAAGAGTATTTTCTTTTCGTTGTGTCACAATCATCCTTGCTGCACACCTTTTGAGAGAGACATGCACTCATCGTGTTTTTGCTAGAATGCTCATCGTGCTTCACTTATATCTTTTGAGCTAGACCATTTTGCTCTATGTGCTTCACTTCGATCTTTTAGAGCACGGCGGTGCATGACTTGGTAGTTGGCTTGTGCTATGAAAGTAGTCCCAAAGGTGATAGGTACCCAAAGAGGATACAAAAACCTCCATCTTCATGTGCATTGAGTAGAAAGAGAAGTTTTGATTCCTCTCAATTAGTTTTGAGACATGGATTTGGTAATACTAAGAGTTATGTTAGTAGGGTGTTGTAAATCTAGAAATACTTGTGTTGAAGTTAGTGATTCCTGTAACATGCACGTATGGTGAACCGCTATGTTAGGAAGTCGGAGCATAATTGATCTATTGATTGTCATCCTTTGTGTTGAGGTCGGGATCGCGCGATGGTTAACACCTACCAACCCTTCCCCTAGGAGTATGCGTTTAGCACTTTGTTTCGATTACTAATAAAAACTTTCACAACAAGTATGTGAGTTCTTCATGACTAATGTGACTCCATGGTATATATGCACTTTCACCTTCCACCATTGCTAGCCTCTATAGTACCGCGCAATTTTCGCCGGTACACAAACCCACCATATGCCTTCCTCAAAACAGCCACCATACCTACCTACTATGGCATTTTCATAGCCATTCCGAGATATATTGCCATGCAACTCCCACCGTTCCGTATCATGACTTGTGCCATCACTCTCATATTTCCATTGCATGATCGTAAGATAGCTAGCGAGATGTTTCAACGTCATACGCCAAGCTAGATCGTTGCACATCCCGGTACACTGCCGGAGGCATTTCCTATAGAGTCATCATCGTTCTAAGCTTTGAGCTGTGAGTAAATAAAAGTGTGATGATCATCATTATTAGAGCATTGTCCCGTGTGAGGAAATAAAAAAAAGAGGCCAAAGTTTCCCAAAAAAAAGAGGCCAAAGAGCCCAAATAAAAAAAAGGAGAGAAAAAGAGAGAAGGGACAATGCTACTATCTTTTTCCATACTTGTGCTTCATAATAGCACCATGTTCTTCATGATTGAGAGCCTCTTGTTTTGTCACCACCATATGCTAGTGGGAATTTTCATTATATAACTTGGCTTGTATATTCCAAGGATGGGCTTCCTCAAATTGCCCTAGGTCTTCGTGAGCAAGCAAGTTGGATGCACACCCACTAGTTGTCCTTTTGAGCTTTCACATACTTATAGCTCTAGTGCATCCTTTGTATGGCAATCCCTACTCATTCACATTGATATCTATTAATGGGCATCTCCATAGCCATTTAATACATCGAGTCAATGTGACCATCTCCTCCTTTTTGTCTCACAACCACCACCACACTCTATTCCACCTATAGTGCTATATCCATGGCTCACGCTCATGTATTGCGTGAGAGTTGAAAAAGGTTTGAGAAAGTAAGAGTGCGAAAACAATTACTTGGCCAATACCGGGGTTGTGCATGATTTAAATTAGTTGTGTGGGGATGATGCAGCATAGCCAGACTATATGATGGGAACGTCGGTGATGTTGAACCCGAGCATCAGCCAAAGATCGTGAGGATGAATTGCTCACCCTCACCTCCAATTCATTGGATGGAGTGTGGGGTTAGGTCCAGGGGGACCAAAGAGAGTCGGGGTAGAAGAAGGTGAGGTCGGGGATGCTCTGTACCGTGCAGTGGCCGGACGGCCAGAGCGGCGGACCTCGAGCTCGATATCAAGCTCGGGTGCTTCTGTGGATGCTGGGGTGGTGCAAGGGGCACAATTGGGAGGAGGAGAGGGCGATCAAGAGGAAGGATAGAGTGTAACGTGTCTTATATTGTCGAGCATCAGTGTGTTATGGGAAGAGCGCACGATAACGGTGCAGGGCACTACTTGAGGCCACGGGGGTATCGGGTCCATGTCCAGAGAGTTCGTGAGCATGGTCCATGACCTCGGGAAGAGAGAGGGAGGAGCTGGGGGAGTAAGGAGGGGGCGTTTGTGATCTTTCTCACTGGAGCTCCTCGGGCGGCCCCGCACGCATGCGGGGGAGGGCAGCAGGAGAGAGAGAGAGGAGAGGCTGGTCTGTTGGTGTGCTATAGACACCGAGGGGACACGGCAAGCGAGTGGGGTAACCACGAGGTGGTCGGAGGCATCGGGGAGAGATCATCTACACTACCCTAGTGCACTATAGCGCGCTCGGGAGCGCCCATTTGGCATGTCACGTCATGCCTATGCATTCTGGCATGCTCCCTCTTGTCCACTAGCTCTTGGGTGGTTTGGAGATGCCTTTGGTGGCTTAGGAGTTAAGGCAAAGGGAGGGGTAATGAAAATGGAGGGGAGGAAGTTGTTGACTTGGTTGTCCAGGGAGGAATCTTGGGGTTTTACCCCCGTGAACGATTGATCCATGGCTTGAGGTCTTTACTAGAAGTAGAACGAGCACATGATTTTGTAAAATTTTGGGATCAAGGAGAATAGTGGAAGAGGTTAAACTAGTAACTTTTGAAAATCACCAGAAGGTGTTTGATGTTGGTTTGAGCTAGATAAGTTGATCTCCATGACATGAGATTTAACAGAAGTGAGAAATATGAGCAAATGGACATGCTCAGAAGTTTGTAGCTTATTTGGAAAAAGTAGCCAATGCAAAAGTTTCAAACCCTAAAAATGTGCACAAATGGTCTTGGGTAGATATATCTAGGCTAAATTATTCTCCTTAATGCACCACTTGGTTTAGAAGCATTATTAGAGTATTAGAACATGTCCACAAAGTTTGACATCATGTGAAGATATTTGGCAATATAGAGTTGTTCAAATTTGGATCTGGGCAAAGAGGGTTGTAGGCAGTTTTGTGAACCAAAACTATTTGGATTGAGATGAAACTTGTCAAGATCACCATATTAGGCATATGTGACTTGCTAGAATTTTCCTAGATGTATTTGACAATATGTCCTATAGAAATGTTTCAAATACATGAAATAGCTAGAAAGGATTTTGGAGGTTTTGTCCAATATTTTGAACATGATCATGTGTTGAAACTCATATATATATATATATATATATATATATATATATATATATAACATATATGTCCACTTAGTTTCCCTATTTTTCGAATATGTTTAAAATATAGAAACAAACTTTCCCTATAATGGACCATTTCTCACCTAAAAAAATGTATTTAGAAAAATAAAAGAAATAAATTTTAATATAATGTTTTTGTGGTTTTGGAAGTCTTATATATAATAGGTTCAAAATAAAATATTTGAGGCAAAACAATTTCCCTAACATGATGACTCGTAGTACAAATCTCAATTTAGGGTTTTTTGAAAACCTAATTAAATAAATGCTTTTTGGCAAAAGTATTTGTGTATAAAATAGTTTTAGGTCTTCTACACATGGCATGATCATTGGGCAAGGTTTTGGATCAAGGACATGAGTTTTGAGTGCAGGGGGGTTTTATGAATTAAACCACACACAAGGAAACAAGCAAATAGCAATCAAGTCAAGCACCACATGCACAAAAAAAGTTTTTGCTAGTCCAAATTTTTGAGCCCTATTAACTTAGTCACGTGAGGTAAAACACAGGGTGTGACAGACCTAACCCTCTTACAAGAATCTCGTCCTCGAGATTATGTGGCTAGGCGTTCAAGGGATACGAAAGTTCGGGTGTGAGGTAATCTTCATGTTCCCATGTTGCTTCTTCTTTGGTGTGGTTGATCCACTCAATTTTAAGTGCTTGATGATATGGCTTCAAGTGCATCGCTTGGCTTCTCCAGAAGGTGAACAGGGTTCTTGCTACGGCGACAAAAATCTTGTGTCGTCTCTTGAGCTTGCGTTGGTTTTTCCCTTGAAGAGGAAAGGGCGATGCATCACAAGAGCAGTAAGTATTTCCCTCAGTTTGAGAATCAAGGTATCAATCCAGTAGGAGAATTGCGTCAAATCCAGAGTACCTGCACAAACACAAAAAAGCTTGCATCCAACGCTATAAAGGGGTCGTCAATCCCTTCAAGATTGATTGCAAAGTGAGAACTGAAAGCAGAAAGTGCAATGAAGTAAAAGTGTAAGGCTGAAAATATGGTGTGAAATAGACCCGAGGGCCATAGTGTTCACTAGCGGCTTCTCTCAAAATAGCAAATATTACGGTGCGTGAACAAATTACTATCGAGCAATTGATAGAACCGCACAAATTCATGCCGATATATAAGGCAATGATCATACATATAGGCATCACGTCCGAGACAAGTAGACCGATACTTTCTGCATCTACTACTATTACTCCACACATCGACCGCTACCAGCATGCATCTAGTGTATTGAGTTCATGACGAACAGAGTAACGCCTTAAGCAAGATGACATGATGTAGAGGGATAAACTCAAACCAATGATGAAAACGCCATCTTTTTACCCTTGATGGCAACAACACGATGCGTGCCTCGCTACCCCTTTTGTCACTGGGTGAGGTCACCGCACGGTATAAACCCAAAACCAAGGACTTCTCCCATTGCAAGAATCATATATCAAGTTGGCCAAACAAAACCCACAACTCGAAGAGAATTACAAGGATATGAAATCATGCATATAAGAGATCAAAAGAAACTCAAATAAGATTCATAGATAATCTGATCATAAATCCACAATTCATCGGATCTCGAGAAACACACCGCAAAAGAAGATTACATCGGATAGATCTCCATGAAGATCATGGAGAACTTTGTATTGAAGATCCAAGAGAGAGAAGAAGCCATCTAGCTACTAGCTATGCACCCGTAGGTCTATGCTGAACTACTCACGCATCATCGGAGAGGTCATGGTGTTGATGAAGAAGCCCTTCGTATCTGAATCATCCCTCCGGCAGGGCACCAGAACGTGCCCCAGATGGGATCTTGTGGAGACAGAAGCTTGCGACGGCGGAAAAGTATTTTCGTGGATCTCCTGATTTTTTCTGGGATTTTAGGGAATATATAGGCG
This sequence comes from Hordeum vulgare subsp. vulgare, assembly GCF_904849725.1. Lineage (NCBI taxonomy): Eukaryota > Viridiplantae > Streptophyta > Magnoliopsida > Poales > Poaceae > Hordeum > Hordeum vulgare. The sequence continues at coordinate 419,657,568 of NC_058520.1, read as the reverse complement.
AAAGACCTAGGGAAGAGGAGGCCCAGGGAGCCCACAAGCCTGGGAGGCGCGTCCCCCCTGGACGCGCCATGAGGGTTTGTGGGGTCCCTAGTGACCCCGTGCCTTGGTTCTCTAGTATCCCGATCGTCTTCTGTTTCGGAAAAAATCTTTTCGGAAGTTTTATTCCATTTGGACTCCGTTTAAAATCCTCCTCTGAAAAGGGTCAAAAACACAGAAAAACAGGAACTCACACTTCGCACTGAGTTAATAAGTTAGTCCCACAAATGATATAAAAGGCATACAAATCATCCAAAGTTTGACAAGATAATAGCATGAAACCATCAAAAATTATAGATACGTTGGAGACGTATCAAGCATCCCCAAGCTTAACTCCTGCTCGTCCTCGAGGATGGAAGTGATAAAGACTGATTTTTTTATGTGGAATGATACCTAGCATAGTTTTCCTTTGTAACTTCTTTCATGTGACATGAATGTTCAGATCCGTAAGATTCAAAACAATAGTTTGCTATTGACATGAAAACAATAATACTTCAAGCAAACTAGCAAGGTAATCATGAACTTTTGAAATAACAAGGCCAAAGAAAGTTATCCCAACAAAATCAACTCTACTGACCAATTCCACCCCTCGGAGACGCATGCGTTCCTCGGGAACCCATCGTCGCCCTCGGAGACGCATGCCATCCTCAGGAACCCACCAACGCCCTCCGGTATGCCTGTCGTGTTGTGTATTGCCACCAGTGAGGCACTTTCCTCCTCGTCCAGAGGTTGAAGATGACAGGCGGGGCCCGCTTGTCATCCTCACCATGCCCCTCTTCCACTGACTAATCGGGCCCACATGCAGGTGAGAATAAAAACCTATTGTGCATACCGGTTTCCCCTGGGCTACATCTCATTCGGGCCGGCTCAGTTGCGTTGGTTTTGGCCCACTACAACAATGTTTTTTTCTTTTATTTGTAATAGAGAGATTCCAAAATTCATATATAAATAAATACAACTCCAAATGGCATGACTCCAACTCCTATATTCTTCGAAAATTCCAAACTATTTAATGGTGCCACTTCCATATTTTTCCACCACAAGTTTCTGTACTATTCAAATTCAGATTCAAATTTGAATTATTAAAATACCACTTTGAAAATCCCTAGAACACTCATTTAGAATCCAAACGAGTTGTTTCAATTTGTCTGTGCTTTGTAGATCATGCACTATTTATCTAAAATGGTGAACATTTTGCCATAGCATAGATTCTGTTGGATCTTTAAATTGCCCATTTCTTCATATGATTCGACTTGGAAAATTCTTAAAGTGATCATATGATGTCAAAATCTAGTAAAACCAACTCCTTCCTATTTCCCAAATCATAGTTGAATTAATGGGTACCTTCACTCATTTTCATAAAAAGCAATTTGGGGGTTCCTTATAGATCCCCATTCCCTTTTGATTCCATCCTAATAAAATCCCTGTTGCTTGAAATCCAGCAGGACTACCTTGATAATTTTTTATATAACCATAGGTGTCCTAGAAAAATAAAATTCCTATTTTAGAACACTTTTATTGTCTGCCTTGTTGCGTTTCTTATTATTGTTGTTTCCGACGTTAGTTCACAAAGTAGACAGAGTATTTGAAGAAGGACCAAAAGCTTGTGAAGACCTCGAAGACTTTGCTGAGCCAGGCAAGCAGCCCCTTGACCATGTTAATAAAACCATTTCTATGCATTCATATAGCGCTTTACTTTGTTGCATTGAAAATCATGATGATGATGTGGTGACAACCTTCCTAGGTTTGTCTCCGATACACTTCTCGTTCATACTTGCATTGTGCATGACTCTATGTTCCATTGGGAGTCATGTGGGTGGGAAGTTGTTAGGTACTAGTAGTTGCTAGGCAAGCAGGACAGGGATATGCATCAAGATGGAAAACATAACGTTTTATCAAAGACTTTACAAAATCCCATCGATTGCCACTAATGCCCGCGGGAGGTGTTGAGATAGGTAACCACTTGATAAAGAAGTGGTGTACCAAGGCAAGTTGCATGTGTGTTTTGAAAAAATGAATTGGTATAAGTTGCGATAGTTATTCCAACCTTACATGTACGACCACTCTACCCCTTATGAGACGGGGCTTTGTTGTTTACTTTGATCAATGCTAGCGGAGAACCCGCATTACTAGTGGGGAGAGAGCCGACTCACTCTCTCAATATGGGGTCGTGCCTGAATGGATGACTATGACTCTTTTCACAGACATCGGGCACATTGTTGTGCCTCCTCATGGATGGTACTTGTGATGTGCAGCATGATGGATGGGTACCAATGAGTGGACTCCTTGTTTAGTGTTGTCATGGGAAATGCATTGTTCGGGTGCTTACCTCGGGTATGTAATATACCGCAAATCGTGGATGACACGGAAGTTCCCCGAGTCTTGTGGGTAAAGTGTGCGACCTCTAAAAAGTGTCAAACTATTTGAATAGTCATGTCCATGGTCAAGGATAGTTGGGTGACCGTTCTTGGGATACCTCCGTTGTTTTACAAAATTTGGTGTGTGTAGGAAGGAAATACTTGAGCTAAGTGAGAGGACTTGATGAGATATTTAAACTCGAGTTGTTCAAACTATGTTTATATTGATATGTGTAACCTCATGATGCATGATTTACAAGTAATCCTTGCAAGTAATGTGTTCAAGGGGATTGACAACCCTCTTGCCGACGTTGGGTGCAAGTGTTTGCTCTTGCATGTGTAGTTGCCGAAGACTGAAATTTGCGTGCTTCTCCCATCATTTCGATAATCCTGGTTCTCACTAACAAAAATACTTATCAGCAACTACATTGCTTCACCCTTCCTCTTCGGGGAAAACACAACGCAGGTCACAAGTAGCACGTATATACGTGCTACTTGGATTTAGCGCATTACATTATGAATAACCTGCTCATTTTTTGTACATGTAGCTTGATTTAGTTGCATTGAACAATAAGAACAGATGGTTAGCTCTTTTATTTAGAGATATAAATGACACCAACTAATAACATCTGAAGGCACGGCTGGTAGAGCTTGACGCCGTCCACGAACCATGAGCGGCGAGCTGCTGTTAGTGTACTAGGAGCCCCTCTCGGGAAAATGCATGTATAAAATATAGGGTGACTTTGGACTTCCATTTTATTTTTACTATTTCAATGTCTTAGAATCATATGAACTTGTAAAAAATTGTACTATGAACTCTGCAGTGATGATATGTTGTATTTGTACTTCTCTACTACAGTGATTCATCTGATTAGAAGTGGTTGGTACCAAACTATTTACACGTATATGATTTGCAAGCAGTTACATGTTCAAAATCTCGTGCGCTATTCATGGTATTGGAGGTGGTTTACGTCACCATCGCCACTGGATCTATCATTAGTGATGTTTGCTTTGAAACGGAATTAGGAACCGTCGTTGGACCATGTACCAAAACCGTCTTCAATGACCGATCTCGTACTAGAAAGGCACGGCCAATGAGATGGGTGACCACAACATTAGTTCATGAGCAACCAAACACCATAGATAATTGCATTTTCATAGATTTAAGTCTAACATGCTGCCAAAAAAATGTCATGTCGGAAACCTCCCATTGATGCAATGCAAATAGTGAAATAGGTTGTGGAACATGGTTGAAGCTTTGGCTCAATCAACACGTGCTCCATTGAGCCACGCGGGGCCAGAAACATAAAAACTTGGTCAGCAACCAAACACACCCTAATACATGCGTACAAGCAGTTTTTAGCTACATGTACATTTAAATTCAATATTTTTGAACCGTATGAAGTTTTCTCGGGGATCACTGAAATTTTCGGTAACCGAACCGAGATAAGGAAGATCATGTTAGTGAAGTCGCAAAGTCAAATAAATAGTCGGGCACATGAAGTATGTTACACCTCAAAATTGAAGAAGATTCAATTACTCCGTGTGTACAGAAATTTACTAGGAACGTTTAGAGGAACAATTTTGATGTGGTAAAGTCTATCTAGTTTTGCATGCAGTAAGGGCATCTCCAATGGCAACCCGCAAATTTTCTCGTGCATGCTTCCACACACAATGGGTGACCAGTCCATGGACAAGGAAGCGGGTGGACGACATCCAACCGTAGACGCATACATATAGCCTTCCTCATTTTTTTTCAAGTCTGCACGATCAAATAGTCGCATGCAAAGGGTACCGACATTCAAATAGACGCATGCATCACTAGTTCAAATTTAAAAAGTTCAAATATTACATCCCAACATTGTTATCCCCTTTCACTGCCCAATGATGCTCAATCAGATCTTCCTTCACTGCTCGTGAGTTGGTCGATTCAGAATGTGTTGATGCATTTAAATAAACTCTTCACATATGGTCGGATTCTATTATGCAAGTTGGATAGGATCAGCCTTGTTCTCAAATTCGGAGCTGGGAAAGTATCGTCACCCTCATCCTCCACGATCATGTTGTGCAAGATCACACGATATGTTATCACATCCCACAAGGTCTCTGGATCCCATTATTTTGCAGGTCCACAAACAACTACAAAATGGGCCCGCAAAATTCAAATGGCCTCTTGACATCCTTTCTAGCCGCTTCTTGTCTTTGGGCAAAGTAAACCTTTTTCTAGCCAACTGGGTTTGAGATGGTGCTGACAAAGGTCGCCCATAGAAGATAGATACCGTCGGCCAGATAGTAGCCCATGTTGTACTCATGTTCATTGACACTATAGTGGCAAGGAGGAGCTTTTCCTCCAATCAGCCTCGCAAACAATGGTGATCGTTGCAACACATTGATATCATTGTGAGACCGGGGCATGCCAAAGAAAAGCATGGCAAATCCAAAGATCAAGTGATGTAACTTCTTCAAGAATGATGGTGGGCTTCTTAACATGACCTGATATTGCCCTTGTAAATCTTTTTAGCAGTTTTCCATTTCCAATGCATGAAGTCATGAGATCCAAGCAAACCTGGATACCCTCTTGCTTCTAAGATTGCCAAGAGTCTCTCGGTGTCCTCCATAGTTGGTTCTCTCAGGTACTGACGTCCGAACACCTCAACCACTACAATTGCAAACCTGACATCTCTACACGTGCTCTCAGACATCCATAAGTACTCGTCCCACGAATCACTGGTCGTTCCGAATGCAAGAATCCGGAGTGCGGCATGCACTTCTGGTAATGAGAGAAGCCAATCGTTCACACGACGTCGTTCTTCAGGATGAAGTAGTCATCATAGGACCGACCGCCATTATACGAAAGATCAAAGACAGTCTTGCGCATCCGAAAATGATGGCAAAAATGGTTAACGAATAATGCATCGGGGGCAAAGTAGTCGGTCATCAGTTTCAAATGCACGTGCGCCCTGTTGCGGTTGAGCAATCAATGAGCCTTGATCGAGCCCTTGAAATTTAAAACATGCTCCTGCATCATCGCTGTCTCATCGGAGGCTCCTCGGATGACACAGCATGCTCCTCATATATGTACTCCAAACTGGAATCCATTGCTAGAAAGAAGAAGTGACAACTATTTTCAGCTCCGACGATTCATCGAATAGTTGTCGGGCATGGTGAGAATAGCAGTAGAGGATAGTACCTGGTAGGGCGTCGGAGGACAGGGGTTGAACGAAGATGGAGGAGAAGCGACGGGAGCCCTGCTAGAGTGCCGGAGGTGACGGACGCAGAATTCCAGCAGGGATGTGGCGTGGTGGTCGAGGTGGCGGAGCAACGGCGAAGGGAAGAGAGAAAGGTGGAAGAAGAGAAAAATAAGGAGGATGAAGTCGCGAGAGTCCTCGAAGTGTTTTGGATGGGCAAGGGTTGTCAGATAGCGACGTTTCTCGTGTGTGGACTCCCACAAACCTCTCCTACTTTTGTCTCTGATTTGGAGAGAAACCGTGTCCGAACCGCCCCGAGGACCGATACAGGCTCGCGTTTAATGGCTTCCGCGGTCCGGAGAACGTGATCCGGACTGTTCGGGTGGTTTGCGGATTCGCCTTGGAGATGCCCTAACCCACTGGAGTATTATTTGGGGTAATTGGTTTTATGCCCCTAGTTGGTTCCAAGGGCGAAGCCAACAATATGGCTTCGTTTGGCGTACGCCATACCTAAACCAAGCTGCAAATAGTAGGTATATGTAGTGCTAGCCACGCTTGCCTGACAGTCTGGTTCTTTATTGGCCGTGTTGGTGGTGTGATGCACTGGTGGTGTGGTCTTCAAACTTGATTCTGCACCTGCAACTAATCAATTAAGTGATCACACTGGACACTATCAATCGTCATAATGCACTACAGAGAGGCGGCATGGAAAGTTGGCTCGGACTAACGGCGCCATGGCCGCACTTGCACACGTGCAAATTAAGACAACCAGTGGACATTTGCTGGCGAGGCAAGACACTTGGTGAAGCGGCGATCAGGAAGCAGCAAGCCCATTACGGTAGTACGTCTATATACGCATACGGCGCCGACGCAAAAGAACCAATACATAATGAAAGGTACTTTCGGATGCTATGGAAATAAGCTCTACTAATTCATGATTTCTATACGGCTTATAGATCTCTGTAGATTATTCAGGATAGAAATTATAGGTTTTGTAGAAGATCTTTATGTCTGTCGAGTTTATATAGATGGTAAATTGGTGACCGGTCATCCATGTACTAGTCAGGTATGTGAGTGTCAATACTTAGCTTTTGGATTTCAGTTGTTTCAACTATACATAAAGTATATATACATAGTATAAGTAAGCTTTTGCATATAGTTATATCATACACGGTTTTCTTCTTCATAAAATCTGCCACACCTAAGAACTATTCTTGGCTCCGCCACTGGTTGGTTCACACTCGGTTGGTTTACAAAACACTCATTCCTACCAGAACCACTTTGCACGTTGTATGCTTTTGCCCTTTGATAGTTTAACGATCATTTTTGAAAACTTCATAATAAATTCATAGCTCATATAGATATGGGGAGTTCCCAACACTTTTGTCATGAATGCAAATAACATGCACATATAAGTAATGTTTTTTCCGAATATTTTGATATTTTATTTTCATTTTTTTAGTTAGTATAAATTTGTTATGAAGTTTTTAAAACGACGGCCAAACGGTTAAAACACAAAGATATAAGACGAAAAATTGGTTTGGACAAAAACACGTGTTTTCAAAAACTAAAGATAAACCATCCGAGTGTCACCCTACTAAAGTCATAAAACCAATTATCTCTATATATTTTGAAACCCGTAATGTGCGCAACATACACACAAGTTCCATTGACTTGGAGCACATGGACGTTCAGTCCAACACTACTCAGTATAGATGGGCATAATCAATGCTTAGAACTAGTGGTGCAAATTTCTTGGAAATTATTATATATAATCTCCAATTCGACATCCATGTAGATAAATATATAGAGTATTATAACGAGTAAGTACAGTTTCGTTCGTTTTCTGCAGGCTGCAGATGCGACGATCAGAGGGTTTAACCTGACCTGCGATCCCCAGCCCCAGGTGAGCAACACGATGTACGCAAGCTAGCAAAAGGGCGCAAACAGTAACGGAGGCAGAAACGCAGGGGCCGGGCAGAGCCATGATGGGTTTTGGGTGTCTTCCTTGCTTGTCATACCTAGGGCAAGCTCGCGCCCGCTCCAGTACTTGCACTTGCACCCATCGGGCATCAGTGGGCCACAGGTGGGCAACCGTCCATCAGTCCCCTCCTGATGCAAACCCATCAAGCTACGGAGTAGCTAGCCGCACTACCGTAGACCGTCGTCCCATGCATGCATGTATCCCCAAGAAAAAAAAAACATGGTAGGAGGGACTGGTCGTGGTGCTGCTAGCTAGCTACTTCAGCACTCCATTTATTGCCACGCCGTGGTTGAGCTTGGGTTAGGCCATTATAAGAGGGCAGCAATATGCAAGAATGCGTATACAGCTTTGCTTTGCTGGGTAGTAGAAAACCGCAGGCAGACCTGAGCAGGGCGTAGGTGTCATCTCGCTCCTCCGTTTCGTCGATCCCCGTTCTCCCCTCCACCCTAACCTAACTGGTCGTCGTTGTGTTGCGACGGGGATCGAGGAACATCAGATCAGATCATCACCAAGGGCAGCAGTAGTGCCACTACCATGGCGTCGCCAAACAGCAGGCAGCAGCAGCAGCACTGGCCGAGCATGTTCCGCTCCAAGCACGGCAGCCAGGTGTGGCAGTCGCAGCCCGACATGACCGGCTCGCCCCCCTCCCTCGTCTCCGGCTCCGCCGCCGCCGCCGGCCACTCCTTCAAGTCCCCCTTCTCCTCAGGTATGCATGCATGCTACTGTTTCCTGCACATAATCACTTGCAGTGCATGCGCTAGATAGGGTTCTGTCTTGTAGCCTAGCCTGCAGGTATAGAAGATCGATCGATCGATCGTCATCGAGACGGGGGTTAAATTGATTAGCTCCTGGCTGAGTGTGTGTATATATATATATATGTTGCAGGTCCTGATCAGGAGAGGAACACCGACACCAAGCCACGGTGGAACCCCCGGCCGGAGCAGATCCGGGTCCTGGAGACGCTCTTCAACTCCGGCTTGATCAACCCGACACGCGACGAGATCCCCCGCATCCGCATGCGCCTGCAGGAGTATGGCCCGGTCGGCGACTCAAACGTCTTCTACTGGTTCCAGAACCGCAAGTCCCGCTCCAAGAACAAGCTGCGCAACGCGGCTGCGCGCGCCGCTCCCGTCCGGGCCTGCGCGCCAGCACGCCAGCACGCCGCCGCGCCCTATACGCCGCCTCCCAAGCAGTTCCATCCGCCCAAGCCTCCGCTCTTCTCGCCGGTAGCACCCACGTCTTCCTCCTCTTCCTCCTCCGACCGGTCGTCCGGATCCAGCAAACCGCTCAAGCCGGCTGCCACGCAGGCCATGTCCGCGACGGCGGCCATGGACCTGCTCTCGCCGCTTGCCGCGGCGTGCCACCAGCAGATGGACTATCAGTTCAGCCTAGGCCAGCCCGCGCCGTCCGCTCCGGTTCCTGCGCCAAATTTGGACGAGTTCGTCGCCACCGACGTCGAGCCGATCTTCCTGCAGTACCCGCAAGGGCACTGCCTGTCGGCGGGGGAGCTCGCCGCCATCCTTGGCGCGCAGTACATCCCCGTGCCAGCCGAGCAGCAGCCACCGGTTGCATCTCCCGCCGGCATGCTCTTCGGGCTCTGCAACGACGTGGCACCAATAGGTCCCACTACCACTGGCCAAAGGAGCAGCGCCTCGGCCGCCGGGCTTGGTCAATACTGGCCTAGCGGCGTTGATCAGCTCGGCCTCCGCAAGAACAGTGACCCGTTCTTGAACACCTCCGTTGCCAAAGAAGAGGCGTACGAGGACTTCACGAAGACGAAGCTGGGACTGCTACAATACGGCTTAGGCGTCACTGCAGCGCCGGCCGTGAATGCTGCCTCTGCGGCTGGTGTTTTGCCTCTTCCTGCTTCGCCGGATTCCGCCGCCGTCACCGTTGCAAGTGCGTCTTCTACTGCTGGGCGCCTCACCAGTTTATTTGCAACCACTACCACTACTGAGGCGGTCAGCTACAACAGTAACTTGCAAGGTATGTGATGAAACGTGCTTAATCTTGGTACACCATTTCGATTTTAATTTGTTCATTCACGCCTTCTGATTACATTATCGTATGCAACCGTACGTAAATGTTCATGTCTTCACGGACTAGTAGAGGGGGGAAGTTTCTCTTGTGTAACAAAAATAAATATTTTGCCTCCATTTCAGTTCCTTTTGGATGTTAGCTTGCCCATTGCCATTGTTTAGGTATACCCATACACGCACGTCCAATCTTTTTGTATGCTTCCTTGCATGAGGCAGTGCCGGTTTCCTTTAGGGCCCCAATTATAAATCCTAGCGTAATTAAGGACGTGTTGATATGTCGTATAGTTTGATACTTGGGCACGAAAATGAGACAAGGTTGAACCATGTAAACTCTCTAGTGCATGCACAATCTTGACCGTCCAAGCTGTACACCATGCACGCATGACTTTGCTCTAAAAATGGGTGGAATTTGTCACCTGTAAATAGTCACAGCTTTAGGGAAGACCAAAATTCGTGAGCTGTACTCCATGAGCAAAAAGAAAAGGAGGCATTTTCGCGATGGGATGTTACAAATATATGAACTATTTCATGGTGACAAAAACCTCATAGCATGACATGTAGATTCATTATTAATGCTATATTGCAGTTGCAAGTAAGCATGTACCCATATTAATGAGTGCATTGCATGCATGGAGCTATTTTCACATGTTCGTGAAAAGACTAGACTTGAAGGAATGGAAGCATAAGGTTCCATATAAGATTCCAAAATGAGACTTTTTAGAAGCAAATATATGAAAACACATTGCTTAGTTGAGGACCAGATTGGTCTTGTCATGCACACGCGTGGTAGCACTAATTCAAGTGGAAAATACTCCTGTAGTACGTGCGAAAGGAGTAGAATTTGATCTGATACTGACAGATTAGTGGAGTAGTAAGAGCCAAAAGGGGGGAAGCCCTTCGTGGTCGCAAGCCACACACAGCTCATAAATGTGCCTCTTTCGTATGGTCTTGTCACGGCAACTTGTCTATCATCAAGAGAAGCGGATGCGTGTGAAGAATTTTACTGCGTACGTATAGGAAGGAGGGAGAGTGTAGCCAAGGAGGGATGGAGCACGCACGTACGCTGTTGAAAAGACTGAGGTGATGGCGGTCAAATTTCCTCCTGCTCACGCGCGCTTAAAACTTCCTTTCACATTACACTACACGGGGGCGTTTTTACCTAGATGGACCGTGCGGCTGGCAGTCCGACTGCCACACACGCTTGCTGGGGCTGGGGCTGGGGCTGGGCGCTTGGATTTCCTCGTAGTCTTCCGTCTCGCAAGTCACGGGCAACAATAACTCGCCTCTGCGCCGCACTTAATATCACTCCCGGTTTTCATTCTTTTGACCGTGTTGCGTGCATCCAGGACCAGCGGGTGATGTTGGGTTCGCGGGCGCAGCGGCAGGGCCAGGGGCCACGGGCACCGGCGTGTTGGGCAGGGGCGCCGCGGTTGTGTGCTTCGCGGGCACCAGCGCCGCGTGCAGCGTCCCGGCCACGCACCTCGACGTCAAGCTCTACTTCGGGGACGGGGCCGTCCTGTTCCGCTGCAACGGCGAACGCGCCGAGCCGCTCCTCGTCGACGACGCGGGCCTCACCGTCGAGCCTCTCCAGCACGGAGGGGTCTACTACTGTGTGCTCATATAGCATCATATATAAACCGCGTGCGTCTCCACATCGCACTATTGTGATGCTCTATATATGATGATCTTAGATTCAGTAGTTTTCTTCTCTAGTAGGTATATGTAGCTTAATTATTCTCTGGTGACCGTTGGCCATCCATCGTATTGGAGAATGGCTACTACTAATAGTCCGAAACTTAAGCTATTATCGCATGCTTGTGAGATAGATCGTGTCGTTTATTTCCAAATTTCTGATCAATTGATTGAGGTCGATGTACTCCATCATCATGAAAATAATGATCATCAGTATCTACTCCTCCTTGCTTTCGCAACATGAGCCTCCCACAGCTTGTGTTGGTACCGCACGTACGATCAAATCTACTGTTTTTGTTTTAATGTGGCCAATGAACTTCGAGTTAGGCAGCTAGCAGCCCAGCACACATGCATAGGCTGATACACAACCTTCATGGAGTACAGCAACATGACACAAGAACACTGTATAGTAGCATTTTTTTTGAGGGGTACAAGAATACTATAGCAAACCAGAACAATGCATGTACGTATAGTACGAAGTGCTACCGAAGATTGCCAATGGTGTTCGGGCATCTTGGAGCCCGTTTCGAAAAATCAATGTGTTTCTACAAGGAAGAATACTTGGATTTTTGTATAAAACACATCTCCACATATATACTATGTATATTTGTAATATCTCATAACATTTTAGTTTCACACGTGATGTACCCAAAGAAAAGATAAATATGTATTTTCAAATGTGGCCCTTTTTTTGTTAGGTTGGATTTTTTTTTTATAACTCACTAATTACATTTTTAAAACAAAATTTTATGGGCCCGAAATGAACACATACAAGTTTCCACAGGCTTATATCTAAACTTTTTAAAACTTCTAAATATGATTTTTCAACAAAAAGGTACCAGGGTGTTCGAGCACCATAACTTCGCACTCGAAGTGCTAATCCATACACATCAATCTTTTTCTTTTGTATTCCCTAAAAGAATATTGGTATTAGTGATACTAGTAAAACCTCAACTAGCTGTGATCTCAGCCTTGGTGTTCAGGTATTTTGGTTTTTTTGATTCACATAGTTTGGGTTATGGGTAGTTCGGGTACTGAAAAATGGGAACCGATTTTTTTCTGCCAAAGATATACCCGAACCCAAATTACCCAAAATTTTGGTTTGGGTTATTCGGGTACCCATAAAACCCAAAATATTTGAAGCACGCATCAACTTTTGGTATGAATAATTTAAATAGTATGGGTATTTAGGATAGTAAGGATATTTTAGTTAGTATGGGTAACATGTAAGTGTAATAATAGCATGAATAATTTGGCTAGTATGAATAATACGAATAGTATGGGTATGTTGGGTTTTTCAATCTAGAACCCGAACCATAACCCAAAAACCGAATAGCCACGAAATGAGAACCGAACCCTAACCCGATACTCGTATTACCCGATAATTCGGGTAATTCAGTTCGGTTCGGGTTTGGGTAGTGGGTTAGGGTACTCAAACGCTCAGGATGAGATAGCCCCAGTTGTTTGACCTTCTATATTTTATAATTCAAATGAAGATGCCGACGAGTGGTAAATCATGTTTTTATATTTGCAAACTCTAGCCGTCAAAGAGCGCTAAATTTTATTGAATTAGCATCCCAAATGGTGTACATAGAGAAGCCTCTCCAAAGGAAAGTGAATGGATTAATATGCAATCTTGAGATTACATCAAGTGGCTTTGCTCACTATTGGAAAAGGGTTTATAGATAAACACAAATTAGTGGCAGACACGTCATGTTACCCGCCACCTCTATTTTTGGAAACTAACAGTGACGGATAGTAAGAACCATCCACCACAGCTAAGGGTGTAGCCGCGGCGGGCCTGCTTGATTGCCAACCACATGTATAAACTCAAGTGTTGGACTTGCGTAATTCAGTAGTGAAGAGTCCTATCTTGCGCTCGCTACATGTATATGACCTAGCAGTGGCGAGCAATGACTTACAAACACCACTAGTTATTTTGGTTGGGTGTCCGGTTTTGACAAAACATAGCTGTGGCGGGTTCTGATTAGCGCTCGCCAGTGCTAGATTAAACGGCTGTGGCGGGCAGTGAGCTAAGCCCACCACACACAAAAAATTGTCGCGCGGGCGTGCAACCGACGTCACTTAGAAGTGGCGGGCACTAACTAGCATCCTCCAGCCATAAGATTGCATGTATTGTTTATTTTCAATAGCTTTCCCTCCCCCAATATCTTCCATCATTCTCACTCTTTACATTCATACACCCACACGTACGTCTCGACCGGCCCTCTCCCTGCACGATTGCCCACCCGCATCCCAGCCAGCCCTCCCATGCGACTGCCCTCCTCGTGTCGGCCCTGGTCTCCCAGTGCCCCCCGTCCCAACCATCCCTGTGCCGCTGCCCTCCCCTGTTCTGATGCTCCTCCGTCCTCGCCCTCCCCGTGTTGCCCCCTTCCTAGCCCCTCCCGCGCGCGTCGGCAGACCACTGGAAAAAAGTCCATTTTAAACCCTGAATTCATAGACGTTCGGTGAATCAAACCCTCAAATTCAAATCCTTGTCGTTTGCACCCTGAACTATAAGATCCCGGTCTAAATCGAACCCTCAGACACAAAAATGCTTACATGAGAAATGTCAACCGGGATTCGGCTGGCTGATGGGCCAAGGAGCGCATTGGGTCGGCCTATTTTATTTCTTTTGGTTAGACTGCTAAAAAAAGGTTGCCGCATGGTCTAAAAAAATAAAAAACACAAAAAGTTTATAAAAGCGAAAAAGTTAATAAAAAAAGGCTGCCATTTTTCAAAAAATAGTATGTGGCATTACAAATATATTTAAATATTATAAAAATAGTACATGGCATTACAAAATATATTTAAATATTATAAAAATAGTACGTGCCATTTTAAATTATATTTAAATATTATAAAAATAGTATGTGGCATTACAAAATATATTTAAATATTATAAAAACAATACATGGCATTTTAAAATATATTTAAATATTATAAAAATAGTATGTGCCATTACAAAATATATTTAAATGTTATAAAAATAGTACATGGCATTTTAAAATATATTTAAATATTATAAAAATAGGACGTGTAATTTCAAAATATATTTAGATATTATAAAAATAGTACGTGGAATTTTAAAATATATTTAAATAATATAAAAATAGTACATGGTATTTCAAAATATATTTAAATATTATAAAAATAGTACGTGGCATTTTAAAATATTGTGAAGTCTGAGAGCGAGATGGGCTTGACTCGGCTGGCCGAGTCATTTTCGCGCGTGCCCTCGCAGCGCAGCCCAATCCCGGTCAAATGAACAATCCCGGTTTGCCAAACGAATTCAGGGTTCTTTGTAGACCGTGATTGCGTAGTTTAGGGTGCAATCGACAAGGATTTTGAGTTGGAGGTTCATTTCGCCAAACCTCTACAAATTCAGGGTCCAAAATAAACTTTTTCCCACACCACTGCGAGCACCTCGGTTTGCCCCACCCATCGTGAGCGCCTCCCTCTCTTGTGTCTTTAGTTTTAGGTTTAGTTTTTTATTAGATGGATTGTTAGATGTATGGATACATGGATGCATCATGCATTGTTGCACTTTTAATTGGTTTTGTGTAGTTTATTTTGTTGTTATATAGATAATATGGATGGATGAAATGAAGTATCGTTTTGCAGGGAACACCTTCGAGTGGCCAATGTTTTACCGGAATGTTGATTCATTTCCGTTCAAGAAAATTCCACGCGCTCAGTATGTCCTCTTTTTAGCAAAGGTCATGCCAAATTTTCGGCATGACTTGTGCTATAAAGTATGATATATTGAGTGCCCGAGACACTTGTCCTATAAATTTTTGGATGACTTGTGCTAGAACTTTTGGTTCTTTCTTTGGACATATGTATTTTTTTTTGTAGGGAACACCTCCGAGTGGCCCATTTTTTGCCGGAATGTTGATTCATTTCTATTCCCACAAATTTCAGACGCTCGATATATCCTGTTTTTAGTAAAGTTCGTGTGATTTTTTTCTTCCTGAAAGCAGGACATATTAAGCGCCAAGGATTTGCAGGGACGGGAATCAATCAAAATTCTGGCAAAACATATGGCATATGCCATACTGATATATGTAATATTAGTTGAGTGATGCTTACACTCGACTTTCAGTCTATTGGAGCACCTTGTGTGCCTTTGAGTCTGTTCTTGAAGGAAGAGTACATACTGTTATCGTGCGGGTCACTTCCTCTTCTTTTACTCGCGATATATACATTGGCAAAATGTGGGAGAGAAGTAGGGGAAGCGACCATCACCCATGGTCGAAATATCACAGAGAAGAATCCCGACTACTATCATGGGGCTTTCTCCTTATTTCCCGTGTGCTATACATTTTGGTAATGCACGCAAGAACGAAGGGAGGAGAGACCATCACTGGCAGTCGTAATATCAGAGATGAAGAATCCAGATTGTTGTCATACATGTTGGTTCCTCCTTCATTCCCATGTGCTAGACATTTTTGTAATGCATACTCGAATGAAGGCACGAGAAACAACCACTAACGGCCGTAACATTAGAGAGGAACAATCCCGACTATTGTCGTGGCGGGCGCTTCCTCCTTCTTTCCCATGTGCTAGACATTTGGTAATGCACGCGGGAACAAAGGGAGGAGCGACCGGCACCGACGGTAGTAATATCACAGAGGCAGAATCCCGACTGTTGTTGTGGAGGTCGCTTCCTCCTTCTTTCCCATGTGTTATACATTTTGGTCATGCACGCAGGAACGAAGGGAGGAGCGACCAACACCGACGACCGTAATATGAGTGTGCGGGAGTATCCACTATATACACCACCATATTAGTGTGAAGAAGTGTCCATCATATACACCTGTTGGGGATCATAGTAATTTCAAAAATTTCCTACGCCATACAAGGATCTATCTATGGAGAAACCAACAACGAGCAAAGGAGTAGAGCATCTTCATACCTTTGATGATCGATAAGCGGAAGCGTTGCTAGAACGCGGTTGATGGAGTCGTACTCGCAGCGATTCAGATCGTGGTAGATTCCGATCTATGCAACAAACGATGGTGCCTCCGCGTTCAACACATGTACAGCTTGGTGACGTATACTCCTTCTTGATCCAGTAAGGAGAGAGGAGAAGTTGAGGGAGAGCTCCGGCAGCACGACAACGTGGTGACGGTGGAGCTATGTGGTTCTCTGACAAGGCTTCGCCAAGCGCTGCGGAGGAGGAGGAAGAGAGAGGTAGGGCTGCACCGTGGGAGAGAGATGAATTATTGTGTCTCAAAAATCCCAAAACCTCAAGTATATATAGGGGGAAGGAGAGGGAGGGCTTCCTTGGCCCCTCCTCCAAGGAGGAGGAGTTCGGCCGAGCAAGGGAGGAGTCCACCTCCCACAAGGGAGGTGGATCCCTTCCTTTTAAAACTCCTTTTGCCTTATCTCCTTATCCCTAGCTGCATGGGCCTTTAGGGAAGGCCTTTTCCAGCCCAATAAGGGCTGTCCACCTCCTCTAACAACCCATGAACTCCTTTGGTCATCACACCCCACCTGGGGGTCCTCCGGCACCCTCCCAGCACTCCCGGTACACTACCGATGAGCCCAAAACTTTTCCGGTGACCAAAACAGGACTTCCTATATATCAGTCTTTACCTCCGGACCATTCTGGAGCTCCTCGTGAAGTTCGGGAACTCATCCGAGATTCCGAACAATCTTAGGTAACCATATACTATTCCCTTTACAACTCTAGCGTCATCAAACCTTAACTGTGTAGACCCTACGGGTTCGGGAAACATGCAGACATGACCGAGACATCTCTCCGGCCAGTAACCAACAGCGGGATCTAGATATGCATGTTGGTTCCCACATGTTCCACGCTGATCTCATCGGATGAACCACGATGTCAAGGATTCAATCAATCCCGTATGCAATTCCCTTTGTCTACCGGTATGATACTTGCCCGATATTCGATCATCGGTATCCCCATACCTTGTTCAATCTCGTTACCGGCAAGTCTCTTTACTCATTCCGTAACACATCATCCCGTGTCCAACTCCTTAGTCACACTGAGCTTAATATGATTATGAATTACCGAGTGGGCCCAGAGATACCTCTCCGTCACACAGAGTGACAAATCCCAGCCTCGATTCGTGCAACCCAACACACACTTTCGGAGATACCCATAGTGCACCTTTACAATCACCCAGTTACGTTGTGATGTTTGGTACACCCAAAGCACTCCTACGGTATCCGGGAGTTCCACAATCTCATGGTCTAAGGAAATGATACTTGACATTAGAAAAGCTTTAGCAGACGAACAACACGATCTAGTGCTATGCTTAGGATTGGGTCTTGTCCAACACATCATTCCCCAATGATGTGATCCCGTTATCAATGACATCCAATGTCCATCATCACGAAACCATGACCATCTATTGATCAACGAGCTAGCCAACTAGAGGCTCACTAGGGACACAATGTGATCTATATATTCACAAATGTATTACGGATTCCGGTTAATACAATTATAGCATGAATAATAGACAATTATTATGAACTAGGAAATATAATAATAACCACTTTATTATTGCCTCTAGTGCATATTTCCAACAACAACACCATATCGGTGTGAGGGAGTGCCCATCATATACACCATGAGAGATGAGAGTTTTTTAAGGAAGGATTCGCCCATGTTGGGTTGTGTTGAGTTCCTCGTATTTGTCGTCTAATTTATTAATACCCGAATTATGAACACACGAAATATTTGACGACGATGGGATCCCGGAGTGCGATTACTGCTCCGACGACGGGGTTATGTACGACATGCCTCACCTGGAAAACGATAGGTGCTTCACCCTTACGCTGAACGAGGGCTTCGAATACAAGACATTATGTAACAATGACAAGTATGTAATTAAGCATATGACTTGTGTTTTTTTGCTTTATCATGTTTTTCTCATTTTTTATAATTCAACTAGTGCATCCCCTGCTATGCAGGACCTTATGTCTTAGACAAGCTTGCTTTCGAAGATATGGACTGAGAGAACTCTTGTTATAAGTAATCATGTGAAGTTGATATTCGCTCGATATCTTGATGATATGAATGTTGCTCTTTCTTTAGTGTTGTCATGTGAACATCGACTACATGACACTTCACCATACTTGGGCCTAAGGCAAAGCACTAGGGGTAATAAATAGATGATGGGTTGCGAGAGTGACAAAATCCTAAACCCTACTTTATGCGTTATTCCGTAAGCGGATGATTTGGATCCACTTCATCTGTTGAGAAAATGCAACGCCATCACAAGTAGCAATGCCATGCCCTCACCCCGTGAAGACACGACACTTGGACCAGTGAGACTATTGGCACAACAACCTCCTTGTGCTGCCATTGAGCTTAGACCACCTTCCTTCCAACCTTACTACACAACTTTCTTCCACATGTGACACTTGTCTAACCTTATCAACAAGTTCACAAAGATTTGCATCCCTAAGGAAACACAACGCATGGCTTAGGGTGTGCACAATCTGCTGGGGATCGTAGTAATTTCAAAAATTTCCTACGCCATACAAGGATCTATCTATGGAGAAACCAACAACGAGAGAGGTTGTAGAGCATCTTCATACCTTTGAAGATCGTTAAGCGGAAGCGTTACTGTGAACGCGGTTGATGGATTCGTACTCGCAGCGATACAGATCGCGGTGGATTCTGATCTATGTGACGAACTACGACACCTCCGTGTTCAACACACGTGCATCCCGGTGACGTCTCCAACACCTTGAACCAGCAAGGAGGTAGGAAAGGTTGAGGGAGAGAGCTCTGGCGGCACGACGACGTGGTGGCGGTGGAGCTACGTGGTTCTCCGGCAGAGCTTCGCTAAGCTATGCGGAGGACGAGGAGAGAGAGGGGTAGGGTTGCGCCGAGAGAGAGTTTTCGTGTCTCAAATCAGCCCCAACACCTTGGGTATTTATAGGAGGGAGGGAGAGAGGGTGCGCACCCCTAGGGTTACCTCCATAGGGGTGGCGGCAGCCCTAGATGGCTAGGGAGGGCGGTGGACACGGTGGAGAGGAGGGTTGCGCCCTAGGTGGGCCTTGGGCCCTCGTGCGCCTAGGGTTTGCCCCCTCCACCTCTCCTTGCGCCTTGGGCTGATAGGGGAGGGCGCACCAACCCACTTTGGGCTGGTATCCTTCCACCTTTTGGCCCATGAAGACTCTTGGGGCTGGTGGCCCCTCCCAGTGGACCCCAGGAACCCTTTCCGTGGTCCCGGTACGTTACCCGTGATGCCCGAAACGCTTTCGGTGACCAAAATCTCACTTCCTATATATAAATATTTACCTGTGGACCATTCCGGAGCTCCTCGTGACGTCCGGGATCTCATCCGGAACTCCTAGCAACCTTCGGTAACCACATACACTATTTCCCTATAACCCTCGCATCATCGAACCTTAGGTGTGTAGACCTTACGGGTTCAGGAGACATGCAGACCTGAGCGAGGCATCTCTCCAGCCTATAACCAACAACGGGGTCTGGATATCCATGTTGGTTCCCACATGTTCCACGATGATCTCATCGGATGAACCACGATGTCAAGGATTCAATCAATCCCGTATGCAATTCACTTTGTCTATTGGTATGATACTTGCCCGAGATTCGATCGTCGGTATCCCTATACCTTGTTCAATGTCGTTACAGGCAAGTCTCTTTAATCGTTTCATAACACATCATCACGTAGCTAACCCCTTAGTCACACTGAGCTCAATATGATGATGGATTACCGAGTGGGCCCAGAGATACCTCTCCGTCACACGGAGTGACAAATCCCGGTCTCGATTCGTACAACTCAACAGACACTTTCAGAGATACCCGTAGTGCACCTTTATAATCACTCAGTTACGTTGTGACATTTGGTACACCCAAAGCACTCTTACGGTATCTGGGAGTTGCACAATCTCACGGTCTAAGGAGATGATACTTGACATTAGAAAAGCTTTAGCAAGCGAACAACATGATCTAGTGCTATGCTTAGGATTGGGTCTTGTCCATCACATTATTCCCCAATGATGTGATCCCGTTATCAATGACATCCAGTGTCCATGATCGAGAAACCATGATCATCTATTGATCAACGAGCTAGCCAACTAGAGGCTCACTAGGGACACATTATGATCTATATATTCACACATGTATTACGGTTTCTGGTTAATACAATTATAGCATGAATAATAGACAATTATCATGAACTGGAAATATAATAACAACTTTATTATTGCCTCTAGGACAATTATCATGAACTGCGCTACTCTCCGGTTCGAGAGGAGGTACAATTACCTCATCAAGTTCTATTTTCCTCCCACTTACTTCTTTCGAGAGAAACTCTTTCTCTAGAAAGATCCGTTCTTAGCAACAAAGATCTTGCCTTCGGATCTAAGATAGAAGGTGTACCCAATAGTTTCCTTAGGGTATCCTGTGAAGACACATTTTTCCGCTTTGGGTTCGAGCTTCTCTTGTTGAAGTTTCTTCACATAAGCATCGCAGCCCCAAACTTTAAGAAACGACAGCTTAGGTTTCTTACCAAACCATAATTCATACGGTGTCGTCTCAACGGATTTAGACGGTGCCCTATTTAAAGTGAATGCGGCAGTTTCCAATGCATATCCCCAAAATGATAGCGGTAACTCGGTAAGAAACATCATAGATCGCACCATATCCAATAAAGTACGATTACGACGTTCACACACACCGTTACGCTGCGGTGTGCCAGGCAGTGTGAGTTGTGAAACAATTCCACATTTCCGTAGGTGTGTGCCAAACTCATGACTCAAATATTCTCCTCCACGATCACATCGTAGAAACTTTATTTTCTGTTCGCATTGATTCTCCACCTTACTTTGAAATTCCTTAAACTTTTCAAAGGTTTCAGACTTGTATTTCATTAAGTAGACATACCCATATCTACTTAAATCATCAGTTAGGGTGAGAACATAACGATAGCCACCGCGAGCTTCAACGCTCATTGGACCGCATATGTTAGTATGTATTATTTCCAACAAGTTAGTTGCTCGCTCCATTGTTCCGGACAACGGAGTCTTGGTCATCTTGCCCATGAGGCACGGTTCGCATGTGTCAAATGATTCAAAATCAAGTGACTCCAAAAGTCCATCTGTATGGAGTTTCTTCCTGCGCTTTACACTGATATGACCAAGGCAGCAGTGCCACAAGTATGTGGGACTATCATCATCAACCTTACATCTTTTGGTACTCACACTATGAATATGTATAACATCACGATCGAGATTCATCAGGAATAATCCATTAACCAGCGGGGCATGACCATAAAACATTCCACTCATATAAATAGAACAACCATTATTCTCATATTTAAATGAGTAGCCATCTTGCATCAAGCGAGATCACGATACAATGTTCATGCTCAAAGCTGGTACTAAATAACAATTATTAAGGTTTATAACTAATCCCGAAGGTAGATGTAGAGGTAGCGTGCCGACGGCGATCACATCGACCTTGGAACCATTCCCAACGCGCATTGTCACCTCATCCTTGGTCAGCCTACGCTTGTTCCGTAGTTCCTGCTTAGAGTTGCAAATGTGAGCAACAACACCAGTATCAAATACCTAGGAGCTACTACGAGCGCTGGTAAGGTACACATCAATAACAAGTATATCACATATACCTTTGACGTTGCTGGCCTTCTTGTCTACTGAGTACTTGGGGCAATTCCGCTTCAAGTGACCAATTCCTTTGCAGTAGTAGCACTCAGTCTCAGGCTTAGGTCCTTTCTTTGACTTCTTCCCGGCAATTGGCTTATCGGGCGCGGCAACAACTTTGCTGTATTTCTTGAAGTTCTTCTTACCCTTGCCTTTCTTGAAACTGGTGGTCTTATTGACCATCAACACTTGATGCTCTTTCTTGATTTCTACCTCTGCAGATTTCAGCATTGAATACAACTCGGGAATAGTCTTTTCCATAGCTTGCATGTTGTAATTCATCACAAAGCCTTTGTAGCTAGGTGGAAGCAACTGGAGGATTCTGTCAATGACCGCATCATCCGGAAGTTCAACTCCCAGTTGAGTCAAGCGGTTGTGCAACCCAG
Source organism: Hordeum vulgare subsp. vulgare (assembly GCF_904849725.1). Lineage (NCBI taxonomy): Eukaryota > Viridiplantae > Streptophyta > Magnoliopsida > Poales > Poaceae > Hordeum > Hordeum vulgare. The sequence continues at coordinate 419,635,212 of NC_058520.1, read as the reverse complement.
ACATTCTGAGTATGTGCTCCCTGACAGAACTATTCTCCTCCATCTTACAACTAAAGAACTTGTCGAAGACTTCATATCTCTCAACTCGGGCATGAGCTTGAAAAACAAGTTTCAGCTCCTCGAACATCTCATATGCTCCGTGTTGCTCAAAACGCCTTTGGAGCCCCGGTTCTAAACTGTAAAGCAGGCCACACTGAACGAGAGAGTAGTCATCACTCCGCGACTGCCAGGCGTTTCTAGCGTCCTGGTCTGCTGTGGGAACGGGAGGATCACCTAGCGGTGCATCAAGGACATATGCCTTCTTGGAAGCCATGAGGATGAGCATCAAGTTACGAGCCCAATCCGCATAATTGCTACCATAGTCTTTCAGCTTGGTTTTCTCTAGGAACGCGTTGAAGTTGAATGGGACATTTGCGTTGGCCATTGGATCTACAATATTTGTAAAGACAATATTAGACTAAGTTCATGTTAATTAAGCTCATCTAATCAAACTACTAATGAACTCCCACTTAGATCGACATCCCTCTAGTCACCCAAGTGTTACATGATCCACGTCGACTAACTCGTGTCCGATCATCACGTGAGACGAACTAGTCATCAATGGTGAGCATCTCCATGCTTATCGTATCAACCATACGACTCATGTTCGACCTTTTGGTCTCTCGTATTCGAGGCCATGTCTGTACATGCTAGGCTCGTCAAGTCAACCTAAGTGTTTTGCGTGTGTAAACTGGCTTACACCCGTTGTATGCGAACGTTAGAATCTATCACACCCGATCATCACGTGGTGCTTCGAGACAACGAACCTTCGCAACAGTGCACACTTAGGGGAATACTTATCTCGAAATTTTAATGAGGGATCATCTTATATTTTCTACCGTCGTTCTAAGCAATAAGATGTAAAACATGATAAACATCACATGCAATCATATAGTGACATGATATGGCCAATATCATCTTGCTCCTTTGATCATCATCTTCGGGGCACCATGATCATCATCGTCACCGTCATGACACCATGATCTCCATCATTGTGTCTCCGTGAAGTCGTCACGCCAACTATTACTTCTACTACTATAGCTAACCGTTAGCGATAAAGTAAATTAATCAACATGGCGTTGCATCTCATACAATAAATTAAGACAACTCCTATGGCTCCTGCCGGTTGTCATACTCATCGACATGCAAGTAGTGAATCCTATTACAAGAACATGATCAATCTCATACATCACATATGCAACATCACATCCTTTTGGCCACATCACATCACATAGCATACCCTGCAAAAACAAGTTAGACATCCTCTAATTGTTGTTGCAATTATTACGTGGCTGGTTAGGGTTTCTAGCAAGAACATTTCTCACCTACGTGATAGTCATAACGTTCATATGCCAATGCTATTTACCCTTCATAAGGACCCTTTTCATCGAATCCAATTCGACTAAAGTGGGAGAGACAAACACCCGCTAGCCACCTTATGCACCGAGTGCATGTCTGTCGGTGGTATCAATCTCACGTAAGCGTACGTGTAAGGTCGGTCCGGGCCGCTTCATCCCACAATACCGCCGAAAAAAGATAAGACTAGTAACGACAAGCTAGTTGACAAATCAGCGCCCACAACTTTTGTGTTCTACTCGTGCATAGAATCTACGCATAGAACCTTGGCTCGGATGCCACTATTGGGGATCGTAGTGATTTCAAAATTTTCCTACGCCATACAAGGATCTATCTATGGAGAAACCAATAACGAGAGAGGTTGTAGAGCATCTTCATACCTTTGAAGATCGCTAAGCGAAAGCGTTACTATGAACACGGTTGATAGAGTCGTACTCGCAGCGATTCAGATCGTGATGGATTCCGATCTATGTGCCGAACTACGGCACCTCCGCGTTCAACACACGTGCAGCCCGGTGACGTCTCCAACACCTTGAACCAGCAAGGAGGTAGGAGAGGTTGAGGGAGAGAGATCCGGCAGCACGACGGCGTGGTGGCGATGGAGCTACGTGGTTCTCCGACAGAGCTTTGCTAAGCTATGCGGAGGACGAGGAGAGAGAGGGGTAGGGCTGCGCCGAGAGAGAGAGTTTTCATGTGTGAAGTCAGCCCCAACACCTTGGGTATTTAGAGGAGGGAGGGAGAGAGGGTGCGCACCCCTAGGGTTCCCTCCCTAGGGATGGCGGCAACCCTGGATGGCAAGGGAGGGCGGCGACCTGGGTGGAGAGGAGGGATGCGCCCTAGGTGGGCCTTGGGCCCCTCCCGCGCCTAGGGTTTACCCCCTCCACCTCTCCTTGCGCCTTGGGCTGAGAGGGGAGGGCGCACCAGCCCACTTTGGGCTGGTCCCCTTCCACCTTTTGGCCCATGAAGCCTCTTGGGGCTGGTGGCCCCTCACGGTGGACCCCCGGAACCCTTCCGGTGGTCCCGGTACGTTACCGGTGATGCGTGAAACACTTCCGGTGTCCAAAATCTCACTTCCTATATATAAATCTTTACCTCCAGACCATTCCGGAGCTCCTCGTGACGTCCGGGATCTCATCTGGGACTCCTAACAACCTTTGGTAACCACATACACTATTTCCCTATAACCCTGGCGTCATCGAACCTTAAGTGTGTGGACCCTACGGGTCCGGGAGACATGCAGACATGACCGAGACATCTCTCCGGCCAATAACCAACAACGGGGTCTAGATATCCATGTTGGTTCCCACATGTTCCACGATGATCTCATTGGATGAACCACGATGTCAAGGATTCAATCAATCCCGTTTGCAATTCCCTTTGTCTATCAGTATGATACTTGCCCGAGATTCGATCCTCGGTATCCCTAGACCTTGTTCAATCTCGTTATAGGCAAGTATCTTTACTCGTTCCGTAACACATCATCCCGTGGTTATCCCCTTAGCCACCCTGAGCTCAGTATGATGATGGATTACCGAGTGGGCCCAGAGATACCTCTCCATCACACGGAGTGACAAATCCCGGTCTCGATTCATACAACTCAACAGACACTTTCAGAGATACCCGTAGTGCACCTTTATAATCACCCAGTTACGTTGTGACGTTTGGTACACCCAAAGCACTCTTACGGTATCCAGGAGTTGCACAATCTCACGGTCTAAGGAAATGATACTTGACATTAGAAAAGCTTTACCAGACGAACAACACGATCTAGTGCTATGCTTAGAATTGGGTCTTGTCCATCACATCATTCCCCAATCATGTGATCCCGTTATCAATGACATTCAATGTCCATGATCGAGAAACCATGATCATCTATTGATCAACGAGTTAGCCAACTAGGGACACATTATGATCTATATATTCACACATGTATTACGGTTTCTGGTTAATATAATTATAGCATGAATAATACTCCCTCTGTACCTAAATATAAGTCTTTTAAGATATTTCAATAGGTGTCTACATACGGAGCAAAATGAGTGAATCTATACCCTAAAATATGTCTATATACATCCGTATGTAGTCCATTAGTGAAACTCTTAGAAAGACTTATATTTAAGAATGGAGGGAGTAGACAATTAGCATGAACTGGAAATATAATAACAACTTTATTATTGCCTCTAGGGCATATTTCCAACACAAAGCCCACATCAGTGCTGCCAAAATGGATGTTAATAGTGTTGCCATGATGTAAATGCACTACATTATGGTTCGCCATCCTACATAAAAAGGGAATATAGCCAACATTAATCCAGTGCACGCGTGATAGACCCGACATACCATTATAAAGGATATGCAGTGGTTAGCACCTTCATATTATCTTTTTTTTGCCAAGACACGATATATCATAAACAACTGATCTGCATCCTCTCAGCTCGATTCGTTTGGACATTAAGGAGCTGTTCGGAAGACCTCCAGCTCCGTCAAATAGAAGGATCCACGGAGTAGCTGTTTCCCCGCTCCGTAAAGTTTAACTACGGCTCCTGCTGCTCCTGGAGTGGAGTCAGGAAGCGGGAGTGACTCCGAACAGGTCCTAAATTACAAACTAAGAAAACTACCTGCTGGTTTTGCTAGATCTGGCTGATTTTGCACGGGCTTTGCCCTTCAACTCTTCGGTTACTAGAGGTTTGAGGTTGGGGTGAAGATTGGTGGGAGGGTATGAGGCAGAGCAGCATAGTGAAGGGCCACGAGAGCTCGCTGCTACTAGAGGGATGACGGTTTGTGACGATTGGAACGATGAAACAAGTTGGCGGCGAGGTGGCTGAGCGGCGAGTATGGCTATGGATATCAAATGCAACACGTGGAAGGAACTACTTGTTTCCGGTGGAGGGGGCAGAGCAGGCGGAGTTTAGATACATAAATTGTACTGCGCCCAATCCAAAACCAATGAACCAACCACCTGATTTTTTGGGCACTTACACGCATGCCAACAAAAAACCTAAGGCATGAAGAAAAAACACGACATTACAATAGTTGTATGTAACAAACATAGGCGCAGGCAGCCTAGTGGAAGTCCCACCACGCCAAACAAGCAGAGTCGTACAAACCTATACAAGCTGAGACGCCTAATGGTCTGGTTCTATAACATTTCATCCATATACATCATGGTCGTTTCAGCCATAAATCAAATCAGTCACCAAGAAACCATGTGTACTGACACGAAGAGGGTCAACATTGCGAAAAAGTCATGAGGTCTAGGTTGTATCGTGCCATTTTCCTTAGTGGCGTCAAGCGGTGGAGATGATGCGAAAAAGTGATGAGTGTTTTTTTTTGGGATAATTAGATTTATGCTTCTAGTTGTGTCTCACTCGGCTGTTTTACCTCTAATTTTACAAAGTCATCGGTTCTATCCAAGTCACTTCGCTCCTTTTATGATTTTGCCATTTGACCGTTTGACCGTCAGTTTGAAAAGTTCATAACTAATTCATACTAAATCACAAAAATGCAAATAAGATACCAAAATGTTCGGAAAAGCATCACCTATATGTCAGTGTAATTTTCATTCATGACAAAGGTGTTGGAAAGTGCCCATCCAAGTTTTAGCTCTTATGATACCATCATGAATAGTAAAATAAAAAAACTAAAAAAAAACTAAAAAATATTTGGTGGCAAAGAATGACAAATGTTTTAAGTGTTTGCCAAGTTTCATGAGGGAACGACATTCGTGTAAGTCATGGCAAAAAAAATCTGTTTCGGAGTGCTGATTGTTTCTTTTGCCACGACTTCCACGACTGATGAAACTTGGAAAGCATTTAAAACATTTGTCATTCCTTGCCATCAATTTTTTTTAAAAAATTCGATTTTTGTATATTTTACTATTTATGATGGTATCATAAGAGCTAAACTTTGGATGGACACTTTACAACACATTTGTCATGAATGCAAATGACATTGACATATAGATGATGTTTTTTCGAACATTTTGGTATCTTATTTGCATTTTTATGATTAATATAAATTAGTTATGAAGTTTTTAAATTGACGGTCAAACGATCAAAAGCATAAGAGGAGCGAAGTGACTTGGACAGAACCGGAGACCTTTTAAAATTAGGGGTAAAACAGCCGAGTGGGACACAACTAGGGGCATAAATCTAATTATCCCTATTTTTTTGAACACAGTACAGACGCAAGCGTTTACATAAACGCGCATACACTCACCTCTATGAACGTACACACACATACTTTACCCTTATGAGCACCTCCGAAAGACTGAGCGGGCATCATCTTGAGATTTTACGAAGACGTCGTAGACGCCTCGTCGTCGATGAAAACGTCTCCTTTCACTGAAAGATTATCGCTGGAAATCGAAATAAATCCAGAAGTAATGTAATCACGAGGACTTGAACCTTGATGAGCTGAGGATATCACTGTCCCTCTAACCATCCAATCAGAGGTTGGTTTGTAATTTTTTTTTATGAATATTAGGGGGTGTTTCTTTACAGGGACTTTTTGCTCTAGGGACTAAAAAAATCTCTTTTAGTCTCATGTGAAAGAAACATGATGGACTTTTAGGGACTAAAAGGGGATATTTGGGATTAAAGGAAGAAGTCCGTATGAGAGGGTCTTTTTCAGACTTTTTTGACACTTTTTCCAACAGTGCCCATACTTTTAACATGTCATTTTAATAACTTTTACTCCATCCGTTCCTAAATATAAGACCTTTTAGATATTCCACTATAAAATACATACGGATGTATATAGACACATTTTAGAGTATAGATTCACTCATTTTGCTCCGTATGTAGTCCATAGTGAAATGTCTAAAATGTCTTATATTTAGGAACGGAGGGAGTAGTACATTAGGTAACATGGTCTTTTTGCATGTTATTTAATGACCTCTAGTCTTTGTTTAGTCTCCGGAAAGAAACGGGTAGGGACTACAGACTTTTTATTTAAGACTAAGAAAAGTCTTAGGACTTTTTAAAAAAACAGGCCCTTACTTCCTTCATATCGAAAGCGTTTTTATATCATGAAACAAATGAGTGCGGACGTTTGGAGCCGAAATTTTTGAATAATTCAAAATTCAAATTTTTCGGTTTAAAAAAATCTGAAAAAACATGAAAGTAAAGAAGGATGTTATGCGTATGTGTGCAAAAATTTAGGATGAAATATCTTAAAATACGATCTGCACAAAAAAAACAAATTCATGATTTGAAATGATGAATAGTGTGATGTGTAAAAAAGCCTCAGATTTGTCTTTTTTGCGCAGCCCTCATTTTAATGTATCTTTTTCTGAAAAATTACACATATGTGTGTTACGCCTTGACTTATCCCTGTATTTTTTTCAGAATTTTTTAAAATGTAAAAATATGAATTTTTTTTGAAATTTGAGTTTCAAATTTAAAGGGCTCCGTGAAGCTCGGGAGCCAAAAGCAATTTCCGGAAACAAATACAATAGGTTGTATGCGAAAAGGTAAAAGGCACTATTTCACCAGCTCCTGTTCTCCGCTGCGCATAGACCGCCATAGACGAGCCTCGATGATGCGATTCACGGTAACATCTCCTCAACGCGCCTGCAGATATCGTTGGAACAGGCAGTGGTGGGATTAACAACGACGACGGATCCGCGCGCCGAGTCACATGAACACGGAGAAGTCGAACTGGAGACGATATGCGCGGTGCAGACGCCGACCGGTCTTCCAAAACGGCGAGCCCTCCGTCCTCAGCTGTTGCCACTAGTCGACCCTAGGCACCAGCACCTCGCAGCGTCCTAGCGCCACTGTAGCGGTATAGTAGGAGACATACGTTACGTGTTGGCAGCCCTCTCCCGTGCAGCAGGAAGAAAGCATGGCCCCCCTCCCCGCCCCTCCCGTAGCAGAAAAGCAGAGAGCCTGGCTCTACCTAGGTTGCACAGAGCCGTCCGGACGTCGGCAGGCCAACCGGACGCCTTCTTTGCTGACCTTTGACTCTCTCTCTCTCTCTCTCCACGGTAAGATGGGTGATGGATGGAACAAGGTCTGTTGCGATCTTCAACACACAACAGAGTGAATGTGGATCTACGTGCTCGTGGGGACAAAACGTAGGATCTGGCGACGCGACTTGACATGCTCTCTTTCTCTCTCTAGAGTCATAGACTGCCTACTTGGACAGAGATGCACATTGCTCCCTGGGCAGCTTTTCCATTTACTCACTTGACCTGAGCCATCCTCTTCGGCTGTCCGATGACTATTGGTGGGATCCATGGATGTCGGGTCAGTCTCAGTCTCCTTCCCTTGCCTTCTTTTTGGACGAGCCAGAGGCAAAATGTTTGCCCAGCCGTTTGACCACTGCCAAGAACGTCCTCGATGGTTCAGCTGCACGTGCAAGTAGTATGAGGGCAACTCCAACGCGGTACACTAAGGGCCTATTTGGTTGCAAATTAATTTTACGAAGCCAAAGTGTGACAAGCCCAACACAGCCATCCATTTTGTCCGTTTAGGTCATCCGAACACAAAAGTTGGTTCAACAGCATGATTCAAATGAACACGCGTGCCCGCCTGCTATTCGCTTGTTGTTCATTCCGACCCAAACTGAACGCATAACTGGACCACCAATGGGTCCGCGGCGGATAAAACTGGGCGCTTTCATCATCTGCTCTCGTCCGCTCCTCCCCTCTCGTGTCCGCCCTGGTCCCACCTATCAGCGGACGCGAAGACCGCCCTAGTCCCACCTCTAGCAGGCTGGCTCTGCACCTGCTACTACATGGACAACGACGACGACGTCGGCGCTCCCTCCGGCGAGCTATGGCGGGGACTGCATGACTCACGGGGACTCCATCCCTAGGTGGCACGATGCAGCGAAGCAGCGGGCAGAGGGGTCCTAGAGCTCGAGCAGGAGCTCTGCTTGCGACAATGGCGCGACGAGGCGAAAAGCTGCGGCTGGCGGGGACGAGTGACGCGGGGGAAACGAGACGACTACACGCGACCTAGAGCATGACTACGCACGCGCCAGGCAAGCATCTGACGCGAGGATGGGCGCGCGCACTTCTGTGAAGAACAAGATCCAGAGAACCCTTAGAATGAGGATGGGCATTGGTGCCGCGGCGGAGGAGCCGCCGCAAGACAGACGCGAAGACCGCCCTGAGGAACGGTGCCGACGGGTCGGCAGCAGCCAGGTCGCGCGCCACACGGCAGAGGGAGCAGAGGAAAGTTGTGCCTTCCATGCCGACAGCCTCACTTGTCCTCTTTCTTGCACTTCATGCGTTGGGTTCATCCAGAGGCTGTGCGTGTCCGTCTCATGTGCGCTAGGCGGACGGGCGATCCAAACGAACAAAATCCGGACAATATCCGTGTCCGTTTGGGTCATCCCGTTGGAGTTGCTCTAATAAATCAGTGTAAAATGTTTGAATCTAACAACCTAGATATTTTTTGCTATCAACGTCGGCCATCAAACATGTATGGTCTGGATGTCGAAATCTTACAAACCCACATCAAATAGCATATTTGCAACTTCTTGATCATTTTATTTTCTAAATGATAACACCCACACATATTGTTGGAAATATACCCTAGAGGCAATAATAAATTAGTTATTATTATATTTCTTTGTTCATGATAATCGTTTATTATCCATGCTATAATTGTATTGATTGGAAACACAATACTTGTATACATAGACAAAACACTGTCCCTAGTAAGCCTCTAGTTGACTAGCTCGTTGATCAAAGATGGTCAAGGTTTTTCCTGACCATAGGCAAGTGTTGTTACTTGATAACGGGATCACATCATTAGGAGAATCATGTGATGGACAAGACCCAAACTATGAACGTAGCATATTGATCGTGTCGTTTTATTGCTATAGTTTTCTGCGTGTCAAGTATTTGTTCCTATGACCATGAGATCATATAACTCACTGGCACCGGAGGAATACCTTGTGTGTATCAAACGTCACAACGTAACTGGGTGAATATAAAGATTCTCTGCAGGTATCTCCGAAGGTGTCCGTTGAGTTAGTATGGATCAAGACTGGGATTTGTCACTGTGTGTGACGGAGAGGTATCTCGGGGCCCACTCGGTAATACAACATCACACACAAGCCTTGCAAGCAATGTGAATTAGTGTATGTCACGGGATCTTGTATTACGGAACGAGTAAAGTGACTTGCCGGTAAACGAGATTGAAATAGGTATGCGGATACCGACGATTGAATCTCGGGCAAGTAACACACCGAAGGACAAAGGAATGACACACGGGATTATATGAATCCTTGACACTAAGGTTCAACCGATAAGATCTTCGGAGAATATGTAGGATCCAATATTTGCATCTAGGTCCCACTATTGTATATTGACCGAGGAGTCTCTCGGGTCATGTCTACATAGTTCTCGAACCCGCACGGTCTGCACACTTAAGGTTCGACAATGTTTTGTGCGTATTTAAGTTATATGGTTGGTTATCGAATGTTGTTCGGAGTCCCGGATGAGATCACAGACGTCACAAGGGTTTCTGGAATGGTCCGGAAACAAAGATTGATATATAGGATGACCTCATTTGATTACCGGAAAGTTTTCGGACATTATCGGGAATGTACGGGAGTGACGAATGGGTTCCAGATGTTCACCGGGGGGGGGGGGGCAGCCCATCCGGGGGAAGCCCATAGGCCTTAGGGTGCCGCACCAGCCCACTGCCCAAGAGGCCCTATGCGCAAGAGATAAAGAAATCAAATGAAAAAAGGGAAAGTGGAGGGACTCCACCTTCCAATCCTAATTGGACTAGGATTGGAGGAGGACTCTGATACGTCTCCAACGTATCTATAATTTTTGATGGTTCCATGCTATTATCTTGTCAACTTTGGATGTTTTATATGCATGAATATGCTATTTTATATCTTTTTTGGGACTAGCCTATTAAGTCAGTGCCAAGTGCCAGTTTCTGTTTTTTCCGTGTTTTTGGCCCATTTTCAGACGGAGTCCAAATGGAATGAAACTTTACGATGATTTTTTTTGGACCAAAAGAGACCCACGAAGCTTTGGAAGAAGGCCAGATGGGCCACGAGGGAGTCACAAGCCCTCAAGCCGCCACCATCCCCTCGGTGGTGGCGAGCAGACTTGTGACCTCCTCGTGGGCCCAACCGACGTAATTCCACCACCATAAATTCCTATAAATTCAGAAACCTCCAGAAAGAAACCTAGATCGTGAGTTCCGCCGCCGCAAGCCTCTGTAGCCACCAAAAACCAATATGGAGCCCGTTCTGGCACCCTGCCGGAGGGGGAATCCATCCCCGGTGGCCATCTTCATCATCCCGGCGATCTCCATGACGAGGAGGGAGTAGTTCTCCCTCGGGGCTGAGGATATGTACGAGTAGCTATGTGTTTGATCTCTCTCTCTCTCGTGTTCTTGAGATGTCTTGATCTCGATGTACCATGGGCTTTGCTACTATAGTTGGATCTTATGATGTTCTTCCCCCTCTCCCTCTTGTAATGAATTGAGTTTCCCCTTTGGAGTTATCTTATCGGATTGAGTCTTTGAGAACACTTGATGTATGTCTTGCACCTGTCTATCTGCTATGACCAACTTGCGGGTTTGTGAAAATTGGGAACCTATGCATATGGGTTGGCACACGTGGATTCATGTGAGTACTTGATGTATGTTTTGGTGATCAACTTGCGGGTTCATGACATTGGGAACCTATGCACAGGGGTTGGCACACGTTTTGACTCTCTGGTAGAAACTTTGGGGCACTCTTTGTAGTTCTATGTGTTGGTTGAATAGATGATTGTGAGATTATGTGATGCATATCGTATAATCATGCCCACGGATACTTGAGGTAACAATGGAGTATCTAGGTGACATTAGGGTCTTGGTTGATATGTATCTTAAGGTGTTATTCTAGTCCGAACTCTATGATAGATCGATCAGAAAGAATAACTTTGTGGTGGTTTCGTACCCGACAATAATCTCTTCGTTTGTTCCTCGCTATTAGTGACTTTGGAGTGACTCTTTATTACATGTTGAGGGCTAGTTATATGATCCAATTATATTATCATTGTTGAGAGAACTTCACTAGTGAAAGTATGAACCCTAGGCCTTGTTTCCACGCATTGCAATACCGTTCGTGCTCACTTTTACCATTTGTTACCTTGCTGTTTTTGTAATTTCAGATTACAAAAACCTATATCTACCATCCATATTGCACTTGTTTCACCTTCTCTTCGCCGAACTAGTGCACCTATACAATTTACCATTGTATTGGGTGTGTTGGGGACACAAGAGGCTCTTTGTTATTTGGTTGCAGGGTTGCTTGAGAGACACCATCTTCATCCTACGCCTCCCACAGATTGATAAACCTTAGGTCACCCACATGAGGGAAAAATGCTACTGTCCTACAAAACTTTGCACTTGGATGCCCAACAACGTCTACAAGGAGAAGGTTGCGTAGTAGACATCAAGCTCTTTTCTGGCGCCGTTGCCGGGGAGGCTAGGTAAGCGGCGCTAACATCCCGTCAACGAAGCTCTTTTTTGGTGCCGTTGCCGGGGAGGTTAGCGCTTGAAGGTATATCTTTAGATCTTGCAATCGAATCTTTTTTGTTTCTTGTTCTTTCACTGAAAACTACAAAAAAAATGGAATTGAGGATGCCTCTTATGCTCCATCTTTTCAATGTCTTTCGTGAGCATGATGTGAAGGAAAATTGTGCTCAAGTGCTGAAAGAAGAGTTACATAGAATTCTTGGCATAGAATATGTGAATGATGAGCATGATTGCAATGTTCTTAGCATGAATTCTATGAATACCCATGATGCTAATGATATGCAAAGCCACAAGCTTGGGGATGCTATATTTGATGAAGATGATCTTTTTAGTTCTTCCACTTTGAATGATCAAAATCATTTTGATGAAAGCATGCCCCCTATCTATGATGATTATTGTGAGGATACTTATGCTTTAAAGAAGAGGGATGATAAAACTTGTCATACTCTCGAGAACCCTTTTGCTAAACCTTGCTTTTTCATTGTGGACACAATTTGTAGTGCTCAAGTCTTTTACGATACTCCCACTACTATTCTTCAAAATAGATTTCCTTATGTGGAGAGTAGTAAAATTCCTATGCTTGTAGATCATGAAAAGAAAGCCTTAGGTGTTGGTTATATTGTTGAATTCATTCATGATGCTACTGAAAATTACTATGAGAGAGGATCATATGCTTCTACTTATTGCAATAGTATCAAGCTTCCTCTCCATATGTTGAAATTTTTGAAGCTATGCTTGTTTTGCCTTCCTATGCTAGTTGATTCTTGCTTCAATAAATTGTTTGATCACAAAATCCCTATGCATAGGAAGTGGGTTAGACTTAAATGTGCTAGCCATATGCTCCATGATGCTCTCGTTGTGTTTCAATCCTTACCTTTTATGTGAGCATCATTGAAATCAATGCCCAGCTAAGGGCGTTAAACGATAGCGCTTGTTGGGAGGCAACCCAATGAATAAATTTTTCTTTTCTTTTTGCTTCCTGTTTTGTTTTCTCCACACCATCATAATTCTGTTATGATTGTGTCTTTTGTGTTTCTTTTTGTGTTTGTGCCAAGCAAAACCATTATGATTAGTCTTGGGGATGATCGTTTGGTCATGCTGGAAAAGACGGAAACTTTCTGCTCACGAAAAGATTTTTTATTTTTTTATGTAAGAGCTTTTGAGTTGATTATTTTTTCTGCGGATTGCGACGCAAATTCTTCAGACTGTCGTAATTTTTTAGAATTTGTGAAGTACCAGAGGTATACGAAATATACAGATTGCTACAGACTGGTCTGCTGTTAACAGATTCTGTTTTTGTTGAGTTGGTTGCTTATTTTTATGAAACTATGGATAGTATCGGAGGGTATTAGGCATGGAAGATTAAAAATACAGTAACCCAACATCAGCATAAGTAGAATTTAAGGTTGCTACAGTACCTAAGGAAGTGGTGGTTTGCTTTCTCATACTAATGTTATCACGAGTTTCTGTTTAAGTTTCCTGTTGTGAAGTTTTCAAGTTTTGGGTGAAGTTCTTATGGAAAAAGAGATGAAGAGTGGCAATAGCTCAAGCATGGGGATGCCCAAGGCACCCCAAGAGATTCAAGGATTTCGTAAAAGCCTAAGCTTGGGGATGCCCCGGGAAGGCATCCCCTCTTTCGCCTTTGATCCATCGGTAACGTTACTTGGGGCTATATTTTTATTCACCACATGTTATGTGTTTTTTCTTGGAGCGTCTTTTATCGTAGAAGTATTTTTTTGTCACAATCATCCTTGCTCCACACCTAGAGAGAGACATGCACTCACCGTGATTTTGTCGAGCTTCACTTATAAACTTTGGTAGACAATTCAGCTCACATGTGCTTCACGTATATCTTTTGAGCTAGATACTTTTGCTCTATGTGCTTCACTGTATCTTTTAGAGCGCAGCGGTGCGTGGCTTGGTAGTTGATCTATGCTTTGAAATTAGTCTATAAAGGGGTAGTTATCCAAAGGGATACGAAAACTTCCACCTTCATGTGCATTGAATAGTTAGAGAAGTTTGATTCATCTCAATTAGTTTTGAGTTGTGGTTTTGGTAATATTGAAGTTATGCTAGTAAGGTGTTGTGGATCTAGAAATACTTGTGTTGAAGTTAGTGATTCCCGTAGCATGCACGTATGGTGAACCACTGTGTGATGAAGTTTGAGCATGATTAGTCTTTTGATTGTCATCATTTGTGTGGCGGTCGGGATCGCGCGATGGTTTATACCTACCAACCCTTCCCCTAGGAGTATGCGTTGAATGCTTTGTTTCGATTACTAATAGAACTTTTGCAACAAGTATATGAGTTCTTCATGACTAATGTTGAGTCCATGGTTTAAATGCACTTTCACCTTCCACCATCACTATCTTCTTAGTGCCGTGCAACTTTCGCCGGTGCACAAAACCCACCATTTGCCTCCCTCAAAACAGCCACCATACCTACCTACTATGGCTTTTTCAAAGTCATTCCGAGATATATTGCCATGCAACTACCACCATGACATGTGCCACCACGTCTACATTGCCATTGCATGATCGTAAGAGAGCTAGCATGATGTTTCCATTAATGTCTATGCCATGCTAGATCATTGTCACAGTACACTACCGAAGGCATTCCATATAGAGTCATCGTTGCTCTAAGTTTTGAGTTGAAAGTGTGATGATCATCATTGATGGAGCATTGTCCCATGTGTGGAAATAAAAGAGGCCAAAGATGCCCACCCAAATAAAAAAAATAAAATTAAAAAGAAGAGGCCAAAGAGCCCACGAAAAAAATATATAAAAAAAGAGAGAAAAAGAGAGATGGGACAATGCTATCACTTTTCCACACCTGTGCATATTAAGCACCATGATCTTCATGATTGAGAGTATCTCATTTTGTCACCACCATATAGCTAGTGGGAAACTTTCATTATATAACTTGGCTTGTATATTCCAATGATAGGCTTCCTCAAAATTGCCTTAGGTCTTCGTGAGCAAGCAAGTTGGATGGACACCCACTAGTTTTCTTTAAGAGCTTTGACATACTCTTAGCTCTAGTGCATCATTTGTATGGCAATCCCTACTCATTCACATTGATATCTATTGATGAGCATCTCCACAGCTTATTGATATGCCTAGTTAATGTGATCATCTTCTCCTTTTTTTGTCTTGCAACCTCCACCACACTCCACACCACTTATAGTGCTAAAACCATGGCTCACGCTCTTGTATTGCGTGAGAGTTGAAAAGGTTTGAGAAAGTAAAGGTGTGAAACAATTACTTGGCCAATACCGGGGTTGTGCATGATTTATATTCGTTGTGGAATGATGATAGAGCATAGCCAGACTATATGCTTTTGTAGGGATAACTTTCTTTTGGCCTTGTTATTTTGAAAGTTCATGATTACCTTGCTAGTTTGCTTGAATTATTATTGTTTCCACGTCAATAGCAAACTATTGTTTTGAATCTAATGGATCTGAACATTCATGTCACGTGAGAGAAGTTACAAAGGACAACTATGCTAGGTAGCATGCAACATCAAAAATTCATTCTTTATCACTTCCCTACTCGAGGACAAGAGGAGTTAAGCTTGGGGATGCTTGATACGTCTCCAACGTATCTATAATTTTTTATGGTTCCATGCTATTATCTTGTCAACTTTGGATATTTTATATGCATGAGTATGCTATTATATATATTTTTGGGACTAACCTATTAACTCAGTGCCAAGTGCCAGTTTCTGTTTTTTCCGTGTTTTTGGCCAATTTTCAGACGGAGTCCAAATGGAATGAAACTTTACGATGATTTTTTTGGACCAAAAGAGACCCTGAAGCTTTGGAAGACGACCAGATGGGCCACGAGGGAGTCACAAGCCCTCACGCCGCCACCCCCCCCCCCCCCCCCCGATGGTGGCGAGCAGGCTTGTGACCTCCTCTTGGGTCCAACCGACGTAATTCCACCGCCATAAATTCCTATAAATACAGAAACCTCCAGAAAGAAACCTAGATCGGGAGTTCCACCGCTGCAAGCCTCTGTAGCCACCAAAAACCAATCTGGAGCCCGTTCTGGCACCCTGCTCGAGGGGGAATCCATCTCCGGTGGCCATATTCATCATCTCGGCGATCTCCATGACGAGGAGGGAGTAGTTCTCCCTCGGGGCTGAGCGTATGTACCAGTAGCTATGTGTTTGATCTCTCTCTCTCGTGTTCTTGAGATGTCTTGATCTCGATGTACCATGGGCTTTGCTACTATAGTTGGATCTTATGATGTTCTTCCCCCTCTCCCTCCTGTAATGAATTGAGTTTCCCCTTTGGAGTTATCTTATCGGATTGAGTCTTTGAGAACACTTGATGTATGTCTTGCACGTGTCTATATGCTATGATCAACTTGCGGGTTTGTGACAATTGGGAACCTATGCATATGGGTTGGCACACGTGGATTCATGTGAGTACTTGATGTATGTTTTGGTGATCAACTTGCGGGTTCGTGACATTGGGAACCTATGCACAGGGGTTGGCACACGTTTTGACTCTCTGGTAGAAACTTTGGGGCACTCTTTGAAGTTCTATGTGTTGGTTGAATAGATGATTCTGAGATTATGTGATGCATATCGTATAATCATGCCCACGGATACTTGAGGTGACAATGGAGTATCTAGGTGACATTAGGGTCTTGGTTGATATGTATCTTAAGGTGTTATTCTAGTACGAACTCTATGATAGATCGATCAGAAAGAATAACTTTGTGGTGGTTTCGTACCCGACAATAATCTCTTCGTTTGTTCCTCGCTATTAGTGACTTTGGAGTGACCCTTTGTTACATGTTGAGGGCTAGTTATATGATCCAATTATGTTATCATTGTTGAGAGAACTTCACTAGTGAAAGTATGAACCCTAGGCCTTGTTTCCACGCATTGCAATACCGTTCGTGCTCACTTTTACCATTTGTGACCTTGCTGTTTTTGTAATTTCAGATTACAAAACCTATATCTACCATCCATATTGCACTTGTTTCACCTTCTCTTCGCCGAACTAGTGCACCTATACAATTTACCATTGTATTGGGTGTGTTGGGGACACAAGAGGCTCTTTGTTATTTGGTTGCAGGGTTGCTTGAGAGATACCATCTTCATCCTACGCCTCCCATGGATTGATAAACCTTAGGTCACCCACTTGAGGGAAAATTGCTGCTGTCCTACAAACCTCCGCACTTGGAGGCCCAACAACGTCTACAAGGAGAAGGTTGCGTAGTAGACATCAGACTCCTCATCGCCCCCCTTCGGTCGACCCCTTGAGGCTCCCTTGAGCCTCAAGGCAGGTCCCTCCCCCTCCCTCCTATATATACTGAGGTATTAGGGCTGATTTGAGACAACTTTGCCACGGCAGCCCGACCACATACCTCCACGGTTTTTCCTCTAGATCATACTTCTACGGAGCTCGAGCGGAGCCCTGCTGAGATAGATCACCACCAACCTCCGGAGCGTCGTCACGCTGCCGGGGAACTTATCTACGTCTCCGTCTCTCTTGCTGGATCAATAAGGCCGAGATCATCGTCGAGCTATACGTGTGATGAATGCGGAGGTGCCGTCCGTTCGGCACTAGATCGGAGCGGATCGTGGGACGGATCGTGGGACGGTTCGTGGGACGGTTCGCGGGGCGGATCGAGGGACGTGAGGATGTTCCACTACATCAACCGCGTTTCTTAACGCTTCCTACTGTGCGATCTACAAGGGTACGTAGATCGGAAATCCCCTCTCGTAGATGGACATCACCATGATAGGTCTTCGTGCGCGTAGGAATTTTTTTGTTTCCCATGGGACGTTCCCCAATAGTGGTATCAGAGCCAGGTTCATGCGTAGATGTTATCTCGAGTAGAACACAAAAGTTTTTGTGGGCGGTGATGTGCGATTTCTGCCCTCCTTAGTCTTTTCTTGATTCCGCGGTATTTTTGGATCGAAGTGGCTTGGACCGACATTACTCGTACGCTTACGAGAGACTGGTTTCATAGCTATGAGTAACCCCGTTGCTCAAAGATGACTGGCGAGTGTCGGTTTCTCCAACTTTAGTTGAATCAGATTTGACCGAGGAGGTCCTTGGAGAGAGGTTAAATAGAAATTCATACATCTCTGTTGTGGTGTTTGCGTAAGTAAGATGCGATCCTACTAGATACCATGGCAACCACGTAAAACATGCAACAACAATTAGAGGACGTCTAACTTGTTTTTGCACGGTATGCTTGTGATTTGATATGGCCAACGACGTGATGTGATATATTGGATGTATGAGATGATCATGTTGTAATAGTTAATATCGACTTGCACGTCGATGGTACGGCTACCGGCAGGAGCCATAGGGTTGTCTTTAAACTAACGTTTGTGTTTGCAGATGCGTTTACTATATTGCTAGGAAGTAGCTTTAGTAGTAATAGCATAAGTAGCACGACAACCCCGATGGCGACACGTTGATGGAGATCATGATGATGGAGATCATGGTGTGGCGCCGGTGACAAGAAGATCGTGCAGGTGCTTTGGTGATGGAGATCAAGAAGCACATGATGATGGCCATATCATGTCACTTATGAATTGCATGTGATGTTAATCCTTTTATGCACCTTATTTTGCTTAGAACGACGGTAGCATTATGAGGTGATCTCTCACTAAAATTTCAAGACAAAATTGTGTTCTCCCCGACTGTGCACCGTTGCTACAGTTCATCGTTTCGAGACACCACGTGATGATCGGGTGTGATAGACTCAACGTTCACATACAACGGGTGCAAAACAGTTGCACACGCGGAACACTCGGGTTAAACTTGACGAGCCTAGCATGTGCAGACATGGCCTCGGAACACAAGAGACCGAAAGGTCGAGCATGAATCATATAGTTGATATGATTAGCATAGAGATGCTTACCACTGAAACTATTCTCGACTCACGTGATGATCGGACTTGAGATAGTAGATTTGGATCATGTACCACTCAAATGACTAGAGAGATGTACTTTTTGAGTGGGAGTTCTTAAGTAATATGATTAATTGAACTAATTATCATGAACATAGTCTAATGGTCTTTGTGAATTAAGATGTAGCTTGCGCTATAGCTCTACTGTTTTTATATGTTCCTAGAGAAAATTTAGTTGAAAGTTCATAGTAGCAACTTTGCGGACTTAGTCCGTAAAACTGAGAATTGTCCTCATTGCTGCGCAGAAGGCTTATGTCCTTAATGCACCACTCGTTGTGCTGCACCTCGAGCGTCGTCTGTGGATGTTGCGAACATCTTACATACACGTTTTTGATGACTACGTGATAGTTTAGTGCGCAATACTTAATGGCTTAGAAGCAAGGCGCGGAAGACGTTTTGAAAACGTCGCAGAACATAAGAGATGTTCAAGGAGATGAAATTGAGATTTCATGCTCGTGCCCTTGTTGAGAGATATAAGACCTCCAACAAGATTCTTTGACTACAAAGTAAAGGAGAAAAGCTCAAAATTGTTGAGCATGTTCTCAGATTGTCTGAGTACAACAATCGCTTGAATCAAGTGGGAGTTAATCTTCCAGACGAGATAGGATGGTTCTCCAAAGTCACTGCCACTAAGCTGCTAGAGCTTCGTGATGAACTATAACATATCAAGGATAGATACAATGATCCTTGAGCAATTCGCGATGTTTGACACTGCAAAATTAGAAATCAATAAGGAGCATCAATAGTTGATGGTTAGTAAAACCACTAAGTTTCAAGAAAGGCAAGGGCTAGAAGGGATACTTCGTGAAACGGCAAAACAGTTGCTGCACTAATGAAGAGACCCAAGATTAAACCCAAACCCGAGACTAAGTGCTTCTGTTATGAGGGGAACGGTCACTGAGGCGGAGCTACCCTAGATGCTTGGTAGATAAGAAGGCTGGCAAAGTCGACAGAAGTATATTTGATATACATGATGTTGATGTGTACTTTACTAGTACTCCTAGTAGCGCGAGGGTATTGGATACCGGTTCGGTTACTAAGTGATTAGTAACACGAAATGAAAGCTATGGAATAAATGGAGACTAGCTAAAGGCGAGGTGACGATACGTGTTGGAAGTGTTTCCAATGTTGATATGATCAAACGTCGCACGCTCCCTCTACCATCGGGAATTGTGTTAAACCTAAATAATTGTTATTTGGTGCTTGCATTAAGCATGAACATGATTGGATCGTGTTTATTGCAATACGATTATTCATTTAAAAAGAATAATGGTTACTCTATTTGCTTGAATAATCACCTTCAATGGTTTATTGAATCTCGATCGTAGTGTTACACATGTTCATGATATTGGTGCCAAAAGATACAAGGTAATGATGATAGTACCACTTACTTGTGGCACTGCCGCTTGAGTCGTGTTGGTATAAATTGCATGAAGAGGCTCTATACTGATGGATCTTTATACTCACTTGATTTTGAATCACTTGTGACATGCAAATCATACCACATGAGCAAGGCCTTGTTTTCATTGAGATGAGACAAGATAGTAACTTGTTGGAAGTAATACATTTTGATGTATGCAGTCCAATGGGTGCTGAGGCACGCAGTGGATATCATTATGTTCTTACTTCAATGACGATTTGAGTAGATACAAGAGTATTTACTTAATGAATCACAAGTCTGAAATATTGAAAAAGTTCAATTCTGTTTCAGAGTGAAGTTCGTCGTAACAAGAGGATAAACTATCTACGATATGATCATAGAGATGAATATCTGAGTTGTGAGTTTTGGTACACAGTTAAGACAATGTGGAAGTTGTTTCACAATTCATGCCACCAAGAACACCATGGTGTGATGGTGTCATACCCGCGACCTATTTGATATGGTGCATGCTATGATGTCTCTTATCGAATTACCACTATCACTTATGTGTTATGCATTAGAGACAACCACATTCACTTTAAATAGGGCACCGTGTAATTCCGTTGAGATGACACATTATAGACTGAGGTTTAGAGAAATCTAAGCTGTCGTTTCTTGAAAGTTTGGAGCTGCGACACTTATGTGAAAAAGTTTCACTCTGATAAGCTCGAACCCAAAGCGGATAAATGCATCTTCATAGGATATCCAAAACAGTTGGGTACATCTCCTATCTCAGATCCGGAAGCAAAGTGTTTGTTTCTAGAAACGGGTCCTTTCTCGAGGAAAGGTTTCTCTCGAAAGAATTGAGTGGGAGGGTGATAGAACTTGATGAGGTTATTGAACCATCACTTCAACTAGTGTGTACCACGGCGCAGGAAGTTGTTCCTGTGGCGCCTACACCAATTGAAGTGGAAGCTGATGATAGTGATCATTGAGCATCAGATCAAGTTACTACAGACCTCGTAGGTCGACAAGGTCGCGTACTACTACAGAGTGGTACGGTAACCCTGTCTTGGAGGTCATGTTGTTGAACAACAATGAACCTACGAGTTATGGAGAAGCAATGGTGGGCCCGGATTCCGACAAATGGCTGGAGGCCATGAAATCCGAGAGAGAATCCATGTATAAAACAAAGTGTAGACTTTGGAAGAACTGCTTGATGGTAGTAAGACTATTAAGTAAAGATGGATCTTTAAAAGGAAGACACACGATGATGGTGATAAGTCACTATTAAGAAAAGCTCGACTTGTCGCAAAGATGTTTTCGACAAAGATCAAAGAGTTGACTATGATGTGACTTTCTCACTCGTAGCGATGCTAAAAGTATGTTGGAATTATGTTAGTAGTTGCTGCATTATTTGTGAAATATTGCACATAGGAAGTCAAAACATTGTTTCCTCGACGGTTTCCTTGAGGAAAGATTGTATGGGATACAATCAGAATGTTTTGTCGATCCTAAGGATACTAACAAGTATGCAAGCTCCACCGATCCTTCAATGGATTGGTGCAAGCATCTCGGAGTTGGAATATACACTTTGATGAGATGATCAAAGATTTTGGGTTTGTACAAGGTTTATGAGAAACTTGTATTTCCAAAGAAGTGAGTGAGAGCACTATAGAATTTCTGATAAGTATATGTGGTTGAAATATTGTTGATCAGAAGTAATATAGAATTTCTGTGAAGCATAAAAGATTGTTTGAAAGAAGTTTTTCAAAGGAATACCTGGATTGAGCTACTCTAACGTTGCGCATTGATACGCCTCAAACGTATCTATAATTTTTGATGGTTTCACGCTGTTATCTTGTCAACTTTGGATGTTTTATATACCTTTTATATATTTTTTGGGACTAACTTATTAATTCAGTGCCAAGTGCCAGTTCGTGTTTTTTCTGTGTTTTTGACTCTTTTCAGATCTGATTTTGGAACGGAGTCCAAATGGAATAAAATCCCCGAAATAAATTTTTCCAGAACAGAAGAAGATCAGGAGGCTTGAGGGCCAAGGCATGGGGCCCACAGGGAGCCCACAAGCCCTGTTGTCACGGCCAGGGGGGCCGCGGTAACCAGGCTTGTGGCCTCCCTCACGCTCCCCTGCCCTAGCTCTTTGGCCTATAAATTCCCTAAAATCGCAGAAAAAATCAGGGCATCCACGAAAACACTTTTCCGCCGCCGCAAGCCTCCGTTTCCGCGAGATCTCATCTGGAGACCCTTCCCGGTGCCCCGACGGAGGGGACTTTGGAGTTGGAGGGCTTCTACATCAACATCATCGCCTCTCCAATGACTCGTGAGTAGTCCACTTCAGACCTACGGGTCCGTAGTTAGTAGCTAGATGGCTTCTTCTCTCTCTTGGATGTTCAATACAAAGTTCTCCATGATCTTCATGGAGATCTATCCGATGTAATCCTCTTTGGCGGTGTGTTTGTCGAGATCTAATGAATTGTGGATTTGTGATCAGATTATCTATGAATTATATTTGAGTCTTTGCTGATTTCTTATATGCATGATTTGATATCCTTGTAAGTCTCTCCGAATCTTGGGTTTTGTTTTGCCAACTAGATCTATGATTCTTGCAATGGGAGAAGTGCTTGGTTTTGGGTTCATACCGTGTGGTGACCTTTCCCAGTGACAGAAGGGGCAGCAAGGCACACAACATGTTGTTGCCATCAAGGGTACCAAGATGGGCTTTTATCGTAGATATGAGATTGTCCATCTACATCATGTCATCTTGCTTAAGGCGTTACTCTGTTTTTTTGGACTTAATACACTAGATGCATGCTGGATAGTGGTCAACGTGTGGATTAATAGTAGTAGATGCAGAAAGTATCGGTCTACTTGTTTTGGACGTGATGCATATAGATATAATCATTGCCTTAGATAACGTCACGACTTTGCGCGGTTCTATCAATTGCTCGACAGTAATTCGTTCACCCACCGTCTACTTGCTTTCATGAGAGAAGCCACTAGTGAACACTACGGCCCCCGGGTCTATTCACAACTATCGTCTCCACTTTACTTTTTTTACTTTTCTTTGTTTACTTTGTTGCTTTCAGTTCTCACTTTGCAAACAATCTATAAGGGATTGACAACCCCTTCATAGCGTTGGGTGCAAGGTCTTTGTGTTTGTGCAGGTACTTGTGACTTGAACGCTCCTCCTACTGGATTGATACCTTGGTTCTCAAACTCAGGGAAATACTTACCACCGCTGTGCTACATCACCCTTTCCTCTTCAAGGGAACACCAACGCAAGGCTCCAAGGCCGCGGGGAAATCCTTTGCATATTTGCCAAGGAAGTCCCTATAGGCGTAGCCGTAGCAGCAGGATCCCTGGCGCCCTTGCTAGGGAAGGTCTGTTGTCGCAGTAGCAGAAGGATTTCTGGCGCCGCTGCTTGGGAGGAGAGATCAAGTCAAGATCTATCCAAGTAGGTGTCACAAACTCATCTCTTGCATTTACCTCTTTTGCCAGTTGCCTCTCGTTTTCCTCTCCCCCACTTCACATTTGCCGTTTTCATTTGCCTTTCTCGTTTGCCGTTTTCATTTTCCTTTTTGCCTTTCTCCTTTGCCGTTTTCTTTTGCCTTTGCCGTTTTCCTTTGCCGGTTTTCTTGCTTGCTTGTGTTCTTGTTTGTTTGTTGAAGTCATCATGGCTGAAAACACAAAAATTTGCGACTTCTTGAGTACCAATAATAATGATTTTATTAGTACTCCGATTGCTCCGGCCACTAGTGCGGAATCGTATGAAATCAACGTAGCCTTTCTGAATCTTGTTATGAAAGAGCAATTCTCTGGCCTTCCTAGTGAAGATGCCGCATCCCATCTCAATACCTTCATTGAGCTTTGCGATATGCAAAAGAAAAGATATGTGGATAATGACGTGATTAAGTTGAAGCTTTTTTCCTTTCTTGTTGCGAGATCGCGCAAAAACTTGGTTTTCTTCTTTTCCTAAAAATAGTATCGATTCTTGGGATAAGTGCAAAGATGCTTACATATCCAATTATTTTCCACCGGCTAAGATTATCTCTCTACGTAACGATATCATGAATTTCAAGCAACTTGATCATGAACACGTTGCACAATCTTGGGAGAGGATGAAGTTAATGATTAGAAATTGTCCCGCTCATGGCTTGAGTTTCTGGATGATTATACAAATCTTTTACGCTGGCTTGAATTTTGCGTCTCGCAATATCTTGGACTCCGCCTCAGGTGGAACGTTCCTGGAAATCACGTTAGGAGACGCTACAAAACTCCTAGACAATATCATGACCAACTACTCTCAGTGGCAAACGGAAAGGTCACCTGCTAGCAAAAAGGTACACGCTATAGAAGAAACTAACTCGCTTAGTGCTAAGATGGACGAGTTGATGAATTTGGTTGCTAGTAGAAATGCTCCTTTAGATCCTAATGACATGCGACTATCTTCCTTGATTGAGAGTAGCAACGCTAGTTTGGATGTTAATTTTGTTGATAGGAACAATTTTGGCAACAACAATGCTTTTAGAGGAAACTATGTTCCTACTCCTTTTCCTAGTAACTCCTCTAACAATTATGGAAATTCCTACAACAACACTTATGGAAATCACAACAAATTAACCTCTGATTTAGAGAGTAATATCAAAGAGTTCATCAACTCTCAAAAGATTTTCAATGCGTCCATAGAGGAAAAACTACTCAAAATAGATGATTTAGCTAAGAGCGTTGATAGGATGTCTTGTGATATTGATGCTTTGAAAGTTAGATGTTCTCCTCCCAAGGTCAACTTGGATGAAACTTTAAAAGTTATGCGTGTCTCCATGAATGAGAGCAAAGAAAGAACCGCCCAAATTCGCGCTAGGCATGAATGGTTTAAAAGGGTGCGTTCTAGTGATGCAAATCACGAAGATCTCAAAGTGCTTGGTGTGACTCCTTTTGAATCTTTGTTTTCGCGTGTCAAACCTATTGATGAAGGGGCTAGATATGAATCCACTTTGGTTGAAAAACGCCCCAATGACTCGGAGCCCACCTATCTTGATGATAAAGGTGTGGAGAGTGGAGTAGAAGAAATCAAAATTTTGGGTAGTAATGAAACTCCCGCTTTAGATTTCAAGGAATTCAATTATGATAGTTGCTCCTTGTTTGAATGCATTTCTTTGATGCAATCCATTGCAAACTCTCCACGTGCTTATAGCCAATGCAAAGCCTTTACCGCACATATCGTAGATGCTATGATGAAATCTCTTGAAGAGAAGCTCGAATTAGAAGTCTCTATACCTAGAAAACTTCATGATGAGTGGGAACCTACTATCAAAATCAAGATCAAAAACTATGAATGCAATGCTTTGTGTGATTTGGGTGCTAGTGTTTCCGCGATTCCAAAGTCTTTATGTGATATTCTTGGTTTTCATGAGATTGAAGAGTGTTTTCTTAATTTGCATCTTGCGGATTCTACTGTCAAGAAACCCATGGGAAGGATCGATGATGTTCTTATTGTTGCAAATAAGAACTATGTACCCGTGGATTTCATTGTACTTGACATAGATTGCAATCCTTCATGTCCCATTATTCTTGGTAGACCTTTCCTAAGGACTATTGGTGCTATCATCGATATGAAGGAAGGGAATATTAGATTTCAATTTCCCCTAAAGAAGGGCATGGAGCATTTTCCTAGAAAGAAAATAAGATTGCCTTATGAATCTATGATCATGGCTACTTATGGTTTGAGCACCAAAGATGACTATATGTGATTCCATCACCTTATGCCTAGCTAAGGGCGTTAAACAATAGCGCTTGTTGGGAGGCAACCCAACGAATCTATCATTTTTCTTTCTTTTTTGTGTTTTCCACACTTTCATAATTCTTTTATGATTGTGTTTTTTGTGTTTCTTTTTGCGTTTGTGCCAAGCAAAACCGTTATGATTAGTCTTGGGGATGATCGTTGGTCATGCTGGAAAAGACAGAAACTTTCTGCTCACGAAAAGAAATTTCATTTTTTTTCTGTAAGAGCTTTTGAGTTGATTCTTTTTGCTGCTAATTTCTACACGAATTCTTCAGACTGTCATAATTGTTCAGAATTGTTGAAGTACCAAAAGTATACGAAGTATACAGATTGCTACAGACTGCTCTGCTGTTAACATATTCTGTTTTTGTTTAGTTGGTTGCTTATTTTGATGAAACTATGGATAGTATCAGGGGAGTATTAGCCATGGAAGATTGAAAATACAGTAACCCAACATCAACATAACTAGAATTTAAGTTTGCTACAGTACCTAAGGAAGTGGTGGTTTGCTTTCTTATACTAATGTTATCACGAGTTTCTGTTTAAGTTTCGTGTTGTGAAGTTTTCAAGTTTTGGGTGAAGTTCTTATGGACAAAGACATAAAGAGTGGCAAGAGCTCAAGCTTGGGGATGCCCAAGGCACCCTAAGTTGATTCGAGTATGCCATAAAAGCCTAAGCTTGGGGATGCCCTGGGAAGGCATCCCCTCTTTCGTCTTCAATTCATCGGTAACGTTACTTGGGGCTATATTTTTATTCACCACATGTTATGTGTTTTGCTTGGAGCGTCTTGTATCGTACGAGTCTTTTATTTTTGTTGTGTCACAATCATCCTTGCTGCACACCTAGAGAGAGAGACATGCACTCACCGTGATTTTGTCAAGCTTCACTTATATCCTTTGGTTAGACAATTCAGCTCACATGTGTTTCACTTATATCTTTTGAGCTAGTTGATTTTGCTCTATGTGCTTCACTTATATCTTTTATATCACAGCGGTGCGTGGCTTGGTAGTTGATCTATGCTTTGATAGTAGTCTCAAAAGGGGTAGTTATCCAAAGGGATATGAAAACTTCCACCTTCATGTGCATTGAATAGTTAGAGAAGTTTGATTCATCTCAATTAGTTTTAAGTTGTGGTAGTGGTAATATTGAATTTATATTAGTAAGGTGTTGTGGTTCCAGAAATACTTGTGTTGAAGTTAGTGATTCCCGTAGCATGCACGTATGGTGAACCGCTATGTGATGAAGTCTGAGCATGATTAGTCTATTGATTGTCATCCTCTGTGTGGCGGTCGGGATCGCGCGATGGTTTATACCTACCAACCCTTCGCCTAGGAGTATGCGTTGAATGTTTTGTTTCGATTACTATTAAAACTTTTGCAACAAGTATATGAGTTCTTCAGGACTAATGTTGAGTCCATTGTTTAGATGCACTTTCACCTTCCACCATCACTATCTTCTTTAGTGTCGTGCAACTTTCGCCGGTGCACAAAACCACCCATATAGCCTCCCTCAAAACAACCACCATACCTACCTACTATGGCTTTTTCAAAGCTATTCCGAGATATATTGCCATACGACTACCACCATGGCATGTGCCACCACTTCTTCATTGCCATTGCATGATCATAAGACAACTAGCATGATGTTTCCATTGATGTCTATGCCATGCTAGATCATTGTCACGCTACACTACCGAAGGCATTCCATATAGAGTCATCATTGCTCTAAGTTTTGAGTTGTAAGTGTGATGATCATCATTGATGGAGCATTGTCCCATGTGAGGAAATAAAAGAGGCCAAAGATGCCCACCAAAAAAAAAGAAAAAAAAGGCCAAAGAGCCCACCAAAAAAATGAGAGAAAAAGAGAGAAGGGACAATGCTACTATCTTTCTACACTTGTGCATATTAAGCACCATGATCTTCATGATTGAGAGTCTCTCGTTTTGTCACCACCATATAGCTAGTGGGAAATTTTCATTATATAACTTGGCTTGTATATTCCAATGATAGGCTTCCTCAAAATTGCCTTAGGTCTTCGTGAGCAAGCAAGTTGGATGCACACCCACTAGTTTTCTTTAAGAGCTTTCACTTACTTTTAGCTCTAGTGCATCAATTGTATGGCAATCCCTACTCATTCACGTTGATATCTATTGATGAGCATATCCATAGCTCATTGATATGCCTAGTCAATTTGACCATCTTCTCCTTGTTTGCCTCGCAACCTCCACCACACTCCACACCACTTATAGTGCTAAAACCATGGCTCACGCTCATGTATTGCGTGAGAGTTGAAAAAGTTTGAGAAAGTAAAGGTGTGAAAACAATTACTTGGCCAATACCGGGGTTGTGCATGATTTAAATTCGTTGTGCAAGGATGATAGAGCATAGCCAGACTATATGATTTTGTAGGGATAACTTTCTTTTGGCCTTGTTATTTCGAATGTTCATGATTACCTTGCTAGTTTGCTTGAATTATTATTGTCTCCACGTCAATAGCAAACTATTGTTTTGAATCTAATGGATCTGAACATTCACGTCACATAAGAGGAGTTACAAAGGACATCTATGCTAGGTAGCATGAAAGCATCAAAAATTCATTCTTTATCACTTCCCTACTCGAGGACGAGCATGAGTTAAGCTTGGGGATGCTTGATACGTCTCAAACGTATCTATAATTTTTGATGGTTTCACGCTGTTATCTTGTCAACATTGGATGTTTTATATACCTTTTATATCTTTTTTGGGACTAACTTATTAATTCAGTGCCAAGTGCCAGCTCCTGTTTTTCTGTGTTTTTGACTCTTTTCAGATCTGATTTTGGAACGGAGTCCAAACGGAATAAAATCCCCGAAATAATTTTTTCCAGAACAGAAGAAAATCGGGAGGCTTGAGGGCAAAGGCAGGGGGCCCACAGGGAGCCCACAAGCCATGTTGCCGCGGCAAGGGGGCCCGCGACAACCAGGCTTGTGGCCTCCCTGGCGCTCCCCTGCCCTAGCTCTTTGGCCTATAAATTCCCTAAAATCGCAGAAAAAATTAGGGCATCCACGAAAACACTTTTCCGCCGCTGCAAGCCTCCGTTGCCGCGAGATCTCATCTGGAGACCCTTCCCGGCGCCGCTTCATGGAGATCTATCCGATGTAATCCTCTTTGGCGGTGTGTTTGTTGAGACCCGATGAATTGTGGATTTGTGATCAGATTATCTATGAATTATATTTGAGTTTTTGCTGATTTCTTATATGCATGATTTGATATCCTTTTAAGTCTCTCCGAGTATTGGGTTTTGTTTGGCCAACTAGATCTATGATTCTTGCAATGGGAGAAGTGCTTGGTTTTTGGTTCATACCGTGTGGTGACCTTTCCCAGTGACAGAAGGGGCAGCAAGGCACGCATCATGTTGTTGCCATCAAGGGTAACAAGATGGGCTTTTATCGTCGATATGAGATTGTCCATCTACATCATGTCATCTTGCTTAAGGCATTACTCTGTTCTTTTGGACTTAATACACTAGATGCATGCTGGATAGCGGTCGACGTGTGGAGTAATAGTAGTAGATGCAGAAAGTATCGGTCTACTTGTTTTGGACGTGATGCCTATAGATATAATCATTGCCTTAGATAACGTCACGACTTTGCGCGGTTCTATCAATTGCTCGACAGTAATTTGTTCACCCACTGTCTACTTGCTTTCATGAGAGAAGCCACTAGTGAACACTACACCCCCCGGGTCTATTCACAACTATCGCTTCCACTTTCACTTTTACTTTGCTTTGTTTACTTTGTTTCTTTCAGTTCTCACTTTGCAAACAATCTATAAGGGATTGACAACCCCTTCATAGCGTTGGGTGCAAGCTCTTTGTGTTTGTGCAGGTACTTGTGACTTGAACGCTCCTCCTACTGGATTGATACCTTGGTTCTCAAACTGAGGGAAATACTTACCGCCGCTGTGCTACATCACCCTTTCCTCTTCAAGGGAACACCAACGCAAGGCTCCAAGGCCACGGGGAAATCCTTTGCATATTTGCCAAGGAAGTCCCTATAGGCGTAGCCGTAGCAGCAGGATTCCTGGTGCCGTTGCCAGGGAAGGTGTGTTGTCGCAGTAGCAAGCATCAAGATCTATGGAGATAGATCGAAACACTTAATATAAGTTTCAACAAGATGCGTGCCTTGACAAGTTTTTGAAGGAGTTCAAAATAGATCAGCAAAGAAGGAGTTCTTTACTGTGTTGTAAGGTGTGAATTTGAGTAAGACTCTAAACCCGACCACGACAGAATAAAGAGAATAGACGAAGGTCGTCTTCTATGCCTTGGCAGTAGACTCTAAAGTATGCTATGCTGAGTACCGCACCTGATGTGTGCCTTGCAGCAAGTCTGTTAAGAGGTACAGAGAGTGATCCAGGATTGAATCACTGATTAGCGGTCAAAGTTACCCTTAGTAACTAAATGGACTAAGGAATTTTTCTCGATTATGGAGGTGGTTAAAGAGTTCGTCGTAAAGGGTTACGTCGATGCAAGCTTTGACACTAATCTGAATAACTATGAGTAGTGAAACATATTCGTATAGTAGAGTAGATATTTGGAGTATTTACGAATAGCACATAGTAGCAGCATCTATAATATAACATAAAGATTTGTAAATCTCACTCAGATCTGAAAGGGTTCAGAACCGTCGACTGAAACCTCTCTCACAAGCAAGACGTGATCAAACCCCAGAACTGTAAGGGTGTTGGATTCGTTAGAATCACATAGTGATGTGGACTAGATTATTGACTCTAGTGCAAGTGGGAGACTGTTGGAAATATGCCCTAGAGGCAATAATAAATTATTTATTATTATATTTCTTTGTTCATGATAATCGTTATTATCCATGCTATAATTGTATTGATTGCAAACACAATACTTGTGTGGATACATAGACAAAACACTGTCCCTATTAAGCCTCTAGTTGACTAGGTCGTTGATCAAAGATGGTCAAGGTTTCCTGACCATAGGCAAGTGTTGTTACTTGATAATAGGATCACATCATTAGGAGAATCATGTGATGGACAAGACCCAAACTATGAACGTAGAATATTGATCGTGTCGTTTTATTGCTATAGTTTTCTACGTGTTTGTTCCTATTGATCGTATTCGTTTTAGGAGAATCATTAGGAGAATATTGATCGTATTTGTTCCTATGACCATGAGATCATATAACTCACTGGCACCGGAGGAATACCTTGTGTGTATCAAATGTCACAACGTAACTAGGTGACTATAAAGATGCTCTACAGGTATCTCCGAAGGTGTCCGTTGAGTTAGTATGGATCAAGACTGGGATTTGTCACTCTGTGCGACGGAGAGGTATCTCGGGGCCCACTCGGTCATACAACATCACACACAAGCCTTGCAAGCAATGTGACATAGTGTATGTCACGGGATCTTGTATTATGGAACGAGTAAAGAGACTTGTCGGTAAACGAGATTGAAATAGGTATGCGGATACCGACGATCGAATCTCGGGCAAGTAACATACCGAAGGACAAAGGGAATGACATACGGGATTATATGAATCCTTGACACTGAGGTTCAACCGATAAGATCTTCGAAGTCCCGGATGAGATCACGGACGTCACGAGGGTTTCCGGAATGGTCCGAAAACAAAGATTCATATATAGGATGACCTCATTTGATTACCGGAAAGTTTTCGCACATTACCGAGATTGTATCGGGAGTGACGAATGGGTTCCGGATGTTCACCGGGGGGGGGGGGGGGGGAAGCCCACCCGGGGGAAGCCCATAGGCCTTAGGGGTGCTGCACCAGCCATTAGTGGGCTGGTGGGATAGCCCAAGAGGCCTTATGCGCAGGAGATAAAGAAATCAAATGAAAAGGAAAAAAAGGGAAAGTGGAGAAGGACTCCACCTTCCAATCCTAGTTGGACTAGGATTGGAGGAGGACTCATCCTCCCCCCTTCGGCCGACCGCTTGAGGCAACCTTGAGCCTCAAGGCAGGTCCCTCCCCCTCCCTCCTATATATACTGAGGTATTTGGGCTGATTTGAGACAACTTTGCCACGACAGCCCGACCACATACCTCCACGGTTTTTCCTCTAGATCGTATTTCTGCGGAGCTTGGGCGGAGCCCTGCTGAGATAGATCACCACCAACCTCTAGAGCGCCATCACATTGTCGGGGAACTCATCTACCTCTCCGTCTCTCTTGCTGGATCAAGAAGGCCGAGATCATCGTCGAGCTATACGTGTGCTGAACGCGGAGGTGCCGTCCGTTCGGCACTAGATCGGAGTGGATCGTGGGACGGATCGCAGGACGGTTCGTGGGACGGTTCACGGGACGGATCGAGGGACGTGAGGACGTTCCACTACATCTACCGCGTTTCTTAACGCTTCCTGCTGTGCGATCTACAAGGGTACGTAGATCGGAAATCCCCTCTTGTAGATGGACATCACCATGGTAGGTCTTCGTGCGCGTAGGAAATTTTTTGTTTCCCATGTGACGTTCCCCAACACGTTTGTCATGTTTGTATTTTTTCCACACATGTCGATCCACGTTTATTTTGTGTTGCACGAATCGTAGAAAAAATATGTTGGAATTTTAATGCGATCTAAGCATCATAGTAAGAAAAGAAAAAAAGTAGAAGATGCTCCCACCCGCTCCCACCACCCACATGCTGCTCCGACGCGCCGCCCCGGCGCTTCTTGGAGTCAGCTTGGCTGGATGGCATAAGACCAAAACATATTGCTCCAAAAATTTACGAAATCTCCAACAAAAAGAATTGTTCGGTCTAGAAGGCATTGACTAATGCCTACTGGATCTCTCAGGTGAAGGCAGCTTCAGTCGTCTCCCCTGAGCACATCGCCTAGTTTGTCACGCTTTGGGAAAGACTCACTCACATCCAATTGGACCCGGCCATGCAGGAAACGATCAGCTAGAAGCTCACAACTGATGGTAAATTCTCTGCATCCTTGGCATACCGGGCTCATTTCATTGGTTGGTGGACATAGAAATGAACCAAAATGTATGAAAAAACTGGGCACCCCAAAGTGAAAATTCTTTGCCTCGCTCGTTATCAATAGTAGGATTTGGACGGCCGACAGACCGCACCAGCGCGGATGGACGAACTACAACCTATGTTCGCTCTGCCAACAAGTTCAAGAAACGGCAGCCCACCTTCTCTTCCAGTGTCGATACACTACTCGGGTTTGGGACACGATCAAAACTTGGCTTGCTCTCCATGATGTACGACCCAATGATACTATTGGAGTGTTTTGCACTCTGTTAAGGAATGGTGGAGTCAGAATGCCACTAAGAGGGCCTCGTTGCGAAGGCCACTTGTCTCCTTGATGATTCTCATCTCTTGGGAAATATGGAAGGAGCGCAATGCGAGAGTTTTCCGTAACACGACCGTACCGGTGGGAGTGGTGGTCGCCAAGATCAAGGAGGAGTGCTCACTTTGGAGCTTAGCGGGTGCAAAATATTTGTGTAATGTCATGTCACGAGAGTGATCTGTCTTATTTGGCCTAGGGCCTCAATTCTTAATCTTCTTCCTTAATCAATGCAAATGGCAAATCTTTTGCCTCGTTTCAAAAAAAGTAAGCATCATCGTGTGTGTGAGCGTTGGAGAGTTCGCCCACACGACCCGCATCGCGTGGTAGACAGCTGTGCCGTGTGGGCGAACCAGTTTCTGCCCACACAGTCATCACCTAGTCCACACACATGTGGTATAACTGCTCTCGATCCACACGACGCTCATATGTTGCTAGATGGCAACTGCAGTTGCGCCTACGTGGCAACTAGGTAAACTCACATGGCAACTATGAGTCATTGCTAGATGGCAACAGCAGTTGCGCGTACGTGCAACTAGGTAAACATACATGGCAACTATGATTAACCATACATGCAAATTATGATTGGGCCACATGTGGCAACTAGGTAAACACACATGGCAACTATCCCCAGGTAGCTAAAGTGGCATCCCACGGGTAACTATAGTTAACCAAAACAGAGAGAGTTGCCATGTTTTTTCAACTATATTTTTCATCCCGTGTTACAAAAATTTCCATCACCGGGGGTAACTAACGTGTCATCCCGCAGGTAACTAACGTAGCTCCGCCATGTGTGTGGGCAGATTTGCTTCGTGCCACACGTGGGGCTAGGGATGAATAGTACTTGTTGGACGTACGACACGAATTAGCTGCGTCCACACGTGTGGGCAGTTCTAATGTTCGCCCACACACGACACATGTGGGTTGCCTCGTGCATACACCATGAACGATGTGTGGGCGGATCTCTAATATTCCACGCATGTGGTGAATATCGGGGCCCTTTATTTTTGAATCAGATAGTATAGATTGTAAATATTTGCATTGATCGTATGCCTTAGCATATATAGAGTACATGGGCAAGATATCTCAACCATATCCACTATACAAGGAAAGGGACAAGAGATATCTATAGACTAGGAAATGATAAACGAAATCCTAGCTGCCTAATGTACACGTGATGGTCATGCTCAAACCCCATGTAATCATTACGTCACCAGTGACGCATAAACCAGACTGGAACTCCTCGAAGGTAGATGTAGGTACCCTCTTCGGCATAACATCGACAAACTGTTGTGCGGTCGACACGTGAAGTACGCGAATGGGTACAAGAACTACTTTCTCACGCACGAAGTGGATGTCCAACTCGATGTGCTTCATGTGACGATGATGAACGAGATTGGCACAGAGGTAGATGACATATACGTTATCACAGTACACAAGTGTAGCCCATGAAATATCATGATGAAGCTCATGAAGAAGTTGCCGTAACTAGAAGCACTCGACCACGACGTTAGACACCGCCATGTAGTGTGCCTCAGCACTAGAGCGGGACACCGTCGGCTATTGTTTCGACGACCAAGAGATGAGGGATGGCCCGAGGCAGACGCAATACTCTAATGTAGAGCAATGAGTGTTCGGGTAGCCTGCTCATAACCCACAAGTGCAGGGGATCGTTTGTAGCCTTTTTTGATAAGTAAGAGTGTCGAACACAATGAGGAGCTAAAGGTAGAATTAATATTCTCTCAAGTTTTATCGACCACTCATACAAATCTACGCACGCTACCGCTTACTTTACCTAGAACAAGTATGAAACTATTTTGTGGGAAAGAAACTAGAAGTACTTAGTAGGTGTGATAAATAGTTTGCAAGATAATAAGAAGCAAGTAAATAAAAGTTAGGAGTTGTTTTGCAAGAAAATAAAGAGTGTGGAAATAAAAGTTAGGGGTTGTTTAGTAGAAAGCTTTTTTTGTAACAAAAGAAAAATATTGTCCATAGGCAATTGAATATAACATGATAGATACTTATCATGTGCAACGAGACATACACTAACACACTTTCCATACTTGGATCATATGCACTTATGTTTGGACCTCTAGCAAGCATCCACAACTACTAGAAATCATTAAGATCACCAAACCATAGTATTAAACATCAAACCCTCTTTACTCCCATACGCACACAACTCCCTTACTCGAGTGTAAGCTTTTGTCACTCTAGCCACCCACTATAAGTGAATAATGAACATATTGCAAACCCTCCAGCGTTAATCCTTCATGTGTGCACCTCATGGAAGGTGCCTTAGGACAACACCATATCAACAGACAACTCATATCAATAACATCATATCACAATTAACCCGTAGGACAAAACAAATCTACTCAAACATCATAGGATAGACACACATCATTGCATAATAGTATATATCATTAAGCACCATGTTCAAGTAGAGATTACAACGGGGAAGAGCGGTTTTACATCACTGCATAGAGGAGGAGAGAGTTGGTGGTGACGGCGGCAAAGTTGTTGGGGTAGATCGTCATCACCATGGATACCCGATGGTGCTCCGGCACCACCGGGAGAGAGGGGGAGAGATCCCCCTCCTTCTTCTTCTTCCTTAGCCTCCTCCCTAGGTGGGAGGAGAGTTTATCCTCTAGTTCATGGCCACCATGGCACCCGGAGGGTAGCAGCCCATCCGGGATTGTATCTCTATCTCTATTTCTCTCGTGTTTTCATGACATGTTTTCTATCCCTTCACCGTTTCTTAAATATCTGGAAATCCATAACTCCGATCGGGCTAAAATTTTAAGGGAATTTTTATTACGAAAATATCTTCCTTGCGGCAGAAGGAGAGCATCAACCGACTGAAGGGCTGGCCACAAACCATCAGGATGCGGCCCCACCCCTAGGACGCGCCCTGTTGGCTTGTGCATCCCTCGAGCACTGTGTTGCGTTGATTCTGACTCCCAAAATTCACATATATTCCAAAAAAATCTCTGTAAATTTTATCGCATTTGGAGTCCGTTTGATATAGATTTTCTGCGAAACAAAAAACATACAAAAAAGGAAGTCGCACTCGGCACTGGGTCAATAGGTTAGTGCTCAAAAATAAAATAAAATTTTAAATAATTACTCAAAAAGCATTGTGAGAATGATAATATAATATCATGGAACAATTGAAAATTGTAGATGCGTTGGAGACGTATCAAGCATCCCCAAGCATAATTCCTGCTCGTCCTCGAGTAGGTAAATGATAAGAATAGAATATTTTATGTGACATGCTACCCAATATGTAATCTTTTTCATGTATGCTCATTGAGAAACGATGAATTAACAAACATTGACATAGTAATACTTATAACCACAAGCAATAAAATCATCAATCTTTAAAAGTATATGATCATCAAAGAATGTTTACCCCCATTCATCTTATTGTATTAGCAAGGCATGGCTCCATCCTCACCACATTGACACAAATGTCAAGCACCACGGTGCCCAAGACACGCAATTGGATCGTACTTTGTCAATATGCATCAACTTTTTATTCTTCACGCAATACATGAGCATGAACCATGGACATAACATATAGGTCGAATAGATGTGATGGTAGGTTTCAAAGGGGTAAGTGGAGAATAAAGTCTCGCATCAACTCGGCTTATCAACGGGCTATGGAGATGCCCATCAATAAATATCAATGTGAGGAGTAGGGATTTCCATGCAACAGATGCACTGGAGCTATAAGTGTATGGAAGCTCGACTAAAGATAAGTGGGCGTGCATCCAACTTCCTTACTCATGAAGACCTCGGGCATTTGAGGACGCCCGCCATCGGAATATAAAAGCCAAGTTCAATGATGAAAAGTTCCCACTATCATATGAAAGTGACAAAACAAGAGACTCTCTATATGAAGAACATGGTGCCACTTTGAGGCACAAGTGTGGTAAATGATAGTAGCAAAGTCCCTTCTCTCTTTTTCTCCCATTTATTTTATTATTTATTTATATTTTATTTCATGGTGGGATTTTTTCTTTCTTTTTTCCGCCTCCCCCTTTTTTATGGTGGGCTCATTTGACCTGCCCCATTTTTATTTCCTCACTCCGACTATGCTCAAATAATGATGATAATCACACTCTTATTTACTTACAACTCGATATGAAAAACTGAAAGGAAGGTATGACTCTATATGAATGCCTTTGGAAGTGTGTTAGGATGTGCAATAATTTAGCATAGCAAAAGATATAAAACCGGACAAACCATTGAAATATCATGCTAGATATCTTATGATCATGCAAAGCAATATGACAATGAAAGTACAAGTCATATGAAGTGACAGTGGAAGTTGCATGGCAGTATATCTCAGAATGGCTACGGAAATGCCATGATAGGTAGGTATGATGACTGTTTTGAGGAAGAAATAATGAGGCTTATGTGCAACAGAGCGTATCATGTCGTGGAGTTTGGATGCACCGGCGAAAGTTGCACCGATCCTCGAGGTGAGAATGGGCAATGTACGGTATCGAAGAGGCTAGCAAATATGTGGAGGTGGGAGTGTGTATGTCCATGGTGTCACATTAGTCATAAAGAACTCATATACTTATTGCAAAGTTTTATCAGTTTTATCACAAATCAAAGTACTACTCGCATGCCCCGAGGGAGAGGGTTGGGAGGAATTAACCATCGCGCGACTCCGAATCGAAACAACGCTAGGATTTCAATGAGGAAAATAATTTCTCCCACATCATGCCTTTTTAATTTTTAGAGAAAAAGAAGTTTACACCTCTTAGTACTGACACTTATATGAATCAACAATGACGCACTGACACCCTTTCGCATTACCACATCAATACCATTAACCCATAATTTCTCTTTAATGTGCTACATGAAGGTTTTGATTATCACTCCTTGAATACCTATTATTTTTGTACTAGACTTATAACCCATGCAAATTACTATCACTGTTTATTAACTCTCAAACAAATATAAATGATGAACGAGAGTTTAATTCTTTCTACGAAATTTCTGGACATGCTCTAATCAATATAATAGAAGCAAAAGAGCATTATACAAATAACCATTTTCTACATGTAGAGAAACACGCATCCAATTTCAAATAATATAAGTGAAACACATCAAGCATTCTATAAAGCCATTCTCAAAAGATATAAGTGAAGTTCAAAGAGCATTGTATAAATCAACTATGGACTTTCCCATACCAGCATAGTGCATTACTAAAAGGAAAATAAAAGGCACATGATGCTCCAAGAATTTATGCATATCATGTGAACAAAACAAATAACGAAACATACCGATAGTTGTTGAAGATGAAAGATGGGATGCCTTCCGGGGCATCCCCAAGCTTAGATGGTTGACTATCTTTGAATAATTACTTGGGTGCCTTGGGAATCCCCAAGCTTGAGCTCTTGCATCTCCTTATTCTTCTCATATCAATACCTCCTCGATCTTTGAACACTTCATCCACACAAAACTTGACAAAACTTTTATTAGAGAGGTTAGTTCGTATAACATCAAATCTCATCATGTCCTGCCATAATATTATTCTATGATTATAATCTAACATTACCCACTATATTCTATCACAACTCTATGGCTCCCAAGTCAATCGGGCTCAACAAGAATTCAAAACATAAGCACGCAAATTAACTATAACAGGAATCTGTGAAAAACAGCACAGTATGGAAAGATGCAGATTAATCGTATACTTCTCTAACTCTGAAAATTCTAATAATTTTTTGTGGTAAATAATTTTCATAACATAAATGTGTAAAAATTTCAAAGTTTTGTGACATTCGAGTAAAATATGAAAAATCAAACCCTACACCCAAAGTTTCTGTTTTTACACATCACATACCAAACAAGCAATTTAAACATCCTAAAGGCAATTCTTGGAAATTTTTATTGAAAAATAAGATTATAAATAACAAATAACAAAGAAAAACAAAATAAAATGATTCTCCAAGCAAAACACACATTATGTGATGAATAAAAATACAGCTCAAAGTAAGATATACTGATAATGTTGAAGACGAAAGAGGAGATGCCTTCTGGGGCATCCCCGAGCTTAGACGCTTAAGTCCTCCTTGGATATGCCTTGGGAATACCCAAGATTATATTATCTATTCTGTTTATTCTCCGCATATTGGTGTCTCACCCAAAACTTGAAAACTTCAATCACATAAAACTCAACAAAACTTCGTGAGATCTGTTAGTATAAGCCACATATCAAACACTTTAGGTATTGTTATAAGTTGATTCTTATTTTATTTTTACATAAGGTACTGTATTATAACTTCTAAATGTCTTATGCCCTCCAATACAATCCATAGAATCATCAAAAGAAGCAAACTATGCAAGCAAAAAAAACAGAATATGTCTAAAA
Organism: Hordeum vulgare subsp. vulgare; assembly: GCF_904849725.1. Taxonomy (NCBI): domain Eukaryota; kingdom Viridiplantae; phylum Streptophyta; class Magnoliopsida; order Poales; family Poaceae; genus Hordeum; species Hordeum vulgare. Next base: position 419,595,499 of record NC_058520.1, on the reverse strand, counting down.
CAGAACAGACTATGATGATAAATTTAATTGTCATACTTATATAACTCAAAAAAATCTAAAACATTAGGAATACCTGAAGAATTTGTATATAAGTACTGTGTAAAAACTTCAGCTTAAAAAGACGTTCTAGTAAAAACATAGAAATTCTACACTAGACGTCAAAGTTTCTGTTTTTGCATCTTATCAATTCTACTAATCATACAAATCATCCCGAAGGCTTTACTTGGCACATTATTTTTATAATACAAAAGGATTTATACAAGGGGATAATTATTTTTGTTGAAATTTTATGTAATCAAGATTCACAAAGTTTCCACGAGCATGAACAAAGTTCAAGGCTATCCCCCACTTCAACGGTGCTCATCCTTCTCACTTTCACTTTTCTTTTTGAAAAAGTTTTAAGTTACCCACTTTAATTTTTTTGACAAGCACCCACTTTAATTTTTTGTTTTTATTTATTATAAAAGAACACAACAGAAATAAATGACTCTCTAAAACTTCCGGGTTGTCTCCCTGGCAATGTTTTCTTTAAAACCATTAAGTTAGGCATATAGTGCTCAAGTAATTGATCCACCCGGATCCCAAGGTATATGAAAGCCAATTATAATTAACAATGATTTATAATTTAGTAGTGATCACAGAGTGATATATATCATGTAGCAACAAAGTATAACTCTCTTCCTATGCATTGTCATGTCATTAAAGAACAATTCATTCACACAAAGTAAAGGCCAATACATAGCATAAGTAGTTTCTTGCAATTTTATCGTTTTTGAAACATAGAGAGGTGAAGATTTGGTTCCTCTCTCATAATAATTGCAAGTAGGATCAGCAAGAACATTCATATTGTATTCATCAAAATCAGCATGTGTAGTGGTAAAATGCAAATAATCCTTAATAAGTGCAAACTTCTTCGATATGGTGTAATTGGAAGAATTAAAAAAATATAATAGGACTATCATGTGTGGGTGCAATAGCAACAATTTCATGCTTAACATAGGGAACTACAGAAAGTTCAACTTCATAAGCATAATTCATATTGGCATCATGGCCACAAGCATAGCAAGCATCAAGTTCATCAAAAAGGAATATTCCAAATGAATCCAAGGGATCATAACAATCATCACTGCATTCGTCCTTCGATATGTGCGAAGGGAAATTAAACAATGTATTAGTTGAATAATTACTCTCATTAGAAGGTGGGCACGGGTAGCTAATCCACTCTTCCTCCTTTTGTTCTTCGCTCTCCTCGTCATCTTTTTCATCTAATGAGCTCACAATTTCAGCAATTTCTTATTCCATAGATTCCTGCGAAATATTATTCTCTTCCAAGTCAGCGGTCATTCTTTCAAAAATAAATTCTTTAACATAAGAAATGGAAGCATAGTTTTCATAGCAATATTTAAGTACGGTAAAAATTTCAGATTTGTAAAGAGTCGCATCATACTTTTCAATCAAAGTAGCAATTTCATAAGCACCATTGAAAGCAACAAATTCTTCAATTTGTTCAACATCATGCTAACAATAGGCCTCCTTGGCATAAGAAGATAATATTTCGTTATCATTAAACACACATTGGTAAGGAAGGTGTTTTTTAGTTTCTTTAGAACAACAAGTAAAATCATATATTTCGCATAAATTCCAAGCATAGCAACAAAATGTATTAATTTGATGCCACAAGAGTTTCCCTTTGTCAGATAAGCGATGTTGCACATAATAAGCATGCTCATTTAGTGGTTTTCCCCAACTAAGCTAGTTGGGTTTTCAGCACGAGGACAAAGGGATCAAAGATGATCCAAGTAATAAACTTCAATAGAAGGATACATTTTGGGTGTTTTCTCAACTTTTGGAGCAGCAAGTAGATCTATTTTTTTGGTGTTTTCCCTTTCCTACCCATAACTAAAGATAGAAAACAACTAATAACATAAAATTAAATTACTTAGTGATAAAGCAAACAAGCACAAAAGATAATATCAACCACTACGCTATTGCTCCCCGGCAACGATGCCAGAAAAAGGTCTTGATAACAGACAAGTGTAGGGGATCGTTTGTAGCCTTTTAGATATGTAAGAGTGTCGAACCCAACGAGGAGCAAAAGGTAGAATTAATATTGTCTCAAGTTCTATCGACCACCAATACAACTCTACGCACGCTACTCCTTACTATACCTAGAACAACTATGAAACTATTTTGCGGGAAAAAACTAGAAGTACTTACTAGGTGTGATAGATAGTTTTCACGATAATAAAAAGCAATTAAATAAAAGTTAGGTGCTGTTTTGCAAAAATAAAGAGCGTGGAAATAAAAGTTAGGGGATGTAGGCCACACCATGTTGGCTTGTGCCTCCCTCGGGCACCGTGTTGCGTTGATTCTGACTCCCAAATTCACATATATTCTAAACAAATCTTCATAAATTTTATCTTGTTTTCAGCCTGTTTGTTATTGATTTTGTGTGAAGCAAGAAACACATAACAAACAGGAACTCGCACTGGCACTGGGTCAATAGTTTAGTGCTCAAAACTAATATAAATTGGTAAATAATTACTCAAAAAGCATCCAAGAATTATTATATAGTAGCATGGGACAATCAAATGTTATCTATACATTGGAGACGTATCACCTGTTGGGTCAGCGTCGGAATATGCAACCATGTCGGTGGAGGATGATGCTGTCAAGCTAAGCCCTAGGTCCACGGTGTCACAGATGTATTTGAGAATCCACTTCACCAAGTTCGAGTGGCAATCGCGAGGAGCATGCATATGGAGACATACCTATTGGAATGCATACTGTAAATCCAGCCTGGTGAGGGTCATGTACTAAAGTGCATAGATGATAGAGCGATAAAATAGACTGGCCATCTGGCGCTGGAAATCTCTCAAGGGAGGAGATCTAGGCCTTCGTATCAACAGGAGTGGCAACAGACTTGCAGTTAAGCATGTCGGCGCGCTCGAGGAGTTCATGTGCATACTTCTGTTGATGAAGGAAAAAGCCGTCGGGACGCCGAATGACCTCAATGCCGAGGAAGTAGTGGAGCGGACCCATATCCTTCATGGCAAACTCGGTGCTAAGGCGAGCGGTGAGTTGTCCAAGAAGCTCGATCGAGGATGTTGTGAAGTTGATGTCATTGATGTAGAGTAGTAGGTAGGCACTCTCATGGCCGTGAGAAAAAACGAACGGGGAGGTGTCGGAGCGAGTAGCTCAAAAGCCGAACTGCTAGAGAAAAGCAGCGATGCGCTGGTACCACACTTGGCGTGCGTGCTTCAACCCGTATAGAGGTTGAGAAAGTAGGTACATGTGATTCGGATGAGCGACATCGACAAAACTAGTGGGTTGCTGGCAGTAGACCTGTTCGACAAGATGTTCATGAAGAAATGATTTGGAAACGTCCAACTGATGCACTCGCCAGGCATGACAAATCGCTAGTTGGGGGATGGTGCGGATTGTTGTCGGCTTGATGACTGGGGAAATGTGTCGATGAAGTCCACCCCTGCACATTACCGGAAGTTGCGACCCACCCAACGAGCCTTGTACCGTTCAAGGGTACCCTTGGGGCGATGCTTGTGATGAAACACCCACTTCCTGGTAATAATGTTAGCATGGCAGGGAGGCGAGACAAGTTGCCATGTGCGGTTGTGCTGCAGCGCATCGAACCCTTCCTGCATGGCAGCAAGCCAATTAGGATCGAGAAGAGCCTCCCGAGCCAAGGACGTTACCTGCGATGGCGAGAGAGTCGAAGACGACGTCGTGCACAGGTACCATTCGGACGGGTAGCGAGTGCTCGGATGGAGGGTGCGAGTGCATGTCCGAATCGTGATGCCGAGCGGAGGGGCGGGGACGATGTCCAGCAATGGAGCGTTATACGTCTCCAACGTATCTATAATTTTTTATTGTTCCATGCTATGATATTATCATTCTATGATGCTTTTATGGTGTTTATATACCAACTAGTGTTATTTTTTAGCACTAACCTATTAACCCAATGCCTAGTGCTAGTTGTTGTTTTCTCCATGTTTTTGGTTTTTTAGCTTTGCAATACCAAACAGAGTCAAATTGCCACGAAACAATTTTACAATTATTACTGGACTAAAAGAATACGTGGAAGTTGTGGAAGGAGACCAGAGGATGCATGAGGGGAGGGGCACACAACAGGTCGCGCCCAGGTGGTGGTCACGCCCTCATGTGCGTTGTCCCCCTTGGGTGCCCCCGACGTCCCTCTCTGGCCTATAAATTCTAAAATATCACAAAACCCCACGAGAGCCGCCCAAAACACTTTTTCCGCTGCCACAAGTCTTTGTTCTACCGTCTACCCATCTGGAGCCCTTTTCTGATGCCCTAGCAGAGGGGGATCGATCACGGAGGGCCTCTATATCCTCCTTTCTGCTCCCATGGTGATGTGTGAGTAGTTCACCAGAGACCTACGGGTCCGTAGTTAGTACCTAGATGGCTATCTCTCTCTCTCTATCTATCTTTGTGATACCCCTTATTACCAGCTACAGTAACCCCTATAATCAAGCTACAATGATCATCATGCTTAAGCAAATCATGTTACTGAACAATGCTTGATCACTTTGAATTTCATATGTCATTTCAAATTCCACCATTAAAGGTCCTAGAATTTTGTTGTGATAAAAAAACTTCAAACGGAAAGTTTTTTTTACATACTTGTCAAATATTCCAAAACAAATGTTGTTAAGGAAAACAACATCACCAACATATTGGTGTAGACCCCACCATTGAAAACAAAGCCCAATTGCATTTTGAAAGCACTTTACATTCTATGAGAAATTCAAACTTATTCAATAAAGTCATAAACCAATTGTGGTTGTACTAAATGTTCCATAATATTTAATGGAGCAATTCACACATTTTTGCTAAAGCTAATAGGTCCTAAAAATAAATGAAACAGAAAAGGTTAAAATAAAACTGAAATAAAAAATAGAAGAAAAAGAAAAAGACCTACTCGGCGCCGAGGCCCAAGTGCTACATGCTGGCCCGGCCCAACAACGTCGGCCTTTCCCTAACCTCTCAACAAATACGGGGAAGGCCATGGCGCCAGTACCGTTCGCGTGTGGATTCACCTAGCCGACGGGAATCCTACGGTCCCCCTCAGGGATCAGAGCAAGCCTTGGCGCCTCCTTAGCCCCCTCGAACCATAGGCCCCTTCCTTCCTCTCTCCCGTGTGCGCTCGCTCTCCCTCCACCTTGCCCGAGCGTAGCCGCCGCCTCGCCGCTCCGATGCCACGGCCACCTCCTTTCTCGCGCCTCAGGAGCATGTCCAGAAGATTTGCCATGAAGTGCTTCTTCCCCCTCGCTGATGGATTGGAGCGCACGAGCTCCCTTGACCTCGCCAGCAACCTCTCTTCTCCTTTTTCATCAAGAGCTCGTGGGCGGCGAATTTGTGCCACTCTGTCAACCTCCGGCTCCGTCGAACTCCGGCTCCGTCAACCTCTCCCCTGCAACCAAAGTGACCTCCTCGACCTCCCCCTCTCTCTGCATCGGCCCATTTGCCCCTAGGTCGCCTCCACCGCACCTACGAGCTATTCACCGCCATTCTAGTTGTCGTTGATCCCGCAGCCGACAAAGCTCACGTCTTAGCTTGGCTACGTGTTCCTGGAGCTCCCACGACCGCACAAGCAGATGCACGCATCTCCTCTCACCCCGTATGATCGATTCTGTCATGGCCAACCGCGTGCGATTTCACAAGGCTCGACGCCGGCGATGTTTCCGGCCTCGTCGGGGCCAACCACCACCTTCATTCGACGCGGCTCGGAGTGGTCGTTCGGAAGAATCCAACCGCGTGCGATTTGGGCTGCCGTAGACTAATCCCGAGCCCCTCTAGCAAAGTAGCCACCGCAGGAGGCTCGTCGAAGCTATCTCCAGCGCCATCGCCCACGTGGCGCTGCCACTCGATCACTCTAGGTCATTCGCAGCTGGGTTCCGCGGGCCAAGTTGGCTAGTTGACCGGGTCAACTTGCTAACTAGAGTGGGTTCAGTCACTAATGAGTGGCCCCCACCGCTTTTCTAATTAACTAAATTAGTTAAACATTTTAATTAAGCTATTTAGCCACTCACTAGTGGACACAATCTCTTAATTAACTAATTGAGATTTGTTACAAACTTTCTTAACCCCACTTACAATGATAGATGGGCCCCACGTGTTAGCTTGACTAGTCACTCGGTCAAAGTTGACTCCTGAAATCACTCTCACATCATGGTGACATCATAAATGTTTTTTAATTAAATTAAATTTGTTTAATTTTAGAATAATAATAAAACTTTGGAAATTGATATAAAATAAACCGTAAATCTGATGAGAATAATTTATATATGAAAAATGGTCAGAAAAATATAACGAATCAAAATATGCCATCCACATACGTGTCACACCCCTATAACATAGTGAACATGGACATTTGCATCAGGATCATCTGTGTGAAAAATACGTGGAGCCGGGAAAATATATGAGATATTTTCCCCCTTCTTTTAAAATACTTAGGGATGCGTTAGAGCATGTCACCCACAGATCTTGTCGTGCCATTGCATTTGTGTTGCATTTTATTACTCCGTTATTTATTTGTTTCCCCCTTTATTACTTATTTCTGGTAGAACTCGAGACCGATGTTGATCTGGTGACTGACTACTTCAGCGTCGAGAATCCATATGTGTTTGCAGAGCAACCCCCTGTTGGGAAACGTTGCATGGGAAACAAAAAAAATTCCTACGCACACGAAGACCTATCATAGTGATGTCCATCTACGAGAGGAGATTAGATCCACATACCCTTGTAGATCGCTAAGTGGGAAGCGTTAAGAAACGCGGTTGATGTAGTGGTACAGCTTCGTGACACAAATCACCGCCGTCCCATGATCTGTTCCGATCTAGCGCCGAACGGACGGCACCTCTGCGTTCAGCACACGTACAGCTCGATGACGATCTCGGCCTTTTTGATCCAGCAATAGAGATGGTGAAGTAGATGAGTACTCCAGCAGTGTGACGATGCTCTGGTGGTGGTGATGATCTACTCCTGCAGGGCTCCGCCCGAGCTCCCCAGAAATCCGATCTAGAGGAAGAACTACGTGGTATAGGTTTGAGTTGCATGTGGCAAAGTTGTGTCTCAATAGCCCTAAAACCACCAATATATATAGGAGGAGGGGAGGGGCTAGCCTTGGGGCTCAAGGGCGCCGGCCGAAGGGAGAGGTGGACTCCCACCCCAATTCGGTTTGGGGGAAGGAGTCCACTCCTTCCTTCCTTCCTCCCTCTTTCCTTGTTTTTTTTCTTTTCTTTTGGTTTTTTTCTACTTATGGCGCCATGGCCCTCTTGGGTTGGCCTCACCAGCCCACTAAGGGCTGGTGCGCCACCCTAGGGTCACTAGCCTCACTCCCTGGTGGGTGGGCCCCTCCCGGTGAATACCCGGAACCCATTCGTCACTCCCGGTACAATGCCGGTAATGCCCGAAAACCTTCAAGTGACCAAATTAAACCATCCTATATATCAATCTTCGTTTACGGACCATTCCAGAAACCCTCATGATGTCCGTGATCTCATCCGGGACTCCGAATAACATCCGGTAACCAAACGTATAACAAAACTATACTAATACATCATCGAACCTTAAGTGTGCAGACCTTGTGGGTTTGAGAACTATGTAGACATGACCCGAGACACTCCTCGGTCAATATCCGATACCGGTACCTGGATGTCCATATTGGATCCTACATATTATACGAAGATCTTATCAGTTGAACCTCTGGGCCAAGGATTCATATAATCCCGTATGTCATTCCCTTTGTCCTTCGGTATGTTACTTGCCCGAGATTCGATCGTCGGTATCCTTATACCTATTTCAATCTCGTTACTGGCAAGTCTCTTTACTCGTTCCGTAATACAAGATCCCGTGACTTACACTTCAGTCACATTGCTTGCAAGGCTTGTTTGTGATGTTGTATTACCGAGTGGGACCCGAGATACCTCTCCGTCACACGGAGTGACAAATGACACCTTCAGAGATACCTATAGAGCACCTTTATAGTCACCCAGTTACGTTGTGATGTTTAATACACACAAGGTATTCCTCCGGTGTTAGTGAGTTATATGATCTTATCGTCGTAGGAATGAATACTTCGCACATAGAAAACAATAGCAGTAAAATGACACGATCACATGCTACGTTCATAGTTTGGGTCTAGTCCATCACATGATTCTCCTAATGATGTGATCTAGTTATCAAGTGACAACACTTGCATATGGTCAGAAAACCTTAACCATCCTTGATCAACTGGCTAGCCAACTAGAGGCTTGCTAGGGACATTGTATTGTCTATGTATCCACACATGTATCTATGTTTTCATTCAATACAATTATAGCATGGATAATAAACGATTATCTTGAAACAGGAAATATAACAATAACTATTTTATGATTGCTTCTAGGGCATATTTCCAACAGTCTCCGACTTGCAATAGAGTCAATAATCTCGCCCTCACATCGCTATGTGATTTATATTGTTATGAATCTAACACCCATACAATTCTGGTGTTGATCATGCTTCGCTCGTGGAAGATGTTTAGTCAGTGCATATTCTACATTCAGATCCATGTGCACTTTCCAAATATTTACGTCCTCTTGTTCGACGTCGCGGATGAGGTTGAAGCGTCGTTTGATGTGTCTGGTCTTCTTGTGAAACCTTGGTTCGTTCACTAAAGCAATGGCACCAGTGCTGTCACAGAACAGAGTTATTGGATTTAGTGCGCTCGGCAAAACTCCAAGATCTGTCATGAACTGCTTCATCCAGACACCCTCCTTAGTTGCCTCTGAGGCAACCATGTACTCTGCTTCACATGTAGAATCTGCTATGACGCTTTGCTTGGAACTGCACTAGCTTACCGCACCCCCATTAAGAATAAATATGTATCCGGTTTGAGACTTATAGTCGTCTGGATCAGTGTCAAATCTTGCGTTGACGTAACCCTTTATGACGAGCTCTTCGTCACCTCCATAAACGAGAAACATTTCCTTAGTCCTTTTTAGGTACTTCACAATATTCTTGACCGCCGTCTAGTGATCCATTCCTGGATTACTTTGAAACCTGCCTGCCATACTTATGGCCAGGCTGACGTCCAGTCTAGTGGACAACATTGCATACATGATAGAACCTATGGCTGAAGCATAGGGGACGGTACTCATATTTTATCTATCTTCCGCAGTTGCTGGACACTGAGTCTTACTCAATTTTATACCTTGTAAAACTAGCAAGAACCCCTTCTTGGACTGTTCCATTTTGAACTTCTTCAAAACTTTATCAAGGTATGTGCTTTGTGAAAGTCCTATCAGGTGCCTCGATCTATCCCTATAGATCTTAATGCCTAGAATGTAAGCAGCTTCTCCTAGGTCCTTCATTGAGAAACTTTTATTCAAGTAATCCTTTACGCTCTCCAAAAACTCCACATCGTTTCCAATCAGCAATATGTCATCCACATATAATATTAGAAACGCCACAGAGCTCCCACTCACTTTGTTGTAAATACAAGATTCTCCAACAAGTTGTATAAACCCAAATGCTTTGATCACCTCATCAAAGCACTTATTCCAACTCCGAGATGCTTGCACCAATCCATAAATGGATCGCTGGAGCTTGCATACTTTGTTAGCATTCTCTGGATCGACAAAACCTTCATGTTGCATCATATAAAACTCTTCCTTAAGAAAACCGTTAAGGAACGCCGTTTTGACATCCATCTGCCAGATTTCATAATTGAAAATCCTCTTCAAAGTAAAGAGGATTTCATGATTCAGGCGGACTTAATGTAGCGACCCGACTCAAGACGAGTCACGCCTCTGTGTATCTATGCCATCCCTGGATCAGTATGCTGGCACACACAGTACATCAATGTATATATCAAAGTGCAATCACATGGAAATAGCGTAAAACTGATATATACCTTAAATATCTCAAAGGAAGCAGTCAAGGGAGTGGAGTCCCAATAAACACCAACGGCAAGTTGAGTGTAGACCGTAACCCTGAATCATACTCTTACTCGTCGAAGAAAAATATCTGCAACATAAGACGTTGCAGCCATGTAGGTCAGCATATTGAATATGCCGGCAAGTCACATATAAGAGGGGGGAAAATGTCATCTATACTATATGCATATATGGCAGGTGGGGCTATAAGTTTTTAGCGAAAAGCAAGTTTTCTCCTACATCATGAGAGGGCTAAAAGCAAAATGTTACTACATTGTTGGTTGTTAACGAGATGGTTCCACCAACCAATTCTCGTACCCATGTTGTCAATAATACCCACATCAATATTATTATTTGTGTTGAGAATTTCAGATAACTTCAGTTCCTTTGGCTCAAGTTGTCCATGACCGTGGACACGGCTAATCGATTAGGTTTGAGTACTCTGCAGAGTTTTGCACACGTTCCCCACAAGACTTGATCGCCTCCGTGTATATCCTCGCACTTCACGGTGTTTGAAGACCGGATGATCAAAACATGGTCTTTGAACGGGTCCCTCTGAATCCCTGTCGGTGCCCATACAATCCTACCGTTCTTCTACATCTGCTAGCAACGCCTGTCCAGAGTCGCCGCGTTGTCCAACCAAGCCAGAGCCCATAATGACTTGTGGCTGTGCAGGTAAGCCTTGGGTCTTGAAAATATCCGTCCGTCTCTTTGAGCCTAGGTGAAGCTTTCCGCAGGATGTCATGGCCGTCTCCAGCATCCCGGGTCATCCACTGGTTTCTCCAGGGAGCCGATCAACCGTCCTTCACCCAGAGTTGCATTGCATCATGAGGTCTTGAAAAGTCTTGACTTAATCGGTCTTGGTTATTAAAGTATCCTCGCATCACTCGTGATAAACTCTCAACCAGAATCCCGTCTACTCAAGCATAGCAATATGAAATTTGTCATCCCGGGCCTAGTAACGGGGTTGTTGGGTGCCTACCACATGATACTACAATATGTAACCATAATTTCCAAGTACCTAGTCAGCATGCAATTTGGCATAGGATGGTAGAACTACGATGCATAAAACATAGGTGATACATGATCAAATGACTTGCCTGGTGATGTTGACGAAGAAGAATTTTCGTTCCAGGAAATACGTGATAGAACTATTCGTCACTCTCCGATGAAATCTATATAATCAAACATAGTATTCACATAAGCACTCACACTAGCCATCATTCTAGCAATCAATTAACAAACAGCAATAAAAGTTGATGCAATCAAAAATCAATAAGAGAGAGCGGATAAAAATCCAAAGGAAACTTCAAAGAAGCTAGGAAGCCTTCTACTACATCAAACACTATATAGTTTTTGTTCTAACTGAAAATAAAACACTAAAATAGGAAAAATAACAGAAAAAAATATAAAATAACTAAGATAACAGAAGTAAAATTTACAAAACAATATGATTTTATAAGTATTTTCATAATAGGAAATCAAACTAGCAATGCATTCAATTCGCAAGTTAGTATAGAACTAGAATTGATTCCATGCAAACAAATAAGAATAAATCAAATAAAATTTTGTTGTTGTTGAAAAGTTACTGGTAAATATCAGAAAACAAAATATAACTTGTCACAATTACAAAAAAAACAAATTAAGAACAATTAATACAAAAGAAATAACAAGAAAACAAAAAAGGCTAAAACAGAATCTGTTTTGCTTAAAACCCTAAGTAAAATTATTTAAAAAAATGAAACTTAAACTACGGAAAGATATGATCAATAGGAAACAGTAGCAAAAAAATTAATTTAAAAGCTATTTTTAAACTCCCGGTATAAGCAAAACAAGGTTTAACTCAAATCTGATCTAATTCAAATTTTATAAATCCAAACATAACCAAATTATATATCTACAGAAAGTACATAAAATTTGTGATCCAACGCAAGAAGAATAACCTAATTCGGAGTTACAGACTAATAGATATGAATTTTCTAAGATTGCAATTTTTTGAAAAAACTGCAATACGGGATTTCGTGAATCTCACCATGGGTGACAGAGAGGAAGAACTCCGGCGAGGTAGCTGCTCCAGCGAGGTGGGGAGGTCGCCGGCGGGGGTGGGTGTGCGATGGAGGAGGGTAGCGGCGAGGTAGGGAAGTTGCGGGAGGTGGTGCAGGGGGCTGGAGGTGGCGCAGGGGCGACAGGGGAAAGCTCCCTGGTGCGTTCTTGATAGGGAAAAGGGGAGGTGGTGGAGAGATGCTACGGGCTTGGGCACGGGGCGTTTCACGAGGGGAATGGAACGAGGGGGACGAGGGGATCCTTTATAGGGGTGAGGGAGGTGCTGGGAGGGAAGGAGCTTCACGAATCCCGGAGAAATTTTTTTGGGAGGAAGCTTCCTGGTGCGTGGCCATGGCACAGAAAGAAAGAACGAGGAGAGGAAGGAGGTGAGTTATGGGCCTGATTTGTTTCCTAACGTGGCCCAAGTACACTCCTAAAATAAGAGATCTCTTTCCCTTTTTATTAAAACAGGAATTAATATGATTAAAAGGAAATAGAATATCCTTGGAATATAGGGGTATAATATATTAAAATTTTCAAAAAATTAAATTCAAAAAGATGGACATTTTTCCACAGCCAAAATAAATACTTCAAAAAAATGTTTTTTCAGAAAATCCCCTAAATGCTTTATTTCTTTTTGCAAATAATTACTCAAATAAATCTTGGGTGTCATGGCTCAAATATTTCAAAGAATATCCCCGGGTTTGGAGGGTCATGTTTCCCCTCTCTTTTTCTCTTGTTTGACAAAGTATTGTTCCCGGCATTCCGTGAGTGAAGAAGAAAACAAAATGCAAAGGAAAAATCGAAAGGAAATTCAAGTGCCACCTTGGTTCAAATTCTTTGTAGTTGAAGAAGTCATCCTATCTCCTCTCGCTGGTTTTGAAAAGATTAATTTGAACTCACAGGAAACGGGGAACTCATTTTATTCCCTCTCATTCAAAAGTTTTTGAAAAGTTTCAAATTTCACTCAAGTTTCAATCACTCAAACAAACAAACAATCAATCTAATAATTTTATTAACATTCCAAAATTTGGGATGTTACACTTAAGCATCGCTACCGGTGAGAACGTCTCATCGTAGTCAACTCCTTGAACTTGTGAAAAACCCTTTGCCACAAGTCGAGCTTTATAAACAGTCACAGTACCGTCCGCGTCCGTCTTCTGCTTAAAGATCCATTTGTTCTGATTAGCCTTGCGGCCTTGAGGTAATACTTCCAAAGTCCACACTTTGTTTTCATACATAGATCCTATCTCGGACTTCATGGCCTCCAGCCATTTGTTGGAATCCGAGACCACCATTGCTTCTTCATAATTTGCAGGTTCATTTTTGTATAACAACATGATTGATAAGACATGATTAATGTACCACTCAGGAGCACTACGTGATCTTGTCGACCTGCGAGGTACGATAGGAACTTGATCCGAAGTTTCATGATCATCATCATTAACTACCTCCTCAACCGGTGTCGCTTCGACAGAGGTTTCCCCCTGCCCTGCGCCACCATCTAAAGGGATTAGAGGCTCGACAACCTCATCAAGTTCTATCTTCCTCCCACTCAATTCTTTCGAGAGAAACTACTTCTCAAGAAAATCTCTGTTCTTAGCAACAAACACTTTGCCCTCGGATTTGAGATAGAAGGTGTATCCAACTGTCTCCTTTGGGTAACCTATGAAGACACACTTTTCCGCTTTGGGTTCCAACTTGTTAGGCTGAAGCTTTTTGACATAAGCATCACATCCCCAAACTTTAAGAAATGACAACTTTGGTCTTTTACCATACCACAGCTCGTATGGTGTCATCTCAACAAATTTTGATGGTGCCCTATTGAAAGTGAATGCAGCTGTCTCTAATGCATAATCACAAAATGATAACGGCAAATCGGCAAGAGACATCATAGATCACACCATTTCTAACAAAGTACGATTACAACGTTCGGAAACACCATTACGCTGTGGTGTTCCAGGCGGTGTCAACTGTGAAACAATTCCACATTGTCTTAAGTGAGCACCAAGCTCGAAACACAGATACTCACCCCCACGGTCAAAACGTAGGAACTTGATCTTCTTGTTACGATGATCTTCAACTTCACTCTGAAATTCTTGAACTTCTCAAACGTTTCAGACTTATGCTTCATCAAGTAGATATATCCATACCTACTCAAATCGTTAGTGAAGGTGAGAAAATAACGATATCCACCGCGCGCCTCCACACTCATCGGACCGCATACATCGGTATGTATATTCTCCAACAAGTCACTTGCACGCTCCATTGTTCCAGAGAATGGAGTCTTAGTGATCTTTCCCATGAGGCATCGTTCGCACGTGTCAAGTGATTCAAAATCAAGTGACTCCAAAAGCCCATCGAAATGGAGTTTCTTCATGCGCTTTACACCAATATGACCTAAGCGGCAGTGCCATAAAAATATGGCACTATCATTGTTTACTCTACATCTTTTGGTCTCAATGTTATGTAAATGTGTATCATCACTATCAAGATTCAAAATGAACAATCCTCTCACATTGGGTGCATGACCATAAAAGATATTACTCATAGAAATAGAACAACCATTATTCTCTGACTTAAACGAGTAACCGTCTCGCAATAAACAAGATCCAGATATAATGTTCATGCTTAACGCATGCACTAAATAACAATTATTTAAGTTCATAACTAATCCCGATGTTAACTGAAGTGAGACTACGCCGACGGTGATTGCATCAAACTTGGAACCATTTCCCACGAGCATCGTCACTTCGTCCTTCGCCAACCTTCGTTTATTCCGCAGTTCCTGCTTCGAGTTGCAAATATGAGCAACATAACCGTTATCAAATACCCATGCACTACTACGAGAGTTGGTTAAGTACACATCAATAACATGTATATCAAATATACCTGATTTTTCTTTGGCCGCCTTCTTATCAGCCAAATACTTAGGGCAGTTGCGCTTCCAGTGACCCATTCCCTTGCAATAATAACACTTTGTTTCTGACTTAGGTCCAGCCTTGGGTTTCTTCGTCGGGTTGTCAACAGGCTTGCCGCTCTTCTTGGAGTTACCCTTCTTGACTTTGTCGTTTCTGTTGAAACTAGTGGTCTTATTGACCATCAACACTTGATGCTCTTCCGGAATTCTGACTCTGCGACTTTCAGCATCGCGAATAACTCGCCGGGTGACTTGTTCATCCCTTGCATGTTATAGTTCAACACAAAGCTCTTATAGCTAGGTGGCAGTGATTGAATAATTCTGTCAGTGATGGCCTCTTGCGGGAGTTCAATCCCCAGCTCAGCCAGACCGTTTGAGTACCCATACATTTTGAGCACATGTTCACTAACAGACAAATTCTCCTCCATCTTGCAAGCATAGTATTTATCGGAGTTCTCATACCTCTCGATCCGGGCATTCTTCTGAAAGATAAACTTCAACTCCTGGAACATATCATATGCTCCATGACGCTCAAAGCGATGTTGAAGTCCCGGTTCTAAGCCATACAGGACTGCACATTGAACAACTGAGTAGTCCTCCTTACGTGTTAACCACGCGTTCAAAACATCTTGGCTAGACGTAGCGGGTGGTTCATCTCCTAGCACTGCATTAAGGACATAATCCTTCTACCCAGCTTGCAGGAGCAACTTTAGATTACAAGCCCAGTCTACAAAGTTGTTTCCATCATCTTTCAACTTAGCTTTCTCTAGGAACGTATTGAAATTGAGGGTTGCTACTGCGTGAGCCATTGATCTACAACAGAAAATATTGCAAAGTGGACTTAGACTATGTTTAAGATAATTAGAGTTTAACTAATCAAATTACTGATAAACTCCCACTCAAAAAGTACATCTCTCTAGTCATTTGAGTGGTACATGATCCAAATCCAATAACTCAAGTCCAATCATCACGTGAGTTGAGTATAATTTCAGTGTTAAGCATCTCTATGCTAATCATATCAACTATACAATTCATTCTCCACCTTTCGGTCTCTTGTGTACCGAGGCCATGTCTGCACATTCTAGACTCGTCAAGTTTAACCCGAGTGTTCCGCGTGTGCAACTGTTTTGCACCCGTTGCATGTGAACGTTGAGTCTATCACACCCGATCATCACGTGGTGTCTCGAAACGACGAACTGTCGCAACGGTGCACAGTCGGGGAGAACACAATTTCATCTTGAAATTTTAGTGAGAGATCACCTTATAATGCTACCGTTGTTGTAAGCAAAATAAGATGCATAAAAGTATTAACATGACATGCAATTCATAAGTGACATGATATGGCCATGATCTTGTGCTTCTTGATCTCCATCACCAAAGCACCGACATGATCTTCTTTTCACCGGCGCCACACCATGATCTCCGTCATCGTGCCTCCATCGAGGTTGTCGTGCTATCTATGCTATTACTACTAAAGCTACTACCTAGCAATATAGTAAACTGATTTGCAAACACAAATGCTAGTTTTAAGACAACCCTATGGCTCCTGCCGGTTGCCGTAGCATCGACGGGCAAGTCGATATTTATTACAACATGATCATCTCATACATCCAATATATCACATCATGTCTTTGGACATATCACATCACAAGCATACCCTGCAAAAACAAGTTAGACGTCCTCTAATTTGTTGTTGCATGTTTTACGTGTCTGCTATGGGTATCTAGTATGATCGCATCTTACTTACGCAAAAACCACAAAGGAGATGTGCAAATTTCTATGTAACCTCTCTCCAAGGACCTCCTTGGTCAAAACAAATTCAACTAAAGTTGAAGAAACCGACACTCGCCAGTCATCTTTATGCAAGGAGTTGCATGTCAGTCGATGAAACCAGTCTCTCGTAAGCGTACAAGTAATGTTGGTCCCGAGCGCTTCAATCCAACAATACTGCCGAATCGAGAAAAGACTAAGGAGGGCATCAAATCGAACATCAACACCCACAAAACCTTTTGTGTTCTACTCGAGATAACATCTATGCATGAACCTAGCTCATGATGCCACTGTTGGGGAACGTTGCATGGGAAACAAAAAAAATTCCTACGCACACGAATACCTATCATGGTGATGTCCATCTACGGGAGGAGATTAGATCCACATACCCTTGTAGATCGCTATGTGGGAAGCATTAAGAAACGCGGTTGATGTAGTGGTACATCTTCGTGATACAAATAACTGTTGTCCCATGATCCGTCCCACGATCCGTTCGGATCTAGCGCCGAACGGATGACACCTCCGCGTTCAGCACACGTACAACTCGATGAGACAGAAAAGTAGATGAGTTCTCCGGCAGCGTGACGGTGCTCCGATGGTGGTGATGATCTACTCCTGCAGGGCTCCGCCCAAGCTCCGCATAAATCCGATCTAGAGGAAGAACTACGTGGTATAGGTTTGAGTTGCACGTGGCAAAGTTGTGTCTCAAAAGCCCTAAAACCACCAATATATATATATATAGGAGGAGGGGAGGGGCTAGCCTTGGGGCTCAAGGGAGCCCCAAGGGTGCCCGTAGAAGGGAGAGGTGGACTCCCACCCCAATTCGGTTTGGGGGAAAGAGTACACTCGTTCCTTCCCACCTCCCCATTTCCTTGTTTTTCTTTTCTTCTGGTTTTTTCTACATATGGCGCCATGGCCCTCTTGGGCTGGCCTCACCAGCCCACTAAGGGCTGGTGCGCCACCCTAGGGTCACTGGGATCACTCCCGGGTGGGTGGGCCCCTCCCTGTGAATACCCGGAACCCATTCGTCACTCCCGGTACACTGCTGGTAATGCCCGAAAACTTTCCGGTGACCAAATGAAACCATCCTATATATCAATCTTTGTTTCCGTACCATTCCGGAAACCCTCGCGATGTCCGTGATATGATCCGGGACTCCAAACAACAATAGGTAACCACACACATAACTCAACTATACTAAAACATCATCGAACCTTAAGTGTGCAGACCCTGCGGGTTCGAGAACTATGTAGACATGACCCGAGACACTCCTCGGTCAATATACAATAGTGGGACCTGGATGTCCATATTGGGTCCTACATATTCTACTAAGATCTTACCGGTTGAACCTCTATGCCAAGGATTCATATAATCCCGTATGTCATTCCCTTTGTCCTTCGGTATGTTACTTGCCCGAGATTCGATCGTCGGTATCCGTATACCTATTTCAATCTCGTTACCGGCTAGTCTCTTTACTCGTTCCGTAATACAAGATCCCGTGACTTACACTTGAGTCACATTGCTTGCAAGGCTTGTTTGTGATGTTGTATTACCGAGTGGGCCCCGAGATACCTCACCGTCACACGGAGTGACAAATCCCAGTCTCGATCCATACTAAGTCAACGGACACATTCGGAGATACATGTAGAGCACCTTTATAGTCACCCAGTTACGTTGCGACGTTTGATACACACAAGGTATTCCTTCGGTGTCAGTGAGTTATATGATCTCATGGTCATAGGAATGAATACTTGACACCCAGAAAACAATAACAATAAAATGACACGATCAGATGCTACCTTCATAGTTTGGGTCTAGTCCATCACATGATTCTCCTAATGATGTGATCCAGTTATCAAGTGACAACACTTGCATATGGTCAAAAAACATTAACCATCCTTGATCAACTGGCTAGCCAACTATAGGCTTGCTTGTGACATTGTTTTGTCTATGTATCCACACTTGTATTTAGTATTTCATTCAATACAATTATAGCATGGATAATAAACGATTATCTTGAAACAGGAAATATAATAATAACTATTTTATCATTGCCCCTAGGGTATATTTCCAACACCCCCCGCCCCTTGATCATTCCTATATCGCCCATTCTGTCTCTCGCATGGTTGCATTTGATTTTGCTACTATTATAGATAGCTTCTATTTTGATGCATAGTTTGTCTTTGTTGAAATGATATTATACTCTACTTCACATTAAATGCTTAGTATAGGTGGAGCAGTGATCCTCATTGACCCCCTTAGTCCCAGTTGCCCCCCACTTTCTCATCGAAGTATCGATCTACTAATCGACGAGTCAAGACCCGTCACATCACTCACCCCTCTATTGTATGACGCTGCAGAGCTACTATCGAGTACCGAGGGTGACACCTCGTTACGTACTCTTGATGTTAGATATGTAGTGTAGTTAACCATCGGTGGTTTATGGACGGTGGTTCCTCCTTGACCACCTCTGATAACGACTCTGTCATGCAACCCCTCAAGCATGGACCATCGAGGGTGATTGCTCCCCGGTCGCCTTGACAGATACATCGTTTGGAATCCATAAAGGGTGATACCTCGTATCCCTCTGATGTTACAACCACACAGTTACTTGACCTTCTATTGGGAACTTGATGCGCTGTGTTGTAGGTGGATTCCCGTGTCGATGTGACGAGGTGTGGCCGGGCATCCTTGGCCCTTGCCAAGCATCCTCGAGACAGGGCGACGGGACCACATATCGTGGATTGCTGACCGTCGCTACAGTGTTAATTAAAATGCTAATGGGATTTGGGTATTTGATCTGAGTTGGTCGTAGACTTTTTTGCACTATCCTTCACGTGGGAGAAGTTATGGGCACTATACGTTGTGGTATCAGCCAAAGCTCTTCAGACGTCGGCAATGGAGTGGCGCGCACCCAAGTGGTCCGCCTAAGCATTGCTCATGTATAAGAGATGCCAGGACTGACCTCGGCCACCCATGCATCATGCATGAGTACAAAGGGTGATGGTACCATGACCCCTACGCGCTTAGGATTTAGACCAGCGGGCTGGCCTCTCTGTTGTGCCTAGGTAGGGCTATGACGTGTTGATGTTCCGAGGCCAGGCATGACCCAGGAAACTGTGTCCGGCCAGAGTTTATCAAGCGTGTTGGGTAATTTGGTGCACCCGTGTAGGGATGAAAATTAACTATTTGAATAGTCGTGTCCACGGCTACAGGACAACTTGGAATTGTATCCCGATCTAATACAACTAGAACTGTTACTTAACTCGAATGTTTGGCTCTGAGATTGCCTTCTTGCAGGGAGTCGAGGAAAAGTCTCTGGGCATGACTTTATTAAACTTGTTGAAACAATATGACTATATAATTGTGTTATTGTTCTACACTCTTCTTATGCTGCAAGACACCAAAGACGCTAGTCTTCGGTAGGACTAATCCCTTCTCTCTATTCTCGCATTGTTGCAGTCAGTCCAGATATAACCCCGTTCCTTCGATAGTGATGCATACTTAACATAGTTCTCATGTCAGTCTTGTGAGTACTTTGGAAGAGTACTCAATGTTGCTTTGCTCCCCCTTTCCCCCTTGATACGATTGCCGCGACCAGATGATGGAGCCTAGGAGATGGCATATCCCGCCGACGACGTCTACTACCCCCATGGTGCCTACTACTACGTGGAGGCCGCGGACGACCGGGAGTAGTTTAGGATGTTCCCAGGCACGAGGCCTCACCTCGTTCGATCTATGTATCTTTGTGCTAGCCTTCTTTATGGCGTAACTTGTTTTATGTGTGTACTCAGATAATATTGCTTTTGCTGACTCGTGTGTTTCCGAGCATGTGTAGTCGGGCCCTGAGGCCTCTAGCTTGTAATATGAAGTTTGTATGTTTTTACTTGTGTCTAAAGTTGTGTTGTGATATCTTCAAATGAGTGCCTAATCTTGGTTGTACACATTTCGTGTATGTTTAGCGTACGGTCAAAATACGGGGCGTCACACTCTTCATCTTCAATACAATGATCATCACATCTTCACTTTGATCTATTCGATCTTATTCTTTTGTGCGCCGCATTTGTTGGGATCCGATGAATTATGGGTTTATGTTCAGATTATTCAACATAAAGATTTGAGTATTCTCTGAATTCTATTATTATTGTCATTTGCATGATTATAATAGCTTCGTAAATCTCTCTGGTCTATTGATTTGCTTTAGCCAAGTAGATTGTTCTTTCTTGAGTGAGAGGGATGTGTTCTAGTGGGTCCAATCTGATGGATTTCTATATCCCAGTGACAGAAGGGGACAAGATACGTCTTTGTATTGTTTCCACTAAGGATAAAATGATGGGGTTAATTCATATTGATTGAGCTACCTTTATCTACATCATGTCATTGTTCTCCAATGATTACATTATTTTACTTAATACTCTAGATGCATGTTGGATAGCAGTCGATGGGTGAAGTAATAGTAATAGGTGCAGGCAGGAGTCAGCCTATTAACTTCTGGACGTGATGCCTATATATACATGATCATTGCCGTGAATACCACATAAATATGCGATTTTCTATCAATTGCCCAATAGTAATTTGTCTACCCACCGTATGCCTACTATACGAGAGATGCCATTAGGGAAAACTATGGCCCCCGGGTCTATTTACTTATAAGTTTACAAATGTACAATTACCTTCCTGCAATTTGTTTACTTTTTATTACTTTGAATTTGCAACTATCAACTATCATCTACACACTTTACTTCCTTGCAAATAACGAGTCCAAGGGGATTGACAACCCTCCTGCGCGTTGGGTGGAAGTGTTTGCTTCTTTGTGTACAGTCATTGAAGATGGGGGTTAGTTGTTACTCCTATTGGTTCAACAAATCTTGGTTCTCTACTAAGGGAAATAGTTATCCAAACTGTGTTGCATCAACTGTTCCTCTTCATAGAAAACCAACGCAGATCACAAGTATCAGGAAGGATTTTAGCGTCGTTGTTGGGAGTACCATCAACCTATTATCAAGTAACTTCACATAAATTATCATTCACTTGTTCTTATTTTTATTTGTTGTTATATTTAGCTTGCTCCATAAAAATCAAAAATACAAAAATATTTATCTTTGCTACTCACTAGTTTACTTGTTTGCTTGCTAGTTTACTTGTTTACTCGTCACTATGGCTAGTTCTTATTTTGTTCCCATTACTCCCGATAATGAGGTACTTAATTTTAAACAAAGGGGAGGAGAGAATTTAAAACATGCTTGGTATATTTTTTGCAATTCTCAAAATAAATCCATTCATAAACAATCTCACATCATCTTGCTTTGTAATTTCTATCTTGGTTTTACTACTTGCTATAGATTTATATTTGATACTATCACCGGTGGTAATTTCTTGATGAGTCACACTTCGTATGCTTTGAGAGCCACGGTAAATTTAGTTGGGTCGCCACCTATTATAATTAATGAAACTATTTTGAGCTTGGAACATGTTATGCAAAGGCTTGTTGCCATTGAAAATAAAATGACTACTAATGAACTAATTGAGGAGTTAGATAAAAAGCTTCATAATCATATCACTCAATTTGGGTCACGGGTAGGAACTACTTTGAAAGATTTAAAAGAGAAACACACAACTATTAATGAAAGGGTAGAGCAAAGCTTGAATAGAATTGATAATATGTAGGAAGTCATTGATAAATTAGGTACCGCTTTCACAACCTCAAAAGCTAATGGTACTACCACTCGAAATAAAAATCCCAAGTTCATATATGTTCCCAAGAGCATCAGTACCCCTCTTGTCAAGAGAAAGGAAGATCTTAAAATGATTAGTGTGCATCCCAATTTTATAGACTTGATAAGTGATCCTATTTTCAAGCCTCCTATCATTACTAAGAAGTATGATTTTGTTATTGAGGAGATTGATAAGGTGGATGACAACACTTGAATCATATGCATTATGCCTAGCTAGGAGCGTAAAACAATAGCGCTAGTTGGGAGGCAACCTAATAGTTATCTTAAAGCTTTTTGTTTTTACCTTTTGTTTGTGTGCCATGACATAATTATTGCCTATGTATGATTGTATTCTTGTGTTTAAATTAGGATTAGTGCCAAGTAAAGCCTTTCATATGATTTAATTGATAGTAGAATGATATGGTGCAAAAACAAAAACTTTGATGTCGAGTGTAGAATTTATGTGATTTTACTGCAACGTATTTTTGGTATGAATTTTTCAAAAATTATTTTTACAAAAATTAATCAGGACGTCCTAATTTTTTAGAATGTTTGGAGTTA
This sequence comes from Hordeum vulgare subsp. vulgare, assembly GCF_904849725.1. Lineage (NCBI taxonomy): Eukaryota > Viridiplantae > Streptophyta > Magnoliopsida > Poales > Poaceae > Hordeum > Hordeum vulgare. The sequence continues at coordinate 419,572,532 of NC_058520.1, read as the reverse complement.
TATAAGTATATTACATAATTATATCATTACAAATTGTGCTGTTTTAGACACATTCTGTTTTTTGCTTGCATAGTTTGCTTGTTTTGATGATGCTATGGATTATATCAGGGGGGTATAAGTCATGGAGAAGTTATTACAATAACTTATGCAATAATAAAATTTGAATTAATTTATAACAGTAGCTAAAGTATTTGATATGTTTATTATACTAATGGATCTCACGAAGTTTCTGTTGAGTTTCGTGTGCTGAAGTTTTCAAGTTTTGGGTGCTATGAAGATGGATGAAGGAGTAAGGAGCGGAAAGAGCCTAAGCTTGGGGATTCCCAAGTCAGCCAAGGTAATAACCTAGAAATACTAAAGCATCTAAGATTTATGCGCTTGGGGATGCCCAGAAGGCATCCCCTCTTTCGTCTCAATCCATTTGTATGTCACTTGGAGCTACATTTTTATTCATCACATGATATAAGTTTTTCTTGGAGCATCGTTTGCTTTAGTTTTATTTTTTTTTTAGTTTCCCACAATCATTGTTTTCTAGAAACACCCACTAGATAGTGACACGCTATCACCATGATTTATTAGAATACTCTATGTTCTTCACTTATATCTCTTGAGCTTAGCAGTTGCTCTAGTGCTTCACTTATATCTTTTAGAGCATGGTGGAGTATAGATTTGATAGTGTCGGCGTTCTAGGATTGGGGGTACCCAGACGTGCCTGCGTGTGGCCCAGGGCGGGCCCGCGTCATCGGAGCAAACTGTTCTTTGTTGTGTATCCCTTGCAACGGCGCCAGAAATAGTTGCGTCGACGGCACCAGGAATCCTTCAGCTGCGGCTACGCCTTAAGGGACTTCCTAGGCAAGTATGCAAAGGATTTCCCCAGTGGCCTTGGAGCCTTGCGTTGGTGTTCCCTCGAAGCAGAAAGGGTGATGTAGCATAGCGACGATAAGTATTTCCCTCAGTTTGAGAACCAATGTATAAATCCGGCGGAAGAGTATCTCAAGATCCTGCACAAACACAAAAGCTTGCACCCAACGCTATGAAGGGGTTGTCAATCCCTAATAGATTGTTTGCCAAGTGAGAACTGAAAGCAACAAAGTAACAAAGCAAAGTAAAAGCGGAGGTGTAAACGATGGATGTGAATCGACCCGGCGGCCGTAGTGTTTACTAGTGGCTTCTCTCATGAAAGCAAGTAGACGGTGGGTGAACAAATTACTGTCGAGCAATTGATAGAACCGCGCAAAGTCGTGAAGATATCTATGCAATGATTATATCTATAGGCATCACGTCCAAAAAAAGTAGACCAATACTTTCTGCATCTACTACTATTACTCCACACGTCGACCGCTATCCAGGATGCATCTAGTGTATTAAGTCCAGAAGAACATAGTAACGCCTTAGGCAAGATGACATGATGTAGAGGGATAACCTCAAACCAATAATAAAAACCCCATCTTTTTACCCTTGATGGCAACTACTTGATGTGTGCCTTTCTGCCCCTACTGTCACTTGGAAAGGTCACCACATGGTAGAACCCAAAACCAAGCACTTCTCCCGTTGCAAGAATCAAAGTTCTAGTTGGCCAAATAAAACCCAAGACTCGGAGAGACTTACAAGGATATCAAATCATGCATATAAGAAATCAGCAAAGACTCAAATATATATCATAGATAATCTGATCACAAATCCACAGTTCATCCGATCTCGACAAACACACCACCAAAGAAGATTACATCAGATCGATCTCCATGAAGATCATGGAGAACTTTGTATTGAAGATCCAAGAGAAGCCATCCAGCTACTAACTACGGACCCGTAGATCTGAAGTGAACTACTCATGAGTCATTGGAGGGGCGATGATGATGATGAAGAAGCCCTCCAACTCCAAAGTCCCCTTCGGCACGGTGCCAGGAAGGGTCTCCAGATGAGATCTCGTGGAAACGGAAGCTTGCGGTGGCGGAAAAGTATTTTCGAGGCTCCCCTGATTTTTTGCGGAATATTTGGGAATTTATAGGCCAAAGACCTAGGTCAGGGGGCGGCCAGGGAGGCCACAAGCCTGCCCACCGCCGCCTCCCCCTGGTGGCGGAGTGGGGCTTGTGGGCTCCCCGGAGCCCACCTGGCTTGGCCCAAAAGCCCCCTGGTCTTCTTCCATTCGGGAAAAAAATCATTTCGGGGTTTTTCTTCCGTTTGGACTCCGTTCCAAAATCAGATCTGAAAAGAGTCAAAAACACGGAAAAAACAGGAACTGGCACTTGGCACTGAATTAATAAGTTAGTCCAAAAAAATATATAAAAGGTACAGAAAACAACCAAAGAAGACAAGATAACAACGTGAAACCATCAAAAATTATAGATACGTTTGAGACGTATCAAGCATCCCCAAGCTTAACTCGTGCTCGTCCTCGAGTAGGGAAGTGATAAGAATGAATTTTTGATGCTTTCATGCTAGCTAGCATAGGTGTCCTTTGTAATTCCTCTTATGTGACGTGAATGTTCAGATCCATTAGATTCAAAACAATAGTTTTCTATTGACGTGGAAACAATAATAATTCAAGCAAACTAGCAAAGTAATCATGAACTTTCAAAATAACAACGCCAAAAGAAAGTTACCCCTACAAAAGCATATAGTCTGGCTATGCTCTATCATCATTGCACAACGAATTTAAATCATGCACAACCCCGGTATTGGCCAAGTAATTGTTTCACACCTTTACTTTCTCAAACCTTTTCAACTCTCACGCAATACATGAGCGTGAGCCATGGTTATAGCACTATAGATTGTGTGGAATGTAGTGGAGGTTGCAAGACAAAAAAGGAGAAGATAGTCACATTAACTAGGCATATCAATGAGCTGTGGAGATGCTCATCAATAGATATCAATGTGAATGAGTAGGGATTGCCATACAAATGATGCACTAGAGCTACGAGTCTGTGAAAGCTCTTAAAGAAAACTAGTGGGTGTGCATCCAACTTGCTTGCTCACGAAGACCTAAGGAAATTTTGAGGAAGCCTATCATTGGAATATACAGGCCAAGTTATATAATGAAAATTTCCCACTAGCTATATGGTGGTGACAAAACGCGAGACTCTCAATCACGAAGATCATGGTGCTTAATATGCACAAGTGTGGAAAAAGTGGTAGCATTGTCCCTTCTCTCTTTTTCTCTCATTTTTTTATTTGGTGGGTTCTTTGGCCTTTTTTTTGTGGGCTTCTTTGGCCTCTTTTATTTCCTCACATGGGATAATGCTCCACTAATGATGATCATCACACTTTCAACTCAAAACTTAGAGTACGATGACTCTATATGGAATGCCTTCAGTAGTGTACCGTGGCAATGATCTAACATGGCATAGACATCAATGGAAAACATCATGCTAGCTATCTTACGATCGTGTAAAGGCAAAGTAGACATGGTGGCACATGTCATGGTGGTAGTTGCATGGCAATATATCTCGGAATGACTTTGAAAAAGCCATAGTAGGTAGGTATGGTGGCTTTTTTGAGGGAGGCTAATGGTGGGTTTTGTGCATCGGCGAAACTTGCACGGCACTAAGAAGATAGTGATGGTGGAAGGTGGAAGTGCATCTAAACCATGGACTCAACATTAGTCATGAAGAACTCATATACTTGTTGCACGAAACAAAGCATTCAACACATACTCCTAGGGGAAGGGTTGGTAGGTATAAACCATCGCACGATCCCGACCACCACGCAAAGGATGACAATCAATAGACTAATCATGCTCAGATTTCATCACATAGCGGTTCACCATACGTGCATGCTACGGGAATCACTAACTTCAACACAAGTATTTCTAGATCCACAACACCTTACTAGCATAACTTCAATATTACCATAACCACAACTCAAAACTAATTGAGATGAATCAAACTTCTCCAACTATTCAATGCACATGAAGGTGGAAGTTTTCATATCCCTTTGGATAACTACCCCTTTTGAGACTACTTTCAAAGCTTAGATCAACTACCAAGCCACGCACCGCTGCGCTCTAAAATATATAAGTGAAGCACATAGAGCAAAAGGATCTATCTCAAAAGATATAAGTGAAGCACATGTGAGCTGAATTGTCTACCAAAAGATATAAGTGAAGCTCGACAAAATCACGGTGTGTGCATGTCTCTTTCTTTAGGTGTGCAGCAAGGATGATTGTGACACAACAAAAATAAAAGACTCCTACGATACAAGACGCTCCAAGCAAAAACACATAACATGTGGTGAATAAAAATATAGCCCCAAGTAACGTTACCGATGGATTGAAGACGAGAGGGGGGATGCCTTCCCAGGGCATCCCCAAGCTTAGGCTTTTAAGACATCCTTGAATCTCTTGGTGTGCCTTGGGAATCCCCAATCTTGAGCTCTTGCCACTCTTTATCTCTTTGTCCATAAGAACTTCACCCAAAACTTGAAAACTTCACAACATGAAACTTAAACAGAAACTCGTGATAACATTAGTACAAGAAAGCAAACCACCACTTTCTTAGGTACTATAGAAAACTTAAATTCTACTTGTGTTGATGTTGGGTTACTGTACTTTCAATCTTCCATGGCTAATACCCCCCCGATACTATCCATAGTTTCATCAAAATAAGCAACCAACACAACAAAAACAGAATCTGTTAACAGCAGACCAGTCTATAGCAATCTGTATATTTCGTATACCTCTGTTACTTCAAAAATTCTGAAAAATTACGACAGTCTGACGAATTTGTGTAGCAATCATCAGCAAAAAGAATCAACTCGAAAGCTCTTACAGAAAAAATGAAAATTCTTTTCATGAGCAGAAAGTTTCTGTCTTTTCCAGCATGACCAAACGATCATCCCCAAGACTAATCATAACGGTTTTGCTTGGCACAAACGCAAAAAGAAACACAAAAAACACAATCATAACAGAATTATGAAAGTGTGGAAAACACAAAATAGAAATAAAAAGGATAGATTCGTTGGGTTGCCTCCCAACAAGCGCTTTTGTTTAACGCCCTTAGATAGGCAAAAAGTGATGGAATCACGTAGTCATCTTTGGTGCTCAAACCATAGGTAGTGTGATCATTTATCATCTTTAGATTTATCATCTTTATTAGATGACTCACCACTAGCTTTAGGAATAAAAACAGGCTTGACGGTCTTTTTGAGAATAAGATTTGGAGTATTTTGCACAGCGGCAAAAACGGAACCCAAGTTGGTTATGACATCTTCTAATTTGCCAATTCTAGAAGAATCATTAACTATAAGTTCCTTCTCCTTTAATTTTTTCAAAAAGTTTCCCACTTTGGATCTGTACTGAGTAATTTGATTGTGGATCTTTCTATCCAAACCCTCAATAAGTTCAATTGTGGCAATTTTGTTTTCAATAGCGTCAAGCCTTTGCATCACGTGTTCCAAGGTAAAGATAGTTCCATTAACCATGAGCGGGGGTGAGCCTACCAAATTAATGATAGCTCTGTAGGAGTCAACAATATGGCTCCCCAAAAAGTTCCCGCCTACAATGGTATCAAGGATATACCTATTCCAAGGATAAATTCCAACATAGAAACTGCGAAGGAGGACGGTAGTGGATTGCTTACGAGTGGATCTACTTTGAGCATTGCAAATCCTGTACCAAGCGTCCTTCAAATTTTCTTCCTCATTCTGCCTGAAATTGAGAACTCCATTTTCAGGGGTGTCGTTCGGAGTGGTGGGTCTAGCCATTGATGGACTATCTCACACACAAACGAGCAGGAAGAGAGAGTGAAATGGGCAAAAGAAGATATCAAAAAGGCAAAAGAAAACGGCAAAGGCGAAAGGCGAATGAAAACGGAAAATGTGAAGTGGGGTAGAGGAAAACGAGAGGCAACTGGCAACAAAAGTAAATGCAAGAGAAGAGTTTGTGAGACCTACTTGGATAGATCTTGTTTTCTCCTCCCCGACAACAGTGCCAGAAATACTTCTGATGTTTGTTGTGTATCCGATGCAACGGCGCCAGAAATAGTTGTGTCGACGGCACCAGGAATCCTTCAGCTACGGCTACGCCTTAAGGCACTTCGTAGGCAAGTATGCAAAGGATTTCTCCTGTGGCCTTGGAGCCTTGCATTGGTGTTCCCTCGAAGCGGAAAGGGTGATGTAGCAGAACGACGGTAAGTATTTCCCTTAGTTTGAGAACCAAGGTATCAATCCGACGGAAGAGTATCTCAAGATCCTGCACAAACACAAAAGCTTGCACCCAACGTAAGGAAGGGGTTGTCAATCCCTTATAGATTGTTTGCCAAGTGATAACTGAAAGCAACGAAGTAACAAAGCAAAGTAAAAAAGCGGAGGTGTAAACGATGGATGTGAATAGACCTCGGGCCGTAGTGTTTACTAGTGGCTTCTCTCATGAAAGCAAGGAGATGGTGGGTGAACAAATTACTGTCGAGCAATTGGTAGAACCGCGCAAAGTCGTGACGCTATCTATGCAATGATTATATCTATAGGCATCACGTCCAAAACAAGTAGACCGATAATTTCGGCATCTACTACTATTACTCCACATGTCGACCGCTATCCAGCATGCATCTAGTGTATTAAGTCCATAAGAACAGAGTAACGCCTTAAGCAAGATGACATGATGTAGAGGGATAATCTCAAACCAATGATAAAACCCCCATCTTTTTACCCTTGATGGCAACTACTTGATGTGTGCCTTGCTGCCCCTACTATCACTAGGAAAGGTCACCACGTCGTAGAACCCAAAACCAAGCACTTCTCCCATTGCAAGAATCAAAGATCTAGTTGGCCAAACAAAACCCAACACTCGGAGAGACTTACAAGGATATCAAATCATGCCTATAAGAAATCAGCAACGACTCAAATATATATCATAGATAATCTGATCACAAATCCACAATTCATCGGATCTCAACAAACACACCACCAAAGAAGATTACATCGGATAGATCTCCATGAAGATCATGGAAAACTTTGTATTGAAGATCCAAGAGAGAGAAGAAGCCATCTAGCTACTAACTATGGACCCGTAGGTCTGAAGTGAACTACTCACGAGTCATTGGAGGGGCGATGATGATGATGAAGAAGCGCTCCAACTCCAAAGTCCCCTCCGGCAGGGCGCCGGGAAGGGTCTCCAGATGAGATCTCGCGGAAACGGAAGCTTGCGGCGGCGGAAAAGTATTTTCGAGGCTCCCCTGATTTTTTGCGGAATATTTGGGAATTTATAGGCCATAGACCTAGGTCAGGGGGGCGGCTAGGGAGGCCACAAGCCTGCCCACCGCCGCCTCCCCCTGGTGGCGGAGTGGGGGCTTGTGGGCTCCCTGGAGCCCACCTGGCTTGGCCCAAAAGCCCCTGGTCTCCTTCCGTTCGGGAAAAAATCATTTTGGGGTTTTTCTTCCGTTTGGACTCTGTTCCAAAATCAGATCTGAAAACAGTCAAAAACACGGAAAAAACATATAAAAAAGATATAAAAGGTACATAAAACAACCAAAGAAGACAAGATAACAGCGTGAAACCATCAAAAATTATAGATACATTTGAGACGTATCACAAACCAATGGGCCCGAGACCGTTCAAGCAAAGGCCCTCGTGAGGGGCCAAGCCTTATGATGAGGAGCACCGTCAAGATCCACAGGGGGCCTCCTCAGGACTCCTCCAGAGAGGCGGATATTCCAAGGCAATGCCGGCCCTCAGGAATCAACGGTGACGCCAGGAAAGGACAGGCAAGCAGCAGATGGCAGGGCGGGACAGTTTCCCCTTTGGTGCAAAGGAGGCGGGAGCGTACAAGTTTTCCAAAGGCATCTTCCAAAGGTTTCCCTTCTGGTGCAACAAAGCCGCAGCCTCCCACCATTAGGACAAACATCATCCACGGGCCTGTCTGTGCGGCGCAGACAATTACTTTGCAGACGAAGACCACCTTTGGGCAGGGGAGCATGTTCCCTTGTTCCCCTTCAAAATTGGCCGTTGTGGGATCCCTTCCCGCCGAAGCTATGAGGGAAGAGGACCCGGGCCTCCGCTATAAATAGAGAGGGTAGGATACTTGAGAGGGAGGGTTCATTCGGATGGTAGAACAATACACGTAACTGCTCGGCCTCCGGAGGCCCAAGAACACTGTACTAATTCATCCACCACTTCCGTGAGAGGCAATCTACCAAAAGCAGGAGAAGGGTTTTAGGATTCGTAGCGGCCCGAACCTGGGTAAACTGATGTGTTCTGTGTTCCCCTCGTCGTCGAGTGAGTCCTTCGTCGTCTCCATCAAATAGTGGGTTAGGCGAGGAGAACCAGGGAGAGACTTTCGTACACTCCCCAGTGTTCGAACCCTTAGAGTTTTGCGGAGCCCGAAATCCGACATTTGGCGCGCCGGGTAGGGTTGTGTAGAGGTTTCCTCCAAGCTCCACCCTCACCAAGCTCCACGACTCCGATGGCTGATGCTCGCCGGGTTCGCACAGAATGCCACGCCACCCGCATCGCCCAAACTGCGCCCGTCATTGCCGCCGGTGCGCGCTGGTCACCGTCCCCCATGGTGAACGCTACCACCGGACCCGAAGCTCAAGAGCAACAGGGTTCCTCCCAACCGGCGACCGAGCCGGTCAACCGCCGCACCGCCACGCCGTCGCTCGCCACGCCTTCGGGATCGGCATCGCGCCTGCGGGAAAGATGCCCCACGGCCGTCGCGCGCTTTCCATGGCCACCGGGCTGCTCCGTCACCGGCCCGCTCCAGACCGCCATGAAGATTGGCTCCATCGCATTGAGGAGCTCATCGCCGCCGCCGGTGACTCAGGGGAGCTCTCCTGCTCGCTCCGGCCCCAGCCGTCCCCGGCGAACAATGAGGAACAAGACGCGACGCCCCCACCTCGCGACGTGTTGCGGACCCCGAGCCCGGGCAGTAAGCACGACCCCGCGCCCGGACTCATGAACCCAGGGCGGGACCCAGTGATGAAGTGAGCTGCCAGATGATTCCCCGGCCCCGCGCTAACGCGTGCGCGCCCCCGGCGTTGCAGATCCCGCGTCAGGAGCGAGCCCCACTCGAAGCAGACCCTATGGAGCAACAAGACCCGGTAGCCCCCGCGCATACCGTGCATGTTGGACCGGTGGGGTGCTTCGGCATATCCCCCGAGCTCTACCCCATCGCGTGTCCCTGCAAGTTCAAGCCTGACCTGCCCCCATGTTACGATGGCACCCAAGACTCGGCTGAGTTCCTGCAACTCTACGCGCTGAGCATCAGGGCGGTAGGAGGAGGCGACAAGATCATGGCGTGCTGGTTCCCGATGGCGCTCAAGGGCGGCGCACTCTCGTGGCTCCTCAACTTCCTGAAGGCGTCCATCACCTCCTGGGATGTCCTGCGCGAGCGTTTCACCGCCAACTTCCATGGCACCCGCGACCGTGCTCCCACCGTGAACGACCTACGGCGCGTCAAGCGGCAGGAGGGAGAGACCGTGCACAAGTTCATACATCGTTTCACGGTCATGCGACTCAAGATCCCCAAGGCGTCGGACGAGGCCATCATCTCGGCTTTCTCTGACCGAGTCACTGACCTCAAGATGAAGGAAGAGCTCGCCATGAATGATGAAGTGACCACTACAGTGGAGATGTTCAACTTGTCAAGCAAATGCACCAAGGCGGAAGAAGGACGCCTGTCACTCCTCGGGACCCAGGTGGCGGACCTAGAAGAGAAGAAAGCCAAAGCCAAGGAGGTGAAGCACAAAGCCTCTGTGGTGCTCGCCGCCGAGCCTGAGGCGAAGCATACCCGAGGGGGAGAGCGCCCAACCGGAGGGGGCCGTCATGCGTCTTCCATGACACCAGTGGCCATGACACCTCTCAATGTCAAGAACTCTATTTGGTTCGTGCCGAGCACTTCAACACGCGCCCCAGACGGTTCGACAGAAGCCCTGCAGGCGGAGAAGGCCACAATGCGGGCCCCTGGGATGACCGTGAGCCGCATAACGGGTGGCATGAATAGCCTCAGGAGGAACCCTAGCGTGGCCAGCCCGAGGAGGACCTCTAGCGTGATAATCCTCAGTAGGGGCAGCGACACGGCCAACCTGATGAGGCTCACCCTCGGGAGGCCGGGCTGCCCATGTTGCCTCCGCATTCGAGGAGGAGGGATGAAGACAGGCAGGACGACGGGGCTGGGGGCTTCCAGGTGGCCAGGGCAGTGGCTTCCATCCTGGGCAGCGCCCAGACCCGAGCCTCCAACCAGACCTTCAAGAAGTTTGCCCGGGAGGTGAATGCCGCCCTCCCGAGGCGTGAAGCGATGCGTCCCCTCAACTGGTCCCAGACCACCATTGCTTTCGACCCAAGCGACCAGCTCAGGTGCTCGTTCATGGCCGACAAGCTCCCAATGATGTGCACCCCAACCATCAGCAACGTTCTCGTCACCAAGACCCACATTGACAGTGGAGCTGGGCTCAACATCCTCCCAGTCGAGACCTTCGAGAAACTCCAACTGCCGTATGAGCAGCTCATGCCGACCAAGCCCTTCTCAAGGGTAACAGAAGGATCCATCGTACCCATTGGGCAAGTGCATCTGCCCGTCACCTTCAGCAAGAGCCAGAACTACCACACTGACATCATCATCTTCGACGTCGCGCACATCCACCTAACATACAATGCCATCCTCGGGTACCCAACGCTCGCCAAGTTCATCGCAATGGTCCACCATGGATACAATGTCCTCAAGATGCTGGGGAGCGGCGGTGTCATCGCCATTCCTTGTCACCAGAAGGATGTCGTCAGTGCACTGGAGCGAGCGAACCGTGCGACAGCGGTGGAACGCTCTGAAAATGAAGACGACGACCTGCCTCGCGAGGACCCCCGCAAGAAGAAGAAGGAGATCTTCCCCATGGAGTGCCTCCGGGTTTCGGGCTCCACGCCCGACGACAGAGCCCTACCCCCCATCGCATAGGGATGCGCGCTCGACGCCCCTCTTGGGTCAGAGCTGGGGGCTCCCACTGGGGAGGCCCCCAGCCTGATCAGTGAGGCAGACACGGCGTTCGAGCACAACCCAAGGGCACGCTCCAGAGCACGTCCGACCAACTCTCGTGAGTCCGTCATCAGAGCAATCCGAGAACTTTGCGATGCCCAGGCCATGTGATGCAGTGACTGCCCTGCACCACCAATTGGGGTCACTGTTGTCAGCATGGTTGATCGACCCCGCATCTGCATCAACGCGTCCGCAGCCAACATAGTTGCAGCACACAGCCCCTTCTGGCCTACGCTGACTGGCTACCGGTGGGAGTACCCGGGCGCCAACGCCATCATGCCCTTTGGGCTGGGGAACGCGGCTGCCACTTACCAGAGGCTCCAGCAAGCCATGTTCGTACCCAGCCTGCTGGGGTGCCGTGAGGAGGAGGAGGAGATGCTCGGTCCAAGCGAAGGCCCCGAGCCTCGGGAGGCGGTGGACACGTGAGGGTCGCGATTGCGTAGACAAGAGATCAAGCGACAATGGAGTCTCCAGCACTTCAACGGCCCGGCCGCCAGGTGAATTTTTATTGGCCGCTGCGAGGTGACTTTTCGGTTCACCCTGTCCGAGGGCATCCCCGGAGGCGTGCGGCCTCCCCCAGCTCCAGACATTCCCTAGCTACTACTTTCGTTTATGCATCGTTTGGTTGTTCAATTTCACCTGTTTGGCATCCTAATGTTCTGCCTTGGTTATATTGTCGGGACGTCGCCCCCCCCCCCGCTTGGGGGCTCCTGTCAAAATTTGTCCATGCAGATACGCAGCCTATCTCCTAGAGAAGAAGAAGTCAACACGGTTTGCCAATAACCCAAACCAAGTCAACTCAGTCCACCAATGACTCGGGGGTCGGGACACTCGCGAGGCCATAGCGTCCTCGCGACCTCCCATATACACCCCCACAGTGACACTCTCACATAATAACGAGCCGAGGCTATATACGCCCGGGGCCCCCCGAGGACGCGGAGGGGTCCATCCCACACCTAGTTGCAGCCCTACGCTCCGTGCTGGGGAGAAGATCTGGCTCCAATGCCTCGGGGGTAGGGACACTCGCGAGGCCAAAGCGTCCTCGCGACCTCCCAGATACACCCCACCGTGACACTCTCATGTAATAACGAGCCCAGGCTGTATACGCCCAGCCCCCCCCCCCCCCCCCCCGAGGACGCGAAGGGGTACATCCCATGCCTAGTGGAAGACCTATGGTCCGTGTTGGGTACAGATAGGGGCAATCAACATAGTCCTTCAATGACTAAGCCCTCAGCTGGCACCAATGTAGTCCACCAATGATTACGCCCCCAGCTGGCACCAACACAGCCCATCAATGGCCACACCCTCGGCCGACAAGGAGATCAATGCTCTCCACCCGCAACTTCACCCATGTCCAGCGCATGGGGCAAACAGCTGAAGGTACGGAGCCACTCGCACGTCAACGGGGACCCCCGAGCATCGCGACTCAGGGGTCTAACTGTGCCCGTAGCCCCTTCCCCCTTTGGGTCGTCCTTGGACGGTTCAATTGTAGGAAGGTACGCCTGGGGCGGGCCCTGCCGATGTAGAGCCCAGTGCACTCGACAAATCGCTTCGGATCCCTTAGGAAGAACGCTCGAGTCACTTGTATGTTAAGGGGGACTCCTAAGCATCGCGAATCAGGAGCCTGAACTGCGCCCGTAGCCCCTTTCCCTTTTGAGACGTCCTTTTCCAGTCGGTTCAACCATGGGGAGGTACGCGCAGGGCGGGCCCTGCAGACGTAGAGTGCTGAAGGAGTTTGAGAGTCTTATATCATCAGCTTCTTAGGAGGAGCATCGGAGTCGCTCGCACGTCAAGGGGGGACCCCTGAGCATCACGACTCAGGAGCCTAACTGCGCTCATAGCTGCTCCCCCTTAGGGCCGTCCTTGGTTTCCGGTTGGTTTAATCGCGAGGAGATACGCATGGGGCGGGCCCTGCCAACGCGGCATGCTGAAGGTGTTCCGAGTTTCGGAATCTTCGTCACGTTCTCCGCATGAGGGCATCTCGTGCGTCAAGGGGGACTCCTGAGCATCGCGACTCAGGAGCCTAACTGTGCTCGTAGCCCCTTCTCCCTTTGGGCCGTCCTTGGTTTCCGGTTGGTTCAATCACGGGAAGGTAAGCGCGAGGCGGGCCCTGCCAATGCAGAGTAACATAGCAAACATGACAGGAACAAGGCGGGGACAACATTCAAACATTCAATTATTACAAGCCATGACCCAGATCATAAAAACACAAATAAGTTTAACGCCTCCACGAGGCATGATGTGCATCACAGGAAGATAGCATGTGTAAGTGATCAGGAGGAGCCGCCTCCAGTCACCCCCTCCGCAGGGGGTTGGTCGTCGTTGTCAAAGGCATCGTCTTCCCCGTCATCGACTCCAGCGGTACCTAGAGACAAAGGGGGCGGGACACGGGCAAACCTCCTCAACAGCGCCTCCACAGGACCCTTCACCGCCTCCGCGGCGCAATCGCGGGCCTCTGCAGGGACCGTCACGATCACGGAACTCAGATCAAACCCGGGGTCGCGAAGATGAAGGTGACTGAAGACGCGAGTCGCAACCACAAAGAAGAGGTCGCGGCACTCGCTGTTCAAGATCTTGTCCATCTGCGTAACGACAGCCTCGAGCACCGTGACGAGCCCCTTCGCGAGCGCGGCAAAGCCGTCCTCCGGGGTGGCCAGAGGCTCGTCAAACTCGTCCCGACAAAGGGAGCGGAGCGCCTTGCGAAGCCCGAGGTCAATGTCGGGGAAGCAAGCCAGCTCGACGGCCTTTCTTTTCTCGGCCGCGGCGAGGGCTTTTTCCTGTTCCTCAACAAGAGCCTTCCTCGTGGTGAAATCTTTCTCCCACTCCTCCAAGTGCACCTGTTCCGTGTCCCGACGGCTCGCCTTCTGGGACGGTTCTTCCTCCCGGGCGGCGAGCTTGGTCTCGTGGGCCTTAAGTTCCTCTTCCTGCGAGCAGCGTTGCCCTACCAGCTCGCCATGTTCCCGTTGGAGGGCGTTCAGGCAGGCTTCCACCTCTTTGCAGCGCTCTACAACCGCCTTAGCCTCCTTCAGCGCCCCCTCACACGTGGCGCGTGCGGCCACAGCCTCTTCCTCGACTTTCCTCATCTTAGATGCGACACCACTCAGGGTGGTGAAGGCCGCATCCAGTATGCCTCGGGGAAGCATCGAGGCCTTCTGGACCCCCTCCTTAAGAGTCTCCAACACTGGTGCAGGTTGCGCTACCGAAGGAGCAGCGCCACGAAGAACAAGGGACCCTGAAGACTGCTCAACACTTGCGGGCGTCAACACCTCCGGAGCTTGAGGATCCTCGCAGGCCTGTCCCCCGGGCAGCGGCATCCCCACGGTCGCCTCAGGATGCTTCGGGGGCTCGGGGGGCTTGGCGACCAAGGCCAAGGAGGCCGCCCCACGAGCCTCCTCCTCCCCACCCCTAAACAACAACATCCCGACAAGAGCAGGCGGAGCGCTGAGAGCCGCCTTCGGCTTGATGACCGTCTTCTTGCTCTTCGCCCCCGGCAAGACGACATCCCTATGTGCTAGGAAAAAAGGAATAAATCAGCTAAGCGCGAACAATAGACACGCAAGGCACACCCAAGCAGGAAACTTACTCTTCAACATCGCTCCATCTCATCCTCTTCTCCGCCCCGGCAACGGCAGAAAAACGGGGGGGCCCATGGAGGGATGCGAGCTCGACACCTTGGATCTCCCGCCGGTAGAGGCAGGGTGCGCCGGGGATGGTTCAGCCCCGAGCTTCCTGAAGCGTGCACGCATGGAGACCGCGTGGCGCGCGCGGTTGGCACAAGCCCCATGGAGGCCCTGGACGGGCGCAAGGGGGTCCTGGCGGAGGTATCATCAGTGGTGCCATCATCCTCTAGCTCATGCAGAAGGACTGATTGCGACGGGAGGGTCACGCTTACCGCACGATCGTCGATGGTCTTCTCCGAGCCCCCTTCACCGGAGGTGTCGCTGGAAGACACCTCCACCGGATCGGAGCCTTCAGCCGCCAGAAGCCCAAGCTCATTGAAGACGGGCATTGCGGCGACCAGATCGGTCCGGTTGTCTTGATGATATAGTAGACCTAGGGCCTCGGGAAGGTCTCCAGGGTCGCCGCCCAGCAAAATCGCCAAGACCCTGCTCGGGTCCTCTGAGGGAAGGTCCCGGGACCTAAGTCGGAGTTCGTCGTCGCCAGCCCGATACTCCCACAGGGACCTGGAATGTGCCTGGAGGGGCGCCAAGCCTTGCGCGAGGAACTCCTTCACTATCATTCCCCCGGTCAGCCTGCTGGCGCTGATGTCATGGGAAAAGCGCTCCAGCACGGGCACAACCTCAGGGTTGGAGAGCTTCGCCGAGTTCCATACGGAGGTCTTCTCTGGCAACCCCTTCAGCTCTTCCAGCCGGGGGTTGGCATCCTTGAGACACATGAGGACCCAACGGTGCCTGAAGTTCTCCACCTTCTTCCCGGCCTTCAAGAGCACGTTGCCGCTCTGGGCCGCCACGAAGGAAACGCACGCCAACACGTGAGCGTCGTCATGCAGGCGCAGGCTGAACAAGTGGCGGAGGAGGGCAACCGAAGGCTGCGCTCCAACGAAGGCCTCGTAGTAGAAGGCAAAGACGGACAGAAGCAAGATAGAGTTGGGTTGGACATGAAGGGCTTTGATCCCATAGTGGTCCAAGACAGCGCAGAAGAATCGAGAGAAAGGCGGCACCATCCCAACATAAATACTGTGAAGGAAGAAGGGTTATACCGCCCCAGGCGCGGGCCGCCCTTCTACGGCGCCAGGCCAAATCAGGGTTCGCCCGTGCTCGCTGGACTCGGCCGCGGTCCATGGAAGCACTCGGACTAGATCCGCTTCCTTGGAGAGAGCGCAGTCCAGGAGCGGAGAAGCCGGGGTCGAACCATGCTCCTCTGGCTTCTTCTTGCCGGCCGGTGCCATTGCTGGACTGGCAAGGAACTATGCGGCGCTGGATCTGGGAGGCGCCGGTTGGAGTCGAATACTTAAGAAGAAAGGCGAGTGCGGAAGAAGGAAAGCAATAAGGCACCGAAGCTACAAGGAGGGCACCTAATAAAAGGGGGCAGAGACATAGGGCAAGGAGGACCAGACACTAGCCGCGTGACGTGCGCTGGCGTGGCCCGCAGGCATTTGAGGGCCCACGGCGTCTCATGCTGCCCCCCACCCGAGGCTCCGCCCTAAAACCAACCAGAGCACGGCATGGGCCCGGGGGCTACTATCGGTGTTCTCGGATTGGGATACCCACACCTACGTGCCTATGGCCCAGGGCGGCCCCGCCTCACCAGGGCAAACCAACGGGCCCGACACCATTCAAGGAAAGGCCCTCCTGAGGGGCCAAGCCTCACGAGGAGGAGCAGCATCAAGACCCGCACGGGGCCTCCTCAGGACACCTCGGGAGTGGCGGATATTCCGAGGCAAGGCCGGGCCTGAGGAGTCAAGGGTGACACCAAGAAAGGAGAGGCGAGCAACAGATGGCAGGACGAACCAGTTTCCCCTTTGGTGCAAAGGAGGCGGGAGCATACATGTTTTCCAAAGGCATCTTCCAAAGGTTTCCCTTCTGGTGCAACAAAGCCGCAGCCTCCCACCATTAGGAAAAACATCATCCACGGGCCCGTATCTATGGCGCGGATAGTTACTTTGCATGCGAAGAGCACCTTTGGGCAGGGGTGAATGTTCCCTTGTTCCCCTTCAAAATTGGCCGATGTGGGATCCCTTCCCGCCGAAGCTATGAGGGAAGAGGACCTGAGCCTCTGCTATAAATAGAGAGGGTAAGATACTTGAGAGGGAGAGTTCATTCGAACGATAGAACAATACACCTAGCTGCTCGGCCTCCGGAGGCCCAAGAACACTGTACTAATTCATCCACCACTTCCATGAGAGGCAGTCCACCAAAAGTAGGAGTAGGGTTTTATGCTTCGCAGTGGCCCGAACCTGGGTAAACTGTTGTGTTATGTGTTCCCCTCACGGTCGAGTGAGTCCTTCATCGTCTCCATCAAATAGTGGGTTATTCGAGGCGAAGCAGGGAGAGTCTTTTGTACATGCTCCAGTGGTCGAACCTTTAGGGTTTTGCGGAGCCCAAAATTCGACAAAAAGAAATAAGTGCACTCCCGTTCTTCACATATATTTGTTTAAGATATAATAAATATCTTTGGTAATTTGCAAGGGTTATATGACTAGCCCAAAAATATTAGGTATTGAATGAGTGCATAATCAAAATCACATGTGGCACATAAAAGAGAAATCATGGTTAATGATATTAATGTGGTAACGTGAAAGGGCATGGATCATTGGTTAATAAGAGTGTCATGAATTATAGGTTGTTAAATTATTGTTCATATAAATATTTTTAAGGCATGGTGATGATGTGTGAGTATACTTATTCCTCTTTGAAATCCTAGTGATATTTAAGTCAGGGGCGTGTGATGGTTAACTCCTACCAACCTATTCCCTAGGGGCTGGTATGTCTCCATCGATAACTTATGAAGTATTCACGACATGTTTACCTATGTTTACAATACTTTTAAATTGCTTTGATGCTCTTTTTTGATTTAATTATAACTAACCCGGCTGACACTGTTTTCACCACAATTACCATGGTGTCGGTTTTTGTGTGCAGAAAATGAAAGTTCTCGGAATCGCCCAAAACTTTTTGGTGATTTTTCATGGAACATATGAGAATCATTGGAGTGAAGAACCATCGGAGGGGGATGTTAGACACAAGCCAACAGGGCACCCCGTGGGGTGTCAAAGGGCCTAGATGGCTTGTGGGACCCTCGTAACTCCTCTTTGTGTGATTCCAATGCCCAAAAATCCTATAAATAGAGAAACCATCAGAATATCGGAGAGACTCTCCGCCTCGCCTCCGCAACTCTCTGTAGCGAGGAAAAACCAATCTGGTGAGAAAATAGTAGCAAAAATAGGAGAGAAACAAAGAGAGAGATTCTATCTCGGAGGGTCTCACGCCCCTCCGGTTGCCATGACGGCCAACGACAAGAGGGGAGAACCTCTCCCCATCTAGGGAAAGTACATGGAGGAGGAATCCAAAGGGGGATACTCTCTCACCCTCTTTTCTGGTGTCGTCGGAGGAACCATCGCCACGGTGACCGTCTTCATCAGCATCACCATCTCCATCACCTTCCCTCATCTATCTATGGCGGTCCACTCTCACGCACCCCTCTGTAATCCCCTACTTGACCATGGTGTTTCATGCCACATATTATTAATTAATTATGTGTTGCCATCCTATGATGTTTGAGTAGATTTATGTTGTCCTTTGGGTTGATTGATGATCTTGGTTGATTTGAGTGTATGTTTTATTTCGGTGTTGTCCTATGGCGCCCTTCGTGCCGCGTGCATGTGAGGGAATTCTTGCTATAGGGTTTACAATATGTTCATGATTCGTTTATAGTGGGTAGCTAGAGTGACACAAGCTTACACCCGAGTAAGGGAGTCGTTTGTGTATGCCAGTAAAGGTGACTTGATGTTTAATGCTATGGTTGGTTTTAGGTTAATGATTTCTAGTAGTTGTGTATGATTTCTAGAGATTCAATCATAAGTTCATATGATCCATGTACGGAAATTATGTTAGCTCATGCCTCTCCCTCATATAAAATTGCAAGATTTATTAACGATCTTGTTATCAATTGCCTAGGATGATTCTACACACCATACCATCATTATTCCACACTCGCTATTTGTAATATATTGTGATATATTCCAACTCTATTTATTGTAGCAACTATTTTTCATATTTTAGTTCTCCAATATCATGCAAATCCATCCTATTTTTATATCCACAACACAATTTTATTTCTCGTTACTAGATAGAAGCAAACATTCGGTGTATGTAGAGTCGTATCAGTGACAGATATGACTTGAGAGAATAATGATCTGATGTTTAGCTCCTTGTGGGTTTGGCACTCCATAATTATCACTTCCATCTTTAGAAAGTGCTATGATGATTCCTTGCACTTGATGATTATCAAGCTCTTTTCTGACGCCGTTGCCGAGGAGCAACAACGTGGGGTTAATATTTTCGTGTATCCTTGTTTGCTTCTATCACTAAGTAGATTTTGTTTACCTTTTGTTTATGTTTTTTGTTTTATTTATTTAGTTGTGTGTGAAACAAATAACTAATTGAAAAAATAGAAGACAAAAATTTACTTGCCTTTTATAAGAGAAGCGATTGGAAAACTCTGCATTGGAGAAGTGGGGGTTGACCTTGCACACTTGTGTTCATGCTCATGGAAACAATGTAGAACTTTTCATGGAAGTTTCTCATCAAAATTATTATCCCCTTGTATATATCAGTGTACCATAAAAATAATGTGCTTATCATAATATTCATGATGCTCTTCTGCATGTTTCATCAACTATCCTTATGTGAGCATCACTGAAAATATCATGCCTAGCTAAAAGGCTTTACAGAAAAGTGTTTATTGGGAGACAACCCACTACTTATCATTTTTTTTCTTCACATGATTAAGATACTATATTAATCATGTTTTGTGTCTCTTATTTCAATAATTTTCCAAGTAAATACTTTAGGATGATTCAAATGATAAGTAGAATTGATACAGTGCAAAAACAACAAGTTTGACGTCCAATGCAGAATTTCTATGATTTTACTGTAACGTAGGTTTGATATGTATTTTCTAAATAGCACTAATATACAAATTACCCAGGACCTCATAAAATTTTAGAACTTTTGGAGTTACGTAAGTTTGGTATTTGTGCTGATCATTACAGGTTGTTCTGTTTTAGACACATTCTGTTTTTTCTTCCATAGTTTGCTTGTTTTGATGATGCTATGGATTTTATCGGGGGTTATAAGCCATGGAGAAGTTATAATACATTACCTTATGCATCGATTAAATATAAATCAATTTATAACAGTACCTAAAGTTTATGATTTGCGTATTATACTAACGGATCACACGAGGTTTCTGTTAAGTTTTATGTGATTGAAGTTTTCAAGTTTTGGGTGAGATACCGATATGAGGAGAATAAGGAGCATCAAGACCTAAGATTTAGGATTCCCAAGGCACACCCAAGGTAATATAAAATGAATACTCTAGCATCTAAGCTTGGGGATGCCCCGGAAGGCATCCTCTCTTTCATCTTCAACACTGTCAATATATCTTACTTGGAGCTATATTTTTATTTGTCGCGTAATATGTGTTTTGCTTGGAGCATCATTTTATTTTGTTATTATTTGCCTTATGTTACTTATAATCTTCTTTATCAATAAAAAGTTCCAAGAATTGTATTTAAAATGCTTGAATTTCATGTGTGAGGTGTCTTGTATAAAAAAGACACTTTTGATTTAGTATTTGAATTATGAGATTTTACTAGAACGTGGAAAGTTTCTGGATTTTTATACATCACTGTAATACAGTTATTTAGCTTGTCCTAAATTTTCAGAATTTTTGGAGATACATAATTACACTATTTAAATGAATTTTACAGATTATTCTGTTTGGATATATTGCTATCATAGTTTTGTTATCTACTTATCCTAGAGTTTTCATGGCTTATATTGGTATATATAAATTGTGTAAATGATAAAATATAGTACCTAATGTTTGAAAATTATTATGCAACTTGTCTTAGCAGTACATGAAGTGTCAATTTATTCTTATGTGTACTAACCTATCTCACGAGTTCTTCTCAAGTTTTGTGTGGATGAAGTTTCTCGGACGTAGGTGAGACCGGGATATGAGAGGATTGAACGGGATACGAGACCTCAAGCTTGGGGATGCCCAAGGTATCCCAAGTAAATATTACAAGACGTTTCAAGCATCTAAGAATTGGGATGCAACGCATCCCACCTCTCTTCATCTAAAAGTTTCGGTTAGCTTATTTAGAGACTAAGTTTTTTTTGTCCAGATGATATGTGCTATTTCTGGAGTGCATGTTTGTTTAGTTTGTTGTTTGAATAAAAATTTCACATCTTAAAATCCTTATTGAGAGAGTCCTCATGTAGCTACTTAATTATTTTCTACTGATTGATCTTCACTTATATCTTTTGAGAGTAGTTTGATGTTTACTCTTGTTCTACACTTATATCCTCTGCTAGCATTCACACTTCATAAATACTATGCTCGCATTCACACTTCATAAACTATTTCTCTTATCATTTACCTACTCGAGGATGAGTAGGAATTATGCTTGGGGATAATGATACGTCTCCAACATATCGATAATTTATGAAGTATTCATGCCATATTCACCTATGTTTGCAATATTTTTACATGGTTTGATGCACTTTTTGTGATTTATTTAAAACTAACCTAGACTGACGTTGTTTTCAATAGAATTACTGTGGTGTTGTTTTTTGTGTAGAAAATGAAAGTTCCTGGAATCACGCGAAGCTTTTTAACAAATTTTTTCTCGAACATATGAGAAATATTGGAGCGAAGAACCACCGGAGGGGAACCACCAGTGGGACACAAGACAACACGACACGGCCACCCACCCTGGTCGCGCCTTGATGTCTTGTGGGGCCCACGAGGCTCCATTTAGCGTGATTCCAACACCAAAAAATCCTATATATACAAAAACCCTCAGAAATAAACAGAGAATTTCCGCTTCACCGCTGCAACTTTGTGTATCAACAAAAAACCCATCTAGGGCCTTTCAAGTACACTACCGGAGGGAGGAAATCATCTCCGGTGGCCATATTCATCATCCTGGTCAAGGCCATGATGAGGAGGGAGTAGTTCACCCTCGGGGCTGAGGGTATGTACCAGTAGCTATGTGTTCAATCTCTCTCTCTCTCTCCCTCATGTTCTTGAGATGGCACGATCTTGATGTACCACGAGATTTGTTAATATAGTTGGATCATATGGTATTCTTCTATTGATATATGTTGTGATGAATAGTATCTTTCCCTTTCAGATCTCGTTATGTTGCATTGAATATTCAATTTGAGAACACTTGAAGTATGTCTTGGATGTGGATACCCATGGTGACAATGGGGTATTCTATTTATTCACTTGATATATGCTATGGCATCAACTTGTGGATTCCGGTGACCTTCGGGATCTATGCATAGGGGTTGATTTCACATTTTCATACTGTGTTCTCCAATAGAACCCTTGGGGTACTCTTCAAAGTTCTCTGTGTTGGATTGAATGTGATGAATCTGAATTTTTTTTGATACATGTCGTATAGTTAACCCATGGATACTTGAGGTGACACTGGAGTATCTAGGTGACATTACAGTTCATAGATATGTATCATGGGTGTTATTCTAGTACGAACTCTAGGGCTGTTTGTGACACTTATAGGAATAGCTCAAAAAATTGATCAAAAAGAATAAGTTTGAGGTGATTCTACTACCTACACCATGATATCTTATCTTCTATGCTACTTATGAAATTTGGAGTGATTATTTGTTGGACGTTGAGGGATGATCATATGATTCTACTATGTTAGCATGTTGAGAGATTGCACTAGTGAAAGTATGAACCCTAGGCCTTATTTCCAAGCATTTATACAATGTTTTGCTCGTTGTTTTCTACTTGCTACCTTGCTGTTTTTATATTTTCAGATTACAAACACCTATATCTACTATCGATACAACACTTGTATCACCATATCTTCGTCGAACTAGTGCACCTATACAATTTACCATTGTATTGGGTATGTTGGGGACACAGGGATTTATTGTATTTGATTGGAGGGTTGTCTGAGAGAGAGCATCTTCATCCTACACCTTCCACATATTGATAAGCCTTAGGTTATCCACTTGAGGGAAATTTGCTGTTGTCCTAGAAAACTCTACACTCGAAGCACAAATAACGTCTACAAGAATGAAGTTGCATAGTAGACATCACATACATCTTCAAATGTACTACCCGGTCACACCAAGGGGCTTCTCAACGAAGCCGATCAATATATTTTTCGTGCATCTACTCATATATGTCATGTGTGCACCCTTCCAGTATCATTTTAAGCCACTACATGCGTCAATTTGACTTAAGATTTGGCCAAGTTGGGTTGCCTTGCTCAAATGCTTACCCTCTATGTTCCTAATTGTTCAGATAGGGGGTAAAGGGAGCACCTGTGCGATTGTTACGACCAAATCACCCGGGTACGTACCTCAAATGGTTGAAGCCAAAATCTAGAATTATTAAGAAGACAATTGGTCGGCCACGAGGGAAGTGAAAATAATTGGTGATCATCACCAAAACCCAGGGTTATTTTCCTGAAGTAACCACCACTCGCATACTACGGGCATCCGGTTACAACGTCTATGGTTAACTTAGAAACCCAAAAAAAGGAACACATGAAGGCACTATTTTCTTCTGAAGATGTTTTTATGTTAAATAGTAATATAACATAACTCCATGTGTGTGTTCTATGTGTTTGCACCAAATAGACGGATTGCTTAGTTCTCCGAAGTGATTTCCTGTTACCTCGGGTAACATAATATGGAACACTCCCCTCCCACTCGTGGGGGAGGTAGAAGTCGTTGGCCAATAAAAACAACTTTTACAACACGAATGGAGTATGTTTGATGTAAAGTACATAGCTAAATAGAATCAAAAACCCGATTGCTGGTCAAGATTACCTATTATGATATCCATGGTGCAGTCTTCTTGCCAGATACGAGCGGCTAACATCACTTGGTCGTACACCAAATGAAATGGCACCTCTTGACCATTCGGTACTACCGTCCCATCTCGAACCAACGCTCTGGATCGAGTTTGGTAAAGTGGGTCTTCACCATTACCCATGCCTCACGTCCTCCTTCTTGACAAGTCGATATATTCACATAGCTCCAAGCAATGCCAAGCATGGCCATCCCTTCCGGAGGCATCTCGGTCAACCATAATGCCTTGACCATGCTCTTCATAGCTTTGTGTGCTCGCTCATGCATGATGGACAATTCCTTTAGCGGGTTCCCCCCAAACAAGTTGGCCTCTTCCTCGGGTTATGCGGTTAGGATACCTAAAAAGAGACGTGGCATGTCTCTTACATTGGCATAATACACATATTTTACGGAATTTAAAGTTAACATTTCACTCACCAAACATGCCACCTTTCAATCTCTGGTTCTCCTCATAGACTTGTGCTAGTCGAGTTTTTAACCTCTCAATTTCTTTGTCTTCTCGCTGGTTTTCTCCCTTGAGCTTGTTCTTTTCCTCATATCTACGGGTTACTACCTCGCGTCCAGCTTCGTGTTGCGATTCGGCATACCTTTGAGATTCTCTGGCCGCATCCAGATCTTTCTGCAGCTGACTTATGGACTCGATTGCTTTAAGGAAATCTTTCATTATAAAAGTTTCCCTAAGCAATTCTACATATTAAACCTTTTTACTCATCATGTGCCTCCCTAGTGAACTTTTTAACCTGTGCTAGTCCGGCCTTCTTAGCTGCCAGCTGTGTTTGGTTTAACTCAAGATCCTCGGACAATTTTTTGTTTTGTTCCCTTGAGGCCTACACCATGTTGCAAGAATATTCAGAAACTTAACTTGGTCGTCCCGACCAAATTAAGGCTCGGGGGCTACGGGGTTAGGATTTGTGTTCGGTTGTCAAAACCAATCATGCACCTACAGGCTGGTTGACATAAGGTTGGCGGCTCCCTCGAATCCTGCTCGGGCGGCTCCAAGATATGCGCCCAACGAATTAAGAGCGTTAAACTCCTATTTAGAAAATTCAGGGTGACGCAGTGACTCCTTCCGCCGTTGGTGATTCATCACACTTTGGACTTCGGAATTGGTAACCAAGACATCCTCAAAATCCTCTGGAAGCTGGTCTATGTTGGGGACCTCCGCACTGACCTCGGCCTTTTCCGAAGACCTAGGTTCGGGGCAACCGCCTGGCACTTCTTTGATATCTTCGGATGAAGGTGGTTGTACCCATTTGCAGATCTCGGCAAAGATTGTAAGTGCTCACAGCGGCTATAACAGTGACCGAACTATGAGTTCAATATATTACCTCTTGGTCGGGGGTAGAGTCAAGGTAGTTCGCGTGGCCGCCACATGCTTGGAAGTTCAACCGTCATTTGGTGCGGACATCGTCAGCGTCGCTCTCGTCGGTGTTTGGTGCGTGGTCGACGACCCTTGGGAGTAGAAGTCGTCATACTCAGAACGACGGGAGGCGAACACCCTTTTCGAAAAGAAGCCTTCTTGTTACTTACAATGGATGAAGGGAGTGTCCCATGGTGATCGTCCAAAAGGGCCACCTTAGAGCCTTCAAGACTCTCGTGGTAAAAGACCATGTCCTCAAAATCGAGGGACGTTGCGGGAATAACTCTGTGGTTGAGGAGGAGGGCAGTTGACTGTGTCGATCCAGCGCCAATAGTTATGTTTGGAAAGTTAAAAGATTCGGTCAATAAAAATGGATATAACGTTTGGACTATGAAAATATAGCTGAAGTTACCCATTCAATGGGATTATAACTTGAGTAGCCATCCCTGGTCCTCAGGCGGGCAAACTCTACCTTTTCTCCTTTAAAGAGATCGGCCAGTATGGCATCCATTGTTTCCTAGTTGACACGCCCTTTCCATTTGTAGTGGGTCGTGTCGTTTGTCCCGTTGTAATGCCATAAGGGGTGCTTCCTCTGTTGAAGAGGTTGGACACATCGAGTAATAGCAGCGGCCATCACGTCAATGATGGTTATCTTACTGTGAGCTAACAAACTCACGTGAGTGGCCACATGCTTTACTTCGGCGCTCTCCTCTTGGGAAGACCCCTCCGTGCTGGATCGAACACGGGGACATCTACAATATAAAACCATTCTGAGGTCCACTCTTTAGAATCATTTTTTTGGGTCCCTATAGGGTACCCCGTCCCAGCTATGCACCATACTTCGGCTCCGCAAACTTCAAAGACTGTCCCTCCCCTGGTGCGGAGGACGAGAGAGAAATATTTTCTCCATAATTAGAAATGGGCCACGCAGCCGAGAAACATCTCACAAAGGGAGACATAGCTTGAGATATGCAGAATGGATCTAGGTGTAAGATGATGGAGCTGGAGCCCGTGAAACTCTAGCAAACCCCTTAGGAAGGGGTGAATGGGGAAGCCCAAGCCTCATAAGAGCAAGCCAAGAAGCATACCCTCTCTTCCTTGCATGGAGCAGGGAAATTCTGTGCAAAGGCCTCGTTGTTCACGGAAGTTAATCCGGGGCGGGTGGATGCTAGATCTAAAGGAGGATGATACTCTTGTGCTTCAAGGTCGCTTAACTAAAGATGGGAGATTCAACAACTTGCCTAGTCGCCTAGGAGGGATCCATGAGGGCATGAGGAGGAGCCCGGGACACTTGCCATGTCTCCGAGCTCCTTGGTTTGTGGTTTCTCAATGGTTGGGGAATAAGATGTGTTGCTCATGGCACGCCCAACCTATTTAATAGGTTTTTTCCATTGACCAGTGAGGGGCATTTTTTAAAAAGATTACTGGACCACCTACCTCCCATCGATGCACGGCAATCAATGGGTTTCATTAATCTTAAGCATGAAAGTTAAATAGTGTGGGCCCCGCTATGCTTCAAACAACTAGGAACTCGTCTGGGGACGAACTAGTGTTAGCTGAACATATAAGGGGAAAAGAACTCGCCCCGCAAGCCGGAGACTTTGGGCACGCGAGGCTACTAGGGGTCATGGACCTCAGCATTGGAGGCTAGTTCGGAGCTACTAAGGGAGTTCGGAACTAAGGGGTCCTCGGGCCGCCGGTCTAACTCTCATAGGCCGGACAGGTGGGCTACAGTGTGACTATTAGTTGAAGGCCGACCTATAAGGGGACTCCATGTTGACGAGGGAAACTTATGATGCCTTGGTGTGTCCTCCAAGGCGAGATGGCATAATCGGCATATTGATTCCCTTATGGCAACCGACCATGTATAACCCTAGGTACCCCTGGTGTCTATATAAACTAGAGGGTTTAGTTCATAGGGGGCCCATCATCCTACTCATCTATGGTTTAGTTCATTTGATCTCGTGGAAGATCGACTCCGTAATCGTCTTACACATCAATATAGTCAAGCAGGACATAGGGTTTTACCTCCTAGAGAGGGTCCAAACCTGAGTAAATAATACCCTTGTGTTTCATGTTCCCCATTGATTCAAGATCAACAGCTCGAGACCCCCTACCCGACATCCATTGGTTTTGACACCGACACGTGCCATGTCCGCCTGAAGATGGGGCCCCGCATGGAGCCACTCAGAAATTCAAGGGGCACGTCGACCGTCGATGTTGTGTGAACATCGCATGTTGTCGCTCCGGCTCACAGCCTGAGGCCTTAGTCGACTGGCATCCCCTAGCCCTAGCACATCTGCCTCCGCCCTCCCTCCGCCGCCAACTTAGCCCATCCGCCTCCTCTCCCCCGCTCTCTCATGCTCTTCAGCATTAGTATGGTGTGCCAGAGGATCACCACATACGCTATGCTCACACCAGATCTCCAAATGCAGATCAAGGCAAAGATTCACGCTCGGCACTTTGCTCGTATCACTGCGGCTCTGCCTCCAAACTCGTCGGAGCCGGAGGAGGAGGAGGCGGAACTGTGAGATGCGATGGAGGAGAACGAAGTTGGCCATCCTTCACCGGGCATGAACAAGGCGAAGGCGCAGTTCACCATCGCCCATGCCCAAGAGATGGCGGGGCAAGAGACCAGCCTCGATTCCGTCCGGGATGAGGCCGAGGTGGAGGCCAACCACAGGCTCATCCGGCAGAGGCAGGCAAAGGTCCACGCCCTCTTCGACGAGCTTGACACGGAGGAGACTGCAGCAGAGAAGCCAGAGGTGACTGAGGGGAAAGAGTCGTGGATGCGCCCTCGTATCCTCTAGAGGGTAGGGAGATCGTAGAAATCTCCGACGAGGAGTAATAGTTCGGTTTCTATGCAGTACATAGGTTTTACCATTTACATGCTTTTATATGGATTTGAGAATCTAGTATGAGATGTCCGGATGCAACTCTGTTTATTTGAGGCGTGTCAGGTCAATGCCCACGTCATGTTCGGGCGAGTCCGCGGGCATTTATGGGGTCATTTTTGCTATATGTGGTTGTAGATGCTCTTATATATCTCTTGACACCATATTTTGTCATGGAAAAACATTGTTAAGATGGCTTCAAATTAAAAATTGCTCTAAATTAAAAAGTTTTGTAGTGTTGACATGAACTTGTTTGAAGTTCCTGCCATCGCCATCGAACCTCATCTCGATGGCCGGAACTGTGCTCAAAGTACTAAGATTTCATATTAAGAAGTATTGTTCGGCCAATTAAGCCCTCAAGACGACCTCATATAAGAAAATGTATTGCACGTTGTCTTTGTATCGTCGAAGCAATCGATTTTGATATAAAATCAATCTCAATCCAAGGTCGTATGCAAAAGTTAGAGTCCTCGGAGTGCGGCCCTACCACAAGGCAAAAAGTGGCGCGAGGGATAGAACAACCACCTAGGTGATGTCTCATGGGTCTCTTGAGTTGTTCATCCCTCAATATGGCCTTGATTGGAAAAACTTACAATATAGAAAAGTTTCTTCTCGACGAGCCGATCGATCCAGATACACAAGTCATCTCAATAATTGGTTGTATGCAACCTGGAGAGACAAAACAAGATGATGCTAAAGTTTCATTCGGGAAATCCGAGTTAGACTAGAATTGGGACTCTAGGACGTGAATTGATATAAATTTGTTGTAAGAAAATCTTAGATGAATCCTTAACTTGTATGGGAAATCCAACCGCCTCTTATAAACAGTGGAGGTGACGGTCGATTGAAACAACACACAATCTAACAAATTAATCTACTACTTTTTGGCCTACTTTTTTACATCTCTTCCTTCTTGTTTCTCTTTCATTCTTCATTCCTTAATCGTGTTGGAGAGCAGTGATGCTCGAGGCTCTAGGGGCGGGAGAACTGACCTAGGGCAACCCTTAGCCGATGTGCGTCTAGATGGGGTCCCTCCAGGGCGTGTGGGGTTTCGGATATTCAAAAGTTCCCACCGAGTGTTTTGCATATCGCGATGTTGGTCAGGTCTCCTCCGGCGTGAGCTACGGTGCATCACCCCCTGCATCGGGGGTACACATGACGTGTTCGTGTGTCAACACATTTTTTTCCGACTCCGTTGGGGAAGAAAGATCAAGAATTGTCATCAACCAGGTATAATTTTCCCCAGCCCTTAGAAGTCAACACCGATAACACCATTAAGCCCAGTCTTGATGAACTATCAGATGAACACCGCCAAGAATACGAAGCGCAGAAGAAACATCATGAAGAGGCTTTTCACACACACATGAAGAAGCTTAATGTCACGCCCAAGATGCGATCCTATCCTTATTTAGACACGAGGGCCTCGACAGGGATATAAGCGCATCTCGTCGTTTCGCAAGAATGGATATCGTTACAAGTACATGTACTAAAAAGATGAGATATATGGAATTGGCTTACACTCGCCACATGCTACATCAGAGTCACATCAGTACAATACATAAACATCATGAACAAGAAGAAGGTCCGACTACGGACGAAAACAAACGAGAAAACAAAACAACATCCATCCTTCCTATGCCAGGTTACCGTCCTGGAACCCATCCTAGATCGATGAAGAAGAAGAAGAAACTCCAAATGAACAATCAACACGCTCGCGTCTTAATATCCTTTACTTGTACCTGCAACTAGTGTTGTAGTAATCTGTGAGCCACATGGGACTCAGCAATCTCATTTCCAAAGGTATCAATACTGGCAAAGCTTAATAGGTGAGGTATGGTTAAGTGGTGAGGCTGCAGCAAACGACTAAGCATATATCTAGTGGCTAACTTACGAGCACAAGAATAAAGAGGGGGATGATCTACGCATAGCGGACGTGAACTACTAATGATCAAATGAATGTTCCTGAACACCTACTTATGTCAGACATAACCCCACTGTGTCCTCAATTGGAGAAGGAACTCACGAAAGAGACAGTCACGGTTACGCACTCAGTTGGCATATTTTAATTAAGTTAACTTCAAGTTATCTAGAACCAATGTTAAACATAGTTTCCACGTTGCCACATAACCGCGGGCACGGCTTTCCGAAAGATTTAACCCTGCAGGGGTGCTCCAACTAGTCCATCGCAAATTACCACAAGCCGCATAGAAGTACTCGATCATGAAACTCGCGATCTCGTCGGACTCCTTAGTGGAAAACCTCAACTCTGAGATTACCCAAAGCATCATCGGAATCCCGATGCACAAGACATTCGTCAAAGCTAAAACTAACCCAGCAAGGCCGCTCGACGTGTCGACGATCCTGATAGGAGCCGCGTATCTCGTTCTCAGGACACGACAGATGAGCGATGGTTATCACGCCAAACACCGAGTTGCCCCGGGTAGCGTTAATAAGCTCCTCTGTTTTAGACCAGCACTGTCAGCACTGGCCCTCCCTGTATTATGTAGAATTACTCCTCGTGTTCATGACGCCCTATGCTTTTCAGTATTAACAAAATTATTATGTTGGGCAAATATAGTACCAATGTTGGGCCTTGCCAGACCAGCTGTAATCTAAAACGAATTATCAATGGGTGCCCATAACAACCCCGATCGTGTTAGGAGCGCTCAATTATGGAACATAACACGAGTATCCGAAACTAAGGGGCAAAGGTGGAACAAAACACCAGGCTAGAAAGGCCAAGCCTTCCTCCTTTTACCAAGTATATAGGTGCATTGTTTAAATAGCATTTAATATGGTGATATAACAACGAACCCATGTCATCACATGGAAGCAATTGCACCTACAACTAGCAATGCTAACACATGGTAAAGCAAGAGGTAACATAGCAAATCAGTGGTTTGCTAGGTTGTGAATAGGTTGAAGGTTTTCATGGCAATGTTGGGAGGCTGATATTTAAGAGGTGATAGGCAACGAGACATAACGATAGAAACGATAAAACTAGCATGGCAACGATAGTAATGGTATCTCGGGAAATGTTCATCTTACGTGAGATCCCGCTTGGAAGAAGAATCACTTCAAAACTATTAGGACAACACGCAAAACTAGGCATATGGCAAGACAAATCACTTCAAACATGCATGCAAGTTGCAAATTATGAATCTACGCGAAAAACTACACAAGTTTCATATATGACTCGTTCCGATGTGACATACGGATTTAAATCCTACGGGCGTTTGAAATATTTAGAATATTCTGAAATTAACTAAATCACAGAGAAATTCCTAAATTACTAAACATGCCGAATCTGGCTACTGGGCCGAAATGGGAGCGCGTCTTAGCTATTATGCACGGGGGCGAGGGTTGGGGAAGGCTCACCTAGTGGGCTCGGCACACGAAGGAAAGGAGCCAGGCCGGCCTGGGGTGATGGTGGCGGGAGCTGGGCCGAGGCGGTCTGCGGGGGGGGGGGCTGGGCCATGGAGATGGCCTGGTCAGCGGGGCGAGGCCGAGCCTAGCCTGGCGCGGTGGCACGGCCCACGGGGCGGCGCAAGCCGTGCTGGCCCCCGAGGTGGCGAGCGCCTGCTCATCGTCCTCCTCGTTCCCTCCACGAACAGGGGAAGAAGACCACCATGACGAGGGGGATTCGCCGGCCTCAAGTTGGGGAGGCGCGGAGGGGCCCGGGGCAAGCAGATCTGGCGCAGATGGGTCTCCGACGAGGAGACAGGATTGGATCTGGTACGGCAACGAGGTCGAGGCCGACGACACCATGGGAACCTGCGGGCACGAGGCATGGAGATGAGAGAGAGATGGCCAAAAAAAGTGAGAGGGGGAGCGGCGCGGTGGTGGTCGCCTACTCCGGCGGTCGCCGGCGGCGGAGCAAGGTCGGCGTGGGTGGGATGCGGGAGCATAGGAGCTCGGGGCTCCTCCCATGGCTGCAGGAGCTTGAGCCAAGCGCCGGCGAGATCCGGGCCAAGGGTGGGCCTCAGATGGGCTCCACGGGCCCGGCGGTTGAGGTGGGTGGAGCTAGGAGGCTAGGGTTTGGTGGGGTGGCGTGGAAAACGAGGAGGAGAGAGGGATTGTTGTCTATTTATAGACATGGGGCTAGTGTTATCCGAATTCGGATCCATTTTCGACCACGTGATCGCGATCGAACGGCCACGAATGCGGGAATGTCTAGGTGGTTGTGTTGAGTGGCTAGCCGGAGATGAGAGGGAAATAACGCGTCACGGCAACACGATATTTAAAACCCCGAAAACATCTGACAATAGCCCAAAGACGGTGCCGCTACGCATGACCGTTCGGGTACCAGACGGACTCCGATTGCGACGAAATTTGGCAGGCGGCCTAGCTATAACTAAATAAGACCGCACGCCAAGTTTCAACCCAATCAGAGAAAGTTTTAAACACACTTTTCAAAACAAGGTTTGACGATGCCGCGGGGGCGTGCGAGTGTGGTCGGGCTCAGAACGAGCAACGACGAGAATGGAGAGAACCTGCAACTAATAACGAATGCAACTTTTGAAAACTGGCGGCAACGGGATGTCGATGTAATGCTGATGATGCGAGTGATGTATGCAACAAACAAACAAACCACACGATGAGAACGGAATAATGGGGAATCTTCTAGAACGTCGGTCTCGGGCTGTCACAACTCTCCTACACTACAAGAGGATCTCGACCCGACATCCCAGAATGAAAGGGGAAGAGGATGAGAAAGAAAGATGTAAATCCTAGTCGCTTCTTTGACAAACGAGTGAAACCAACAATCCTTGAAGGTTTCAAAGAGATGAGGAATGATAAGAAACAAGCAAGAATCCACACAAAATTTCGGCAGCACTTCGGTAGGAATGGGGGACAAAATTCGATAAGATAGGAGAACTGGACAAGATTCACAACAAACAACTAAATTGAGATGCAATGAACCAACATGATCTTGTTAGAATAAGATGATAGACTGAAGAGAGCAATATCACAAGCCCTCCATTAGAAAGAATAGAAACTAGCTCTTGGCAAGAAAAGAACGAAGAAGAAATTGAGAATACCACTAGATTCTTGAAGAACATCTTGAGACAAAGAATTGATATCATGAGACACTCGGGAAGAAGAATTGAAATCACTATGAACAAGAATAAGAATTATGTTATGCTTATCCTTCATCAAGTTTAATTGATGACAAGCAACGGATTTATCGTCCCACTTATTCTTCTATAAATGATCGAGGAGATATGAGCACAAACATGAAGAAGTCCTGAAGGAGACACCAGAATAATTGAGAGACGAACGAAGAGACCAAGAATTGAGAAGAATTTGAGAACGAAAGCTGAAAGCTGAGAACGAAGAAATCTTCTGAATGATGGCCTTCGGAGGATCAAGAATGAAAACAACTCAGAAATGCACCGGATAGCAAGAAAGGGATTCTCATGATTGGGAACAATTAAGATGATGGCACAAAGCCGAAATGATGAATCTCCAAGAGAATGGAACCAGATTTGAGAGAAACACTCCTTCGGTCTTCCAAGCTGAAAATGAGGAGGATAACACCACCAAGAATAACTGAGACACTCCAGAATAAAGAAGTATGAAAGGTGGAGCCAAAGACGAGAAACAATTCAAATTGATCTTGAAGAAGGAATATGACTGATGAAAATCATTCTTACATCACACTGAAAAAGAGTAAGAGAACTCCGGAAAGATCACAAGAGCTAGATAAGATCCTGGGAAAAACCTGTGGGTTATGGGCCCACTCAAATAAACCACAGTTGAAAAGATTTCTAAGCAAGACATATTGCACCGGTAAAAAGAAAACTTGATGAGGTTAGTACCTCGGAATAATTGAAAACAAGAACTTCTGGGATATCTTCAGCACTCCGGATAGAAAAGAGAGGAATGAAAAACAAGAAGACTTGATAAGAATTTCAACATGGGAAAGAATTTAAAGGATGAAAAGGATATGATGACACGGACAACTAAATTGAATTGACCGGAAAGATAACAATATTGACTAAGGATGAACACGAAGTTCCTGAGAATCTTCACAACGAATCACTGGTGTCAAAAGAAAGAAAAGATAGCGGTAGCAATAATGAAAGGAAGATACTTGGACGATAATTGAATCACTGAAGAAAAGGGTGGGAGGGCGGGGAAAAACAAATAAAACTTGCGATGGATGAGAAAAACTCCGGAAAGAAATGAGAGAATGATCTTGCAAATATTGGATAGGATTGAATTCACTGAAGAGAAGCACACCAATTGAAAAAGAATTGATATGACAACTCCGGTTGACAAGAATTGAAAAGACACTTGATTGTGCAAAAGAATTTGCATTCCCATAAAACATGAGAACACCTCTTGGAAGGATATGAATTCACCACTTGACATCGAAGCAACTCGAATTACCATATTCCAACAAAAACAAAGGTTGTGGCTTACGAAAAAGCGAGAACAAATTCATGAGAAAGATTCCGCTCGATATTTTCGTGGACAGGATCGCACGGGCTCGATCCTTACAGTACCCATCATGTGCAAGGTAGTGCACACGACATACGTAGCGTCCATGAGTCGTAGCAAGCTACAAGGACTCTTTAAGACACAACGAGAATCGCTGTAAGTCGACCGTGAACTAACGAATCCACTAGATGTAGAACCCCAACCTAACATCATGCATTTGTTGGAAGATTATCCTATAGGCAACTACTTGAATTCCCACCTAAGAACTCCCGAAATTTCTGGTCATGCAATCTGGTCCATGGATACAAGGAGCAATATATCACTCAACTCCTATACTAACCCGTGCAGTGTATCACATCCGTCAACACATAACCAGAATATCGGAACTTCATCTATCTCAGACACTCGTAATCATAACGATACAAAGTATGGTGATACATCCGGAACTCTCTGCACCGGTATTGGGGAAGCCGGATTCCTCTCGCCACTACTAATATTGAAGCAATTAGGAACATCCTTCGCCCTGAGACACTAAGAAATCTGAATGATGACGATGTGCTCGAGAATCCCGTGGAGCTCAACTCCCCGGAAGAAATCAAGTCAGACAAGAGGCACCAAGTAAGAACTCCGTCACATCTACATCATATAGATTCCAAAAATATCCGCATGATCCTAAAAAACATTTGAGTGATAAGAGGAGTAGAATTAAAATTCCTAAGTCGTGACCCTCACCAGAGCATAGAAGAGGAGAAAAAAGAAACCTACTCTCTGATATATAACTAGACTCAAAGCAGTTTTTTCACTAAACTCGACTCGGCCAAGTTTGATCAATCAAGGGCTCCTAGGTCAGTACTGCTCTGATACCAACTTGTCACGCCCAAGATGCGATCCTATCCTTATTTAGACACGAGGGCCTCGACAGGGATATAAGCGCATCTCGTCATTTTGCAAGAATGGATATAGTTACAAGGACATGTACTGAAAAGATGAGATATATGGAATTGGCTTACACTCGCCACATGCTACATCAGAGTCACATCAGTACAATACATAAACATCATGAAGAAGAACAAGGTCCAACTACGGACGAAAACAAACGAGAAAAGAAAACGACATCCATCCTTGCTATGCCAGGTTGCCGGCCTAGAACCCATCCTAGATCGATGAAGAAGAAGAAGAAACTCCAAATGAACAATCAACACGCTCGCGTCTTAATATCCTTTACCTGTACCTGCAACTGGTGTTGTACTAATCTGTGAGCCACAGGGGACTCAGCAATCTCATTTCCAAAGGTATCAAGACTGGCAAAGCTTAATAGGTGAGGTATGGTTAAGCGGTGAGGCTCAGCAAGCGACTAAGCATATATCTAGTGGCTAACTTACGAGTACAAGAATAAAGAGGGGGATGATCTACGCATAGCGGACGTGAACTACTGGTGATCAAATGAATGATCCTGAACACCTACTTATGTCAGACATAACCCCACTGTGTCCTCGATCGGAGAAGGAACTCATGAAAGAGACAGTCACGGTTACGCACTCAGTTGGCATATTTTAATTAAGTTAACTTCAAGTTATCTAGAACCAGTGTTAAACAAAGTTTCCACATTGCCACATGACCGCAGGCACGGCTTTCCGAAAGATTTAACCCTGCAGGGGTGCTCCAACTAATCCATCACAAATTACCACAAGCCGCATAGAAATTCTCGATCACGAAACTCGCGATCTCGTCGGACTCCTTACTAGAAAACCTCAACTCTGAGATTACCCAAAGCATCATCGGAATCCCGATGCACTAGACATTCGTCAAAGCTAAAACTAACCCAGCAAGGCCGTCCGGCGTGTCGACGATGCCGATAGGAGCCGCGTATCTCGTTCTTAGGACACGACGGATGAGCGATGGTTATCACGCCAAAAGGCGAGTTGCCCCGGGTAGCGTTAATAAGTTGCTCTGTTTTGGACCAGCACCGTCAGCACTGGTCCTCCCTGTATTAGTTAGAATTACTCCTCATGTTCGTGACGCCCTATGCTTTTCAGTATTAACAGACCAGCTGTAATCTAAAACGAATTATCAAGGGGTGCCCATAACAATCCGATCGTGTTAGGAGCGCTCAATTATGGAACATAACACCGGTATCCGAAACTAAGGGGCAAAGGTGGAACAAAACACCAGGCTAGAAAGGCCAAGCCTTCCACCTTTTACCAAGTATGTAGGTGCATTAATTAAATAGCATTTAATATGGTGATATAACAACGAACCCATGTTAACACATGGAAGCAATTGCACCTGCAACTAGCAACGCTAACACATGGTAAAGCAAGTGGTAACATAGCCAATCAGTGGTTTGCTAGGTTGTGAACAGGTTGAAGGTTTTCATGGCAATGTTGGGAGGCTGATATTTAAGAGGTGGTAGGCAACAAGACATAACGATAGAAACGATAAAACTAGCATGGCAATGATAGTAATGGTATCTGGGGAATGGTCATCTTGCCTGAGATCCCGCTTGGAAGAAGAACGACTCTATGAAGCAGACAAACCGATGTAGTCGAACGGGTCCTCACAATCCGACACGCTTGCGGAACTCTATTGAGACGAAGGAAACCGGAAACAAGCATCAACACAGATATTCACCACGGCACATGCACGACAAGATGCAATCCACATATGATGCATGACCAGTGGAATATATCCAATACACGACATGGCAATTCACAACACTCAAGCTCTACACATTAAGTGAAGTTCAATACGCAACGAGTTGCATATTGACGAAACTCCACATACGAATTATTTAGTTCTATCCCGATTAGGTACACGGCAATATTAAATTTGGTTATACCTGGCAAGAGGTGAAGCGTAATTAAACTACCTATCTAGGCATTTGAAATGAGGTCAGAAACGACTTATAGCATCTCCGAGATGACCTCATACGTTAATTAACAATTTGGTCCAGATCTGAACTAACATGTTTTAATATTTGTTAGAAAGCAAAATAAATAGGTTCACATGATTCTACGCATCGTTACAATCAATTTACACATAGAGAACACCTCCAACGGAGCTACGGATTAAAAGATACAAACACCGCAAGATATGATGGCATGAATGCAATATGTCTGCAAATGGCATCCACAACATCCCAAACCAAGAAGGCAGCAACATAATATGAAACTACACGAGATTCTAAGCAAGTTTCATATAGGACACGATCAAAACGGAGCTACGGTTTAACAACTACGAGCTAAACAAGAAATAGACATAATCTGCCAAATTCAGCCACAAGCATTTTCTACGCCCTCGAACAACTAGCTACTCAAATCAAATATGCTCAACCAAGGCATGAGATAGTAGAGGTCAAGATGCACCAAAACATACAACTAATAACACCTAGCATGGAAGCATGAAAGCATGGAAAAGAACTCACAAATTGGCTTCTCACAC
This sequence comes from Hordeum vulgare subsp. vulgare, assembly GCF_904849725.1. Classification (NCBI taxonomy): domain Eukaryota; kingdom Viridiplantae; phylum Streptophyta; class Magnoliopsida; order Poales; family Poaceae; genus Hordeum; species Hordeum vulgare. The sequence continues at coordinate 419,534,828 of NC_058520.1, read as the reverse complement.
ACAAGTTTAGACTTAGTGAAAATCTCAGTTTTAGACAGTGCAATTTTTGATCTGAAGGCATATTATCAGCAGCAAAACTATATGCTACATGACTCCAAATGGCATGAAAATTCACATCATGCTAGAGAATCTTAAGGTCTACAACTAAGTCCATTGCACCAACCTCAAAAGACATATAGATCACTAGATAAACTCCTGGAAAGACATCAACAAAATATAACAGATTTCAGACTTAGAAATATTTTAGCATCTTCAAATAAGCACTATTTTCTAGCAAGTTGAGATCAAGAAAACAACACCTAAACATGGATTTCTATTGCAACCAAAATTACCAGAGGTTAGTCTAAACATCCAAGGGCAAATCTCTAGTTGACAACTCATTCATATCATGCACGGATTAAATTCCACAAAATAAACAGAAGGGCAACATGACAAAATATCACGCGCACTAACTTGCCCAAAAGCTAAAAATAAATGCACAGTTAAATTCTATGGATTTTTCTACCCTAAAAACATATATAACATGAGGGGTTGCACAATAAAAATAACGCCACACGAATATGCGAGAATATGTCCTAAACGCGGTATAATAAACTAGCGACGGAACCTACATGCAAAAATACGTACAACTACTCTAAAATACATGGAAAAGGGGCCCTAAAAACATGAGCATTTCATCTACGGGGTTTGAGCATTCCGGACACGCACAAAAAAATACGGGATAAACAACCTATTAGGACAGCACACAAAACTAGGGATGGCAATGGGTCGGGTTTGGAGCGGGTGGAGCTGGTCCAAATCCAACCCATGACCCATATTCCTACCCTCTATCTATCCACCAAAGTATCCATGGGCACAAATTGTGTCCATGCCCAAACCCATTGGATATCGAGATATCCATGGAGCTCCATGGGCAAAGAAAAATCAACATGAAGCCTTCCCAAAGATCAAATTCACTATTCATTGTTTGTTAACTAAGATTAGGTTTAATAATTATGTTAGTGTAGTTGCGGGGGATTAGGGAAGATGGGTCAGACTTTGACCTTCTCTAATTGCGAGTGACTTGGGATTGGACATTTTTCTTAGTTTAGTGTCACTACCATAGGGGTCCATGTGTCATATGGGTATCCACTAGATATCCATGGAGCTAAAATTAAAACTGTGCCCAACGCAGCTGTTCGTGGGTATCCATATCCATCTATCCATGGGCAAAAATGTGCTCCATACCCTTGCCCAACAGGGTTGGGTATCCATGGGTATCCAGATCCATGGATAAAATTGCCATCCCTACACAAAACTAGGAATATGGCAAGACAAATCACTTCAAACATGCTTTCAAGTTGCAAATTATGAATCTACGCGAAAAAATACACAAGTTTCATATATGACTCGTTCCGATCCGACATACAGATTAAATTCTACGGGCGTTTGAAATATTTAGAATATTCTGAAATTAACTAAATCACAGAGAAATTCCTAAATTACTAAACAGGCCGAATCTGGCTACTCGGCCGAAACGGGAGCGCGTCTTAGCTATTATGCGCGAGGGTGATGGTTGCGGGAGGCTCACCTAGTGGGCTCGGCCCACAGAGGAAAGGAGGCAGGTCGGCTTGGGACGATGGCGGCGGGAGCTGGGCCGAGGCGGCCTGCGCGGGTCGCGGGGGGGGGCGCTGGGCCGCGGAGATGGCCTCGTCGGCGGGGCGAGGCCGAGTATGGCGTGGCGCGGTGGCACGACCCACGGGGCAGCGCAAGCGGTGCTGGCCCACGAGGTGGCGAGCGCCTGCTCGTCGTCCTCCTCGTTCCCTGCACGAACAGGGGAAGAAGACCACCATGGCGAGGGGGATTCGCCGGCCTAAAGGTGGGGAGGCGCGGAGGGGCCCGGGGCAAGCAGATCCGGCGCGGATGGGTCTCTGACGAGGAGACGGGCTCGGATCTGGGACGACAATGAGCTCGAGGCCGACGACACCATGGGAACCTGCGGGCATGAGGCATAGAGATGAGAGAGAGATGGCCGAAAAAAGGTAGAGGGAGAGCAGCGCGGTGGTGATGGCCTACTCCGGCGGTCGCCGACGGCGGAGCAAGGTTGGCCTGGGTGGGATGCGAGAGCAGAGGAGCTCGGGGCTCCTCCCCTGGCTGCGGGAGCTTGAGCCAAGCGTCAGCGGGATCCGAGCCAAGGGCGGGCCTCAGATGGCCTCCGTGGGCCCGGTGGATGAGGTGGGTGGAGTTGGGAGGCTAGGGTTTGGTGGGGTGGCGCAGAAAACAAGGAGGAGAGAGGGATTGTTGTCTATTTATCGACATGGGGCTAGGGTTATCCGAATTCGGATCCGTTTTCGACCACGTGATCGCGATTGAACGGCCACGGACGCAGGAATGTCTAGGTGGTTGTATAGAGTGGCTAGCCGGAGATGAGAGGGAAATAACACAGCGCGTCAACACGCTATTTAAAACCCCGAAAACATCCGACGATAGCCCGAAGAAGGTGCCGCTACGGACGACCGTTCGGGTACTAGACGGACTCCGATTGCGACAAAATTTGGCAGGCGGCCTATCTATAACTAAATAAGACCACACGCCAAGTTTCAACCCAATCAGAGAAAGTTTTAAACACACTTTTAAAAACAAGGTTTGACGATGCCGCGGGCGCGTGCGAGTGGCTCAGAACGGGCAACGACGAGAACGGAGAGAACCGGCTACTAATAACGAATGCAACTTTTGAAAACTGGCGGCAACGTGATGCCGATATAATGCTGATGATGCGAGTGATGTATGCAACAGACAAACGAACCACACGACGAGATCGGAATAAAGGGGAATCTTTTGGAACGTCGGTCTCAGGCTATCACACTCAAGGGGTGGGGGATTTTGAGGCATTTCTTGTAAGTTTCAAGAAGGACCATTAAGAAAACATCACTCTGGCTGGAAACGTTGATTTCCCTCCTCTCATTGATGAGCAAGATGAAATCACTATGAGTAAAGTTTTTTCTCCAGAGCAAGTGCTTGTGATTTAAATTCTTGTTAGTGAGGGTAATGTAATGACGTTCAATTATTTTGTAGCAAGTGCTAATACTCAGAAAATATGCCTATGTCATCTAGTGGTATTGTTGGTATATCTGAAAACCCTAGTCCAACTTTACCTATTTCATCGGCACCTCCTATGTAACAATAACATAAAATGTCGTTGAACTTGACCCTAGTCAAGGCAACCAGCTTGTGGTTGCACCTATATATATTCTAATCCTATTGTGATTGTGCCCAATTCGGCGTCAACGCCGAATCACTTTGTCATACCACCCATAGGCACAAGCATGTTTGTTCTTCCGCTAAATTATGCTAGTACCCAAATTGCTCCTATGTCATTGCGACAAGCATATTCATCTACCTCGGATCCAATTTAAGCCAAATTGAGGGAGGATTTGCATAAGATTTTTCAAGAAACTTTCAGAAATGAGCCGAGAGTAAAGAGTCATGTGTACCAAAAGTCTTATCCTCAGAACTTTGATGCAGTTTTGTACCCTTCTGGTCATAAGGTTCCTGATTTTGTTGAATTTAGTGGTGAAAGTACAAAGACAACTTGGGAGAAAATTAGTGAATATTTAGCATAGTTGGGTGAAGAAGGTCACATAGATGAATGGAAAGTGCGTTTATTTCCCCTATCTTTAATTGGCACCGCATTTTCATGGTTTGTTGCTTTGCCACAAGGTTCTATTCTCTTATGGTCGCAATTAGAGTAGAAGTTTCATGATCTATTTTATAGCAGCGATAATAAGCTAAAATTATCACATCTTACATCGGTTAGGTAGGAACATGATTAATTAGTCCTCGATTATGTCAAGAGATTAGAGATAAAAAGTCGATGCTATGGTTTAGTGATAAGTGAGATAGACTTGGCGGATCTTGTGATTAATGGTTTGAAACCACATATCAAAGAGAGGCTGGAAAGTTATGAGTTTTTTAGCATTACCCAAGTCTTCCAAAAAACTTTAGCTCAGGAGAATAGGAGTAAAGAGGTTAATATATCTACATCTGATCGTCTTTGGGTGCATATGGTTGAGAATAATAATGATGCACATGGCCCAAGTTGGATAGGGCACACCCCTATGGCATATGTGGGGCCCCAGGGCAGGTAGACCCCCAGTGGACCCTCCAAACCCTTTTCGAGGCCCCGGTACACTACCGGTAATGCCCAAGATTTTCCAGCAACCAAATTAGGACTTTCCATCTAAAAATCTTTACCTACGGACCATTACGAAACTCCTCGTGATGTCTGGTTCTCATCCGGGACTCCGAACAACATTCGGTCACCAACGTACATACCTCAATACTACTCCAACATTACCCAACTTTAAGTGTGCGGATCGTGCGGGTTTGACAATCATGTAGACATGACCGAGACACCTCTGTGGCCAATAACCAATAGCAGGACCTGGATGCCCATATTTGTTTCTACATATTATACGAAGATCTTCATCGATCGAACCATGATGCCAAGGATTCAATCAATCTCGTATGCACTTCTCTTTGTCCTGCGGTGTGTTACTTGCCCGAGATTCCATCGTCGGTATCTCCATACTTAGTTAAATCTCGTTACCGGCAAGTCTCTTTACTCGTTACATAATACAAGATCCCATGACTAACTCCTTAGTCACATTGCTTGCAAGCTTCTTGTGATGTTGTATTACTGAGTGGGCCCAGAGATACCTCTCCGTCATATGGAGTGACAAATCCTAGTCTCGATCCATGCCAACCCAACAGACACCCTCGGAAATACATGTAGATCATGTTTATAATCACCCATTTGCGTTGTGACATTTGTTACACACAATGCATTCCTCCAGTGTCAGTGAGTTACATGATCTCATGGTCTTAGGAACAGGTACTTGACATGCACAAAGCAATAGCAATAAACTTAATGATACGATCACATGCTATGCTTATGGTTGGGTCTTGTCCATCACATCATTATACTAATGATGTGATCCCATTATCAAATTACAACTCATTTCTATGGCTAGGAAACCTTAACCATCTTTCATCAACGAGCTAGTCTAGTATAGGCTTACTAGGGACACGGTGTTGTCTATGTATCCACACATGTATGTGAGATTCAAATCAATACAATTATAGCATGTATAATAAATGATCATCATGAATAGGGGATATGATAAGAACCAATTTATTATTGCCTCTAGGGCATATTTTCGACCGTCTCCTACTTGCACCAAAGTCAATAATCTAGTTCACATCACCGTGTGATTAACACCCAATGAGTTCTGGATCATGCTTTGCTTGTGAGAGAAGTTTTAGTCATCGGGTCTACAACATTCAAATATGTATGTACTTTCCAATTCTTTGTGTCATACTCTAGGTGTTGTTACCACGCTCCACTTGGAGCTATTCCAAATGACTGCTCCATTATACGAATCGGGTTTGCTACTCACAGTCATCTGGATTGGTGTCAAAGCTTGCATCAACGTAACCCCTTTCGACGAAATCTTTTATCACCTCCATAATTGAGACATATTTCCTTAGCCCTCTAGTTACTAAGGATAATTTTGACCGTTGTCCAATGATCCATTCCTGGATCACTTTTGTATCCCTTGACCGACTCGTGGCAAGGCACACTCGAGGTGCCATACATAGCATGTCATACTATAGAGCCTACGGCTAAGGCATAGTGGATGACCTTCGTTCTTTCTCTTTCTTATGTCGTGGTCAAGCTTTGAGTCAAACTCAAATTCACACATTACAATGCAGCCAATAACTCATTCTTTGACTGATTTTTTTGAACTCCTTCACAATCTTGTCAAGGTATGTATTCATCGAAAGTTTTATCAAATGTCCTAATCTATCTCTAAAGATCATGATGCACAATGTTTAAGTAGATTTATCCAGGTTTTCCCTTGAAAAACTCCTTTGAAATAACCCTTCATGCTTTCCTGAAATTCTACATCTGTCAGTTTTCGGGCTCCGCAAAACCCTAAAGATTCGAACTCAGGGGCGTGTGCGAAGATCTCTCACGGCCTAACCTCGCCTAGCTCGCTACTCAATGGACGGGGCAAGGAACTCACTCGATGATGAGGAGGACAGAGAACACATTAGTTTAACCAGGTTCGGGCCGCTGAGAAGCATAATACCCTACTCCTGTTTTGGTGGATTGCCTCTCTTGGTGGTGGGTGGATGAACTAGTACAGTGCTCAGGAGCCTCTGGAGGCTGAGTGGCTTTGCGTGGTGCTAGTGGGTGAACGAATGAGTCCCCTCCTCTACGGAGCAATCTATCCTCTATATATAGTGGCGGCCCTAGTCCTCTTCCCTATCATTTCGGCGGGAAGGGATCCCACAACAACCAATTTCAAAGGGGGACACGGTAACATGCTCCCTTGTCCAAAAGTGCTCTTCGCTTGTAAAGTGGCTGCCAGCGCTGCACGGGCGGGTTCAGGGATAACGTGTGTGCTGCCGGCGTGCGGCCATGGTCTTGTTGCACCAGAATGGAAACCTTTTGGAGATGCCTTGGGAACCTCTGGTACGTCCTTGCCTCCTTTGCACTAAAGGGGAAACTACGTCGCCCCGATGTCTGTTGCTTGCTTGTCCTTCCCTTGCGTCATCCTTAACTCCTAAGGCCGGGCCTCGCCTCGGAATATCCGCCGCTCTGGAGGGGTCCTGAGGAGGCCCGTGCGGGTCTTGATGTCGTTCCTCCTCATGAGGCTTGGCCCCTCACGAGGGCCTTGCCTTGAGTGATGCCAGGCTCGTTAGTTTGCTTTGTGAAGAGGGTCAGCCTTGGGCCGTAGGCAGGTAGGTCTGGGTACCGCCATTCCCAGAATGCCGACAGTGGCCCCCGGGCCCAAGGCATGTGGGTTGGCTTCTCGGTGAAGCCTTGAGGGCGGCCCGAAGCGTCGCTGGCCCTAGTTGCCTGCGGGCCACGCGGCACATGTGTACATTGGCCATGCGGTGATGCTCTCGCTCCTCGAAGCGTCCAGGGTGCGCCAGGCCACGATGGCACGATCTCCAAGAACCGCGGAGGCCATCACTGTTCTCATTGAATGGCGTCGGTGCGGCCTGACCACACCCAACAGCCCTCACGGACGTGACCGTTCGGTGGACAAGTGAAGCGACATGGGCGGCAGCGCCCCTGTTGGCCCACCTCGCAACCCCCGGGGGGCGTGTGACGCTCGCGCTCCCACGAAGGTTGGTGGTTGTGGTTCGCCTATAAATCTACCGCACCCCTGTCAAAGGGGAGGCACTGCAATCTTGAGCTTCCTCTCTGCTTCCTTTCGCTCCATCGAGTAAACCTCCTCTCCTCTCCGTTTCCTTATCTTCCATGGTGCCTCCGGGAGGCGAACTTGGCAAGGGGAAGCGCGCGGCTTCGTCCGCGCCCCCGTCCGCCCCCGAGAGCAGCGACGGAGGGCCCTCGGGGCCTCCGCGCGTCCGTCACCGCTGGGATCTGGCCGACGAGTAAATTCCTCGTCTTCGCCTCTTTTCCTGATTATCCTGTGAGTTTGTTGGTGGTTGATCTCCCCTCTTCTCCAGCGCACCCTCCGCCAAGAAGCCCAAGCTTGGTGACCTTCAGGAGGAGGTGGAGGGTCTGCGGGCCTAGATCGAGAGCATCGAGGCCGCCCACTAGGGCGAGGCGGAGGCCAATGCAGAGTTGGAGTCGCTGCAGCAGCAGATCCAGGAGGCGACCGACGCCGTCCAGGCCGCCCAGGACAAGGCGTCATATGCCCGGATGATGGCGTCCCAGCGTGCCAAACAGTTCGAGGGCATCTCTGGCCGGGCGGCTGACGCGACGCGCCGATTTGTGGGGGAGGCCCTGATGCTGCCAACCGTGAGGAGCGATGGGGGCAACCTCGCCTTCTTCCAGAAGGTAGTGGGTGTGGTGGAGGCCGGCGTCTCCTGCGTGGAGGAGGACAGCGCATCCGGCGTGCGCGAGCTTCTGGGCATTGCCTTGACACTCGTCTTCTCCAACCTGTGTCGTCTCGTCCCGGAGCTCGATCTCCAGCGCGTCGTTGAGCCAGTGCCTGCTGCGTCCCGGCATTCTCTCCGGGACGAAGTCTGCCCGCATGTGGACGCCCTGGTGGAGCGGTATGTCCAGGTGCCCGCCTCCAGCGAGGAGGAGGTCTCTGACACCGAGCCTGTAGGTGCCATGGGCGACGTCGGCGGCCCCTCCCCCTAGGCGCCCCCAGCTTCCGCTTCCTTCCCCTGTAATAGTGGATCAAGAACTTTGCCCTGTTGGGCGTTAAACTTTTGTTCGTTACCTTCGCCGCTCTCTATTTCGCTCTTGAATTGATGGCTTGCTCGCTGGTGGTTGTTGCGGCTTGGCTTCATAGCTTAGGGCATGTCGCTACCCCATCCATTGCTCGGGGGTATCGGCGGCCAAGGCCCTCGGGAGGTCCCGTTCTCCTGATCCACCACTCGCGCCGTTGCACGCTTGGTCGATGGACTCGTTCCTCATTGCAGCCGAATCCTTAGGCCCTTGTGGGTTTGCGCCGCTCCCTTCCGTAGCTCCTCCTGAGTCACTCCTGCTTTATATGTAGGATGTGGTGGAGACCCTTTCGGCGCTCTATGTTTGCGGGCCCTGGTCCCGCACCGTGTGCGGTGAGGCTCGTGAGGCTCGATGCTCAGGAGCCCCCTTTGGCGCTTAAGTGATTCCTCTTCCCGTTCCTATGGTCATCGCCTCAGGATGAACTGAGGCCTCCTGAGACTCTTTGTGGTGATATTGTGCTTTGGTCCGGACCCCCGAGTGGGGGTTGATCACCGAAAATGTTCGACCCTGGGACGGCAAGACCTTGCTTTCGCTCCTTGGCCCCTAGGTGTCGTGCGGAGCATTTAGCTCCTCAGAGAATGTCATCCAGAAAAGAGGCTTCAAAACCAGCGAAACAAGAAAGCGCAAGAGAAATTCCACCCCCTTTTTGTTTTTCAAATATCAACTTTTAAAATTGACAGATGTAAGTCCGGCGGAAGATAGTTCAAAATCCAGGAAAAAAGGCAAGCAAACGTTGCATCCGGCACCTTGGCCGGCATAGTCATTGGTGAACTATGTGGGTTTTCTTGCCAGCTGCGGGCATAGTCATTGGTGGACTGAGTTGATTGCCCCCGTCGCCTCCCCAGCGTGGAGCATAGGGCTTCCACTAGGCGTGGGGTGGACCCCTTCCGTGTCCTCAGGGGGGCTGGGCCTATACTGCTTCGGCTCGTTATTACGTGAGAGTGTCACGGTGGGGGTATATCTAGGAGGTCACGAGGATGCTTTGGCCTCGCGAGTGTCCCTACCCCCGAGGCATAGGCGCCTGATTCCGGAAGTCATTGGTGGACTGTGTTGATTACCGCCATTTTCCCCCAGCGTTGAGCATAGGGCTTCCACTAGGCGTGGGATGGACCCCTTCCTCGTTCCAACGTGAGAGTGTCACGAGATGAAGTAGGTTCCGGAAGGATTGAAAGACGATGCAGAGGTAGTCCTGAGGATGCCCCTTGTGGGTCTTGATGTCATTCCTCCTCGTGAGTCTTGGCCCCTCACGAGGGCCTTGCCTTGAGTGATGCCGGGCCCGTTAGTTTGCTTGGTGAAGTGGGCCAGCCCTGGGCCGTAGGCAGGCAGGTCTGGGTACCCCCATTCCCAAAACACCGAGAACATCATCTTCGATAAAAAATATGTCATCCACATATACTAATTAGAAATTCTGTAGTGCTCCCACTCACTTTCTTGTAAATACAAGTTTCTTCATAAACTTTGTATAAACCCAAAAGCTTTGATCACCTCATCTAAGCGCTTATTCCAACTCCGAGATGCTAGCGCCAGTCCATAAATGGATCGCTGGAGCTCGCATGCCTTTTAGCATCCTTAGGATAGACAAAACCTTCTGGTTGTATCACATACAACCTTTCCTCAAGGAAATTGTCAAGGAAACAATGCTTTGACATCCATGTGCCAGATTTCATAATTGAAAAATGCAGCAACTACAAACATAATTCCAGCAGACTCTAGCATCGCTACCGGTGAGAAAGTCTCATCGTAGTGAAATCCTTGAACTTTTCAGAAACCTCTTTGCGACAAGTCGAGCTTTCTAAATGGTCACATTTACCATCATCGTTTGTCTTCCTCTTAAAGATCCATTTGTACTTAATAGCCTTACGACCATGAGGTAATTCTTCCAAAGTCAATACTTTGTCTTCATACATGGATCATATCTCGTATTTCATGGCCTCTAGCCATTTGTTGGAATCTGGGCCCACCATCACTTCTTCATGGCTTGTAGGTTCACTGTTGTCCAACAACATGGCCTCCAAGACAGGATTACCATACTACCCAGGAGCAGTATGTATCCTTGTCAACCTACGAGGTTTTGTACTAACTTGATGTGAAGATTCATGATCATCATCATTAGCTTTGTCTTCAATTGGTGTAGGATTCACACAAACACCTTTCTGTGTCGTGTTACTCTCTAATTGAAGTAACGGTTCAATAACCTCATCATCTTCCACCTACCTCCCACTCAATTCTTTCGAAAGAAACTCTTTCTCTAGAAAGGATCCATTCTTAGAATCAAACACTTTTCTTTTGGATCTGAGATAGAAGGTATACCCAAATATTTCCTTTGGGTATGCTCTGAAGACACACTTCTCTACTTTGGGTTTGATATTATCAGGCTGAAGCCTTTTGACATAAGCGTTGCAACCCCAAACTTTACGAAATGACAGCTTAGATTTATTTCCAAACCATAGTTCATACGGTGTAATCTCAACGGATTTAGATGGTGCCCTATTTAAAGTGAATGTGGTTGTCTCTGATGCATAACCCCAAAACAATAGTGGCAAATCGGTAAGAGACATCACAGTTTGTACTATATCCTATAGAGCACGGCTACCACGTATGGACACACCATTACACTATGGTGTTCCAGGTGGCATGAGTTGTGAAACAATTTCCACATTGTATTAAATGTATACCAAACTCGTAACTCGGATATTGACCTCTACGATCATATCATAGACATTTTATCTTCTTGTCAAGATGATCTTCAGCTTCAATCTGAAATTACTTGAACTTTCAACATTTCAGACTGGTGTTTCATCAAGCAAATATACCCGTATCTACTCAAATCATTTGTGAAGGTAAGAAAATAACAACATCCATTGTGTGCTTCAGCACTCATTGGATTGAATACAAAAAATGTATTATTTCCAATAATTCACTTGCCCGCTCCATATTACCGGAAAACGGGGTCTTATGCATCTTGCCCATGAGGCATGATTCGCATGCCTCAAGTGATTCAAAATGGAGTGAGTGCAAAGATCCACCAGCATGGAGTTTCTTCATATGTTTTACACCAATATGACCTAAGCGGCAGTGCCACAAGTGTTACTATCATTACTAACTTTACATCTTTTGGCATCAATACTATGAAAATGTGTATTACTACGATCGAGATTCAATAAACCATTAACATTGGGTGCATGATCTTAAGAGATAGTATTCATGTAAATAGAATAACCCATTATTCTCTAACTTCAATGAATAATCGTCATGCAATAAACAAAATCAATATAATGTTCATGCTCAACGCAGACACCAAATAACATTTATTTAGTTTTACCACTAATCCTGATGGTAGATGGAGCGTGCGATGGTGATCACATCTACCTTGGCAACACTTTCAACAAACATCGTCACCTCGCCCTTAGCTAGTCACCATTTACCCCGCAACTCCTGTTTCTAGTTACTAATATTAGCAACTGAACATGTATCAAATACCGAGGGGCTATAACGAGCACTAGAAAGGCACACATTAATAACATGTATATCAAATATACTTTTGTTGACATTGCCAGCCTTCTTATCTGCCAAGTATCTGGGGCAGTTGTGCTTTCAATGACGTTCCCCTCACAACAGAAGCACTCAGTCTCGGGTTTGGGGTTCAACCTTGTGTTTCTTCACTGGAGCAACAACACGCTCGCCATTCTCTAAGGTTCCCTTCTTGCCCTTATCCTTTTTAGTAGTTTTACTTACCATCAACACTAGATGCTCCTTTTAGTTTCTACCTTCAGGGTGTTGAACATCGCGAGTAGCTCAGGGATCATCTTCTCCATCCCTGGCATGTTATAGTTCATCATGAAGCTCTAGTACCTTGGTGGTAGTGACTTGGAGAACTATGTCAATCACTATTTATCTCGAATATCAACTCCCACTTGATTCAAGCGACTGTAGCACCCACACAATCTGAGCACATGCTCACAGATTGAGCTATTCTCCTTCATCTTGCAGGCAAAGAACTTGTGGGAGGTCTCTTACCTCTTAATCCTGGGCATGAGCACAAAATATTAATTTTAGATCTTGTTGTCGGAAATATGCCCTAGAGGCAATAATAAAATATTTATTATTATATTTCCTTGTTCAAGTTAATCGTTTATTATCCATGCTAGAATTGTATTGAATGAAAACTCAAATACATGTGTGGGTACATAGACAACACACTGTCCCTTGTAAGCCTCTAGTTGACTAGCTCATTGATCAAAGATAGTTAAGGTTTTCTAGCCATAGAAAAGTGTTGTCACTTGATAAAGGGATCACTTCATTAGGAGAATGATGTGATGGACAAGACCCAATCTATGAACGTATCATGTGATCATGTCGTTTTATTGCTACTTTTTTTTTCTACATGTCAAGTATATGTTCCTATGACCATGAGATCATGTAACTCACTGACACTGGAAGAATACCTTGTGTGTATTAAACGTCACAACATAATTGGGTAACTATAAAGGTGCTCTACGGGTATCTCCGAAAGTGTCCGTTGAGTTAGCATGGATCAAGACTGGGATTTGTCACTCTGTATGACAAAGAAGTATCTCGGGGCCCGCTCGGTAGTACAACATCACAACAAGCCTTGAAAGCAATGTGACCAAAGAGTTAGCCACATGATATTGTATTAAGGAAAAAAGTAAAGAGACTTGTCGGAAATGAGATTGAACTAGGTATAGAGATACTGACGATCGAACCTCGGGCAAGTAACATACCGAAGGACAAAGGGAATGTTATACGGGATTGACTGAATCCTTGATATAGAGGTTCAACCGATAAAGATCTTCGTAGAATATGTGGGATCCAATATGGACATCCAGGTCCTGCTATTTTTATTGACCGGAGAGTGTCTCAGGTCATGTCTGGATAGTTCTCGAATCCGCAGGGTCTGCACACTTAAGGTTAGGTGACATTTCGGTATAGTTGAATTATGTATGTTGGTGACCGAATGTTGTTCGGAGTCTCGGATAAGATCCCGGATGTCACGAGGAGTTCCGGAATGGTGTGGTGACGAAGATTGATATATAGGAAGGGTACATTTGGCCTCTGAAAGAAACTCGGGCATTACCAGTAAAGTATCAGGAATGACGAATGGGTTTCGGGGTTCCACCGGGAGGGGGCACCCACCCGGAGAGGGACCAAGTAGACCCCTGGGTGGTGCACCAGCCCCTAGTGGTCTGGGCAGCTAGCCCAAGTACTTCGGCCGAAGAGAGCAAGAGAGAGAGGTGGGCCAAACCGACTTGGAGAGGAGTCCCCCTCCTCCAGACCGAATTGAAGGAGGATTCCTCCTCCTCCTTGCGTCGGCCGAACCCTAGGGCAAGTCCCTAGGGCACCACCCCTACCCTCCCTCACATATATAGGTAGAGAGGATTTTTGCACCTCAAGCCACGGCGCAGCCCTCTCTCCGTCCACTACTTCGTGACACCCCGTAGGTTATTTCGGTACGGCACAGCGAAGCCCTGTCGGAGTAGCTCCACCACCATCGTCGTCATGCCATCATGCTTCGGATAATTCAGCTACCTCTTTGTCTCTCTTGTTGGATCAAGAAGGCGGAGATCGCCATCAAGTTGTACGTGTGCTGAACGCGGAGGTGCCGTTCGTTCGGCGCTAGATCGGGACGGATCGTGATTGGATCACGAAGACGTTTGACTACATCAACCACATTTCTTAACGCTTCCCACTTTGCGATCTACAAGGGTATGTGGATGCGATCTCTCCTCTCGTAGATAGTCATCACCATGGATAGATCTTATGTATGCATAAGAATTTTTTTGTTTCTCATGCAACATTCCCCAACAGTGGCATCATGAGCTAGGTGTGTGCGTAGATGACTTATCGAGTAGAACACAACGGAGTCTTTGGGCGTTGATGTTTAGATTGATGCCTCCTTAGTCTTTTCTTGATTTGGCGGTATTGTTGGATGAAGCGGCCTGGACCAACATTACTTGTACGCTTACGAGAGACCGTTCTCACCGACTAACATGCAACTTGTTGCATAAAGATGACTGGCGGGTGTCTGTTTCTCCAATTCTAGTTGAATCGGATTTGAAAAAGGCGGTCCTTGGAGAAGGATAAATAGCAACTTGTATATCATCGTTGTGGTTTGTGTAAGTAAGATGCGATCATACTAGATACCCATAGTAGCCACATAATAGAAGCAACAACAAATTAGAGGACGTCTAACTTGTTTTTGCAGGGTGTGTGTTGATATGATATGGCCAAAGATATGATATGATATATTTGATGTATGAGATGATCATGTTGTAATAGTTAAATATCGACTTGCACGTCGATGCTACGGCAACCGGCAGGAGCCATAGGGTTGTCTTTAATTATTTTGGGTCTGGTGATGCTTTGCTTTATCGCTAGTTAAGTAGCTTTAGTAGTAACAACATAGTTGGTGTGACAACCTCGATGGTAGCACAATGATGGAGATCATGGTGTGGCGCCGGTGACGATGGAGAACATGTCGGTGCTTTGGTGATGGAGATCAAGAAGCACAAGTTCATGGCCATATCATGTCACTTATGATTCGGATGTGAAGTTAATCCTTTTATGCACCTTATTTTTCTTAGGACGCGGTAGCATTATAAGGTGATCCCTCATTTAAATTTCAAGATAAAATTTTGTACTCCCCGAGTGTGCACCGTTGTGACAGTTCGTCGTTTTGAGACACCACGTGATGATCGAGTGTGATAGACTCTACATTCACATACAACGGGTGCAAGATAGTTTTGCACACGCGGAACTCGGGTTAAACGTACGAGCCTAGCATGTACAGACATGGCCTCAGAACACAAGAGACCGAAAGGTCGAACATGAGTCATATAGTAGATATGATCAACATAGAGATGTTCACCATTGAAGCTAACTCAACTCACGTGATGATCGGACTTGAGTTAGTGAATTTGGATCATGTGTCACTCGAATGACTAGAGGGATGTCAATTTGAGTGGGAGTTTTTAGTAATATGATTAACTAAACTTATTATCTTGAACAACAGTCTAAGTAACATTGCAAATTTATGTTGTAGATCAATGGCTCGCGCAGTAGCACACCTGAATTTTAATGCGTTCCTAGAGAAAGCTAAGTTGAAAGATTATGGAAGTAACTTTTTGGAATGGGCCCATAATCTGAGACTTGTTCTAACGGTTTCCCAGAAGAATTATGTCCTTGATGCGTCACTAGGTGACATGCGACCCAAGATGATCTGAACATCTGGCAAGCTCGCCTAGATGACTACGCTGTAGTTCAATGTGCAATTTTGTATGACTTAGAACCAGGACTTCAAAGACATTTTGAACGTCATGGAGCATATGAGATGTTCCAGGAGTTGAAGTTTATCTTTGAAAGAATGCCCAGATCGAGAGGTATGAAACCTCCGACAAGTTCTATGCTTGCAAAATGGAAGAGAACGGGTCTTTCAGTGAACACATACTCATAATGTGTGGGTACTCTAATCGTGTGGCTGAGTTGGGAATTGTTCTCCCGCCATAGAATTCTTCAATCATTGCCACCTAGCTATAAAGGCTTTGTGTTGAACTACAATATGCAAGGGATGAATAAGTCAATCGTCGAGCTGTTTGCGATGCTTAAAGTTGTTGAGTCAGAAATCCAGAAAAAACATTAAGTTTTGATGGTCAATAAAACCACTAGTTTCAAGAAAAATGACAAAGGCAAGAAGGGTAACTCCAAGAAGAGTGGCAAACCAGTTGCTCCTCCGACGAAGAAACACAAGGCTTGACCTAAGCCGGTAACTGAGTGCTATCATTGCAAGGGGACTAGCCACTGGAAGCGGAACTGCCCCAAGTATTTGGCAGATAAGAAGGCGGCCAACGCCAAACAATGTATATTTGATATACATGTTATTGATGTGTAGCTCACTAGCTCTCATAGTAGTGGTTGGGTATTTGATACCGGTTATGTTGCTCACATTTGCAACTGAGAACAGGAACTACGGAATAAACGAAGGCTGGCGAAGGATGAAGTGACGATGCACGTGGGAAATGGTTCCAAGGTTGATGCGATCGCCGTCGGCACACTCTCACTTGAGTTACCATCGCGATTAGTGATGAAACTGAATAATTGTTATTTAGTGCGTGCGTTAAGCATGAGCATTATATACGGATCTTCTTTATTGCGAGAGGTCACTCATTTAACTCAGAGAATAATGGTTGTTCTATTTATATGAGTAATATGTTTTATGGTCATACACCCAATGTGAGGGGTTTGTTCATATTGAATCTCTATAGTGATGATACACATATACATAAAATTGATGCCAAAATATGTAGATTTCATAATGATAGCACCACTTTCTTGTGGCATTGCCGCTTAGGTTATATTGGCATAGAACGCATGAAGAAACTCCATGCTGATGGACTTTTGGAGTCACTTGATTTTGAATCACTTGAAACATGTGAACCATGCCTTATGGGCAAGATGACTAAGACTCCATTCTTCGGAACAATGGAGCGTGCAAGTGACTTGTTGGAGATCATACATACTGATGTGTACGGACCAATGAGCATAGAGGTGCACGGTGGTTATCGTTATTTTCTCACCTTCACAAATGATTTGAGTAGATATGGTTATATATACTTGATGAAACACAAGTCTGAAACATTTGAAAAGTTCAAGTAATTTCAGAGTGAAGTTGAGAATCATCATAACAAGAAGATCAAGTTCTCGCGATCCCATCGAGGAGCTGACTATGTGAGTTATGAGTTTGGCACTCGCTTAAGACAACATGGAAT
Organism: Hordeum vulgare subsp. vulgare; assembly: GCF_904849725.1. NCBI lineage: Eukaryota > Viridiplantae > Streptophyta > Magnoliopsida > Poales > Poaceae > Hordeum > Hordeum vulgare. The sequence continues at coordinate 419,517,788 of NC_058520.1, read as the reverse complement.
TGTTTCACAGTTGACGCCGCCTGGAACACCACAGTGTAATGGTGTGTCCGAATGTCGTAATCGCACTTTATTAGATATGGTGCATTCTATGATGTCTGTTACTGATTTGCCGTTATTGTTTTGGGGTTACGCATTAGAGATAGCTTTCTTCACTTTAAATAGGCCACCATGAAAATCCGTTGAGACTACGCCATATGAACTATCGTTTGGCAAGAAGCCAAAGTTGTCGTTTCCTGAAGTCTGGGGATGTGATGCTTATGTCAAAAAGCTTCAGCTTGAAAAGCTGGAACCCAAAGCGGAAAAGTGCGTCTTCATAGGATACCCAAAGGATATAGTTGGGTACACCTTTTATCTCAGATCAGAGGGCAAAGTGTTTGTCGCTAAGAATGGAGCTTTTCTTGAGTAAGAGTTTCTCTCGAAAGAATTGAGTGGGAGGAAGATAGAAGTTGATGAAGTTATAGAACCTTTGCTTCAACCAGATTGTGGCGCACGACGGAAAGATGTTTCTATCGAAGCTACACCAGTTGAAGAGGAAGCTAATGATGATGAGCATGAAACTTCAATCAAGTTTCTATCAAACCTCGTAGGTCGACAAGGGCATGTACTCCTCATGAGTGGTACAACAACCTGCCTTATTGATGACCCACAAGTACAAGGGATCTATCGTAGTCCTTTCGATTAGTAAGAGTGTCGAACTCAACGAGGAACAAAAGGATCTGACAAGTGGTTTTCAGCAAGGTAATATCTGCAACACTGAAATTATCGGTAACAAGTAGTTGTATGGTGATATGATTCGTAGAAAGCAACAAGTAACAAAAGTAACAACGGTGCAGTGATACGTCTCCGTCGTATCTATAATTTTTCATTGTTTCATGCAAATATTCTACAACTTTCATATACTTTTGGCAACTTTTTATACTATTCTTGGGACTAACATATTGATCCAGTGCCCAGTGTCAGTTCCTGTTTGTTGCATGTTTTTTTGTTCGCAGAATATCCATACCAAACGAAGTCCAAACATATTAAAAACTTATAGGGATTTTTTTGGAATATTTATGATTTTTGGGAAGAAGAATCAACGCGAGGCAATGCACGGAGTGCCCACAAGCCTTGTCGCCGCGGCCAGGGGGTGGGCCCACGACAGGCAGGCTTGTGGCCACTCCTTAAGGAGGTTGGTTCTCTTCTTTCGCTGAAATAAAGATAATATCTGGAAGAAAATCGTGTTAAAATTTCAGCCCAATCGGAGTTATGGGTCTCCGGGAATTTAAGAAACGGTGAAACGCAGAATCTGGGAGCGCAGAAACAGAAGGACACAGAGAGAGAGATCCAATCTCGAAGGGGCTCTCACCACTCCGCCGCCATGGAGACCATGGACCAGAGGGGAAACCCTTCTCCATCTAGGGAGGAGGTCAAGGAAGAAGAAGAAGGAGGGGGCTCTCTCCCCCTCTCTCCCGGCGGCACCGGAACGCCGCCCGGGACATCATCGTGTGATGGCGATCTACACCAACACCTCCGTCATGTTCACCAACATCTCCATCATCTTCCCCCATCTATATTCAGCGGTTCACTCTCCCGCAACCCGTTGTACCCTCTACTTGAACATGGTGCTTTATGCTACATATTATTATCCAATGATGTGTTGCTATCCTATGATGTCTGAGTAGATTATCGTTGTCCTATCGGTGATTGATGAATTGCTATGATTGGTTTAATTTGCTTGTGTTTATGTTGTTGTCCTTTGATGCCCATCATATGATCGCGCGCGTGGATCACACCATAGGGTTAGTTGTATGTTGAAAGGACTATGTATTGGCAGGCTAGAGTGACAGAAGCTTCAAACCTAGCATAGAAATTGATGCAGATGGGATTGAAGGGGGACCAATATATCTTATTGCTATGGTTGGGTTTTACCTTAATGAACGTTAGTAGTTGCGGACGCTTGCAAATAGTTCCAATCATAAGTGCATAGAATTCCAAGTAAGGGATGACATGCTAGCAGAGGCCTCTCCCACATGATACTTGATATCGATCTAGTAACGTAGTCAATTGCTTAGGGACAATTCCGCAACTCCTACCACCACTTTTCCACACTCGTTAGACACTCGTAGTTGTTTCTTTATCTAACCAGCCCCTAGTTTTATTTACGTGTTCTTTACTTTCTTGCAAGCCTATCCTCACTCCTACAAAGTACTTCTAGTTTCATACTTGTTCTAGGTAAAGCGAACGTAAAGTGTGCATAGAGTTGTATCGGTGGTCGATAGAACTTGAGGGAATATTTGTCCTTCCTTTAGCTCCTCGTTGAGTTCGACACTCTTACTTATCGAGAAAGGCTACAATTTATCCCCTATACTTGTGGGTTATCAAGATCTTTTCTGGCGCCGTTGCCGGGGAGCAATAGCGTGGGGTGAATATCCTCGTGTGTGCTTGTTTGCTTTATCACTAAGTAGATTTATTTGCTGTTCTAAGTTGTTCTCTATCTCTAGCTATGGATATGGAACACGAAATATCAAAAAAATTAGGTGTACTTGCTACTCATGGAGATGGGGAACCTCCTAAAACCCTCGAGGCTCGTTATGTGGAAAATATTATGCACTTCTTTAATAATCCTGAGAAATCCCCATTCAATTATATAATGCGATACACATTGGATCAACGTGAATACTTTAGGGATTATCTCTTGACTCAGAAGGGGAAACTTTTATGGGATCAAATCCATTTGTTGAAATGGTATGCTTGGGAACTATGCAAGAGATATGGTGTTACTTGTTGCTCTAGGATGAAGGCTCCACACCTTCCCTTTTCTTGTGAATTTAATGATCATAGAACCTTGGCTTCTTATGCTAATGGTATATATTATTACTATGATGTGGATCAAATAGAAGAGTTTGTTGCTTTTATGGGTGCTTATGAAATTGAGGCTCTGTTTAAAAGGTGTGATGATAATGATGATGCTCCTTACCGATCTGAAAATTTGGCTATGCTTCATTATTGTTATACTAATTATGAATATAATGCCCATATTGAACGATTTAAGGTGAAATCCTATACTTCCCAAGAAGAGACTATTATTTTGCAGGAAACTGTGGAAGAAGAAAATGCTGAAATTGTGAGGTCATTAGATGAAAAAGATGAAGAGGAGAGCGAAGAATAAAAGGAGGAAGGGCGGACTAGCTACCCGTGTCCACCTTCTAATGAGAGTAACTCTTCTACTCATACATTATTTAATTTCCTTTCGTTCTTACTGAAGGATGAATGCTATGATCCCTTGGATTTGTTTGAAATATCGCTTTTTGATGAACTTGATGCTTGCTATGCTTGTGGCCATGATGCCAATATGAATGATGCTTATGAAGATGAGCTAGCTATAGTTCCTTATGTTACACATGATTATTTTGATGAATATAATATGCATGTGCTTGCTGCTCCTACTTGCAGTTATTATGAGAGAGGAAGTACATCTCCACCTCTCTATGTTTACAATACGATAAAATTGCAAGAAACTGCTTATGCTATGTATTGGCCTTTACTTGATGTGCATGAATTGTTCTTTTATGACATGCCAATGCATAGGAAGAGAGTTAGACTTCGTCATTGCATGATATATGTTACCTTGTGCTCACTACTAAATTTCAAATCATTGCTAATTAAAATTGGCTTTGATATACCTTGGGATCCGGGTGGATCCATTACTTGAGCACTTTATGCCTAGCTTAATGGCTTCAAAGAAAGTGCTGCCTGGGAGACAACTTGGAAGTTTTAGAGAGTCATTTATTTATGTTGAGTGATTTTATTTAGTTTAAAAACAAAAAATATAGAGGGGAACTTAAAACTTTTTCAAAAAGAGAGGTGATTGAAAGGTGATGCATTGTGGAAGTGAGGGTCGACCTTGAACACTTGTGTTCATGCTCATGGAAACAATGTAGAATTTTTCATTGAAGTTTCTCACAAAAATAATTATCCCCTTGTACAATTCCTTTGTATTTTAAAAATAATGTGCCAAGCAAAGCCTTTACAATTAGTTTGGGTGATAGTTGTTTGATCACGCTGAGAAAAGACAGAAACTTTTTGCTCACGAAATTAATTTTAATTTTTATTCTAGAAGAGCTTTTGAGTTGACTCTTTTTGCTCCTGATTGATATGCAAATTTTCTGGACGTTCGTAATTTTTCAGATTTTTTGAGATATCAGAGGTATACGGAATATACAGATTGCTACAGACTGTTCTGTTTTGACAGATTCTGTTTTCTATGCATTGTTCTCTTATTTTGATGAATCTATGGGTAGTATCGGGGGGTATGAACCATGGTGAAGTTGGATTATAGTAGATATAATGCTAATATGAATTCAGAATGAGTTCACAACAGTACTTGAAGTGGTGATTTATTTTATTATACTAACGGATCTCACGAAGTTTTGTTGAGTTTTGTGTGATTGAAGTTTTCAAGTTTTGGGTGAGAGCACGATGGATGAAGGAATAAGGAGAGGCAACAGCCTAAGCTTGGGGATGCCCAAGGCACCCCAAGGTAATATTCAAGGAAGACTCAAGCGTCTAAGCTTGGGGATGCCCCGGAAGGCATCCCCTCTTTCGTCTACAATCTATCGGTAATTTTACTCGGAGCTATATTTTAATTCATCACATGATATGTGCAAATGCTTGGAGCGTCTTTTGTGTTTATTTTTCCGTTTTCTTTTTTCCACCATGCTGGTATGAGATAGTCCTTGGTTGGCTTTATAGAATGCTTCTTGTGCTTCACTTATATCTTTTGAAGTTTGGATTGCCTGTTTCCCTACACATAGAAAACCACCATTTGTAGAATGCTCTTTTGCTTCACTTATATTTGTTAGAGCGGGGCATATCTTTTGTAGAAAGAATTAAACTCTCATGCTTGACTTATACCTATTTAGAGAGTTAACAGGAGTTGCCCATTCACATGGTCAGTCATAAAATCCTGCATAAAACTTGTAGATAACTGAATATGATATGTTTGATTCCTTGCAATAGTTTTGCGACATGAATATGTGATACTAGAGTCATGCTAGTGAGTAATTGTGTATTTTTAGAAATACTTGTGTTAAGGTTTGTGATTCTCGTAGCATGCACGTATGGTGAACCGTTATGTGATGAAGTCGGAGCATGATTTATTTATTTATTGTCATCCTTTGTGTGGAGGTCGGGATCGCGCGATGGTTAACTCCTACCAATCTTTCCCCTAGGAGCATGCGTGTAGTACCTTGTTTCGATGACTAATAGACTTCTGCAATAAGTATGTGAATTCTTTATGACTAATGTTGAGTCCATGGATTATACGCACTCTCACCCTTCCACCATTGCTAGCCTCTCTAGTACCGCGCAACTTTCGTCGGTGCATTACAGCCACCATATAGCCTTCCTCAAAACAGCCACCATACCTACCTATTATGGCATTTTCATAGCCATTCCGAGATATATTTCCATGCAACTACCACCGTTCCGTCTCATGACATGTGCCACCACTTCCATATTGCCATTGCATGATCGTAAGATAGCTAGCATGATGTTTCCATGGCTTGTCCATTTTTTGATGTCATTGTTATGCTAGATCATTGTCACGGTACACTACCGAAGGCATTTCATATAGATTCATCATTGCTCTAAGTATTTAGTTGTAAGTGTGATGATCATCATTAATAGAGCATTGTCCCATGTGAGGACATAAAAGAGGCCAGCGAAGCCCATTTATAAAAAAGAGGCCAAAGAGGCCCACCAAAAAAAAAGAGTCCAAAGAGCCCACACAAAAATGAGAGAAAAGAGAGAAGGGACAATTGCTACTATCTTCTTTCCACACTTGTGCTTAAAATATCACTATGATCTTCATGACAGAGAGTCTCCTATGTTGTCACTTCCATATACTAGTGGGAAATTTTCATTATATAACTTGGCTTGTATATTCCAATGATGGGCTTCCTCAAAATTTCCCTAGGTCTTCGTGAGCAAGCAAGTTGGGTGCACACCCACTAGTTTCTTTTGTGAGCTTTCATACACTTATAAGCTCTAGTGCATCCGTTGCATGGCAATCCCTACTCACTCACTTTGATATCTATTGATGGGCATCTCCATAGCCCGTTGATACACCTAGTTGATGTGAGACTATCTCCTCCTTTTTGTCTTCTCCACAACCACCATATTCTATTCCACCTATAGTGCTATGTCCATGGCTCACGCTCATGTATTGCGTGAAACTTGAAAAGGTTTGAGAACACTAAAGTATGAAACAATTGCTTGGCTAAAACTGGGGTTGTGCATGATTTAAATACGTTGTGTGGGAAAGATGGAGCATAGCCAGACTATATAATTTTGTAGGGATAACTTTCTTTGGCCATGATATTTTGAGAAGACATGATTGCTTTGTTAGTATGCTTGAAATATTATTGTCTTTATGTCAAATGATAGACTATTGCTTCGAATCACTCGTGTTTTAGTATTCATGGCATGATTAGATTATATGATCCAGATTATGCTAGGTATCTTTCCACATCAAAAATTATCTTTTTTGTCATTTACCTACTCGAGGACGAGCAGGAATTAAGCTTGGGGATACTGATATGTCTCCGTAGTATCTATAATTTTTTATTGTTTCATACCAATATTCTACAACTTTCATATACTTTTGGCAACTTTTTATACTATTTTTGGGACTAACATATTGATCCAGTGTCCAGTGCCAGTTCTTGTTTGTTGCATGTTTTTTGTTTCGCAGAATATCCATACCAAACGAAGTCCAAACGTAATAAAAACTTACGGGGATATTTTTGGAATATTTATGATTTTTGAGAAGAAGAATCAGCACGAGGCGATGCACAGAGTGCCCACAAGCCCTGTCGCCGTGGCCAGGGGGTGGGCCCGCGGCAGACAGGCTTGTGGCCACTCCTTAAGGTGGTTGGTGCCCTTATTTCGCCGCAAGAAAGATAATATCCGGAAGTTACGGATCTCCGGGAATTTAAGAAACGGTGAATTGCAGAATCTGGGAGCGTAGAAGCAGAAGGACACGGAGAGAGAGAGATCCAATCTCGGAGGGGCTCTCGCCCCTCTGCCGCCATGGAGACCATGGACCAGAGGGGAAACCCTACTCCATCTAGGGAGGAGGTCAAGGAACAAGCAGCAAAGTGGCCCAATCCCTTTTGTAGCAAGGGACAAGCCTGGACAAAGTCTTATAGGAGGTAAAACACTCCCGAGGACACACGGGAATTTCTGTCAAGCTAGTTTTCATCATGTTCATATGATTCGCGTTTGCTACTTTGATAGTTTGATATGTGGGTGGACCGGCGCTTGGGTACTGCCCTTACTCGGACAAGCATCCCACTTATGATTAACCCCTCTCGCAAGCATCCGCAACTACGAAAGAAGAATGAAGACAAAGTCTAACCATAGCATTAAACTAGTGGATCCAAATCAGCCCCTTACGAAGCAACGCATAAACTAGGGTTTAAGCTTTTGTCACTCTATCAACCCATCATCTACTTACTACTTCCCAATGCCTTCCTCTAGGCCCAAATAATGGTGAAGTGTTATGTAGTCGACGTGCACATAACACCACTAGAGGAGAAACAACATACAACACATCAAAATATCGAACGAATACCAAATTCACATGACTACTTATAGCATGACTTATCCCATGTCCTTAGGAAAAAAGTAACTACTCACAAAGCATAATCATAATCATGACCAGAGAGGTAATGAGTAGCATCAAAGATCTGAACATAAACTCTTCCACCAAGTAATCCAACTAGCATCAACTACAAAGAGTAATTAACACTACTAGCAACCTTACAAGTACCAATCGGAGTCGCGAGATGGAGATTGGTTACAAGAGATGAACTAGGGTTTGGAGACAAGATGGTGCTGATGAAGATGTTGATGGTGCTGAGTCCCCTCCAATGAGAGGAGTGTTGGTGATGACGATGGCGATGGTTTCCCCCTCCGGGAGGGAAGTTTCCCCGGCAGGATCGTCCTGCCGGAGCTCTAGATTGGTTCTGCTCAAGTTTCGCCTCGTGGCGGCGGCGAATCCTTCGAAAAGCCTCCTCTTGAATTTTTTTTCAGACCGAAACCCTTCTTGTAGCAAAAGGAGGGAGCCAGAGGGCCAAGTGGGAGCCCACAAGCCCCCTAGGCGCGACCAGGGGGCCGCGCCTAGCAGCCTTGTGGCCTCCTGCTGGCGCCCCTCTAGCAATTCTTCGGCCCAGTATTTTTTATAAATCCCAAAAAAATCCACGTTGATTTTCACGGCTTTTGGTGTTGCACAGAATAGGTATCTCAAACTTGCTCCTTTTTCAGGCCAGAATTCCAGTTGCCGGCATTCTCCCTCTTCATGTAAACCTTGCAAAATAAGAGAGAAAAGGCATAAACATTGTACCGTGAAGTGTAATAACAGCCCAAAAAGCGATAAATATCAACATGAAAGCATGATGCAAAAGGGATGTATCACTTATTAATCATGTTTTTAGACAACGATGAACCTACGAGCTATGGAGAAGCAATGGTGGGCCTGAATTCCAACAAATGGTTAGAGGCCACGAAATCTGAGATATGATCTATGTACGAAAACAAAGTATGGACTTTGGAAGTATTACCTTAAGGGAAAAAGGCCATTGAGAACAAATGGATCTTTAAGAAGAAGGCGGACGCGGACGGTAATGTCACCGTCAATAAAGCTCGACTTGTGGCAAAGGGTTTTTCACAAGTTCAAGGAGTTGACTACAATGAGACTTTCTCACCCGTAGCGATGCTGAAGTCCTTCATAATCATGTTAGCAATAGCTGCATTTTTCAATTATTAAATTTGGTAGATGGATGTCAAAACAGAGTTCCTTAACGGTAAGAGTTGTATATGATGCAACCGCAAGGTTTTGTCAATCCAGAGAATGCTGACAAAGTATGCAAGCTCCAATGATCCATTTATGGACTAGTGCAAGCATCTCGGGGTTGGAATCAACGCTTTGATGAGGTGATCAAGGCGTTCGGGTTTATACAAGTTTATGGAGAAGCTTGTGTATACAAAAAAGTGAGTGGGAGCTCCATAGCATTTCTAATGTTATGTGTGGATGACATATTACTGATTGGAAACAATATAGATCTTTTGGGAAGCATAAAGGATTATTTGAACAAAAGTTTTTCAATGAAGGACCTAGGAGAAGTTGCTTACATATTAGGCATTAAGATCTATAGAGATAGATCAAGATGCTTAATAGGACTTTCATAGAGCACATACATTAACAAAGTTTTGAAGAAGTTCAAAATGGAAAAGTCCAAGAAAGGGTTCTTGCATGTGCTACAAGATGTGAAGTTGAGTAAGACTCAATGCCTAGTAACTATAGAAGATAGAGAAAAGATGGGTGTCGTCCCCTATGCTTCAGCCATAGGCTCTATCATGTATGCAATGTTGTGCACTAGACTAGATGTCGGCCTTGTCATAAGTATGGAGAGAAGGTTTCAAAGTAATCTAGGAATGGAGCACTCGACAGCGGTCAAGAATATTCTGAAGTACCTGAAAATGACTAAGGAAATGTTTCTCGTTTATGGAGGTGTCAAAGAGCTCTAAGTCACAAACCAGATATGACTATCTAGGAAAGGGTTACGTTGATGCAAGCTTTGACACTAATCCGGATGACTCTAAGTCACAAACCAGATATGTATATATTCTTAATGGGGGTGGGGTAAGTTGGGGCAGTTCCAAGCAAAGCATGGTAGCTGATTCTACATACGAAACGGAGTACATAGCTGCCGCAGAGGCGGCTAAAGAAGGTGTCTGGATGAAGCACTTCATGACAGATCTTGGAGTTTTGCCCAGTGCGTTGGATCCAATGACTCTGTTCTGTGACAACACTCATGCCATTTATCTAGTCAAGGAACCAAGGTTTCATAAGAGGACCACACACATAAAGTGACGCTTCCATTCCTTCCGCAATTACATCAAGGAGGAGGACATAAATATTTGCAAAGTGCACATGGATCTCAATGTTACAGACCCGCTGACTAAGCCTCTTCCACGAGCAAAACATGATCAACACCAGAACTGTATGGGTGTTAGATTCATTACCTTGTAAATCACATAGTGATGTGAGCTAGATTATTGACTCTAGTGCAAGTGGGAGGATGTTCAAAATATGCCCTAGATGCAATAATAAAATATTTATTATTATATTTCCTTGTTCAAGATAATCATTTATTATCTATGCTAGAACTGTATTGAATGAAAACTCAAATGCATGTGTGGGTACATAGACAACACACTGTCCCTAGTAAGCCTCTAGTTGACTAGCTCGTTGATCAAAGATGGTTAAGGTTTTCTAGCCATAGACAAGTGTTGTCACTTGATAACGGGATCACATCAATAGGAGAATGACATGATGGACAAGACCCAAACTATGAACGTAGCATGTGATTGTGTCGTTTTATTTCTACTGTTTTTTCTACTTGTCAAGTATATGCTCCTATGACCATGAGATCATGTAACTCACTTACACCGGAAGAATACCTTGTGTGTATCAAACGTCATAGCGTAACTGGGTGACTATAAAGGTGCTCTGCAGGTATCTCCGAAGGTGTCCGTTGAGTTAGCTTGGATCAAGAGTGGGATTTGTCACTCCATATGACGGAGAGGTATCTCGGGGCCCACTCGATAATACAACATCACAAAAATCCTTGTAAGCAATGTGACTAAATAGTTAGCCACGTGATCTTGTATTACGGAACGAGTAAAGAGGCTTGCCGGTAACGAGATTGAACTAGGTACCTACGATCGAATCTCGGGCAAGTAACATACAGAAGGACAAAGGAAATGTTATACAAGATTGACAGAATCCTTGACATACAGTTTCAACCGATAAAGATCTTCATAGAATATGTAGGAGCCAATATGGACATCCAGGTCCCGCTATTTGTTATTTACCGGAGAGTGTCTCACGTCATGTCTCCATAGTTCTCGAACCCATAGGGTTTGCACACTTAAGGTTCAGTGATGTTCCGGTATAGTTGAATTATGTATGTTGGTGACCGAATGTTGTTCGGAGTCTCGGATGAGATCCCGGACATCACGAGGAGTTCCGGAATGGTCCGGAGATGAAGGTTGATATATAAGAAGGGTACATTTGGCTTCCGGAAGAATTTTGGGCATTACCGGTAAAGTACTGGGAATGACGAATGGGTTCTGGGGTTCCATCGTGAGGGGCCATCCACCCGGAGAGGGACCAAGTAGACCCAAGGGTGGCGCACCAGTCCCTATTGGGCTAGGCATCCAGCCCAAGAGGGCCTACTTCGGCCGAAGAGAGAAAGAGAGATAGGGGTGGGCAAAACCGACTTGGAGAGGAGTCCCCCTCCTCCAAACAAAATTGGAGGAGGAGGACTCCTCCTCCTTGCGCTAGCCGAACCCTAGGTCAAGTCCCTAGGGCACCACCTCTATCCTCCCTCCTATATATAGTGGATGGCTGAGAGGCTTTTTGCACCTCAAGCCACGACGCATCCATCTCTCCCTCCACTACTTCGTGACACCCCGTAGGTTATTTTGGTACGGCACGGCGAAGCCGTGTGAGAGTAGCTCCACCACCATCGCCGTCACGCCGTCATGCTGCGGAGAATTCAGCTACCTCTTCGTCTCTCTTGATGAATCAAGAAGGCGAAGATCGTCATCGAGCTGTACGTGTGCTGAACATGGAGGTGTCGTCCGTTCGGCACTAGATCGGGACGGAGTTTGTGGGACGGATTGTGATTGGATCGTGAAGACGATCGACTACATGAACCGCGCTTCTTAACGCTTCCCGCTTAGTGATCTACAAGGGTATGTGGATCAGATATCTCCTCTCGTAGATAGTCATCACCATGGATAGATCTTATGTGTGCCTAGGAAATTTTTTGTTTCCCATGCAACGTTCCCCAACACTTGTTACATTTCATATGCATCGTGACGTTCAAAACATCTTTAGAGCCACAATTCAAAGCCGTACAGCATGACACACCGAACTATCAAGTAGTCATAAAAAATGTGTATGTCAGATGTTCACAACACCCACAAAAGATGCTTGAGGGGGTGGCACACCGAGCGGTGCATCAAGGATATAAGCCTTCTATGCAGCAATGAGAATAATCCATAATTTACGGACCCAGACCGCATAATTGCTACCATTATATTTCAACTTAGTTTTCTCTAGGAATGTGTCAAAATATAGGGGAGCTACAATGCGAGCTATCGATCTACAACATAATTTGGAAAGACAACTTAGACTACGTTCATGGTAATGAGTTCAATTAATCATATTACTAAAGAACTCCCACTCAAACGAACATACCTCAGGTTGTCCGAGTGTAACATGATCCAAATCCATCAACCCAAGTTCGATCGTCATGTGAGGTGAGGTGGTTTCAATGGTGAACATCTGCATGTTGATCATATCTACTATATGACAAATGTTCAACCTTTCGGTCTCCTCTGTTCTGAGGCCATTGAATCGTGTCCAACGTATCGATAATTTTTTATTGTTCCATGCTCATATATTATCATTCTATAAATACTTTTACAATATTTATTTAAAATTTTATATTAGTTTTGAGCACTAACCTGTTGACCTAGGGACCAGTGCTAGTTGCTAGTTTCTATGTGTTTTCACTTTTTAGGTTTTCCATACCACACGAAGTCCAATTGTGCTGGAACTTTTTGGTCATTTTTTCTGGACCAAAAGAAGACCAATGAGCATCGAAAGAAGGGTGGAGGCCTCACGAGGGCCCCACAAGCCAACACGGCATGGCATGGGGGGGTCATAGCTTGTGCCTCCCTCGTGGCCCTCCCAACTCTGTTATTTGTCTTATAAATTTTGATCTACCCTAAAAACACCACATGGAGTCCCGAAACACTTTTTACGCCGCCGCAAGTCCCTATTCCCATGGGAGGCCATTTGGAGCTCCCTTCTAGCTTGTTGTCGGAGGGGAGATCGATAATGGTGGGCCTCTTCAACAACCTTTCTTCCCTCATGATGATGTGTGAGTAGTTCACCACAGACCTACGGGTCCATAGTCAGTACCTAGATGGCAATCTCTCTCTCTCTCTCTCTCTCTTTGATCTTCAATACAATGATCATCGCATCTTGGCTTTGATCCACATGATGTAATTCCTTTTGTGCAGTGTGTTTGTTGGGATCCGATGAATTGTGGGTCTATGTTCATATTATTCATGATAAACATATGAGTCACCTCTAAATACTTATATGATTCTTATGTGCATGATTATGATAGCTTCGTAATTCTCTCCAATCTATTGAAATAGTTTTGCCAACTAGATTGATATTTCTTCGGTGATACAAGTGAGTTGTGGTAGGTTCAACCTAGCGAATTTCTATATTCCAGAGAGAGAAGGGGACAAGATGCCTTATTGTGTTGTTGCTACTAGGATAAAATGATGGAGTTTATTCATATTGCTTGAGTTTACTTTGTCTACATCATGTGATTATTCTCCATGCATTACTCTGCTTTACTTAATACTCTAGATGCATGCTCGATAGCGATGGATGAGTGGAGTAACAGTAATAGGAGCACGCATGAGTCGACTTATTTATTTATGGACGTGATGACTATATACATATGATCATTGCTGTGAATATCGCATAACTATCCACTTTTCTGTAAATTGCCCAACACTAATATGTCTACCCACCGTATGCTATTTTTCCATGAGAGATGCCATTAGGGAAAGCTATGCTCCACAGGTCTATTCATAACATATTCCTAAAACCTTGATTACATTGTTGTTATTTACTTGTTTTTTATATTATGTTGCTATCTACAATTATCTAGACACCCCATTTGCTTGCAGATAACAAGACAAGAGGATTGACAATCCTCTTGCCCGCGTTGGGTGCAAGTTGTTTGTTCTTTTGTGTGCAGGCATTGAAGACGGTTGTGGTTGATATGCCTATTGGTTTGATAAACCTTGGTTTCATAACTAAGGGAAATACTTACCCACATTGTGATGCGATAACACGTTACTCTTCATGGAAAACCCAACGCAGATCGCAAGTTTCAAGCATGTATGCACATTCTAGGCTCGTCAAGTTTAACCCAAGTGTTTTGCACGTGCAAAACTAGCTTACACCCGTTGTATGCGAACGTAGAGTCTATCACACCCGATCATCACATGTTGCTTCGCAACGAAGAACCTTCGCAATGATGCACACTTGCGGAGAACACAATTTTACCTTGAAATTTTAGTGACGAATCATTTTATAATGCTACCCTTGTCCTAAGCAAAATAAGATGCATAAAACATAAACATCACATGCAAATCATATAAGTGACATGATATGGCCATCATCATCTTGTGCTTTTGATCTCCATCTCCAAAGCACCGACATGATCTCCATCGCCACTGGCATGACACCATGATCTCCATCAAAATGATCTACATCGTTGTGTTGTCATGTGGTTGTCACACCAACTATAGCTTCTACAACTATTGCTAGCTCATAGCGATAAAGTAAAACAAATGTCAGAAATAAATTAAAGACAACCCTATGGCTCCTGTCGGTTGCCCAATTCATCGACATGCAAGTCATGATAATCTATACAAAACATGATCATCTCATACATCACATATATCACATCATGTCTTTGGCCATATCACATCACAACATGCCCTGTAAAACAAGTTAGACGTCATCTACTTTGTTGTTGCAAGTTTTATGTGGATGTTATGGGCAATTAGCAAGCACCGTCTTTACTTACACAAAGCCACAACGGTGATACTCAAGTTGCTATTTAATATTCTACAAGGACCGCCTGTGTCGAATCCGATTCAACTAAAGTGGGAGAGACACACACACGCCAGCCACCTTAATGCAACCAAGTTACATGTCAGTCGATGAAACAGATCTCTTGTACATGGACAAGTAAGGTTGGTCTGAGCCGCTTCATCCAAAAATACCGACGAATCAACATAATACCAAGGAAGTCAGCCAACTGAACATCAACGCCCACAAACACTTTGTGCTCGACTCGTGCATATCATCTACGCATAGACCTATCTCATGATGCCATTGTTGGGGAACGTTGCATGGGAAACAAAAAATTCCTAAGCGCACCTAGAATCTATATATGGAGATGTATAGCTACGAGGGGAGAGTGCATCTACATACCCTTGTAGAACGCTAAGCGAAAGCGTTAAGAAACACGGTTGATGTAGTCGTACGTCTTCGCGGTCCAATCATGATCCGTCCCGATCTAGCATTAAACGGACGACACCTCTACATTAAGCACACGTATGGCTCGATGAGGTCTTGTGCTTCTTGATCCAGCAAGCGAGGGAGGAGAAGTAGATGGGATCTCAACCAGCACGATGGAATGATGGAGATGATGGTGGAGCAATCCCGGCAGGGCTTCACCAAGCGCTACCGTAGACGCGATCTAAGGAAAAAACGAAGTAATGGGACAGGGAGGGATGCCACCGGGGCGTGGGAATTGGTGTGTATATCCCTCCCCTTCCCTCCACTATATATAGCAGGCAAGGGGAGAGGGGAGGCGTAGCCTTGACCCCTTCTCCAAGGGAGGGGCGACGGCCAAGGGAGGAGTCCTCCCTTCACAACGAAGGGAGGAGTCCCCTTCCTCCAAGGCGCCACCGCGGTGCCTTGTCTCTTTGGTACTCTTGCCCCCAAGTCTAATTCATCTCTAGGGGTTGATGCACCTCGCCCAAGCTGGCTAGGGATAGCCCCTATGGCCTATGTGTGCCCCCGGGCCGTGTGGACCCCCTCGGTGGACCCTTGGAACCCTTTTCGGCACCCCGATACACTACCTGTAATGCCCAAAACTTTTCTGGCGACCAAAATAGGACTTCCTATTTATAAACATTTACCTCCGAACCACTTTAGAACTCTTCATGACGTTCGAGATCTCATCCGGGACTCCAAACAACATTCGGCCACCAATGTACATATGCCAATACTACTCCAGCGTCGCCGAACGTTAAGCGTGCGGACCATGCGGGTTCGAGAAACACATAGACATGACCGATACACCTTTCTTGATAATAACCAATAGTGGGACCTCGAGGCCCATATTGTTTCCGACATATTCCACGAAAATCTTCATCGATCAAACCATGAAGCCAAGGATTCAATCAATCCCATATGCAGTTCCCTTTGTCCAACGGTATGTTACTTGCCCGGGATACGATCATCGGTATCTTTAGACCTATTTCAATCTTGTTACCGGCAAGTCTCTTTACTCGTTCTGTAATACAAGTTCCCGTGACTAACTCCTTAGTCACATTCCTTGCAAGCTTCTTGTGATGATGCATTATCGAGTGGGCCTAGAGATACCTCTCTATCATATGGAGTGACAAATCCTAGTCTTGATCCATGCCAACCCAACAGACACCCTCGAAGATACCTGTAGAGCATCTTTATGATCATCCAACTATGTTGTGACGTTTGATACACACAAGGAAATCCTCGGTGTCAGGGAGTTGCATGATCTCATGGTCTTAGGAACAAATACTTGACATGGAGAGAGCAATAGCAATAAAATTAATGATACGATCACATGCTATGCTTACAGTTGGGTCTTGTCCATCACATCATTCTCCTAATGATGTGATCCCGCTATCAAATTACAACTCATGTCTATGTCTAGGAAACCTTAACCATCTTTGATCAACGAGCTAGTCTAGTAGAGGCTTACTAGGGACACTGTGTTGTCTATGTATCCACACATGTATCTAAGTTTCCAATCAATACAATTATAGGACAGGAAAATATGATAATAACCAATTTTGTATTGCCTCTAGGGCATATTTCCAACATGAGATACTTCAATTGAGGTGGGGAACAACCCTGAGTCGCTTCATATGATTTGCAAATGGAGTGGGCAAGATCTAGGAGGCCCGCTCGTGACAGGTTCACTTGTTCTACGCGAGACCGTTTAAACCGTTGTGTTAATAGGCTGATACAAGTATCCCCAAACAAGGTCAATAAGAAAGTGTGGCGTGTTAACTCACCTAATGTGGATGTTCCAGAATCTGACAAACAAAGGGAGATCAAAGGACCAATTGTTGGAAATTCGGCTAATTCTAATGGTGATATTGTTGTTGAACTGGTTTCCTTGAATAATGATCATGAGACAAGCACAAGCAAACCCAAACCTAGGGACCCCAAGTATAATCAACCAAAGTGGTGTCCTCCAGGCTTAACTAGAACCATGAAAAGGAGGTTGCAACGCATGAGGAACCGCGACCGGGTGGAGCATGAAGTGCTGAAGCAAAGGGACGTATTTTCCAATATAATTCGGCCTATGGCAGTCATAAAACAAGTATGAAGGCTCAAACAAAAAAAGTCCACAAGTCCTTCCACGGTAATCATAGCGACACCTACACCATCAAAGGCGAAGATGCAGTCACTCTTACATCGTCCACGTCACTGGATACACCCTTTTCAATTGAAGAAACTTCAAGTCCAATCTACACACTTGGAGGTGAGAATGAGATGGCAGATACATAATTATCATCCTAAGAAGTATAAATGGCCAATGGAGTGTTGAAATCGTCCGTACAACAAACACATTGCAAATTATTTTTCGAAGTACCGACGTGTGTTGACATCAGATTTTGGCATGGAAGAAAACATTGTTAAGATGGATTCAAATGAATAAGTGCTCTACATGAAAATGTTTTATAGTATTGACATGAACATCTTTGAAGTTTCGGCCATCTCCGTACAATTTCATCTCAAAGGCTGAAACTATGCTCAAAATACTAAGATTTCATATTCAGAAGTCTGTTTGGCCAAGTAAGCCCGCAAGATGACCTCATATGAGAAAAATGTTAGACACGAATTGTCGTCGTCTCGTCGAAATGATCGATTTTGATATCAAAATAATGACAATTAAAGATCGTATGCAAAAATTAGAGTCATCAGAGTGTGACCTACCACGATACAAAAAGTGGCACGAGTCATACAACCACCTAGGTGATGCCTCATTGGTCACGTGAGCTCTTCGATCCTCAAGACGAACTTGAATGAAAAAAGTTACAATACGGAAAAGTTTCGTCTTGTCGAGATGATCAATTTTTATATATAAGTTGTTTCAAGGAGAGGTCGTATGCAAACTAGAGAGGTAAAATAAATTCACGTTCAAGTTTCACTCGAGAAATCCGAGTTAGACTAGAATTGACGAGAAAAAAGTGTTTTCCCCGGCTTTGTATTACAAAGCAGACAACTGATACATCCAATGGTAGGTGCTGGGGCACACCGCACAATCATGCCCAAAAGAAAGACAAGAGAAAAAGAAGAGAAAAATGCTAGGAGCACCGGATCAACGAAAGTTGTAATATCCCGTAACTTTTGCACCCATTGAATTCCACCACACTCAAGTGCCATCGCATTGCCGCATGCCAAGCAACACCCTCAAGGAGTGCGACAACGACGACGCTGCTGCCCGGGCAAGTCCTAGGATTTCTCCCGGGACACGGATGGGAGTTGGGGGGAGGTAAACTCGACACCCTTCAGGAAGGGTGGCAACGCTCGCAGGCGTCACCGCACCGGTGCCGGCGAGATCCAACAAAGATTTCTCCTGACCCCTCGCACCCATCGTTGAGGACCAACCCTTAGCTCCACCATGCCAACCACCCACCAACATGCGCCGCCACATTCACGGTAACACCACCGTCGTCTCATCACAACAAACGCAGCGAGGCCGGTTGGACTAAGACACAACCACTGTAGACAGGGACCACCAGTACCACAACTGCGTGGGAGGGGACAACCTCCACCTGCTCCAGCAATAGCAGACCAGAAATAGGAGCAGGGGCATGTTAGACCAACTGCCCAGTCGGGCCTAGATCGGGCTCGTTAAGCCCCCGCCACCGCATTGCAGCAGACGCGGCATAGTAGCCGCCGCCTCATCGCCCGTAACGCGCCAGACCAACCGGGGACCACCCGTGAGGGACCGAACTGGCCGACCCCGACCCAGGTCAAGGCCCTACGGTCCCATATTTGGGCTAGCATGGCGCCATCGGCCAAGCCCCGCAACCAGCCGCCAAGGGGCCGCACCGCCTTTGTGCCGCCCACCGCCACTGAAACTCGTCGCCCGAGACGGGAAACGCGACGGGAAAAGGAAGAGGGCCGCCAACGTCAGCCTCACGACGCCGCGCGAGCAAGCGCCCGGCCGCGCCTACTGACAACAACGGCGAGAGGGAGGGAGGGTGGGGAGGTTTGGTGGCGGGGGGAGAAGGGGCTGCCCCGGTCGCCTCGCCCGGGGAGGCGACGTGGAGGGTACGGGTGGAAGAGATTAGAACTCTAGAACGTGAATTGATGTAAAAAAAAAATGTAAGAAAAACCTAGATAAATCATTTACTTATACGGAAAGTCCAGGCACCTCTTATATAAAGTGGAGGTGTCGGTTGATTGAAACAACACACAATCGAATAAATAAATCTACTATTTTTTATCCAAGTTTGTACATCTCTTCCTTGTTCTTTCTTCCTCGTTCGTCCTAGGGCAGTCCATAGCCATCGTGCGTCCACGCGGGGTCTCTTCCAGACGCGTGAGGTTTCAGGTTTTCAAGTCTTGTGTATCGTGGTGTCGATCAGATCTCTTTTAACGTGAGCATCATCTCAATGTCAAGGGTACACGTGTTCATGTGTTAACAATAGTATCAAACAAATAGGAGGCCACCGACTTAACAGGGAGACGTGCGCCTGTTGAAACGCACAAGGAGGGGAACAAAACAAGACACACATGCACATATTTCCTGCACTAGCTATCAGGATCACGTTTACGATGACACACACAAGAAAAGAGGAACGAAATCCCTTGTGAGCTCTGTGCAAACTCCGCGTGTAGCCGTGAACAGATCTGAGATGAGCTTATCAATTCCCGTATAATAATAACAACCGACCATCATCTACAGGTGGTGGCTACAGATTTTCCTGACCTCCCCCTTCTTGCCCTTCTTGACCCGGATGGAGCCCATCCTGTCCATGCTGGCGACGAAGGCCCGGAAGAAGCGGGCCTTGTCGGCGCCGAGCTCCAGCACGAGCGGCCTGGTCCGCGCGTCCAGGAACAGGGCCTGGTCGGAGCCCAGGACGCCCAGCCTGGCCTGCAGGTTGGCGTAGTAGGCGTGGTCGAACTGGAAGGGCGTGCTCACGTCGAACGGCACCACCGCGCGGGCGCTGCCGCCGGTGTAGGGGCAGGTCATGCGCAGCGCCTTCACGAGCCGCGCGTCCATGAAGGGGTCCGGCCGCCGGGTGCCGCGGAAGTCGTAGAGGCGGCCCAGGAAATGGGCGCAGTGCGCGAAGCCGATGGTGTGCGCGCCGGACAGTGCCACCAGGTCGGCGGCCCCCAGGCCCTTGGCTGCGAACACGCGGAGGAGCTCGTCCACCGTGGAGTTGGCGTGGGGGAGGCTGCCGCGCACCTTGCCAGCCAGGGACACCTTGCTGTCTTTCCTTCCTTTCTTCACCGCGTAGTAGGGCCCTCCTGCCTGCACACAAAATCACCGCCTTCAGTTAATTTCTTTCCTGAGCCATGTTGACCAAGCAGTATTACTCATTCCGTCCGGAAATACTTATTGTACGAATGGATGTACCTAGATATATTTTAATTTTAAAAACATTCATTTATATTTATTTTTATCCAAGTAATTTCGGATTGAGGAAGTATTTTTTAGGCATGATGAGTCAGTTTATTTCTACTTTGTTTTTGAGGAAAAGAATGGCAGGTCCTCTTTTATTGCAACTCTACAACAGCAAGCGCAAATTCTATTTAGCATCTTGTCCGCAGGTTAGCGAGACATAGACCCTGTTTGGACCCATGAGTTAGAGTTATAGTTGGTTAGATTGAACCAAAATAACCCCAAAACATTCAAATAAGAGGGTTAGAGTTGTCTAAAAAAACTAACCCATCCAAAAAATGCTTATTTGGGTTAGTGTTAGGTGGGACCCAGAAAAAGTTACTTTTCACTCTACTTCCACCACACCAAATCCTAGTTAAAGAAACCAAATGATTGGAAAAAACGCTTTTATTAATAATCTAACCCTATCATCCAAATACCTCTTTGGTTAGAGTTAGTTCAAAGTTAGTCCAGGGTTAAAATCTAACTCTAACCTCTAACCGAGTTAGAGTATCCAAACAGGGCCATAGCGTGCTATTATGTCAGATGCCTCTCTAAAAGGCCAGCCCAAGTGCGGGAGGCCACAACATTGTTTTTTTCTTCCAAGTTTTTATTTTTTTACTTCTGTTTATATGTCCAAATAATATAAACTAATATATTATAAAAAACTTTAGTTTTTAAAAAATAAATATTAACCCATTTAAAAATGATATATGTGTAGAAACAATGTTTCTCATGTAGACAACAAATGTATACAAAATATATGCAATATGTGTGAAAAACTTTGATCATTTACTCAAAAAATAATATGTTTAAAAAGAATTTTAGAAAGTATTTGGGAAATGTTAATCAAGAATTTAAAAAATGTTAAACAAGTATTCAAGTCAAAAAATGCCCACCTACCTGCAGAAAATTATATCTGAGTATACATACATTACAACCTCTGTACATAAATGTAAGAGACTTGACATATGTACCGGTGGAGTACTAGACATGATAAGTAATATCCTTTTTGTTGTTTTTGAAGATCTCCTTTTTGAGGAAAAGAACGAACTCTCCTATATGCTGCTCAGTGTGGCAAGGAGTCGACGATTCACATAGGGCACACTAGCTGGCAATCAAACCCGCGACCGCCTATTGATGCACGCTAGCTGCTAGCTGCTAGCCATTGTGACTGACTAGGTCTAGTGCAAGATGTGCAACGCGGCACTTAAAGAAACTAACAATAGCGGAAAAACTTAGCAGCTCTTGAAAAACCACGAACGATTTCCCAAAATTTGACAAAAACTTTGAACCTGTGATTTTTTTTGGCAAAACGTAAATAATCTTTGATTTTTTTATTATAATTATGAAGATTTTCGAATTTTTGAATAAATTATATAAACAGGAACATTTTTCGAAGTTTTGAACAACTTATGGAAAACTTACTTGTTTAAAAAATACTGATTTTTCTAAAGAACCACCATATTTGTAAAAAAAACTTTAAAAGGAAAGAAAGAAACATAAAAAAGAAGAGAAAATAAAAGCAAAAAAGGAAAAAAAGGGGGGAAATAACAAACAGACAAAACCCGTTTCAGGAACCTCCAAGAAGGGGTCACAAAACTGAAAAAAAATTGATTGGGAAACTTCCAGAAAGTTCACAAAATTATGACATGTAAACTGTAATTGAAAATACTAATCAGCATAGTGTGTACGGTTGCCTTGGCATGCGGCCGGGCACAAAGACAACCTCTATGCATGCAAACTAGTACATCAACATGACATCAGCAAAGATTATTTTAATATTGAATTTTCAAAAAAATTTATCTCTTAAACTATAAATCCAATTGGCGATCCGTTTTCGCCGTTAGCTTTCTCGTAACGAGATCTTCAAAACTAGATCCTATGTCGACATGTTTCGACAACTTTTTTTTTCGTCGATAGTTGTCAGATTACTATTATTTAGTTGTTAGATTATGAGACACTTAATAACCACATTTAATTAACTTAGTTGTCAACTTGACAACCGTGTGTATAATTTTTTTTGCAACTACGCTTGCTTAGTACTTCCTTCGTCTCAAAATAAGTGACTCAAAAATGACTCAATTTTACACTACTTTAGTGTAAAATTGAGTCACATTTGAGTCACTTATTTTGGAAAGGAGGGAGTACTTACTAATATGACAAGTAAGTGCAACAAATGTGATAAGTACGAGCAAAAAAAATAAGTATGACCACGTAAGATCAACAATCTTTGCACGAAACGACATCAAAAATTATGGCAATTAAGTTATTTTTATTGGATAAGTAAGTGGTTAATAATATAGCAAGTGAGTGGAACAATGTGGCAATTACGAAAGGAAAAAAATGTTTGTCAAAGCATGTCGACATGGGATCTAGTTTCGAAGATCTTGTCGCGACAAATCCAACGATGAAAACAGATCATCGATTGAATTAACGGTTTTAAAGATAAAACTTTTTAAATTTCAAACGTTGAAGAGAATTTTTAGGTGATGAATGTACATGTGAGCCGTCCTATGGGAGCACCAGCATACCCGCTGCATAGTTAAATCCAACTATAATTGGATGGCCCAAGTCCATCGTTGCCTATGCGATAGAATGGATTTTCCGAAAAGAACGGGTCCTTCTATTTCTTAGAACTACAACAACGAACCATCATGGCAGGCGCCCGTCAAACTGGCACCTGCACCGGCCGTTACTGTATATTTCCATCCACAAAAACAAATACTTCCTTCGTTCCTAAATATAAGACCTTCTAAAGATTACACTATAGACTACATACGAAATAAAATAAGTGTATCTATACTTTAAAATATGTCTATATACATCCGTATATAGTCCGTAATGTAATCTCTAAAAGAAATAATATTTAGGAACGGATGGAGTAGCATTTTTTGGATTCGAACCAGCAACGTGATTAGTCTAGTTTCTTTTCTTTGGTCTAACCACCACATCAAAAATTATGGCAATTAAGTTATTTTTATTGGATAAGTAAGTGGTTAATAATATAGCAAGTGAGTGGAACAATGTGGCAATTACGAAAGAAAAAAAATGTTTGTCAAAGCATGTCGACATGGGATCTAGTTTCGAAGATCTTGTCGCGACAAATCCAACGATGGAAACAGATCATCGATTGAATTAACGGTTTTAAAGATAAAACTTTTTAAATTTCAAACGTTGAAGATAATTTTTAGGTGATGAATGTACATGTGAGCCGCCGCATGGGAGCACCAGCATACCCGCTGCATAGTTAAATCCAACTATAATTGGATGGCCCAAGTCCATCGTTGCCTATGCGATAGAATGGATTTTCCGAAAAGAACGGGTCCTTCTATTTCTTAGAACTACAACAACGAACCATCATGGCAGGGGCCCGTCAAACTGGCACCTGCACCGGCCGTTACTGTATATTTCCATCCACAAAAACAAATACTTCCTTCGTTCCTAAATATAAAACCTTCTAGAGATTACACTATAGACTACATATGAAGTAAAATAAGTGAATCTATACTTTAAAATATGTCTATATACATCCGTATATAGTCCGTAATGTAATCTCTAAAGAAATAATATTTAGGAACGGATGGAGTAGCATTTTTTGGATTCGAACCAGCAACGTGATTAGTCTAGTTTCTTTTCTTTGGTCTAACCACCACACCAAGAAGCAGGTTCTATAAAAGTCAACTTTCACTTTTTTTACTACTTCCATATCTTTTTTCTTTATTACTTTTTTCTTATCTTTTTTTTATATCTTTTTTCGTTTCCTGTGTATTTCTGTTTTCCTTCTTCCTCATTTCTTTCCTCATCATTTTTTTACTTTCCTAAATGCGTGCACATTCTCGAAATGTTTTACGTAGTTTGATTAAATTTTGTTTCCAAAATCATTGTACATTTTTTAAAAATTGTGAACTATTTTAAAAAGTTGATTATTTGTTTTTCAAAGTCGATGATTTTTTTTAGTTTGATGAACTTTTTTCAAAGTTTATGAAAAAGTTCAAATTTGAAAAACTTTTTCCAAATCTTATGAACTCTTTTCAAAGTTTATGAAAAAAAATCAAATTTGATGAACTTTTTTCAAATTGGGTGAACATACTTCTAAAATTAGGTGAACTTATTCTATATGTGGGAACATTTTTTGAAACTGATGAACTTTTTCTTCAGAAATTTGACTTTAAAAAAATTGTGAACTAATTTATTAAATTGTTACTTTTTTCAAAATTAAGGAACTTTTCTTGAATAGGGTAAGTTTTTTTTATGTTTACGAACTTTTTTCCAAAACCTGCGAATTTCTTTTTTATGAAAATCATGTATAAGCGACTAAGATAGTGTTTATAGATTTAGCGCTGCATTATGTCACTTGCGGCGGCATGCCCTAGTGGTCGCTAGTTCGATTCTCTGTCGGAACCTAATTTTTTTCGCTCATTTTCTGCAGTTCACCATCGTGGGCCGGCCCTAATCGGCGTTGAAGGCGCTGACTAGGGACTCACACCATCATGAGCTTTGTAGCTCTTTTAGGTGTAGCTTTGTAGCTTTAATCCATGTAGGATTGAGATTTCTTGGCAGGCTTGACCTAAGGATGGTGTGCTTAGTGGCTTTTTTAGGCTTCTAAAATAAACTATCCTCTACCAAGCTTATTTTAAAAGTCCAACCAAATTTATATTTTAGAAGGCTATTAGGGCATCTTTGATTCGTGGGATTTTGAGAACATAGGGATAGAAAAAGTATAGGGTCGGAGTGGCATGTCCACTTAAATCATATAGGATTAGCAATAAGTGTTTAATGCCACAGGAAAAACAAAAAAGAATTATAAAAAGAGGTTGGAGTGGATGTTAGATTTTCTATGAAATGTACTAGTATAAATGAAGAGGTCCTTAGTCAAGTATTAATTAATAAGTTTAAAAAAATTGATTGGGATTCTAGAATAAGTTGGTTACGTAGTAGTTTATTGTACTCTCTCCGTCACGGTTTAGAAGGCGTGTATGCAAATTCTCTAGAACCTATGTGGTTATTGATTGAATGTGAAATAAGTTGAAAAATAACATTCACGCTACGCATGCATATACAAGTGGCACAACAAAGTGCTAGTAATTAGCTTCTAGAAGTAATGCAATGCGTCTTAAACATTGTCTGTGGTGAAAATGCATGTAAATTTAACCGTATCTTCTAGACGGAGGTACTCGTAGCTTACTCCCTCCTTTCCGGTTTATAAGGCTCGTCTCAAAATTTTCAGATTTCCATTATATTAGGCTCATTTTGAGTCTAATAGAGTTAAAGTGTTTTGAGTCCCACGCCATATTTAATTCATAGAGTTTAGAGAAAGAAGATGAGTGGCTATGCATGCATCGTTTTTTACATACATCATGCAAGTCCAATGAGAAGGAGGATGCTACATTTATTGCCTTGGAAATTGAATATGTGAGAAATATTGTATTGACTAGTTAAAACTAGTGTCATCCACTCACAATTTACCTTGATTGATGAGATTTCAGATTTGAGCCCTATAAACCGAAAAAGAGAGTATTTTAGAAGCCAATAACAGAGCTAGCCCTTAGAGTCACCCCCGACCTAGTAGTTTGTGCAAGCTGAAATGTTGCTGCCTTTTCTTCTGGCGCCTCCTAAAAAACAAGTAACTCTCGAGTATGCTAAAAATAAAACACTCAGCTACTGGATAATTTTAATTTGGTGTATCTAGGCATCCGTTTGGGCCAGAGTTAATATAAGACTAGGGGGTTCTATAAATTTGAAAATGCACTACTACATCTACCCAGAATTGTAAGGCCGGCAAGGGTTCTTAGTTCATTAATTTGACTAGAAATTACACACCTTTTTCTTTAAGAATTTGAAGACCTGAAATCATGTACCAGTCTTACAAATCCCTATATAGTGAATCCTTTTCTTTTGCAAAACACTACAATTTTGATTTGATAAAGTGAGCCCGCCTCCTCTAAGTAGCCTCTTCTGTTGTCTTGAATTTTTTTTAAGCTGGTCATGCTAATATATAGTAAATTTTTGAGAATACACTACTCAAAAAAGATAAAAACCAGGGAGACCAACCAAAACTAGCCCGGGCGGTTGCAAGAGTGGTCCAAAAAGATGCACGCAGAGGAGAAAAGGTTAAATAAGAGTGACCGACCGTGCTCACAACAATGCAAGAGCCAGCCAGGCCGCTTGACTTGTGACAGAGAGAAGAAAAAGAAACTTGGAGCAAGAACAGGACACTTGACTGGCGCAGAGGAGGCGTCTACAGTCTACTGCCGGACAAACTAAGGCAACAGACGTCAGAAAACATCCATGTGCACCTAAAATTGCCTTGCATCAAATCCGCTTGGTGTCCTGTGACAGTAACATCCAAGAGAGTGCCGAATCTCCAAGCTACCCGTTTTATCCGCCTATAGCTAGATCGCCCAAACAACCTACGCGGCGATTTCCGTGCGCAAGCCGTGTCAGTGACTGACTTAAAAACCCTACCACAACAATTAGCTAGCAGCATAGCACCAGCAACAATCTAACTGCAATGCCTATGTACATATCGATACGGCGAAACGAAAACCAGTGCCTGTTCCGTTTGTTTTACCGCGCGGGCGGCCCGTACGTACGTGACAGGATAACCACACTGCACTTGGCTCAGCTAAAGCTAAGCTAGTTTTGTCACGCGCCCTGCTCCTGAGGACGCGCGCGCGTCACATGCCGCCCACCGGCGCGGCCACGGCGGCCGGGCGCGCCTTTACGCACTTGCAGAGCAGGTCGCGCCGCTCGCCATGGTCCCTGCATGCGACGGTTGGGAGTTTTGCAACGCCGGGTACGCGATCGCGACCCTTTTTACTGTCCCGGTGCGCTGCTCGGCGCAAACCTACTGTCCTTTTCGCGTGAACGGAGACACCTTTTTCCGAGAAAGAAGATGATGATGGCGTTGCGGGAGGGGTTTTGGCACTCGTACGTACCAGCTGCACGGCGTCTCGGGCGGCGAGGGCGAGGATGTCGGCGCAGCTGACGACGCCGGGGCACTTGCTCTCCACGGCGGCCTTGGCCATCTCCACCGTTTCGAACCCGTACTGCGGCAGGTTCCTGTTCTCCTCCATGTCCCTCTCCACCTTCTCGCCTGCCGCCTTGCCTGCCGGCGCGATCAGTATGGACGCGTCGCAGCCCTGTGGCGTTCGTCGTCAGCGTCAAATCCCAAGTTTGATCAGACTCTGATAGGTACCAACAAATGCGCGCATACAATACTTGCTGCATGAACGTGCTAAAATGCGCCACGAAAAAGAAGGGAAAAAAAATCCTTCGATTGTTCATCACAAAGATGCCAGAAATTCACGGGATGGCATTCGTGTGAGGGAATTGCGCAATGTGTGTATGCAAATGCGTTGGAGCTTTGCTTACGCACTTCCACGAAGCAGTCGTGGTGGAAGAGGCGGAGCACGGCGGGCCCGGCAGCCGGGTGGTCGCGGAACCGCTCGGTGGTCACGTTGGCGACGATGTGGTCGACCGCAGGGCACGTCTTGCCGTAGAAGTCCAGCGACAGCCCGTGCCGCTCCGGCGCCCGCCTGTTGGCAACTCCCGCGGTCCTGGCACTGGCAGACGGCAACGGCAGCGGCGCCTCCCGAGCGCGCGTGCCGCCGAGGTACGCGACGAGCAGCAAGACAAGGCTGCGGAAGCGGATGCCTCCGGAGGAACCCATTGTCATGGAAGAAGAAGAAGAAGGGGAGTGGAGTGGAGACGACCGGAAGAGCGGCTAGCTTGGCTTATCTCCTAGTCTCTAGCGCTGGCGCGGCTGGCATGGCGAGGGAGAAAGGAGGGAGTTGTTTGTATTGCAGGTAATCCGGACAAACAGTGGAGAGGCCGATCGAGCGCATGTGTTGGCTAAGTTGGACGAACGCGAGCTACTGCTCACCCGTGAAGAGAGAGGAGGTACGTACGTTGAGCACGCCAGAGTTTTTTCTTTCCTTTTTCTAATGGCCATGACACAGTGCACTCACAACATTTATAATCGGATCCTTAAACCCTCCATGAACGTCTCGACAGACCATCTGGTCATTGTTCGATCACGAAAATGCGACACACACGTTCGGGCTGACCGGAATTCTCCATATCCAGCCCAAATATGGGACGGATATGGAGAAGCTCGGACGCGTCCGGGCACGTCCGCGTAGCCCGCATCGGCCCTTCATATGTTTGTCCTCATTCGTTGGCCGGACCAAACCCTAGCCACTTTTCTCCACTCTCTTCGACTCCCATTCACCACCCAAACTCACCTCCGACGATCTCCGACCTTCTCCGGCATGGCCTCAAGCGGATCCGGCTCCGACCAGCCCGGATCCATTGACTAGGGATCGTCCCGTACAGAGTGGAGGAGACAACGGTGTTTCACATCGCACTCTATCGCTCCCATGAGGACAGCGCCCGACCGACAACAGGGTATATCCGCCGCGACTCCGTAGCGCCCTCTCAAAGGACGCTCGGTTCCTGTGGGGCGGGATCCCACCGGGAACGGGCTGCCCACCGTGGGAAGTAGAGGATAAGGATCGCCGAGGCTTATCTCGCGGAGGAAATGACGGCGGCGAAGGCGGTTGATGCGGCGGAGCTAGCGGACGCAGAGGGGGAAGCCATTTGCGCCAACATTTTGAAGAGACGACAGCGGCGGAACATGCACGCCCTCGCGTGTGAACAGAATCGGGCTGACCGTGAAATGGTCGGACTGCCATCGAAGGAGGAGAAGGAGGTGAGCAGTGGCGAGGACGACTCCGGCGACGAGCACATCTGGCTCGTTCCGTACCGCGTCTTCGACCGGTTCTTCCATGACAAGGACGTCAAGGGCGCTCGAAAGGACAAGGGAAGCCGTGGATGATTTCCACCATAGCCACATATGCCAAATTTTGGTATTCTGATGGTATGTTAGTAGTGATGGAGTAGCCGGACGACGTGTGTAATGCGTCGATGTAGTAGTTACATGGGTTATATGTATTTGAGATATGAGATTTGAGGTGTCTCGATGTAAAATCGATTATTTGAGGCGTGGTCGGTGTGTGTCCGCGGACGCATCCGGACGTGCCAGTGGACATTTGAGGGACCGGATTTGAGGGTCAAGCTCTAGGTGCTCTTAGAGCATCTCTAGCAGACCCCGTATAATGCTCCGACCCGCAAAATAACCGTCAAAATGCGGGTTGGCGCGAAAAATGGTGGCTGACCAGACCTCGCAAAATGTCCGACCCGTAAATATTTTTGCGGGGCGCGACAAAATCCCATCCCCAACCCGCGTAAACATAGGTTTGCGCCTTGCCCCTACGACGCCCATATCCCGGGAAAGCGATTGGCCGGAGGGACATTTCAGCCCGCGCCCTTTCCCCATCCCCTTTCGCCGCCGCCCGTCCGCCGTCGGCGATTCCGGCCAAATCTGTGATAGGAATTGCACCGCGGGGGCGCCCCTACCCACTTCCACCGAGTCGATCCACCGCCGGAGAGTCACTGCCGGAGAGCAACCGCCCCCGAGCAGCCGATGAGTTTTTACTTGTGCTTGTGCCGAGCGGTATGCATAGTTGGTTGATCCGGTGCACGTATTCGTGAATTTAGAGGAATTAAGCCCGTGCGAGAAGTTTTTTCTCGACGATTTGTCCGGTTCGGACGACTCGGATGTTGAGACACTGCTTGTCAACTATCGCTAGCAGACGTTCGTGATGGCCCTTGCCGTGAAGGAGCACGAAGACGAGAACCGAAAGAGGTAGCGAGGATCGACCGTAGGTCGTCTTTGCATTCCTCGAAATCGCCATCTCGGGAACGAGATGTTGATGCAAGAGTACTTCACAGACAATCCAACATATCCGCCGCACCTCTTCCGGAGAAGGTACCGAATGCGCCGATCCCTTTTTGCAAAAATTGTTCAAGCTTGCTAGGCCAATTGTCGGTATTTTACTCAAAGAAGAAATGTCGCGGGCTTGAATGAATTTAGTGCATATCAAAAAATCTCGGCAACTATGCGGGTAATTGCATACAACATTCTTGCTGACTATGCCAATGAGTAGCTTCACATTGGTGAAGATACTACAATTGAGTCAGTGCGTAGGTTTGTCAAAGTGATCATCCGTGTCTTTGGTCCTGAATATCTTCGGGCACTCAACGAGGAAGACACAAAAAATTTGATGGCATCTAATGATAGAAGAGGTTGGACTAGCATGCTAGGAAACATAGATTGTATGCACTGGACTTGGAAAAATTGCCCAAAGGCATGGCAGGGAATGTATGTGGCAAGTCTTGTGATGCAACAATTGTGCTAGAGGCCGTAGCATCCCAGGATTTATGGATTTGGCATTGCTTTTTTGGTATGCCAGGTACTCTCAATGATATCAATGTGTTCCAACGGTCACATTTGTTTGCTAGGCTTGGTAGTGGTGATGCTCCTGATGCAACTACACTATCAATGGGCATGAATACACAAAGGGGTATTATCGTGCAGATGGTATCTATCCTTCTTTGTGCGCATTTGTCAAGAGCATCAAAGACCCCCAAACCAGGAAATAGTGTGAATTCACAAGGGCACAAGAGGCACCCCGAAAAGACATTGAAAGAGCATTCGGGGGTTTGCAATCTAGGTTTCCATTGTTCGTGGTCCTGCTCGTTTTTGGGATAAGCGATCCTTGAAAAACTTCATGACATGTTGTGTTATTCTTCACAATATGATTATCAAAGATGAGAGAGGCATGAACTTGGAGTTCTTTTATGACAATGTAGGTAGCCGTGTCAAACCACATAGAGACCCTAACCGCATTAGAGCTTTTCTTTAGAGTTCTTCTACGACAATGTGGGTAGCCGTGTCAAACCAGCTAGAGACCCTAACCGGATTAGAGCTTTTCTTCACACCTACAAGGAGATTGAAAATGCAAACACCCACTTTCAGCTTCAGGGGGATCTCATTGAGCACCATTGGCATAGGGCTGGGCAGTAACACATTCCATTTTTACATTTATTTTCATTTAATCCATGAGTGATTTGTATTCATTTTCATTCCATTTTTCCATTCATTTTCATTTAATTCAAAGTTTTGTATTGAATTATTTAGTTTGCTTCGGTAATTTGAATAATCATTGTAATTTGGGTGATTGCGAACTATGTTTTATTATTTCAATTCGAACTCATTTGTCGGAATCGCTGTCAAATTCTCCTATTGGGGTTTTTCAGTTTGCAGGTCAACGCGGCGGTGCCCGAGCAAACCCCGCGTAGCCGACTCGTAAAAGAGCATCTTCTGCGATTATCCTTTCTTACTGGTCCGTTTTACGGGGTCTGACTTTTCCCTCGCCAGCGCCGGTCCGCAAAGCCGTTTTTCCGGGAACTGTAAAACGTGTTTTATGGGTCGGTGTTATACAGGGTATGCTAGAGATGCCTCCGTGTTCGCCTTGGTATATGCATTTGTCAAATTATTCACAAAAAATAAATAAATAAAACGCCCGTCGAACACTTGCCTTGTGTTGGGGAACGTCGCATGGGAAACAAAAAATTTCCTACGCGCACGAAGACCTATCATGGTGATGTCCATCTACGAGAGGGGATGAGTGATCTACGTACCCTTGTAGACCGTACAGCAGAAGCGTTAGAGAACGCGGTTGATGTAGTGGAACGTCCTCACGTCCCTCGATCCGCCCCGCGAACAATCCCGCGATCAGTCCCACGATCTAGTACCGAACGGACGACACCTCCGCGTTCAGCACACGTACAGCTCGACGATGATCTCGGCCTTCTTGATCCAGCAAGAGAGACGGAGAGGTAGAAGAGTTCTCCGGCAGCGTGACGGCGCTCCGGAGGTTGGTGATGACCATGTCTCAGCAGGGCTCCGCCCGAGCTCGGCAGAAACGCGATCTAGAGGAAAAACCGTGGAGGTATGTGGTCGGGCTGTCGTGGAAAAGTCGTCTCAAATCAGCCCTAAAACCTCCATATATATAGGTGGGAGGGAGGGGGCCTTGCCTTGGGGTCCAAGGACCCTCAAGGGGGTCGGCCGAGCCAAGGGGGAGGACTCTCCCCCCCAAACCGAGTTGGACTAGGTTTGGTGGGAGGGAGTCCTCCTCCCTTCCCACCTCCTCCCTTTTTTTTTTCCTTTTCTCTTGATTTTTCTTCTCTTGGCGCATAGACCACTTGTGGGCTGTCCCACCAGCCCACTAAGGGCTGGTGTGTCTCCCCCAAGGCCTATGGGCTTCCCCGGGGTGGGTTTCCCCCCCGGTGAACTCCCGGAACCCATTCGTCATTCCCGGTACATTCCCGGTAACTCCGAAAACCTTCCGGTAATCAAATGAGGTCATCCTATATATCAATCTTCGTTTCCGGACCATTTCGGAAACCCACGTGACGTCCGTGATCTCATCCGGGACTCCGAACAACATTCGGTAACCAACCATATAACTCAAATACGCATAAAACAACGTCGAACCTTAAGTGTGCAGACCCTGCGGGTTCGAGAACTATGTAGACATGACCCGAGAGACTCCTCGGTCAATATCCAATAGCGGGACCTGGATGCCCATATTGGATCCTACATATTCTACGAAGATCTTATCGTTTGAACCTCAGTGCCAAGGATTCTTATAATCCCGTATGGCATTCCCTTTGTCCTTCGGTATGTTACTTGCTCGAGATTCGATCGTCAGTATCCGCATACCTATTTCAATCTCGTTTACCGGCAAGTATCTTTACTCGTTCCGTAATACAAGATCCCGCAACTTACACTAAGTTACATTGCTTGCAAGGCTTGTGTGTGATGTTGTATTACCGAGTGGGCCCCGAGATACCTCTCCGTCACACGGAGTGACAAATCCCAGTCTTGATCCATACTAACTCAACTAACACCTTCGGAGATACCTGTAGAGCATCTTTATAGTCACCCAGTTACGTTGCGACGTTTGATACACACAAAGCATTCCTCCGGTGTCAGTGAGTTATATGATCTCATGGTCATAGGAATAAATACTTGACACGCAGAAAACAGTAGCAACAAAATGACACGATCAACATGCTACGTCTATTAGTTTGGGTCTAGTCCATCACGTGATTCTCCCAATGACGTGATCCAGTTATCAAGCAACAACACCTTGTTCATAATCAGAAGACACTGACTATCATCGATCAACTGGCTAGCCAACTAGAGGCTTGCTAGGGACGGTGTTTTGTCTATGTATCCACACATGTAAATGAGTCTTCATTCAATACAATTATAGCATGGATAATAAACTATTATCTTGATACAGGAATTATAATAATAACTATATTTATTATTGCCTCTAGGGCATAATTCCAACAGTCTCCCACTTGCACTAGAGTCAATAATCTAGCCCTCACATCACCATGTGAATTACATTGTAATAAATCTAACACCCATACAGTTCTGGTGTCGATCATGTTTTGGCCGTGGAAGAGGTTTAGTCAGCGGGTCTGCTACATTCAGATCCGTGTGCACCTTGCATATATTTACGTCCTCTTCCTCGACGTAGTCGCGGATGAGGTTGAAGCGTCGTTTGATGTGTCTGGTCTTCTTGTGAAACCGTGGTTCCTTTGCTAAGGCAATGGCACCAGTGTTGTCACAGAACAAGGTTATTGGATCCAGTGCACTTGGCACCACTCCAAGATCCGTCATGAACTGCTTCATCCAGACACCCTCTTTAACCGCCTCCGAGGCAGCCATGTACTCCGCTTCACATGTAGAATCTGCTACGACGCTTTGCTTGGAACTGCACCAGCTTACTGCACCCCCATTAAGAATAAATACGTATCCGGTTTGCGACTTAGAGTCGTCCGGATCTGTGTCAAAGCTTGCATCGACGTAACCTTTTACGGCGAGCTCTTCGTCACCTCCATACACGAGAAACATCTCCTTAGTCCTTTTCAGGTACTTCAGGATATTCTTGACCGCTGTCCAGTGATCCACTCCTGGATTACTCTGGAACCTACCTGCCATACTTATGGCCAGGCTAACATCCGGTCTAGTGCACAGCATCGCATACATGATAGAACCTATGGCTGAAGCATAGGGGACGGAGCGCATATGCTCTCTATCTTCATCAGTTGCCGAGCACTGAGTCTTACTCAATCTCGTACCTTGTAAAACTGGCAAGAACCCTTTCTTGGACTGTTCCATTTTGAACCTCTTCAAAACTTTATCAAGGTATGTGCTTTGTGAAAGTCCTATCAGGCGTTTTGATCTATCCCTATAGATCTTAATGCCTAGAATGTAAGCAGCTTCTCCTAGGTCCTTCATAGAGAAACTTTTATTCAAGTAACCTTTTATGCTCTCCAAAAACTCTACGTTGTTTCCAATCAGTAATATGTCATCCACATATAATATTAGAAACGCCACAGAGCTCCCACTCACTTTCTTGTAAATACAAGATTCTCCAACCACTTGTATAAACCCAAATGCTTTGATCACCTCATCAAAGCGTTTGTTCCAACTCCGAGATGCTTGCACCAGTCCATAAATGGATCGCTGGAGCTTGCACACCTTGTCAGCATTTTTAGGATCGACAAAACCTTCGGGTTGCATCATATACAACTTTTCCTTAAGAAAACCGTTAAGGAACTCCGTTTTGACATCCAACTGCCAGATTTCATAATCGAAAAATGCAGCTATTGCTAACATGATTCTGACGGACTTAAGCATCGCTACGGGTGAGAAAGTCTCATCGTAGTCAACTCCTGGAACTTGTGAAAAAACCCTTTGCCACAAGTCGAGCTTTATAAACGGTCACATTACCGTCAGCGTCCGTCTTCTTCTTAAAGATCCATTTGTTCTGAATAGCCTTGCGGCCCTCAGGTAGTATCTCCAAAGTCCACACTTTGTTCTCATACATGGATCCTATCTCGGATTTCATGGCTTCTAGCCATTTGTTGGAATCTGGGCCCACCATTGCTTCTTCATAATTTGCAGGTTCATTGTTGTCTAACAACATGATTGATAAGACGGGATTACCGTACCACTCTGGAGCAGCGCGTGATCTTGTCGACCTGCGTGGTTCAACAGAAACTTGAACTGGAGTTTCATGATCATCATCATTAACTTCCTCCTCAACCGGCGTCGCAACGACAGAGGTTTCCCCTTGCCCTGCGCCACCATCCAGAGGGATGAGAGGTTCGGCAACCTCGTCAAGTTCTATCTTCCTCCCACTCAATTCTCTCGAGAGAAACTCCTTCTCGAGAAGAGCTCCGTTTTTAGCAACAAAAACTTTGCCCTCGGATTTGAGATAGAAGGTGTACCCAACTGTCTCTTTTGGGTAACCTATGAAGACGCATTTTTCCGCTTTGGGTTCCAGCTTTTCAGGCTGAAGCTTTTTGACATAAGCATCACATCCCCAAACTTTAAGAAACGACAACTTTGGCCTTTTGCCATACCATAGTTCATATGGTGTCGTCTCAACGGATTTTGATGGTGCCCTATTTAAAGTGAATGCAGCTGTTTCTAATGCATAACCCCAAAATGATAACGGCAAATCAGTAAGAGACATCATAGATCGCACCATCTCAAAGTACGATTACGACGTTCGGACACACCATTACGCTGTGGTGTTCCAGGCGGTGTTAACTGCGAAACAATTCCACATTGTCTTAAGTGAGCACCAAACTCGAAACTCAGATATTCACCCCCACGATCAGACCGTAGGAACTTGATCTTCTTGTTACGATGATTTTCCACTTCACTCTGAAATTGCTTGAACTTTTCAAATGTTTCAGACTTGTGCTTCATCAAGTAGACATAACCATATCTACTTAAATCGTCAGTGAAGGTGAGAAAATAACGATATCCGCCACGTGCCTCTACGCTCATTGGACCACACACATCGGTATATATGATTTCCAACAAGTCACTAGCACGCTCCATTGTTCCGGAGAACGGAGTCTTAGTCATCTTGCCCATGAGGCATGATTCGCACGTGTCAAGTGAATCAAAGTCAAGTGACTCCAAAAGTCCATCAGCATGGAGTTTCTTCGTGCGCTTTACACCAATATGACCCAAACGGCAGTGCCACAAAAATATGGTGCTATCATTGTTTACTCTAACTCTTTTGGTCTCAATGTTATGTATATGCGTATCGCTATCAAGATTCAATATGAACAATCCTCTCACATTCGGTGCATGACCATAAAAGATGTTACTCATAGAAATAGAACAACCATTATGCTCAGACTTAAAAGAGTAACCGTCTCGCAATAAACAAGATCCAGATATAATGTTCATGCTCAACGCAGGCACTAAATAACAATGATTTAAGTTCATCACTAATACTGATGGTAGCTGAAGTGACACTGTGCCGATGGCGATTGCATTAACCTTGGAGCCATTTCCTACGCGCATCGTCACTTCGTCTTTCGCCAGCCTTCGTCTATTCCGCAGTTCCTGTTTCGAGTTGCAAATGTGAGCAACAGAACCGGTATCGAATACCCAGGCACTACTACGAGAGCTGGTTAAGTACACATCAATAACATGTATATCAAATATACCTGATTTTTCTTTGCCCGCCTTCTTATCTGCCAGATACTTGGGGCAATTGCGCTTCCAGTGACCCATACCCTTGCAATAGAAGCACTCTGTTTCAGGCTTAGGTCCAGCCTTGGGTTTCTTCGGCGGATTGGCAATAGGCTTTCCGCTCTTCTTCGAATTGCCCTTCTTGCCTTTGCCGTTTCTCTTGAAACTAGTGTTCTTGCTCACCATCAACACTTGATGCTCTTTACGGAGTTCAGACTCTGCGACTTTCAGCATCGCAAACAACTCGCCGGGAGACTTGTTCATCCCTTGCATGTTGTAGTTCAACACAAAGCCTTTATAGCTTGGCGGCAGTGATTGAAGGATTCTGTCAGTGATAGCTTCTTGCGGGAGTTCAATCCCCAGCTCAGCTAGACGGTTTGAGTACCCAGACATTTTGAGCACATGTTCACTGACAGACGAGTTTTCCTCCATCTTGCAAGCATAGAATTTAACGGAGGTCTCATACCTCTCGATCCGGGCGTTCTTCTGAAAGATAAACTCCAACTCCTGGAACATCTCAAATGCTCCATGACGCTCAAAGCGACGTTGAAGTCCCGGTTCTAAGCCATACAAGACTGCACATTGAACTATTGAGTAGTCCTCCTTACGTGCTAACCAAGCGTTCTTAACATCCTGATCAGCCGTAGCGGGTGGTTCATCTCCTAGCGCAGCATTAAGGACATAATCCTTCTTCCCAGCTTGTAAGATCAGCTTAAGATTACGAGCCCAGTCTACAAAGTTGCTTCCATCATCTTTCAACTTAGCTTTCTCTAGGAACGTATTAAAATTCAGGATGACTGTTGCGTGAGCCATGATCTACAACACAAATATATTCAAAGTGGACTTAGACTATGTTCAAGATAATTAGAGTTGAACTTAATCAAATTATATGCTAAACTCCCACTCAAAAAGTACATCTCTCTAGTCATTTGAGTGGTTCATGATCCACTTACACTATCCCAAGTCCGATCATCACGTGAGTTGAATATAGTTTCAGTGGTAAGCATCCCTATGCTAATCATATCAACTATATGATTCATGATCGACCTTTCGGTCTCATGTGTTCCGAGGCCATGTCTGCACATGCTAGGCTCGTCAAGCTTAACCCGAGTGTTCCGCGTGCGCAACTGTTTTGCACCCGTTGTATGTGAACGTTGAGTCTATCACACCCGATCATCACGTGGTGTCTCGAAACGACGAACTGTAGCAACGGTGCACAGTCGGGGAGAACACAATTTCGTCTTGAAATTTTAGTGAGAGGTCACCTCATAATGCTACCGTCGTTCTAAGAAAAATAAGGTGCATAAAAGGATTAACATCACATGCAATTCATAAGTGACATGATATGGCCATCATCACGTGCTTCTTGATCTCCATCACCAAAGCACCGGCACGATCTTGTTGTCACCGGCGCCACACCATGATCATCCATCAACGTGTTGCCATCGGGGTTGTCGTGCTACTTATGCTATTACTACTAAAGCTACATCCTAGCAAAATAGTAAACGCATCTGCAAGCACAAACGTTAGTATAAAGACAACCCTATGGCTCCTGCCGGTTGCCGTACCATCGACGTGCAAGTCGATATTTCTATTACAACATGATCATCTCATACATCCAATATATC
This sequence comes from Hordeum vulgare subsp. vulgare, assembly GCF_904849725.1. Classification (NCBI taxonomy): domain Eukaryota; kingdom Viridiplantae; phylum Streptophyta; class Magnoliopsida; order Poales; family Poaceae; genus Hordeum; species Hordeum vulgare. Next base: position 419,479,056 of record NC_058520.1, on the reverse strand, counting down.
ACATCACATCGTTGGCCATATCACATCACAATCATACCCTGCAAAAACAAGTTAGACGTCCTCTAATTTTGTTGTTGCATGTTTTACGTGGTGACCAAGGGTATCTAGTAGGATCGCATCTTACTTACGCAAACACCACAACGGAGATATATGAGTTGCTATTTAACCTCATCCAAGGACCTCCTCGGTCAAATCCGATTCAACTAAAGTTGGAGAAACCGTCACTTGCCAGTCATCTTTGAGCAAAGGGGGTTACTCGTAACGATGAAACCAGTCTCTCGTAAGCATACGAGTAATGTCGGTCCAAGCCGCTTCAATCCAACAATACCGCGGAATCAAGAAAAGACTAAGGAGGGCAGCAAAACGCACATCACCGCCCACAAAAACTTTTGTGTTCTACTCGAGAAGACATCTACGCATGAACCTAGCTCATGATGCCACTGTTGGGGAACGTCGCATGGGAAACAAAAATTTTCCTACGCGCACGAAGACCTATCATGGTGATGTCCATCTACGAGAGGGGATGAGTGATCTACGTACCCTTGTAGACCGTACAGCAGAAGCGTTAGAGAACGCGGTTGATGTAGTGGAACGTCCTCACGTCCCTCGATCCGCCCCGCGAACAATCCCGCGATCAGTCCCATGATCTAGTACCGAACGGACGGCACCTCCGCGTTCAGCACACGTACAGCTCGACGATGATCTCGGCCTTCTTGATCCAGCAAGAGAGACGGAGAGGTAGAAGAGTTCTCCGGCAGCGTGACGGCGCTCCGGAGGTTGGTGATGACCTTGTCTCAGCAGGGCTCCGCCCGAGCTCCGCAGAAACGCGATCTGGAGGAAAAACCGTGGAGGTATGTGGTCGGGCTGTCGTGGAAAAGTCGCCTCAAATCAGCCCTAAAACCTCCGTATATATAGGTGGGAGGGAGGGGGCCTTGCCTTGGGGTCCAAGGACCCTCAAGGGGGTCGGCCGAGCCAAGGGGGAGGACTCTCCCCCCCCAAACCGAGTTGGACTAGGTTTGGTGGGAGGGAGTCCTCCTCCCTTCCCACCTCCTCCCTTTTTTTTCCTTTTCTCTTGATTTTTCTTCTCTTGGCGCATAGACCACTTGTGGGCTGTCCCACCAGCCCACTAAGGGCTGGTGTGTCTCCCCCAAGGCCTATGGGCTTCCCCGGGGTGGGTTGCCCCCCCGGTGAACTCCCGGAACCCATTCGTCATTCCCGGTACATTCCCGGTAACTCCGAAAACCTTCCGGTAATCAAATGAGGTCATCCTATATATCAATCTTCGTTTCCGGACCATTCCGGAAACCCTCGTGACGTCCGTGATCTCATCCGGGACTCCGAACAACATTCGGTAACCAACCATATAACTCAAATACGCATAAAACAACGTCGAACCTTAAGTGTGCACACCCTGCGGGTTCGAGAACTATGTAGACATGACCCGAGAGACTCCTCGGTCAATATCCAATAGCGGGACCTGGATGCCCATATTGGATCCTACATATTCTACGAAGATCTTATCGTTTGAACCTCAGTGCCAAGGATTCGTATAATCCTGTATGTCATTCCCTTTGTCCTTCGGTATGTTACTTGCTCGAGATTCGATCGTCAGTATCCGCATACCTATTTCAATCTCGTTTACCGGCAAGTCTCTTTACTCGTTCCGTAATACAAGATCCCGCAATTTACACTAAGTTACGTTGCTTGCAAGGCTTGTGTGTGATGTTGTATTACCGAGTGGGCCCCGAGATACCTCTCCATCACACGGAGTGACAAATCCCAGTCTTGATCCATACTAACTCAACTAACACCTTCGGAGATACCTGTAGAGCATCTTTATAGTCACGCAGTTACGTTGTGACGTTTGATACACACAAAGTATTCCTCCGGTGTCAGTGAGTTATATGATCTCATGGTCATAGGAATAAATACTTGACACGCAGAAAGCAGTAGCAACAAAATGACACGATCAACATGCTACGTCTATTAGTTTGGGTCTAGTCCATCACGTGATTCTCCCAATGACGTGATCCAGTTATCAAGCAACAACACCTTGTTCATAATCAGAAGACACTGACTATCATCGATCAACTGGCTAGCCAACTAGAGGCTTGCTAGGGACGGTGTTTTGTCTATGTATCCACACATGTAAATGAGTCTTCATTCAATACAATTATAGCATGGATAATAAACTATTATCTTGATACAGGAATTATAATAATAACTGTATTTATTATTGCCTCTAGGGCATAATTCCAACACCTTGTTCATCTCATAATAGTAGCACCGCCAACAGTAAAAATTGCTTCTTATGCATTTGGTCCAAGGAAGTTGGGAGGTGTGTGCCAAGGGGACACTGCTGGTTTTGTTGGTAGTCTTAAAACTGCTTCTAAAGTTGGGCTTTATAGCCCGTCCTGTTCTTTTAAGATTTCATGATAGGTATTTTTTGGAATATCAGGGGTGTGTCAAAAAGGAAAAATTTCAATGCCTGTCAGACCTTGTTAGTAAGTATAAACCAGATTTTATAGTTTTCAAGAAACAAAAAAAATATTATGTGTGATTCTTTCTTGAATACACTAGATGGTTCCATCCCATACATGTGGCACTTGTTGCCCGTTGTATTGGTTCTATTTGTAAACAAATATTTCATTATCCTTACTATCAAAAAAAATCTGATGGTTTTGTTGGCACCTACTGGTAGTGTATGAAATAACTTATGTTATGAACAAGGTAGATTTCATTGCTGCAAGACATGAAGGTGTGAGTGAGTTATTCTACCCAGTCTAGTATGGGAAGATTTTAATCTTGTTAGAGCAAGTACAATAGAGCTGAGTCAGCTGGCTATAAGGAATAAACTAATATATTTTTATTTAGTTAGAGGAAAGAGAAGAGGAGAGAGAAGGTAAGCGGGCTCTTAGCTAAGAGCCAGCTCAAGCACGTGCTCCTAGGCATTTTGTGAGTATGAAATGTGGCCCATATAATAAAGAAGTAGTACACTTTTGCAATGAACTATTGTACATGTTGGCTATAAGGTGGACTGTAGATGATATGACAATGGCTTATAGCCATCGGCTGGCTATACTATTGTACTTGCTTTTAGAGAAGCCAGGGAGAAATCTTCTAGCACTGTAAATAGTTCTTGGGCTTTAGTATTTAATGAATGGATCAATAAATGGGGGCTCATGGAGACTGAACTAACCAATAGGGTTCATACATGGAGCAATAATCAAGAATCCTTTGTTTGCCAGTATATATAGAGTTTTCTCTTTCACCGATTGGGACAATAATTCCCCGTGGCAACATTGTGTGCCTTCCCTAGGATGGGTAGTCACCATGGCCCCTCCTCATTGATACATGTATAGGGGGAGCAAAAACTGATAGATTTTTAAATTTTGAAAAATGGTGGTTGGAACAACCAGATTTCTCTGCCTTGGTGGGAAAAAAATCTTGCCTATCACTTCGCTTTTATAGCTCTCCCATTGACACATGCCAATTCAAAACTAAACTATTTAGGCAGAAGGTAAACAACTCTACTTCAAGAGTTTGATATACTTGATGTATTTTCTGAAAAAAATATGCTTTCTGCTAATGATATTCTCAGGATGAAAGAAATTAACGAGGAACCGCAAGATATTTGGAAGAAAGAGGAAACTTTCATGTGGCACATGTCTAGAGGTCAAAAAATTCTAGAGGGTAGTTTCTGATGGGGAACGTCACATGGGAAACAAAAAATTTCCTACGCGCACGAAGACCTATCATGGTGATGTCCATCTACGAGAGGGGATGAGTGATCTACGTACCCTTGTAGATCGTACAGCAGAAGCGATAAGAGATCGCGGTTGATGTAGTGGAACGTCCTCACGTCCCTCGATCCGCCCCGCGAACAATCCCGCGATCAGTCCCACGATCTAGTACCGAACGGACGGCACCTCCGCGTTCAGCACACGTACAGCTCGACGATGATCTCGGCCTTCTTGATCCAGCAAGAGAGACGGAGAGGTAGAAGAGTTCTCCGGCAGCGTGACGGCGCTCCGGAGGTTGGTGATGATCTTGTCTCAGCAGGGCTCCGCCCGAGCTCCGCAGAAACACGATCTAGAGGAAAAACTATGGAGGTATGTGGTCGGGCAGCCGTGAGAAAGTCGTCTCAAATCTGCCCTAAAAGCCCCATATATATAGGAGGAGGGAGGGGGACCTTGCCTTGGGGTCCAAGGGATCCCCAAGGGGTCGGCCGAGCCAGGGGGGAGGACTCTCCCCCCCCAAACCGAGTCCTACTTGGTTTGGTGGGAGGGAGTCCTTCCCCCTTCCCACTTCTTCCTCTTTTTTTTTTCTTCCTTTGATTTTTCTTCCTTGGCGCATAGGATTTGGTGGGCTGTCCCACCAGCCCACTAAGGGCAGGTGTGACCCCCACAAATACCTATGGGCTTCCCCGGAGTGGGTTGCCCCCCTCCGGTGAACCCCCGGAACCCATTCGTCATTCCCGATACATTCCCGGTAACTCCAAAAACCTTCCGGTAATCAAATGAGGTCATCCTATATATCAATCTTCATTTCTGGACCATTCCGGAAACCCTCGTGGCGTCCGTGATCTCATCCGGGACTCCGAACAACATTCGGTAACCAACCATATAACTCAAATACGCATAAAACAACGTCGAACCTTAAGTGTGCAGACCCTGCGGGTTCGAGAACTATGTAGACATGACCCGAGAGACTCCTCGGTCAATATCCAATAGCGGGACCTGGATGCCCATATTGGATCCTACATATTCTACGAAGATCTTATCGTTTGAACCTCAGTGCCAAGGATTCGTATAATCCCGTATGTCATTCCCTTTGTCCTTCGGTATGTTACTTGCCCGAGATTCGATCGTCAGTATCCGCATACCTATTTCAATCTCGTTTACCGGCAAGTCTCTTTACTCGTTCCGTAATACAAGATCCCGCAACTTACACTAAGTTACATTGCTTTCAAGGCTTGTGTGTGATGTTGTATTACCGAGTGGGCCCCGAGATACCTCTCCGTCACACGGAGTGACAAATCCCAGTCTTGATCCATACTAACTCAACTAACACCTTCGGAGATACCTGTAGAGCATCTTTATAGTCACCCAGTTACGTTGCGACGTTTGATACACACAAAGCATTCCTCCGGTGTCAGTGAGTTATATGATCTCATGGTCATAGGAATAAATACTTGACACGCAGAAAACAGTAGCAACAAAATGACACGATCAACATGCTACGTCTATTAGTTTGGGTCTAGTCCATCACGTGATTCTCCCAATGACGTGATCCAGTTATCAAGCAACAACACCTTGTTCATAATCAGAAGACACTGACTATCATCGATCAACTGGCTAGCCAACTAGAGGCATGCTAGGGACGGTGTTTCGTCTATGTATCCACACATGTAAATGAGTCTTCATTCAATACAATTATAGCATGGATAATAAACTATTATCTTGATACAGGAATTATAATAATAACTATACATTTATTATTGCCTCTAGGGCATAATTCCAACAGTCTCCCACTTGCACTAGAGTCAATAATCTAGCCCTCACATCACCATGTGAATTACATTGTAATAAATCTAACACCCATACAGTTCTGGTGTCGATCATGTTTTGGCCGTGGAAGAGGTTTAGTCAGCAGGTCTGCTACATTCAGATCCATGTGCACTTTGCATATATTTACGTCCTCCTCCTCGACGTAGTCGCGGATGAGGTTGAAGCGTCGTTTGATGTGTCTGGTCTTCTTGTGAAACCTTGGTTCCTTTGCTAAGGCAATGGCACCAGTGTTGTCACAGAACAAGGTTATTGGATCCAGTGCACTTGGCACCACTCCAAGATCCGTCATGAACTGCTTCATCCAGACACCCTCCTTAGCCGCCTCCGAGGCAGCCGTGTACTCTGCTTCACATGTAGAATCTGCTACGACGCTTTGCTTGGAACTGCACCAGCTTACTGCACCCCCATTAAGAATAAATACGTATCCGGTTTGCGACTTAGAGTCGTCCGGATCTGTGTCAAAGCTTGCATCGACGTAACCTTTTACGGCGAGCTCTTCGTCACCTCCATACACGAGAAACATCTCCTTAGTCCTTTTCAGGTACTTCAGGATATTCTTGACCGCCGTCTAGTGATCCACTCCTGGATTACTCTGGAACCTACCTGCCATACTTATGGCCAGGCTAACATCCGGTCTAGTGCACAACATCGCATACATGATAGAGCCTATGGCTGAAGCATAGGGGACGGAGCGCATATGCTCTCTATCCTCATCAGTTGCTGGGCACTGAGTCTTACTCAATCTCGTACCTTGTAACACTGGCAAGAACCCTTTCTTGGACTGTTCCATTTTGAACCTCTTCAAAACTTTATCAAGGTATGTGCTTTGTGAAAGTCCTATCAGGCGTTTTGATCTATCCCTATAGATCTTAATGCCTAGAATGTAAGCAGCTTCTCCTAGGTCCTTCATAGAGAAACTTTTATTCAAGTAACCTTTTATGCTCTCCAAAAGCTCTACGTTGTTTCCAATCAGTAATATGTCATCCACATATAATATTAGAAACGCCACAGAGCTCCCACTCACTTTCTTGTAAATACAAGATTCTCCAACCACTTGTATAAACCCAAATGCTTTGATCACCTCATCAAAGCGTTTGTTCCAACTCCGAGATGCTTGCACCAGTCCATAAATGGATCGCTGGAGCTTGCACACCTTGTCAGCATTTTTAGGATCGACAAAACCTTCGGGTTGCATCATATACAACTCTTCCTTAAGGAAACCGTTAAGGAACGCCGTTTTGACATCCATCTGCCAGATTTCATAATCGAAAAATGCAGCTATTGCTAACATGATTCTGACGGACTTAAGCATCGCTACGGGAGAGAAAGTCTCATCGTAGTCAATTCCTGGAACTTGTGAAAAACCCTTTGCCACAAGTCGAGCTTTATAAACGGTCACATTACCGTCAGCGTCCGTCTTCTTCTTAAAGATCCATTTGTTCTGAATAGCCTTGCGGCCCTCAGGCAGTATCTCCAAAGTCCACACTTTGTTCTCATACATGGATCCTATCTCGGATTTCATGGCTTCTAGCCATTTGTTGGAATCTGGTCCCACCATTGCTTCTTCATAATTTGCAGGTTCATTGTTGTCTAACAACATGATTGATAAGACGGGATTACCGTACCACTCTGGAGCAGCGCGTGATCTCGTCGACCTACGTGGTTCAACAGAAACTTGAACTGGAGTTTCATGATCATCATCATTAACTTCCTCCTCAACCGGCGTCGCAATGACAGAGGTTTCCCCTTGCCCTGCGCCACCATCCAGAGGGATGAGAGGTTCGACAACCTCGTCAAGTTCTATCTTCCTCCCACTCAATTCTCTCGAGAGAAACTCCTTCTCGAGAAAAGTTCCGTTCTTAGCAACAAACACTTTGCCCTCGGATTTGAGATAGAAGGTGTACCCAACTGTCTCTTTTGGGTAACCTATGAAGATGCACTTTTCCGCTTTGGGTTCCAGCTTTTCAGGCTGAAGCTTTTTGACATAAGCATCACATCCCCAAACTTTAAGAAACGACAACTTTGGTCTTTTGCCATACCACAGTTCGTATGGTGTCGTCTCAACGGATTTTGATGGTGCCCTATTTAAAGTGAATGCAGCTGTTTCTAATGCATAACCCCAAAATGATAACGGCAAATCAATAAGAGACATCATAGATCGCACCATCTCTAACAAAGTACGATTACGACGTTCGGACACACCATTACGCTGTGGTGTTCCAGGCGGTGTTAACTGCGAAACAATTCCACATTGTCTTAAGTGAGTACCAAACTCGAAACTCAGATATTCACCCCCACGATCAGACCGTAGGAACTTGATCTTCTTGTTACGATGATTTTCCACTTCACTCTGAAATTGCTTGAACTTTTCAAATGTTTCAGACTTGTGCTTCATCAAGTAGACATAACCATATCTACTTAAATCGTCAGTGAAGGTGAGAAAGTAACGATATCCGCCGCGTGCCTCCACGCTCATCGGACCACACACATCGGTATGTATGATTTCCAACAAGTCACTTGCACGCTCCATTGTTCCGGAGAACGGAGTCTTAGTCATCTTGCCCATGAGGCATGGTTCGCACGTGTCAAGTGAATCAAAGTCAAGTGACTCCAAAAGTCCATCAGCATGGAGTTTCTTCATGCGCTTTACACCAATATGACCCAAGCGGCAGTGCCACAAAAATATGGCGCTATCATTGTTTACTCTAACTCTTTTGGTCTCAATGTTATGTATATGCGTATCTCTATCAAGATTCAATATGAACAATCCTCTCACATTTGGTGCATGACCATAAAAGATGTTACTCATAGAAATAGAACAACCATTATTCTCAGACTTAAAAGAGTAACCGTCTCGCAATAAACAAGATCCAGATATGATGTTCATGCTCAACGCAGGCACTAAATAACAATGATTTAAGTTCATCACTAATCCCGATGGTAGTTGAAGTGACACTGTGCCGACGGCGATTGCATCAACCTTGGAACCGTTTCCTACGCGCATCGTCACTTCGTCTTTCGCCAGCCTTCGTCTATTCCGCAGTTTCTGCTTCGAGTTGCAAATGTGAGCAACAGAACCGGTATCGAATACCCAGGCACTACTACGAGAGCTGGTTAAGTACACATCAATAACATGTATATCAAATATACCTGATTTTTCTTTGCCCGCCTTCTTATCTGCCAGATACTTGGGGCAATTGCGCTTCCAGTGACCCATACCCTTGCAATAGAAGCACTCTGTTTCAGGCTTAGGTCCAGCCTTGGGTTTCTTCGGCGGATTGGCAACAGGCTTGCCGCTCTTCTTCGAATTGCCCTTCTTGCCTTTGCCGTTTCTCTTGAAACTAGTGGTCTTGCTCACCATCAACACTTGATGTTCTTTACGGAGTTTAGACTCTGCGACTTTCAGCATCGCAAACAACTCGCCGGGAGACTTGTTCATCCCTTGCATGTTGTAGTTCAACACAAAGCCTTTATAGCTTGGCGGCAGTGATTGAAGGATTCTGTCAGTGATAGCTTCTTGCGGGAGTTCAATCCCCAGTTCAGCTAGACGGTTTGAGTACCCAGACATTTTGAGCACATGTTCACTGACAGACGAGTTTTCCTCCATCTTGCAAGCATAGAATTTATCGGAGGTCTCATACCTCTCGATCCGGGCGTTCTTCTGAAAGATGAACTTCAACTCCTGGAACATCTCAAATGCTCCATGACGCTCAAAGCGACGTTGAAGTCCCGGTTCTAAGCCATACAAGACTGCACATTGAACTATTGAGTAGTCCTCCTTACGTGCAAACCAAGCGTTCTTAACATCCTGATCAGCCGTAGCGGGTGGTTCATCTCCTAGCGCAGCATTAAGGACATAATCCTTCTTTCCAGCTTGTAAGATTAGCTTAAGATTACGAGCCCAGTCTACAAAGTTGCTTCCATCATCTTTCAACTTAGCTTTCTCTAGGAACGTATTAAAAGTGAGGATGACACTTGCGTGAGCCATGATCTACAACACAAATATATTCAAAGTGGACTTAGACTATGTTCAATATAATTAGAGTTCAACTTAATCAAATTACATGCTAAACTCCCACTCAAAAAGTACATCTCTCTAGTCATTTGAGTGGTTCATGATCCACCTACACTATCCCAAGTCCGATCATCACGTGAGTCGGGATTAGTTTCAGTGGTAAGCATCCCTATGCTAATCATATCATCTATATGATTCATGATCGACCTTTCGGTCTCATGTGTTCCGAGGCCATGTCTGCACATGCTAGGCTCGTCAAGCTTAACCCGAGTGTTCCGCGTGCGCAACTGTTTTGCACCCGTTGTATGTGAACGTTGAGTCTAAAACACCCGATCATCACGTGGTGTCTCGAAACGACGAACTGTAGCAACGGTGCACAGTCGGGGAGAACACAATTTCGTCTTGAAATTTTAGTGAGAGATCACCTCATAATGCTACCGTCGTTCTAAGCAAAATAAGGTGCATAAAAGGATTAACATCACATGCAATTCATAAGTGACATGATATGGCCAATATCACGTGCTTCTTGATCTCCATCACCAAAGCACCGGCACGATCTTCTTGTCACCGGCGCCACACCATGATCATCCATCAACGTGTCGCCATCGGGGTTGTCGTGCTACTTATGCTATTACTACTAAAGCTACATCCTAGCAAAATAGTAAACGCATCTGCAAGCACATATGTTAGTATAAAGACAACCCTATGGCTCCTGCCGGTTGCCGTACCATCGACGTGCAAGTCGATATTTCTATTACAACATGATCATCTCATACATCCAATATATCACATCACATCATTGGCCATATCACATCACTATCATACCCTGCAAAAACAAGTTAGACGTCCTCTAATTTTGTTGTTGCAAGTTTTACGTGGTGACCAAGGGTATCTAGTAGGATCGCATCTTACTTACGCAAACACCACAACGGAGATATATGAGTTGCTATTTAACCTCATCCAAGGACCTCCTCGGTCAAATCCGATTCAACTAAAGTTGGAGAAACCGTCACTTGCCAGTCATCTTTGAGCAAAGGGGGTTACTCGTAACGATGAAACCAGTCTCTCGTAAGCGTACGAGTAATGTCGGTCCAAGCCGCTTCAATCCAACAATGCCGCGGAATCAAGAAAAGCTAAGGAGGGCAGCAAAACGCACATCACCGCCCACAAAACCTTTTGTGTACTACTCGAGAAGACATCTACGCATGAACCTAGCTCATGATGCCACTGATGGGGAACGTCGCATGGGAAACAAAAATTTTCCTACGCGCACGAAGACCTATCATGGTGATGTCCATCTACGAGAGGGGATGAGTGATCTACGTACCCTTGTAGATCGTACAGCAGAAGCGATAAGAGATCGCGGTTGATGTAGTGGAACGTCCTAACGTCCCTCGATCCGCCCCGCGAACAATCCCGCGATCAGTCCCACGATCTAGTACCGAACGGACGGCACCTCCGCGTTCAGCACACGTACAGCTCGACGATGATCTCGGCCTTCTTGATCCAGCAAGAGAGACGGAGAGGTAGAAGAGTTCTCCGGCAGCGTGACGGCGCTCCGGAGGTTGGTGATGATCTTGTCTCAGCAGGGCTCCGCCCGAGCTCCGGAGAAACACGATCTAGAGGAAAAACTATGGAGGTATGTGGTCGGGCAGCCGTGAGAAAGTCGTCTCAAATCTGCCCTAAAAGCCCCATATATATAGGAGGAGGGAGGGGGACCTTGCCTTGGGGTCCAAGGGATCCCCAAGGGGTCGGCCGAGCCAGGGGGGAGGACTCTCCCCCCCCCCCCCAAACCGAGTCCTACTTGGTTTGGTGGGAGGGAGTCCTTCCCCCTTCCCACTTCTTCCTCCTTTTTTTTTCTTCCTTTGATTTTTCTTCCTTGGCGCATAGGATTTGGTGGGCTGTCCCACCAGCCCACTAAGGGCTGGTGTGACCCCCACAAATACCTATGGGCTTCCCCGGAGTGGGTTGCCCCCCTCCGGTGAACCCCCGGAACCCATTCGTCATTCCCGGTACATTCCCGGTAACTCCAAAAACCTTCCGGTAATCAAATGAGGTCATCCTATATATCAATCTTCGTTTCCGGACCATTCCGGAAACCCTCGTGGCGTCCGTGATCTCATCCGGGACTCCGAACAACATTCGGTAACCAACCATATAACTCAAATACGCATAAAACAACGTCGAACCTTAAGTGTGCAGACCCTGCGGGTTCGAGAACTATGTAGACATGACCCGAGAGACTCCTCGGTCAATATCCAATAGCGGGACCTGGATGCCCATATTGGATCCTACATATTCTACGAAGAGCTTATCGTTTGAACCTCAGTGCCAAGGATTCGTATAATCCCGTATGTCATTCCCTTTGTCCTTCGGTATGTTACTTGCCCGAGATTCGATCGTCAGTATCCGCATACCTATTTCAATCTCGTTTACCGGCAAGTCTCTTTACTCGTTCCGTAATACAAGATCCCGCAACTTACACTAAGTTACATTGCTTGCAAGGCTTGTGTGTGATGTTGTATTACCGAGTGGGCCCCGAGATACCTCTCCGTCACACGGAGTGACAAATCCCAGTCTTGATCCATACTAACTCAACTAACACCTTCGGAGATACCTGTAGAGCATCTTTATAGTCACCCAGTTACGTTGCGACGTTTCATACACACAAAGCATTCCTCCGGTGTCAGTGAGTTATATGATCTCATGGTCATAGGAATAAATACTTGACACGCAGAAAACAGTAGCAACAAAATGACACGATCAACATGCTACGTCTATTAGTTTGGGTCTAGTCCATCACGCGATTCTCCCAATGACGTGATCCAGTTATCAAGCAACAACACCTTGTTCATAATCAGAAGACACTGACTATCATCGATCAACTGGCTAGCCAACTAGAGGCATGCTAGGGACGGTGTTTCGTCTATGTATCCACACATGTAAATGAGTCTTCATTCAATACAATTATAGCATGGATAATAAACTATTATCTTGATACAGGAATTATAATAATAACTATACATTTATTATTGCCTCTAGGGCATAATTCCAACAGTTTCCTCTAAGTTCATCATTGGAGTACTACCGGTGCCGCCAATAGTTGTGTTGGAAATATGCCCTAGAGGCAATAATAGAGTGGTTATTATCGTATTTCCTTGTTCATAATAATCGTTTATTATCCATGCTAGAATTGCATTGATCGAAAACTCACATACACGTGTGGATACATAAACAACAGTGTGTACCTTGTGAGCCTCTACTAGACTAGATCGTTTGTCAAAGACGGTTAAGGTATCCTAACCATAAACATGAGTTGTCATTTGATAACGGGATCACATCATTAGGAGAATGATGTGATGGATAAAACCCAACCGTAAGCATAATATTTGAATGTATCACTTAGTTTGTTGTTACTTCTTTCTTCATTTCAAGTACGTGTTCCTACGACCATCAGATCATGCAACTCCCTGACACCGAAGGAATGCCTTATGTGCTATTAAACGTCACTTCGTTACTGGTTGCTCATAAAGGTGCCCTATAGTTATCTCTTAGGGTGTCTGTTGGGTTGACATGGATCAAGACTGGGATTTTTCACTTCATATGACGGAGAGGTATCTCTAGGCCCTCTCAAAAATCCAACATCACAAGAAGCTTACAAGCAATGTGACTAAGGAGTTAGTCATGTGATCTTGTATTAAGGAATGAGTAAAGAGACTTTCTGGTAACGAGATTTGACTAGGTACGGAGATACCGACGATCGACTCTCGGGCAAGTAACATACGATGGACGAAGAGAACTGCATACGGGATTGACTGAATCCTTGACATCGTCGTTTGACTGATAATGATCTTTGTAGAATATGTGGGAACAAATATGGGCATCCAGGTCCCTCTATTGTTTATTGACCACACAGATGTCTCGCTCATTTTTGCATTATTCTCGAACCCATAGGGTCCGCACGATTAACCTTCGATGACGATAGAGTAGAACCAAGATATATGTGTTGGTGACAAAATGTTGTTCGGAGTCCCATATGAGATCCCGGATGTGATGAGGAGCTCCAGAATGGTCCGAAGGTAAAGATTTATATAAGGGGAGTCATATTTGGGCCACCGGGACGGTTCAAGGTTTTACCCGTTCTTTACCGGGGATGCCAAAAGGGTTGTGGGGGTCCACCAGTTGGAAATATGGCCTAGAGGCAATAATAAAATGGTTGTTATCATATTTCCTTGTTCATGACAATCATTTAGTATCCATGGTATAATTGTATTGACCAAAAACTTATAGACATGTGTGGCTATATAAACAACACCGTGTCCCTAGTGGGCCTCTACTAGACTAGCCCGTTGATCAAAGATGGTTAAGGTTCCCTAACCATATACATGAGTTGTCATTTGATAACGGGGTCACATCATTAGGACAATGATGTCATGGACAAGACCCAATAGTAAGCATAGCATTTGATCGCATCACTTAGTTTGTTGCTATTGCTTTCTTCATGTTAAGTATCTGTTCCTAAGATCATGAGATCATGCAACTCCATGGCACCGAAGGAATGCCTCGTGTGTATCTAAGGTTACTTCGTAACTGGGTGATCATAAAGGTTCTCTACGGGTATATCCAAGGGTGTTTGTTGGGTTGGCATGGATCGAGATTGGGATTTGTCACTCCGTATGACGGAGAGGTATCTCTGGGCCCACTTGGTAATACAACACCACAAGAAGCTCGCCAACAATGTGACTAAGGAGTTAGTCACAAGATATTGTATTACAGAATGGGTAAAGAGACTTGCCGGTAATGAGATTGAACTAGGATGGAGATACCGACGATCGAATCTTGTGCAAGTAACATACCGCTGGACAAAGGGAATTGCATACGGGATTGACTGAATCCTTGACATTGTGGTTCGACCGGTAAAGATGTTCGTGAAATATGCATGAACTAATATGGGCATCTAGGTCTGCTATTGGTTATTAACTTGGGAAGAGTCACGATCATATCTACATGATTCTCGAACATGTAGGGTCCGCGCGCTTAATGCTCGATTGACGCTAGAGTAGTAATGGGATATGTACGTTGGTGACTGGATGTTGTTCGGAGTCCTGGATGGGATCTCGAGCGTCACTAGGAGTTTCGTAGGTAAATATTTATATATGGGAAGTCTTATTTTGGCTACCGAAAAAGTTTTGGGCAATACCGGTAGTGCACCGGGGTGCCGAAAAGGTTCCGGGGGTCCACCTTCCTAGGGGGCACATGGGCCATATGGGGCTCCCTAGCCAACATCGTTGAGGCGCACCATCTCCTAGAGGCGCATGGGGCTTGGGGCAGGAGTCCCAAAGGGACAAGGCACCCCGGAGGTGCATTGGAGGAGGGAGATTCCTCTCTTGTGGATGGAGGACTCCTCGCTAGCCATCGAACCTCCTTGGGGGAGAGGCCAAGGGCTATACCCCACCCCTTCCCCCTGCATCCTACATATAGTAGAGGAGAGGGGCGGGTTGCACACAACAATTCCCACGCCTCGGCGGCATCCCTCTCCCTCCCGTTACCCCGTTCTTCCGCAGTTTGGGTTTTTTAGTAGTGCTTGGTGAAGCCCTGCTGAAACCTGCGCCACCACCGTCACCACCACACCGGCGTGCTGGCCGTGATCCCATCCACTTCTCCTCCCTTGTTTTATAGATTAGTAAGGAGAATACATCATCGAGCCGCACATGTGCTGAATGCGGAGGTTATGTGAAGTGTATGACGACGTCAACCATGTTTTAACTCTTCCGCTTAACGGTCTACAAGGGTACGTAGACACACTCTCCCCTTTTGCTGTTATGCATCTCCATAGATATATCTTGAGTGTTCATAGGAATTTTTTTGTTTCCCATGCAATGTTCCCCAACAGTGGCATCATGAGCTAGGTCTATGCATAGATGTTATGTACGAGTAGAACACAAAGAAGTCGTGGGCGTTGATGTTCATATTGCTTACCTTCTTTGTCTTATCTTGATTCGGCGGTATTGTGGGATGAAGCGGCTTGGACCAACCTTACTTGTCATTGCACAAGAGACCGGTTCCACCCACCAACATGCAACGTTTTTGCATAAATGTGGCTGTCGGGTGTCTATCTCTCCCACTTTAGGTAAATCTGATCCGACAAAGGTGGTCCTTGTGCAAAGTTTAATAACAACTTGATTATCACCTTTGTGGCTTTGCGTAGGTAAGAGTCGTTCTTGCTAATTGCCCATAGCAACCACGTAAAACTTTCAACAACAAACTAGAGGACGTCAATCTTGTTTTTTACAGGGCATGATGTGATGTGATATGGCAAAGATGTGATATGATATATGTGATGTATGAGATGACCATGTTTTGTAATAGTTATCACGACTTGCATGTCCATGAGTATGGCAACCGATAGGAGCCATAGGGTTGTCTTTAATTTATTTCATGCCATTTGCTTTACTTTGTCGCTATGAGTTAGCAATAGCTCTAGAAGCAATAGTTGGCACGACAACCACATGAAGATACGATGATGGAGATCATGATGATGGAGATCATGGTATCATGCTAGTGACGATGGAGATCATGTTCGTGCTCTGAAAATGCAGATCGAAAGCACAAGATGATGATGGCCATATCATGTCACTTATTTGAGTTGCATGTGATGTTTATATTCTTATGCATCTTATTTTTCTTAGGACGTTGGTAGCATTATAAGATGACCCCTCACTAAATTTCAAGATAAAATTGTGTTCTCCCCAAGTATGCACCGTTGCGAAAGTTCGTCGTTTTGAAGCACCTCATGATGATCGGGTGTGATAGACTCTTCGTTCACATACAACGGGTGTAAGCCAGTTTTGCACATGCAAAATACTGGGGGTTAAACTTGACGATCCTAGCATGTACGGACATGGCCTCGGAACACACGAGACCGAAAAGTCGAACATGAGTACTATAGTATATATGATCAACATGGAGATGTTCACCGCTGAAACCACCTCATCTCACGTAATGATCGGACTTGGGTTGGTGGATTTGGATCATGTCACACTTAAATAACCCGAGGGATATTGATTTGAGTGTGAGTTCATTAGTAATTTGATTAACTGAACTAATTATCATGAACATAGTCAAAATGTCTTCGCAATTTTTGTTATAGATCAATAGCTCGCATTGTAGCTCCCCTGTATTTTGACACATTCCTAGAGAAAACTAAGTTAAAATATGATGGTAGAAATTATGTGGACTATGTACATGATCTAAGGATTGTCATCATTTCTTCACAGAAGGTGAGGGAGTCCGGGATTCAGGGGTCCTCGGATGGCCGATGTTAGATAAGACCATTGGGCCGCGCTGGAGAAGACTAGGCTTAATGACGACCCCTACTCTAGAAGGAATATCCCGAAGATTGTCATGTACCCCAAGCTTAGAGGACTAGGTCGGCTCATCTATTCCCGATTATAGTCTGTATCATGTAAACCCTAGGGACCCTGGTATCTATATAAACCAGGGACCCCTATCCATATGGAGGAGGAATAATCATCTAGGATTTAGCATATACGATCTCAAGGTAGATCAAATCTGTAATCATCTACATCAATATAATCAAGCACGACGTAGGGTGTTACATCCATAGGAGGGCCCGAACCTGGGTAAACCATTGTCTCCCCTCTCTTCGTGAAACCCATCGATCCAAGGTCCACAGTTCGGGACCCCCTTGTTGGAAATATGCCCTAGAGGCAATGATAAATAGTTACTATTATATTTCCTATTTAAAGATAACCGTTTATTGTCCATGCTATAATTGTATTGAATGAAAACATAGATACATGTGTGGATAAATGGACACAACAATGTCCCTAGCAAGCCTCTAGTTGGCTAGCCAGTTGATCAAGGATAGTCAAGGTTTTCTGACTATGTGCAAAGTGTTGTTGCTTGATAACTGGATCACATCATTAGGGGAATCATGTGATGGACTAGACACAAACTATGAACGTAGCATATTGATCGTGTCATTTTATTGCTATTGTTTTCTGCGTGTCAAGTATTTGTTCCTATGACCATGAGAACATATAACCCACTGGCACCGGAGGGATGCCTTGTGTGTATCAAACATCACAATGTAACTGGGTGACTATAAAGTTTCTCTACAGGTATCTCCGAAGGTGTCCGTTGGGTTAGTATGGATCAGGACCGGGATTTGTCAATCCGTGTGACACAGAGGTATCTTGGGGCCCTCTCGGTAATACAATATCACACACAAGCCTTGCAAGCAATGTGACTAAGTGTAAGTCACGGGATCTTGTATTACGGAACGAGAAAAGAGACTTGCCGGTAACGAGATTGAAATAGGTATGCGGATACCGACGATCGAATCTCGGGCAAGTAACATACCGAAGGACAAAGGGAATGCCATACGGGATTGCCTGAATCCCTGACACTGAGGTTCAACCGATAAGTTATTCGGAGAATATGTAGGATCCAATATGGGCATCTAGATCCCGCTATTGGATATTGACCGAGGAGTACCTCGGGGCATGTCTGCATAGTTCTCGAACCCGCAGGGTCTGCACACTTAAGGTTCGACGATATTTTAGTATAGTTGAGTTATATGTGTGGTTACCGAATGTTGTTCGGAGTCCCGGATGAGATCAGGGACGTCACGAGGGTTTTCGGAATGGTCCGGAGACGAAGATTGATATATAGGATGACCTCATTTGATTACCGAAAAGTTTTCGGGCATTACCGGGAATGTACACGGAGTGACGAATGGGTTCCGGATGTTCACCGGGGGGGGCCAGCCCACCCGGGGGAAGCCCATAGGCCTCAGGGGTGCCGCACCAGCCCTTAGTGGGCTGGTGGGACAGCCCAAGAGGCCCTATGGGCAGGAGAGAAGAAATCAAAGGAAAAAAGAGGTGGGAAGGAAGGGAAGGACTCCACCTTCCAATCCTAGTTGGACTAGGATTGGAGGTTGACTCCTCCATCTCCTTGGCCGGCGGGCTCTTGGGGTCTTGGACCCCAAGGAAAGTCTCCCCACCCCTCCTCCTATATATAGTGAAGGTCTAGGGCTGATTTGAGACAACTTTGC
Source organism: Hordeum vulgare subsp. vulgare (assembly GCF_904849725.1). NCBI lineage: Eukaryota > Viridiplantae > Streptophyta > Magnoliopsida > Poales > Poaceae > Hordeum > Hordeum vulgare. The sequence goes on along the minus strand of NC_058520.1, from coordinate 419,460,392 downwards.
CATGGCAGCCCGACCACAAAACATCACGGTTTTCCCTCTAGATCGTATTTCTGCGGAGCTCGGGCGGAGCCCTACAAGAGTAGATCCTTCACCACCACCGGAGCACCGTCACGCTGCCGGAGAACTCATCTACTTCTCCATCTTGCTTGCTGGATCAAGAAGGCCGAGATCATCGTCGAGCTGTACGTGTGCTGAACGGGGAGGTGCCGTACGTTCGGCACTAGATCGGAGCGGATCGTGGGACGGATCGCGGGACGGTTCGCGTGGCGGATCGAGGGACGTGAGGACGTTCCACTACATCAACCGTGTTTCTAAATGCTTCCTGTTGTGTGATCTACAAGGGCACGTAGATCCAAATCTCCTCTTGTAGATGGACATCACCATGATAGGTCTTCGTGTGCGTAGGAAATTTTTTGTTTCCCTTGCGACGTTCCTCAACAGTGGCATCATGAGCTAGGTTCATCCGTAGATGTTATCTCGAGTAGAACACAAAGGGTTTTGTGGACGGTGATGTTTGATATGCTGCCCTCCTTAGTGTTTTCTCGATTCAGCGGTATTGTTGGATTGAAGCGGCCCGGACCGACATTATTCGTACTCTTATGAAAGACTGGTTTCATCGTTTGACATGCAACCTCGTTGCATAAGGATGACTGGCGGGTGTCTGTTTCTTCAACTTTTGTTGAATTGGTTTTGACCGAGGCGGTCCTTGGAGAGGTTAAATAGCAATTTGCACATCTCCGTTGTGGTTTTTGCATAAGTAAGATGCGATCTATTAGATACCTATAGCAACCACGTAAAACATGCAACAACAATTAGAGGACGTCTAACATGTTTTTGTAGGGTATGCTTGTGATATGATATGGCCAATGACGTGATATGATATATTGGATGTATGAGATGATCATGTTGTAATAGTTAATATCGACTTGCACGTCGATGGTACGGCAACCGGCAGGAGCCATAGGGTTGTCTTTAAACTAACGTTTGTGCTTGCAGATGCGTTTACTATATTTCTAGGACGTAGCTTTAGTAGTAATAGCATGAGTAGCATGACAACCCCGATGGCGACACGTTGATGGAGATCATGGTGTGGCGCCGGTGACAAGAAGATCGTGCCGGTGCTTTGGTGATGGAGATCAAGAAGCACATGATGATGGCCATATCATGTCACTTATGAATTGCATGTGATGTTAATCCTTTTATGCACCTTATTTTGCTTAGAACGACGATACCATTATGAGGTGATCTCTCACTAAAATTTCAAGACGAAATTGTGTTCTCCCCGACTGTGCACCGTTGCTACAGTTCGTCGTTTCGAGACACCACGTGATGATCGGGTGTGATAGACTCAACGTTCACATACAACGGGTGCAAAATAGTTGCACACGCGGAACACTCGAGTTAAGCTTGACGAGCCTAGCATGTGCAGACATGGCCTCGGAACACATGAGATCGAAAGGTCGATCATGAATCATATAGTTGATGTGATTAGCATAGGGATGCTTACCACTGAAACTATCCTCAACTCACGTGATGATCAGACTTGAGCTAGTTGAATTGGATCATGAACCACTCAAATGACTAGAGAGATGTACTTTTTGAGTGGGAGTTTAGCAAGTAATTTGATTAGTTAAACTCTAATTATCTTGAACATAGTCTAAGTGCACTTTGAAAATATTTGTGTTGTAGATCAATGGCTGATACGTCCATTTTGCATCATGCTTTCATGTTGATATTCATCGCTTTATGTGCTGTTATTATACTTTGTGGAACCTTACTTATGCCTTTTCTCTCTTATTTTGCAAGGTTTATTTGAAGAGGGAGAATACCAGCAGCTGGAATTCTGGACTAGAAAAGGAGCAAGTCTGAGTGCTCTATTCTGCGCAACTCCAAATGCCCTGAAAATCAACGTGGATTTTTTTTGGATTTTATAAAAAATACTGGGCGAAAGAAGTGTCACAGGGGAGAAACCAGGGGCCCACAATCCTGCTTGCCGTGGCCTACCTCCCTGGCCGCCGCAACAGGGTTAGTGGGCACCCTGGCGGCCCACTGGCCCTCCTCTTTTTCTATATGAAGGGTTTCGTTCCAGAAAAAATCATTGGGGAGCTTTTTCGTGGTTTCGCCGCCGCCACGAGGCGGAACTTGAGCAGATCCAATCTAGAGCTCCGGCAGGACGATCCTGCCGGGGAAACTTCCCTCGCGGAGGGAAATCGTCACCTTCGTCATCACCAACACTCCTCCCGTCGGAGGGGAGGCATCTTCATAAACATCTTCATCATCAACATCTCCTCTCCAATCCCTAGTTCATCTCTTGTAACCAATCTTCGTCTCGCGACTCCGATTGGTACTTGTAAGGTTGCTAGTAGTGTTGATTACTATTTGTGGTTGATGCTAGTTGGATTACTTGGTGGAAGAGTCTATGTTCAAATCCTTGATGCTATTCATTACACCTCTGATTATGATTATGATTATGCTTTGTAAGTAGTTACTTTTGTTCCTGAGGACATGGATAAGTCATGCTAATAATAGTCATGTGAATTTGATATTCGTTCGGTATTTTGATATGTTGTATGTTGTCTTTTCCTCTAGTGGTGTTATGTGAATGTCGACTACATAACACTTCACCATATTTGGGCCTAGAGGAAGGCATTGGGGAGTAGTAAGTAGATGATGGGTTGCTGGAGTGACAGAAGCTTAAACCCCAGTCTATGCGTTGCTTCATAAGGGGCTGATTTGGATCCACTAGTTTAATGCTATGGTTAGACGTTGTCTTAATTCTTCTTTCGTAGTTGCGGATGCTTGTGAGAGGATTAATCATAAGTGGGATGCTTGTCCAAGTAAGGGAAGTACCCAAGCACCGGTCCACCCACATATCAAACTATCAAAGTAACGAACGCGAATCATATGAACATGATGAAAATAGCATGATAGAAATTCCCGTGTGTCCTCGGGAGCGCTTTTCCTCTTATAAGACTTTGTTCAGGCTTGTCCCTTGCTACAAAAGGGATTGGGCCACTTGCTGCACCGTTGCTACTACTTGTTACTTGCTACGTTTCGCTTGCTACGTTTCACCGCACTACACCATCACTTGTTACCGCTACTTTCAGTGCCTGCAGTTATTACCTTGCTGAAAACCGTTTATCAGAGCCTTCTCCTCCTCGTTGGGTTCGACACTCTTACTTATCGAATGGACTATGATTGATCCCGTATACTTGTGGGTCGTCAAGACTCTTTTCTGGCGCCGTTGTCGGGGAGGGAGCGCCTTTGGTAAGTGGAATTTGGTAAGGAAACATTTATATACTGTGCTGAAATTTATTGTCACTTGTCACTATGGAAACTATTCCTTTGAGGAGTTTGTTCGGGGTATCTTCACCATGAACGGAAGCACGAGGAGTTGTTCCTCAACCTGAGGTACCTACTGAAAATGTATTTTATGAGATCCCTTCGGGTATGCTTGAGAAACTGGTGGCTAATCCTTTTACAGGAGATGGATCTTCACATCCAGACTTGCATCTAATCTATGTAGATGAAGTTTGTGGTTTATTTTAGCTTGTAGGTTTGCCCGAGGATGAGGTAAAGAAGAAAGTCTTTCCTTTATCTTTGAAGGATAAGGCGTTGACATGGTATAGGCTATGTGATGATACTGGATCATGGGACTACAATCGGTTGAAATTGGAATTTCATCAAAAGTTTTATCCTTTGCATTTTGTACATCGTGATCGGAATTATATTTATAACTTTTGGCCTCGTGAAAGGGAAAGCATATCTCAAGCTTGGGGAGGCTTAAATCAATGCTATATTCATGCCCCAATCATGAGCTCTCGAGAGATATTATCACTCAAAACTTTTATGCTCGACTTTCTCATGAAGATCGTACCATGCTTGACACTTCTTGTACCGATTCTTTTATGAAGAAGGATATTGACCACAAGTGTAATTTATTGGAAAGAATCAAACGTAACTCTGAACATTGGGAGATGGAGGAAGGTCAGGAGTTAGGTATGAATTTCCAGTTTGATTGCGTTAAATCTTTTGTTGAAACAAACACTTGACTCTGAGATAGTAGCTTCTCTATGTGAATATTTTGCTGCTCATGTTAATCTTCCCAAAGAGAAGTGGTTTAAATACCATCCTCCTGTAGAAAGCAACATAGCCAAAACCAATCTAGTTGAGGAGAAGGTCATTGATTTTAGTGATCCTGTTGTTCCTTGTGCCTACGGTAAGAAACCACCTTACCCTGCTAGGATAAAGGATTATTCTAAAGCTCCAACTGTGATACGTAGGGGTTACATTAGACCACTTGCACCCCTTGAGGAAATTAGAGTCGAACCTAGTGTTGCTATTATCAAAGATCTCTTAGACGAAGACATAGACGGGCATGTTATCAAATTCGGTGAGGACTCCACTAGAATTGCTAAACCTCACGCGAAAGACAAATACAGACATGTAGTTGGCCTGCCCGTTGTTTATGTCAAGATAGGAGACCACTGTTACCATGGTTTATGTGACATGGGTGCTAGTGTTAGTGCAATACCCCGTTCCCTATATGATGAAATCAAAGATGATATTGCACCTGCTGAGTTAGAACCCATTGATGTCACTATTACGCTAGCTAATAGAGACACTATTTTCCCTCTGGGAATTGTGAGAGACGTAGAAGTCCTGTGTGGTAAGACGAAGTATCCTACTGATTTCCTCGTCCTTGGTACTACACAAGATAGCTTTTGTCCCATCATATTTGGTAGACCCTTTCTCAACACTGTCAATGCTCACATTGATTGCATTAAACAGACTGTCACTGTTAGTTTCGAGGGTGTGTCTCATGAATTTAACTTCTCCAAGTTTGGAAGACAACCTCATGAAAAGGAGTCGTCTGGTAGGGATGAAATCATTGCTCTTACCTCTATTGCCGTACCTCCTGCGGATCCTTTAGAGCAATATCTGCTTGAACATGAAAATGATATGCATATGGAAGAAAGAGATGAGATAGATAAAATTGTCTTAGAACAATATCCTATTCTCAAGAATAATCTGCGTGTTGAACTGCTTGGGGATCCTCCCCCACCAAAGGGTGATCCTGTGTTCCAGCTGAAACAGTTACCAGATACTCTTAAGTATGCTTATCTTGATGAGAAGGAGATATATCATGTTATTATTAGTGCTCACCTCTTGAATCACAAAGAGAAGAAGTTACTAAAAACTTTGAGGAAGCACCGTGAAGCTATTGGATATACAATTGATGATCTTAAGGGTATTAGTCCCACTCTATGTCAGCACAAGATTAAAACCGATCCTGATTCTAAGCCAGTTGCTGATCATCAAAGGAGATTAAATCCTAGGATGAAAGAGGTCGTGAGAAAAGAAATATTAAAGATTCTGGAAGCAGGAATCATTTTATCATGTTGCTCATAGTGATTGGGTAAGTCCAGTACATTGCGTACCTAAGAAGGGAGGTATCACCGTCGTTCCTAATGATAAGAATGAATTAATCCCACAAAGGATTATTACAGGCTATAGGATGGTGATAGACTTCCGGAAACTGAACAAGGCAACTAGGAAAGACCATTATCCTTTGCCGTTTGTTGACCAGATGCTAGAAAGGCTATCCAAACACACACACTTCTGCTTTCTAGATGGTTATTTAGGTTTCTCGCAAATACCAGTTGCACAATCTGATCAAGAGAAAACCACCTTCACATGCCCCTTCGGTACCTTCGCTTATAGACGCATGCCTTTTGGCTTGTGCAATGCACGGGCCACCTTTCAAAGATGTATGATGGTTATATTCTCTGACTTTTGTGAAAAGATTGCTGAGGTTTTCATGGATGATTTCTCCGTCTACGGTTCTTCCTTTGACGATTGCCTCAGCAACCTTGATCGAGTCTTACAAAGATGCAAAGATACCAACCTCGTCTTGAACTGGGAGAAGTGCCACTTCATGGTTAATGAAGGCATCGTCTTAGGACACAAAATCTCCGAGAGAGGCATTGCATTTGATAAGGCTAAGGTTGATGCAATTGAGAAAATGCCCTGCCCCACAGATATCAGAGGTATACGAAGTTTCCTAGGTCACGCTGGTTTCTATAGAAGGTTCATTAAAGACTTCTCTAAGATTTCTAGGCCTCTTACCAACCTCTTGTAGAAGGATGTTCCTATTGTTTTCGATGAGGATTGTGAGGAAGCTTTCGAAATACTTAAGAAGGCCTTGATAACCGCACCTATTGTTCAACCACCTGATTGGAACTTGCCCTTTGAAATCATGTGGGATGCTAGTGATTATGCTGTTGGTGCTGTTCTAGGACAAAGAGTTGACAAGAAGTTGAATGTCATTCACTACGCTAGTAAAACTCTAGACAGTGCCCAAAGAAACTATGCCACTACGGAGAAGGAGTTTTTAGCAGTCGTGTTTGCATGTGAAAAGTTCAAATCCTATATAGTTGACTCCAAAGTCACTATTCACTCTGATCATGCTGCTATTAAGTACCTTATGGAGAAGAAGGACGCTAAGCCTAGGCTAATCAGATGGGTTCTCCTACTACAGGAATTTGATTTGCACGTCGTTGACCGAAAAGGTGCTGATAACCCTGTGGCAGATAACTTATCTAGGTTGGAGAATGTCCTTGATGACAGCTTTCCTGATGAGCAATTGAATGTCATCCGCACTTCACATAGTGCACCGTGGTATGCTGATTATGCAAACTATATCGTAGCCAAATACATACCACCCAGTTTCACCTACCAGCAAAAGAAGAAATTCTTCTTTGATTTGAGACACTACTTTTGGGATGATCCTCACCTTTATAAGGAAGGAGTAGATGGTGTTATCAGACGTTGTGTGCCTGAACATGAACAGGGACAGATCCTGCAGAAGTGTCATTCCGAGGCATACGGACGACACCATGCTGGAGACAGAACTGCTCATAAGGTATTGCAATCAGGTTTCTATTGGCCCACTCTCTTCAAGGATGCCCGTAAGTTTGTCTTGTCGTGTGACGAATGTCAAAGAATAGGGAACATCAGTAAGCGTCAGGAAATGCCTATGAACTATTCACTTGTCATTGAACCATTTGATGTCTGGGGCTTTGATTATATGGGACCCTTCCCGAGCTCCAATGTGTACACTCACATCTTAGTTGCTGTGGACTACGTCACTAAGTGGGTAGAAGCTATCCCCACTAAAAATGATGATCACCACACCTCTATCAAGATGCTTAAAGAAGTCATTTTCCCAAGATTTGGAGTACCTAGATATCTGATGACTGATGGCGGTTCACACTTCATTCATGGTGTTTTCCGCAAGATGCTCGCTAAGTACGATGTCAACCATAGAGTTGCATCTCCTTATCATCCTCAGTCTAGTGGTCAAGTGGAGTTGAGCAATAGGGAGATCAAATTGATCTTACAAAAGACCGTCAATAGATCTCGGAAGAATTGGTCTAGCAAACTTGATGATGCACTATGGGCTTATAGGACTGCTTATAAGAATCCCATGGGCATGTCACCGTACAAAATGGTTTACGGTAAGGCCTGTCATTTACCTCTTGAGCTTGAACACAAAGCTTATTGGGCAATCAAAGAGCTCAACTTCGATTTCAAACTTGCCGGTGAGAAGCGGTTGTTTGATATCAGCTCATTAGATGAATGGAGGGCCCGGGCATATGAGAATGCCAAGTTGTTCAAGGAAAAGGTTAAGATATGGAACGATAAAATAATACAAAAACGAGAGTTCAATGTAGGTGACTATGTCCTACTATACAATTCTCGTTTGAGATTCTTCGCAGGCAAGCTCCTCTCTAAATGGGAAGGTCCCTACGTTGTCGAGGAAGTATATCGTTCCGGTGCCATCAAAATCAATAACACGGAAGGAAATTTTCCTAGAGTGGTAAATGGGCAAATAATCAAGCATTATATCTCTGGTACTCCCATAAATGTTGAGACCAATATCATAACTCCAGAGGAGTACATAAGGGATGTTTATCAGCCTGTTTGAGACCCTGAAAACCAAGAGGTATCTGTTTCGGTAAGTAATGGGACTCCGAAACTTTTCCAATAGGAATTTTTCTCCGTTTTGGAATTTATGGAAAATTAGAAAAATAAAAAGCTGTCTGGAGAGCGCATGAGGCGACCACAAGCTTGGTTGCCGCGGCCTCCCCCCTGGCCGCGGCAACAGGGCTTGTGGGTAGCTCGTGTGCCTCCCGGACTCCGTTTTCTTGCAGAGCACTCCTTCTGGTCCAGAAAAAATCATTATATATACGCCCGAGGGTTTCGATCTCTGTATCGTGCAGTTTTCCTCTGTTTTCGTTTCGAGCTTGTTTCTGTCGCAGATCTAGACCATCATGACTTCCCCAAAAGCTCCTAAGGACAGGATCTTCGAGAAGGTCATCAATCCCTACCTCATGGAAGTGCTGAAACACCCTCAATCTATTAAGATGAGTGAGGGGATGTTGCACATCCGTGATGTTGAGGGGCCTAAGAAGACCGGAAGCGTGGAGACGAGGCTCGAAGCAATGGAGCAACAAGTCTTCAAGTGCCAAGGGATGGTGGAGCGTGGACTCAACGCCAACCACATGATGATCACAGAGTTCACCAGCAAGCACAACATGGATGCCATTGATATTGGGAAGCACCTCTCCAGGCTCTATGACAGGGTTGATCAACTCAAAGGCCAGATCTATGACCTGTAGAACCAAAACTGTGAGTATGAGTATAGATTTAAATCAATACGGTTGGCTGCAGATTTGAGGATTCCGGCGACTCGTTCATCCTGCCATGATGGAGCACCTATGCCTTGGAAGACGGAGGATCAAACTCATGTTGCAACACCACCACCATCACCACCAAAGGAAGACAACTAAGCATTGGTATGGGCTATCCCCTTGGCTTTTCCCAAGCTTGGGGGAGTTGCCCTGGTATCATATCACCTTTTTATCTTTTGCTTTTACCTTTGTTTTAGTTCTTTCCTTTTCAGCTTTTATTTCTTCTCTTAGTGGAATAAGTCCTTAGTGTTTTAGTTTGAGTCTTTTACTTTTATCTCTCCCACGATGTATTCGAGCTTGCGAGCTATATAATAAAGAGTATCTTAGTCAAGGGCTTTGTTTTGTGCCGTGATCAAAAGTATGAAAAGAACGATAGCATGAAAGATCATGAGATGATCTTATGGAAAGTGATAGCTTCACTTATAACAAGTATGATGATTGAAACTTGTTGAGAGTAGACCAACATAAACCTCAGTCATTGTTGCAATTAATAAGAAGTAATAAGGAAAGAGAGGTTCACATATAAATTTATCATCTTAGACACTTTCTATAATTGCGAGCACTCACCAAACTATTACATGCTTAAAAGTAGATGTTGGACAAGGAAGACAACATAATGAATTGTGTTTGCTTGGTTCCAAACAATGTTATATGATTAGAGATCCCTTAGCATGTGACGATTGCTTCCACCTCATATTAGCCAAAATTCCCGCACCAAGTAGAGATAGTACTTGTGCATCCATAAACCTTCAACCCAGTTTTGCCATGAGTGTCCACCATACCTACCTATGGATTGAATAAGATCCCTCAAGTAAGTTGTCATTGGTGCAAGCAATAAAAATTGCTCTCTAATATGTATGATCTATTATTGTGTGGAAAATAAGCTTTGTACGAACCTGTGTTGAGGAAGACATAAAAGCGGCAGACTGCATAATAAAGTTCTTTATCATAGGAGGCAATATAAAGTGACGTTCCTCCGCACTGAGAGGACACGCATCCAAACCTCAAAAGCGCATGACAACCTCTGCTTCCCTCTGCGAAGGGCCTATCTTGTACCTTCGCCAATTCCTTATTTATCCTTTTTCTTGGTGAACGTCATATGCTCAGGAAAGATCTATATTCATATATCAACTTGGAGCTGAGTACTTATGCTTTATTATTGTTGACTTTACCCTTGAGGTAAATGGTTGGGAGGCAAACTATAAGCCCCTATGTTTCTCTGTGTCCAACTGAAACTTCGATATCATGAGTACCACGTGAGTTGTAACAATTGTGGAAAACAAAAGAGATGATTGAGTATGTGGATTTGCTTTGCAAGCTCTTATTTGACTCTTTCTGATATTTTGATAAATTGCAATTGCTTAAATGACTTTGGACGGTTGTCGGCCACTTCTCGGTAAGGTTTTTGTATACTTTGCTTTGTGAAGGAATTGTTACTTTCCCATAAGAATCTCTATGATGCATTGTTGTTCTATGTGTGATCATGATGCCCTCATGTCCATATTTTGTTTTATCGACACCTTCATCCCTAAACATGTGGACATGTTTTGGGTCTTGGTTTTCGCTTGAGGACAAGCGAGGTCTAAGCTTGGGGGAGTTGATACGTCCATTTTGCATCATGCTTTCATGTTGATATTTATCGCTTTATGGGCTGTTATTATACTTTGTGGAACCTTCATCACCAACACTCCTCTCGTCGGAGGGGAGGCATCTTCATCAACATCTTCATCAGTGCCATCTCCTCTCCAATCCCTAGTTCATCTCTTGTAACCAATCTCCGTCTCGCGACTCCGATTGGTACTTGTAAGGTTGCTAGTAGTGTTGATTACTATTTGTAGTTGACGCTAGTTGGTTTACTTGGTGGAAGAGTTTATGTTCAGATCCTTGATGCTATTTATTACACCTCTGATCATGATTATGATTATGCTTTGTGAGTAGTTACTTTTGTTCCTCAGGACATGGGATAAGTCATGCTAATAATAGTCAAGTGAATTTGATATTCGTTCAGTATTTTGATATGTTGTATGTTGTCTTTTCTTCTAGTGGTGTTATTTGAATGTCGACTACATAACACTTAACCATATTTGGGCCTAGAGGAAGGCATTGGGGAGTAGTAAGTAGATGATGGGTTGCTGGAGTGACACAAGCTTAAACCCCAGTCTATGCGTTGCTTCGTAAGGAGCTGATTTGGACCCACTAGTTTAATGCTATGGTTAGACGTCGTCTTAATTCTTCTTTCATAGTTGCGGATGCTTGCGAGAGGGGTTAATCATAAGTGGGATGCTTGTCCAAATAAGGGCAGTACCCAAGCGCTGGTCCACCCACATATCAAACTATCAAAGTAACGAACGTGAATCATATGAACATGATGAAAATAGCATGACAGAAATTCCCGTGTGTCCTCGGGAGCGCTTTTCCTCTTATAAGACTTTGTTCAAGCTTGTACCTTGCTACAAAAGGGATTGGACCACTTGCTGCACCGTTGCTACTACTTGTTACTTGCTACTTTTCGCTTGCTACGTTTCACCGCACTACACCATCACTTGTTACCGCTACTTTGAGTGCTTGCGGTTATTACCTTGTTGAAAACCGTTTATCAGAGCCTTCTCCTCCTCGTTGGGTTCGACACTCTTACTTATCAAAAGGACTACGATTGATCCCCTATACTTGTGGGTCATCAATGGCTCACGCGACAGTCACCCTGAATTTTAATACGTTCCTAGAGAAAGCTAAGTTGAAAGATGATGGAAGCAACTTTGTGACTAGGCTCGTAATATAAGTTGCTCCTGCAAGCTGGGAAGAAGGATTATGTCCTTAATGCTGCGCTAGGAGATGAACCACCCGCCACGCCTCGCCAAGATGTTAAGAACGCTTGGTTAACTCGCAAGGAGGACTACTCAGTAGTTCAATGTGCAGTCTTGTATGGCTTAGAGCCGGGACTTCAACGTTGCTTTGAGCGTCATGGAGCATATGAGATATTTGAGGAGTTGAAGTTTATCTTTTATAAGAACGCCCGGATCAAAAGGTATGAGACCTCCGATAAATTCTATGCTTGCAAGATGGAGGAGAATTCGTCTGTCAGTGAACATGTGCTCAAAATGTCTGGGTACTCAAACCGTCTAGCTGATCTGGGGATTGAACTCCCGCAAGAGGCCATCACTGACAGAATTCTTCAATCACTGCCACCAAGATATAAGGGCTTCGTGTTGAACTATAAAATGCAAGGGATGAAGAAGTCACCCGGCGAGTTATTCGCGATGCTGAAAGTCGCAGAGTCAGAACTCCGTAAAGAGCATCAAGTGTTGATGGTGAATAAGACCACTAGTTTCAAGAGAAACGACAAACGAAAGAAGGGTAATTTAAAGAAGAGCGCAAGCCTGTTGCCAATCCGACGAAGAAACCCAAAGCTGGACCTAAGCCTGAAACAGAGTGCTATTATTGCAAGGGTATGGATCACTGGAAGCGCAACTGCCCCAAGTATCTCGCAGATAAGAAGGCGGCCAAAGAAAAATCAGGTATATTCGATATACATGTTATTGATGTGTACTTAACCAGCTCTCATAGTAGTGCCTGGGTATTCGATACCAGTTCTGTTGCTCATATTTGCAACTCGAAACAGGAACTGTGGAATAAGCGAAGGCTGGCAAAGGATGAAGTGACGATGCGCGTGGGAAATGGTTCCAAGGTTGATGCAATCACCGTCGGCACAGTTTCACTTCACTTACCATCAGGATTAGTTATGAACTTAAATAAATGTTATTTAGTGCGTGCATTAAGCATGAACATTATATCTGGATCTTGTTTATTGCAAGACGGTTACTCGTTTAAGTCAGAGAATAATGGTTGTTCTATTTCTATGAGTAATATCTTTTATGGTCATGCACCCAATGTGAGAGGTTTGTTCATATTGAATCTTGATAGTGATAATACACATATACATAACATTGAGACCAAAAGTGTTAGAGTTAACGATGATAGCACCATGTTTTTATGGCACTGCCGCTTAGGCCATATTGGTGTAAAGCGCATGAAGAAACTCCATACCGATGGACTTTTGGAGTCACTTGACTTCGATTCACTTGACATGTGTGAACCATGCCTCATGGGCAGGATGACTAAAACTCTGTTCTCCGGAACAATGGAGCGTGCAAGTAACTTGTTGGAAATCATACATACCGATGTGTGTGGTCCGATGAGTGTGGAGGCATGCGGCGGATATCGTTATTTTCTCAGCTTCACTGACGATTTGAGTAGATATGGTTATGTCTACTTGATGAAGCACAAGTCTGAGACGTTTGAAAAGTTCAAACAATTTCAGAGTGAAGTCGAAAATCATCGTAACAAGAACATCAAGTTCCTATGGTCTGATCGTGGGGGTGAATATCTGAGTTTCGAGTTTGGTGCTCACTTAAGACAATGTGGAATTGTTTCACAGTTGACACCGCCTGGAACACCACAACGTAATGGTGTGTCCGAACGTCGTAATCATACTTTATTAGAGATGGTGCGATCTATGATGTCTCTTACTGATCTGCCGTTATCATTTTGGGGCTATGCATTAGAAACAGCTGGATTCACTTTAAATAGGGCACCATCAAAATCCATTGAGACGACACCATACGAACTGTGGTATGGCAAAATACCAAAGTTGTAGTTTCTTAAAGTTTGGGGATGTGACGCTTATGTCAAAAAGCTTCAGCCTGAAAAGCTGGAACCCAAAGCGGAAAAGTGCGTCTTCATAGGTTACCCAAAGGAGACAGTTGGGTATACCTTCTATCTCAAATCCGAGGGCAAAGTGTTTGTTGCTAAAAACGGAGCTTTTCTTGAGAAGGAGTTTCTCAAGAAAGAATTGAGTGGGAGGAAGATAGAACTTGATGAGGTTGTCAAACATCTAATTCCTCTTGATGGTGGCACAGGGAAAGGGGAAACCCGTGTTGCTGCGGCACCTGTTGAGGAACAAGTTGATGATGATGATCATGAAACTTCGGATCAAGTTACTGTCGGACCACGCAGGTCGACAAGATCACGTACTGCTCCCGAGTGGTGTGGTAATCATGTCTTGACGATTATGTTGTTGGACAACAATGAACCTGCGAATTATGAAGAAGCAATGGTGGGCCCAGATTCCAACAAATGATTGGAGGCCATGAAGTACGAGATAGGATCCATGTACGAGAACATAGTGTGGATTTTAGAAGTACTACCTGAAGGCCGCAAGGCTATTCAGAACAAATGGATCTATAAGAAGAAGACAGACGCAGACGGTAATGTGACCGTTTATAAAGCTCGACTTGTGGCAAAGGGTTTTTCACAAGTTCAAGGAACTGACTACGATGAGACTTTCTCACCGGTAGTGATGCTTAAGTCTGTCTGAATCATGTTAGCAATAGCTGCCTTTTATGATTATGAAATGTGGCAGATGGATGTCAAAATGGCGTTCCTTAACGGTTTTCTTAAGGAAGAGTTGTATATGATGCAACCCTAAGGTTTTGTCGATCCTAAGAATGCTAACAAAGTATGAAAGCTCCAGCGATCCATTTATGGACTGGTGCAAGCATCTCGGAGTTGGTATAAACGCTTTGATGAGCTGATCAAAGCATTTGGGTTTATACAAGTGGTTGGAGAATCTTGTATTTACAAGAAAGTGAGTGGGAGCTCTGTGGCGTTTCTACTATTATATCTGGACGACATATTGCTGATTGTAAACAACGTGGAGCTTTTGGAGAGCATACAAGGTTACTTGAATAAAATTTTATCTATGAAGGACCTAGGAGATGCTACTTACATTCTAGGCATTAAGATCTATAGGGTTAGATCGAAACGCCTGATAGGACTTTCACAAAGCACATACATTGATAAAGTTTTGAAGAAGTTCAAAATGGATCAGTCCAAGAAAGGGTTCTTGCCAGTATTACAAGGTATAAAATTGAGTAAGACTCGGTGCCCAGCAACTGAGGAAGATAGAAAGACAATGAGTTCCGTCCCCTACGCTTCAGCCATAGGTTCTATCATGTATGCAATGTTGTGCACTAGACTAGACGTTAGCTTGGCCATAAGTATGGCAGGCAAGTTTCAGAGTAATCCAGGAGTGGATCACTGGACGACGGTCAAGAATATTCTGAAGTACCTGAAAAAGACTAAGGAAATGTTTCTCATGTATGGAGGTGACAAGGAGCTCGTCGTAAAAGGTTACGTCGACGCAAGTTTTGACACCGACCCGGATGAATCTAAGTCTCAAACCGGATACGTATTTATTCTTAATTGGGGTGCGGTAAGCTGGTGCAGTTCCAAGCAGAGCGTCGTAGCAGATTCTACATGTGAAGTGGAGTACATGGCTGCCTCGGAGGCCGCTAAAGAGGGTGTCTGGATGAAGAAGTTCATGACAGATCTTGTAGTTGTGCCAAGTGCACTGGATCCATTGACTCTGTTATGTGACAACATTGGTGCCATTGCCTTAGCAAAGGAACCAAGGTTTCACAAGAAGACCAGACACATCAAACGACGCTTCAACCTCATCCGCGACTACGTCGAAGGAGAGGACGTGAATATTTGCAAAGTGCACACGGATTTGAATGTAGCAGACCCGCTGACTAAGCATCTTCCAAGGGCAAAACATGATCAACACCAGAACTGTATGGGTGTTCGATTTATTACAATGTAAATCGCATGGCGATGTGAGAACTAGATTATTGACTCTAGTGCAAGTGGGAGACTGTTGGAAATATGCTCTAGAGGCAATGATAAATAGTTATTATTATATTTCCTGTTTAAAGATAATCGTGTATTATCCATACTATAATTGTATTGAATGAAAACATAGATACATGTGTGGATAAATGGACACAACAATGTCCCTAGCAAGCCTCTAGTTGGCTAGCCAGTTGATCAAGGATAGTCAAGGTTTTCTGACTATGTGCAAAGTGTTGTTGTTTGATAACTGGATCACATCATTAGGGGGAATCATGTGATGGACTAGACTCAAACTATGAACGTAGCATATTGATCGTGTCATTTTATTGCTATTGTTTTCTGCGTGTCAAGTATTTGTTCCTATGACCATGAGATCATATAGCCCACTGGCACCGGAGGGACGCCTTGTGTGTATCAAACGTCACAACATAACTGGGTGACTATAAAGGTGCTCTACAGGTATCTCCGAAGGTGTTCGTTGGGTTAGTATGGATCAAGACTGGGATTTGTCACTCCGTGTGATGGAGAGGTATCTCGGGGCCCTCTCGGTAATACAACATCACACACAAGCCTTGCAAGCAATGTGACTAAGTGTAAGTCACGGGATCTTGTATTACGGAACGAGAAAAGAGACTTGCCGGTAACGAGATTGAAATAGGTATGCGGATACCGACGATCGAATCTCGAGCAAGTAACATACCGAAGGACAAAGGGAATGACATACGGGATTGCCTGAATCCTTGACTCAGGTTCAACCGAAAATGTATTCGGAGAATATGTAGGATGCAATATGGGCATCCAGGTCCCGCTATTGGATATTGACCGAGGAGTACCTCGGGGCATGTGTGCATAGTTCTCGAACCCACAGGGTCTGCACACTTAAGGTTCGGCGATGTTTTAGTATAGTTGAGTTATATGTGTGGTTACCAAATGTTGTTCGGAGTCCCGTATGAGATCACGAACGTCACGAGGGTTTCCAGAATGGTCCAGAGACAAAGATTGATATATAGGATGACCTCATTTGATTACCGGAAAGTTTTCGGGCATTACCGGGAATGTACCGGGAGTGACGAATGGGTTCCCGATGTTTACCGGGGGGGGGGGGGGCAGCCCACCCGGGGGAAGCCCATAGGCCTTAGGGGTGCCGCACCATCCCTTAGTGGTCTGGTGGGACAGCCCAAGACGCCCTATGCGCAGGAGAGAAGAAATCAAAGGAAAAAAGAAAAAAAAAAGGTGGGAAGGAAGGGAAGGACTCCACCTTCCAATCCTAGTTGGACTAGGATTGGAGGTGGACTCATCCACCTCCTTGGCCGGCGGGATCTTGGGGTCTTGGACCCTAAGGCAAGTCTCCCCACCCCTCCTCCTATATATAGTGAAGGTCTAGGGCTGATTTGAGACAACTTTGCCACGGCAACCCGACCACAAAACATCACGGTTTTCCCTCTAGATCGTATTTCTGCGGAGCTCGGGCGGAGCCCTGCAGTAGTAGATCCTTCACCACCACCAAAGCGTCGTCACTCTGCCGGAGAACTCATCTACTTCTCCGTCTTGCTTGCTGGATCAAGAAGGCCGAGATCATCGTCGAGTTGTACGTGTGCTGAATGCGGAGGTGCCGTCCGTTTGGCACTAGATCGGAGCGGATCACGGGACGGTTCGTGGGACGGTTCGCGGGGCGGATCGAGGGACGTGAGGTCGTTCCACTACATCAACCGCGTTTCTTAATGCTTCCTGTTGTGCGATCTACAAGGGTACGTAGATCCAAATCTCCTCTCGTAGATGGACATCACCATGATAGGTCTTCGTGTGCGTAGGAAAACTTTTGTTTCCCTTGCGACGTTCCCGAACACCCCTACCCTAGATCTGCCTGTTTTGACATCGCCATTGGTGCTTTCATTGAGAGTTCCATTGTGGGATCGCCGAAAGTTTCGATGACTCACTTAATCGTCAGCGACAGAATCAGCAACGAAGACATCTTTGTCCCCGAACAAGTCCTCTTGTTCGGCAGCATAATCAACCATCTTAGCCAAATCGTAAGTTTCGTCCCCGATCAAAGAGCGTGGTCAGGGAGTTTCGAACCCCCGACCCATCCACGGACCAATCTGGTCCCCACAAGAATCCAGGCCTCAGCCTGGGAGATCCGAAGCCCTGGAGCCTTAACTCTGGGTCCCGCGTTCGACCAAGTCCTCCTATCCCTCTTTTTAGAAGAGTCGGCCCTTAGATCAGACCTAACTCAGGCGACGGGATCGCTGCAAAAGGTTTTGACCGAACATGCCCCCTCACAACGTCCAAGGAGGTTAACCCCGAAAATCATTCGATGACGCATCAGGACAAGTTCTCAGTGTTAAGAGAGATGCTCGGCTTGACCCAATCATTGCACATCTCAAGCAGCCCGGGCCACTCTCAGTATGGCTCGGAATATGGGGACTTTTACGGCCCACCCACCACCCACTTAGTGGCAATCGTCGAAGATTTAACCTACGCGTTAGACTATGGCTCCAAGGAGCTCGAGGGAATGGACGAGGAGGCTGAGGAACCAAATCCCTTGAATACTGGGCGATGGACCACCACGTCCACTTATGACGTCTACAGGGTGGACACGCCCGGTAAGAATGGTGATCCCCCCAATCCAAATGATGACAAGTCCGGGGAGGAAAACTCAAAGCGCCAAGAGAAGCGTAAGCGTGCTAAGGCGAACAAAGAAAAGTCTCTACACCGAACACTAGAGAAAAGAAAACCCGAGACGACCATGCCAACCTCGGTATACGTGAACATCCGCTCGAGGATGCGGTACAACCCGAGGAGCAGGATGGCCCCTATGACATCAACAAGTCGGACGACGATGATTATCTTCCTCCTGACGACTACCAAGAAGACGATGACCTCGCGATACCCGATGACCCTGGAGGCCAGGAAGAATTTCGACAACTACTTTTAGCTACGGCTCGAAGCTTAAAGGTAAGGGAGCGTCAACTCCAGGCCAAACAAGACACCAAAAACAACAGATGGACTAAGGTACTGGCTGCCGAGGAAGAGCACGAGCTCGGACGGATGGACTAGAAGAAGAGTTACCCACGTCGCCGACTACTCCCACAATTCGACAACGAAGCCCCAAGGCCTGCATCCCCAAGCGCACAGATTATGACCAGCTCGCCCGCCCGCCTCGAGGGCGCGACAAGGTGGCATTGGATGCAGAACATCACCCCGGGCCACCCCGCGGGAAGGTTAAAGAGAGAACAAACCCTCGTGGCAGAGACAACCTGCGGTACATCTTGGACAACAAGACAGGCCGCAACAAATCCATTTATGGGTCCAAAAAGTACCCCCCCCACTAGATGGGATGGAGAGCCACCTCGAGTGTCGTACTATGTCGGAGATCGGGATTCATACCACACTCAGCCCAACGCCGATCTTTGGAACAATATTTTCTAGACAAGAGGCCCTGCATAACCATTATGTTTCACTGACGAAGTAATGCAACATCAGTTCTTGGAGGGATTCGAACCTGTCAACATAGAATCGTACGACAGAACTATGGACCCTACGGTGTGGATAGAGGACTTCCTTCTCCACATGCACAAGCTGAGAGGAGATGATCTCCATGCTATCAAATACTTGCCCCTTAAGCTGAAAGGGCCACCACGACACTGGTTGAACAGCCTGCCCGAAGACTCGATCGGAAGCTGGGAAGATCTCGAAGAAGCCTTCCTATCTAACTTCGAGGGGACCTATGTTCCGCCCCCGTATTCCTCCGACCTGATTAACATTGTCTAGAAGGCAGCTAGAGAATTCTGGAACCGATTCTTAACAAAGAAAAACCAAATCGTGGATTGCCCAAACGCCGAGGCAATAGCCTCTTTCCGGCAGAACATCCGCGGCGAGTGGTTCGTTCGCCAACTCGAAGAGGCCAGGCCGAGAACAATGTCCGCCCTCACTTCACTCAAAACCCGTTTTTGAGCGGGTGAAGATAATTTGCTCGCTCGGCGCAGCCACAGTTCGGAAGATTCTGGAACCTCTGAAGTTCGATACGGGAATGTCAAGCCGAGGAAAAACAAGAACAAGCGCCACCTCCACACAGGCGACACCGATGACACATCAATTAATGCTGGGTTCCGTAGCTCCAAGCCAAGACAACGGAAGAAACCCTTTAAGGGGAATAAGTACGGGCAAACCCAATGGCCAATGGAAAAAAATTATGGAACGTCCTTGTCAAATCCAGACACCCAAGATAAGCCATCCACTCACACCAACCGTAACCGTTGGGTATTCAAGCACGTCGGTAAAGTAGCAGCCAAAGAACAAGGTCAGAGCCCTCAAAGCAAAGACGACGAGGAGCCTCATGGCCCGAACGATGAAGGCCAAAAACAGTTCCCTCCTGAGGTAAAAACCATCAACATGATTTACGTGACACACATACCCAAGAAGGAGTGGAAACGGGCACTCCGAGAAGTCTACGCCGTAGATCTTGTAGCACCAAAGTACAACCTGTGGTCGGCTTTCTCGGTCACATTCGACCGCAGGGACCATTGGACCAGTATCCGTCACTGAGGGTCGGCCATCCTCGTCCTCGACCCCATTATAGATGGGTATCACCTCACTAGAGTCCTCATGGATGGTGGAAGTAGCCTTAATCTGATCTACGCAGATACGGTGAAAAAGATGGGCATCGACCCATCAAGAATAAAACCAAGCAACACTACCTTTAAAGATGTAATTCCAGGTGTCGAGGCTTGCTGCTCTAGAGCGATCACACTGGAAGTCGTGTTCGGCTCACCGATAACTTCCGCGGCGAAGATTTTATCTTCGATATTGTCCCCTTCCATAGAGGATACCATGCACTGTTCGGCTGCACCGCCTTTGCCCAATTTAATGTGGTGCTCCACTACGCTTATCTCAAGCTAAACATGCTCGGACCACAAGGAGTCATCACCTTCAACGGCAACACAAAACGATCTCTCCGGACCAAAGAACACACCGCGGCCTTGGCAGCGGAAGGCGAGGACAACGATGAACCATCAAGTCACAAGCAGGTCATGTCGCGACAAGTAGGCAAGCGATCCACAGCTCCATCGGTCCCTCGGGAGAGCTCCTTGGCCCCGAACATATAAGGACACCTCTCCCACAGTATCTCCCGAGCACCGTCAAGGTATGTTTTTTGTGTACACAATTATCATCTTCCGAACACTATGGGACACTGTGGGAGACTTGAACAAGCACCATATGACTGGCCAAGACCAAATTATGGTGCCAAGTTCTTCCTTGATACGCACGGGATACTGTAAAGACCCTTCCAAGAGTCAAGCTATATTTCATCGGTAGCTTCTCATGGCTCCTTGGTCGAAAGCCCGTCTTCCATCTGCCACAACCTTTTAAGGAAAAGTCTCCCCCCTATTGTTTCAGCCTAGCACAGCCAACAGTCAGATGCACGTCAAGTCTCTCGCAAGGCGGTTGTAGGGGGGATGTTGGTCAATTCTCATAATTTCGTGTACACAGCGGCCCTAGGGCCAAGAACTGTAAAAATTCTTCGCCAAATATCTATTATAGTTGCTTCTCTTTTGAGGAACTTATTGTTACTTATGTTGTCTAACCATACGTCGCTGATAGAAAAATCTCATTTTATGATTGGTAAAACAAAAAAAAGAAGGTGCGCACTACTAGTAACCGGGGGCTAGAATATATGGACCGCCCCATGCACCCCACCGTCACTCTTATAAAAGTGTCTGGTCTCTCAGGATTTTGCGTGATATGCATCGGTTCTGAATTATGTCTTGGGTCCACAGTTGGATTGCCACGCTCTTGTGCTTACCCCCTTACGTTTCTCTAGTTATGCTAAAGGGGTAAAAGGGAGAACCACTGCGATTGTATTCCCAGCTTCCCTGGTCTTGAAATACCTCAATGGACAAAGCCGAAAACTGACTGTCATAATGAGCGCGAACTGGTCTGCAATCCGAGTTTATTTCCATAGTCGTTAGAGGCTATTTTGTGTTATATGAACGAGTTGTTGCTATTCGACAAAGCCCGTGGTAGTCATCCCGATATCGGGTTTCTCTGATTACCACCACAAAGACTGGGGGCTTGTAATTAGCCCCCGCATTATAACATTCCTAAGGCTAAGTGAAAGCAATAAATCCTCATAGTACGATTGCCTCATTTCCATCCTACACCACCACCTTCGGGTACCGATTAAACCGGCTAAGGGACGGGTAGAGACGATGAAACACCTCAAGTAGTATTTACATGAGGGATGAAGCCGATAACTGGAAACTTTCAGATAAAATGGCCACAACAAGAATTAAAATCACATAAAAAACAATTAACTTAGAACATATACTGTTTCAAGCACATAGTTACATCAAATAAACACCTATTCTAATAATACATCCTTCGTGCAAAGCGATTCAATCGCCTGAGCACCCTCCATGGTAGAACTAAAGTACACCTCGGGACGCCTGTGCTCGTTTCCGGCGGGCGGAGGATCAGTGGCTATCTTCAGCGGACTCATCCCTGGGAAGTGCACCATTGTTCGTGCAAAGGTCATCCGAGCCCCCTCCATACAGGCTGAGCGCCGAAGGGCTTCAATTCGAGGTGCGACCTGCACCAGGGCAAAGTAGCTAGTCAGCAAGGGTTCGGCTGGCCACAGCCGAACGCACAGGTCCTTCATGGACGGCCCAACCATCCTGTGCAGGTCGAGGAGCTGCTTCATCCGATAACTCAGACTAAGATTGGCCTCAGGGGCCTCAAACTGCGCCCAGAACAGCCACTGCTTGGGATCCCCGTCATTAGCCGCATAGTGCTTGGCCGCGTCTACGGCACTCTGCGAGAGGTTGGTGAAGGCGCCTACGGAACGCCATATCCGTGTAAGAAAGGCAAATCGGTTCCACCAAAGGCACAATGCAGTAAGTATGGCTTATCGGTTACCATCTGTTTGACTTGGCGCACTTCTTCTTCAAGGAATTGCCGCTCTACCCACTCTGACTGGAGGTCGGCGGATAGCTTGCTCTGCTCGGCGGTTTGATCCTCGACCTTTTTCTCAAAGGCCTCGCATTTCAAGATCACCTCCTTCAGCTCCTGCTGAACTTCAGTCACCGTGGCCTCATACTGTTTGCTAAGGGCCTTCAGGGCTTCGAGCTCGGTGGTCGCTTGTTCAGTCGTCGCCTTGTGGGAAGTGGCCTCTTGCTTGGCCTTCTCTACCTCAACCCAGAGCTTTCCAAGATCTCTGTCTTGAGGTGTCGATCAATGAGAAAACATCAATAGTTAGATGACTGGGCCATGAATTCCCGTAAGATCCACCTCAAAAATAAAAAATACTCTTACACAAACTCACAGTGTTTCTCGTCAAACCGGCCATTAAGGAGGTCAAGCTCTTCATCGGACACTTGCAGTTTCCGATTAAGTTCGGCTATTTCCAATGCGTTAGCATTAATAGCCGATGACGAGGTTTGCAAGACGCACAATTTGTCAGCATGATTTTAACTTATTTAAACGCAATATGCTTGGTCAAATTTTTTAACATAAACATTCCAAGCATCATTCTCGAGCACCTTTGTGTGCAATTGTTTGAGCCGTGGGTTAGCTTTGTCACCCCCAGCTCGGGGGCTGTTATACCTGTAAGCACATACTTCAAATATAACACTAGTAATGCGGACAACTTACCTTAAAGCCTGTCAATAAGCCTGAAAAGTCTTCATTCAGTCGGCTGTTAACACGCTGAATGTTCCATAAAACCACACACATTAAGGTGCACTGTTCTTCAGCAATGGAGGAATCATCTAGGATCTCCTCCATCGTTGTCGGACCCTCAACCATGGCCTGTTCGGGCATGAGTGGCACCGAAGGCGGCTCCGAGGGTGTTGGAGGGAGTTCAACTGAATTCTGACTTTGCTTTCCATCCTTTGAGGGGCCGATTCCTCGGGAAGTATCAACCGGGGAATTGGCCCCAATCGGAACCTCCTCGCTCGGGGTTACACGAGTATCTTCGGCAACCGGGACCTCGCGGTCTTCGGCTTCCGGGGTATTCACCTCGGCCATCATCTCCCCGACCTCCGCATTAAGCGAGGTCTAGAGGGAGGCTACCTCCGTAGCCTCCTCGGAGGCTTGGGGAAGGGAGTTGCGGGATGCATTCCCACTCTCCGCCAGCTCGGTTGGCAGCGAATGTCCTTCTGATACTGATTGTTGGCAGATCCCAGATGGGGCTCTAATAGGCAAAGAAATATATATATCAGCCAATTCGGATTCAGTATAAGCTTGCTCAATAAACTCATCAGAGCTCGTACCTTCGGGTCAGGGGTTTGACCCTGGGGGATCGGCGGGGAATCATTTCGAACTTGCCAATCTCGTTGTCACAGTCCATACCAGTGCCAAGCGAGGCGGCCTTGCCTTTGCAAGGCCTCTTCGGGGTCCTAGGAGGCAGGGCTTCCTTCTCCGCCTCTTGCGTCGCCCTCTTCTTGGACTAGGAGGAGTCCATGTCCTCCTCCTTGATACGTCCATTTTGCATCATGCTTTTATATTGATATTTATCGCATTATCGGCTGTTATTACACATTATGATACAATACTTATGCATTTTCTCTCTTATTTTATAAGGTTTACATGAAGAGGGAGAATGCCGGCAGTTGGAATTCTGAGCTGGAAAAGGAGCAAGTTTGAGATGCCTATTCCGCACAACTCCAAAAGCCATGAAAATCAGCGAGGAATTATTTTGGAATATATAAAAAATACTGGGTGGAAGAAACATTGGAGGGGAGCCAGCAAGAGGTCACAAGTCTGCCAGGCGCGCCCCACCCCCCTGGGCCCGCCTGGGTGGCTCATGGCCCCCCTGTTACCCCTCCGCCTCCCATCTTCTGCTATAAGGAGGGTTTCGTCCCAGAAAAAAAAAATTAAGAGAGAGCTTTTGGGAAGAAACGCCGCCGCCATGAGGCGGAACTTGAGCACAACAAATCTAGAGCTCCGACAGGGCCGTCCTGCCGGGGAAACTTCCCTCCCGAAGGGGGAAATCGTCGCCATCGTCATCACCAACACTCCTCTCATCGGAGGAGACTCATCTCCGTCAACATCTTCATCAGCACCATCTCATCTCCAAACCCTAGTTCATCTCTTGTACCCAATCTCCGTCTCGCGACTCCGTTTGGTACTTGTAAGGTTGGTAGTAGTGTTAATTACTCCTTGTAGTTGATGCTAGTTGGTTTACTCGGTGGAAGATCATATGTTCAGATCCTTAATGCTATTCAATACCTCTCTGATCATGAACATAATTATGCTTTGTCAGTAGTTACGTTTGTTCCTGAGGACATGGGATAAGTCTTGCTATAAGTAGTCATGTGAATTTTGTATTCGCTCGATATTTTGATGCGTTGTATGCCGCCTTTCCTCTAGTGGTGTTATGTGAACGTCGACTACATGACACTTCACCATTATTTGGGCCTAGATGAAGGCATTGGGAAGTAATAGGTAGATGATGGGTTGCTATTGTGACAGAAGCTTAAACCCTAGTTTATGCGTTGCTTCGCAAGGGGCTGATTTGGATCCACCAGTTTAATGCTATGGTTAGACCTTGTCTTAATTCTTCTTTCGTAGTTGCGGATGCTTGCGAGAGGGGTTAATCATAAGTGGGCTGTTTGTCCAAGTAAGGACAGCACCCAAGCACCGGTCCACCCACATATCAAACTATCAAAGTAGCAAACTCGAATCATATGAACATGATGAAAACTAGCTTGACAGAAATTCCCATGTGTCCTCGGGAGCGCTTTATCTTATATAAGAGTTCGTCCAGGCTTGTCCCTTGATACAAAAGGGATTGGGCCATGTTGCTGCACCTTTTTTACTATTGTTACTTGCTACCCGTTACAAATTATCTTATCACAAAACTATCTGTTACCGATAATTTCAGTGCCTACAGAGAATTCCTTGCTGAAAACCACTTGTCATTTCCTTCTGCTCCTCGTTGGGTTCGACACTCTTACTTATCGAAAGGACTACGATAGATCCCCTACACTTGTGGGTCATCAAGACTCTTTTCTGGCGCCGTTGCCGAGGAGTGAAGCGCCTTTGGTGAGTGGAATATGGTAAGGAAACATTTATATAGTGTGCTGAAATTTATTGTCACTTGTCACTATGGAAACTAATCCTTTGAGGAGCTTGTTAGGGGTATCTTCACCTCGACCGGAAGCACAAGGAGTTGCTCCTCAACCTACTGCACCTACTGAAAATATTTATTATGAAATTCCTTTAGGTATGCTAGAGAAACTGTTGGCTAATCCTTTTACAGGAGATGGAACATCACATCCCGACTTGCATCTAATCTATGTAGATGAAGTTTGTGGTTTATTTAATCTTGCAGGTTTGCCCGAGGATGAGGTCAAGAAGAAGGTATTTCCCTTATCTTTGAGGGATAAAGCATTGACATGGTATAGGCTATGTGATGATACTGGATCATGGAACTACAACCGATTGAAATTGGAATTTCATCAAAAGTTTTATCCTATGCATTTGGTACATCGTGATCGGAATTATATCTATAATTTTTGGCCTCGTGATAGAGAAAGTATCGCTCAAGCTTGGGTTAAGTCAATGTTATATTCATGTCCCAACCATGAGCTCTCGAGAGAAATTATTATTCAGAACTTCTATGCTCGGCTTTCTCATGATAATCGCACCATGCTTGACACTTCTTGTACCGGTTCTTTTATGAAGAGAGATATTGAATTCAAATGGGATTTATTGGAAAGAATTAAACGCAACTCTGAAGATTGGGAGTTTCATGAAGGTAAGGAGTCAGGTATGAATCTTAAGTTCAATTGCGTTAAATCCTTTGCTGAAACAAATACTTTTCGTGATTTTAGCGCTAAATATGGACTTGACTCTGAGATAGTAGCTTTATTATGTGAATCATTTGCTGCTCATATTAATATCCCTAAGGAGAAGTGGTTTAAATATCATCCTCCCATAGAATTCAATGTAGTAGAACCCAATCCAGTTGAAGAGAAATTTATTGCTTATAATGATTCTATTGTTCCTAGTGCTTACATTGAGAAACCACCTTTCCCTGTTAGAATAAAGGATCATGCTAAAGCTTCAACTGTGATACATGCTACCTCTTGAGCTTGCGTTGGTTTTTCCCTTGAAGAGGAAAGGGTGATGCAACACAGTAGCGATAAGTATTTCCCTCAGTTTGAGAACCAAGGTATCAATCCAGTAGGAGTATCAAGATGAGGCACCAATGTACCTGCGCAAAAACAAACAAACTTGCACCCAACGCTATAAAGGGGTTGTCAATCCCTTCACAATTATTTGCAAGGTGTGATCTGAAGGCGAAAAGTGCAACAAAGTAATTGTGTAGATCTGAAAATATGATGTGAAGTAGACCCGGGGGCCATAGTGTTCACTAGAGGCTTCTCTCATGATAGCAAGTATTATGGTGGGTGAATGAATTACTGTCGAGCAATTGATAGAATCGCGCAAAGTCATGATGATATCTAAGGAAATGATCATACATATATGCATCACGTCCGAGACAAGTAGACCGGTACTTTCTGCATCTACTACTATTACTGCACACATCTACTGCTATCCAACATGCATCTAGTGTATTGAGTTCATAACAAACAGAGTAACGCCTTAAGCAAGATGACATGATGTAGAGGGATAAATTCATGCAATATGATATAAACCCCATATTTTTACCCTTGATGGCAACAACATGATGCGTGCCTCACTACCCCTTGTGTCACTAGGTGAGGACACCACACGGTATGAACCCAAAACCAAGCACTTCTCCAATTGCAAGAATTATAGATCAAGTTGGCCAAACGAAACCCACAACTCGAAGAGCATTACAAGGATACGAAATCATGCATATAAGAGATCAGAGGAGACTCAAATAATATTCATAGATAATCTGATCATAAATCCACAATTCATCGGATCTCGACAAACACACCACAAAAGAAAGTTACATCGGATAGATCTCCATGAAGATCATGGAGAACTTTGTATTGAAGATCCAAGAGAGAGAAGAAGCCATCTAGCTACTAGCTATGGACCCAAAGGTCTGTGGTGAACTACTCACGCATCATCGGAGAGGCAATGGTGTTGATGAAGAAGCCCTCCGTGTCCGAATCCCCCTCCGACAGGGCACCAGAACGGTCCCGATAAGGGATCTTGCGGAGACAGAAGCTTGCGGCGGCGGAAAAGTGTTTTCGTGGCTCTCTGTGGTGGTTTTGGATTTTTAGAGAATTTATAGGCGAAAGAGGTAGGGAAAAGGAGCCACGTGGGGCCCACAAGCCTGCCAGGCGTGCCCCCAGGCTGCGGCTAGGGGGCTTGTGATCTCCCCCGAGGTCTCCTGCCTTGGTTCTCAAGTCCCCTACGCATCTTCTGTTATGGAAAAAATCATCCCGCAGGTTTTATTCCGTTTGGACTCCGTTAAATATTCTTCAGTGAAAAAGGTCAAAAACACGGAAAAAACAAAAACTGGCAGTTGGCACTGAGTTAATAGGTTAGTCCCCAAAAAGATATAAAATAACATATTCATGGATATAAAACATCCAAAGTTGACAAGATAATAGCATGGAACCAACAAAAATTATAGATACGTTGGAGACGTATCAATACGTAAGGGCTACATTAGAACACCTACAACCCTTGAGCAAATTAAAGTTGAACCCAACATTGCTATTATTAAAGATCTCTTAGCCGATAATGTTGATGGGCATGTTATTCAATTATGTGAAGATGCTGCTAGAATTGCTAAACCTCATGCTAGAGACAAACATAAACTTGTTGTTGGCATAAATGTTGTTTCTGTTAAGATAGGAGATCATTGTTATCATGGTTTACGTGACATGGGTGCTAGTGTTAGTGCAATACCTCGATCTTTATATAATGAAATTAAAGATGAGATTGCACCTGTCGAGATGGAATTTATTGATGTTACTATTAAACTTGCTAATAGAGATACTATATGTCGTGTGGGAATTGTTAGAGATGTTGAAGTCTTGTGTGGTAAAACTAAGTATCCTACTGATTTTCTCGTTCTTGCTACCACACAAGATAGTTTTTGTCCCATCATATTTGGTAGACCTTTCCTCATTACTGTTAATGCTCAGATTGATTGTGAGAAACAAACTGTTACTGTTGGCTTTGAAGGTGTGTCACATGAATTTAATTTTCTAAGTTTGGTAGACAACCTCATGAAAAAGAATTGTCTAGTAAGGATGAAATTGTTGCTCTTGCTTCTATTGTTGTGCCTCCTACTGACCCTTTGGAGCAATACTTGCTTGAACATGAAAATGATATGCATATGGATGAAAGGAATGAGATAGATAGAGTTATCTTTGAACAACGTCCTATCCTTAAGAATAATTTGCCTCTTGAATTACTTGGAGACCCACCTCCACCAAAGGGTGATCCTGTGTTTGAGCTTAAACAATTACCTGATACTCTTAAGTATGCTTATCTTGATAAAAAAGAGATATATCCTATTATTATTAGTGCTAACCTTTGAGAGCATGAAGAAAAGAAATTATTGAAAACTTTGAGGAAGCACCGTGCTGCTATTGGATATACTCTTGATGATCTTAAGGGCATTAGTCCCACTCTATGCCAGCATAAAATTAAAACTGATCCTAATTCCAAACCAGTTGCCGATCATCAACGAAGATTAAATCCTAAGCTGAAAGAGGTGGTAAGAAAAGAAATACTAAAGCTCCTGGAAGCAGGTATTGTCTATCCTGTTGCTCATAGTGATTGGGTAAGTCCGGTGCATTGTGTACCTAAGAAGGGAGGTATTACCGTTGTCCCTAATGATAAAGATGAAATGATCCCACAGAAAATTGTTACCAGCTATAGGATGGTAATTGATTTTAGGAAATTAAATAAAGCTACTAAGAAAGATCATTACCCTTTGCCTTTTATTGTTCAAATGCTAGAAAGATTGTCTAAACATACACACTTTTTTTTCTAGATGGTTATTCTGGTTTCTCCCAAATACTTGTTGCACAATCTGATTAGGAGAAAACCACTTTTACTTGCCCTTTCGGTACATTTGCTTATAGACGTATGCCTTGGTTTATGTAATGCACCTGCTACCTTTCAAAGATGTATGATGGCTATATTCTCTGACTTTTGTGAAAAGATTGTTGAGGTTTTGATGGATGATTTCTCCGTTTACGGATCTTCTTTTGATGATTGCTTGAGCAACCTTGATCGAGTTTTATAGAGATGTAAAGACACTAACCTTGTCTTGAATTGGGAGAAGTGCCACTTTACGGTTAATGAAGGCATCATCTTAGGACATAAAATTTCTGAAAGAGGTATTGAAATCGATAAGTCTAAAGTTGATGCGATCGAGAAAATGCCATGCCCTACAGACATTAAAGGTATAAGAAGTTTCCTTGGTCATGCTGGTTTCTATAGAAGGTTCATTAAAGACTTCTCTAAGATTTCTAGGCCTCTCACCAATCTCTTGCAAAAAGATATTCCATTTGTTTTTTATGATGATTGTGAAGAAGCATTTGAAATACTTAAGAAGGCCATGATAACTTCACCTATTGTTCAACCACCTGATTGGAACCTACCTTTTGAAATTATGTGTGATACTAGTGACTATGCTATTGGTGCTGTTCTAGGACAAAGAGTTGATAAGAAATTGAATGTTATTCATTATTCTAGTAAAACTCTAGACAGTGCCCAAAGAAACTATGCTACTACTGAAAAAGAATTTTTAGCAGTTGTGTTTGCATGTGATAAGTTCAAATCTTATATTGTTGATTCCAAAGTTACTATTCACACTGATCATGCTGCTATTAAATATCTCATGGAAAAGAAAGATGCTAAACCTAGACTTATTAGATGGGTTCTCTTGCTACAAGAATTTGATTTGCATATTGTTGATAGAAAGGGTGCAGAGAACCCCGTAGCAGATAACTTGTCTAGGTTAGAGAATGTTCTTGATGACCCACAACCTATTGATGATAGCTTTCCTGATGAACAACTGAACGTCATCAATGCTTCACGTAGTACACCATGGTATGCTGATTATGCTAAATATATACCACCTAGTTTCACATACCAACAAAAGAAAAAGTTCTTTTATGATTTGAGACATTACTTTTGGGATGATCCTCACCTTTATAAAGAAGGAGTAGATGGTGTTATTAGACGTCGTGTACCTAAGCATGAATAGGAACTGATCCTACGGAAGTGTCACTCCGAGGCTTACGGAGGACACCATGCGGGAGATAGAACTGCACACAAGGTATTGCAATCCGGTTTTTATTGGCCTACTCTCTTCAAGGATGCCCGTAAGTTTGTTTTGTCTTGTGATGAATGTCAAAGAATAGGTAATATCAGTAAACGTTAGGAAATGCCTATGAATTATTCACTTGTTATTGAACCATTTGATGTTTGGGGTTTTGATTATATGGGACCTTTTCCAATGTCCAACGGGTATACTCATATTCTAGTTGTTGTTGATTACGTTACTAAGTGGGTAGAAGCTATTCCAACTAGTAGTGCTGATCATAACACCTCTATTAAGATGCTTAAAGAAGTCATTTTTTCTAGATTTAGAGTCCCTAGATATTTAAGGACAGATGGTGGTTCACATTTTATTCATGGTGCTTTCCGTAAAATGCTTGCTAAGTATGATGTCAACCATAGAATTGCATCTCCTTATCATCCTCAGTCTAGTGGTCAGGTAGAGTTAAGTAATAGAGAAATTAAATTAATTCTGCAAAAGACTGTTAATAGATCTAGAAAGAATTTGTCTAAGAAATTTGATGATGCACTGTGGGCTTATAGAACTGCTTATAAGAATCCCATGGGCATGTCTCCATACAAAATGGTTTACGGTAAAGCATGTCATTTACCTCTTGAGCTAGAGCATAAGGCTTATTGGGCAATCAAAGAGCTCAACTTTGATTTCAAACTTGCTGGTGAGAAGAGGTTATTTGATATCAGCTCACTTGATGAATGGAGCACTCAGGCATATGAAAATGCCAAGTTGTTTAAAGAAAAAGTTAAGAAGTGGCATGATAAAAGGATACAAATACGTGAGTTCAATGTAGGTGATTATGTCTTGCTATACAATTCTCGTTTAAGATTTTTTGCAGGCAAGCTTCTCTCTAAATGGGAAGGTCCTTACATTGTCGAAGAAGTGTATCATTCCGGTGCCATCAAAATCAACAACGTGGAAGGCACTTTTTCGAGAGTTGTGAATGGACAAAGAATCAAGCATTATATCTCAAGTACTCCCATAAATGTAGAAAGCAATATCATTAATACCATAACTCCGGAGGAGTACATAAGGGATATTTACCATCTTGTTTCAGACTCCAAAAACGAAGAGGTATGTGATACGGTAAGTAAATCGACTCCAAAACTTTTCCAATAGCATTTTTTCTCCGTTTTGGAATCTTTAGAAAAAAAGAAAAAAATTAAGTAGTCTAGAAAGCGCATGAGGAGGTGACCACCTCGTGTGTCTCCGGACTCCGTTTTCTTGTGGAATACTCCTTATGGTCGGTAACAATTCATTATATAATCTCCCGAAAGGTCTGACCCTCGTATCACGCAAATATCCTATGTTTTCGTTTCGAGCCTGTTTGAGCCGCAGATTTAAATCAAGATGTCTTCTCAAGATTCAGAGGGGGAGAGCTATGTGGCTGATTACCTTGCTAACCCCAAGGTCTATGGGGACTTGGATCCTTATGGTTGGACCACTGATGAGGAAGAAGATTATGATCCCAAGGGGAAGGAAGGAACAAGTTCCGATGAAGACGAGGCTCCTCTACCCTAACCTGGAGACATGCATGTGGAGTTCAAGAAGTCGAGCCTCCTTGACTCAAGGAAGAAGCCTAAGATTTTTTTGACCCCTTCTCGTCTTTTGCAGGAGAGTAAGCAAGAATTATGCCAAAGGGTGTTGAGGCTTGAAGAGGAAATTAACGATCTGAAGGAGCAGAATTTTGTGCTCAAGAGGAAACTAAACAAGTTTAAGAACTCTGCGACAACTCCACCACCATCACCTTCGAAGGAAGACAATTAAACACACGGGTTTGGGCACTCCCCTTGGCTTGTGCCAAGCTTGGGGGAGTTGCCCCGGTATCGTATCACCATCACATCTTTTGCCTTTACCTTTATCTTAGTTCTATCCTTCTTGGTAATATCTTTATCTAGTAGAATAAAGTTCTTAGTATGATCTAGGCTTGAGTTTTGCTTTATGTTACCCCCAATGTAATCGAGTTCGTGAGTTATATAATAAGGAGTGTTTTAGTTAAGGGCCTTTCTTCATGCCATGATCTAAATAAAATAATAATAAAAGAACAACAGCATGAAAGGTCATGTAATGATCTTATGGGAAGTGATGGCTTCACATATTAAAAGAGTGTTGATTGAAACTTGTTGTGGGTGGACAAACATAGACCTTGGTCATTGTTGCAATTAATAGGAAGTAATAAAGAAAGAGAGGTTCACATATAAATATATCATCTTTGACACCGTCTATGATTGTGAACACTCATTAAACTATTACATGCTAAGAAGTAGATGTTGGACAAGGAAGACAACATAATGAATTATGTTTGCTTGGTTCCGAACAATGTTATATGACTAGAGATCCCTTAGCATGTGACGCTTGCTTCCACCTCATATCAGCCAAAACTTCTGCACTAAGTAGAGATACTACTTGTGCATCCATAATCCCTCAACCCAGTTTTGCCATGAGAGTCCACCATACCTACCTATGGGTTGAATAAGATCCCTCAAGTAAGTTTTCATCGGTGCAAGCAATAAAAATTGCTCCATAAATATGTATGATCTATTAGTGTGTGGAAAATAAGCTTTGTACGAACCTGTGATGAGCAAGACATAAAAGCGATAGACTACATAATAAAGTTCTTTATCACAGGAGGCAATATAAAGTGACGTTCCTTCACACTAAGAGATCACACATCCAAACCTCAAAAGCGCATGACAACCTTTGCTTCCCTCTGCGAAGGGCCTATCTTGTACCTTTACTTTTTATATTTAAAACAGTCATGGTGATCGACACCAATTCCTTATCTCGCCATTATCTTGGCTAGCGTCATGTGCTAGGGAAAGATCTATATTCATATATCAACTTGGAAGTAAGTAATCATGAATTATTATTGTCGACATTACCCTTGAGGTAAATAGTTGGGATGCGTAACTATAAGCCCCTATCTTTCTCCGTGTTCAAGTGAAACTTTGATCTCATGAGTACAACGTGAGTTTTAGCAATTGTAGAAGACTAACAGATGATTGAGTATGTGGATTTGCTTTACAAGCTCTTATTTGACTATTTCCGATGTTATGATAAATTGCAATTGCTTCAATGACTAAAAACTATTGGTTGTTAATTCTCAATAAGGTTCTTGATCCATACTTTACGTTGTGAAGGAATTGTCACTTTAGCATAAGAGATTATATGACGATAGTGTTGTTCTAAATATGATCATGATGCCTGCATGTCCATATTTTATTTTATCGACACCTCTATCTCTAAACATGTGGGCATATTTGTTGATCTCGGCTTCCGCTTGAGGACAAGCGAGGTCTAAGCTTGCGGGAGTTGATACGTCCATTTTGCATCGTGCTTTTATATTGATATCTATCGCATTATGGGTTGTTATTACACATTATGATACAATACTTATGCCTTTTCTCTCTTATTTTATAAGGTTTACATGAAGAGGGAGAATGCCGGCAGCTGGAATTCTGGGCTGGAAAAGGAGCAAGTTTGAGATACCTATTCTGCCGTGAAAATCAACGAGGAATTATTTTGGGATATATAAAAAATACTCGGCGGAAAAATACTGGAGGGGAGCCAGCAGGAGGTCACAAGCCTGCCACACGCGCCCCACCCCCCTAGGCGCGCCTGGGTGGCTCGTGGGCCCCCTGTTACCCCTCCGGATCCCATCTTCTGCTATAAGGAGGGTTTCGTCCCAGAAAAAAAAATCAAGAGTGAGCTTTCGGGAAGAAACGCCGCCGCCACGAGGCAGAACTTGAGCAGAACCAATTTAGAGCTCCGGCAGGGCCGTCCTGCTGGGGAAACTTCCCTCCCGGAGGGGGAAATCGTCGCCATCGTTATCACCAACACTCCTCTCATAGGAGGGGACTCATCTCCATCAACATCTTCATCAGCACCATCTCATCTCCAAACCCTAGTTCATCTCTTGTACCCAATCTCCGTCTCGCGACACCGATTGGTACTTGTAAGGTTGCTAGTAGTGTTAATTACTCCTTGTAGTTGATGCTAGTTGGTTTACTCGGTGGAAGATCATATGTTCAGATCCTTAATGCTATTCAATACCTCTTTGGTCATGAACATAATTATGCTTTGTGAGTAGTTACGTTTGTTCCTGAGGACATGGGATAAGTCTTGCTATAAGTAGTAATGTGAATTTGGTATTCGTTCGATATTTTGATGTGTTGTATGTTGTCTTTCCTCTAGTGGTGTTATGTGAACGTCGACTACATGACACTTCACCATTATTTGGGCATAGAGGAAGGCATTGGGAAGTAATAGGTAGATGATGGGTTGTTAGAGTGACACAAGCTTAAACCCTAGTTTATGTGTTGCTTCTCAAGGGGCTGATTTGGATCCACCAGTTTAATGCTATGGTTAGACCTTGTCTTAATTATTCTTTCATAGTTGCGGATGCTTGCGAGAGGGGTTAATCATAAGTGGGATGTTTGTCCAAGTAAGGACAGCACCCAAGCACCAGTCCACCCACATATCAAACTATCAAAGTAGCGAACGCGAATCATATGAGCATGATGAAAACTAGCTTGACAGAAATTCCCATGTGTCCTCGGGAGCGCTTTATCCTATATAAGAGTTCGTCCAGGCTTGTCCCTTGCTACAAAAGGGATTGGGCCATCTTGATACACCTTTGTTACTATTGTTACTTGCTACCCGTTATGAATTATCTTATCACACAACTATCTGTTACCGATAATTTCAGTGCCTGTGGAGAATACCTTGCTGAAAACCACTTGTCATTTCCTTCTGCTCCTCTTTGGGTTCGACACTCTTACTTATCGAAAGGACTAGATAGATCCCCTACACTTGTGGGTCATCACTCCCCTTCTACTTCCTCTACCTCACGGGTAGAGGAAACATGCGTGTCCTCGGACTTAGCATCCGGAGGACCCGTGGAACGGAGACTTTCGCGGGTATCCTTCTTCTTCCACTCGAAAGCCTTGTACGGCTTCGGAGCCAACATCACGCCCAATAGTTCTAACCTTGACTCCTCAGGTAGAGGAGCTGGTTCATCGATGTTCTTGGCAAGGGCTAACCACTCCTGTCAAAACCATGCGGGGAAAGATGAGATCTTTGTAAAGAGATTGGAACTTCCGGAGGGGAATAATGTTTGGACGTACCTTGGCTGGATGATTCTTGTCATCCAGGCCCGTGTCCTCGTCCTCTGCTGGCCACACCGGCTCGGTCTTGAACAGAATCCGCCGCACGTCCTCATGGGTCGTGCGTAAGAACTCCTTGATGACCTTAGGGTCATCGGGCTTGTAGGCCCACATCGGGTTTGCCCGATGCTGGCTCGCTAGGATACGTCACCACAGAGCAACTTGTATCACGTCAGTTAATTAGATGTTGGCATCGACCATCTGCTTGATGCGCTTCTACATCAACTTCAGTCCCTGGTGAATCCCCAGTCTATGTTTTTCCTAACCCACGAGGTTAGTGTTGGAAATATGCCCTAGAGGCAATAATAAATTAGTTATTATTATATTTCCTTGTTCATAATAATCGTTTATTATCCATGCTAGAATTGTATTGATTGGAAACTCAAATACATGTGTGGATACATAGACAACACACTGTCCCTAGGGAGCCTCTAGTTGACTAGTTCGTTGATCAAAGATGGTCAAGGTTTCCTGACCATAGGCAAGTGTTGTCACTTGATAATGGGATCACATCATTAGGAGAATCAAGTGATGGACAAGACCTAAATTATAAACGTAGCATGTGATCGTGTCATTTTGTTGCTATTGTTTTCTGTGTGTCAAGTACTCGTTCCTATGACCATGAGATCATGTAACTCACTGACAACGGAGGAATACCTTGTGTGTATCAAATGTCACAACGTTACTGGGTGACTATAAAGGTGCTCTACAGGTATCTCTGAAGGTGTCCGTTGAGTTAGCATGGATCAAGACTCGGATTTGTCACTCCGTGTGACGGAGAGGTATCTCGGGGCCCACTCAGTAATACAATATCACACACAAGCCTTGCAAGCAATGTGACTCAAGTGTAAGTCACGGGATCTTGTATTATGGAACGAGTAAAGAGACGTGCCGGTGACGAGGTTGAAATAGGACAAGTAACATACCGAAGGACAAAGGGAATGATATACGGGATTATATGAATCATTGGCACATAGGTTCAACCGATAAGATCTTCGTAGAATATGTAGGATCCAATATGGGCATCCAGGTCCCTCTATTGGATATTGACCGAGGAGTGTCTCGGGTCATGTCTACATAGTTCTCGAACCCGCAGGGTCTGCACACTTAAGGTTCGATGATGTTTTAGTATAGTTGAGTTATATGTGTTGGTGACCGAAGGTTGTTCGGAGTCCCGGATAAGATCATGAATGTCATGAGGGTTTCTGGAATGGTCCGGAAACAAAGATTGATATATAGGAAGTTGGTGTTTAGATTCCGGAAGGTTTTCGGGCATTGCCGACAGTGTACCGGGAGTGACGAATGGGTTCTGGGGGCCACTGGGTGGGCACACCACGCCCCAAGGGGTCCACATGGGTTTATTGGATGCGCAATAAGGTATAATGGGTTGACAAAGTCATCCAAGGAAAGCCCATGAGGAAAAAGTGGAAAATCCAAAAGAGGTGGGAAAATAAGGAAGGAGTCCTAATCCAAGTGGGATTGGAGAAGGACTCCTCCCTTCCCACTTCGGCCGACCCAAGGAGGGCCTCTTTGGCCGGCGCCCGAAGGGCTTGCCCCACCCCTTAACTCCTCCTATATATACTTGAGGTTTAGGGCTGTTTGACACACAACTTTGCCACGTGCAACTCAAACCTACACCTCGTAGTTGTTCCTCTAGATTAGATTTCTGCGGAGCTCGGGCGGAGCCCTGCAGGAATAGATCATCACCAACACCGACGCGCCGTCACACTGCAGGAGAACCCATCTACTTCTCCGTCTTTCTTTCTAGATCAAGAAGGCCAAGATCGTCATCGAGCTGTACGTGTGTTGAACGCGGAGGTGTTTTCCGTTCGGCGCTAGATCGGAACGGATCGTGGGACGGATCATGGGACGACGGTGATTTGAATCACGAAGCTGTACCACTACATCAACCGCGTTTCTTAATGCTTCCCGCTTAGCGATCTACAAGGGTACGTAGATCTAATCTCCTCTCATAGATGAACATCACCATGATAGGTCTTCGTGTGCGTAGGAAATTCTTTGTTTCCCATGCAACGTTCCCCAATAGTTAGCCTCTCTGGAGGGCCGGATTTGAATTTGGCAGGGGCTTCCCAGTTCACCCCCTTGGTTTCATGATGTAGAACCACTCCTTCTGCTAGCCCTTGATAGTGTCTATCAAGATGCCCTTGCTACTGTAACAAAAGACCTTCCAACGGCGCCAGAAATAAGCGTGTTGACAGGAGACTATTCTTGTCTTGATACTCCTCAGCAACGGCGCCAGGAATCCTTCTGCTACAGCTACGCCTTTAGGGACTTCCTTGGCAAATATGCAAAGGATTCCCCCGTGGCCTTCGAGCCTTGCGTTGGTGTTCCCTTGAAGCGGAAAGGGTGATGTAGCACAGCGGCGGCAAGTATTTTCCTTAGTTTTGAGAACCAAGGTATCGATCCACAGAAAGGTTTGCGTCAAGTCACAAGTACCTGCACAAACACAAAGAGCTTGCACCAAACGCTATGAAGGGGTTGTCAATCCCTTATAGATTGTTTGCAAAGTGAGAACTGAAAGCAAAAAAAAGAAAACAAAGCAAAGTAAAAGTGAAAGTGGAGACGATAGTTGTGAATAGACCCGGGGGCCATAGTGTTCACTAGTGGCTTCTCTCATGAAAGCAAGTAGACGGTGGGTGAACGAATTACTGTCGAGCAATTGATAGAACCGCACAAAGTTGTGACATTATCTAAGGCAATGATTATATCTATAGGCATCACGTCCAAAACAAGTAGACCGATACTTTCTGCATCTACTACTATTACTCCACATGTCGACCGCTATCCAGCATGCATCTAGTGTATTAAGTTCATGAGAACAGAGTAACGCCTTAAGCAAGATGACATGATGTAGATGGACAATCACATATCTACTATAAAAGCCCATGTTGTTACCCTTGATGGCAACAACACGATGCGTGGCTTGTTGCCCCTTCTGTCACTGGGAAAGGTCACCACACGGTATGAACCCAAAACCAAGCACTT
Organism: Hordeum vulgare subsp. vulgare; assembly: GCF_904849725.1. NCBI lineage: Eukaryota > Viridiplantae > Streptophyta > Magnoliopsida > Poales > Poaceae > Hordeum > Hordeum vulgare. Next base: position 419,421,510 of record NC_058520.1, on the reverse strand, counting down.
CTCCCATTGCAAGAATCATAGATCTAGTTGGCCAAACAAAAGCCAAGACTCGGAGAGACTTACAAGGATATCAAATCATGCATAAAAGAAATCAGCAAAGACTCAAATATAATTCATAGCTAATCTGATCACAAATCCATAATTCATCGGATCTCGACAAACACACGACCAAAGAGGATTACATCGGATAGATATCCATGAAGATCATGGAGAACTTTGTATTGAAGATCCAAGAGATAGAAGAAGCCATCTAGCTACTAACTATGGACCCGTAGGTCTGAAGTGAACTACTCACGAGTCATTGGAGAGGCGATGATGTTGATGTAGAAGCCCTCCAACTCCAAAGTCCCCTCCGGTAGGGCACTGGGAAGGGTCTCCAGATGAGATCTCGCGGAAACGGAAGCTTGCGGCGGCGGCAAAGTGTTTTCGTGGATGCCCTGATTTTTTCTGCGATTTTAGGGAATTTATAGGCCAAAGAGCTAGGGTAGGGGAGCGCTAGGGAGGCCACAAGCCTGGTTGCCGCGGGCCCCCCTGGCCGCGGCAACAGGGCTTGTGGGCTCCATGTGGGCCCCGTGCCTTGGCCCTCAAGCCTCCCGATCTTCTTCCGTTCTGGAAAATTTATTTCAGGGATTCTATTCCGTTTGGACTCCGTTCCAAAATCAGATCTGAAAAGAGTCAAAAACACAGAAAAAACAGGAATTGGCACTTAGCACTGAATTAATAAGTTAGTCCCAAAGAAGATATAAGAGGTATATAAAACATCCAAAGTTGACAAGATAACAACGTGAAACCATCAAAAATTATAGATACGTTTGAGACGTATCAAGCATCCCCAAGCTTAACTCCTTCTCGTCCTCGAGTAGGGAAGTGATAAAGAATGATTTTTTGATGCTTTCATGCTACCTAACATAGATGTCCTTTGTAACTCCTCTTATGTGACGTGAATGTTCAGATCCATTAGATCCAAAACAATAGTTTCCTATTGACATGGAGACAATAGTAATTCAAGCAAACTAGCAAGGTAATCATGAACTTTCGAAATAACAAGGCCAAAATAAAGTTATCCCTACAAAATCATATAGTCTGGCTATGCTCTATCATCCTTGCACAACGAATTTAAATCATGCACAACCCCGGTATTGGCCAAGTAATTGTTTTCACACCTTTACTTTCTCAAACTTTTTCAACTCTCACGCAATACATGAGCGTGAGCCATGGTTTTAGCACTATAAGTGGTGTGGAGTGTGGTGGAGGTTGCAAGACAAACAAGGAGAAGATGGTCACATTGACTAGGCATATCAATGATCTATGGAGATGCTCATCAATAGATATCAACGTAAATGAGTAGGGATTGCCATACAATTGATGCACTAGAGCTAAGAGTAAGTGAAAGCTCTTAAAGAAAACTAGTGGGTGTGCATCCAACTTGCTTTCTCACGAAGACCTAAGGCAATTTTGAGGAAGCCTATCATTGGAATATACAAGCCAAGTTATATAATTAAAATTTCCCACTAGCTATATGGTCGTGACAAAATGAGAGACTCTCAATGTAACATCCCAAATTTCCTAATTTGGAATGTTTTACATTGTAGCTAAGCATCTATGCATATTGATTTAAATAAAGTTTGCATTTGAATTCTTTCGACTTTTGCTTTTGTATTTCTATTTTTTTCTTCACACGAGAAATGCTGGGAAATAACCTCTTGCACGCAAGAGAGAGCGGAGGAAAATGACCCTCCAAAATGTGAGGCATTTCTGAAATATTTTGAGCCAAGAAAGCCAAAGTTTTATTGTGAAAATAATTGCGAAAAGAAAATATAGCATAAGGGATTTATTTTTCTGAAAAAACATTTTTTTTAAGTTTTTATTTTTGCCTTGGAAAAATGTTAATCGGGTAGAGGATATTTTTCTGATCATTTTGGTATATAATACCCTATATTAATTATTTTATTTGTTTCCTTTTATTTCATTTTAGTTTGTGTTAAAAAAAAGAACACGGGAGATATTTCTGGGGCAAGATCCCCATCGCTAGGAACAAAAATCCCTGGCAAACCGCAGCGCCAGACCCCCACAGCGCCCACCCCCTCCTTTCCTTTTTTTTTTCTTCCCTTCTCTTTTTTCTTTCTTTTTCTTTTTTTTCTTTCTTTCCTTCTCTCTTCTTCTTCCTTCCATCTTTCTGTCTCCCGTGACCTTCCTTTCTCCAGCGAGCTTGCCTTCCATGGCTGGCTCGATTCCTTTCCCCCTCGGCCACCCCCCTATAAAAAACGAACCCCCGAGCCGCCCTCGCCTCGTTCCACCCCCACGCCGCCCCCTCGACGTCGCCGGAGCTCCGCCCTGCTCGAACCAGCAGAAGCTCCTGTTGCCTCCCCGTTGCCCTGGACGCCTCCCCTGCTGCCTCTCCGACGCCCCGGAGCCGACCGCCCCCTCCTCCGCCGCCCCACCCTGCCGGCGACCAGCCCCCTCGCCGGAGTGCCTCTACACCCTCGCCGGAGCAGCCACCGGAGCAGCCAGCCTCCTGTGTCCACGGTGAGATCTTCTCCCTCCTCTAGTTTTTTTCCACCATAGGATCTTAGATCAATGGGTTAGATTAGATCCAGCATACCCCTTCGGTTCTTTTAAAAGAACCGAAGGTTTTTCCTTATTAGTAAGTTTAGCCGAAGCGGTTTTTCATATAGCGGCCGTCCGCTGTTTAGCCCATGCAACGCACACCAATCAGCCAATCAGAAGCCGCCATGTGGATTCCCTGTTTGTTTTATTTTTCTGTTTTAATTCGAAAACAGAGAGAGTTTCAATTTTGTTCTGATCATAACTTTTGATCTAGAGATCCAATGAGGTTGATTCTTTTTCCAGTAGATCACAAAATTTATGTAGTTTTGTTTAAATTTTTTTGTCTATGTTTGAAATTTTAAAATTTGAATTAGATCAGATTTAGTTTAAACCTTGTTTTGCTTATTCCAGGAGTTTAAAAAATGATTTTGATTTGATTCTTTTTGCTACTGCTTCCTAGTGATTATGTCTTACTGTGGTATAAGTTTCAATTTTTTTTAGGTATTTTTACTTGGGGTTTTAACAGAAACAAGTTTCTGCCTTAGTGACGTGTAGTGAATTCTTTCACTTAGGCCATAGCTACTTATTACTTGTGATGTTATTTTTACTTGTTGATTGATTGTAGTGCTTATGGTGTGTATTTTGTTTGTATCGGTAGATCACCTGGAGTGCAAAGCTTGTTACTTAGAAGCGCTCGATCAAGACAACTATCATCAAGGCAAGTCATTTTGATCATACTATCTCCTATGTTTTTTGATGCATGGTAGTTTCACCTTTCTTTGCCCAATTGCATGCTGCTTAGGTACTTGGAAATTTTATTATAGGTTGTAGTATCATGTTAGGCACCCAACAATCCCGTTACTAGGCCCGGGACGACAAATTTCATATTGTTATGCTTGAGTAGACGGGATTTCGGTTGAGTGCATAACACGAGTGATGCGAGGTTGATTAAATAACCAAGACCGGTTAAGACAAGATTTTCAAGACCTCGTGATGCAATGCAACTCTGGGTGAAGGATGGTTGATCGGCTCCCTGGAGAAACCAGTGGATGACCAGGGATGCTGGAAACGGCCATGACATCTTGCGGAAAGCTTCACCCAGGCTCGAAGAGACGGACATAGGCTTCAAGACCCAAGGCTTACATGCACAACCACAAGTCATTATGGGCTCTGGCTTGGTTGGACAACGCGGCGACTCTGGACAGGCGGTGCTAGCAGATGTAGAAGAACGGTAGGAATGGATGGGCACCGACAGGGATTCAGAGGGACCCGTTGAAAGACCATGTTTTGATCATCCGGTCTTCAAACACCCTGAAGTGCGAGGACATACACGGAGGCGATCAAATCTTGTGGGGAACGTGTGCAAAACTCTGCAGAGTGCCCAAACCTAATCGATTAGCCGTGTCCACGGTCATGGACAACTTGAGCCGAAGGCATTAAAATTTCCCTGAACTCTCGTCACAACTTAATAATGATGTGGGTATTAACAACAACTCGGGTACGAGAATTGGTTGGCGGAACCATCTCGTTAACAACAAACAATGTAGTAATATTTTGCTTCCAGCCCCTCTTGTTGTAGGAAAATTTTTTGGCTTTATGCAAAACTTATAGCCCCACCTGCCAAATATGCATGTAGACATAGTTGATTATTATTTTACCCCTCTCTTTGATGACTTGCCGGCATATTCCATATGCTGACCTACACGGCTGCAACGTATCATGTTGCAGAGTACTTTTCCGACCAGGAGTGAGGCTACGATCTACGCTCAACGACATGCCCTGGAGTCGGATGGACTCGTCTACCTGATGCTTCCGCTAGTCTTCGTTAGATATCTCATGAGATGGCCTTCAACCACTTTATTGTAATCCATTATTGTAATAAAGTACTCTATATGAGATTTCGATTAATAAAGTTGTGTGATTGAACTCTTGATATATACATTGATGTACTGAGTGTGTACCAGCATGATCTTGGGATGGTACGGAAACACCAGAGGCTTGACTCGTCTTGAGTCGGGTCGCTACACTCAATCATGAAGATCATGGTGCTTAATATGCACAAGTGTGGAAAGATAGTAGCACCGTCCCTTCTCTCTTTTTCTTTCTTTTTTTTGGTGGGCTCTTTGGCCTCTTTTTTTATTTTTTATTTTTTTATTTTGGTGGGCATCTTTGGCCTCTTTTATTTCCTCACATGGGACAATGCTCCATCAATGATGATCATCACACTTACAACTCAAAACTTAGAGCAATGATGACTCTATATGGAATGCCTTCGGTAGTGTACCATGACAATGATCTAGCATGGCATAGACATCAATGGAAACATCATGCTTGCTATCTTATGATCATGCAATGGAAATGTAGGTGTGGTGGCACATGTCATGGTGGTAGCTGCATGGCAATATATCTCAGGATGGCTTTGAAAAAGCCATAGTAGGTAGGTATGGTGGCTGTTTTGAGGTAGGCTAATGGTGGGTTTTGTGCATCGCGAAAGTTGCAAGGTACTAAAGAAGATAGTGATGGTGGAAGGTGAAAGTGCATCTAAACCATGGTCTCAACATTAGTCATGAAGAACTCATATACTTGTTGCAAAAGTTTTAGTAGTAATCGAAACAAAGAAATCAACGCATACTCCTAGGGGAAGGGTTGGTAGGTATAAACCATCGCGCGATCTCGACCGCCACACAAAGGATGACAATCAATAGACTAATCATGCTCAGACTTCATCACATAGCGGTTCACCATACGTGCATGCTACAGGAATCAATAACTTCAACACAAGTATTTCTAGATCCACAACACCTTACTAATATAACTTCAATATTACCACAACCACAACTCAAAACTAATTGAGATGAATCAAACTTCTCCAACTACTCAATGCACATGAAGGTGGAAGTTTTCATATCCCTATGGATAACTGTCCTTTTTGAGACTACTATCATAGCATAGATCAACTACCATGCCACGCGCTTCCGTGCTCTAAAAGATATAAGTGAAGCACATAGAGAAAAATCAACTAGCTCAAAAGGTATAAGTGAAGCACATGTGAGCTGAATTGTCTAACCAAAGGATATAAGTGAAGCTCGACAAAATCACGGTGAGTGCATGTCTCTCTCTCTCTCTAGGTGTGCAGCAAGTATGATTGTGACACAACAAAAATAAATGACTCCTATGATACAAGATGCTCCAAGAAAAACACATAACATGTGGTGAATAAAAATATAGCCCCAAGTAACGTTACCGATGGATTGAAGACGAAAGAGGGAATGCCTTCCTGGGGCATCCCCAAGCTTAGGATTTTACGACATCCTTGAATCAACTTGGGGTGCCTTGGTCATCCCCAAGCTTGAGCTCTTGCCACTCTTTATCTCTTTTTCCATAAGAACTTCACCCAAAACATGAAAACTTCACAACACGAAACTTAAACAGAAACTCGTGATAACATTAGTATAAGAAAGCAAACCACCACTTCCTTAGGTACTGTATAAAAATTAAATTCTACTTATGTTGATGTTGGGTTACTGTATTCTTAATCTTCCATGGCTAATACCCACCGATACTATCCATAGTTTCATCAAAATAAGCAACCAACTCAACAAAAACATAATCTGTTAACAGCAGACCAGTCTGTAGAAATCTGTATACTTCGTAAACTTCTCTTACTTCAAAAATTCTGAAATCTTACGACAGTCTAAAGAATTTAAAATTCTTTTCGTGAGCAGAAAGTTTCTGTCTTTTCCAGCATGACCAAATGATCATCCCCAAGACTAATCATAACGGTTTTGCTTGGCACAAACGCAAAAAGATATAAAAGGTATATAAAACATCCAAAGTTGACAAGATAAAAGCGTGAAACCATCAAAAATTATAGATACATTTGAGACGTATTAGCCCTCCATCCATATCACCTTGGGGAGCTTTCTTGTCACCACCCCGCCGCAATCAGCGTGCTGGTTGCTCATGGACTTTGGTTTGACATTGAATGTCTTTAGCCAAAGCCTGAAATGCGGGTGGACTTGGAAAAAATGCTTCACACACAACAATGAAAGAGGTAATGTGCATAATGAAGTTGGGGGAAGGTCATGAAAGGCGAGTCCATAATAGAACATGAGACCCCTGACCAAGGGATGAAGGGGAAATCCTAAACCTCGAAGAAAATTGGGGAAATAAACTACCCGCTCACCCGGCTTAGGAGTCGGGATCACCTGACCAGCCTCCGGTGCTCGGTGGGCGATATCAGAGGATAGGTATCCGGAGTGCTTCAGCTCCCAGATGTCCGCGCCGGAGACATTCGACACCTCCCACTTGTCGTGAGAGCTGACCATGGTGTGGGCTCAAAGACGATGCAGGGAAGAAATGGCGGAAAAGAGAATCGGATCTGAGCGCTCGAGCTTAGGGAGGTAAGAGAGAAGCCGAGGATGCAGGTGGGGAAATCTTTGGATCTTTGCTCATTTTTATAAGGAGTTGTAATACCAAGGGTCCATTTTATTGCGTCGATTGCCTCGCCACCTACTTCCGAAAAATCATCAAGCCGTTCCACGCGTGGGTGAACCTGTGCAGTTATTCGTATCCCAGTAAATGCGGAGGTATGATATCCTCGAGAGGACGTGACCCTCAAGACACGGCCCGGGCCGCAGTTTGAGGTGGCCTTTGCCCAGAAAGCCTGTCAAATAAGGAGCCATTCACACATGGATGTTTAGATGCCTTCGCGGAGAAGGAACGAGTTTCTAAATTGTAGGGGGGACATATCGAAATCAGTCGAATATGGGTAGAAATCACCTTGCAATCCGATCACTATATGTGTAAGGAGCAGTCGAAGACTTGATACACCGGAATTGAAGGTTAGTTCGGGGGCTACTGAGGGAGTCCGGGATTCTGGGGTCCTTGGATGGCTGATATTGGATAAGCCCGTTGGGCCGCGCTGGAGAAGATCGGGCTTAATGACGACCCCTACTCTGGAAGGAATATCCAGAAGATTGGTGTGTACCCCAAGCTTAGAGGACTAGGTCGGCTCATCTATTCCCGATTATAGTCGATATCATGTAAATCCTAGGGACCCTCTTGTCCATATAAACTAGGGACACCTATCTGTATGGAGGAACGAAAATCATCTAGGGTTTAGCATATACGATCTTGTGGTACATCAACTCTGTAATCATCTACATCAATATAATCAAGCATGACGAAGGGTGTTACCTCCATAGGAGGGCCCGAACCTGGGTAAACCTATCTCTCCCCTCCCTTCCTGCAACCCATCAATCCAAGGTCCACAGTTCGGGACGCCCTACCCGAGATCTGCCAGTTTTGATACCAACAGAAGGCTTATGTCCTTGATGCACCGCTCGATGCGCCACCCCCTCAAGCATCGTTTGTGGACGTTGTGAACATGTGACATGCATGTTCTGATGATTACTTGATATTTCAGTCCATTACAGCTTATAATTGAGGCTACAAAGACGTTTTGCATGTCATGGAGCATATGAGATGTTCCAAGAGCTGAAATTGGAATTTCTGGCTCATGGCCGTGTTGAGAGGTATGAGACCTCCGACTAGTTCTTTGCGTTCAAGATGGAGGAGAATAGCTCAATCCGTGAGCATGTGCTCAGATTGTGTGGGTGGTACAATCGCTTGAATCAAGTGGAAGTTAATATTCCAAATAAGAGAGTGATTGCCAGAGTTCTCCAAGTCATTGCCACCAAGCTACTAGAGCTTCATGATGAACTATGACATGCAAGGAATGGAGAAGATAATCCCTGATCTATTAGCCATGTTAAACATCGCAAAGGTAGAAATCAAGAAGGAGCATCAAGTGTTGATGATAAGACCACTATTTTCAAGAAGGGCAAGGGCAAGAAGGGAAACTTCAAGAATGGCAAGCCAGTTGGCACTCCAGTTAAGAAACTCAAGGTTGGACCCAAACCCGAGACTGAGTGCTTCTATTGTAAGGGGGAACGGTCACTGCAAGCGGAACTACCCCAGATACTTGGCACATAAGAAGGTTCGTAGTGTCAACAAAGGTATATTTGATATACATGTCTACCTTACTAGTGCTCATAGTATCCCCTCGGTATTTGATACTGGTTCAGTTGCTAATACTAGTAACTCGAAATGGGAGTTGCGGAATAAACGAGACTGGCTAATAACAAGGTGACGGTGCATGTTGGAAGTGTCTTCAAGGTTGATGTGATCACCATTTTCATGCTTGCTCTACTATAACACCCAAGATGCGGTACTATCCTCATCCGGGCTCAAGGGCCTTCATAGGGATATAAGCGCATCTCGTCATTTCGCAAGAATGGATATCATTACAAGTACATGTAAAGAGGAGATGAGTATATGGAATTGGCTTACACTTTTTACAAGCTAAATCATGATCATCTCAATACAACAATAATTCAATCACTGTACAAAAGAGCAGGGTCCAACTATGGATGAAGTCAAGCGATAAAAGCGGCATACATCCTTGCTAATTTGAGGCTTCCGTTCTCGAACCCATCCTAGATCGATGATGATGAAGAAGAACATCAAATAAAACAAGCATCACTCTCACGTCAAAGCATCGCTTTACCTGTACCTGCAACTGTTGTTGTAGTAATGAGTGAGCCATATGGACTAAGCAATCTCATTTCCAAGGGTATCAAGACTAGCAAAGCTTAATGGATGAGGCATGGTTAAGTGGTGAGGCTGCAGCGAGCACTAAGCATTTATTTGAGTGGCTAACTTACGAATACAAGAATAAGAAGAGTGCTCTATGCATAAACGGATGTGAACTAGTAATGATCAAGAAGTAATCTTGAACACCTACTTATGAGTCAAACATAACCCAACTATGTTTACTTATTTGTTCAAACCTCACAACAAGAGAAAGTCACGATTACGCACACAGTTGGTGTATTTTATTCGAATTTACTTCAAGTTTGCTATGCCCGGGTGTTAGACAAATTTCCAAGTTGGCACATAACCGCGGGCACGGCTTTCCAAAAAATTTAACCTTGCAGGGGCGCTCCAACTCATCCATCACAAACTAGCCACAAGCTGCGTGGAAAACCTCAACCACAGAAAACCCATAGTCTCCTGGGAATCTCGGTGGAAGACCTCAACCTCGAGATAGCCCAAAGTATCCTCGGAATCCCAGTGCACAAGACGTTCGAGAAAGGTAAAACAAATCCAGCAAGGCCGCTCGACGTGTCGACGAACCCGATAGAAGTCGTGTATCTCGTTCTCACGACACGACCGGATAAGCTAGTGTACAGTGGCCTGATAGAAATCACCCGAGTTGCCCGTGGTTGGCCCCGCACAGTGCTCTATTTGGACCAACACTCATGAGGATCACTCGTCTGGGTTGTCGATTAATTATCCACGGGTTGATCAATGCCCTATGCAAATTTTATTAGTTGTTATTAAGCAAATAGTACCAATGTTGGTCCTTGCGGGAAGAGTTTTATCCCAAAATGAAAATCAAGGGGGTCCCCATAACAACCCCAAGCATGTTAGGAGTGCTCAATATGGAACATAACACCGATACACAAGTAACTAGGGCGAAAATGGTGGAACAAAACACTGAGCAAAAGGCCAAGCCTTCCAACCTTTACCAAGTATATATGTGCATTAAATTAAACATAAATAATATGGTGATATCCCAAAGAAATCCATGTTGTCACATGGAAACAACTTGCACCTGTAACTAACAACACTATAAGAAGGGTTGAGCAAGCGGTAACATAGCCAAACAATGGTTTGCTAGGATGTGAAGGGGTTAGAGGCTTTTCATGGCAATGTTGGGAGGCTTGACATTAAAGTGGTAGGTAACAAGACATAATTATACAAACGAGACAACTAGCATGGAAATTATAGTAGCAGTATCTAGGGACATGGCCACCTTGCCTGAGATCCCACATGCAAGAAAAACGAATCTGTGAAGTAGACGAACCAATGTAGCCAAACGAATCCTCACACTCTGTAGCAATTTAGGAACTATATCGAGAAGAAACTATCAGGAGACAAACAATCATCACATTATAAACATCACAACATATTCATGACATGATGCATAATCAAATATGATGCATGACCCTATAATTATGCATGGCATGGCAAAGCACAACAATTTAATACTACACATTAAGTGAAGTTCAATATGCAACGGGTTGGATATTGACCAAACTCCATATTTGAATTAATTAGTGCACTCCCATTTAGGTACATGATAATATTATATGTTATTAAACATGGCAAGAGGTGAAGCATAAATAAACTATCTATCTATGCTTTTAAATGAGGTCAAAAACAACTTATAGTATTAAATGACCCCATATGTTAATTTCGAAATTGGACTAGATCTGAACTAACCATATTTAATATTTACTAAATAGGTAAAAAAAATGCACCATGTGATTCTACACGTCATTCTAGGCGATTTACATATATAGATGATTCAAAATGGAGTTACGGTCTAAAAGGCATGACCAACACAAGATAATATGCCATGAATGCAAAATGCATGCGAACGACAACCACAACATGTTAGAACAAGTATGCAACAATATATTATGAAACTACATGAAATTCTAGGCAAGTTTCATATATGGCATGTTCAAAACACAGCAACGGTTCAACAATTACAACCAACACAAGTTATAGTGATGATCTGTCCAAAACAGCAACATAACATTTTGCACACACCAAAACAACAAGCTACATGAATCTAAAATGCACAAACAAGACATGGGGCAACAGTTTACATGATACATAATAATTCATTTCATAGGATCAAATTGATTAGAAGCATGGATCAATAGGAAATGAGCTCACAAGATGGCTACTTGAACACAGTTTTAGGCTTAGTGAAAATAACAATTTTAACATAGCAGTTCTATTCTGAAGGCATATTGACAGCAAGAAAATTATATACTCCAGGACATATAATGGCATGAAAATTTACAGCAAGGTAGTACACATGATGCACTACAAATAACTCCAAAGGAGCAACATCATACTATGCACAGAATCATGGCTAGCATCCACCCAACAAGGCAATATGATCTAAGAAGTTTATGAGGCTTAGAAAATATTAACATGGTGCAAGGAACCTGAGTTTTATGAGATTGACATGTTTGATAGCAAAATTACCTAGGATGCAAAACCTGTACTTGAAAACTAATGACAAAAACTAAGAGAGGATAACATGCTTTACAATTCACTCCCTTGTACCAACCACAAGGTTGTAGATTAATGGCAATTCACATGGAAACATAGCAACAAATATAGAACATTCCAGACTTAGAATTATTTTGGACCATCTAAACAACAACATTTTTATGGCAAGTTCACATGATGAAAAATACAGCCAAACACGACATTCATGGACTAGAAAACTTACTAACAACAATTAGACATGGCATACTACAATTTACTTCATTGTCACACATTCAAAAGAGGCATGGTTTACTTAATTCGAGCTATACAAAATGAAACTTAACGTTAACAAATTGGCAGTTTTAACAAGATAGCACCTTTAGAGCAACATATTGACACGACAGAGAAGATTTATATGGCAACCAGAGGCATGACAGCAAGGTAGACATCACATAGAACAAATATCCTGAAGGAGCCATATGCAAAATACCCACAAATTAGATGCAATCATCCACAGAAGTTTGAATAAAATATCAATTTTTGACGATTACGATGTGAAGCACTTTTTCAACAGAGATTTGAGCATGTACATGCAACCTATTATGCATGGAAATCGCACCATCATGTAGAGCATGTTGTGTAGATCATTTTACATATATAAATCATGTTGAACATATGCATGATTTAGAAGTTACAACCACACAAAGATGCATATACACTGTTAAATATCAGGACTTCGTCGTTTTCGTGTGAGTGTGAAATGAGCACATCATTACTATATGACGTATAAGCGGGATTTAGCGGCGACACTCACCTAGTGGGCCTTGGGCCCGATTCGATGGTTAGGCAGACCGAGGCGAGGGGAGGATGTCTGGGCCGGCCTGGCGTTGGCTCCAGGAGGCGCTGGAGGTGGCCCACCCGCTCGTCTCTCCTGATCTGATCAAGATCGAGCAGAGAATAGCGGGCATGGCAGCTAATGGCGCTGCAGGGCTCCAGCGGTGGGGACGAGGCAGGCACGGCCGGATCCGTCCAGATCCGGGTAGGGGCGTTAACGGCGAGGCGGTGCGACAAAGGTTGATGAAGCGGTGCAGGGCTGTAGGGCAGCTCGAGAGGTGCGGTTGCAGGCTTGGCAAGGCGGTGTGATGACGGGGAGGAGCGGCGACGAGTGCTCGCGGACGGCAGCCAGAGCTGGTAGGGCGGGTCGCACCGACGAGGAGGTCCGGTGATAGTTGTTGCGTCTCTAGCGCGATAGTGGCAGGCCGGTTTGGGAGCAGCGACGGGCATGGGATTTGGTCGGCAGGAGCTCGAGGAGGAGTCGGCAACGGCGGGCTTGTTTGAGGCCGGATGGGCTTGGATGGGTACCGATCTGGGCCGGGAGCGGCCGCGTTAGGTGGGAGGAGGGGTTGCATGGGTAGGGTAGTGGCTGGAGGTTGGGCATGCATGGGAAACGAGGCAGTGCCTACGGTTAGGCAGGTAGGGAGGGTAACTTCCTTTTATAGCAGGGGTAACTAGGTTAGGGGATTATGGGGTTTTGCACCATTTCGTGTCCTCCGATCGCAATCGAACAGCTCCAATCACGGGATTTGCTAGGTGGACTTGGGGTTGTGTAGTTGGGCTAGTCTTAGAGAAGAGAGTGAAAGATTGTGTCCTATGACATGTTTTCGAAAACCAAAAAAGATTGACGTTTAACCGGCTATAGTGCCGCTATAGGTTTGACGGCTCTGGTATCAAACGACCTCTGAATGCGACGAAATTTGGCAGGTGGTATAGCTACAATAAAAAAGACCGCACACCAGCTTTCAACCCGTTCAGATAATGTTTTATACACACTTTCAAAAAATATCGATATCATGGGCGCGTGCTTGAGTGGTTGGTCATGAAATGGTCAATGACAAGAACGGAGAGAAACGACAACTACAAACGATGCAAGTTTTGGAAAACTACGGAAATGGAGTCCCCATGCTATGTAGATGGTGCGAATGATGCATGATGAATGTGACAACCAAATAAATCACACGACAACAACGAAATAAAAAGGGAATCTTCTAGGGCGTGAGTCTCGCGGTGTTACATCTACCTTTGGTGTTAGTTTTAAACCTATATAAATTTTATTTGGTGTCTACGTTGAGCATTAACATTATATTGATCTTGTTTATTGTGAGACTATTATTCATTTAAGTTTGAGAATCACGATTGTTCTGTTTACATGAATAATATATTTTATGATCATGCATCGAATGTGAATGGTTTATTGAATCTCGATCATTGTGATACACATGTTCATACTATGGCTACCAAAAGATGCATAGTTAATTCTGATAGTGCCACATAGTTGTGGCACTGGTGCTTAGGTTATATTGGTGTATATCGCATGAAGAAACTCCATGCTGATGGATCCTTGGACTCACTCGATTTTGAATCGCTTGATACATGTGAGCTATGCCTCATGGGCAAGATGACTAAGACCCTGTTTTTTCGTCCGATGGAGTGGGCAAGTGACTTATTGGAAATAATACATATTAATGTATGCAGTCCAATGAGTGTTGAAGTAGGCTGTGGATATCGTTATTATCTTACCTTCACAGATGATATGAATAGATATGGGTATATTTACTTGATTAAACACAAGTTTGAAACTTTTAAAAACTTCAAGAAATTTCAGAGTGAAGTTGAAGATCATTGTGACAAGAAGATAAAAAGTCTACAATATGATCGTGGAGGTGAATATGTGAGTTAAAAGTTTGGTATGCATTTAAGAGATTGTAGAAATTATTTCATAACTCACGCCACCTCGAACACCACAATGTAATGGTGTGTCCGAACATCGTAACCGTACTCTACTGGATATGGTGTGTTCTATGATGTCTCTTATAAATTTGCCATTATCATTTTGGGTTTATGCATTAGAGACAACTACATTCACTTTAAATAGGGCACCATCTAAATTCATAGAGACGACACCTATGAATTGTGGTTTGGTGAGAAACATAAGATGACGTTTCTTAGAGTTTCGGAATGCGAAACTTATGTCTGATAAGCTCAAACCCAAATCGGAAAAGTGTATCTTCATAAGATACCCTCAAGCAACAATTGGGTATACCTTTTATCACAGATCCGAAGGCAAGGTCTTTGTTGCCAAGAATGGATCCTTTCCAGAGCAGGACGTTCGCTCGAAAGAAGTGAGTGGGAGGAAGGTAGAACTTGATAAGGTTATCAAACCTTCACTTGAATTGGAAAGTAGTACAACATAGAAAGGTGTTCATGTAATGCATACACCAACTGAAGAAGAATATAATGATGATGATCATGAAACTTCGAATCAAGTTACTACCAAACCTCGTAGGTCTACAAGGACATGTACTACCCTGAGCGGTATGGTGATCCTGTCTTAGAAGTCATGTTGTTTGACAACGATGATCCTATGAACTATGAGGAAGCAACGATGGGCCTGGATTCCAACAAATAGCTAAAGGCCATGTAATCCGAGATAGGATCCATGTATGGTAACCAAATATGGACTTTGGTAGACTTGATCGATGACCTACAGGCCATTAAGTACAAATGGATCTTTAAGAAGAAGACATTCGATAATGGTAATGTCACCATTTATAAAGCTCGACTTGTCGCAAAGAGGTTTCCGACAAGTTCAAGGAGTTGACTATGATCATATTTCTCACCCTCTAGCGATGCTAAAGTCTATTGGGATTATGTTAGCAATTGTTGCATTTTTCGATTATGAAATCTGTTAGATGGATGTCAAAACAACATTTCCTTAACGACTTCCTTAAGGAAAGGTTGTATGTGATACAACGAGAAGGTTTTGTTGATCCTAGGGATGCCAAAAGGTACGCAAGCTCCAGGAATCCTTCTATGGACTAGCGCAAGCATCTCAGGGTTGGAATATACAAAGTTTATGAAGAAACTTGTATTTACAAGAAATTGAGTGGGATCACTGTAGCATTTCTGATAAGTATATGTGGATGACATATTGTTGATTGGAAATGATGTAGAATTTTTGGAAAGCATAGAGGGTTTTTTGGAAGTAGTTTTTCAAAGGAAGACCTGAGTAACGCTGCTTAAATATTGGGCATTAAGATCTATAGGGATATATTAAGACGCCTGAAAATACTTTCATAGATCACTTAATTGACAAGATTTTGAAGGAGTTCAAAATGGATCAATCAAAGAAGGAGTTCTTGCCTATATTTTAAGGTGTGAAGATGAGAAAGACTCAAAGTTGACCACGGTAGAATAAAGAGAAAGCAGGAAGGTCGTTCCCTATGCCTCAGCCATAGGCTCTGTAATGTATGCCATGATGTGTACCATATCCGATTTGTGCCTTGCCATGAGTCTAGAAAGGGGGTACAAGAGTGATCCAGGAGTGGATCACTCGACAACGGTCAAAATTATCCTTAGGTACCCAAATAGGACTAAGGAAATGCTTCTCGGTTATGGAGGTGATAAAGTGTTCGTTGTAAAAGGTTACGTTGATGCAAGCTTTGACACCAATCCAAACGACTCTGAGTAGTAGACTATCTATGAATTGTGGAGCAGTCATTTGGAATATCTCCAAGTAGAGCATGGTAGCACCATCTATAGTATTAAATATAGATTTGCAAAGTACACACGGATTTGAATGTTGCAGAACCATTGACTAAAACCTCTCTCAAAGCAAAATATAATCAAACCCCAGGACTCATTGGGTGTGAATCACATGGCAATGTGAACTAGGTTACTGACTCTAGTGCAAGTGGGAGATTGTTGGAAATATGCCCTAGAGGCAATAATAAAATGGTTGTTTTCATATTTCCTTATTCATGATAACCGTTTATTATCCATGCTAGAATTGTATTGATCGAAAACTTAAATACACGTGTCGATATATAAGCAACACCGTGTCCCTAGTGGGCCTCTACTAGACTAGCTCTTTCATCAAAGATGGTTAAGGTTTCCTAACCATAGACATGATTTGTCATTTGGTAATGGGATCACGTCATTAGGAGAATGATGTTTTGGACAAGACCCAACAGTAAGCATAACATTTGATTATATCACTTAGTTTGTTGTTGTTGCTTTCTTCCTGTCAAGTATTAGTTCCTAAGACCATGAGATCATGCAACTCCGTGACAACGAAGTAATGCCTTGTGTCTATCAAATGTCACTTCGTAATTGGGTGATCATAAAGGTGCTCTGGAGGTATATCTGAGGGTATCTATTGGGTTGGCATGGATCGAGATTGGGATTTGTCACTCTGTATGACACAATGCTATCTCTGGGCCCTCTCAGTAATACAACATCACAAGAAGCTTGTAAGCAATGTGGCTAAGGAGTTAGTCGCATGATCTTGTATTACGGAATGAGTAAAGAGACGTGCCGGTAACGATATTGAACTATGTATGGAGATACCTATGAACGAATCTCGGGCAAGTTGCATACCATTGGACAAAGGGAAATGCATACGGGATTGACTGAATCCTCGACATCGTGGTTCGATAGATAAAGATCTTCATGGAATATATAGGAAACAGTATGGACATCCATGTCCTGCTATTTGTTACTGATCGGAGAGGAGGCTCGATCATGTCTCTAACCCATAGGGTCCGCACGCTTAATGCTCGATTGACACTAGAGTAGTAATTGGACATGTACGTTGGTGACAAAATGTTGTTCGGAGTCCCGGAGAAGATAAGGGACGTCACGAGAAGTTCTAGAGGTAAATATGTATATATATGAAGTCCTATTTTGCCTACAAGAAAAGTTTCGGGCATCATCGTTAGTGTACACGGGTGTCAAAAGGGTTTCGGGGGTCCACCGAGAGGTCCACCTACCCCCGGGGCCCACGTGAGACATAGGGTGGCGCTCTAGCTAGCATGGGCTAGGCGCACTAACCCCTAGAGGCGCATGGGGCTTGGGCAAGAGTCTGAAAGGGATAAGGCACCCCGGAGGTGCCTTGGACGAATGGAACTCCTCCCTTCCTTGTGGAGGAAGGACTCCTCCCTAGGCATCGGCCCTCCTTGGAGGAGGGTCCAAGGGCTACACTGCACCCCTGCCCCTTGCCTCCTATATATAGTAGACGTGAGGGGAGGGCTGCACACAACAATTCCCACGGCTCGGCAACAGCCCTCTCCCTCATGCTACCCCATTCCTCCATAGATCAGTTTTTAGTAGTTCTTGGTGAAGCCCTGCTGAAACCTGTGCCACCACTATCACCACCATGCTGGCATGCTGGTCGTGATCCCATCTACTTCTTCTCCCTTTCCTGCTGGATAAAGAAGGAGACGACGTCATCAAGCTGCACGTGTGCTGAACGCGAATGTGGCGTCCGTTCGGCGCTGGATTGGTTTGGATTCCGATTGCATCGTGAAGAGTACGACCACACCAACCTCGTTTTAGCGCTTCCGCTTAACGGTCTACGAGGGTTTGTAGACACACTCTCCCCTTTCGTTGCTATTCATCTCCATAGATAGATCTTGGGTGTTTGTATGAACTTTTTTGTTTCCCATGCAACATGCCCCAACACCTGTGTGGGGTCCATCCACCCTCAGGGTCACATGGGCTGAGAGGGGAAGCGCACCAGCCCCTCGTAGAATGCACGCCCCCTCCTCCCAAGTCCCAAGGGGCCTAGGGTTTGGGGAAATCCTAGATGGGGGCGCCACCCTTGCCATGGTTGGCAAGCCATCCCCCTAGGCTGCCGCCCCCTCCTTGGAGGAGAGGTTTGGGGGTCAGCGCCCCTCCCTTGCCCCTATAAATAGAGGAGGGGTGGGAGGGCTGCCTTGCCCCTCTTATTATGCCCCGACAAGAGCCCTCCCTCTCTCGTTTCTTCTTCTGTCCGCTATTTTTATTTTGCTTGGTGAAGTCGTGGTGAGATAGCTCAACCACCACCTCTGATACGTCTCCAACATATCTATAATTGGTGATTATTCCATGCTATTATATTACCAATCTTGGATGCTTTATATGTGTTTATATGTTGTATTATATAATTTTTGAGAACTAACATATTGACCGAGTGCCTTTCGCGAAATCAGTACCAAACGGGGTCCAAATGCAACGAGACCTTTTGACAATTTTTTTGGATAAAAATAAGACCCCGAAGCTTCACATAGAAACCGGTGGCCACACGGGGTGATGCCAAGCCATCAGAGCACGCCCAGGGGGTGGCCGCGCCCTGATGGCTCGGCACCACCTCCCTCGGCCTCCTGACCTAATTCCACTCGTACAAATTATATTATGTTGGGAAAACACATGTGAGCCACCCGAAATACGTTTTTCGCTGCTTCAAGCTACTATTCCGCCTTGATCCCATATGGGGCCCTGTTCTGGTGCCCTGCCGGAGCAAGGATCGGTCATGGAGGGCCTATACATCAACCTTGTTGCTCCCATGGTGATGTATGAGTAGTCTACCACAGACCTACGGGTCCGTAGTTAGTACCTAGATGGCTATATCTCTTTATATATATGTTCTTCAATGCAAAGATCTCCATGATTCCCGCGGTGATCTATCCTGTGTAATCCTCTTTAAGGTGTGTTTGTTGAGATCCGATGAATTGTGGGTCTATGTTCACGTTATTCATGAAAATAAATTGAGTCTTTGATGGTATTTCATATATGACTGATCGTGATAGCTTTGTATTTCTCACCGATCTATCAGTTTGGTTTGGCCAGCTAGATTGGTTTATCTTTAGTGGGAGTGACGCGTTGTGATGGGTTCAATATTGCGGTGCTCAATCCGACTGATAGAAGGGGACATGACTGTAGGATCGAAAGTATGTCTAGTGGGGGGGGTGATTAGACTACTTGACAAGATTTTTTTTTTTGCCTTTTCCCAATTCTACTTGAGAGGCAGCTACAACAGTTATAGCAGGTCAAGTACACCCTACACATGCGATCCTAATAGTATAGCAGCGGAAAGTAAAACATGCAAGTGTAAAGTAGAGGAGTAAGGTAGGGAGATCAAACACATGAGGTTTACACGGACATTTTTGGCATGGTTCCGATAGGTGGCACTATCGTACGTCCATGTTAGTGGAGACTTCAACCCACATAGGATAACGGTTGCGACAGTCCACAAAGGGATCCACCCACGGAGGGTCCACAAAGAAGCGGCCTTGTCTATTCTACCACAGCTTCCATCCACGGAGGACTAGCCTTACTCACGGTAGATCTTCATGAAGTAGGCGATCTCCTTGCCTTACAAACATCTTGGTTCAACTCCACAACATGAAGTAGGAGGCTCCCAAGCGACACCTAACCAATCTAGGAGGCACCACCCTCCAAAAGGTAATAGATGTGGTAGATCAATGAAATCCTTTCTCTTGTTCTTCTAAAGATAGTATCCTCAACACAAATCACTCTCTCACAGAATATGCATGGGTAGGAGAGGTTGATTTGGTGGAAAGCTGTTTGGGGAGGCTAGAGATCAAGTTTCAAATGATAGGATTGGAATATCTTGGTCTCAACACATGAGTAGGTGGTTCTCTCTCAGAAAATGGATCTCGCAGTGAAGTGTGTGTTCTGAGTGCTTCTCCCACGAATGAGAGGTGGGTGAAGGGGTATACATAGGCATCAACCAAAATCCAACAGTTACACACAAAAGAGCAAACTCGGGGACACCGAAGTTGAAAACTCGGTGGTACCGATTAGCACAAAGGTGTGAACTTTTGAATCTCGGTGACCGATATATGAAACTCGGTGGCACTGAAAAGGTGACTAACGGTTAGATGAAAAAACTCGGTAGCACCGATACTCAAACTCGGAAATTCCGATTGTGTGTATCTTAGCAACAGAATATTGGTCACACTGAACTCGGTAGCACCGACTTGGTTTCGGTTGCACCGATTTGGTGGGAATGGCTAGGGTTTCTGTGTGAGGTGAAACTCGGTGGGTCCGATATGGAAATGTTGGTGACACCGAATTTGTGTATGTGGATCTTGATGGAGTGGATATGTGGGAAAAATGACTGAGTGTTTTGGTGGCTAACTTTGAGCATTTGAGCAATCAGTTCATTTGACTACCTCATCCCCTTTTAATATTATTGGTTTCCTATGGACTCAAAAGTGATTTCTCACAAATATAAAATGAAGTGTCTTCTAGCTTAAAGCTTGAGCCAATATTATTCCTTTCCTGCATCAAGGGCATCTCCACAAAAACCTTAAGCCATAACATATTTTGAACTTTTTTTGAAATATACTTGGAAAACATGTTAGTCAAATGATGCATATGTTGTGATCAATTATCAAAATCACCCTAGGGAGAAATTGTGCTTTCAATCTCCCCCTTTTGGTAATTGATGACAACATATAGATCAAAGCTTCGACAAGAGATATAATCAATGATTAGCATCGATGCTTTGAGAAGTATGTGAAAAGCAAGAGCTCCCCCTAAATTTGTGCATTATATAAAATTTGCACTTGAATGCAAATGCACAATCGATTAGGATCATGCGTCACTCTTCCACGTCACATACATATTGGTGGTTGCTACCTCTTGAGCTTGCGTTGTTTTTTCCCTTGAAGAGGAAAGGGTGATGCAGCAGAGTAGCAGTAAGTATTTCCCTTAGTTTGAGAACCAAGATATCAATCCAGTAGGAGTATGAAGGCAAGTCTCCAAAGTACCTGCGCAAAAACAGCAAACTTGCACCCAACGCTACAAAGGGGTTGTCAATCCCTTCACGATTGATTGCAAGGTGAGATCTGAAGGCGGAAAGTGCAACAAAGTGAAAGTGTAGAGCTGAAAATATAATGTGAAGTAGACCCAGGGGCCATAGTGTTCACTAGATGCTTCTCTCATGATAGCAAATATTACGGTGGGTGAACGAATTACTGTCGAGCAATTGATAGAACCGCGCAAAGTCATGACGATATCTAAGGCAATGATCATACATATAGGCATCACGTCTGAGACAAGTAGACCGATACTTTCCGCATCTACTACTATTACTCCACACATCGACCACTATCCAGCATGCATCTAGTCTATTGAGTTCGTAACAAACAGAGTAACGCCTTAAGCAAGATGACATGATGTAGAGGGATAAATTCATGCAATAGATATAAACCCCATCTTTTTACCCTTGATGGCAACAACAAGATGCGTGCCTCGCTACCCCTTATGTCCCTCGGTGATGTCACCGCGCAGTATGAACCCAAAACCAAGCACTTCTCCCATTGCAAGAATCATAGATCAAGTTGGCCAAACAAAACCCACAACTCGAAGAGAATTACAAGGACATGAAATCATGCATATAAGAGATCAGAGGAAACTCAAATAAGATTCATAGATAATATGATCATAAATCCACAATTCATCGGATCTCGACAAGCACACCGCAAAAGAGGATTACATCGGATAGAGCTCCATGAAGATCATGGAGAACTTTGTATTGAAGATCCAAGAGAGAGAAGAAGCCATCTAGCTACTAGCTATGGACCGGAAGGTCTGTGCTGAACTACTCACGCATCATCGGAGAGGCAATGGTGTTGATGAAGAAGCCCTTCGTGTCCGAATCCCCCTCCGTTAGGGCACCAGAACGTGCCCCAGATGGGATCTTGCAGAGACAGAAGCTTGTGGCGGCGGAAAAGTATTTTCATGGCTCTCTCCCGTGGTTTCAGATTTTTAGGGAATTTATAGGCGGAAGAGGCAGTGCAAAGGAGCCACGGGGGCCCCACAAGCCTGCTAGGCGCCCCGCCCAGGCCGCGGCTAGGGAGCTTGTGGCCTCCCCCGGGAGCCTTTGCCTTGGTTCTCAAGTTCCGTGCATATCTTGTGTTCCGAAAAAAATATTTTCGGAGGTTTTATTCCGTTTGGACTCCGTTTGATATTCTCCTCTGAAAAAGGTCAAAACCACGAAAAAAATAGGAACTGGCACTTGGCACTGAATTAATAAGTTAGTCCCAAAAAATATATAAAATGCATACAAAACATCCAAAGTTTGACAAGATAATAGCATGGAACCATAAAAAATTATAGATATGTTGGAGACGTATCAAGCATCCCCAAGCTTAACTCCTACTCGTCCTCGAGTAGGGAAGTGATAAAGACTGAATTTTTGATGTGGAATGCTACCTAACATATTATTCCTTTGTAACTTATTTCATGTGACATGAATGTTCAGATCCGTAAGATTCAAAACAATAGTTTGTTATCGACATGAAAACAATAATACTTCAAGCAAACTAGCAAGGTAATCATGAACTTTCGAAATAACAGGGCCAAAGAAAGTTATCCCTACAAAATCATATAGTCTGACTATGCTCCATCATCCCCACACAACGAATTTAAATCATGCACAACCCCGATATTGGCCAAGTAATTGTTTTCGCACTCTTACTTTCTCAAACCTTTTCAACTCTCACGCAATGTATGAGCGTGAGCCATGGATATAGCACTTATAGGTGAAATAGAGTGTGGTGGAGGTTGTGAGGCAAAAAGGAGGAGATGGTCACATTGACTCGACATATCAACGGGCTATGGAGATTCCCATAAATAGATATCAATGTCAATGAGTAGGGACTACCGTGCAACAGATGCACTAGAGCTATAAGTGTGTGAAAGCTCAAAAGGAAAACTAGTGGGTGTGCACCCAACTTGCTTGCTCACGAAGACCTAGGGCAATTTTGAGGAAGACCATCATTGGAATATACAAGCCAAGTTATATAATGAAAATTCCCACTAGTATATGGAAGTGTCACAACAAGAGACTCTCAATCATGAAGAACATGGTGCTATTTTGAAGCACAAGTGTGGAAAAAGATAGTAGCATTGTCCCTTCTCTCTTTTTCTCTCTCTTTTTTTGTTTGGGCTCTTTGGCCTCTTTTCAATTCTTTTTTTGGGTGGGCATCTTTGGCCTCTCTTTTTTTATTTCCTCACATGGGACAATGCTCTAATAGTGATGATCATCACACTTTTACTTACTTACAACTCAACACTTAGAGCAATGATGACTCTATAGGAAATGCCTCTGACAGTGTACCGGGATGTGCAACGACCTAGCTTAGTGTATGACGTTGAAACATCTCGCTAGCTATCTTACGATCATGAAATCGCAATATGAGAGTGACGGCACAGGTCATGAGACGGAACAGTGGGAGTTGCATGGAAATATATCTCAGAATGGCTATGAAAAGGCCATGATAGGTATGTATGGTGGCTGTTTTGAGGAAGCTATATGGTTGTTTTGTGCACCGGCGAAAGTTGCCGGCACTAGAGAGGCTAGCAACGGTGGAAGGTGAAAGTGCATCTATACCATGGACTCACATTAGTCATGAAGAACTCATATACTTATTGCAAAAGTTTTATTAGTAATAAAAACAAAGTGCTAAATGCATACTCCTAGGGGAAGGGTTGGTAGGTGTTAACCATCACGCGATCCCGACCTCCACACAAAGGATGACAATCAATAAATCAATTATGCTCCGACTTCCTAACATAGCGGTTCACCATACGTGCATGTTACGGGAATCACTAACTTCAACACAAGTATTTCTAGATTCACGACACCCTACTAACATTACTCTAATATTACCTTATCCATGTCTCAAAACTAATTGAGAGGAATCAAACTTCTCTTTACTAATCAATGCACAAGAATATGGAAGTTTCATTATATGCTCTTTGGATGATTAACATCTTTAGGACTACTTTCATAGCACAAGCCAACTACCAAGTTACTCAAAGAGAGCACTCTCAAAAAGATATAAGTGAAGATCAAGAGTTCTTATTTCTCCAAAATATGACACCGCCGTGCTCTAAAAATATCTAAGTGAAGCACTAGAGCAAAGTTATCTAGCTCAAAAGATATAAGTGAAGCACATGCGAGCTAAATTGCCTAACTCAAAAGATATAAGTGAAGCTCAATGAGTATTCTAGCAAATGCACGATGAGTGCATGTCTCTCTCAAAAAGGTGTGCAGCAAGGATGATTTTGACACAACAAAAAGAAAAGACTCCTATAATACACGACGCTCCAAGCAAAACACATATCATGTGGTGAATAAAAATATAGCTCCAAGTAACATTACAGATGGATTGAAGACGAAAGAGGGGATGCCTTCCCGGGGCATCCCCAAGATTAGGCTTTTTGGTGTCCTTGAATTTGTATTGGGATGCCTCGGGCATCCCCAAGCTTTAGATATTTCCACTCTTTATCCCATTGTCCATGAGAACATCACCCAAAACTTGAAAACTTCACAACACGAAACTTAAACATAAACTCGTGATATCATTAGCATAAGAAAACAAACCACCACCTATTTAGGTACTGTAGCAAACTTGATTTATATTCATATTGGTGTCATATTACTGTATTCTCACTTTTCCATGGCTAGTACCCCCCCCCCCGATACTATCCATAGTTTCATCAAAATAAGTAATCAACACAACAAAAACAGAATCTGTCAAAAACAGACCAGTCTGTAGCAATCTGTATACTTCGTATACTTATGGTATCTCAAAAATTCTGAAAACTTATGACAATTGGGGCAATTGGCATATCAACCAGCAGCAAAAAGAATCAACTCAAAATCTCTTTCTGGATAGGAATTAAAAATAATTTCGTGAGCACAAAGTTTCTCTCTTTTTCAGCAAGATCAAACAACCATCACCAAAACTAGTCGTAAAGGTTTTACTTGGCACAAACACAAAAAGAAACACAAAAAACACAATCATAACAGAATTATGATGGTGTGGACACAACAAAACAGAAATCAAAAAGCAAAGATAAATTCATTGGGTTGCCTCCCAACAAGCGCTATTGTTTAACGCCCTTAGCTAGGCATTGATAATTCAATGATGCTCACATAAAAGATAGCAATTGGACACGAATAGAGCATCATGAAACATGTGACAAACATATATAAGTCTAACATACTGCTGCGGCAACAAAATTCCTTCCCTGGTGCTTAGGAATTCTTCTTATTACTTCTCTGGTTTGCGTCGGTTTTTCCCCTGAAGAGGAAAGGGTGATGCAGCACAGGAGCAGTAAGTATTTCCCTCAGTTTGAGAACCAAGGTATCGATCCAGAAGGAGGGCCTCGTCAAGTCTAGAGTACCTACACAAACACAAACAACCTTGCACCCAACGCTTCAAAGGGGTTGTCAATCCCTTCAAGATTGTTTGCAAAGTGAGATTTGACAGCGGAAAGTGCAACGAAGTAAAAAGTGTAAGGCTGAAAATATGGTTTGGAGTAGACCCTGGGGGCCATAGTGTTCACTAGAGGCTTCTCTCAAAATAGCAAATATCACGGTGGGTGAACAAATTACTGTCGAGCAATTGATAGAACCGCGCAAAGTCATGACGGTATCTAAGGCAATGATCATACATATAGGCATCACGTCCGAGACAAGTAGACCAATACTTTATGCATCAACTACTATTACTCCACACATCGACCGCTATCCAACATGCATCTAGTGTACTGAGTTCATGACGAACAGAGTAATGCCTTAAGCAAGATGACATGATGTAGAGGGATAATCTCAAACCAATGATGAAAACCCATCTTTTTACCCTTGATGGCAACAACACGATGCGTGCCTCGCTACCCCTTCTGTCACTGGGTGAGGTCACCGCACGGTATGAACCCAAAACCAAGCACTTCTCCCATTGCAAGAATCATAGATCTAGTTGGCCAAACAAAATCCACAACTCGAAGAGAATTACAAGGATATGAAATCATGCATAAGAGAGATGAGAAGAAACTCAAATAAGATTCATAGATAATCTGATCATAAATCCAAAATTCATCGAATCTCGACAAAAACACCGCAAAAGAAGATTACATCGGATAGATCTCCATGAAGATCATGGAGAACTTTGTATTGAAGATCCAAGAGAGAGAAGAAGTCATCTAGTTACTAGCTATAGACCCGTAGGTCTATGGTGAACTACTCACGCATCATTGGAGAGGTCATGGTGTTGATGAAGAAGCCCTCCGTGTTCGAATCCCCCCTCCGACAGGGCACCAGGACGTGCCCCAGATGGGATCTTGCGGAGACAGAAGCTTGCGGCGGCGGAAAAGTGATTTCGATGATCTCCTGATTTTTTTGGGATTTTTAGGGAATTTATAGGTGCAACCCCTAGGTCAGGGGACGCTCAGGGGGCCCACAAGCCTGGATGGCACGGCCTTCCCTGGCCGCGGGGTGGGGGCTTGTGGGGCCCCTGAGGCTCCCCTGGCTTGCCTCCCAAGCTTCCCGATCTTCCTCCGTTCCAGAAAAAATCTTTTCGGGGATTTTCTTCCATTTGGACCCCGTTTCAAAATCTCCTATGAAAGGGGTCAAAAACATGGAAAAAACAGGAACTAGCACTTGGCACTCAGTTAATAAGTTAGTCCCAAAAAATATATATATAAGGCATGCAAAACATCCAAAGTTTGACAAGATAATAGCATGAAACCATTAAAAATTATAGATACGTTGAAGACATATCACATACTTCCTATGCATAGGCCTTTTATAGGAAAACAAATTGTCAAGACAATAAATAGTTACCATATGCAAGGAAGAAGAAAGAGACAATACCAATGTCAACATAACGAGAGGTGATTTAGTGACATGAAAATTTCTACCACGATATTTTCCTCTCTCAAAATAATTACATGTGGGATCATATTCAAATTCAACAATATAGCTATCACATAGGATATTCTTTTCATGATCCACATGCATGCAAAGTTGACGCTCTTCAAAAATAGTGGGATTATCATCAACCAAAGCCATGACTTCTCCAATCCCACTTTCAATATTATTGAAAATATCATAATCATCATGAGGCTTAAACAAATTTTCAAGATCGTAATAAAAATCATCACCCCAATCATGATTATTGCAACAAGTAGTGGACATAGAAAAACTAGCATCCCCAAGCTTAGGGTTTTGCATATTTTTAGCATGATTGTCATTAATAGAATTTATAATGAAATCATTGCAATCATGCTTTTCATTCAAGGAGCCCTCGTGAATCACTTCATAAATTTCTTCATCACGATTTTCAGATTCAAGCATCTCAAGCAAAACTCCATAGAGAAAGTCAAGTGCACTCAACTCACTAGCAAATGGTTCAACATAATTGGATCTCTTAAAGAGATTAGCAAGTGGATGAGGATCCATATCAATAGATTTTCAGCAAGCGAAGATGCAAGCATCTTGAAGGCACATAGCACACAAGCAAAGGAAAGGCGAACGAAAAAGGCAAATATTTTTGTAAATTTTTGTTTTTCAGAAGTGGGGGAGAGGAAAACGAGAGGCAAAAAAGTAAATGCAAGAGATGAGTTTGCGACAGTTACTTGGATAAGCTTCACTAAATAAAGTCCCCGGTGCGAGAAATTGACACGTTGAAGGAAGACTATTCTTGACTTGATACTCCCCGGCAACGGCGCCAGAAATTGGCACGTTGACGGGAGACTATTTTTGACTTGATCTTCCCCGGCAACGGCGCGAGAAATACTTCTTGCTACCTCTTGAGCTTGCGTTGGTTTTTCCCTTGAAGAGGAAAGGGTGACGCAACACAGTAGCAGTAAGTATTTCCCTCAGTTTGAGAACCAAGGTATCAATCCAGTAGGAGTATGAAGGCAAGTCTCCAAAGTACCTGCGCAAAAACAGCAAACTTGCACCCAACGCTACAAAGGGTTGTCAATCCCTTCACGATTGATTGCAAGGTGAGATCTGAAGAGGAAAGTGCAACAAAGTGAAAGTGTAGAGCTGAAAATATGATGTGAAGTAGACCCGGGGGGCCATAGTGTTTGATACGTCTCCATCGTATCTACTTTTCCAAACTCTTTTGCCATTGTTTTGGACTCTAATTTGCATGATTTGAATGGAACTAACCTGGACTGACGTTGTTTCCAGCAGAATTGCCATGGTGTTGTTTTTGTGCAGAATTGAAAGTTCTCGGAACGTCCTGAAAATTTACACAGAATATTTCTGGAAAATATCAAAAATACCTATGCAAAGATCCACCGGAGGGGATGGGCCAGTGGGCCATAAGCCTTGTAGCCGCCGCCCCCCTGGTGGCGGCTACCAAGCTTGTGGGGCCCACGTGGCTCTGCTGCCCCCAAACTCAGCTCTATAAATTCATTTTCGTCCCAGATAAAATAAAGAGAGAAGATTTCATCGCGTTTGCGATACGGAGGCGCCACCACATCCTGTTCTTCATCTGGAGGGCAGATCTGGAGTCCGTTTTGGGCTCCGGAGAGGGGAAATCGTCGTCATCGTCATCATCAACCTTTTTCCCTCTCCAATTCCATGAAGCTCTTCATCGTTCCTGAGTAATCTATTCATAGGCTCGCTGGGCGGTGATGAGTAGGATGAGATCTATCATGTAATTGAGTTAGTTTTGACGGGGATTGATCCCTAGTATCCACTACGTTCTGAGATTGATGTTGCTACTACTTTGCCATGCTTAATGCTTGTCACTAGGGCCCGAGTGCCATGATTTCAGATCTGAAATTATTATGTTGTCACCAATATATGTGTGTTTTAGATCCGATCTTGCAAGTTGTAGTTACGTACTATGTGTTATGATCCGGCAACCCCGGAGTGACAATAACCGGAACCACTCCCAGTGATGACAATAGTTTGAGGAGTTCATGTGTTCACGAAGTGCTAATGCGTTGTCCCGGTTCTTTATTAAAAGGAGAACCTTAATATCCCGTAGTATCCTTTTGAACCCTGCTGCCACGGGAGGGATGGACAATAGATGTCATGCAAGTTCTTTTCCCTAAGCGCGTATGACGACACACGGAATGCATGCCTACATCACATTGACGAACGGGAGCTAGAAACATATCTCTCCGTGTTATAACGGTTGCATGATGAATGTCATCCAACCAAATCACGGACCCATTGCCTACGAGTTTGTCCCACTGCTGCTGTTACTTGCTTTGCCCTGCTACTGCTGCCACTACTGTTACTTATTGTTGCTACTTGCTACTGCTGTTCCTTGCCACTGCTGTTACTCGTTACACTACTGCTGCCTGCTATAATACTTTTTCTCGCACCGTTGCCGGGAAAGAATATTTCCCGTCCACGGGCAACTTCTGGCGCCATTGATACGACAGTTAGGAATAGTCTGCCGTCAACAGATCGTTTCTGACACCGTTGTTATCATACTACTTTGCTATTGACACTTTGCTTGCAGATACTAATCTTTCAGGTGTGGTTGAATCTGACACATTCAGCTGCTAATACTTGAGAATATACTTCCGCTTCCCGTTATGCGAACCAACAAATTTGGCTTGAATACTCTACCCTCAAAAATTGCCTCGATCCCACGCGCTGGTGGGCTATTCCAAGACAATTTCTAATTGTTGAGCAATCGAGAACATCATTTTTCTAGCCATTGCCAGGGATCTGCTAACAACATTTTTCTGGCGCCGTTGCCGGGGAGGCAATTGCTATATTCTCTGAGTCACTTGGGATTTATATCTGCTTATCACTATGAAGAATCTGAAAGATCCAAAAACCAAAGTTTTGCCCTCAACTACGAGGGGAGGTAAGGAACTGCCATCTAGCTCTGCACTTGATTCACCTTCAGTTATGAGTAAGTTTGCGACACCACCTCCTGCTCGAAATCTTGACATGTCACCTGTGCTTGATGATGCTTATGATGCTATGCCTGATACTGCTAGAGATGCTATGCCTGATACTGCTAGAGATGTTATGCCTGATACTGCTAGAGATGCTATGCCTGATGATGCTAGAGATGCTATTTTGCCTGATGATGTTATGCTTGATACTGCTAGAGATACTACTTTGCCTGATATGCCACTAGGGGTATTCCTTGATGCTCATATTGCTAGAGTTACTGCCAATGCTCATGATGCTTCTGAAACTGCCGATACTATTGGGATAGAACCTACTTTTGCTCGTGCTAGATCTAGCTCTCCTAGATATGAATTGCCTGATATACCTGAGGGTTACGTTATGGAGGGAGAGATAGCTGAGGATTTTCTTGCGCGTAAGGATGCCTATGACGCTGAGAAATTACTTCTCAAGTGGAAGGAAAAATCTCTGAAAGCTAGGATGAAATACGACCCAAAGTTTGCCACTTCACCTATCTTTATCACCGATAAGGATTGAGAATTCTCTGTCCACCCTAAGATAATCTCTCTAGTCGAATCTGATCCTTTCAACGGTTATGAGTCTGAGATGGTCGTAGCCCATCTTACCAAACTACATGATATAGCCACCCTTTTCACTAGTGAGGAGAAGATCTGCTACTACTATATCCTTAAGTTGTTTCCTTTCTCTCTAAAGGATGACGCTAAAGCCTGGTTCACTTCTCTTGCTCCTGGATGTGTGAGTAGTCTCCAGGATATGGTCTATTACTTCTGTGAGAAATATTTCCCTGCCCATAAGAAGCAAGCTGCCTTGCAGGAAATATACAACTTTGCTCAACTCAAAGAAGAGAGTCTCCCACAAGCTTGGGGGAGGCTCATCCAGCTACATAATGCTTTGCCTAATCACCCTCTTAAGAAGAATGAGATACTTGATATCTTCTATAACAGACTTACTGATGCCTCTAGAGACCACCTAGATAGTTGTGCCGGTTGTGTTTTTAGGGAACGAACTATAGAACAAGCTGAGACTCTGCTGAATAACATCTTGATCAACGATAATGCTCGGACTATTCCCGAACCACCTCCTAAGCCAACTCCTAAGAAAAGAGGTATTCTATTCCTTGGTCCCGAAGATATGCAAGAACCCAAGAAATCTATGCAAGAGAAAGGCATTAGATCTGAAGATGTCAAAAATCTACCACCTATCAAAGAGATCCATGGTCTCGATAACCCGATACAAGTAGTAGAAGTGAATTCTCTACGTAGGTTTGATGAGAGTGATATTCCTTTTGACAAACCTGCTAGCCTATGCTTTGATGAATTTGACAACTTTGTTGCCAAACAACAGAGTTTCAATGATTATGTTAGCACACATTTGGAACAAAGTACTCGTATGCTTAGTCATTTAAGTGCTTGTGTAGACAGAAATGTCAATGATCTGAAGCTTCTGAGTAAACATGCTTCTATGATTACTACTCAAGTAGAACAAGTACTTAAAGCTCAGAATGACTTGCTCAATGAATTAAATGACAAGTCTGTCAGAGTCATTACTAGAGGAGGCAAAATGACTCAGGAACCTTTGTATCCTGAAGGCCATCCTAAGAGAATTGATCAAGATTCTCAAGGAATTAATGCTGATGCACCCAGTCATCCTAAGGAGAAGAAGAAGGATGATAGAAACCTACATGTCAGTTCACCAAATACTATCACACCTGAAGAACCAAATGATATTTCTGCGTCTGATGCAGAAACACAATCTGGTGATGAACATGAACCTGGTGACAATATGGAAAGCGATGTTCATAATAATGCTCAACTTAGCAATGATGAGGATGTGGAGATTGAACCTACGGTTAATCCTGATAACCCACAACCTAAGAGATACGATAAGAATGACTTCACTACTAGGAAGCATGGTAAAGAAAGGGAGCCATGGGTTCAGAGACCTATGCCCTTTCCTCCTAAGCCATCCAAGAAAAAGGATGATGAGGATTTTGAGCGCTTCGTTGAGATGATAAGACCCGTCTTTCTGCAGATGCGGTTAATTGATATGCTTAAAATGTCTCCGTATGCCAAGTACATGAAAGATATCGTGACCAATAAACGGAAGATACCACATCTTGAGATCTCCACCATGCTTGCCAATTACACTTTCAAAGGTGGAACTCCTAAAAAACTTGGTGATCCCGGAGTGCCCACTATACCTTGTTCCATTAAAGGAAACTACGTAAGAACTGCCTTAAGTGACCTTGGAGCCGGTGTTAGTGTTATGTTGCTCTCTCTTTATCGTAGACTTGAACTGGATAAGTTGACACCACTGAAATTTCACTGCAAATGGCCGACAAATCAACTGCTTTCCCTATCTGCATTTGCGAGGATGTGCCTGTTGTGGTTGCTAACACCACTATCCTAACAGACTTTGTTATCTTGGATATTCCCGAGGATGATGCCATGGATGTCATCCTCGGAAGACCATTTTTAAACACTGCAGGGGCTGTTATAGATTGCAACAAAGGCAATGTCACTTTCCATGTCAATGGTAATGAGCATACAGTGCACTTTCCGAAGAAACGATATCAAGTACATTGCATCAATGCTATAGAAAAAACTTCATCGATTCTTATTGGGAGCTTTGAGTGCCCTATTCCTCGTGTCAAGATGAAGTATGATTTGCTTGTTGGGGAGATACATATCCCCATTGAGGTGACTTAGTGGCTATTCGAAAATTCTCCGTTCTCTTTTGCGATTCGCAAAGGTTTTGTCATGAGGATTTGATCAACCCCATTGACGGATTTCTTTCGATGACCATGAAATGCATGAATCAAGGAGTCACATACCTCTGTTTTAAGCTTTCACTTTCTGTTGCTTAGAAGAAATATGATAGATTTAGTTTAGTTTTTCCTATTTTCTGCTTTAGCGTCCCGGAGAGAAATACCTCGAAAATAAAATTTCTTCGATAGTCCTGAAAATCTAGTATGATTTTTTCTGGAATATTTGAAAAATACTGGGACTGGGAGCTGGCCTGGGGGCCACACCAGTGGGCCACAAGCCATGTAGCCGCCGCCCCTGGTGGCGGCTACCAACCATGTGGGGCCCACAGGGACCCCCTCCACTCATTCCAGCTCCCATCCTCTTCTTCCACCTCCAGAAAAAATCGTTTCGCAGCTCAAACCCGTGTTCTTGCTCATTTGGGTGTGATTTTCGATCTCCTTGCTCAAAGCACCATTCTCCGAACCGTTTTGGGGAAATTACTCCTTGGTAAGTGACTCCTCCATTGGTGCAATTAGTTTTTGCTCTAGTGCTTTATCCTTCGCATATTCTTGCTACCTTGGTGACCCTGTTCTTGAGCTTGAAATGTTGATTTTAGCTGATCCCAAGTAGTTTTAGCGCGTGATACGGTCTCTAGGCACTAGTAGGAGTAGTTGCTAAGAGTTGGGTTAATCCTTACTCACTTTTCTTTCGAAGTCTCTAAAAATTTCAGAATTTTTCAGAGCCAGAAAAGGAAAAAGATGAGGAGGTTCTTGAGAGGCTCTTCAAGCCGTCACCCCAAGGAGGATGAGAAGAACCACCCCAAGTACGTGGTTCCTTGAGTCACAGAAGTTCGAGCGTGCGAGTGGCCAAGTGATGAACTTTTGCGTGCCGCTGGGCTTTATGAAGACTTTTATTACTTGGTGGAGAACGCATGTTTTACCGCGTTCGTTGAAGATAAGTGCTCACAATACCTCCTCCTCACCAATATTTTCGTTCAAAGCTTCAACTTTTATCCAAGGAAGAATCCTCCCATGGTTGAGTTCATGTTATACGACATCCCCCAGTGCATGGCGCTATAGGATTTTTGCAATGTATGAAAATTACCTTATGTTGGGGATATTCATGACCCTCGTCCACGGGACTTGGAGGATTTCATAGGTACTGTTGCTGTTGGAGAGGAGAGAGGAGTGTCTCGCACTAGAATTGCTAGCATACATTTTCCTGTGCTTCGGTACTTCTCATTATTTGTGGGAAAATGTTTGATTGGTCGTGGGGAGGCTGGATCAATTAGCTCTCCAGACCTTGCGGTTTTGCACGAAGGCCTTTATAACAATAAGACTTATAGCCTAGGTGCTATAGTAGCTCAGCGGTTGAACACCAACTGTTCCAAGGGTGTCGTCTATGGAGGTATCTATGCTACCCGTCTTGCGAGACACTTTGAGATACCCGTTAGACTTGGGGAGGAAGGATAGATGCTTCTTCCTGAGAAATATTTGGATTATGATAGCATGGTTCGCCATGATTTTATGGATAGAGATGCTAGTAGACGGATGATTTATAACCTGGTATTTAGTGAGGGTACTCGAGAGACTATTACTTTGCCTGCTCCTTCTTTGTTCGATCTTCATGCAGGCAGGTACACTATTATGCCCTCGAACATCTACGCGTATTGGGGCTTGGCCCAACCACAGGTGCCCGTAGCCGAGCCGCCAGTCGAGTACCAGACGCCAGTTTATCAGTGGGAGCCAGAGGAGCTCACACAGCAGTGGCATCCACAGTCTGCTCCGGAGTATCCCGGAGCTGGTTACTTCCCGCCTTGGGAGTAGACCAAGCTAGGCGAAAAGCCTAAGCTTGGGGGAGTACGTGTTCTCACCGACCTTACATTCATGCTTATGCTTTCACTTTGTTCGTCGGTGTTTACACTTTGTCACTGTATTATCCATGCTAGTCTATTTTTGTTTTCTTGTTTTCTTGTTTTGTGTCCTTTTGAGAAAACCCAAAAAGATTTTTCTTTCTTCTTTTGCTTGTTGGGAGTTTTCCCGCGTAAATAGTTTTCTTTTTCTTTGGGTCAAGGAAGAAGATATTAGTTACAATGTTTAGTGGCTCTTGCATGCATACCTGTTTAGCTTTCGAAGAGCCATATTACTTTGTCTTCTCCTTTGTGTTTGCCTGCAGATTCAGCTTAGTCCAATGCACTTATTATTGTTCACATCGTTCATCATGCAAGTGAAAGGCAATAATGATGATATATGATGAAGTGACTGAAACTGGAAAAGCTGGTATGAACTCTATCTATTTTGTTTTTGTAAATATGACTAGCTTGTCGTCCCAGATTCAGCTTTGTTGTGAGAGAACCATGTTTGCAATGACAACTTAGAGATCATAGTTTCTGATGCCATGCTTAATTATCTGAGAGCTTATGATGGTTTGTCTTGAATGCCAACATAGATTTTGAGATGACTATGATGTAGTATGATAGGATGGTATTCTCCTTTGAATGATTCAAGTGGCTTGACTTGGCGCATGTTCATGCATGTAGTTGAAACAAAATCAACATAGCCTCTATGATGTTCGTATTTATGGTGATTTATATCCTGTTCATGCTTGCATTCAATGTTAGTCAAACTCATTGCATCTTGATGACTGTTGTCGCTCTCTAGTTGGTCGCTTCCCAGTCTTTTGCTAGCCTTCACTTGTACTAAGCGGAATACTGCTTGTGCATCCACTTCCATAAACCCAAAAGTTTTTCCATGAGAGTCCACCATACCTACCTATTTGCGTTATCTACTTGTCGTTCCAAGCAAATTTGCATGTGCCATTCTCTAAACCTTCAAGAAATAATCTGTTTTGCATGCCCGAACCGCTCATGTGGTGACAGGGGGCTATTGGTATCTTCCATGTTAGGCATGTTATCCTCGACATGTGTTTATTCACTGTCATTCACAAGAAAGGGGCCAGTAATTGGAATGCCTAGTTCCATGCTTAAATCGAAAACATAACTATAAAACAAGACTCCCCCCAGACTGATGTTAGTATGGACGGTACCCGAGGATTCGGCTAGCCGTGGAGTGTGATTGATTGGTGGTGGGGGAGTTAAAACTTTACTTTTCTGTTTGGGAACCGCCTATATCATGAGTAGCATGGAAGATATTGAGAACTCTTGGTCATTGCGTTGACAATGAAAGCATGCCACCCAAAATTATTATCTCTGTTTTCAAAGCTTGAGCTCTGGCACCTCTGCAAATCAATGGTTCCCTCTGCGAAGGGCCTGTCTATTTATTTTCCCGTTGAGTCATCCTCCTCTTGCATAAGCACCAATTAGAGAGCACCTCTGTCATTTTTATGCTTTGCTTTTGATTGATATTGACTATGACTATGATTGGATCTTCATTGCTATGAATTACAATGTTTAGTCAGCCCTTGATCTTTGAAAGTGCCCTGCATTTATGTTTTGCGGTCTCAGAAAGAGCTAGCGAGATACCACCTATTCATATTGCTTCATGCTTGTTTTGATTGAATTGTAGGTATCTGAAACTCATTTTTATTTGCTCATTAGTTGTTTATGCCATTGATATTAGTTTACCATGAGACCTTTGTGTCACTTGCTTATGTGGTTAACTTGTGATTTTGCTGAAATTCTGGTTATGAGTTAGACATAGTTGCGACAACAAGATCAAACAGAGTTTGTCAAAGTTTTTCTTTCTCTTTCAGCTTGTCAACTGAGTTGCTTGAGGACAAGCAAGGTTTTAAGCTTGGGGGAGTTGATACATCTCCATCGTATCTACTTTTCCAAACTCTTTTGCCCTTGTTTTGGACTCTAATTTGCATGATTTGAATGGAACTAACCTGGACTAACGCTGTTTTCAGCAGAATTGCCATGGTGTTGTTTTTGTGCAGAATTGAAAGTTCTCGGAACGTCCTAAAAATTTACAGAGAATATTTCTGGAAAATATGAAAAATACTTGCGCAAAGATCCACCGGAGGGGATGGGCCATGGGCCAGTGGGCCACAAGCCCTGTAGCCGCCGCCCCCCTCGTGGCGGCTACCAATCTTGTGGGGCCCACATGGCTCTGCCGCCCCCAAACTCAGCTCTATAAATTCACTTTCGTTCCAGAAAAAATAAAGAGAGAAGATTTCGTCGTGTTTGCGATACGGAGGCGTCGCCACATCCTGTTCTTCATCTGGAGGGCAGATCTGGAGTCAGTTTTGGGCTCCGGAGAGGGGAAATCGTCGCCATCGTCATCATCAACCTTCTTCCCTCTCCAATTCCATGGAGCTCTTCATTGTTCGTGAGTAATCTATTCGTAGGCTCGTTGAGCGGTGATGAGTAGGATGACATCTATCATGTAATCGAGCTAGTTTTGACGGGGATTGATCCCTAGTATCCACTATGTTCCGAGATTGCTGTTGCTACTACTTTGCCATGCTTAATGCTTGTCACTAGGGCCCGAGTGCCACGATTTCAGATCTGAAATTATTATGCTGTCACCAATATATGTGTGTTTTAGATCCAATCTTGCAAGTTGTAGTTACCTACTATGTGTTATGATCCGGCAACCCCGGAGTGACAATAACCGGAACCACTCCCGGTGATGACCATAGTTTGAGGAGTTCATGTGTTCACCAAGTGCTAATGCATTGTTCCGATTCTTTATTAAAAGGAGAACCTTAATATCCCGTAGTATCCTTTTGGACCCCGCTGCCATGGGAGGGATGGACAATAGATGTCATGCAAGTTCTTTTCCCTAAGCACGTATGACGACACATGGAATGCATGCCTACATCACATTGACGAACGGGAGCTAGCCACATATCTCTCTGTGTTATAACTGTTTCATGATGAATGTCATCCAACCAAATCACCGACCTATTGCCTACGAGTTTGTCCCAATGCTGCTGTTACTTGCTTTCCCCTGCTGCTGCTGCCACTACTGTTACTTGCTGTTGCTACTTGCTACTGCTGTTCCTTGCCACTGCTGTTACTCGTTACACCGCTGCTACCTGCTACAATACTTTTTCTCGCACCGTTGCCGGGAAAGAATATTTCCCGTCCACGGGTAACTTCTGGCGCCATTGATACGACAGTTAGGAATAGTCTGCCGTCAATAGATCGTTTCTGAAACCGTTGTTATCATACTACTTTGCTGTTGACACTTTGCTTGCAGATACTAATCTTTCACGTGTGGTTGAATCTGACACATTCAGCTGCTAGTACTTGAGAATATACTTCCGCTTCCCGTCGTGTGAACCAACAAATTTGGGTTGAATACTCTACCCTCAAAAACTGCCTCGATCCCACGCGCTGGTGGGCTATTGCAAGACAATTTCTAATTGTTGAGCAATCGAGAACAACATTTTTCTAGCCATTGCCAGGGATTTGCTAACAATGTTCACTAGAGGCTTCTCTCATGATAGCAAATATTACGGTGGGTGAACGAATTACTGTCGAGCAATTGATAGAACCGCGCAAAGTCATGAAAATATCTAAGGCAGTGATCATACATATAGGCATCACGTCCGAGACAAGTAGACCGGTACTTTCTGCATCTACTACTATTACTCCACACATTGACCGCTATCCAGCATGCATCTAGTGTATTGAGTTCATAACAAACAGAGTAACGCCTTAAGCAAGATGACATGATGTCGAGGGATAAATACATGCAATAGATATAAACCCCATCTTTTTACCCTTGATGGCAACAACACGATGCGTGCCTCGCTACCCTTCTGTCACTGGGTGAGGTCACCACACGATATGAACCCAAAACCAAGCACTTCTCCCATTGCAAGAATCATAGATCTAGTTGGCCAAACAAAACCCACAACTCGAAGAGAATTACAAGGGTATCAAATCATGCATATAAGAAATCAGAGGAAACTCAAATAAGATTCATAGATAATCTGATCATAAATCCACAATTCATCGGATCTCGACAAACACACCGCAAAATAGGATTACATCAGATAGATCTCCATGAAGATCATGGAGAACTTTGTATTGAAGATCCAAGAGAGAGAAGAAGCCATCTAGCTACTAGCTATGGACTCGAAGGTCTGTGGTGAACTACTCACACATCATCAGAGAGGCAATGGTGTTGATGAAGAAGCCCTCCGTGTCCGAATCCCCCTCCGGTAGGGCACCAAAACATGCCCCAGATGGGATCTTGCGGAGAGAGAAGCTTGCGGCGACGAAAAAGTATTTTCGTGGCTCTCTCCCATGGTTTCAGATTTTTAGGGAATTTATAGGTAGAAGTGGTAGGGAAAAGGATCCACGGGGGGCCACAATCCTGCTAGGCGCCCCCCAGGCCGCGACTAGGGGGCTTGTGGCCTTCCCCTGGGAGCCTTTGCCTTGGTTCTCAAGTTTCCTGCGTATCTTCTGTTCCGGAAAAAAAATCTTTTCGGAGGTTTTATTCCGTTTGGACTCTATTTGATATTCTCCTCTGAAAAAGGTCAAAAACATGGAAAAAAAACAAGAACTGGAACTTGGCACTGAGTTAATAAGTTAGTCCGAAAAAAGATATAAAATGCATACAAAACATCCAAAGTT
Source organism: Hordeum vulgare subsp. vulgare (assembly GCF_904849725.1). Taxonomy (NCBI): domain Eukaryota; kingdom Viridiplantae; phylum Streptophyta; class Magnoliopsida; order Poales; family Poaceae; genus Hordeum; species Hordeum vulgare. Next base: position 419,381,975 of record NC_058520.1, on the reverse strand, counting down.
TGACAAGATAATAGCATGGAACCATCAAAAATTATAGATACATTGGAGACGTATTAGTGGTGCGTAAAAAAATAGGATTGAATAACAATACACATGGCACCAACAGGATAAGTGACTGATCATCACAAAGATAGCTAAGATATAATAGTGTAGGATCAAACAAGATAAAGTGTATGATCAATCACACAAATAGGATAAAGTCATCCAAAAGACCAATGATTTCTAAAACCAAATGAGAGCAAATAAGGTCAAAATTTCTCTCTCTCGGTCTATGATCTATACATTTCTTTCCCTTTCGCAACAAGTTACCCAAAAGTTCAAAAGTATAGAACTACTCGTCTCCTTGGGCAGCTGATGACGGAGTCGACAGAAGAGCGTTCGCGAAGGCTTATGCTAAATGTCCTAGAGCTTTAGGAGTTGATACTGAAGGTGCTTGAGATGGAGCTAGTGCTGAAGGTGCTGAAGCTTGTGCTGAAGATGCGTATCTTGTCTCCTGAGCAGGTACAATGGCTGACCTGGGCCTAGTGCCGAACTGAGTAGTAGTGGGAGGAGGATACTCTTCCTCATCATCATCACCATCTTCATCTTCCTCATCTGAGGGTGGGATCTCCACTAAGTCAACTTCATGTTGAAGCTGTTTGACTATAGTTGTCAACTCGGAAACCTTCACATCCATGTCATGAAACTTGGTTTCCATGTCTCTCTCAAGGCTTTTCTGACTTTGCAGTATCTCCTGGATGTTCTTATCCATGCCTTGGACAGAGCTAACTAGAAAAGCCATTTTCTCAGTTTGAGTTCTGAGTTGTGGAATTGGTGCTGGCCTATTTCTAGCAGCCTCAGCTTCTGCTACCTCTACTGCCATTCTTGTTGCAGCTGACTTGCGATCATTGTCGTCCATTACCACTTCATTGTCTTCAAACTCCGGCTGAAGAGGTAGATGGGGACGATCAATTAGATATGCTTGCTTGCCTAGCTTGGCATGGATAAGCATTTGAATGTAAGGAGCGTATCCACACGACCTCTTCTGATCTGTAGCAGTCCTCCGGATAGTTTCTACTATCAGATCCATCACTCTCAATCTGGTATGGGTGTCTAACACATGCAACAGGTTGATGGAATATCCTCTAATCATCTTTTCATCTCCTGATTTAGGCACCAGGGTGTATCTCAGAATAGTGTTTGTAGTAGGAATGCCTGCTTGCAGAAAGTACACTGAACCCATCTTGTGACTAGCTAAGTACTTGTGTGGAATTTTCTTGTACATATTGGCCATTGAGTTGTGACTCTGCTTCGCTTCTGCGTACACATCTACATCTCGATCTTCCTGCTTGGGGGCACAAATGATAGCAACCCATTCATCAATTGTGGCTTCATACTTGTGACCATCAGTTATCCAGACTAAAGAATCATCATAGAAATGAACAGTTGCATAGAATTGCATGATCACCTCGTCATTCCATGGGGTCATCTCTTTGCCAACAAACTTTTCAATGTACACTAACCTGAAGTTCTCTTGGACATGGGGAAAGAAATTTTCATTTTCCTTTATATATGCCCAATCGACATACCTCATATCACTGATAGGAGGACTCTTGTCAAACAAGACAGTCTCATAAAAATCTTGTTGTTCCTTGGTGTGAAACCTTGGATAAATCACAGTTCTTCTCATGACAACATATGGATCATTAGCTCTCCACTTTCTTAGTCCGGCATCCTTCCTCTTCTTCATATCTTCTGCTATTGGATGAGCAGCATTGTGAATAGGCAGGGTTGGTGAAAGCACATATGCTCCCTTGGTGATTTTGATAATTCATGACAACATACATTGCCTCTTGGACTAACATCTTTACCTAGATATTTCAGGAAAAGTCCATAGAGAGCATTGGCTAAAAGTTCTATGTGGAGACACCCATGGATGCAAGAAAGGAACAATATTGGCTCAAGCTCCAAGCTAGAAGACTCTTCATTTTATATTTGTGAGAAATCACTTTTGAGTCCATAGGAAAGCCAATACTATTAAAAGGGGGTGAGCTAGTAAAATGAACTGATTGCTCAAATGCTCAAAGTTAGCCACCAAAACACTCAGTCATTTTTCCCACATATCCACTTTGTCAAGTTCCACATACACAAATTGAATGTAACCAACATTGCCACTTTGGACCCAGTGAGTTTGAACCTCAGACAGAACCCTAGACATTCCCACCAAATTGGTGCAAACCGAAACTGCATCGTTGCTACCGAGTTCAGTGTGACCAACATTCTGTTGCCAAAATACACAAAATCGGAATTTCCGAGTTTGAGTATCGGTGCCACCGAGTTTGGCCATCTGACCGTTAGTCACCTTTTCGGTGCCCTCAAGTTCTATATATCGATCTCATCGAGATTCAAAGTTCACACTTTTAGTACTAGTCGGTACCACCGAGTTGTCCACTTCGGTGTCACAGAGTTTGTACTTTTGTGTGTAATGGTTGGATTTTGGTTGCTGCCTATATATACCCCTTCACCCACCTCTCATTCGTGGGATAAGCACTCAGAACACACTCTTCATTTCCAGATCCATTTTCTCAGAGATAACCACCTACTCATGTGTTGAGACCAAGATATTCCAATCAAATCCTTTGAAATTTGATCTCTAGCCACCCCAAACTGCTTTCGACCAAATCAACCTCTCCTACCCATGCATATTTTGTGAGAGAGTGATTTGTGTTGAGGAGACTATCTTTAGAAGCACAAGAGCAAGGAGTTCATTGACCTACCACATCTATTACCGTTTGGTGGGTGGTGCCTCCTAGATTGGTTAGGTGTCGCTTGGGAGCCTCCTAGTGTCTATTGTGGAGTTGAACCAAGATGTTTGTAAGGGCAAGGAGATCGCCTACTTCGTGAAGATCTACCATGAGTTAGGCTAGTCATGTGTGGATGTAAGCCGTGGTGGAATAGACAAGGTGTCTTCTTTGTGGACCTCTTGTGGGTGGAGCCATGTGTGGACTGTCGTAGACGTTACCCTTCGTGGGTTGAAGTCTCCACTAACATGGACGTACGATAGTGCCACCTATCAAAACCATGCCAATAATCGCCGTGTCGACCTCATGTGTTTGATCTCCCTACCTTACTCCTCTACTTTACACTTGCATGTTTAACTTTCTGCTGCTATACTCTTAGAATTGTATGTGTAGGGTGACTTAGACTTGTTACAACTGCTAGATTTCTGCCCCTCCTAGAAATTAGGATAGGCTAGATTTTTAACTTGACAAGTAGTCTATTCACCCCCCCCCCCCTCTAGGCACATCTTCTATCGATCCCTCAACTGTTATCAGAGCAAGGTCTCCAAAACCTTGGTTTAACCACCATTGGAGGAAGATGAATGTGACTAGTTCCCAGATTTTTAGTTGTAGAGTGCCTATTCTTCATGGGGAGTACTTTAGACAATGGAAATATGAAATGCTTGACATATTCGATGAGTTCCATTTGCGCAAGTATATAGAATTTCGCTATGAGCCTCTCATTGACCCCATACATCCGTCTCATGATGATGAAGTTAACATGATTGGTAACCTCAACACTATCAAACTTATCATTAGAGGTTTACCAAGAAATGTGCTTAATTAGTTGCAAAACTTTGAGTGTGCTCATACCTTGTGGAAAGACTTAGAGAAAAGATATCCAAATTATTCCTTGAAAAATCTTCATATTATTGTTCACAAGTACATTGCTTTCCATAAGATGAAGCCAACTGACCCTAACTCTGATAAATGCCTATTTGAGCTTCGCGAACTCATGCATGCTAAAGGAAATGTCATTACCATCAACAATATAATTGTTGAAGCCATTCGAATGCATAAAATCGAATATTGTAATAGTCAAATTTCTGATGAAACTTTTATCTCTTACGAGGAAACTTCATCCGATGATGACTATGTAGAACGTGGCTACTACGATGATGATGAGGACTTCGACACCGAGTATGAGAAGACCATGAAGAAACTTAGTCTTATGGCTAACCTTAAAGACTACATGGCCGGTGGTAAGGAGTGGGTTATCGATAGTGGATGCACCAATCACATGACCGGAGATAAAGACATGTTCCATGAGATTACACCAAACCATGGACCTCGGAAGTATGTGATTTTTGGAGAAAACTCCAAAGGGAAGGTACTTGGTCTTGGTAAGGTGGCCATATCTCATGACAATTCCATTCAGAATGTCATGCTTGTTGAATCTCTTGGCTACAATCTACTTTCCGTATCTAGACTAGCAGACTTTGGTTTCGATGTGCTATTTATGGAAGTTGAATGATGAGTGTTTCATAGTGACAATCATAACATCGTCTTTACTGGTTTCCGTAGAGGTGATCTATACATTGTTGATTTCTCCAAAATATCCAAACCCCGTACATGCCTTATTGCAAAATCTTCTAAAGGTTGGTTATGGCATAGAAGGCTTGGACATGTTGGTATGCGTAATGTTGACAAACTTATCAAAGGTGATCACATTCTTGGTGTTAAATATGTTATCTTTGACAAAGATAGACTTTGCAATGCTTGTCAAGCAGGAAAACAAGTTGGAGGAAGTCATCCCGTTAAGAACATCATGACCACAAGAAGACCCCTCGAGCTGCTTCACATGGATCTCTTTGGTCCCAACGCTTATAAGAGCCTCGGTGGAAACTCTTATGGTGTAGTTATTGTTGATGATTTCTCCAGATTTACGTGGGTGTTCTTTCTCACTGATAAGTCATAAGTACAAATCATCTTCAAGAACTTTGCTCGAAAAGCTCAAAACCAGTTTGAAGTGAAAATCAAGAAGGTTCGAAGCGACAATGGAATGGAGTTCAAGAACACTGATGTGGATACTTTTCTTGACGAATAAGGTATCCTACATGAGTTCTAGGCGATGTACACACCTCAACAAAATGGAGTTGTTGAGAGGAAGAACCGGACGCTCATAGAGATGGTGAGAACGATGCTTGACGAATACAAGACTCCAAGACACTTTTGGGCAGAAGCCGTGGAAACAGCTTGCCACGCCATAAACTAACTTTACCTGCACAAGCTTCTCGATAAAACGGCATACGAGCTACTCACCGGTAACAAACCCCAAGTTGGATACTTTCGAGTATTCGGCTCTAAGTGCTATATTTTTTATAAGCATCGTCGATATAAATTTGCACCTAAATCTTATGAAGGTTTCCTTCTTGGTTACGGATCAAACTCTCACGCTTACCGTGTCTACAACAACTTCACTCAAAAAGTTAAAGAGACGATAGATGTGAAGTTTGATGAGACTAATGGTTCGCAAGTCTAACAAATGCCGATTGATATAGGAGATAAGGAACCTTTGTAAGCTATCAAAGATTTGTCCATTGGCAAGATTCGTCCCATGGAGGTGAAGGAACGCACTTCATCAACTCAAGTGCAAGCTCCCACTTCGCGTCAAAGCGAACCGCAAAACGACATGGAAGCATCCACAAGCGGTACACGACAAGATGAAGAAGAGGAAGAGAAGCATCTTGATGATCCACTTCAACCTTCCTAACAACCACCTCAAGGAGGAGATGATGCCAACAACAATGCTCAAGATGAAGATGAAGAAGAAGAAGAAGCTCCTCCATCCAACAAGAAGAAGTTGTCAAGAGTTAGAGCAAGAGTGGACATATATCATCCGCTGAAACAAATCTACAGCGACATAAACAACGGGAGAATCACTCGCTCTAAATCTCGTTTGACTAACTTTTGTGAGCATTATTCTTTCATATCCAACATTGAACCCTTGAAGGTAGAAGAAGCTCTCCAAGATCCAGATTGGGTGAATGCCATGCATGAAGAGCTACACAACTTCGAGAGGAACCAAGTATGGACACTTATTGAAAAACTAGAAGGCGAGCAAAATATCATTGGTAAAGATGGGTCTTTCGGAAAAAAGCAATATGAATATGGACAAGTTGTATGCAACAAAGCACTTCTTGTAGCCCAAGGATACACACAAGTCGAAGGTATGGACTATGGTGAGACTTACGCTCTTGTTGCTAGACTTGAATCCATTCGTATTCTTCTAGCTTATGCCAATCAACATGATATAACTCTCTACCAAATGGATATTAAAAGTGTCTTTCTCAATGGAGAAATTGAAGAGGAACTTTATGTTAAACAACCTCCTGGTTTTGTGAATCCTAAGAAACCCGATCATGTCTACAAACTTCGTAAAGGTTTATATGGTCTTAAACAAGCACCTAGAGCTTGGTACAAATGCCTAACGAAGCTTCTCATTGAAAAGGGTTTTGAGATTGGTAAAATTGATGCAACCTTATTCACTAAAAGAGTAAACGGTGAACTATTTGTTTGTCAAATATGTGTGGATGATATTATCTTTGGTTCTACTAACCCACATTTTAGTGAAAAGTTTGGAAAGCTCATGTCAGAAAAGTACGATATGTCCATAATGAGTGAACTGAAGTTCTTCCTTGGATTGCAAATCAAACAATTGAGAGAAGGCACGTTCATCTCTCAAACCAAGTACACCAAGGACTTGATCAGAAAGTTCAACATGCAAGAATGCAAAGGTATGAGAACCCCCATGCCTACTAGTGGACATCTTGACCTCACTAAGGATGATGCACCCATTGATCAAAAGGTTTATCGATCAATGATTGGATCAATTTTATCTATGTGCCTCTCGTCTTGATATCATGTTATGTGTTTGCACGTGTACCCGCTATCAAGCATCACCTAAAGAATGTCATCTGTTGGCTATGAAAAGGATAGTGAGATACCTCATACATAGACCAAACTTTGCCATATGGTATCCCAGGGGATCTTCTTTTGATCTTGTTGGCTATTCCGACTCGGACTATGTTGGAGACAAGGTTGATAGAAAATCCACCTCGGGTACATGTCAATTTCTTGGGAGATCTCTTGTCTCTTGGATGTCCAAGAAACAAAACTCGGTATCCTTATCAACTGCCGAAGCAGAATACATTGCCGTTGGATCATGTTGTGCTCAATTACTATGGATGTCTCAAACGCTTAAGGATTATGGTATTCATGTTAGAAAAATACCATTGTTGTGTGACAATGAAAGTGCTATTAAGATTGCATATAATCCTATGCAACATTGTAGAACCAAACACATCCAAGTGCGACATCATTTCATTCGTGATCATGTAGCCGAAGGAGATATCGATCTCAGGCATGTTTGTACTCACAAACAGCTAGCTGATATTTTCACCAAACCACTTGATGAGAAAGTGTTATGTCATTTGAGGAGTGAGTTGAACATCATTGATGCTTCAAACTTGATCTAGACTCACTTGGATGCATGCAAGGGCATGAGCTTGACTGACTATTCCTTGATGCCATTAATATGACTATCTTATGTCTTTGAAACTATGCTCCCTTGTATTGCAGCTAACCTTTTGTAGGTACTTGGAATAAATACACTCCACAAGATTGCAAATGAACTCTCATCAAAAGCAATCTTGACATGACCAAGTATCAACAACCTTTTTCTTCGGAGATGAAGGAAGAAGACATCAAAATCATATCATTGACAATTCTATGATATTGAATTTCACTCATGTATTTGGATATATTATGTTCTTCCTTGCGTGACTAACCATTGTAGGTAAATAGTGAACCAAAATTTCATGGATAGCTCCCAACTCAAGATGATCCTCATCAATTTTGAGCATCCACAACAAGTTCACCTACATGCCACGTCATCAACATAATTCGAAGGTATGTAATCATATCCTTGATAAAGCTCTACATCAATTCATGGTGTACAACAACTCAAGAGATGTGAAGACATTGAAATGCTTAATCGAAAAATGGCAACCCCATTTCGCGCTTAACGATAAGTATGACATATTGATACGTCTCCAACGTATCTATAATTTTTTATGGTTCCATGCTATTATCTTGTCAACTTTGGATGCTTTATATGCATGAATATGCTATTTTATATCTTTTTGGGACTAACCTATTAACTCAGTGCCAAGTGCCAGTTTCTGTTTTTTCCGTGTGTTTGACCCTTTTTGAGAAGGAGTGCAAATGGAATAAAACTTTCGCAATGATTTTTTTGGACCAAAGGGACCCCCGAAGCTTTGGAAGAAGGCCAGAAGAGCCACGAGGGAGTCACAAGCCCGGGAGGCGCGACCCCCCTAGGCTGCACCTACCAGGCTTGTGACCTCCTCGTGGGCCCAATCGACGTAATTCCACTGCCATAAATTCCTATGAATTCAGAAACCCCCCAAAAGAAACCTAGATCGGGAGTTCCGCCGCCACAAGCCTGTGTAGCCACCAAAAACCAATCTGGAGCCCATTCCGGCACCCTGCCGGAGGGGGAATCCATCTCCGATGGCCATCTTCATCATCCCGGTGATCTCCATGACGAGGAGGGAGTAGTTCTCCCTCGGGGCTGAGGGTATGTACCAATAGCTATGTGTTTGATCTCTCTCTCTCTCTCGTGTTCTTGAGATGTCTTGATCTCGATGTATCGCGGGCTTTGCTACTATAGTTGGATCTTATGATGTTCTTCCCCCTCTCCCTTCTTGTAATGAATTGAGTTTTCCCTTTGTAGTTATCTTATCGGATTGAGTCTTTAAGAACACTTGATGTATGTCTCGCACGTGTCTATCTGTGGTGACAATGGGATATTCATGTGAGTACTTGATGTATGTTTTGGTGATCAAATTGCGGGTTTCGTGGCATCGGGAACCTATGCATATGGGTTGGCACACGTTTTGACTCTCCGGTAGAAACCTCGGGGCACTCTTTGAAGTTCTATGTGTTGGTTGAATAGATGATTCTGAGATTGTGTGATGCATATCATATAATCATGCCCATGGATACTTGAGGTGATAATGGAGTATCTAGGTGACATTAGGGTCTTGGTTGATATGTGTCTTAAGGTGTTATTCTAGGACGAACTCTATGATGGATCGAACGGAAAGAATAGCTTCGTGTTATTTTACTACAGACTCTTGAATAGATCGATCAGAAAGAATAACTTTGTGGTGGTTTCGTACCCGACAATAATCTCTTCGTTTGTTCTCCGCTATTAGTGACTTTGGAGTGACTCTTTGTTGCATGTTGAGGGCTACTCATATGATCCAATTATGTTATCATTGTTGAGAGAACTTCACTAGTGAAAGTATGAACCCTAGGCCTTGTTTCCACGCATTGCAATACCGTTTGTGCTCGCTTTTACTATTAGTTACCTTGCTGTTTTTGTAATTTCAGATTACAAAAACCTATATCTACCATCCATACTGCACTTGTATCACCATCTCTTCGCCGAACTAGTGCACCTATACAACTTACCATTGTATTGGGTGTGTTGGGGACACAAGAGACTCTTTGTTATTTGGTTGCAGGGTTGCTTGAGAGAGACCATCTTCATCCTACGCCTCCCGCGGATTCATAAACCTTAGGTCACCCACTTGAGGGAAAATCGCTACTGTCCTACAAACCTCTGCACTTGGAGGCCCAACAACGTCTACAAGGAGAAGGTTGCGTAGTAGACATCACATAGGATCAAGCATCCTTTCTTGACTCCTCAAGTCAAATACTCTAACATAGGTGACTGAGTCACCGCCCCACATCTAGATGGAGAATATCGTATGGTTCACATTTTTCACATTCTTAGAACCATTCCACTCTCATCTATATGTGTGTATATCTTCAAAAAAATTGTTCTACTTTTGTTTTATCTATCTTAGTTCGAATTATCATTCTTTTGGACTCTTGACCCATTGAAACAATTCTTTCAATCAACCTATTTTCTGTTAAAGAGTTGACTATCAATGCAACTCGGTTTCACCGAATTAGGAAACTCGATCCAACCGTTTTTTCTAAGAGGCCTAAATATCAATCTCGGTTCTACCGAATTATTATGCCTCGGTGACTCCATTTTTTTGACTTTGTTGCTGTGATATTTTTTTTGAGTTAGTGCCTTAGAAAGAGACAACTTCTCTAGGGGGAGAAAATCTGAGTGATCCCATGCAATATAAGAGTGAGAATTCTCTAGGATCCCTAACTAAGGGGGATATCATTCCAGGAACTCTTATCCATACCCAAGGGGGAGAACATACAATGAACCCTAAAAAATATCAAAGGGGGGAGAAAATACAAATTCCAGGAACCCTTACAATAGAGAGAAGTATCCAGGAACCCTTTATTTACTCTCAAGGAGCCCTTACCCTCTGACCTGTTCTTTTTGGTAATCAATGCCAAAGGGGGAGAAATATCATTAAAACTTTCATTCAGTGAACCTATTTATAGGGGAGAAATACTATCATATACTATCAAGAAGCTTATACAAAAGAGGGAGCAACAACACTAAAGGGAGATACTTGTATCATACCCGATACATTAAGGGGGAGAGAGATAAATACCATTTTAATTGGCTTTATTGGTTGAACTTATTTTCCCTACCTACTCCCAATATCTACATTCCATGATTGAGGGGGAGAGGAAATTTTACATACTCATTTTAAGGGAGAAAAAGTTCTTGTTCCTTGAAGACATATTCTCTCATCAAATCCTATCTTAACTATGACTTCATTTTGTTGGTACTTTGTAATTTATTTTGCTTCTTTACAACAGGGTACTCTTGTGTTATCTAACATTTGTTTTCCAAGTGTACTCCTATGTCAAGATGCTCAAGATCCTCAAGGTAAGTATATGCATCATATCCTTGTTTATGATGACCTCTTGTTTCTTGCACATATTGTTTGCAAGAGGGAGTCATAAACATTGAAGTCCTTCATTCACTTATGTTTGATGCATATAGCCAAGATTCCTATGACTTGTCTTGTCCTTCTACCTTGTGTGTGCCCATGCATTCCAAAGCAACTATCCTTTAAAGGGATTGCACACATTTAGGGGGAGCTTGTACTTGTCATCTTTCCTTCAAAGCTGTCATATCCTTTTGTGTATCTTTATTTGAAGCTTTGATTGTATGTTGTCATAAATTACCAAAAAGGGGGAGACTGAAAGCACATATGCTCCCTTGGTGATTTTGATAATTCATGACAACATACATTTCCTCTTGGACTAACATCTTTACCTGGATATTTCAGGAAAAGTCCATAGAGAGCATTGGCTAAAGGTTTTATGTGGAGACACCCCTGGATGCAAGAAAGGAACAATATTGGCTCAAGCTTCAAGCTAGAAGACTCTTCATTTTATATTTGTGAGAAATCACTTTTGAGTCCATAGGAAAGCCTAGTATTAAAAGGGGCGAGGTAATAAAATGAACTGATTGCTCAAATGCTCAAAGTTAGCCACCAAAACACTTAGTTATTTTTCCCACATATCGACTCTGTCAATTTCCACATACACAAATTCTATGTAACCAACATTGCCACTATGGACCCACCGAGTTTGAACCTCACACAGAACCCTAGACATTCCCACCAAATCAGTGCAACCGAAACTGCATCGCTGCTACCGAGTTCACTGTGACCAACATTCTGTTGCTAAGATACACAAAATCGGAATTTCCAATCCAATACTTTGAAACTTGATCTCTAGCCTCCCCAAACTGCTTTCCACCAAATCAACCTCTCCTACACATGCATATACTGTGAGAGAGTGATTTGTGTTGAGGAGACTCTCTTCAGAAGCACAAGAGCAAGGAGTTCATAGATCTACCACATCTATTACCTTTTGGAGGGTGGTGCCTCCTAGATTGGCTAGGTGTCGCTTGGGAGCCTCCTACTGTGTGTTGTGGAGTTGAACCAAGATGTTTGTAAGGGCAAGGAGATGGCCTACTTCGTGAAGATCTACCATGAGTGAGGCTAGTCCCGTGTGGACGTAAGCCGTGGTGGAATAGACGAGGCCGCTTCTTTGTGGACCCCTTGTGGGTGGAGCCCTGTGTGGACTCTAGCAGTTGTTACCCTCTGTTGGTTGAAGTCTCCACTAACATGGGCGTACGATAGCGCCATCTATCGGAACCATGCCAAAAATCGCCATCTCAGCCTCATGCGTTTGATCTCCCTACCTTACTCCTCTACTTTACACTTGCATGTTTAATTTTCCGCTGCTATACTCTTAGAACTGCATGTGTAGGGTGACTTAGACTTGTTACAACTGCTAGATTTCTGCCGCTCCTAGAAATTAGGATAGACTAGATTTTTAACTTGACAAGGAGTCTATTCACCCCCACCCCTCTAGACACATCTTCTATCGATCCCTCAGTTGGTGTGAGCTGCCTGAGAATTGGTACATTCTCATCTTGTTCCTCAAAGGGCACTGGATGCAGGGCCTTTGCTCTTGGCAGCTGGAGGTATGTCCTTGGTAGTCCTTCTGGGAGATATAGCCTTCTTTGCTTTGGCAGGAGGCTTCAGAGCAGATTTCATAGCATCAGCCATCAGCTTCTTCTTCTTGGGAGGAACTGGGATCTCCTCAGGAGCTTCTTCCTCAGCATCTTTTGGGTCTTCATACATTGAAGTCTTTCTCCCAATAAGATGAACAATTCACTTCCTGGGCTTCTTCACACCAGACTTCTTGGCAGGTACCTCCCTGGAAAGTGTTGTGCCCTTCCTGGCATATTTTGGTGCTCTTAGATCCGCAGGGGTAGCAGTTACTTTCTTGGCAGTCTTCCTTGGAGCCTTTGAAGGCGATGAAGTTTCCTCTAGCATAAAGTCTGAGTCCTCTTCATTAGAAACCAACTTCTTCCTTTGCCTAGTGGCAGCCTTGGGCAAACCATGAGAGCTGGGAGAACTTGGGTCTGAAGCAGACTTCTGTGGACTAGTGCATGAGTCCATCTCTATGTTCTACTCTCTGAAGTCATTTTGACTATCTTCTGAACCAGACATATCTGACACGTAAGCACAAACTCAGCAGCAAATAGCAAAACCTATGAAGTGGATATAGGAAAGACAGAAAGGATGAGCTGTGATATCCTCGCTTATTAGGGATGATAGACTACTCGTATCAATAAGGAATTCCTTCTTTTCCGGGAGCCCATTCAAACAGAACTCCCAAGTTAAGCGTGCTTGTCTTGGAGTAGTTCTAGGATGGGTGACCGACCGGGAAGTTGAACTTTCGGAGTAGTTCTAGGATGGGTCACACATATCGGTGGAACCGAGTTTGATAACACATATCGGTGGAACCGAGTTTGAACTTTCGGAGTCACCGAGACACATGAACTCCTTAATAGAAACTTGATCATCATTTGGTGGAATCGAAAATCACAATTCGGTCTCACCGAGTTCATTCTCAGGAACCCTAGGTCCAAAATCGATAGAACCGAGTTTTTCAACTCAGAGGTACCAAGATGGGGCCTGCAGATAGTTAACACTAAAAATTTCTTAGTTTTCTAATCTACGGATTTATCTGGTGGATAGAGAGGATGCACACAGTGTCTTGTGGATAAATCTTCCCATTGCGCAAGAATCAGATGGAGGAACGCAGAGGGGATTCGAACCATACCTAACTTGGCGATGGTCCGGCTACGACGGCAACGACGGTGAGGAATCCGTCAGCGGCGGCGATTCCTAGAGGCGGAGACGCATGGGGACTCAAGGGTGACGACGAGGGGTCTAGAGGGAGCGTAGGGTTTTGGGACGAAACGGCTTTGACGAAGTGTAATCAAAGATTGGGTCCGTTGGAATATATACCCATTCGCTGTCGGTGTCACCAAGATTACGAAACCGGTGTCACCGAGTTCCTCTATTATCAGCAAACAGGGAAACTCGGTGGAACCGAGTTTCTGATTCCGGTGGTATCAAGATGGAAAACCTAGATCAACTCTCGAATTCGGTAGAACTGAGTTTGTGAAGTTGGTTTCAACGAGTTCATTCACAGAGAGGTTTTGGAGGTTACCTATTGATGATACGGAACTCCGAGTGCATCTTCACACATAGGGATCGACAAGTGCTTGTTCAAATTTTGTGATGAAGCATGAATAGAACTTGAGATGAGATAGCATAGATAGCTAGAGAAGGGTCCTAGGCATTATCGTCCATCCAATTGGCAAAATATAAATCAAGAGCCAAATAACAACAATTGGATGTCCTCGAATGATCAAACACTTGCATACCAACATTCTCACACAATATGAATGATAGAGAAAAACATGGTGAACATGCACAAACATCCTAGCAACTATCAAGCACTTGGGCGATGACAAAGTCATCTATATATGAGTATATTGACATAGGAGACAAGTAATATTACTTGATCATAGGTCATACTCATCGCTAAGCACAAGTGGGGTTACCACTTCTACATAAGCATTAATGTGTTCATATCCTTAGGAGATGCTTATACTCAAGTCTTAGAGTAAATTTCCCCCTTGATATGACATCCCCACTAAGAGGGATCAACTAACCTTGGGTTTTGTCGTAGACGACTTCAAGTAGGTGAAGTAGTGGTGGATGCTCAATGTTGATGAAGATCATCTTGAGTTGGGAGCAAACCTTGTTGTTTTCATACTCTTCTCAACTACATGGGTTAGTCCCAAAGCACGAGGAACATATGCAAGAATATCTATGGACATGGAGTGAAACACAAATTGAATGATGTCCAAAGATGCATTAATTACCTTGTTCCTTGCTTACCATTGAGGGAATGTGTGACTCTTTGAACTAATGCATATGGTTGAGGTTGATTGCAAATATTTCTTGCCAAAATGAATAAGAGTGAAATTCATTGGCGGAGTCACCCCTAAAGAACTTCCCTAGTTCTTCCTCTTGGGGATCCACATCAAATTGATGGGAATCCTTGGAGTTGTGGTAGCACTTGTTGATGTAGAGCTAGTAGTGTCCTTGGGAACCCACTTGACCTTGGCTTGGGGTTCTTCTTCAAATAGGTCAATGTTATTTTGAAGCTTTCCCTTGCCTTTGTGGTATTATGGTAGAGGGCCATCTTGTGAGCTTGTTCCTTTTGGAGGAGTGGGATCACACGTCTCCTCTTAGGGAACAAACTTAGGAGTGGGATTATGACCTTCTTCCCAAACATCTCTATTGATGTTGAAGTAGCCCACAACTTGTTTCTTTCGATGTCCTCCTTGCTTGCGCACAATTTCCTCGAATTGTTTACTTCCGGCAAGGCTCTTGAAGACACCTTTCTCAATAATCCCTTTCAATAGATCATTTTCTTGCTCAAGTGTAACTTGGCTAAGAGAATCGTTAGTAGAATCAATAGAGCTACTAGCAACAACATTATTGGTTTTAGACTTAGCATGGTTGTTACTAGATGAAGAAACCTTCTTGCCTTTGTTACTAGTGTTACTATGTTTAACTTGTGGAACAAAGTTGGACAAGAGTAATCGTTTGGCTAGATAAGAAGAACTCTTCTTTCGAAGATCAGGATGGATCACTTTTAAGAACTCATGCTCTTGCTCCAAGTTGAGCTTCTCGAAGCGTAGCTTCTCATGGGTTCTTGCAAGCTCTCTAGAGTTGTCTCATGAGCTAACTTAAGAGTTTTTAATTCTTCAGTTAGTTGTTTAATTTCTTTCTTATCATCATCATTCGATTTCTTTTGACTAGCATGATAATTAGCAAGTTCATTTTCAGTGCAATCACTAGTTTATCAAGAAGCAAGTCATCTTCTCCTAACAAGTCATCCCCATCACTATTAAAATCAAGATACTCAGGATGTGATACCTTGTGGCCTTTAGCCATGAAGCAGTTTCCGACTCCCTCATTTTGTGAATCAAGTAAGTCATAGGAGTTGGTTGAAACAAGTGTAATCCTGGCAACACCTTCATCTTGACTATAGTCGGAGTGGGAGTGATAGCTTCTTTCGGAGTGGTGATCAGACTCGGAGCCAGACACCCATTCACCAACATGAGCTTGATGTCTTCTTCTTGAACTGCTCTTGGTGTATTTGTCCTTCTTCTCCAATTCCTTGACTCTCCATGAATGTCTTCATTCATAGTGATCTTCTCTACTCCTTCTCTCTCTGCTTGGTGACTCATCTCTTGAGCTTTGTCTTCGAGGTGACTCTTCCCTTCTTTTGTAGGGAGTCGAGCACTCATCTGAGTAGTGTCTGGGCTTGCCACAATTGTAGCAGTTTCAGTAACAACTGGACGCACACTTCTCTTGATGTCTAGAGCTTGAGATTCTCTCTTTTTCTCTACTCTTATAGAACTTGTTGAATTTTCTGACCACGAGGCTTATCTCTTCATCAGTGACAAGATTGTCCTTTGAAATAGCGGGAGCATCACATGAAGCTTTATAAGCACTGCTTGACTTTTTGTGCAGCTCATCTTTGTCCTTGAGTGACATCTCATGAGCAACAATCCAACCAATGACTTCAGCTTGCTTAAGATCATTGTAATTTGGCATCATTTGAATCAACGTGCACACTGTGTCATACTTTCCATCGAGAGCTCTAAGTATCTTCTTGATGATGAATTTGTCGGTCATCTCTTCGCTTCCTAAGCCGGCAATCTCAGTGGTGATGACAGCTAGCCTAGAGTACATTTCAACGACACCTTTACCATCCTTCATCTTGAACTTGTCAAGCTGACTTTGAAGCACATCCAACTTAGATTCTCTGACAAAATCAGTACGTTCATGCATATCTACCAAAGTATCCCAAATTTCCTTTGCATTCTCAAGACGATTGATTTTGTTGAAATCTTCGGGGTATAGGCAGTTGAAGATGATGTCACAGGCTTGAGCATTAAGTTGCAACATCTTCAGTTCATGAGTTGTTGCATCACGATCTGGCTCATGCCCTTCTCCAAAGAAGTTACCTTGCACACCAACACGAATAACGGCCCAAACATGAGGATTAAAGCCAAGAATATTCATTTTCATTTTATGCTTCCAACTAGCAACATTAGTGCCATCGAAATATGGACCTCTACGATGATAATTTCCCTCACTAGATGCCATACTCTCCTAGGTTGTTAAACCAATGAAATGGAGACCAATGCTCTAATACCACTTGTAGGATCGAAATTATGTCTAGAGGGGGGGGGGGTTGATTAGAATACTTGACAAGATAATTTTTTTGCCTTTTCCCAATTCTACTTGAGAGGCAGCTAAGACAGTTATAGCACGTCAAGTACACCCTACACATGCAATTCTGATAGTATAGCAGCGGAAAGTAAAACATGCAAGTGTAAAGTAGAGGAGTAAGGTAGGGAGATCAAACGCATGAGGTTTACACATTGATTTTTGGCATGATTCCGACAGGTGGCGCTATCATACGTCCATGTTAGTGGAGACTTCAACCCACGGAGGGTAACGACTGCGTGAGTCCACGGAGGGCTCCACCCACAGAGGGTCCACAAAGATGCGGCCTTGTCTATTCCACCACGGCTTCCGTCCACGAAGGACTATCCTTACTCACGGTAGATCTTCACGAAGTAGGCGATCTCCTTGTCCTTCAAACATATTGGTTAAACTCCACAACACGAAGTAGGAGGCTTCCAAGCGGCACCTAACCAATCTAGGAGGCACCACCCTCCAAAAGGTAACAGATGTGGTAGATCAATGAATTCCTTGCTCTTGTGCTTCTAAAGATAGTCTCCTCAACACAAATCCCCAAATATGCATGGATAGTCTCCTCAACACAAATCCCCAAATACGCATGGATAGTCTCCTCAACACAAATCCCCAAATATGCATGGATAGTCTCCTCAACACAAATCCCCAAATATGCATGGATCTCTCTCACATTTGGGGAGGCTGGAGATCAAGTTTGAAATGATAGTTTTGGAATATCTTGGTCTCAACACATGAGTAGGTGGTTTTCTCTCAGAAAATGGATCTGGCAGTGAAGCGCGCGTCGTGAGTGCTTCTCCCATGAATGAGAGGTGGGTGACGGGGTATATATAGGTAGCAACCAAAATCCAACCATTACACACAAAAGAGCAAACTCGGTAACACCAAAGTTGAAAACTCGGTGGTACCGGTTAGCACAAAGGTGTGAACTTTTGAATCTCGGTGAGACCGATATAGTGAAAATCGATGGCACCAAAAAGGTGACTAACGGTCAGATGGCCAAAATCGGTGGCACCTATACTCAAACTCGGAAATTCCAATTTTGTGTATCTTGGCAACAGAATGTTGGTCACACTGAACTCGTTAGCACCAACTTGGTTTCGGTTGCACTGATCTGGTGGGAATGGCTAGGGTTTCTGTGTGAGGTCAAACTCGGTGGGTCTGATATGGAAATGTTGGTGACACAAAATTTGTGTATGTGGATCTTAATAGAGTGGATATGTGGGGAAAATGACCGAGTGTTTTGGTGGTAATTTTGAGCATTGAGCAATCAGTTCATTTTACTAGCTCACCCCCTTTTAACAGTATTGGCTTTCCTATGGACTCAAAAGTAATTTCTCACAAATATAAAATGAAGAGTCTTCTAGCTTGAAGCTTGAGCCAATATTATTCCTTTCTTGCATCCATGGGCATCTCCAGAAAAACCTTAAGCCATAGCATCTTTTGAACTTTTTTTGGAATATACTTGGGAAACATATTAGTCCAATGATGCATATGTTGTGATCAATTATCAAAACTACCCTAGGGAGCAATTGTGCTTTCAATGACACATATTGTATTGCTTCCATTAAGGGTAAAACGATGGGGTTCATTCATATTAGTTGAGTTTACTTCGTCTACATCATGTCATCTTGCTCCAAGCATTACTATATTTTCACTTAATAATCTAGATACATGGTGGATAGCAGTCGATGAGTGGAGTAATAGTAGTAGATGCAGGGAGGAGTCGGTCTACTTGCTTATGGATGTAACCCATGTATGTGTGATCATGATCGTGAATAAATATTACATAACTTGTTCACCCACCATATGCTTTCTACGAGAGAGAACCCTATAACAAAAAATTATGCCCCCGTGTCTTCATAAATCATACTATTAGAGAAACACTAAAAATGTTGTTGCTCTTTTACTATTGTTATTTTATTTTATATTTATGTTATCTATCTATCACTACTTATCGCTTGCAAGTAACGAGTTCAAGGGGCTTGACAACCCTGTGGGTGCAAGCGTTTGCTATTTTGTTTTGTCAGTGAAGAAGACGGGCATTTGTGTAACCTTAGTTCTCACTCAGGGAAATAAGTATATCTATTGTGCTGCATCTCCACTCCTCTTCGGGGAAAATCCCAACGAAGTTTACAAGTAGCAAGAAGAATTTCCGACGCCTTTGTCGGGGAATATCACAAAATTCTTATCAAGTACCTTCACGCAAATTATCATTCACTTGTTATTTGTTGTTATCTTAGCTTGCATAAAAATATCAAAAATACAAAAATGTTTATCTTTACTAGTTTGCCTTCCTTGTTAAAATGTTTGGACCGCCAGTTAACGTTTCTCCAGATTTTTAAGTACTTTACTTTAAACAAAAATAGAGTGAGAATTTGAAAGATGCATGGTACCATAGAGTCTCAATCTAATGCCACTATAAAAAATAATATGAAGATCCTTCTTCATAATTTTTATGTGGGACTTGGGATGCCCAATAGAAAAGTTGTAGATTTTGCTGCCAACGGAAATTTTACCGAGATGGATTCTAGTGTTGCTTACGAAATAGTAGAAGGAATGGTGGGAACTCCACCATTACCTCAAATATCCTCTTTTACACATGAAGGGATCCAAATATTAGAAAAACTAGAGGATTTGCATAAAAATCTAAGTGCGATACAAAAAGTTAATAAACTATCAGAACCATAGGCCCTAGCCTTCATCACATGATTCTTTTCTCACTAATTCCAATAAAAAACTTGAATCCCTAGAAAATTGGCGAATTCATTTTCAGAAGTTGTGGGTAAAAGGAAGGAACCTTCAGAGTGTGATAAGACTCCTGCTAAGGTAGCTAAAGTGGACGATAAAGATGACAACACTTTAAACTATGCATTATGCCCAACTAGGGGCGTAAAACAATAGAGCTTGTTGGGTGGCAACCCAATAGTTATCTTATTTTTGTGTCTTACTTTATGTTATTTTGTGTTCACATGATTATTTCTACTGTAATTATTTTGTTTTTATATTTAAATTAGTGTTTGTACCAAGTAAAGCCTTTGGGGTGATTTGGGTGATAACTAGGTTTGATCTTGTGCAAAAACCAAAACTTTTACGTCCAATGCAGAATTTCGGTGATGTTACTGGATCGTCTTTTCAATTTGAATATTTTACACAAAATTTACACACAAATTCCTGAGGTTGTCCTAATTGTTTTGAATTTTTGTACTTACAAAAGTGTGGTTTAGTGGTGACCTTTACAGTCTATTCTCTTTTAGACAGATTATGTTTTTTGTTTGCATAGTTTATTTGTTTTGATCATGCTATGGATTATATCAGGGGGCCTAAGCCATCAAGAATTTAGAATACAGTACCTCATGCAATAATAATAATAAATCAATTTATAACAGTACCTAAAGTTTATGATTTACCTATTATACTAACGGATCTCATGAGTTTTTTGTTGAGTTTTGTGTGCTAAATTTTTTAAATTTTGGGTGCAATCATGATGGATGAAGGAATAAGGAGTAGCAAGACCCAAGGTAGTCCAAGGTAATATTCAAGGAATGCCCGCAGCATCTAGGTCTAGTCTAGCTAGACGTTGCTATGGTTTTTGCCCGGTTTTCCACAATAAACTGAGCAGTCCAATTTTTATTTCTTCTTTTCTAGCACTTGCACCTTTGAAGGGTTTTTTGTAATGCCTTCTTCTGATATGAATTTGACAGCTCTTATGCTGGCATTAAGAAAAAAGGTTTGCAACCGTAATCAAACCCTTTAGTTGCTGGTATGCACCTACGGAGGTGCGTCAGGACGTGGCTAGTTTGTCTCTGACAAGAACGCATGCCATCGTGCGAGTCTACCAAGATGTTGCTGATTAATTGGACAGTGAAAAACTTTGTTCGTAGAGCCAAATGTGCACGCGGCTCACGCGAGCACTTCATCGATAGTAGTACTGGTACCAGTATTTAACTACACAAGGCGCTATGCGTAACGAATGAGGTCATACATCACAAACTCTTTTTAATAGAAGTCACAAACTTGAGGGCAGGGTTTGTGATTTGTCGGATGCTCCCTGGTGCGAAACAAAGTTGCAGACAAACGAAAGCTTAGTAGTACCAAGCACCTCTTTATGTACATTCCATTACACACTAAAACTGCTGCATACTGAACACCAATCGAGTCCAAGTTCGAAATCTTAGAGACTGCCGGTACTACTTGGTTTGTTTCTGAAAATGCCGTGTGCGAGTTCGATACCTGAACCAAAACAAGTGCGCCCCAAATCATGTAGTACCCGGGATCCGGCATCTCCACCTCCGCAACCCCATCATCCGTCCTCCCATCCCTACCGCCACCGGCTACCTAGCGGGCACCTCGTCGCCGATCTCTTCACGCCATCGCGCCCATCGCCTCGCCGCGACTTCTTTATATATTATATATATAAAAAATCCATAGAAGCCCTCGCCGAACCACCGCGAGGTCCACGCCGCGGGCGACGCCGTCCAAACCCGCGCGATAAGAACCAAGCCAGCCTTGCGTTGCCGCCGTTTCTCCCATCCACTCCCGCACCATCGCCGTTTCCCTATATAATACACCACCCAAATGGTGCCGCTCCGCTTATACCGCCACCTGATCCCGCAGCTGGCAGCTGCAGCCAGGTCGCCCTCAGCGCCCAAGGTCGCCGCCGCCTGCTGCGCTCCACGCCCGATCTCCCCGCCGCCGGCCCTCGCAATGGCGGCGTACGGCACCGGCGCTTGCGCGGACAGGAGGCTCCTCTTCAGGCAGCTGTTCGAGAAGGAGAGCTCCACCTACACCTACCTCCTCGCCGACGTCGGAGACCCCGAGAAGCCCGCCGTGGTGAGCGCAACTCCCTTGCCTGGATTGGGTCATGTTATATTAGGAGTAATTTTGGTTGGACTGGATTTTGAGCTATGGCTGTGTGCACCTTTTCAATCTCCTCCCTGACTTTGTATTTTGCCACCAGTTGATTGACCCTGTTGACAGAACAGTTGATAGAGATCTCAACCTTATCAAGGAATTAGGCTTGAAACTCATCTATGCGATGAATACTCATGTGCATGCTGATCACGTCACTGGAACAGGACTAATAAAAGTAAGCACTTCTGGACTTCTCCAGATGTTTTATTCAACTTCTCTAGCAGTTTCAACATTTTGTTTTCTTTGGTAATACATGCTCAGCTGATGGAATGTACTGGCAGACTAAGCTACCAGGAGCCAAGTCTGTTATTTCAAAAGCTAGTGGAGCAAAAGCCGACCATTCTGTTGAGCACGGGGACAAAATATACTTTGGGAAGCTTTTCCTTGAGGTAGAGAACCATTTTAATATGCTATTTTGTTTCGCCTCCTTCTTTCATCTAGTAGTTAGGATGTGCTATAAATTACAGCTTCTGTATGCCGCAATACTAGCACCGGTGTCTCCAGTGTAAACAGCTAATCTGAACTACAGAAAACACTGAGTTCTTCTGCTTGTTTGTCTTTAAGAAGCTCCTTGCAAAGGTCACCATGCTTACAAAAATCACATCCTAAATGACCTAAAAAAACAGCGAAGCTGGCCACAAAAACTACTATCTCTATAAACTGCAAAAACGTCTTACATTAAGTTACAGAGGGAGTGCCAAAGTATGAAAACTAAGGAGCCAAACTAAACAAACAAGGTTGAGACTAAGATAGTGCAGCTTGATCTCACAGGGTTTCATCTTACAGAATTCATTATTTAACTATGCCATTTTCTTATACGAGCAAGACGATCTACTGTTCTACCTGCAGTAAAAATTAGAAGAGAGTGCAATATTATAGGTTGAACTTATACAAAAACGAATTACATTTTGTTTGTAGAAAATGTGACATATCCAAAGCTTTTAAATTATAAGCAAAATGTGCAATCAAGTGCTGGGAAGAGCAGCAGTCAAATCATTTATGTTGTGGTTTGTCTTTCAGGAGGGCAATGTTCTCATAATACTAGCTGATCAAAGCTATTAGTATCTGTAGATATGATGAAATTTCTAATAGCAGAAACATTGAAATTCTTCCCAGGTGCGAGCTACTCCTGGCCATACTGCTGGCTGTATGACTTATGTAACAGGTGATAGTGATGGTCAACCCTCACCAAGGATGGCTTTCACTGGGGATGCCTTAATTATACGTGCATGCGGAAGGACAGACTTCCAGGTAATATTGTGACCACGCTCACTTCTTCATGATCTGGAAAACAGGAAAGGCATATCTTATGGAAAAGCTAGAATAAACAGGAAAACTATATCTGAAGGAAACACTTCATATGGAGAAGTATTAATGGTGTTTTGGAGCTAAAGACTAGTTTTTAGGCATTGAAATTCATTGTCTGTTATGCTCCATAGTAGCAGTAGCCTGTGATTCAGACATAAGTTCAGCTTGCACTGGATGTTTGAATTTTAGAGAAAATTCTGATATGGCCAAAGGTAATTTCTTTTGTATTGATAGTTTGTTTTTATTCCAGGGAGGAAGCTCCGATCAGCTGTACCAATCAGTGCATTCACAGGCAAGTACTACATGAAAATCTTGTATTGGTGTCATACAAACAAAACTGCAACATAATGCATCTATTTATAACTAACTTATGCAAAAAGACTTTTATTGATCTACCAGCCTCTGCACCAACCAAATGGATGCACACTGCCCAATGGATTAAACTAACTGAAAACTCTATTCCTTAACAGATTTTCACGTTGCCAAAGGATACCCTGCTTTATCCTGCTCATGACTACAAAGGTTTCACGGTAAGTGGCTTACTGAGCATCTTAAATTTTGGCTTTCAAGTTGCTAGTTGCTTGAGTTAATATACTATCTGCAGGTAACTACTGTTGAAGAGGAGGTTACTTATAATGCCCGACTATCAAAAGATAAGGTACCGGCTAATTAGGCTAAAATTCTTTATTGTTTACCCCATAAAAGGTGTCAGTTCGTTCCTAACTATGTCTTGCATGATCTGCTTGCAGGAAACTTTCAAGACGATCATGGAAAGTAAGTACCTGCCTGTCGAATACATGAATACCTGTGTTCGTTTCTGATAATGCCCCCTTACCCTTGGACGCGGTTAAACTGCGCTCGAGATCATGGAATAGTACAGTCGGGAAAAAAGAAAAAAAACATCTGAATTATTTTTGTAGCAAACATAGAAAAATGTTTTCATTGCTTGCAAAGTTTCAACATCGGATGGCATTTGTGGAAAACGTGTCAAAATATCAAAACCGATGCTCCAAAAGTGTCATTTTCAAAAGCATTGATTTTGTTTTCTTTCCATGTCTTCCACAAATGTATTTTTTTTTATGAAAGCACAAATGTAATTTTGGGATTAAACTTTACAAGTAGTGAAAACATTTGTAAATGTTTGCTAATAAAATCAGATTTAAAAAAACGATTTAACTGTTCACTCAAGCTCACAAAGACAGTTTCACCCTTACCGGATCGAACTGATCCACTCCTAATTTCAATCAATTTCTTAGCCGGAAGATGAGTTGATGGTTTCCTTTCTCTCTACTTGGGCAGATCTGAACCTGTCTTACCCAAAGATGATCGACGTTGCTGTACCCGCCAATATGGTTTGCGGTTTCCAGGATCCACCATCGAAGGTCTGAGCTTGTTCCAGCTGAAGCAGCTTTGCAAGTGGCTGTTGTGAAATCAGGATCGGATCGAAAGGGCTTGCGGCTGCGTTGTACATTAAATAGCTCGTTCGCTGCAACATTGGGAGGAAATAATTAGTCATTGGCCGATGCGGCCTCTGGCCCTGTTTGACACTCACTACCGTCTGATCATTGATATGTCAACTTGAAGAAGGCAGTTTGCGTTTGCTTGTCCGTTCATCTCACCTCACCTCTTCAATGCAAATATCGTGCCACTTCACGAACAATAGCAAACTGCGACAGCTTGTTTTCTCAGTTCTCACAGCATATTAATATCGTGAAGATATCGTGTACTACTCGTATTTAGTTCCTTTATTTTTAGACCAAAAGGCTCGTTTGGGTGTGATGACGCCATTCAAGCAGAAAGCGCATGCCCCAAAGTTCAGTACCACTGTCTTTTGTAACTAAGCTGAGCCGAGAAGAAACACGTTGCCAACGATCTGAACACGCCAGTACGGTCTGATTGCTTGGCAGCCAAGACGAGCAACACGTTTTTATGTGGTGGCAGAATTTAAGATTTCTCTCGAAACAGAAACCCGACACGTCATTTTTACAGACAGCCACTACTGCCTGTCGCGAGAAACGATTTTGCCACGGGAGTGATCTGCGCGCTGGCGCCTGCCTAGATTTTCGGTCGGCGTGCGCGGGCCACAGGATCCACCAACCCCGCGTCGTCCGCACCGTTGAATCCGCATGCAACATTTTCTTCTCTATGCAGCAAAATTTTGATTCGATGCAACAATTTTTTTAACGGTTACAACAAAAAATAAAATTTATAGCAAAAAAAATATCTACGTGATCGTAACAAAAAACAAAGCTGATGGTACGTGGTAGCAAAAGTCAAACATCGGTTGTAACAAAAATTTACGTGACGTGTATGCAACTTTTTAGTGAACGGTTGCAGTAAAACATGATGCCGGTTGTAGCAAAAAGTAAAAAGCATCGATTGTAAATCCGACAAACTAGAGTTGATACCAAACGTATATGCAGCTTTTTTACTGAAACAAAATATAGTAAAAAACGCTTGCAGCAAAAATGACGAAAGTTGCAACATATTTAAACGAAAAATGTTGCATTCATTGAGCGAAGAAACGTGCGGATGAGAAAAATGTTGCAAGGACCCGCGCGCCAGGGGCGACCGGCGCGTTGGTTGGGCCGGCGCGCGCGGGTGGGAAACGATTCCCATTTCGCCAACGAAAACCGTGCAGGGTTACTAAATTAGCGCGTTGAGTTGTGAAACAAATTCCGATTTGGTTTGACAGCGAGCCTCACAGGCTGTGCAAACGCCATCGTTAACAAACACCCAAGCAAAGACACCCACTGGTGAGTTGCCTCCGTCTCTCCCGCGTCCCGATTCCCCAACGCAACGCCCGAGCAAACCCTCCCCACCGCCCGCGCCATGGGCGGCGAGATGCCCGGCACAGACGGCAAGGGCGCCCCCGCCTCCGCTTCCGGGTTCCCGCCGTCGGCGCCGCCGTACCATCCTCATCATCATCAGCAGCAGCACCAGTACGGCACCTTCGGGGCCCCGTCCGCCTCCGCCGAGTTCCCGCAGCCGGCGGTCGGGTTCCCCCAGCCTGCTCCGCCGCATGGGTTTCGAAACTACCCGCCGCCGCCTCCGCCGTCATACGCGGTCTACCCTCCTCTGCAGCCTTTTTCGCCCGCCGCGCCCTACTACGCCCAGGGCTACCAGGCCGTGCAAGGTACGGTTGAAACCCTTGTCGCGCGATCCGTTCATGTCATGTGCTTCTCTGCTGATGCATATCATGGGAATGATCCGGATTAGCAGTGCTGCCTTCTGTTGTTGCTGGAGAATTTCTCTTATGTCGTTCATTTAGTATAAGGGCAGAGCCCTAGATTCAAGTATTAGGTGTTTCTTATTCCTCACTCCTTAGATACTTGAATCTAGGGTTCTGCTCTTGTGGGGTAACCAGGCATATACCCAAATTTTAGGCTTCATGTGCCATTTCGTTCCAGTTAATGACTCTCAACATAAATTAATTTTAATCTCACTTTGGAGAGTCACTACTCACTCCAGGCTGCCGGTTTGCTGGTGTGTGAGACACACAGTGCTCAAGATTGTGACAATTTCTGGAGGATCCAGTCTTTTCATCATCACTACTTTTCTAATTGCAGTTGATGATATTAGCCATGTCTTCGAAGAAGCTTTGGAGGCTAATAGAGAAAAACGAATTATGTAGGCCTTTGCAATCCAATGCCCTTAAGACTTGCAATTAGTTGGAAAAGAAATTAGCATACAAGAACATACAAATAGATCAACTAAGAAATAGTTATGCAGTAAATGGGTTTCTGTAGATCAAAGTGAAGTTTACGAAGGAACCTGGTTGTGCTATTGTCTGATACTCTGATATATGTTGTGCAAAAACATGATTCAACATAATTTGGCAAAGCAGTACAATTAAGAATTTTATGAAAGCCTCAAATTCATATATGCAGTTTCCTTTGAGGAAGAAATGAAACGAACAAAATTAAATTTGAACTTTGTCCTAACTTAGCTTACACATGTTAACTGTTATGACCAGAGGCCCAGTTAGCCAAACTGGCCCAGTTATCTTAATAATATTAGGGGCTTAGCCCAAGTTATCTTAGTTATCTTAGAGTCCAAGTTATCGAGATTATATAAACCGATGTAAACAACTCTTTTGGGAATCAAGCAATAAGACAATTCTATTGCCTGGCTCCCAGAGGAGCCGGAACCCTAACCCTAGCCACCGCCTCCTCCCTACGCCGAGACGGCGCCGTCGCGCAGGCTGCGGCGCCCTCGTCTCCTCCAACCTCCCTCCTATCCTTATAACCTAAGGCAGAGGGCCGGTAGAACCCTAGTTTCTACCAGTTTGGTATCACGAGGCTCTGGTTCGATCATGTCATCACCGCCGCCCGTCTCCACCGCTGCGTCGTCGTCCCCCACCACCACTCCGATGATCTCCACGGCCGGCGGGCCGCACCAGCCTGCGTCGGCCTCTTCTGCCGCGCCGCCTCCGGCCGTCCTCACCCTGGAGGAGCTGACCGGCACGATCCGCGACCTGGCTACTGCCGTCCAGGGCATCCGGCTATACCTGGCCGCGCCCTACGGGGCGCAGCCAGCCGCACCACCACCAGCCAGCGTCGGCCCGTCCTGGCCGCCCTGGCAGCAGCCGTTGCTGGCGCAACCGCCGCGCTCGCCTGGCCGCTGCAGCCAACACTGTAGCTGTCTCCGCCACCCTCGGCCGGGCCGCTGCAGCCGACCCTGCAGCTGCCGCCGCCGCCACAAACCACCTCCAGGCCGCGCCCTACCTCTGCGCCGGGGGTGCCGATCCACCAGCTCCGGTTTCCCCCCCGCCATCGCCGCTACCGGCCTGGGTGACCGAGTCGTCACAGCCGGTGTACACGACGGCCTCGGCGCCGCCGCACATCCAGGCGCCACCCCCGCAGTACGGCGGGCCCTTCAGCTTCGCCGGCCCCAACGGGTACCCGGCACCGACCCCTGCACTACTCCGCTCCGACGAGCCGTACCGCCAGGGCGGCCCTACCCACATGCCGCCGCGCTTCGCCAAACTGGACTTCGCCACCTATGACGGCACGGAGGACCCCCTGAGTTGGCTCAACCAATGTGACCAGTTTTTTCGGGGGCAACGGACGCAAGTGTCGGATCGCACCTGGCTCGCTTCATATCACCTCCGAGGTGCCGCACAGACGTGGTATTACGCTCTCGAACAGGACAAGGGCGGCATGCCTCCATGGGAGCGTTTCCGCGAGCTCTGCCTCCTACGCTTCGGGCCTCCGATCCAAGGGAGCCGATTGGCGGAGCTTGGCCGCCTACCCTTCACCTCCACGGTGCAGGACTTCGCCGACCGCTTCCAGGCCCTGGCGTGTCACGTGCCTGGCGTGACGACTCACCAGCGGGCCGAGCTCTTCGTCGGGGGCCTCCCCGACCACATCCGTGTGGACGTCGAGATGCGCGGACCACAGGACATCCAGATGGCCATGTACTATGCCCGCGCGTTCGAGCAGCGGGCGGTGGCTATGCAGCAGGCGTTCCCGGCCCAGGCACCTCGCCCACCCCCTCAGCCGGCTATGTCTGCACCCAGCCGGCCTGCCCAACCGGCGACAGGGACGCCCGCCACAACAGCAACTCGACCGTTCCGTCGGCTAACCCCGGCCGAACAAAAGGAGCGTCGTCGCCAGGGGTTATGTTTCAACTGTGATGAGCCCTACGTGCCAGGCCACGTCTGCCCGCGCCTCTTCTATCTGGAGGCGGATGACTATGTCGCGGAGGATACAGCTCCCTCCGAGCTTGCCGAGGCGGCAGCCCCGGCGTCAGCCACCGCTCTCGTGGTCTCCCTGCATGCCCTTGCCGGCATACGAACGGAAACAACGATGCTGTTGCGAGTGACGGTTAATGGGGAGCGCCTCTTAGCTCTCCTGGACACGGGCTCTACACACAACTTCCTGCCCGCGTCTACCATGCATCGTCTGGCCCTCAAGCCGACGGGTGGCGAGCAGCTCCGAGTTGTCGTGGCTAATGGCGACCGTCTCCGCTGCCACGGAATTGCGCAGCAGGTTCCCATCCTCATCGGCGACGAGTCCTTCGCCATCACGTGTGTCGGCATCGACTTGGGCGACTACGACTTCATCCTCGGCGTCGACTTCTTGCGGACGCTCGGACCCATCCTTTGGGACTTCGACGCACTGACCATGACTTTCTGGCGTCAAGGGCGCATGGTGCAGTGGAAGGGCGAGGGTGGCACTTCTCCAGCAGTTCCCTCTCAGCTGTCGACCGCCATAGCAGACTCCGAGCCGCCCCTGTTGGCTCATCTCCTGCAGCGGCACGACGACCTTTTACGGGTGCTCCTTGGTTTGTGGCGTTTCTGCCTCGATTACCGTGCTCTTATAGCCACGACGGCGAGGGTCAATTTTCCTATACCGGTCATGGCGGAGCTCCGGGAAGAGCCGCAAGGACTTGCATTCTGGCTACCATCACGATCACTTCGAGTTTTTGGTGATGCTTTTCGGTCTCTCCAATGCGCCGGCGACATTCCAGGCCTTGATGCACGACGTACTTCGGACTAGCTCAACCCTCCGAAGGCACCTTGGGAGCAGCTCAAGGAATTCCGCCAACATTTTCTAGACATCCAGCTCGAGGACGAGCTGTTTGCGCAGGCGGGGAGAAATGTTATGACCAGAGGCCCAGTTAGCCAAACTGGTCCAGTTATCTTAATAATATTAGGGGCTTAGCCCAAGTTATCTTAGTTATCTTACAGTCCAAGTTATCGAGATTATATAAACCGATGTAAACAGCTCTTTTGGGAATCAAGCAATAAGACAATTCTATTGCCCGGCTCCCAGAGGAGCCGGAACCCTAACCCTAGCCACCGCCTCCTTTACTCGCCGCCGCCTCCTCCCTACGCCGAGACGGAGCCGTCACGCAGGCCGCGGCGCCCTCGTCTCCTCCAACCTCCCTCCTATCCTTATAACCTAAGGCAGAGGGCCGGTAGAACCCTAGTTTGTACCATTAACATGCTGCTGTTTCTTAGGTTATATACCTGTTGTTGAAGGAAGACCTGTGAGGATGCGACGCCTTCCATGCTGTGGCCTTGGCATGGGTTGGTTTCTGTAAGTTCTTTTGAACATTAATTGTTTTACATTGCATCTCAGAAAACTTTTATTGGATACTGAGAAACTGCTGCTTCTACTTTTTGGAAAAGGTTCATTATTGGCTTTTTCTTTGCTGCCATTCCGTGGTATGTTGGAGCTTTTGTTCTGATCTGCGTCCGAGTACATGACTACAGGGAGAAACCAGGATATGTTGCTTGTACTATTGCTGTAAGTCCTTTCTACCATTGCTATCATCTGCAGTCTCCTAGTTACTGCCAGCTACATCTACGTGCTTTCCAGTTTTCCTTGCATGGCTGGTGAACAACTTAATATCATGGTTCTTTTTCTTCTGATACTTCAGACTGTAGCTGGAGTATCAGGTATCCAAAATAATGTATGCAAGCCACAAATACAATAGTAGAATCCTGTTGCTTCATTATAACTGTAGCGCATATGATATATGGCATTACCTTTAAATAGGGAATCCAAGTCAAATACTGAATGCAGCTATGTAGTTTCTGTTTTTTCAATAGTGAAATGTCCCGAATGAAAGAAGGATTTTGACATTGATTATAGTTTGGCAGCTACTTAGTAATAGGCTTTAATATTTTTTTTGAACCATGCAGGAGAACCGCATGTGTTTAATATAGAAGAAGAAGAGGAAGAGAAAACAAGTACATAGTCTTAGATTGTCGACCCAAAGTTCAAATTGCTGCTAGACCAACAGCTATACAAACATTCATTACATAGTCTTAGATTATCGACCCAAAATTAATATTGCTGCTCGACTAACAGCTATACAAGCATTCATGCACATATTTAGCTAGTCGCTACACAGAAACGATAAAGGAATAGTTTATCCTGCAAGATACTGATATCACTACACATACAAGCATTCATGCACATATTTAGCTAGTCGCTACACAGAAACGATAAAGGAATAGTTTATCCTGCAAGATACTGATATCACTACACATAAATGATGAAGGAATTATTGATCCTGTAAAATACAGTAGTCATGGGAGGAACATGGACTTACTGTGATTGAACTTTTTGGTCCCACATGCAGGCTTCACTTGCTGCAATTGCCATGTTGCTTGGTGCCACAAAAGGAGCAGAGGTGTGGTGAGCTGGCTTTGATCATCGGCGGTGTGCTTATAATATATGCATTTCATTCTCCCCTTACTATGCTGGGTATTCTGAGTTGTACATGTATGCGTAGAATAGATATAATGGAAGGAGACTGATTCACTGTCATATGTGTTGTATGACCTATAATCGTAGAATGATAGTATTTATCTTTCTGTTAAAAATGTCCCCTTTCCCTTGCCCTCCGTCGCCCCCCGCGCAGGCGACCGAGGGGCTCCAACCCTAGCCGCCGGGTCACCCCTCTCCCCCCTCCCTCCCCTTCATCGCCGCCAGTGGTTGGTGCTGGGCATAGCTTGTTTGTGCGACGACAGCGACAGCGATGGAGGAATGATAGATATGGCCATGTCTAGTGCGGTATTTATTTCTGTTTCGTCAAAAATGAAAGTTATACACGATACGAGGGAGACTGGATGTGAAAACATTGTACAAAAATATGTTGCACCAGGCTTATGTGATAAAGGAATGGACCAAATCCTTCCGTCAAGTCTTCTGTACATACAATCACACAAACTATATCTTCATTTTACATTGGTTCTATTTGCCTGAAGGTGCCACCAGCTGAGCCAAAAAAAGACACGGTGACTCCAAACTTGAGAACCCCTCCAAGTTGGTAATCAAGAGGATGTCATGCCAAGTGATCAGCGTGGCCGGAATATTTTAATAGTTTTCTTATAATTATGTAGTCCTAGTATTAGAAGGAATCTTTTGAAGTCTGTACGTGAGCGTTTCAATTGGAATAGAGTATAGGTGGGTCGCTGGTTTGGTAAGTTTGTTTTGATACGTAACGAGTCCTATCAGGATTGAGTACGTTTTATTTTCTGTTGTCATGTGCCTGCGTGCACTTTATAAAGGACCAGGACGTCGATCATATAGGGGAGGTTGAAAAAATACGGCAACGCTATGGTTGCGCCTAATATATTTGCTTGCTGATCCATGCGGGATCTGAGAGTTGCT
Source organism: Hordeum vulgare subsp. vulgare (assembly GCF_904849725.1). Classification (NCBI taxonomy): domain Eukaryota; kingdom Viridiplantae; phylum Streptophyta; class Magnoliopsida; order Poales; family Poaceae; genus Hordeum; species Hordeum vulgare. The sequence goes on along the minus strand of NC_058520.1, from coordinate 419,349,659 downwards.
TGACGTGAAATTGATTTAAGACGTTGGTATTTTTCACTTTGGTCTTCTTGCGCCCTGCTGGATCCGAAGAGCCGATCTTCTATTTGTTCGTCTATTTTCTGTTATTACGAGAATCATCATGGTTTGACGTTGATTTACGTGTATCGTGAAAGATTGGGACAAAAAATGACTCGTTGTTCTAGTTGGGTCTCATTAAGTGGTATCAGAGCAAGGTTTATCACGGTACAACTTTTCTCTTTAGTTTTTGAAGTTGATCTATTTGAGTTGCTACCATGGTGAATTCAGAGAACTCAAATTCAAGTGTGCACGCTGCACATGAAGGTGATGTAGAGGACGAGATGCCCTTGCCCACCCATGACCCGAGTGTTACGCCGGCTATCGTGCTAGGATTGCAGGCAACTCGTGACTATGTGCTGAATCGAGTGGGGAGGCGCATCGACAAGGTCGAGTAAAGTCTTTGAAAAAAGTTAGCTGATCTTACTGAAGTCATTCATCGATTAAGACCACGATGACCGCCTAGTGATGGGTCCATTGCGCGAGACGTCATCGGCAATTACCTGGACAACGTGTAGAAGAACAGGTTCAAAACCATGGTGAGCATCAAGATCATCAGTCCGAGGGGGCTGGTAGCTATTATGAGCATGTACACCGTCCTTATAATCATCGTGGAGGTGGCGTGCGCCACGTGGGAGGACATGAACGTGCGCATCATGCTTATGAGGATGACGGTATTGGCAGGATAAAAAAATTCTATACCACCATTCAGTGGAAAAGATAACCCGGATGATTATTTGGAGTGGGAGATGCGCATGGATCAGATTTTTTATGGGCAGCGGTACACCGAGGAGAAAAAGGTTCGTGTTGCATCTATTGAGTTCACGGGTTATGCTTTAATATGGTGGAACCAACTATGTCGTGCGGGAGGGCGTCCGGAGTCTTGGAATTAGATGAAGAATATCATGAAGAGACGCTTTGTTCCGGAGCACTTCACTAGGACCTTGTACACATGCTTGCAACAACTTCCGCAAGGTAACTCTATTGTTGAAGAGTATTATAAGGAGATGAAAATACTGTTGATTCAGACATGGGTAGAGGAGCAAGAGGAGGCTACAGTGGCACGGTTCATGCATGGTCTGAAATCAGAGATACGAGACCGTGTCGATATGGTAGAATATAATGGATTACAAGGTTTATTACACCATGCCATTCGAGCGGAGCAGCAAGTAAAGCGCCGTGGTAGTCATGATAATTTATCAAACTCCATGCGACGTAATTTCCAGCGAGAAGGTGGTGGTAATAGTGGTTTCAAATCAGATTCTAAGCCAGCTACCTAGGAAGTATCTCAATCCAAGGTTGAATCGTCTCGTGCTTCTAACTCTCGTATTAGTGATATTGTGTGCTTCAAGTGTGGTGGTAGGGGACATAAGAAGTTTGAGTGTCCTAATGAAAGAAGAGTGCTCCTCACAGAAGAAGGATACATGTCTGCAAGTGATGAAGAAAAAAATGCTAACACTTCTAGTGAGAAAACCTAAGATGATGAAAAAGGGACTTTGATGACTTTTGAAGCAGCGAAAGCATACCCATCATTAATGGTGCAACGAGTGCAAGAGGATCGTATTGAGGATAAGGGATAGTGATGGAATATTTTTCAGTCCGAGTATAAAATCAACAACACCAATTGCAAGCTGATAATAGATGGTGGAAGCTACACAAATGCAGTCAGCAAAGGGTCAGTTGATGCTTTGGGGTTGCCTGCATGGAAGCACCCGCAACCTCACCATGTCGAGTGGATGTATCATACAGGAAAGTTGAAGGTTACTCATAAGGTGCGCGTCAGATTTTCTGTTGGTGATTATATTGATATGGTGATCTGTGATGTCCTACCAATGGATGCATGCCACTTGTTATTAGGAAGACCATGGCAATATGATCAAAATGTTACACATGAAGGTCGAACGAATACATATTCATTTTGGGATTTTGGAGCGACGCGTGCTGAGCCCAATGTTTGACAACGTAATCAAGGTGGATGGACATGTTGCATTGCCGAGCAAGGTTGCAAAGACTGTTCCGAAACCGAGGACGGTTTCTTTTCGAGGGAGAGGGAATGATAGGGCCATGTCTAGTGAGGTATTTATTTCTGTTTCGTCAAAAATGAAAGTTATACAAGAGACAAGGGAGACCGGATGTGAAAACATTGTACAGAAATATGTTGCACCAGGCTTATGTGATAAGGGAATACTCGGACCAAATCCTTCCGTCAAGTCTTCTGTACATGCAATCACACAAACTATATCTGCATTTTACATTGGTTCTATTTGCGTGAAGGTGCCACCAGCTGAACCAAAGAAAGACACACTGACTCCAAACTTCAGAACCCCTCCAAGTTGGTAATCAAGAGGATGTCATGCCAAGTGATCAGCGTGGCCAGAATATTTTAATAGTTTTCTTATAATTATATAGTCCTAGTACTAGAAGGAGTATTTTGGAGTCTGGACGTGAGCGTTTCAATTGGAATAGAGTATATGTCGGTCGCTGGATTGGTAAGTTTGTTTTGATACGTAACGAATCCTATCAAGATTTAGTATGTTTTATTTTCTGTTGTCCTGTGTCTCCGTGCACTTTATAAAGGACTAGGATGTCGATCGTATAGGGGAAGTTGGAAAATTACAAAAGAGGCAATGCTATGGTTGCGCCTAAGATATTTGCTTGCTGATCCATGAGGGATCTGAGAGTTGCTTGGCATGAAATTGATCTATGACTGATTATATGCTGGTATTTGTGCACTTTGGTCTTCTTGCGCCCTGCTAGATCCGAAGAGCCGATCTTCTATTTGTTTGTTTATTTTTTGCTATTACGAGAATCCGACATTGATTTACGTGTACTGTGAAAGATTGGGACAACAAACGACTCATTGTTCTAGTTGGGTCTCATCAAGGCACTCCTCCCTCTTGTGTGTCATAGGGTGATGCGGGGAGGTTGTGGTTCACAACGGCCTAGATTGGGACTACGATGGCGTGGCGTCCCAATGGGGCTATGGTGGCAGTGTCAGTGCTGCTCCTCCCGATCTGGGACGGAGATCCTTGGATCCGGGGCGGAGGCCCCTGAGATGGCCTCCCCGTGCAGTGGTGTGGCGGGCAGGTGGGCCGCTAAGGATCGGGTTGTGTGGTCGGCGACCCATCGGTGGGTTGGTGTTGTGGCTTGTTGCCTCGGCGGCCAACAACGTCAAGTTGCTTCCTCGTCAGATCCTTGCTTTGGTGCACTCTGCCTTAAAGGACATGGCCACACTGCTAGCCGGTCATCGGATTGTTGGAAATATGCCCTAGAGGCAATGATAAAATAGTTATTATTATATTTTCTGTTTCAAAATAATCGTTTATTATCCATGCTATAATTGTATTGAATGAAAACATAAATGCATGTGTGGATATATACACAAAACAATGCCCCTAGTAAGCCTCTAGTTGACTAGCCAGTTGACTAAGGATGGTTAAGGTTTTCTGATCATATGCAAGTGTTGTCACTTGATGACTGGATCACATCATTAGGAGAATGATGTGATGGACAAGACACAAACTATAAACGTAGCATGTGATCGTGTCATTTTGTTGCTATTGTTTTCTGCGTGTCAAGTATTCATTCCTATGACCATGAGATCATGTAAATCACTGACACCGGAGGAATACCTTGTGTGTATCAAACGTCGCAACGTTACTGGGTGACTATAAAGGTGCTCTACAGGTATCTCCGAAGGTGTCTGTTGAGTTAGCATGGATCAAGACTGGGATTTGTCACTCTGTGTGACGAAGAGGTATCTCGCGGCCCACTCGGTAATACAACAACACATATAAGCCTTGCAAACAATGTGGCTAATGTGTTAGTCACGTGATCTTGTATTACGGAACGAGTAAAGAGACTTGCCGGTAACGAGATTGAAATAGGTATAGGGATACCGACGATCAAATCTCACGCAAGTAACATACCTGTTAGAGCATATCTCTCCATATGTGGTTTTGGTAGTTGATGACAATTCCTATGGACTAATGGTTGCCTTAAGTTCTGTTTATAGGATTTGTCCATAGGCACTTCTTGAAGTCCATCTGTTGGGTTCAAGGAGTTTATATGATGACCAAGGAGGTATTCAAGGTATTATCCAAAGAATGTTCATAGAGACACAAGGTTGGTCAAGATCTCAGACAAAGAGTAAATCAAGATGATCAACACACAAAGCGTACAAGATGTACCGAGAGGGATCAAGTGATCCCATGGTATGGTAAGCATTGTTCATTACGTGTTTGTGTACTAACCCATGGTCTTCGTGAGAGTTCTATGTGGGGTTAGGTGTGTTTCCATGGGCTTGTGTCTAGAGGAAGATCTCATACAACCCATGAAGGATGACGTCAAGTGGTGATCGTCATCAAGATTGTGGTGTGCAAGTTCAAGTGGATCAGCACGAAGATATCATGCTTGAAGCTTGCCGTCCATTGTGGTGGCAATGGTCTTGTGAATATATGCTGAAGAGCGGCTCACCCATGTTGTGCATGGGGGAGCAATCAACTAGTCTTCATCAAGCCAAAGCAATCAAGAAGGTGGTCCATATTGAGGAAGCCAATATCATCGTCATCTAGCTCAAGAGGACGAGGTGCAAGGTATATGTTTTCCCTTGATATGTTTTTTGTTTTAGGATAGATTGCCGTACTGTCAAGAAGGTCTCTCAAGTGAGTATCTTGATCGTATCATTCGTTGAGAGATCAAACCATTTGCATCCTTGCATCATACTTCTTGGTTCTTGTTTCGTGTTTCTCTTTGTGAGTTTGAGAGCTTCTGGTCATCTTCATGACAAGCTTGAGTTCATCGAAAACGGAGTCCATATGCATCTTCTATGATGTTTTCGATGTTGGGAGTTTTTACCGGTCTTATTCGAGGAAGGGTTCTCACCATTTTATTATGGGTATTTTCTCACTTGCTTATTATTAATATTTCTATCAAGATTGTGTTAGCCCATATCGCCAGCTTTCCAACAAACTTGGTTTCGTTGAATTCGGACTCCGTATGCGAAAGTTAAGGCCGTTTCAATGGCGAGCGGTAGTACCGCGAGGGGCCAAGCGGTAGTACCGCCAGGGGCAGCGGTAGTACCACTCCGGGTGGGCGGTAGTACCACTTCGAGGCGGTAGTACCTCTCTCTGAGCGGTTGTTCTCCGTCGGACTTTTTGCGAAGACTTTCTCTAGCGGTAGTACCGCTCCTCCCTGAGCGGTAGTACCGCTGGGGGCAGCGGTAGTACCGCTGTGCTCGGGTTGTAAGTGGGGCTAACAGTCTGATTCTTTCCCCCACTATATAAAGGGGTCCTTCTTCCCCCTTGGTGTTTTCTTATCCGTTGAGCTCGTGTTCTACCCCCATTGTTGACCTTCTTAGAGCTTGCTTACTCTCAATCCTCCAATGATTCTTGCTTGTTCTTGAGGCAAAAGAGAGAGGAGATCTAGATCCATATCTCCACCAATCACTTTCTCCTCTATGTGAGGGGAACCCCTTGGATCTAGGTCTTGGAGTTATTTGTGAGCTCCTTGTTCTTCCTCTTATATTTCTCCATAGCTTTTATTGTTGTGGAGGGATTTCAGTGTGAGGGACTTGTCCACTTCGTGTGTTCTTGCCATTGCATTAGTTGCATCGGTTTGAGTTTTCCACGGTGATACGTGGAAGTGAAGTTTGAGAAGCTTATTACCTTTGGTACTTAGTACCCTAGATATTGTTCTTCGTGGATGCTTTGGCGTCCTAGAAGCTTGGTGGTGTCTCGGAGCTCAATCATTGTGGTGTAAAGCTCCGGGCAAGCTTCGGGGTCTCCAATTAGGTTGTGGAGATTGCCCCGAGCAATTTGTAGGGGTACCGGTGACCGCCCCCAAGGTTTGCCATTTGTACGGGTTCGATGACCGCCCTCAAGGGTCCCTTAGTGGAATCACGACATCTTGCATTGTGCGAGGGCATGAGGAGATTACGGTGTCCTTAGTGGCATCTTGGGGAGCATTGTGCCTCCACACCGCTCCAACGGAGATTAGCATCCGCAAGGGTGTGAACTTCGGGATACATCATCGTCTCCGCGTGCCTCGGTTATCTCTTACCCGAACCCTTTACTTATGCACTTTACTTTGTGATAGCCATATTGTTTATTGGCATATATCTTGCTATCACTTAGTGATACGTCTCCGTCGTATCTAATATCTCCTCCTCACTAATATCTTCGTACAAAGCTTTAACTTCTATCCGAGGAAGAATCCTCTTATGGTTGAGTTCAAACTTTATGATATCCCCCAGCGCATGTCACTCCAGGATTTTTGCAATGTTTGCAAATTACCTTATGTTGGGGATATTCATGAACCTCGTCCACGGGACTTGGAAGCTTTCATCGATACTATTGCTCTAGGAGAGGAGAGAGGAGTGTCTTGCGCTAGAGCTGCTAGCATACATTTTCCCGTGCTTCGGTACTTCTCACTATTTGTGGGAAAATGTTTGATCGGCCGTGGGAAAGCTGGGTCGCTTAGCTCCCCAGATCTTGCGGTCTTGCGCGAAGCCCTTTATAACGATAAAACTTATAGCTTGGGCGCTATAGTAGCTCAACGGTTGAACACGAACCGTTCTAAAGGCGTTGTCTATGGAGGTATCTATGCTACTCGTCTTGCTAGACATTTTTAGATACCTATTAGACTGGACGAGGAAGAATGGATTCTTCTTCCCGAGAGATATCTAGATTATGATAGCATGGTTCGCCATGACTTTCTTGATAGAGATATAAATAGAAGGATGATTTATAACCTGGTATTTAGTCAGGGTACTCGTGAGACTATTACTTTGCCTGCTCCTTCTTTGTTCAATCTTCATGCAGGCAGGTGCATTATTATGCCCTCGGACATCTACGCATATTGGGGATTAGCCCAACCACAGGTGCCCGTGCCCGAGCCACCAGTCGAGTACCAGACGCCAGTTTATCAGTGGGAGCCAGAGGAGCTCACACAGCAGTGGCATCCTCAGCCCACTCCGGAGTATCCCGGAGCTGGTTATTTCCCTCCCTAGGAGTAGACCAACTTATGCCAAAAGCCTAAGCTTGGGGGAGTACGTGTTTCTCACCGACTTTATATTCTTGCTTATGCTTTCACTTTGTTTGTCGGTGTTCACACTTTGCCACTGTATCATCCATGCTAGTTTATTTCTTTTTCTCGTTTTCTTTTCGTGTGTCTCTCTAATTTGAGAAAACCCAAAAAGATTTTATTTTCTTCTTTTGCTTGTTGGGAGCTTTCCCATGTAAATAGTTTTCTTTTTCTTTGGGTCAAGGTAGAAGACCATGGTTACAATGTTTAGTGGCTCTCGCATGCGTATCTGTTTGTCTGTTAAAGAGCCATATTACTTTGTCTTCTCCTTTGTGTTTGCTTGCAGATTCCAACTTAGTCCAATGCACGAGCACACTTATTATTGTTCACATCATTCGGTTGTGCAAGTGAAAGGCAATAATGACGATATATGATAAAGTGACTGAGCCTGGAAAAGCTAACTCGATCTATTTTGTTTTTGTAAATATGACTAGCTCATCATTCCTGATTCAGCTTTGTTGTGAGAGAAACATGTTTGCAATGACAACTTAGAGATCATAGTTTCTGATGCTTAATTAGCAAGGAGCTTATAATGGTTCGCCTTGGATGCCAACATGAATTTTGAGATGACTATGATGTTGTATGATAGGATGGTATCCTCCTTTGAATGATTCAAGTGGCTTGACTTGGTGCATGTTTATGCATGTAGTTGAAACAAAATCAACATAGCCTCTATGATATTCCTGTTCATGGTGATTTATGTCCTACTCATGCTTGCACTCAATGTTAGTTAATCTCAATGCATTTAGATGACTGTTCTCGCTCTCTAGTTGGTCGCTTCCCGGTCTTTTGCTAGCCTTCACTTGTACTAAGCGGGAATACTGCTTGTGCATCCACTTCCATAAACTCAAAGTTGTTCCATATGAGTCCACCATACCTACCTATATGCGGTATCTACCTGCCGTTCCAAGTAAATTTGCATGTGCCACTCTCTAAACCTTCAAGAAATAATCTGTTTTGCATGCCCGAACTGCTCATGTGGTGATAGGGGGCTATCAGTATATTTCATGCTAGGCCTGTTATCCTTGATATGTGTTTATTCACTATCATTCACGAGAAAGGGGCCAGTAATTGGAATGCCCAGTTCCATGCTCAAATCGAAAAGATAATTTCAAACAAAACTCCCCTGGATTGATGTTGGTATGGACGACACCCGAGTATTCGGCTAGTCGTGGAGTGTGATTGATCGGTGGTGGGGAAGTCAAAACTTTACTTTTCTGTTTGGGAACCACCTATAGCATGTGTAGCATGGAAGATGATGAGAACTCTTGGTCATTGCGTTGACAATGAAAGCATGCCACCCAAAATTATTATCTCTGTTTTCAAAGCTTGAGCTCTGGCACCTCTGCAAATCAATGCTTCCCTCTGCGAAGGGCCTGTCTATTTATGTTCCTGTTGATTCATCCTCCTCTTATAAAAGCACCAATTAGAGAGCACCTCTGTCATTTTTATGCTTTGCTTTTTAACTGTGTTGAGTATGACCGTGACTAGATCTTCTTTGCCATGAACTACAATGTTTAGTCAGCCCTTGGTCTTTGAAGGTGCTCCGCATTTATGTTTTGCGATCTCAGAAAGAGCTAGAGAGATACCATCTGTTTGTACTGCTTCATGATTGTTTTGATTGAAGTGTTGACGTTTGAGACTTATTATTATTGGCTCGCTAGTTGATTATCCCATTGATATGAGTTTACCGTGAGATCTAGATGTCATTTGCTTATGTGGTTTGCTTGTGATCTTGCTGAAATTCTGGTTATGAGTTAGACATAGTTGCAACAACAAGATCAAATAGAGTTCGTAAAAGTTTTTCTTTTGTCTCTTTCAGTTTGTCAACTGAATTGCTTGAGGACAAGCAAGGCTTTAAGCTTGGGGGAGTTGATACGTATCCGTCGTATCTACTTTTCCGAACTCTTTTGCCCCTGTTTTGGACTCTAATTTGCATGATTTGAATGGAACTAACCCGCACTAACGCTGTTTTCAGCAGAATTGCCATGGTGTTGTTTTTGCGTGGAAATAAAAGTTCTCGAAATGACCTGAAAATTTACGGAGAATTTTTGTGGAATTTATGAAAAATGCTGGCGCAAGAATCAGCGGAGGAAGTGGAGCTGTGAGCCCACAATCCCACCAGGGACCGGATTGTGGGGCCCACAACACTCCACCGCCCCCAAATCCAGCTCTATTTAGTCCGTTTCGTCCGGAAAAAATGGAGGAGAAGAGTTCATCGCGTTTTACGATACGGAGGCGCCGCCACCTCCTGTTCTTCATCTGGAGGGCAGATCTGGAGTCCGTTCTGGGCTCTGGAGAGGGGAGATCGTCGCCATCGTCATCATCAACCTTCCTTCATCGCCAATTCCATGATGCTCTTCACCGTTTGTGAGTAATCTCATCGTAAGCTTGCTGGACGGTGATGGGTTGGATGAGATCTATCATGTAATCGAGTTAGTTTTGGCGGGGATTGATCCCTAGTATCCACTATGTTCTGAGATTGATGTTGCTACTACTTTGCCATGCTTAATGCTTGTCACTAGGGCCCGAGTGCCATGATTTCAGATCTGAACCTATTATGTTGTCGCCAATATATGTGTGTTCTTGATCCTATCTTGCAAGTTGTAGTCACCTACTATGTGTTATGACCCGGCAACCCCGGAGTGACAATAGCCGGAACCACTCCCGGAGATGACCATAGTATGAGGAGTTCATGTATTCACCAAGTGCTAATTCGTTGGTCCGGTTCTTTATTAAAAGGAGAACCTTAATATCCCGTAGTTTCCATTAGGGCCCCGCTGCCACGGGAGGGATGGACAATAGATGTCATGCAAGTTTTTTTCCCTAAGCACGTATGACTACATACAGAATACATGCCTACATTAGATTGACGAACTGGAGCTAGTTACTTATCTCTCCGTGTTATAACTGTTGCATGATGAATAGCATCCGGCATAATCATCCATCACCGATCCCATGCCTACGAGTCTTTTCCTACTGGTCCTTGCTACGTTACTTTGCTGCTACTGCTGTCACTGCTGCTACTGTTACTCTATTGCTACTGTTGTTACCTTGCTGCTACTGCTGTCACTTTGCTGCTACTGGTTACTGTTGCTACTGCTGCTATCACACTACTTTGCTACTGATACTTTGCTGCAGATACTAAATCTTTCAGGTGTGGTTGAATTGACAACTCAACTGCTAATACTTGAGAATATTCTTTGGCTTCCCCTTGAGTCGAATCAATAATTTTGGGTTGAATTCTCTACCCTCGAAAACTGTTGCGATCCCCTATACTTGTGGGTTATCACTTAGTTGTTTATCTTGCTTAGCATAAGTTGTTGGTGCACATAGATGAGCCTAGTTATTTTAGGTTTTGTGCTTGACAAATTAAACGTTAGTTTTATTCCGCATTTGTTCAAGCCTAAAGCGTAATTATTTTAAAGCGCCTATTCACCCCCCCTCTAGGCGACATCCACGTCCTTTCAATTGGTATCAAGGCTAGGTCTCTCTTTATTAGGTTTAACAACCAAGATATTAAGGATGTCGAGTAGGGGTTTAGGATTCTCTGACACTCTTAGTTTCGATGGCACAAATTTTGATGTTTGGGTAATTCGCATGCTTAATCACTTTAGGGTCATGGACCCAAACTTGGAGGGAATTGTAGATATGGGTTTTTCTCCTCCAAAGGATTCTCAAAATATATCTTTAGAGGATGAGAAAAACTCTTATCTCAATGCTCAATCTTCTAATGTGCTTTTTGATGCTTTGAGCAATGTAGTTATATTTCAACTCATGCCATTCCGGGATGCTCATGAGTTGTGGACAAAGCTTCAAGATAAATATGGTATGTCCAAGATTTGTGGGAATGATTGTTCTCCCTCCACCTCCGGTCATGTGGTCTTCTCAACTTCATCTACTTCACCTACATGTGGATTGCCACAAGGTAATGATATGGTGAGTAGTGGAGATCATTGCAATGATGATAGTGGGCTTATTGTTGATGATCCTTCATCACTATATTATTGCAATGCTTCATCTTTGAGCATTAACACTTCGAGCACTCTAAATGTTTTACATGCTTGTATTGATAGTCCTTTCATATCATGTAAAAACTGCTTGACTAAATCTCATGATGATATGCTTCCTATATCTTGTTGCCATGATAAAAATGTATATATTTCCTCGAGTTGTTGTGCTAACAATGTAGAGGAAATTCATCACTCCATGGAACAAGATGTGGCCTTGAATGATGCTTCAAGGGATCCTACATCATCATCTACTGTTACTCACTTTTGCATTATGGCTAAGGATTCGAAGGTATCTCCTACTTTTAATCCCAATGTATCTCATGATGATGATGTTGATGATAATGAGGATGAGAATAATGATGAAGAGAGTGATATTATTGCATCCTTTAAAATTAAGGGTGAAATGATTTCTAAATCTCTTTCTAAAAATAAACTTGCTTGTTCCAACTTCTTGGAAATCATGTCTATTGCCACTGAGGGCAAGAAATACATTGAGGAGTTGGAAGCTCATCTCGAGGAGCATGAGGCTACCATTGAGATAATGGAATGTCATGACCGTGATTACGCTAACGAGATCGCGGATCTATCTCAAGCTCTTGAAAATGAACAAACCACCAAGGAATCTCTTGAGGAAACCTTTGCTATGGAATTATCTAGATTAAAGGAATCCCATGATAGAGCTCTCGAGGTGGCTATTGATTTTAGAACTAAAAACGATAAGCTTGAAGTTGCACATGCTAAACTCGTTGAGGACTATGAGCACCTCGAAAATGGCTCAAGGGCTATCAAGAGTTCGCTCATCGAACTCATCGAGTCTCATGCTCAACTTGAAGCTTCATATGCTAAAGAGCTTGCCAAGTTGCCTTCTCCTCTTATTGTTAATAATGATGCTTGTGCTACTAACTCTACTTCTTGCGAAGCATCCATTTTAAAGGAGAATGTTGAGCTAAGGGCTCAATTTGAGTTGCTATCTAGCAATTATGGGAAATTGGAAGAAAGTCATGTAATGCTCACAAGCTCTCATGATGATCTTCTAGTATCCCATAATGTGCTAAAATTAGCTCATGAGGCTATTACTACCAAGGTAACATCGAGGGAGCCTCATGTGTACACTAGCACTACTTCTAGTCAAAATGCTATATTGCCATGTGCTAGTCCTCGTAATTCATCTACTCATAATGTTGCTACATCTTGTGATGAATTACTTTCCATGCCTTGTTGCTCTAACAATGAAGCTTATACTTCCTCTAGTACTTGTGTTGATACTAACCATGTAGAGGAAATCAAAGAGCTCAAGGCCCAAGTCACTTCCTTGAAGAAAGACTTGGAAAAGAGTCATGAAGGAATGTCCACACTCAACAATGTCTTGTGTGGGCAAAAATCCCCAAATGACAAAGATGGACTTGGATTCAACTCCAACGAGAAGAATAATTCCAAAAGCTTCAAGAAGAAGGGCCAAGAACAAGACAAGAATTCGGCCAAGATTATTTGCTTCAAGTGAAAAATTGAAGGGCACCATGTTAGATCTTGCCCACTAAAGAAGAAGCCCGAAAGTCACATGCAACAAGGGAAGCGGCCACAAGTTCAATCACATACTCAACTACAAGTTGAAGAAAGGCCCCTTCCCAAGAAGACCCAAGCCAACACTCCTCATGTTGAGAAATCAATAGGGAAGAAATTAAAGGGCAGATGTTGCTACTTATGTCGTGAGAAGGGTCACTTCGCTTCTTCTTGCACGAGAGGTAATTTATCCAACTCAATAATTATTGATGATATCTGCTAGTTCTCAAACAACAGCGCCAAATATTGGCACGTTGACGCAGACTTGGCTTGCGTTGGTTTTTCCCTTGAAGAGGAAAGGGTGATGCAGCACAGGAGCAGTAAGTATTTCCCTCAGTTTGAGAAGCAAGGTATCAATCCAGTAGGAGAATAGCGTCAAGTCCAGAGTACCTGCGCAAACACAAAAGAGCTTGCGCCCAACGCTATAAAGGGGTTGTCAATCCCTTCAAGATTGATTGCAAAGTGAGATCTGAAGGCGGAAAGTGCAACGAAGTAAAAGTATAAGGCTGAAAATATGGTGTGAAGTAGACCCGTGGGCCATAGTGTTCACTAGAGGCTTCTCTCAAAATAGCAAATATTACGGTGGGTGAACAAATTACTGTCGAGCAATTGATAGAACCGCGCAAAGTCATGACGATATCTAAGGCAGTGATCATACATATAGGCATCATGTCCGAGACAAGTAGACCGATACTTTCTGCATCTACTACTATTACTCCACACATCGACCGCTATCCAGCATGCATCTAGTGTATTGAGTTCATGACAAATAGAGTAACGCCTTAAGCAAGATGACATGATGTAGAGGGATAAACTCAAACCAATGATGAAAACCCCATCTTTTTACCCTTGATGGCAACAACACGATGTGTGCCTCGCTCCCCTTCTGTCACTGGGTGAGGTCACCGCACGGTATGAACCCAAAACCAAGCACTTCTCCCATTGCAAGAATCATAGATCAAGTTGGCCAAACAAAACCCACAACTCGAAGAGAATTACAAGGATATGAAATCATGCATATAAGAGATCAGAAGAAACTCAAATAAGATTCATAGATAATCTGATCATAAATGCACAATTCATCGGATCTCGACAAACACACCGCAATAGAAGATTACATCAGATAGATCTCCATGAAGATCATGGAGAACTTTGTATTGAAGATCCAAGAGAGAGAAGAAGCCATCTAGCTACTAGCTATGGACCCCGTAGGTCTATGGTGAACTACTCACGCATCATCGGAGAGGTCATGGTGTTGATGAATAAGCTCTCCGTATCCGAATCCCCCCTCCAGTAGGGCACCAGAACGTGCCCCAGATGGGATCTTGCGGAGACAGAAGCTTGCAGCGACGGAAAAGTATTTTTGTGGATCTCCTAATTTTTTTAGGGATTTTAGGGAATTTATAGGCGAAGGAGCTAGGGTAGGGGAGGCCCACGGAGCCCACAATCCTAGGAGGCGTGGGCCCACCTGGCCGCTCCATGAGGGCTTGTGGCCTCCCCCGGGACTCCGTGCCTTGGTTCCCAAGCTTTGTGCGTATCTTCTGTTTCGGAAAAAATCTTTTCGGAAGTTTTATTCCGTTTGGACTCCGTTTAAAATCCTCGTATGAAAAGGGTCGAAAACACGGAAAAAACAGGAACTGGCACTTGGCACTGAGTTAATAAGTTAGTCCCAAAAAAGATATAAAAGGCATACAAAACATCCAAAGTTTGACAAGATAATAGCATGAAACCATCAAAAATTATAGATACATTGGAGACGTATCAAGCATCCCTAAGCTTAATTCCTGCTCGTCCTCGAGTAGGGAAGTGATAAAGACTGAATTTTTGATGTGGAATGCCACCTAGCATAGCTGTCCTTTGTAACTTCTTTCATGTGACATGAATGTTCAGATCCGTAAGATTCAAAACAATAGTTTGCTATTAACATGAAAACAATAATACTTCAAGCAAACTAGCAAGGTAATCATGAACTTTCGAAATAACAAGGCCAAAGAAAGTTATCCCTACAAAATCGTATAGTCTGGCTATGCTCCATCATCCCCACACAACTAATTTAAATCATGCACAACCCCGTTATTGGCCAAGTAATTGTTTTTGCACTCTTACTTTCTCAAACCTTTTACAACTATCACGCGATACATGAGCGTGAGCCATGGATATAGCACTATAGGTGGAATAGAGTGTGGTGGTGGTTGTGAGACAAAAAAGGAGGAGATGGTCACATTGACTTGGCGTATCAAAGGGTTATGTAGATGCCCATTAATAGATATCAATGTGAATGAGTAGGGATTGCCATACAAAGGATGCACTAGAGCTATAAGTATGTGAAAGCTCAAACGGAGAACTAGTGGGTGTGCATCCAACTTGCTTGCTCACGAAGACCTAGGGCAATTTGAGGAAGCCCATCATCAGAATATACAAGCCAAGTTATATAATAAAGATTCCCACTAGCATATGGTGGTGACGAAACGAGAGGCTCTCAATCATGAAGAACATGGTGCAATTATGAAGCACAAGTGTGGAAAAAGATAGTAGCATTGTCCCTTCTCTCTTTTTCTCTTTTTTTTTATTTGGGCTCTTTGGCCTCTTTTTTTTCCTCACATGGGACAATGCTCGAATAATGATGATCATCACACTTTTATTTACTCACAGCTCAAAGCTCAGAACGATGACGACTCTATAGGAAATGCCTCCGGCAGTGTACCGGGATGTGCAACGATCTAGCTTGGCGTATGACGTTGAAACATCTCGTTGGATATCTTACGATCATGCAATGGCAATATGAGAGTGACGGCACAAGTCATGAGACGGAACGGTGGGAGTTGCATGGCAATATATCTCGGAATGGCTATGAAAATGCCATAGTAGGTAGGTATGGTGACTGTTTTGAGGAAGGCATATGGTGGGTTTGTGCACCGGCGAAAATTGCGCGGTACTAGAGAGGCTAGCAATGGTGGAAGGTGAAAGTGCATCTATACCATGGACTCGCATTAGTCATGAAGAACTCACATACTTGTTGCGAAAGTTTCTATTAGTAATCGAAACAAAGTGCTAAACACATACTCCTAGGGGAAGGGTTGGTAGGTGTTAACCATCGCGCGATCCCGACCGCAACACAAGGGATGACAATCAATAGATCAATTATGCTCCGACTTCCTAACATAGCGGTTCACCATACGTGCATGTTACGGGAATCACTAACTTCAACATAACTATTTCTAGATTCACAACACCCTACTAACATAACTCTTAATATTACCAAATCCACGTCTCAAAACTAATTGAGAGGAATCAAACTTCTCTTTCTACTCAATGAACATGAAGATGGAAGTTTTTGTATCCTGTTTGGGTACCTATCACCTTTGGGACTACTTTCATAGCACAAGCCAACTACTAAGTTACGCACCGCCGTGCTCTAAAAGATCTAAGTGAAGCACATAGAGCAAAATTATCTAGCTCAAAAGATATAAGTTAAGCACGATGAGCATTCTAGCAAAATCACGATGAGTACATGTATCTCTCAAAAGGTGTGCAACAAGGATGATTGTGACACAACAAAAAGAAAGACTCCTACGATACAAGATGCTCCAAGCAAAACACATATCATGTGGTGAATAAAAATATAGCTCCAAGTAATGTTACCGATGGATTGAAGATGAAAGAGGGGATGCCTTCCCGGGGCATCCCCAAGCTTAGGCTTTTTGGTGTCCTTGAATTTGGCTTGGGATGCCTTGGTCATCCCCAAGCTTGAGATCTTTCCACTTCTTATCCCTTTGTCCATGAGAACATCACCCAAAACTTAAAAACTTCACAACACAAAACTTAAACAGAAACTCGTGATATCATTAGCACAAGAAAACAAACTACCACCTCTTTAGGTACTGTAGAAATCCTGATTTCTATTTATATTGGTGTTATATTACTGTATTCTCACTTTTCCATGGCTAGTACCCCCCGATACTATCCATAGTTTCATCAAAACAAGCAACCAACTCAACAAAAACAGAATCTGTCAAAAACAGACCAGTCTGTAGCAATCTGTATACTTCGTATACTTCTCGTACCTCAAAAATTCTGAAACATTACGACTGCCTGGGAAAAAGACATATAAACCAGCATAAAAAAGAATCAACTTAAAAGCTCTTTCTGAATAAAAATGAAAAATAATCTAGTGAGCGAAAATTTTCTGTCTTTTTCCAGCAGGATCAGACAACCATCACCAAGACTAGTCATAAAGGTTTTTCTTGGCTCAAACACAAAAAGAAACACAAAAGACACAATCATAACATAATTATGATGGTGTGGACGCAAGAAAACAGAAAGAAAAAGATAAATTCATTGGGTTGCCTGCCAACAAGCGCTATTGTTTAACACCCTTAGCTAGGCATAAGGCGATAGAATCACGTACCGTCGTCTTTGGTGCTCAAACCATAAGTAGCGTGATCACTCATCATCTTAAGGTCTTCATCTTTCTTACTAGATGATTCACCACTATTTTTAGGAACAAAAACAGACTTGGTGACCTTATTGTGGGCAAATTTTGGAGTATTCTGCACAGTGGCAAAAGCGGAACCCAAGTTGGTTATAACATCCTCTAGTTTGCCAATCCTAGTGGAGTCATGACCTAGTTTTTCATTAACTCTGGGTTCCTTCTCCTTTAAATTTTTCAAAACCATTCCCACCTTGGATCCGTACCGAGTGATTTGATTGTGGATCTTTTTATCCAAATTCTCAATAAGTTCTATCGTAGCAACTTTACTGTCAATGATATCCAGCCTACGCATCACATGTTCCAGAGTTAAGGTAGTTCCATTAACCATGAGTGGGGGTGAGCCTACCAAATTTATTACAGCTCCGTAAGAATCAACGGTATGGCTACCCAAGAAATTTCCGCCTACGATGGTGTCCAGAATATTCCTATTCCAAGGAGAAATACCCACATAAAAGCTGCGAAGCAGGACGGTAGTAGATTGCTTATGAGTAGATCTACTCTGAGCATTGCAAATCCTATACCAAGCGTCCTTTAAGTTTTCTTCCTCAATTTCTTTGAAATTGAGAACTTCGTTCTCGGGAGTATCGTTCGAAGTGGTGGGTCTAGACATGAGGACAGGTAGACTATCCCACACAAACGAACATAAAGCAAGCGAGAGAAAAGGGCGAACGAAAAAGACAAACAAAAAAGGCAAATATTTTTGTAATTTTTTGTTTTTCAGAAGTGGGGGAGAGGAAACCGAGAGGCAAAAAAGTAAATGCAAGAGATGAGTTTGTGATGCCTACTTGGATGAGTTCTTGACTTGATCCTCCTCGGCAACGGCGCCAGAAATCCTTCTGCTACTTCTCAAACAACAGCGCCAGAAATTGGCACGTTGACGGAGACTTGGCTTGCGTTGTTTTTTTCCCTTGAAGAGGAAAGGGTGATGCAGCACAGGAGCAGTAAGTATTTCCCTCAGTTTGAGAACCAAGGTATCAATCCAGTAGGAGAATCACGTCAAGTCCAGAGTACCTGCACAAACACAACAGAGCTTGCACCCAACGCTATAAAGGGGTTGTCAATCCCTT
The DNA here is from genome assembly GCF_904849725.1 of Hordeum vulgare subsp. vulgare. Taxonomy (NCBI): domain Eukaryota; kingdom Viridiplantae; phylum Streptophyta; class Magnoliopsida; order Poales; family Poaceae; genus Hordeum; species Hordeum vulgare. The sequence continues at coordinate 419,331,390 of NC_058520.1, read as the reverse complement.
CAAGATTGATTGCAAAGTGAGATCTGAAGGCGGAAAGTGCAATGAAGTAAAAGTGTAAGGCTGAAAATATGGTGTGAAGTAGACTCGGGGGCCATAGTGTTCACTAGAGGCTTCTCTCAAAATAGCAAATATTACGGTGGGTGAACAAATTACTGTCGAGCAATTGATAGAACCACGCAAAGTCATGACGATATCTAAGGCAATGATCATATATATAGGCATCACGTCTGAGACAAGTAGACCGATACTTTCTGCATCTACTACTATTACTCCACACATCGACCGCTATCCAGCATGCATGTAGTGTATTGAGTTCATGACAAACAGAGTAACGCCTTAAGCAAGATGACATGATGTAGAGGGATAAACTCAAACCAATGATGAAAACCCCATCTTTTTACCCTTGATGGAAACAACACGATGCGTGCCTCGCTACCCCTTCTGTCACTGGGTGAGGTCACCGCACGGTATGAACCCAAAACCAAGCACTTCTCCCATTGCAAGAATCATAGATCAAGTTGGTCAAACAAAACCCACAACTCGAAGAGAATTACAAGGATATGAAATCATGCATATAAGATATCAGAAGAAACTCAAATAAGATTCATAGATAATCTGATCATAAATCCACAATTCATCGGATCTCGACAAACACACCACAAAAGAAGATTACATCGGATAGATCTCCATGAAGATCATGGAGAACTTTGTATTGAAGATCCAAGAGAGAGAAGAAGCCATCTAGCTACTAGCTATGGACCCGTAGGTCTATGATGAACTACTCACGCATCATCGGAGTGGTCATGGTGTTGATGAAGAAGCCCTCCGTATCTGAATCCCCCCTCCGGCAGGGCACCAGAACGTGCCCCAGATGGGATCTTGCGGAGACAGAAGCTTGGGGCGGCGAAAAAGTATTTTCATGGATCTCCTGATTGTTTTTAGGGATTTTAGAGAATTTATAGGCGAAGGAGCTAGGGCAGGGGAGGCCTAGGGAGCCCACAAGCCTAGGAGGCGTGATACGTCTGCAACGTATCTATGATTTTTGATGGTTTCATGCTATTATCTTGTCAAACTTTGGATGTTTTGTATGCCTTTTATATCTTTTTTGGAACTAACTTATTAACTCAGTGCCAAGTGCCAGTTCCTGTTTTTTCCGTGTTTTTGACCCTTTTCAGAGGAGAATTTTAAACGGAGTCCAAACGGAACGAAACTTCCAAAAAGATTTTTTCTGAAACAGACGAAGATCGGGAAGCTTGAGAACCAAGGCAGGGGTCCACCAGGGACCCCACAAGCCCTCTAGCCGCGGCCAGGGGGCCCACGCCTCCCAGGCTTGTGGGCTCCCTGGGCCACCTCTGCCCTAGGTCTTTCGCCTATATATTCCCAAAAGTTCCAGAAAAAATCAGGAGATCATCAAAAGTACTTTTCCGCCGCCGCAAGCTTCTGTCTCCGCAAGATCCCATCTGGGGCACGTTCTGGTGACCTGCCGGAGGGGGATTCGAATACGGAGGGCTTCTTCATAAACACCATGACCTCTCCGATGATGTGTCAGTAGTTCACCATAGACCTATGGGTCCATAGCTAGTAGCTAGAAGGCTTATTCTCTCTCTTGGATATTCAATACAAAGTTCTCCATGATCTTCATGGAGATCTATCCGATGTAATCTTCTTTTGCGGTGTGTTTGTCGAGATCGATGAATTGTGGATTTATGATCAGATTATCTATGAATCTTATTTGAGTTTATTTTGATCTCTCTTATGCATGATTTCATATCCTTGTAATTCTCTTCGAGTTGTGGGTTTTGTTTAGCTAGCTTGATCTATGATTCTTGCAATGGGAGAAGTGCTTGGTTTTGGGTTCATACCGTGCGGTGACCTCACCCAGTGACAGAAGGGGTAGTGAGGCACGCATCGTGTTGTTGCCATCAAGGGTAAAAAGATGGGATTTTCATCATTGGTTTGAGATTATCCCTCTACATCATGTCATCTTGCTTAAGGCGTTACTCTGTTCGTCATGAACTCAATACACTAGATGCATGCTGGATAGCGGTCGATGTGTGGAGTAATAGTAGTAGATGCAGAAAGTATAGGTCTACTTGTCTCGGACGTGATGCCTATATGTATGATCATCGCCTTAGATATTGTCATGTCTTTGCGCGGTTCTATCAATTGCTCGACAGTAATTTGTTCACCCACCGTAATATTTTCTATTTTGAGAGAATCGTCTAGTGAACACTATGGCCCCCGGGTCTACTCCACACCATATTTTCAGCCTTACACTTTTACTTCGTTGCACTTTCCGCCTTCAGATCTCACTTTGCAATCAATCTTGAAGGGATTGACAACCCCTTTATAGTGTTGGGTGCAAGCTCGTTTGTGTTTGCGCAGGTACTCTGGACTTGACGCGATTCTCCTACTGGATTGATACCTTGGTTCTCAAACCGAGGGAAATACTTACTGCTCATGTGCTACATCGCCCTTTCCTCTTCAAGGGAAAAACCAACGCAAGCTCAAGGGGTGACAGAAATGTTTATGTCGCCGTAGCAAGGCGTGGCCCCCCTGGCCGCGCCATGAGGGCTTGTGGCCTCCCCCCGGGCTCCCTGCCTTGGTTCCCAAGCTTTCTGCGTATCTTCTGTTCCGGAAAAATCTTTTCGGAAGTTTTATTTCGTTTGGACTCCATTTAAAATCCTGCTCTGAAAAGGGTCAGAAACACGGAAAAAACAGGAACTGACACTTGGCACTGAGATAATAAGTTAGTCCCAAAAAGATATAAAAGGCATACAAAACATCCAAAGTTTGACAAGAGAATAGCATGAAACCATCAAAAATTATAGATACGTAGGAGACGTATGAATATCTATTCTCTCAGGAAGGATAAGGTTGGCAATGTGTTTGCCAAGTTTGTTGGTACTCCCTCCGGTCCTTTTTAGTGTGCATATAAGTTTTCTCTGAAGTCAAAGTATATCTACTTTGACCAAACTTATAGAAAAAATTATGAACATTCACCATGCCAAATCAATATTGTTAGATTCTTTACGAAATGTAGTTTCATAATATATATATTTGGTATTGTAGATATTGATATTTTTTAATATAAATTTGGTCAAACTTTGCAAAGTTTGACTTGACCGAAATCGAATATGCACAGTAAAAAGGACCGGAGGGAGTACTCAAAGTGGTGTCAAGAAAAGTACCATTTGGGTTGCCAAGCCTATTGTGACTAACCTCTTAGGACCCAACGTGGTTGGGGACCAACAAGCTCAAATTTGATCAATAGGTGAATGTGGAGGACATTTGAGACTTGGATACATAATGAAGAATTAAGGGGTCTTCATCATTCATATTATCTCAAGCCAAGTCATTTGGATTATTGAGTTTCTATCTTATATCCAATATGCCTCCTTACGGTAACTTGTACTTAAACTGTTTACATTGTTAGTTGCTTGCCCCTTTGCATGTTGTGGTTTTTTTACCTTGCATGTGTTTGTATATGTTGTTCTTCCAACTTGCTTATCTTGAGTAATCTAGTATGTGTATGTTCGTTTGCATATCATGTACATGTGAGTCTTGTATTGAGCCTTTTTGCATCTTGTTTGTATCTTTGTTGGCTCTTGTGAGAGATTAATGGATTATCCCATTGTGGGAGAGTGATGTGCTTTGCACACCTCACAATCCTATAAATGTGTATACATGGGGAATACCACTTAGTATTGATATTTCAAGATTATCTAGTTTCTATGTGGTATGTCTTACTCATGAGAAATTCAAATTATATATGGTCTGTTAATTATCTCTTGTTGGTTTTATTTGCCACTTGTTAATATTGTTGGGTTATCACATTATGGGGGAGTAATATGCTATGTGCATATTACAAGCCTAGAAAATGTGTACATTTGAGGTATTGCCACCTAGTGTTGATATTGTAAATTATCTTGTTCCTAGGTGGCATGTGAAAGTGCATGCTATGCCCCTAATCGTCTTTTGGTGTTAATGACAACACATACATAGGAAACTAATCCTATTTGTTGAGTGTATCTCAGGATGGCAAGTACTTTAGTAGATTGAGAATTATGTGCCAAAGGTTGTCTGAAAAGATTGGGGATTTATATTTCGAGAAGGCTCGGGATTAAGAAAAGATGATGTAGACTAGTCTTTTGAGTTTACTGATATTGAGTATAGGGATCCCGCACTATTAAGAGGGGATCACAGGTTTTGCGATGAACTTGCTCATACCACATCTTTACTATCATACCCAATACCACATACTCTCCACTCTCTTCTCGTTTCAAAACAGGTCTATTGCCTCGGACATCTGGCTCCCTCCGGACGTCCGAGGGCCGGACGACCGGCAGGCTTCGGAAATCCACAACCCTTCACGAGAAGTTTGTGAGTCATATAACTCGGAAATCCGGCTCCCTCCGGACATCCGAGGGCCGGACGTCCGGCCAAGCCCCGGAAATCTGGAACCCTGCACCAGTAGAAGTTGAGTTCTATAACTCGGAAATCCGGCCCCCTCCGGACGTCCGAGGGCCGGACATCCCACCCCCATCGGAAATCCGGAACCTACCACCAGAAGAAGTTGAGCTGTATAACTCGGATTTCCGGTCCTCTCCGGACGTCCGGTCGCTGATAAATTCAAAATAGTTTCAGTCGTATCTACAGGCCTCGGACGACCGAGCCCTATCGGACGTCCGACCCCTCGCAGACGCCCGGACTTCTGGCAACTGTCGGACGTCTGGACCCTGTGTGACTTCAACTACCTTCAACGGCTGGATTTCACTCCCCGCTATATATACTCTTATCCCACCTCGTGAAAGGGTGTTCAACACATCTAGAATACACCCAAGAACACCTTTCCTCTCACTCACTCTTGTCTACACCAAATCCTAGATCCCAAGAGAATTTGTGAGTGAGTCCCTTTGAGTGTTGTTCCAATCAAAAGATAGATCGTCTCCCTCTCCTCCTTCCCACCAAAGTGATTTGTGATTTGAGCAAGTTTTGAGCAATCCCCGTGATCTTGTTACTCTTGGAGGTTGGAGACTCCTAGGCGGTAGGAGTCTTCGGAGAGGAATCAAACCATTGTGATATCCCCCGGAAAGTTTGTGAAGGTTTGGAAGCCACCTCAAGGCTTACCACTAGTGGTTGAGAAACGCCTTCGTGGAGTTATCTCAAAGGGAGAATAGGGTGAGCCTTCGTGGCGTTGGTGTGCCTTCGTGGTAACATCCGCCCCTCTAACGGTGACGTAGCTTCCCTCCAAGGAAGTGAACATCAGGATACATCCTTGTCTCTCTCGGAGTTTCGGTTATTCCTAGCCCTAACTCTCTACTTGTGTTAATCCTTATTACATACTTGTATTTGATTATTGTTTACCGTTTGTCTTACTTCACTCTAAATAGCTTACTCTTTGTCATAGCAATTATTAGGCTTACACTCATATTCCGCACTTTTGCCTAAAATTGCTAAGTAATTATTAAAATTTGGATTTGTACCTATTCACCCCCCCTCTAGGTCCATCTCGATCCTTTTCAATTGGTATCAGAGCCTCGTGCTCTATTCGTGTGGCTTAACCGCCCTAGAGCGAGATGGAAGGGGATTCAGCTACGGTAGCTCCAGTGCAGAGGGACGGGACTTCCTCGGAAGTCAAGTCTTTCACCTCTGTGGACCTGGAACGGGCCCTTGCCAAGCAAAAAGAGGAGCATGATGCTTCTCTTGAGGCCATGGTCCAAATGAGACTAGCATCACTAACCACGGGGACAACCACGTCCCCGAGGGCCTCAGGGCCCCATGTGCACGGTACTTCATTTGGCCAACCACCTCCGGAGAGGAACCAAACCAGTGTTCCATGGCTTTATGCTAGATCTCAAATTGAGAAACCTAAGTACAATCCTGGAGGAAAACCTCCCTTGCTTGATGACAATTCCGATTTTGGTTTGTGGAGAGTTGGTATGAAGGATCATCTTAGGTACGCCAATGATGAGATGTTGGACATCCTCGAGCATGGGTACAATCCTGTAGATCCAAGGTGCCTCACGCCCAGAGAAACTTATGACAAGCATCTCAATGATACTGCGATCATGTGCATAAGAAAAGGAATGAATGACAAGCAACGAAGACCGTACATTCACATCACAAGTGCCAAGGAACTGTGGGATAGCATCATAAGGACCAAGACCGGTACCTCCACTCTTCGGCTTGCTCAATATGAAATTGCCAAGGGGCAATTACAGAATTTCTTTATGGAAAAGGGTGAATCTCCCAAGCAACTACTAGAACGGCTCATGACTCTCGCCGCAGACATTGAGTCATGTGACTGTGACAAGACGCAAGATGGCTTCAATCTGACCAAGAGATTTCTTGTGGACAAGTTACTTCACGCTCTTGCTCCGTATCACCATCAAATGGTATGGGACATGAGGCAGCATCATGGGTTCAAAGAGATGACTCCGGATGACATCATATCCACCTTCCAATTATTTGAAGAGTCAAAGGCAAATGCAACAAAGCACCTTGCCATGCATGGCACTTCAACATCAAAGATCATTCTTGCTTTGAAAGCCAAGCATGAATGTGACGAAGAAGAAAGTGAAGAAGAAGAGGGTGATGATGATTGCGAAGATGGTGATGATGTTGACTCTGATGAAAGCCCATCTTATGAGGACATTGCTCTCTTTGTAAAGAAGTTCAGTGCAGGAAAGTTCAAGGGAAGATTCCCAAAGAAGAAGGTAAGGAAATGCTATAAATGTGAGGAAACCAACCACTTCTCCAATGACTGCCCTTATGAGAAGAGAGAAGACAAACCAAGGTTTCCAAAGACCTTTGTAAAGAAGAAGTTGCCAAACCCTATGAACTCAAAGTTCAAGAGGACAGATGGAAGAGCAATGGTTGCACAAGAAGAATCAGATCCAGAAGATGTTGGTGGAGTTGCCGGAGTAGCTCAGGATACACAAAGCACCTTGAGGCTAGTCAACAAAAGTGGTGATGTTGTTCACTACAACTATATGAAGGACTACAAGGGCAACACTCAGAAGTGTTTGATGGCAAAGACTGCCATGGGAGATGAGGAAGACCAAAGCTCCCATGATAAGGTTAAGGTAACTCCACGGTTAAACTCTTTCAGTCTAGCTTCTACTCCATCTGATGAGTATCTTGATGCGGAATATCACTATGAGGATAATGACTTAGATCATCCCATGTTTGCTAAAATAAACAAATTTATGTGCTCTCTTAAAGGAAAGAAGCTCACTATGTTTCGCATACTTATGGAAATGGTGAGTAAGCACACCAATACCATCAAGGAACTCGAAACCCTCGTCACCGAGGAGAAGGAAAGAAATGAACTCCTTGAGCAGAAAGTCCTGTATGAGGAAGCACAAAATGATTCACTATGTTCAAAAGTAGGTGAAAACCTTGATAAACATGCTAATGATCTTGCCTCCTTGAAAAAGGCTGAATCTGTGTGCAAAGAATTACTAAATGATAAAGACCGACTTGTGAACTCTCATGCTTCCCTTTCTAAGGATTGTGATCATCTATCCTTGTCTCTCAAAGACAAGGAAGAGAAGCTCACTGTTCTTACAAAGAGCTTTGAGGCACTTAAGGTCACTTATCTTGACACTCTAGCTAAGACCTACTCCTCACCTATTATTAATGTTGATACCTGCACTACTAACTCTAGTAGTGAACTGACATCTATCCTTGAGGAAAACTGTTCGTTAAAGGCACAGCTAAACAGAGGTCTCATGACATGTGCACAAGGACAAAAGACTCTCAATGAAATCTTAAGTCGACACAATGGAGGTTTCGCCAAGGAAGGGCTTGGGTTCAACCCAAGCACTGCCAAGAAAAGTGCATCTCCTCTCAAGTGTACCACTCCGCTTAAAGAAATATTTGTACGAGAGGGACACACGGAGAAAGGTAAGGTTGTGAGTGGATCGGCCACTAGGGGTTCGTCTACTCACAACAAGACAACCGAATTCATGCCTCCAGCCTATGTACTACGCAAATCAAAGGAAGGAGAGGTCTATGCTAAATTCGTTGGTCCCCGTAATGCATTTTGATTCTATTCTATTTGGGTCCCTAAGACTCTTGTAACTAATGTGAAAGGCCCCATGACAAAATGGGTACCTCAAACCAAGTCTTAATTCGTTACAGGCTGTTTTCTCTGGAGGAGCCAAATGGGTGATCGACAGTGGATGCACCAATCATATGACCGGAGATAGTAACTTGCTCTATGACTTCATGCAAGCCATTCGACCATACATGAGCATTGTATTTGGCGGAGGGTCGAAAGGGCAGGTATTGGGTTGGGCAAGGTGGCAATCACTAATGACATGTCTATTGCAAATGTCATGCTTGTCCAATCTCTTCAATATCATTTACTTTCAGTTCGCCAATTGGCTTCCGTCAGTTATGACACATTATTTGGACTAACGGATGTGAGAGTCTTTAAGAGAGACACTCTTGAAGTGGCCTTTGTTGGAGAGTTGGATGGCAACCTTTACACGGTTGATTTCTCGAAAGAGAGCACCTTCCATACAACTTGTCTAATGGCCAAGGCCGACATGGGATGGTTGTGTCATCGTCGGCTCGCCCATGTTGGCATGAAAAATCTTCAAAATCTCTTAAACGACAATCACATCCTTGGACTAACAAATGTATCTTTTAAGAAAGATCGTGTGTGCAGTGCATGCATAGCTGGGAAACAACATCAATCAAGACATCCACCCAAGAACATTGTATCCACTTCGAGGCCGTTAGAGCTCCTTCATGTTGATCTGTTTGGGCCTCCTTCATGGGCAAGTCTTGGAGGGAAAAAGTATGGCCTAGTCATTGTTGATGATTACTCAAGATATACATGGGTGTTCTTTATCAAGTCCAATGACGAGACAAAGATCACTTTCATCGACTTTGCCAAACAAGCCCAGCGGAAGTTTGACAAGGACATCAAGGCAGTAAGAAGTGATAATGGCTCTGAGTTCAAGAACTACACCCTAGAAGAATTTCTTAGTGATGAGGGAATTGAACATCAGTACTCCGCACCTTACACCCCTCAACAAAATGGTGTGGCAGAGAGGAAGAACCGGACACTTGTGAAATGGCAAGGTCCATGTTAGACGAATACAAGTCACCACATAGTTTTTGGGCTGAGGCCGTCAACACAGCATGTCATGCATCAAACCGGCTCTTCCTCCGATCAATATTGGAAAAGACTCCATATGAGCTCCTAACTGGGAACAAGCCCAATGTTAAGTACTTTCTTGTGTTTGGATGCAAATGTTTCATCCTCAACAAACGGGAACGGTTAGGAAAATTTCAATCCAAAACAACTGAAGGGATTTTTGTTGGCTATGTGTCAAACTCTCACGCCTACAGAGTCTACAACAAATCCGCTGGATGTGTTATAGAAACCTGTGACGTGACGTTTGATGAATTTAACCGCTCCCATGGGGAGCAAGTTGATCTAGATGATGCAGGTGAAGAAGACTCCCCACAAGATATCTTAAACGTGGGTGTAGGTGCACTTCTTCCAATGGAACAAAGACCCCATGATGATGATGAAGATGATGAGAGTATCTCTCATCCTCAAGACAGTTCACTGCCCGTACCTCCACAAGATACTAGCACACACATCATGCCAGTTGTTGAGGATCAAGTGGGAGAACATGTCTCTCACCCTGATGACACTCAAGAACAAGTTGATCTTCAAGAGGTAGACCAAAGTATGGGTATCACTAGTGGGGACGGGGCCTTTAGCCCCGGCCCGTAAGGGGCTTTAGTCCCGGTTCACCAACCGGGACTAAAGGGGCGGGACTAAAGGCCTAACCTTTTCGTCTCGGCCCTCTTACATGCCGGGACTAAAGGTGCTCCACGTGGGCGCCTCGTAGCGCCCCAGGGGCAAGCCCTTTAGTCCCGGTTCGTTACACGGACCGGGACTAAAGATTTTCAGATTTTGCTGGTTTTTGGGTTTTTTTTTGAATGAAATTATTTTTGGGTTTTAGGGTTTTAGGGTTTAGGTGTTGGGGAGATTAACGTGATGCCTCGTTTGGTGTTCGGGAATTAGTTTTCATATAATTTAAATAGAAATAATTATGCATATATATATATATATATAAGATTAACTTATCTTACAAGCGATCATATATATACAATTATATGGAGATCTGAATTATCTGGACTAGAGCCCGTCTGTTCGATTACATGGACGAACATCAGTAATGGCCCTTAGCTACACTAAATCGTCCTTTGTCTTCTATAGCTTCCGTCCTCAGAAATCCCGCAAGCTCCTCTGCAATAGCAATCGCGCGTTGCTGTGGTAGGACCTTCGTCCTCATGGCCGTGTGCTATATAAGAAGAGGAGATGAATATGAATATCAATCATGATAACAAAGAATGACGGGTAAAAATAGAGGTGTGAATGTTCATTGCTTACGTCGAATCTGTGATCCTTGAACTCAGAGGTAAACGTGCGAATGGTCTCGCAAACATAGTATCCGCATAGATGCGTTCCCCGTGGCTGCTGGTCGCACTTTACGAGAATGGAATATATATAATCAAAATAATAATCTAGCATCATAAATGTATTGAAAATTAATAGAAGTATATCATACTACTACTTACCTGAGCCGCTCTAAAGGTCAGCTTCTCAAGAAAGTTACCGGGAGTCACGCACTTGAACCGCTTCCAAATCCTGCCCGACAAGGGTAATGATTTGCTAAGTTTTTCATTAACTGATATATCAGAAAATCATCGAAAGAGACCGATAGAGCGCAAGAATGATTAAAATTACCCTTGGAGCATGTCCTGCAGGCTTTGGAACTATTCCAAGGGTCTCGATAATGGGTCGAAGGCATCAACTCTTCCCTTATCAATTTGAATGTCTAACAGAATCCAATGGAAGCTGCACATGTGTATATATATATATATGTGTCAGTAACTTATCAATTACACTTATAAGTGAATGGACACAACAGAGTAAAGACCCTCACCTGAAGTTGTATGGAAACAGTATGTGGTCACAATTTTTTTGATCTGTTAGAAACCTTAGAAGGTTTTCCTCCGTCTCCTTGGGTTTGTCAGTTAGCGTCGCTATATGTATTTTATCTGGGTCAATAAACCCAATATTTAGGATGCTCTTACTTTTACACTCCAGAATCTTCATTCTGCATAATAGAGTACAAGTTATATATAGACAATGAATTGAAATAACTAAACAAGTTATATGTAGACAACGAATTTAAAAACTTACAGACAATAGCAACTCATAAGAGATTTGTCGAGGGCGTCGCCATTGTACATCTGGAAGAGTTCATCAAAGTCGATATGGATTTCTTTGGAGCGGCCGTAGTACTCCCGTGGGACACTCAGCACGATCATCGTTCTCCCATTCTTTGATTCACTTAAGTACCATTTATGCAAGTAACACATATTTGTTGGGAGATCATCTTTGCTGACCAAAGGCTCTCCCATGACAAACTGTGGCTTAGGGGCTACCACAGCCTTGGGTATCCTGTCGTCTTGGGAAGCCAGCAAATCTTCAACCGAGATACCACATTCATCCGCCAACTCCTTTGCTCCTTCAAAAGCTTGCCCCTGCACCGGAGGGGGAACATTCTCGGTTAACACCTTGAGGGGTGGGATCGACTGTTTGGCATGTTGTCCAAGCTGAGGAACGTCTGATTTTTTCTTGCTTGTAGTTGAACTTGATTTACTCCCACTTGCACTTGCATGTGAGCTGCTCTTTTTCACTTCCTTCTGCAATGTGCGTGTATAGTCATCAGGCTTATAGTGTAAGTCATACTGTGATGGAGTGGTTATGAAGTCTTTTGCCCATGCTATGTGCTTCTCGGTGTATTCCGGGCGGGGCTTGGGTTCCTTCCTTTTCATCTGCGCATCATGCTGTTCCTTTGCTATCCTGGCGTTTTCCTCGGGGGTACGATCGTAAGGTCTGATAGGAAGATTAGCATGAGGTACCTTTGGGAGGGGCGACAGTTTGTGCTTTGGGGAGCTCCGTCACTTAGAAATCATCCACGGAGCGTTCTTGCTGGCACGCTTCCGCTTAGTATCATGTGCGGGCAGCGGTGGAGACGGACGACCCAAGTCCAGCGGCGGTGATCGAGATGGACTCGTGTTGTGCTGGCCGACGTCATGTGGAGGGCTTGGAGATAATGGAGGTGTAGGTGGCCTGCGACGACTCGGAGGCGGTGTTGTACTTGGGGCCGAGCCTGGAAGCTTGATGTAGTTCTTGTCCCATAGGATGACTCCACCCAGTACTTCTCCGAGTGTCCTCTCATCTTCGGGTCCAGCTATGTCGAGCTCCATATCATTAAACCCCGTCATGATTTCATCCACCCCGACTTTAGCAAAGCCAGCTGGAATCTCATGGCCATGCCAGCGTGCATCAGGGCCAGAAGGTAAAGCTTGTCCAACGGCCACCTTCATGGATATGTTCTTGAATTTCTGATGGAGTTCACATGATGTTGACTCCTTGATTCCATCCACGGGGTAGCCGGGACCGCCCTCTATCATTCTTCGTTCATCGTCGGGCGGGGCCTCAGATTCAGCCATGCTGCTTTTCCGCTTAGATGGGGCGCCGGTAATATCAAGTGCAGGATCTTCCTGGCGCGGTACTCCTCTAAGCTCATCAATCTGCTTCTGTTGCTCGTTAATCCTGGCAAGCAACTTGTTGAACTTGTCATTCTCCTCATCCTGCTGCCGCTTCTTTGCTCTCTCTCGGCTTCTGTAAGTGTCTTGGTCTCTGGCAAACCCAAGCCACCACGGGTAAGAAGGACCGAAGCCTCGCGTTCGTCCTCCATGTTCGTCATTGCCGAGGACCAGTGTGAGAAAATCTTTATCTCTATCTGTAGTGAACTTTCTTTGTCCCTCCTTAATTTCTTTCACTATCCTTTTCCAATTCTGCCTGGGTATCCTAAGCTCGTCATTGAAGATGAGGTCCCCTGTTGTTTCGTCGTACGACCCACCATGCCCAAGGAACCAATTTCTTGCTCTCAATTCCCACTCATCACGGAGTGGTTCAGGTACGATGCCTTTATCTATCAGATCTTGCTCTTTCTTATCCCACTTTGGGATGGCAGTCTCATAGCCCCCTGGCCCCAGCTTGTGGTGATATTTCTTCTTGTCGGCATTTATCTTGTTCTTTTCTGATAATGCCTGGGCATCTTCTGACTCCTTGTACTCTTGAAATGCCTTCCAGTGATTCGCCTGCTTGGCTAGATACCCCTCGAATACTGGCACTTTCTGTGTCTTCAAATAGTTTTTCCATAGCTTCTTCTTCCAGCTACGGAACAGTTCGGCCATCTTCTTCAGAGTCCACTGCTTGACTTTGGCCCTCATTTTGTCTGCGGCGTCTTCATTCTCACATTCTGGCAGGTTGAAATGTGACATGAGATCATTCCAAAGATTATCTTTGTACCTTTCGGCGACATAGTCACTATCGGCTGCCCCTTTGCGCTTGTTCCACTCCCGAACGCTGATCGGGACGTGATCCCTAACGAGAACTCCGCATTGCTTCTTGAATGTGTCAGCAGCATTCTTAGGAAGCTTGGGTTCGTCCGTAGGAAATATCACCTCAAATGTGTAATGCGTCCGTGCATCCAACTTTCTAGTCGGGCCTCGTTTCGTAGTTTTGCTCGATGTGGAGGCCTAAGGGGGAGAAACATTCGTCAAATGAATGTATATGTATACAATATAGAGCTATCTCCAATATTTTTCACATATTACAAGTGATTGTCGAACTTCATATGTATACCTCGTCGGACTTCTCCTCTTCACCGGATTCTCCATCAGTGGAGCTATCACCTTCTCCGTCATTGGACCTATCTCCTGCCCCATTGGCTTCATCTTCGTGTCGCTCAACCTCCATTCCAACGTCGTGGTTTAGATATGACGACGGAGATTCAGCTGGTTCAACGTCGAGGCCGTCTTTGATTATATCTTCGAGAAGTTCTTCCTCTTTGAGGTTCCTGATATGTGGATCCATAGTTCTGCAAAAAACGGATTCTCTTAACCTTTATACCAAAAAAGAATTATTCTATCAGGAACTCCGTTCCAAAACAACTTAAGTCCCGGGTCGTGGCTCCACCCGGGACTCCTAGATTTCTGCATAGTATTCAAAGTAGGAGTACTTTTCCAATTTGAGCATTGAATAAGCAAAACCAAATCGTAAAATAAAGTATTATTCAAATTAGCATGCATTCAATTATAAGCTAATACATCATCACTTTTGTCCGTACATCGTCGAATATTATCACTAATACTCCTCGAATACTATCATACATATAGCATCACTAATACATCTAGAACCGTAGCGCCCAACGGGTATCGGCGCGGGCGGTGGACACCCAAAGAGAAGGAACCATCACAGGATCATAACTCCAGTGAGATCCCCGAAGAACCTGCCAGGTATGCTCGAACCTGCCCTCCAACGCAACCATGTAGCGACGGACGTGCTCATCCTCCTTGCTGACACGGTGACGTACCACCTCCGCGGTGTCCGGAAGCCTCGGCACCCTCACTGGCCCACGCGACCGCCACCAAGCAAGGATCGGGTCAACGACGGGCTGGCTCCTCACCAACCTACGTTCCCCGGAAGGTAGCACCTCCCAATACCAGCCGGGCGGAGCCCAGTCCCGGACAGGGCCCCTCTGATCAAGCACGTGTCCTCCGCCGAGTCGACGACGAGGATGCGGGATATGCATCGTAAAATGAACTAAAAAAATAAACTAGTTCTATTAATTTTCTTGTTAAAAATAAACTATTAACACTTAAGCATATACAATAGCAAAATTAAACTATTAACACTTAAGCATATACAATAGCAAAATTAAGCAATAATCTAAGAAACACTATTAACACTTAAGCATATACACTATACAATAGCAAAATTAAATGACAAAAAAATATATTTCTTCTTCTTGTAACCCTAAACTAATTTTTCCTCTTCTTCTATTTCTCCTCTTCTTCTACTTCTTCTTCTACTTCTACTTCTCCTCTTCTTGTAGTACTTCTCCTCTTCTCTTCTTCTACTTCTCCTCTCCTCCTCTTCTAATTTTGCTCTTCTTCTACTTCTCCTCTTCTTCTATTTTTCCTCTTCTTCTTCTCTCCTCCTCTTCTTATTCTCCTTTTTCTTCTTTTCTTCTCCTCCTCTTCTTATTTTCATTTTTCCTAATCTTATTTTCTTATTTTTGTTCATATTTCTTCTTCTTGTAACCCTAACCTAATTCTAAATATTACTAACCCTAATAATCTAGCACAAACCTAATAACAATAGGAATTAAATGACAAAAAAATCTTTTTCTTTTTCTTCTTTTCTTCTCCTTTTTCTTCTTTTCTTCTCCTTTTTCTTCCTTTAATTCTTCTCCTTTTTCTTCTTCTCTTTTCCTTTTTCTTCTTTTCTTCTACTGGCCGGAGTGTTGGGGAGGAGGGGGCGGGGGGCTTACCGGCCAGAGGTGTCGACGGCGCGCGGCGAGGAGGAGGACGACGACGACGAGGAGGACGGCGCGACGGCGAGGAGAACGGCAGGCGGCGGCGAGCAGGACGGCGGGTAGCCTGACGGCGTCGTCGAGTTCATCGCTGTGCCGCGCCGGGCACGAGAACGAGAGGAAGAAGAAGAGAAATGGACGATTTGGGTTGGAAATTTTCGAAGTCCCGCTTATATAGGTGGATCTTTAGTCCCGGTGCGTGGCTCGAGCCGGGACTAAAGACCCCCTTTAGTCCCGGGTGGAGCCACGCCCCGGGACTAAAGGCCTCTTTTCGGGCAGACCAAGAGGCGGGAAGCAGGGGGTCTTTAGTCCCGGTGCTTGGCTCCAGCCGGGACTAAAGGGTGTCTGTAGTCCCTGGTCGTGGCTCCACCCGGGACTAAAGCCCCTCCTCGGCTGCACGATAAGTTTAGTCCCACCTCGCCCAGCGAGGGGGACAAACACTTGTTTATAAGCCCCGTCGCAGCTTGTCCATCGAGCTCCTCTCTAAAGCAGGCTTACGGGCCTAAACTTACTGAAAATTGAAACTATATTCGAAATTGTGGATAAAATTCAATCTGAATTCAAAGTGAATTCAGGTTGAATTTTGTCTATGATTTCTCATATAGTTTCAATTTTTTCTATTTTCAAAATTAATTATTTTGACTATCCAAACTATTAACTTATTTTGTTATTTTCAATTAAAAACTATGTTTATTAAAAATTCTTTTTGCATATTTGAGAATTTGACAAAACTATGATAATGAAAAGTGTTTAAAATTGAATAAATAATGCAAAACTATTTTTTATTTTCATAATTAATAATTTTGACTATCCAAACTATTATGTATTTTGTTATTTTCAATTAAAAACTATGTTTATTAAAAATTCTTTTTGCATATTTGAAAATTTGACAAAACTATGATAATGAAAAGTGTTTCAAATTGAATAAATAATGCAAAACTATTTTTTATTTTCAAAATTAATTATTTTGACTATCCAAACTATTAACTTATTTTGTTATTTTCAGTTAAAAACTATGTTTATTAAAAATTCTTTTTGCATATTTGAGAATTTGACAAAACTATGATAATGAAAAGTGTTTCAAATTAAATAAATAATGCAAAACTATTTTTTATTTTAATAATTAATATTTTTGACTATCCAAACTATTATCTAGTTTGTTATTTTCAATTAAAAACTATGTTTATTAAAAATTCTTTTTGCATATTTGAGAATTTGACAAAACTATGATAATGAAAAGTGTTTCAAATTGAATAAATAATGCAAAACTTTTTCTTATTTTCATAATTAATAATCTTGACTATCCAAACTATTATCTATTTTGTTATTTTCAATTAAAAACTATGTTTATTACAAATTCTTTTTGCATATTTGAGAATTTGACGAAACTATGATAATGAAAATTGTTTCAAATTGAATAAATAATGCAAAACTATTTTTTATTATAATTAATAATTTTGACTATCCAAACTATTATCTATTTTGTTATTTTCAATTAAAAACTATGTTTATTAAAAATTCTTTTTGCATATTTGAGAATTTGACAAAACTATGATAATGAAAAGTGATTCAAATTGAATAAATAATGCAAAACTATTTTTTATTTTCATAATTAATAATTTTGACTATCCAAACTATTATCTCTCGAAGTAGCAGCGTTTTGAGCGAGAACTCATCTCTTACAAAGGGATTTCATTTTTTTAACTTATTTGAACTCCATACTTTTTGTGTGTTCAAAATGCACCATTCAAAGGCACATCACAAAATTTCAACAGTTTCTGACTTCATTTGGTATATTTCGTGCATTTACTTATTTTTTTGAGCTAGTTGACCCTGAAATTGAAAAGCACTACAAATGAACTCTGAAAATGATGAAAGTTGGCATGCTATCATAATTTCACCCACATAGCATGTGTTAAAATGTTGAGAGGGCTACGACAAAAACTGGATGCAGTTCGTGTACAAAACGGACAATCTCTCTCGAAGTAGCAGCGTTTCGAACGAGAACTCATCTCTTACAAAGGGATTTCATTTTTTGAACTTATTTGAACTCCATACTTTTTGTGTGTTCAAAATGCACCATTCAAAGGCACATCACAAAATTTCAACAATTTCTGACTTCATTTGGTATATTTCGTGTATTTACTTATTTTTTTTGAGCTAGTTGACCCTGAAATTGAAAAGCACTACAAATGAACTATGAAAATGTTAAAAGTTGGCATGCTATCATCATTTCACCCACATAGAATGTGTTAAAAAGTTGAGAGGGCTACGACAAAAACTGGATGCAGTTCGTGTACAAAACGGACAATCACTTTCGAAGTAGCAGCGTTTCGAACGAGAACTCATCTCTTACAAAGGGATTTCATTTTTTTAAACTTATTTGAACACCATACTTTTTGTGTGTTCAAAATGCACCATTCTAAGGAACATCACAAAATTTCAACCATTTCTGACTTCATTTGGTATATTTCGTGCATTTACTTTTTCTTTTTGAGCTAGTTGACCCTGAAATTGAAAAGCACTACAAATGAAATCTGAAAATTTTGAAAGTTGGCATGCTATCATCATTTCACCCACATAGCATGTGTTAAAAAGTTGAGAGGGCTAAGACAAAAACTGGATGCAGTTCGTGTACAAAACGGACAATCTCTCTTGAAGTAGCAACGTTTCAAACGAGAACTCAGCTCTTACAAAGGGATTTCATTTTTTTGAACTTATTTGAACTCCATACTTTTTGTGTGTTCAAAATGCACTACTCTAAGGCACATCACAAAATTTCAACAATTTCTGACTTCATTTGGTATATTTCGTGCATTTACTTATTTTTTTGAGCTAGTTGACCCTGAAATTGAAAAGCACTACAAATGAACTCTGAAAAATGTTGAAAGTTGGCATGCTATCATCATTTCACCCACATAGCATGTGTTAAAAAGTTGAGAGGGCTACGACAAAAACTGGATGTAGTTCGTGTACAAAACGGACAATCTCTCTCGAAGTAGCAGCGTTTCGAACGAGAACTCATCTCTTACAAAGGGATTTCATTTTTTTGAACTTATTTGAACTCCAT
This sequence comes from Hordeum vulgare subsp. vulgare, assembly GCF_904849725.1. NCBI lineage: Eukaryota > Viridiplantae > Streptophyta > Magnoliopsida > Poales > Poaceae > Hordeum > Hordeum vulgare. The sequence goes on along the minus strand of NC_058520.1, from coordinate 419,312,826 downwards.
ACTTTTTGTGTGTTCAAAATGCACCATTCTAAGGCACATCACAAAATTTCAACAATTTCTGACTTCATTTGGTATATTTCGTGCATTTACTTTTTTTTTGAGCTAGTTGACCCTGAAATTGAAAAGCACTACAAATGAACTCTGAAAATGTTGAAAGTTGGCATGATATCATCATTTCACCCACATAGCATGTGTTAAAAAGTTGAGAGGGCTACGACAAAAATTGGATGTAGTTCGTGTACAAAACGGACAATCTCTCTCGAAGTAGGAGGGTTTCGAAGAAGGAGAAGCGACCCCCACAACAAAAGTGGTTCCACGGCATGCCACGTGGTTCCGCTGCACGCCACGTGGTTCCGCTGCACGCCACGTGGTTCCGCTGCACGCCACGTGGTTCCGCTGCACGCCACGTTGGACTAATGGTCTTTCATTTTTAAATGACTGTTTTAATCAAAAACAGATCTGTTACAAAAGGGATTTCATTTTTTGAACTTATTTGAACTGAAGACTTTTTGTATATATATGTGGTCGAAATGCATGATACCATGAAGTTAGAAAGGGCTAAACCATTCAAAAGTAGCAAATGAAGTTAGAAAGGGTAAACCATTCAAAAGTAGCAAATGAAGTTAGAAATGGCTAAACCATTCAAATTTGGAAACTATAATGGCACAAACAGAAACTAGACATATATAAATTGGTCCAAGAAGTACATGATACTAGTCCAAACAGTACATAATAATAGCTACCATAGATATATATACAAGTGTTCGACGTTCAGAACACTACTCGTCTGAATCATCTGAATCAGAATGTCCACCTTCCTCGAGGTGACGCTGGCCATAGTGGACGACTCGAATCTTGCGGTACAACTCGTATGAAACGTATGCATCTTTTGCTGCATACTCAATGTTGATATCATCAAGTGGGCCCTTCTTCCAAAGTCTGTGTTGAGACTTTGGGAAACTGGTCTTCATATCACCATATGACTCGTCGATCAAGGCAACTGCCATATGAGCCATCGAAGTCCTGTCATGTCGAAGCCTGAATATCGTTTGGAGATCAACGAGGCAACCAACTGGTATCTCAATACCGAAGCTGTGCCTCATCTTCAGCTTGTCGTTCCTTATGTCAACGGAAGCAAAAGTGATGCCGCTGCGAAGGAACTCCATGAGTTCTGGACAATGCTTGTCACTCCTGCAACAGAAACATATTAAAATGGAACAAATGTTACATACTGCTGCAATAAGGAAACATGTTTCACTACAACTAAAGAGAAACTTATCTTTAGGATTCAAATAGAACATATGCAATGGAACCTAGAGAGATCACTATAGCTATCCAATGGAACCTAGAGATATCACTAGCTATATGCAATTTTCATGACTATGACATATAATATTGCTATCCAATGGAACCTAGAGAGATCACTAGCTATATTCAATTTTCATAACCTTGGATCAAAGAACACCGCATAAAATTGTATCACTACAACTATGATTTCAATGGAACATATTGAACCAATCAGATTTTTTAGATTGTGGAACACTATTCCAATCAGATTGTGTTCCCTTCAACTAATCAAAATTGTTTCACTACAACTATTTGAAGCGAACCAACTATGATTCCAATGGAACATATTAAACACTAGTTGATTCTAATATGATTTTTCAGATTGTGGAACACTATTCCAATCAGATTGTGTTCCCCTTCAACTAATCAAAATTGTTTCACTACAACTATTTGAAGGGAACCAACTATGATTCCAATGGAACATATTAAACACTAGTTGATTCTAATACGATTTTTCAGATTATGGAACACTATTCCAATTAGATTGTGCTCCCCTTCAACTAATCAAAATTGTTTCACTACAACTATTTGAAGGGAACCAACTATGATTCCAATGGAACATATTAAACACTAGTTGATTCTAATACGATTTTTCAGATTATGGAACACTATTCCGATTAGATTGTGCTCCCCTTCAACTAATAAAAATTATTTCACTACAACTATTTGAAGGGAACCAACTATGATTGAAACAAATAAACTTACAATGTCATTATCTTGGATCAAAGAAAGCCTCAAAACTTACCTCGCCCATTGGAAGATCAAGACATGGCGTGCGAAGCATAGTTGGATGACGGCAACACCGTGTTGATCGGCCGTGTACTCCAGATCGAGCCCCAAGAACTTCTCATGATCCGCTGCGTGGTCAAACCATCGTTCCTTCAACTGTTGAAGAAAAAATGGCACCTCCCTCCTCAGGTTCGTGTACACGACATGGAGCTTGGTCGTGCCATGTGCGAGCACCTCATGAAAGCTAGTTGGCATGGTGGAAGAAGAGAAGGGAAGAAGAGAGGAGAAGAACAGAGAGGGCGACGCGAGAGAGAAGAAGAACAGAGAAATGGCGACTGTACGCTTCGGTTTGTGCTTTTCATCGCCCGAAACGATGCGGGATGCAAACCGTTTGGGTCTTTAGTCCCGGGTTGAGCCACCAACCGGGACTAAAGAGGTATACCAAACGGTTTCCACCACTACGGCAGGCCACGTGTTAGGCGTTTAGTCCCGGGTTGAGCCACCAACCGGGACTAAAGGGGGATACGAACGGTTGCCACCACCACTGCCCGCCGCGTAGCCCTTTAGTCCCGGTTTGGGACACGAACCGGGACTAAAGGCTCCTTACGGGCCAGGACTAAAGCCTCGAGGGAGGCATTGAGAACTGGGGCGACGTGGCCGGGCCTTTAGTCCCGGACCAGAGGCAGGCCGGGACTAAATGGTTCCGGCCAAAGGCCCGTTTTCCACTACTGTATGTTTGATGATGAACCTCAACAGGTGCAACGCGAAGAGGAATATCTTCCTCCACACATAAATGATCCATATGTTGAGGACGTTGATGATGGAAACGAAGTCGAACCTCGTGAAACCTTGACCTCCATCATGCCACGTGTGGCCGGTCGTGTTGATATTGATGAAATCCTCACAGGCGTGTCGGAAGGTAGAGTGACTCGTAAAAAATTAACAAACTTTTGTGCTCACTTTTCATTTGTCTCTAGTACCGTGCCACACAGGGTTCAGGATGCACTTTGTGATAATGACTGGCTACTTGCTATGCATGAGGACCTAAACAGTTTTACACGCAACGAAGTATGGTCATTGGTAGAACGACCAACTGAGGAACATAATGTCATTGGAACTAAATGGATTTTCAAGAACAAGGAAGATGAGAACGGGACTGTCCTACGCAACAAGGCAAGGTTAGTAGCACAGGGGTACTCCCAAGTTGAAGGTTTGGACTTTGGTGAAACTTTCGCCCCTGTTGCTCGTCTTGAGTCCATTCGCATTTTATTGGCCTATGCTGCTTTCAATGGTTTTACTTTGCATCAAATGGATGTGAAAAGTGCTTTTATTAACGGTCCTCTACAAGAAGAGGTATATGTATCACAACCACCTGGGTTTGTTGACCCTCATCACAAAGACCATGTATATAAACTTCACAAGGCTCTGTATGGTCTTAAACAAGCACCCCCTGCTTGGTACGATCATCTTAAGAAGTTCCTACTCGATGATGGCTTTGTGGTGGGGGTGATCGATCCCACTCTTTTTACTAAGAGGGAAAATGGTGATTTGATCTTATGTCAAATCTATGTAGATGACATCATTTTTGGTTCTCCTAACATCCATTTGTGCAAGAAGTTTGCGGCCTCCATGACCAAGACCTTTGAGATGTCACTCAACACGGACTTGAAGTTCTTTCTTGGTTTTCAAATACAACAATTTCAAGAAGGGATTTTCTTGTCTCAAACTAAGTATCTCAAGGACATTCTTGAAAAATTTGATATGACAAATGCTAAACCAATGAAGACACCCATGGCCACCGATGTAGTTCTAAATGAAGACACAAACGGTATTCCGTTTGTCCCATCTACTTACCGCTCCATGATTGGTTCGCTGCTTTATCTTTGCGCATCTAGACCGGACATCATGTTAAGTGTAGGAATATGTGCTAGATTTCAAGCTTCCCCTAGGGAAAGCCATCACACGGCGGTTAAGCATATTCTTAGATACCTTGTTCACACCCCAAAGTTAGGTTTATGGTACCCTAAGGATGCAAAGTTTGATCTTATTGGGTATTCCGATGCGGATTGGGCCGGTGATAAAGTGGGACGGAAATCCACTTCCGGTGCATGTCAGTTTCTTGGACGCTCCTTGGTAAGTTGGTCCTCGAAGAAGGAGAACTGTGTTTCTCTCTCCACGGCCGAGGCCGAATATGTTGCAGCCGCAAGCTGTGCAACCCAACTGCTATGGATGAGGCAAACACTAAAGGATTATGGTATCATGTTTCGATACGTTCCTCTTCTCTGTGATAATGAAAGTGCTATAAAGATCTCCGAGAACCCCATTGATCACCCTCGCACAAAACATATTGATATTAGGTATCATTTCTTGAGAGACCATGTGCAAAAGGGTGACATTGATATTACCCATATGGGTACCGACATGCAGTTAGCCGACATTTTCACCAAGCCACTTAGCGTAGCTAGGTTCTGTCAACTTAGGCGTGAACTTGGTATCTTGGAGCTTGACAACATATCTTGAAATCTTGCATACATATACACACTCACATTATGTTTTTGTCTTGATGTGGGCATGTATTTAGGGGGAGTGAGTCTTAATTTTCTGTTTTTAAGCTTACAAAGTACGCATAAATCAATGCATACATGTAATGCTTGTAGGAAACTATGTTCGTATTTTTTTTTGTGCGAAACCATGCAAGTCATCATCTCATCATCAAAACAAAAAAAAATCCAGAATCAGTCTCTGCCTCCTCCTCCTTCTCGGACGTCCGACAGGTCTCGGACGTCCGGCGACAAAATCCCTTCCGGTCGTCCGACCAGTGTCGGTCGTCCGACGCCAAAATCACCTCCGGACGTCCGAAGCCTGTCGGACGTCCGACGCCTCGGGCCTATATATATAGCTGGGCGCGGGGGCTGGGCTCTTGCCCTAACCCTCAGCGCCCCTTTTCCCTACCACAGCCGCCACCGCCAGCTCGAGGAGCTCGTGCCTGCGCCGCCAAACTCGAGATCGGGCCGATCTCCTCCGCGGATCCTCCACTCCTTCCTCCGTATTCTTCGAGGGATCCGTCCTCAGGTCGCTCCTCCGTCTCCTTTCGCGTTTGTTTTGATTCTCTCTCTCTCTCCCATGTATCTCCATGTTCGTTCCTCATTTGGGGATTTTTCATCCGCGTAGGTGTTTGTGCTCCATGGGGAAGACCAAGCACACCGCTCAGAAGACCGTGGCTGGATCATCCTCTCGCGCCCCTATTAACATGGGGTCGTACTCGGATGAGCCACTTCGTCCCTTCAAACGGTCTGCCCGGCGTTCTCCGTCTCCATAGCTTCCCTCGGCGTCTGATGGTGATGACCCCGACTTCGAGGAGGAGCGTGCCGCCGAGGACCTTCCTGTCCAGCACGTCGATCGAAGGTCCAAGCCAAAGCTCGGGACTCGCAAGGCGTCCTACATGCCACAACCTCCTCTTGCCCAGTCCGCAGGTGAAGCTCGCCGCATCTCACTAGAACCTCCTGCCACGTTAGGTCGTGCTATCACGAACTTCACCACACTTGGCGCAGCTTCATATCTCACTTTCCGCCGCGACATTGATCAATACGCTATCGTACGTGACTCTACGGACTCACGTTTCCGCACAAACGTCCAGGCGGACATTTTTACCACAGTCATAGTTCCTAAGGGGTTATCTATTCATCACTCTATTGATGTTGAGCATATTCGCATGCACCCGGCGAAATATCCGGGTGCCATTGAGCTTATTGAGGCATCGGGGCTTGCCGCCCCGTTTGCCTTTCATTGCGACTTTAATGCTGCTGCCATTCACCAGTTCTATGCCACATGCCATTTTGGCCCAGACCACACTGTCAGCTGGATCACCTCTGACGTTCGCTTCACAGCTTCTTATGATACATTTGTTGCCGCACTGGGTTTCCCCAATTCCGGTTTCAAAATACATAGGGATGATCCTAACCATGCGCCTAAGTCTATTGACGCGTGTGGGCATATTCTCAAGCCACTACGTGAGCTTGATGCAGATGAACGCATGAAGGACCTTAACCAGGTATCCATCTAGCGCTCACCTTACTTCATCATTTTTCAGTGTCTCATCCGCACCATCTATCCCAAGATGGGTGATAAGGGTTCTTGCAGCGGCTATTGTATCGACATCATGTCTCACTTATTCGAGCATCCCAAGGGCAAAATCAATGTGCCCCATTTTCTATGGCATGAGATTCGGCTTGCTAGCTTTCAGTACAAGCGAGCCTTTCCTCACGCTCCTTTCATCCAAGTGGGTCATTCCCGCTCACATGGCGGATGACTATGCTCCCAAGAAAGCCCCCTCATCCTCCACATCCACTCGCCGCACTGCTGCATGGGCCGCCACCCCCTCATCTAGCTCCGCTCCTCTCGGTCGCATTGCCAAATTCCTTGGCAAGGCACATTCTGCTTTGATGAAGGCCATCTCTTTCCAGTGTGGTCAAACCCATGATGTGGTTTCTCGCTTAGTCTCCTCCAAGAATTCCCTCAAGGCTCGTCTGAGAGCCTTGGGTGCTCTTGATGTGAGTGATGATGAGGCCCCTCCTGCTGCTCCTCCTACTGATTTTGGCTTCCCTTCTGATCCTGAGTGGTCTGATTTCCTTGACGAGGCTGGTGGCAGTGGCTTGCCTGATGATGCCGATGATGATGGTGATGAGCTCTGAGCGTGATTGGTACTGTTGATGGCTCCCTTTTTGATACTTGGTGCCAAAGGGGGAGTAATGTATCCTAGTTTTTAGTCTTTGGAGATTTAATGTAATGGATAAACTCATGTATGGCTACTTATGAATGGTTGTGACTTGCTATGGATTGCTATGATATCATCATAGACTATTATGTCTTGCTCCACTATTTCTATGATGATCTATTATCTTTACATGTTGATCCATTGGAGCTTCGATTTTTTATTATCATGCATATACTAAGGGGAAGCTCCATACTAAATATCTCCTAGACTATAATGTATGTTAAATCTTTTTGAGACCTATGTACATGTTGTCATCAACTACCAAAAAGGGGGAGATTGAAAGTGCATGCTATGCCCCTAATCGTCTTTTGGTGTTAATGACAACACATACATAGGAAACTAATCCTATTTGTTGAGTGTATCTCAGGATGGCAAGTACTTTAGTAGATTGAGAATTATGTGCCAAAGGTTGTCTGAAAAGATTGGGGATTTGTATTTCGAGAAGGCTCGGGATTAAGAAAAGATGATGTAGACTAGTCTTTTGAGTTTACTGATATTGAGTATAGGGATCCCGCACTATTAAGAGGGGATCACAGGTTTTGCGATGAACTTGCTCATACCACATCTTTACTATCATACCCAATACCACATACTCTCCACTCTGTTCTCGTTTCAAAACAAGTCTATTGCCTCGGACATCCGGCTCCCTCCGGACGTCCGAGGGCCGGACGACCGGCAGGCTTCGGAAATCCGCAACCCTTCACCAGAAGTTTGTGAGTCATATAAGTCGGAAATCCGGCTCCCTCCGGACATCCGGCAAAGCCCCAGAAATCCGGAACCCTGCACCAGTAGAAGTTGAGTTCTATAACTCGGAAATCCGCCCCCCTCCGGACGTCCGAGGGCCGGACGTCCGACCCCCGTCGGAAATCTGGAACCTACCACCAGAAGAAGTTGAGTTGTATAACTCGGATTTCCGGTCCTCTCCGGACGTCCGGTTGCTGATAAATTCAAAATAGTTTCAGTCGTATCTACAGGCCTCGGACGACCGAGCCCTGTCGGATGTCTGACCCCTCGTGGACGCCCGGACTTCCGGCAACTGTCGGACGTCCGGACCCTGTGTGACTTAAAGTACCTCCAACGGCTGGATTTCACTCCCCACTATATATACTCTTCTCCCACCTCGTGAAAGGGTGTTCAACACAGCTAGAATACACCCAAGAACACCTTTCCTCTCACTCACTCTTGTCTACACCAAATCCTAGATCCCAAGAGCATTTGTGAGTCCCTTTGAGTGTTGTTCCAATCAAAAGATAGATCGTCTCCCTCTCCTCCTTCCCACCAAAGTGATTTGTGATTTGAGCAAGTTTTGAGCAATCCCCGTGATCTTGTTACTCTTGGAGGTTGGAGACTCCTAGGCGGTAGGAGTCTTCGGAGAGGAATCAAACCATTATGATATCCCCCGGAAAGTTTGTGAAGGTTTGGAAGCCACCTCAAGGCTTACCACTAGTGGTTGAGAAACGCCTTCATGGAGTTATCTCAAAGGGTGAATAGGGCGAGCCTTCGTGGCGTTGGTGTGCCTTCATGGTAACATCCGCCCCTCTAACGGTGACGTAGCTTCTCTCCAAGGAAGTGAACATCGGGATACATCCTTGTCTCTCTCGGAGTTTCGGTTATTCCTAACCCTAACTCTCTACTTGTGTTAATCCTTATTACATACTTGTATTTGATTATTGTTTACCGTTTGTCTTACTTCACTCTAAATAGCTTACTCTTTGTCATAGCAATTATTAGGCTTACACTCATATTCCGCACTTTTTCCTAAAATTGCTAAGTAATTATTAAAATTTGGATTTGTACCTATTCACCCCCCCTCTAGGTCCATCTCGATCCTTTTCAGCATGTTAGCTCTACAAGTGTCATTTTCTTGCGTTTTAGGGGTAAAGATGATGTTGGATATATTTGTGATCTACCAATGAGTATTATTACCAAAACACTTCTTGTCCTTGACAATTAGTGTTCCCATCATGTGGTAGAAAATGCTAATCGTCTTTACATTGGATTTTGTGTTTTGTTTGTCTTCCTTGCCTCTTGTGGATCTCTTTTGACATGTCTAGTGTTTTTATAGATACATAGGAAGTGATGATCCCATCTTGTGCATTTTGTATTTAAATGCAAATTCTATATAATGCACATCCCTTGAGGGAGCTATCCTATTTTCTTTAGAACACTATCCTTATTCACTCATCATAAAATATTTTGATCCCCATCAAGTGTGTGTTGATGGGAGGCAAGTCTTGCTCTTTATGATGCTTTGTGACATCATGAAACTTGATACCTCGTGTTTGTTTTCCTTTAATTGGTATCTTGTTTCCTTTTATTTGGCATGTGTCAATGGATATCTCATTCCTTGAGGTATCTTTAATTTATATCCGCCAAGTGATAGTTTTTCGGTTGGTATCTTATTATCACTTGATACCTTGTCTTTTGGTGTATTATCAACTTTGTGTTGAGTTGATTCTTGAAAGCCTTGAGCATGCATATTTACTATATATAGCTTCTTTTGCTTGCTTTCTTTCTTTGACCCAATATATAGGGGAAACTCCACCTTGTCATAAATTGTGTAAAGTGTGCACGAAATTCAAATTGATATCTATGTGCACATATGTGTGTGGAGTCTGTCCTATGTATTGTTGGTTTTCTAAATTTTGGTCCCCATGAGTTTGGGCACCATTTTGTTTGTTTGTTGTTCCAGGAACAATTGGAGATGTGTTGGATGCTCGGCTCACCTACAAGGAAGGTGTTGAGACCATGTGATTATTGGAGCCAAGTTAGGATGATCAACGAACAATTATCTACTACATCAATCCATTGTTGTCTCGGTATCAAGTGTCTATTTCATGCATTCATTTCTTGTAAAGGCCCAAACCTGTCTTTTCTTGGCCAGGTTGCATCATGGCTTGAATCTCTGGATTCATTCTTGTAGTACTTGTTTCCTTTCTCAAAGCATCCGAACGATGATGTCTTATTGCTAGTTGGGATGCCTTTGATGTTCGTATGTTGGAAGTTCATATCGTACAATAAGAAAATATTAGGCCATGTGCTATGCTTCCAAGCAAAGATCTTATTGATATATTTATGACTTCCTTTTGGATATCTTGTTTGTTCCTTCTTGTAACCATTTCGTGTGTACATCCTTCTTTGTGGATATATATCATCATGATTGTCTTCTACTTAGAATCTTTTACACATGACAGAAGTTACATCTCTAATTGATATCCTCTTTTCTTTGACGTCCACCGTGGCATTTCCTTTTTCAGTTTTTGGTGGCTTCGTGAAAGGATTTGTCTTGAGTGCGTATCTTATATTCCTACATCTTGATGCACTCTTTGGTCGTGAAGATTATTTTTCCTCATGCTTGTCTTGATAAGGGTTTTCCATTTCGATTGGTATCCCTCCTCTTAACAAGGTTCTTATTTCCTTTCTTCACCATGGGTTGTCACAAGCGTTGGTTCTTATTTTGTTTATTAGTAAGCTTGTGAACCCATTTTCTAGTGTGTGTGTGTGGGAATGATATGTCTTGCACTTTGTTTCTCATTTCATCAAGACTATGTTGATGAATAATGCTCATCCTTATCTTAGTCTTCTCAAGTGCTTTGCCATGACTCACACACATTATTTTTCTTGAGCCTATTCTTAAGTTGCTTCTTTTACATGTTGCTCAACCGTTTGTTTTGTGCAAGTGTTATGCTTATTGTCTCATCTATCTTCTTGCACTCGTTGTGTGTTTTTGTTAATTTTGGGGGAGCAACGATCCTATTTTGTGCACTTGTATCAAATACAAAAATCTCTTATTAGTGCACAAATCATGGGGACCTTCTCTAGTTTTGATAAAACACTCTGTTGCCTTTATCATATTATCTTTTATTCATGTGGTTCAAAGGACCATATGATTGTTTGTTCCATCTTGTATCTTTTGATTGCTTGCCTCTAATTTTGTATGTCTTTGTGGCATACGATCCTTTATTTGCAATCTTTGGGTCCTCAATATAGTTTGTTTTCCTTCAACTACTTATAATTGTATTTCTCTACACTCATTTGCTGAGAAGTACACACTTTTTGGAGGACCACCTACTATATTGGCTTTCTAAACTTTTCGTCCATTTTGGCAATCGATGCCAATGGGGGAGAAGTTTAGAGAGTTAACTTTGGATATGTTTAGAGGGTTTTGCTTTTATTGCGTAAGCATTTACATCTTGCACACATGCATTATTGCTTTGTATGTGTGTGCTTGGTTATGCTTATTTCCTTATATAAACTCTCTTGAAGTGGTTGTCATCTATTACCAAAATGGGGGAGATGGTTAGAGCATATCCCTCCATATATGGTTTTGGTAATTGATGACAATTCCTATGGACTAATGGTTGCCTTAAGTTATATTTATAGGATTTGTCCATAGGCACTTCTTGAAGTCCATCTGTTGGGTTCAAGGAGTTTATATGATGACCATGGAAGTATTCAAGGTATTATCCAAAGAATGGTCATAGAGACACAAGGTTGATCAAGATCTCAGACAAAGAGTAAATCAAGATGATCAACACACAAAGCGTACAAGATGTACCGAGAGGGATCGAGTGATCCCATGGTATGGTAAGCATTGTTCATTACGTGTTTGTGTACTAACCCATGGTCTTCGTGAGAGTTCTGTGTAGGGTTAGGTGTGTTTCCATGGGCTTGCGTCTAGAGGAATATCTCATACAACCCATGAAGGATGACGTCAAGTGGTGATCATCATCAAGATTGCAGTGTGCAAGTTCAAGTGGATCAGCACGAAGATATCATGCTTGAAGCTTGCCGTCCATTGTGGTGGCAATGGACTTGTGAAGATATGCTGAAGAGCAGCTCACCCATGTTGTGCATGGGGGAGCAATCAACTAGTCTTCATCAGGTCAACGCAATCAAGAAGGTGGTCCATATTGAGGAAGCCAATATCATCGTATCTAGATCAAGAGGACGAGGTGCAAGGTATAGGTTTTCCCTTGATAGGTTTTTTGTTTTAGGATAGATTGCCGTACTGTCAAGGGGGGCTCTCAAGTGAGTAGCTTGATGTATCATTCGTTGAGAGTTCAAACCATTTGCATCCTTGCATCACACTTCTTTGTTCTTGTTTGGTGTTTCTCTTTGTGAGTTTGAGAGCTTATGGTCATCTTCATGACAAGCTTGAGTTCATTGAAAACGGAGTCCATATGCATCTTCTATGATGTTTTCGATGTTGGGAGTTTTTACCGGTCTTATTCGAGGAAGGGTTCTCACCATTTTATTACGGGCCTTTTCTCACTTGCTTCTTATTGATATTTCTATCAAGATTGTGTTAGCCCATGTCGTTATCTTTCCAACAAACTTGGTTTTGTTGAATTCGGAGTTCGTATACGAAAGTTAAGGTTGTTTCAGTGGCGAGCGGTAGTACCGCCACGGGCCTAGCAGTAGTACTGCCAGGGGCAGTGGTAGTACCACTCCGGGTGGGCGGTAGTACCGCTTCGGGATGGTAGTACCTCTCTGTGAGCGGTTGTTCTCCGTCGGACTTTTTGCGAAGACTTTCTCTAGCGGTAGTACCGCTAGGGGCTAGCGGTAGTACCACGATGGCTAGCGGTAGTACCGCCAGGTCTAGTGGTAGTACCGCTAGGGGCTACCGGTAGTACCGCTCCTCCGTGAGCGGTAGTACCGCTGTGCTCGGGCTGTAAGTGGGGGTAACGGTGTGATTCTCTCCCCCACTATATAAAGGGGTCCTTCTTCCCCCTTGGTGTTTTCTTATCCGTTGAGCTCATGTTCTACCCCCATTGTTGACCTTCTTAGAGCTTGCTTACTCTCAATCCCTCTAATGATTCTTGCTTGTTCTTGAGGGAAAAGAGAGAGGAGATCTAGATCCACATCTCCACCAATCACTTTCTTCTCTATGTGAGGGGAACCCCTTGGATCTAGATCTTGGAGTTATTTGTGAGCTCCTTGTTCTTCCTCTTATATTTCTCCATAGCTTTTGTTGTTGTGGAGCGATTTGAGTGTGAGGGACTTGTCCACTTCGTGTGTTCTTGCCATTGCATTAGTTGCATCGGTTTGAGCTCTCCACGGTGATACGTGGAAGTGAAGTTTGAGAAGCTTATTACCTTTGGTACTTAGTACCCTAGATATTGTTCTTCGTGGATGCTTTGGCGTCCTAGAAGCTTGGTGGTGTCGCGGAGCTCAATCATTGTGGTGTAAAGATTCGGGCAAGCGTCGGGGTCCCCAATTAGGTTGTGGAGATTGCCCGAGCAATTTGTACGGGGTACCGGTGACCGCCCTCGAGGTTTGCCATTTGTACGGGTTCGATGACTGCCGTCAAGGGTCCCTTAGTGGAATCACGACATCTTGCATTGTGCGAGGGCGTGAGGAGATTACGGTGGCCTTAGTGTCATCTTGGGGAGCATTGTGCCTTCACAGTGCTCCAACAGAGATTAGCATCCGCAGGGGTGTGAACTTCGGGATACATCATCGTCTCCGCGTGCCTCGGTTATCTCTTACCCGAACCCTTTACTTATGCACTTTACTTTGTGATAGCCATATTGTTTGTTGTCATATATCTTGCTATCACTTAGTGGTTTATCTTGCTTAGCATAAGTTATTGGTGCACATAGATGAGCCTAGTTGTTTTAGGTTTTGTGTTGACAAATTAAACGTTAGTTTTATTCCGCATTTGTTTAACCTACATCGTAATTATTTTAAAGCGGCTATTCACCCCCATTCTAAGCGACATCCACGTCCTTTCAATACCGAACGACAAAGGGAATGGTATACGAGATTATATGAATCCTTGGCACAGAGGTTCAACCGATAAGATCTTCGTAGAATATGTAGGATCCAATATGGACATCCAGGTCCAGCTATTGGATATTGACCGGGGAGTGTCTCAGGTCATGTGTGCATATTTCTCGAACCCGCACGGTCTGCACACTTAAGGTTCGGTGATGTTTCGGTATAGTTGAGTTATAGGTGTTGGTGACCGAAGGTTATTCGGAGTCCCGGATGAGATCACGGACGTCACGAGGGTTTTCAGAATGGTCTGGAAACGAAGATTGATATATAGGATTGTTTCATTTGGCCTCCGGAAAGATTTCGGGCATTACCGGCAGTGTACCAGGAGTGACGAATGGGTTTTGGATTTTTACCGGGAGGGGCCCACCCACCCGGGAGTGAACCTAATAGCCCAAGGGTGGCGCACCAGCCCTTAGTGGACTGGTGAGGCCAGCCCAAGTAGGCTATGTCGACTAGAAGAAAAAATCAAAGGAAAAAAAAGAGGGAGGTGGCAAGGAAGGAGGGGACTCCTCCTTCCCCAAACCGAATTGGAGTTGGAGTCTCCTCCTCCTCCTCTCGGCCAGCGCCCTAGGGTCTCCCTTGAGCCCCAAGGCTAGACCCTCCCCTCCTCCTATATATACTAGAGGTTTCAGGGTTTTTGAGACACAACTTTGCCACGTGCAACCCTAAACCTCTACTTCGTAGTTCTTCCTCTAGATCGGTTTTCTGCAGAGCTCGGGCGGAGCCCTGCAGGAATAGATCATCACCATCACCAGCGTGCCGTCACGCTGCTAGAGAACTCATCTACTTCCCCGTCTCTCTTGCTGGATAAAGAAGGCGGAGATCGTCATCGAGTTGTACGTGTGCTGAACGCGGAGGTGCCGTCCGTTCGGCGCTAGATCGGCACAGATCATGGGACGATGTTGATTTGGATCACGAAGTTGTTCCACTACATCAACCGCGTCTATTAACGCTTCCCGGTTAGCAATCTACAAGGGTATGTGGATCCGATCTCCCTCTCGTAGATGAACATCACCATGATAGGTCTTCGTGTGCGTAGGAATTTTTTTGTTTTCCGTGCAACGTTCCCCAAAAGTGGTATCATAGCTAGGTTCATGCGTAGATGTAATTTCGAGTAGAACACAAAAAGTTTTTGTGGGCGTTGATGTTTGATTTGCTTCCCTCCTTAGACTTTTCTCGATTCGGCGGTATTGTTGGATTGAAGCGGCCCGGACCAACATTACTCGTACGCTTACGAGAGACCAGTTTCATCGACTAACATGCAACTTATTGCATAAAGATGACTGGCGGGTGCCTGTTTCTTCATCTTTAGTTGAATTGGATTTGACCGAGGCGGTCCTTCGAGAGAGGTTAAATAGCAATTTGCACATCTCCATTGTGGTTTTGCGTAAGTAAGATGCGATCATACTAGATACCCATAGCATCCATGTAAAACATGCAACAACAAATTAGAGGATGTCTTACTTGTTTTTGCAGGGTATGCATGTGATGTGATATGGCCAAAGACATGATGTGATATATTGGATGTATGAGATGATCATGTTGTAATAGTTAAATATCGTCTTGCACGTCGATGCTACGGCAACCGGTAGGAGCCATAGTGTTGTCTTTAAACTAACGTATGTGTTTGCAGATGCGTTTACTATATTACTAGGTTGTAGCTTTAGTAGTAATAGCATAGATAGCATGACAACCTCGATGGCGGCACGATGATGGAGATCATGGTGTGGCACCGGTGACGATGAAGATCATTCCGGTGCTTTGGTGATGGAGATCAAGAAGCACAAGATCGTGGCCATATCATGTCACTTACGAATTGCATGTGATGTTAATCCTTTTATGCACCTTATCTTGCTTAGAACGATGGTAGCATTATAAGGTGATCCCTCACTAAATTTCAAGATAAAATTGTGTTCTCCCCGACTGTGCACCGTTGCGACAGTTCATTGTTTCGAGACACCACGTGAAGATAGGGTGTGATAGACTCAACGTTCACGTACAACGGGTGCAAAACAGTTGCACACGCGGAACACTCGGGTTAAACTTGACGAGCCTAGCATGTGAAGACATGGCCTCGGAACACAAGAGACCAAAAGGTCGAGCATGAATCGTATAGTTGATATGATTAGCATAGAGATGTTTACCACTGAAGCTACACTCAACTCACGTGATGATCGGACTTGAGTTAGTGAATTTGGATCATGCCACACCCA
Organism: Hordeum vulgare subsp. vulgare; assembly: GCF_904849725.1. Taxonomy (NCBI): domain Eukaryota; kingdom Viridiplantae; phylum Streptophyta; class Magnoliopsida; order Poales; family Poaceae; genus Hordeum; species Hordeum vulgare. The sequence continues at coordinate 419,296,980 of NC_058520.1, read as the reverse complement.
AGTAACTAGAGGGATGTCTATTTGAGTGGGAGTTTATTAGTAATTTGATTAGTTAAACTCTAATTGTCTTGAACATAGTCTAAGTCCACTTTGCAATATTTTATGTTGTAGATCAATGGCTCATGCAGTAGCAACCCTGAATTTCAATACGTTCCTAGAGGAAGCTAAGATGAAAGATGATGGTAGGAACTTTGTAGACTGGGCTCGTAATCCAAGGCTCATCCTACAAGCTGGGAAAAATAATTATGTCCTTGATGCAGCGCTAGGAGATGAACCACCCGCTATGTCTGATCAAGATGTTTTGAACGCTTGGCAAGCACGTAAGGAGGACTACTCAGTCTTGTATGGCTTAGAACCGGGACTTCAACGACGCTTTGAACGTCATGGAGCATATGAGATGTTCCAGGTGTTGAAGTTTATCTTTCAGAAGAATGCCCGGATCGATAGGTATGAGACCTCCGATAAATTCTATGCTTGCAAGATGGAGGAGAATTCGTCTGTCAGTGAACATGTGCTCAAAATGTTTGGGTACTCGAACCGTCTAGCTGAGCTAGGAGTTGAACTTCCGCAAGAGGCTATCATTGACAGAATTCTTCAATCACTGCCACCTAGCTACAAGAGCTTTGTGTTAAACTATAACATGCAAGGGATGAACAAGTCACTCGGCGAGTTATTCGCGATGCTGAAAGTCGTAGAGTCGGAACTCTGGAAAGAACATCAAGTGTTGATGGTCAATAAGACCAATGGTTTCAAGACAAACGGCAAAGGCAAGAAGGGTAACTCCAAGAAGAGCGACAAAATTGTTGCCACTCCGACGAAGAAACCCAAGGATGGACCTAAGCCGAAAACAGAGTGCTATTATTGCAAGGGGATGGTCGCTCGAAGTGCAACTGCCCCAAGTATTTGGGTGATAAGAAGGCAGCCAACGCCAAACCTGGTATATGTGATATACATGTTATTGATGTGACCTAACCAACTCTCGTAGTAGTGCCTAGGTATTAATACCGGTTCTGTTGCTCATATTTGCAAGTCAAAGCAGGAACTGTGGAATAAACGAAGGCTGGACGAAGGATGAAGTGACGATGCGCATGGGAAATGGTTCCAAGGTTGATGTAATCGCCGTCGGCACATTCTCACTTCAGTTACCATCAGGATTAGTTATGAACTTAAATAATTGTTATTTAGTGCCTGCATTAAGCATGAAAATTATATCTGGATCTTGTTTATTGCGAGACGGTTACTTATTTAAGTCAGAGAATAATGGTTGTTCTATTTTTATGAGTAATATCTGTTATGGTCATGCACCCAATGTGAGGGGTGTGTTCATATTGAATCTTGATTGTGATGACACGCATATACATAACATTGATAGCAAAAGATGTAGAGTTAACCATGATAGCGCCACCTTTTTGTGGCACTGGCGCTTATGTCATATTGGTGTAAAGCGCATGAAGAAACTCCATGCTGATGGGCTTTTGGAGTCACTTGATTTCGAATCACTTGACACGTGCGAACCATGCCTCATGGGAAAGATGACTAAGAATCCATTCTCCGGAACAATGGAGCGTGCAAGTGACTTGTTGGAGAACATACATACTGATGTGTGCGGTCCAATGAGTGTGGAGGCGCATGACGGATATTGTTATTTTCTCACCTTCACTGATGATTTGAGTAGGTATGGATACATCTACTTGATGAAGCACAAGTATGAAACGTTTGAAAAGTTCAAGCAATTTCAGAGTGAAGTTGAAAATCATCATAACAAGAAGATCAAGTTCCTACGATCTGATCGAGGGGGCGAATATCTAAGTTTCGAGTTTGGTGCTCACTTAAGACAATGTGGAATCGTTTCACAGCTAACATCGCCTGGAACACCACAACGTAATGGTGTGTCCGAATGTCGTAATCATACTTTGTTAGATATGGTGCGATCTATGATGTCTCTTACCGATTTTCCATTATCATTTTGGGGTTATGCATTAGAGATAGCTGCATTAACTTTAAATAGGGCACCATCAAAATTCGTTGAGACGACACCATATGAGCTATGGCATGGCAAGAGGCCAAAGTTGTCGTTTCTTAAAGTTTGGGGATGCGATGCTTATGTCAAAAGGCTTTAGCCTGAAAAGCTGGAACCCAAAGCGGAAAAGTGCGTCTTCATAGGTTACGCAAAAGAGACAGTTGGGTACACCTTCTATCTCAGATCCGAGGGCAAAGTGTTTGTTGCTAAGAACAGAGTTTTTCTTGAGAAGGAGTTTCTCTCGAAAGAATTGAGTGGGAGGAAGATAGAACTTGATGAGGTTGTGGAACCTCTGCACCCTCTAGATGGTGGCGCGGGGCAGAGGGAAATCTCTGTCGAGGTAGCACCGGTTGAGGAGGAAGCTAATGATGATGATCATGAAGCTTCGGATCAAGTTAGTGTCAGACCTCGCAGGTCGACAAGATAACGTACTACTCCTGAGTGGTACGGGAATCCTGTCTTATCTATCATGTTGTTAGACAACAATGAGCCTGCGAATTATGAAGAAGCAATGGTGGGCCTGGATTCCAACAGATGGTTAGAAGCCATGAAGTCCGAGATAGGATCTATGTATGAAAATAAAGTGTGGACTTTGGAAGTATTACCTGAAGGTCGCAAGGCTATTCAGAACAAATGGATCTTTAAGAAGAAGACGGATGCGGACGGTAATGTTACCGTTTATAAACTCGACTAGTGGCAAAGGGTTTTTCACAAGTTCAAGGAGTTGACTACTATGAGACTTTCTCACCGGTAGCGATGCTTAAGTCCGTCGGAATCATGTTAGCAATAGCTGCATTTTTCAATTATGAAATCTAGCAGATGGATGTCAAAATGGCGTTCCTTAATGGTTTCTTCAGGAATAGTTGTATATGATGCATCCCGAAGGTTTTGTCGATCCGAAGAATGCTAACAAAGTCTGCAAGCGCCAGCGATCCATTTATGGACTGGTGCAAGCATCTCGGAGTTGGAATAAGCGCTTTGATGAGGTGATCAAAGCATTTGGGTTTATACAAGTTGTTGGAGAATCTTGTATTTACAAGAAAGTGAGTGGGAGCTCTGTAGCGTTTCTAATATTATATGTGGATGACATATTGCTGATTGGAAACAATGTGGAGTTTTTACAGAGCGTAAAGGATTACTTGAACAAATGTTTTTCAATGAAAGACCTAGGAGAAGCTGCTTACATATTAGGCATTAAGATCTCTAGGGATAGATCGAGGTGCCTAATAGGACTTTCACAAAGCACATACCTTGATAAAGTTTTGAAGAAGTTCAAAATGGAGCAGAACAAGAAGGGGTTCTTGCTAGTGTTACAAGGTATATAGTTGAGTAAGACTCAGTCTCCAGTAACTGCGGAAGATAGAGAAAAGATGAGTATCGTCCCCTATGATTCAGCCATAGGGTCTATCATGTATGCAATGTTGTGCACAAGACCGGACGTCAGCCTAGCCATAAGTATGGCAGGCAGGTTTCAAAGTAATCCAGGAGTGGATCACTGGACGGCGGTCAAGAATATCCTGAAGTACCTGAAAAGGACTAAGGAAATGTTTCTCGTTTATGGAGGTGACGAAGAGCTCGTCGTAAAGGGTTACGTCGATGCAAGCTTTGACACTGATCCAGATGACTATAAGTCTCAAACCGGATACGTATTTATTCTTACTGGGGGTGCAGTAAGCTGGTGCAGTTCCAAGCAAAGCGTCATAGCAGATTCTACATGGCTGCCTCAGAGGCAACTAAGGAGGGTGTCTGGATGAAGTTGTTCATGATGGATCTTGGAGTTGTGCCGAGTGCACTAAATCCAATAACGATGTTATGTGACAACACTGGTGCCATTGCTTTAGCAAAGGAACCAAGGTTTCACAAGAAGACCAGACACATCAAACGACGCTTCAACCTCATTCGCGACTACGTCGAGGGAGAGGACGTAAATATTTGCAAAGTGCACACGATCTGAATGTTGCAGATCCGTTGACTAAACCTCTTCCACGAGCAAAGCATGATCAACACCAGAACTGTATGTGTGTCAGATTCATTCCAATGTAAATCACATAGCGATGTGAGACTAGATTATTGACACTAGTGCAAGTGGGATACTGTTGGAAATATGCCCTAGAGGCAATGATAAAATAGTTATTATTATATATCTTGTTTCAAGATAATCGTTTATTATCCATGCTATAATTGTATTGAATGAAAGCATAGAGACATGTGTGGATATATCGATAAAACAATGTCCCTAGTAAGCCTCTAGTTGACTAGCCAGTTGATCAAGGATGGTTAAGGTTTTCTGACCATATGCAAGTGTTGTCACTTGATAACTAGATCACATCATTAGGAGAATGATGTGATGGACAAGACCCAAACTATGAACGTAGCATGTGATCGTGTCATTTTGTTGCTATTGTTTTCCGCGTGTCAAGTATTCATTCCTATGACCATGAGATCATGTAACTCACTAACACCGGAGGAATACCTTGTTTGTATCAAACTTCACACTGTTACTGGGTGACTATAAAGGTGCTCTACAGGTATCTCTGAAGGTGTCCGTTGAGTCAGCATGGATCAAGACTCGGATTTGTCACTCCGTGTGATGGAGAGGTATCCCGGGGCCTACTCGGTAATATAACATCACATATAATCCTTGCAAGCAATGTGACTCAAGTGTTAGTCACGGGATCTTGTATTACGGAACGAGTAAAGAGACTTGCCGGTTATGAGATTAAAATAGCTATAGGGATACCGACGATCAAATCTCGGGCAAGTAACATACCAAAGGACAAAGGGAATGTTATACAGGATTATATGAATCCTTGGCATAGAGGTTCAACCGATAAGATCTTCATAGAATATGTAGGATCCAATATGGACATCCAGGTCGCGTTGTTGGATATTGACCGGGGAGTGTCTCAGGTCATGTCTGCATAGTTCTCGAACCTGTAGGGTCAGGACACTTAAGGTTCGGAGACGTTTCTGTATAGTTGAGTTATAGGTGTTGGTGACCGAAGGTTGTTCAGAGTCTCGTATATAGGATGTTTCCGGAATGGTCTGTAAACGATGATTGATATATAGGATGGTTTAATTTGATCTCCGGAAAGATTTCGGGCATTACCGGCAGTATACCGGGAGTGATGAATGGGTTCCGGGTTTTCACCGGGAGGGGCCCACCCACCCGGGAGTGACTAATGGGTTTCGGGCTTTCACCAGGAGGGGCCCACCCACCCGAGAGTGAGCCTAATAGCCTAAGGGTGGCGCACCAGCCCTTATTGGGCTGGTGAGGCCAGCCCAAGTGGGCTATGTCAGCTAGGAAAAGAAAACCAAAAAAAGGGAGGTGGGAAGGAAGGAGGGGACTCCTCCTCCTCCAAACCGAATTGGAGTTGGAGTCCTCCTCCTCGTCTCTCGGCCGGCACCCTAGGGGATCCCTTGAGCCCCAAGGCTATCCCCTCCCCTCCTCTATATATACTAGAGGTTTTAGGGTTTTTGAGACACAACTTTGCCACATGCAACTCGAACCTCTACTTCTTAGTTCTTCCTCTAGATCGGTTTTCTGCGGAGCTCGGGCGGAGCCCTAGAGGAATAGATCATCACCATTACCGGCGCGCCGTCACGCTACCGGAGAATGCATCTACTTCCCCATCTCTCTTGATGACTCAAGAAGGCGGAGATCGTCATCGAGCTGTACGTGTGCTGAACGCGGAGGTGCCGTCCGTTCTGCGCTAGATCGGAACAGATTGTGGGACGACAGTGATTTGAATCACAAAGTTGTTCCACTACATCAACCGCGTTTCTTCACGCTTCCCGCTTAGCGATCTACAAGGGTATGTGGATCCGATCTCCCCCTCGTAGATGAACATCACCATTTTAGGTCTTCGTGTGCGTAGATATTTTTTGTTTCCCATGCAACGTTCCCCAATAGGCCGACTACAGAGAGGTGGTGGCCGGCGGAAGGCTTGGGGTGGACGGTGGTGTCGACATGACCGAGCGAGGACAATCTGATACCAAATTGGTAGGATTGTGATGCCTACAAGGGCGATCTCGTAGGCGACAGGGATGCGGGGAGGGTTGGCGAGGCGGAAGTGGCGGGTGACGGTGCTCGGGCGCCGTGGCTGAGAGAGATCGGGAGGCTAGGGTTAGGGCGTCGGCTCCTGCTAGGAGCCGATCGGAATAATTGATCTTGCTTAATCTCAAAGGTGTTCATTACACGAATATATATAACTTCTCTAGGCTATAATAAACTAGGCTAAGCCCCTAATACTATAAGATAACTAGGTCAGCTTGGCTAACCAGCCTCCTCTGGTTATAATGTAAACCGGTCATAACAATTACACAACATGATAGCTTGTGTGCTATACATTTAGAGTCTTTATTTTCACACCACTGTTTTGGATGCAACTTGTGTAGAAAAACTATCATTTGTATCTTTGCTTTAGTGATGAATCAATCCTCTTGTATCCAGGTCAATGAGCGAATTGTTATGATGGCTTACATCTTGCATGAGTGTGACACTTTTGAGAAAGAGAAGTCCGGAGATTTGCACCGTGCAACTGCTCTCATCAAGGATGTGCCAAGCATCGACACAGAGGGTCAGGGCTTACGGAAAATAACAATAGGTGTGATGAAGATGCTGGAAATATTCCCTAGAGGAAATAATAAATTAGTTATTATTATATTTCTTTGTTCATGATAATCGTTTATTATCCATGCTATAATTGTATTGATTCGAAACACAAATACATGTGTGGATACATAGACAAAACACTGTCCCTAGTAAGCCTCTAGTTGACTAGCTCATTGATCAAAGATGGTTAAGGTTTCCTAACCATAGACAAGTGTTGCTACTTGATAACGGGATCACATCATTAGGAGAATGATGTGATGGACAAGACCCAAACTATAAACGTAGCATATGATCGTGTCAGTTTATTGCGAATGTTTTCTGCATGTCAATGTATTTTTTCCTATGACCATGAGATCATGCAACTCCCGGACACCGGAGGAATACCTTGTGTGTATCAAACGTCACAACGTAACTGGGTGACTATAAAGGTGCTCTACAGGTATCTCCGAAGGTGTCTGTTGGGTTGGCATGGATCAAGACTGGGATTTGTCACTCCGTGTAACGGAGAGGTATCTCGGGGCCCACTCGGTAATACAACATCACAACAAGCCTTGCAAGCAATGTGACTAAGGAGTTAGTTACGGGATCTTGTATTACGGAACGAGTAAAGATACCTGCCGGTAAGGAGATTGAACTAGGTATGGAGATACCGACGATCGAATCTCGGGCAAGCAACATACCGAAGGACAAAGGGAACAACATACGGGATTAACTGAATCCTTGACATAGAGGTTCAACCGATAGAGATCTTCATAGAATATGTGGGAGCCAATATGGACATCCAGGTCTCGTTATTGGTTATTGACCAGAGAGTGTCTCAGGTCATGTCTGCATAGTTCTCGAACCCATAGGGTCTGCACACTTAAGGTTCGGTGATGTTTTGGTATAGTTGAGTTATATGTGTTGGTGACCGAAGTTTTGTTCGGAGTCCGAATGTGATCCCGGACGTCACGAGGAGTTCCGAAATGGTCCGGAAATGAAGATTGATATATAGGAAGTTGGTATTTGGATTCTGGAAGTTTTTCGGGCATTGTCGGCAGTGTACCGGGAGTGACGAATGGGTTCCGGGGGCCCACTAGGTGGGCCCACCACGCCCCAAGGGGTCCACGTGGGTTTATTGGATGCACAATAAGGCATAATGGGCTGACAAAGTCATCCAAGGAAATCCCATGAGGAAAAAGTGGGAAATCCAAAAGAGGTGGGAAATTAAGGAAGGAGTCCTAATCCAAGTGGGATTGAAGGAGGACTCCTCCCTCCTCCACTTCGGCCGACACAAGGGAGCCTCCCTTGTGGCGCCAAGGCTGACCCTCCCTCCTCCTATATATACTAGAGGTGTAGGGCTTTTTCAGACACAACTTTGCGACGTGTTGCCCTCTCCTCTAGATCGTAGTTCTTCCTCTAGATCGATTTTCTGCGGAGCTCGGGCGGAGCCGTGCATGAATAGATCAACACCACCACAGGAGCACCGTCACGCTTCCTGGGAACTCATCTACATCCCTGTCTCTCTTGCTGGATCAAGAAGGCGGAGATCTTCATCAAGTTGGACGTGTGCGGAACACGGAGGTGTCGTCCGTTCGGCACTTGATCAGGACGGATCACGAGATAGTTCGTGGGACGGATCGTGGGACGGATCGTGAAGACGTACCATTACATCAACCTCGTTTACTAACGCTTCCGCTTAGCGATCTAAAAGGGTATGTGGATCCAATCTCGCTCTCGTAGATGATCATCACCATGATAGGTCTTCGTGTGCGTAGGAATTTTTTTGTCTCCCATGCAACGTTCCCCAACAGTGGCATCATGAGCTAGGTTCATGCGTAGATGTAATCTTGAGTAGAACACAAAAGTTTTTGTAGGCGTTGATGTTTGATTTTCTGCCCTCGTTAGTCTTTTCTCGATTCGGCGGTATTGTTGGATTGAAGCGGCCCGTACCAACCTTACTCGTACGCTTACGAGAGACCGGTTTCATCGACTAACATGCAACTTGTTGCATAAAGATGACTGGCGGGTGTATGTTTCTTGAACTTTAGTTGAATTGGTTTTGACCGAGCGGTCCTTGGAGAGAGGTTAAATAGCAATTTGCACATCACCGTTGTGGTTTTGCATAAGTAAGATGTGATCATACTAGATACCCATAGCAGCCACGTAAAACATGCAACAAAAAAATAGAGGACGTCTAACTTGTTTTTGCAGGGTATGCATGTGATCTTATATGGCCAAAGACATGATGTGATAGATTGGATGTATGAGATGATCATGTTGTAATAGTTAAATATCGACTTGCCCGTTGATGCTACGGCAACCGGCAGGAGCCATAGGGTTGTCTTTAAACTAACGTTTGTGCTTGCAGATGCGTTTACTATATTGCTAGGATTGTAGCTTTAGTAGTAATAGCATAGATAGCACGATAACCTCGATGGAGGCTGATGTCCCACAAACGTATGGGATCGCAGCAGTTTTCGAGGGTACAGTATTCAACCCAAATTTATTGATTTGCTCACAAGGGGAAGCTAAAGGATATTCTCAAGTATTCGCAGCTGAGTTGTCAATTCAACCTCACCTGAAAGATTAGTGTCTCCAAGCAAAGTATCAGTAGCAAGGTAGTATGATAGCAACAACACCAAAAAAAACTTTGACAATCCCCGGCAACGGCGCTAGAAAAAGCCTTGTTGACGGGATGTTAGCACCAAAAAAATCTTGCAACAAGTAACAGCGGAGTAGCAAGGAACAGTACTAGCAGCAGCAGCAAAGTAACAAGTAACAACAGTAGCAGCAACGGCAAAGTAACAGCAGTAGCGACAACAGCAAAGTGGCCCAATCCCTCTTGTAGCAAGGGACAAGCCTAGGCAAAGTAACGTAGCAAGGACTAGTAGTAAAAGACTCATAGGCAGTGGATGGTGATGGATGAGTGTGACGGATGTGATTCATCATGTAACCGCTATAACACGGAGAGATACGTGGCTAGCTCCCGTTCGTCAATCTAATGTAGGCATGTATTCCGTATGTAGTCATACATGCTTAGGGAAAAGAACTTGCATGACATCTATTGTCGATCCCTCCCGTGGCAGCGGGGTCCTAATGGAAACTACGGGATATTAAGGTTCTCCTTTTAATAAAGAACCGGACCAATGCATTAACACACGGTGAATACATGAACTCCTCATACCATGGTCATCTCCGGGAGTGGTTCCGGCTATTGTCACTCTGGGGTTGCCGGGTCATAACACATAGTAGGTGACTACAACTTGCAAGATAGGATCTAAAACACACATATATTGGCGACAACATAATAGGTTCAGATCTGAAATCATGGCACTCGGGCCCTAGTGACAAGCATTAAGCATAGCCAAGTAGTAGCAACATCAATCTAGAACATAGTGGATACTAGGGATCAATCCCCGTCAAGAACTAACTCGATTACATGATACATCTCATCCAACTCATCACCGTCCAGCAAGCCTACAATGAGATTACTCACGAACGATGAAGAGCATCATGGAATTGTCGATGGAGAAAGGTTGATGATAACGATGGCGACGATTTCCCCTCTCGGAGCCCGAAACGGACTCCACATCTGCCCTCCAGATGAAGAACATGATGTGGCGGCGCCTCCGTATCGCAAAACGCGATGAAAACTTCTCTTTGATTTTTTTTCCAGGCGAAACGGAAGATATAGGACTGAGATTGGGGCCGGTGGTGCCACGTGAGCCCCATAAGCCCTCATGGCGCGACCATAGGGGGTGGCCGCGGCCCAGGGGCTTGTGGCCCACTAGCACGCCCCCTCACGTGGATCTTTGCGCAGGTATTTTTCTTTTATTCCAGAAAAAATCTCCGTAAATTTTCAGGACGTTCCAAGAACTTTCATTTCTGCACAAAAACAACACCATGGCAATTCTGCGGAAAACAGCGTTAGTCCGGGTTAGTTCCATTCAAATCATGCAAATTAGAGTCCAAAACAAGGGCAAAAGAGTTCGGAAAAGTAGATACGACGGAGACGTATCAACTCCCCCAAGATTAAAGCCTTGCTTGTCCTCAAGCAACTCAGTTGACAAACTGAGAGAGACAAAAGAAAAACTTTGACGAACTCTGTTTGATCTTGTTGTTGCAACAATGTCTAACTCATAACCATAATTTCAGCAACATCACATGCAAACCACATAAGCAAATGACATCTAGGTCTCACGGTAAACTCATATCAATGGCATAATCAACTAGCGAGCAAATAATAATAAGCCTCAAGTGTCAACACTTCAATCAAAACAACATGAAGCAGTACGAATAGATGGTATCTCGCTAGCTCTTTCTGAGACTGCAAAACATAAATGCAGAGCACCTTAAAAGACCAAGGGCTGACTAAACATTGTAATTCATGGCAATGAAGATCCAGGCACAGTCACACTCAACACAGTTAAAAGAAAAGCATAAAAATGACAGAGGTGCTCTCTAATTGGTGCTTTTGTAAGAGGAGGATGACTCAACATAGACAACTCTTCACAGAGGGAAGCATTGATTTGCAGAGGTTCCAGAGCTCAAGCTTTTAAAACAGAGATAATAATTTTGGGTGGCATGCTTTCATTGTCAACGCAATGACTAAGAGTTCTCAATATCTTCCACGCTACACATGCTATAGGCGGTTCCCAAACAGAAAAGTAAAGTTTTGACTCCCCCACCACCAATCAATCACACTCCACATCTAGCCGAATCCTCGGGTACAGTCCAAACCAACATCAATCTTGGGGGAGTTTTGTTTGCAATTATCTTTTTGATTTGAGCATGGAAATGGGAATTCCAATTACCGGCCCCTTTCTCGTGAATGATAGTGAATAAACACATATCGAGGATAACACGCCTAGCATGGAAGATACTGATACGTCCATTTTGCATCATGCTTTCATGTTGATATTTATCGCTTTATGGACTGTTATTATACTTTGTGGAACCATACTTATGCCTTTTCTCTCTCATTTTGCAAGGTTTATTTGAAGAGGGAGAATACCGGCAGCTGGAATTCTGGACTGGAAAAAGGAGCAAGTCTGAGTCCTCTATTCTGCTGTGACAGCCCGATGCCGACGTTCCAGAAGATTCCCCCTTCTTTCCATTTTCGTCGTGTGTCTATTTTTATTTGTCGCATCATCATCGCATCATGTGCATCATCACCATTGCATCGGCGTCTCGTTGCCGCCAGTTTTAAAACTTGCATTCGTTAGTAGTTGCCGATTCTCGTCGTTGTTCGTTCTGAGTCGGACCGCACACGCACGCGCCCGCGGCATCGTCGAAACCCTGTTTTTAAAGTGTGCGTAAAACTTTCTCTGATCGGGTTGAGATTTGACGTGCGGTCTTATTTTAATATAGCTAGGCCGCCTGTCGAATTTCGTCGCGATCGGAGTCCATCTGGTACGCGAATGGTCGACCGTAGCGGCACCGTCTCCGGTTATTCGTCGGACGTCTGTCGGTGTTTTTAGAATTCGTGCCGCGCCGCCCGTTCTCCCTCTCGTCTCCGGATATCCCCTCTACACGGCCGCGTAACTGTTCCCGTGTTCGGAATCGTCCGAATCCGACCCCGCGGTTGGATCCGGAACGCGATTCCGGTTAACCCTAGCCCCCTTTCCTATTTAATACCCCCTCCATCATATTTTTTTACACAACCCCCTTCCCTGCCTCGGTTCCCGTGCCATCCTAACCCTAGCCGCCGCCCTCGCAGCCTCTCCTCCTTCCTCCATGCAGCCAGCCGCCGCAGCCCGCGTGGCCCCAGATCCAGCCCGCTCGGGCCCGATCCGGCCCGCGGCAACCGCCGCCGCCTGCCCTGGCCGGTGCGCCACCGCAGGCCAGGCCGCCCCTAGCGCCGCGCCCTATCCCGTCGCCGGCCGGAGCCCCGTCGCCCTCGGGCCGCGCCTTCCCCGTTGGCCGCGCCATTCTCGGCCGTCGCCCCATGCTTCTGCCGCGGTGCCATGCCCACCTTCGTCGCCGGAGCCCGTGCTCCTCTCTGTCCTCATCGTCGGCCGCCGGGAGGCTCCCGCGCCTCGTATCCGCCACGGTCTGGCCAGATCCGGTCGCCCCCGCAGTTCATCGTCCGCCTGCAAACCCCTCCGATCGAGAGCCGCCGCCGGCGTGCTCCTCGATCCAACGGGATCGGGAGAGCCTCGAGGTGTCGCACGCCCCGAGCCGGCCTCCCGTGGCTCCCGACCGCCAGCGCTCCCGCGCCTGGGCCTCGCCCGCGTGGGCCGTTGACCCTTCCCCCAAACCGGCCCAGATCGAGGCCTCTTGCTCCTCAGCCGACCAGGCCGGCCCAACCGAGGTAGCCCTCTTTTCCCCCCTGTAGCATTATAATAGTTCGGCCCGTTTAGGAATTTTAGTAATTAATCAATTCCAGAATTTAGACGTTTAGTTAAACCCCCGTATCTTTTTATCCATACGTCGGAACGAGGTGTATTTTATATGGTTTTGGCGTAGAATTTCGCGTAGAAGATGATTATCCAACTTGCTTAATTATTTGATGTAGTTTTGCGTGCCAGATGCCTAGATATGTGTGCTGTTTTTATTGTCTTGGTCCCGTGTTATTTTTTCGCGCAAGTCCGGTTAGACCGAATGCCGTATTAGAAATGCCTATGTTTTAGGGACCATTATACCATGTATTTTAGAGCAGTCATTGGTATTTTTACGTGTAGGGTTTGCCGGTAATTTATTTTCCCGTGTATAGTTTATTTTTCTCGCATTTATTTGCGGCATTATTTTGTGTTGCAAACCCCACATATTTTATATGTTTCCGGGGTAGAAAAATCCCATGGATTTTTCTGTGCAATTAGTTTTAGCTTTTGAGTAAGTTAGTTCGCGCGATATTTTGCCGCGATGCCCTTTTGTTTAATTCGTAGGATTTCTTCCGTGCTTCGTTTGAATTAGTTGTCAACTAGGGAGTTCTTCTTTGATGTTTAGCCTAGCCCCTGGTATTTTTAGTTGCAATAGAAATGCATGTTTAGGTGTGTTTTTATTGCTCTCAAGTTGCTAGTAATAGTGCTGTTTTAGAGGATCTGAAAATATTTCTAAGTCTGAAATCTGTTAGATTTTGTTGTTGTTTTGTTTTGCTTCTATCTTTAGATCTGTAGCTCTTTTGAGGTTGGTCCAATGGAGTAAGATCTGTAGCTCTTTTGTGTTTCTCTAGCATGCTGTGAATTTTCATGCCATTTGGAGTCCTGTAGCTATAGGTTTTGCTGCTTTCAATATTGCTTCAGATCGAAAACTGCACTTTCATGAGGTGTTATTTTCACTAAGTCTGAAATAGTGTGTGGGAAGCCATTTTGTGACTTCTTTTCCTAGTGTTCCATGATGCCATGCTAGTTGTTGTTAGTTGTTTGTAGTAGTGCTTCTTGCCCTCTTCCGTGCCATGCCTTGCATGAGCATATCGGAGTTGTGTAGTCATAGTTGTGGGGCGTAGAAAATGCTATGTGTCTGATTTTGGCAGATTGTAGTCATTTCTTGTTTTGCCCGTAGTTTTTGAACCGTGGCTCCGATTTGATCGTGTCCTACAGGAAACTTTCTTAGAATCTCGTGTAGTTTCATTTTCTCTTGCTGTTTGTATTTTTAGAAGTGCTCGTGACCGCCGTTGCACACATATTGCATTCATGCCATCATATCTTGCGGTGCTTGTAACTTTTGACCCGTAGCTCCGTTGGAGATGATCTTTATGTGTAGATTGCTTGAAATGATGCGTAGATACACGTGAACCTATTTGTTTTGCTGTTTAACAACCAATTAAATGTGTTAATTCAGATCTGGACAGAATTGTAAATTAACTTGTGAGGTCATCTCGGAGGTGCTATATGTCATTTCTGACCTCATTTAAAATGTCTAGATAGGTAGATTAATTGCGCTTCACCTCTTGCCATGTTTAACCACGTTTAATATTTTCATGTATCTAATCAGGACAGAACTAAATAATCAACATGGAGTTTCGTCAATATGCAACTCGTTGCATATTGAACTTCACTTAATGTGTAGTGTTTGATTGTGTGATTTGACATGCCGTGACTTGCATGTATTCAGCTGCTCATGCATCATTTGTGTTGGGCATCTTGTGGTGAATTTCGTGTGTTGATTTGTGTTTCCGGTTTGCTTCGTCTCGATAGAGTTCTGCAGCGTGCCGGATTGTGAGGACCCGTTCGACTACATCGGTTCGTCTGCTTCACGGAGGCATTCTTATTCCAGGCGGGATCTCAGGCAAGATGACCATTTCCCCAGATACCATTACTATCATTGCCAGGCTAGTTACCGTTTCTATCGTGATGTCTCATTGCCTACCACATGTTAAATATCAGCCTCTCATCAATGCCATGAAACCTTCAACCTGTTCGACCTAGCAAACCACTGATTGGCTATGTTACCGCTTGCTTAACTTTGTGTTAGCGTTGCTAGTTGCAGGTGCAGTTGCTTCCATGTGAAAGCATGGGTTCCGTGTTATATCACCATATTAATTTCTATTTAATTTAATGCACCTATATACTTGGTAAAAGGTGGAAGGCTCTGCCCTTTTCTAGTCTGGTGTTTTGTTCCACCTTTGGCCCCTTCGTTTTCGGCTACCGGTGTTATGTTCCATAATTGAGCGCTCCTAACACGATCGGGGTTGTTATGGGGACCCCCTTGATAATTCGTTTTGGATTAAAGCTGGTCTGGCAAGGCCCAACTTTGGTACTACATTTGCCTAAACACCTAATAAAATTGCATAGGGACTTTCCGGACCCAGAGGATAATTTAATCAACCCCCGGGCCAGTGCTCCTCATGAGTGTTGGTCCAAAACAGAGCATCGTGCAGGGCCACCGCGAGGAAACTCGAGGTTTAGCACTCGTACGCTTCGCTTATCCGCCATGTCCTGAGAACGAGGTACGCGACTCCTATCGGGATCGTCGACACGTCGGGCGGCCTTGCTGGATTAGTTTTACCTTTGACGAAATATCTTGTGCATCGGGATTTCGGTGATGCTTTGGGTACTCTGAGAGTTGAGGTTTTCCACTAGGGAATCCGACGAGGTCGCGAGCTTCGTGATTGAGGATTTCTATGCGGCTTGTGGTAATTTGTAATGGACTAGTTGGAGCACCCATGCAGGGTTAAATCTTTCGGAAAGCCGTGCCCGCGGTTATGTGGCAACGTGGAAACTTTGTTTAACACTGGTTCTAGATAACTTGAAGTTAACTTAATTTAAAACATGCCAACTGTGTGCGTAACCGTGACTGTCTCTTTCGTGAGTTCCTTCTGTGATCGAGGACACGGTGGGGTTATGTGACAGCCCGATGCCGATGTTCCAGAAGATTCCCCTTCTATTCCGTTTTCGTCGTGTGATTTATTTTATTTGTTGCATCATCATCGCATCATCTGCATTGCATCGGCATCTCCGTTGCCGCCAGTTTTCAAAACTTGCATCCGTTGTTAGTTGCTGGTTCTGATCGTTGTTCGTTCTGAGTCCGACCGCACACGCACGCGCCCGCGGCACCGTCAAAACCGTGTTTTTAAAGCGTGCGTAAAACTTTCTTTGATCGGGTTGAGATTTGACGTGCGATCTTATTTTAAGATAGCTAGGCCGCCTGTCGAATTTCGTCGCGATCGAAGTCCGTCTGGTACCCGAACGGTCGACCGTAGCGGCACCGTATTCGGTCTACCGTCGGACGTCTTTCGGTGTTTTATAAATCGTTGCCGCGCCGCCCGTTTTCCCTCTCGTCTCTGGATACATTCTCTACACGGCCACATACCGTTCCCGTGTTCGGATTCGTCCGAATCCAACCCCGCGGTTGGATCCAGAACGCGATTCCGGCTAACCCTAGCCCCCCGTTTGTCTATATATACCCCCTCTATCATATTTTTAGGCAGCCACCCCCCTTTTGCCTCGAAAAACGTGCCACCCCTGAAAACCCTAGCCGCAACCTCTCTCCCCACCAGCCTCGCGGGCCCGCGAAGCCCATCTGGGGCCCGCCCGAGCCCGGAACCGCCGCCGCCGCCTTATCGAGGCGCGTGGAGGCGAGCCTCCTTCCCTGGCCGCACCAGCATGCCCGAGCTCCCCTAGCGCGCTGCCTGCCGTCGCATGCGCCTCACCGCGTCACCCCGGTGGTCGCCGGCGTGTCCAGGCCGGAGCCCTTCGCCGGGGAGCCCAGCGCGTCAGATCCCACGGCTCCTTCGCGTGCTGCCGTGCTCCCGAGGCGCAGCATCTCCTGCCCGCGCCGCCTGCCGCCTACAGCACCCTGCTCCCGCGCCGAGCCTTGCCTCCCGCCGGCCGGATCCGGTCCGGGAGAGGTCCTCCTCGCCGTGCCCGCCCCACCGCCATGCGGACTCCCGCCGGCCAGCCGCCATGGCTGTGCGTCGTGCTCGAGCTCGGGGCAGACGGGGACAGCGCCTCGTGTACGCTCCTGGGCTGCGCTGCCCGAGCCGGCCCAGCTCCACCAGGCCAGGCTCCCTCGGCCCACTGCGCTAGGAGGCCCAGGCCGGCCTGCCTCCCTTCGCCCGAGGCCCACTCTGGTGAGCCGCCCTTGTACCCTGCCCTAGCGCACTTTAATTAAGTTGCACTCATGCAGATGCAACCCATTTTCGGATTCGGCCCGTTTGTGATGTTTTTAGGTTTTAGGATTTAATTCTTTTTCAGGAATACTTTAGATTTTTAAACGTCCGTAGATATTTACCCGTATATCGGATCGGAGCATTTTATATATGTAATTGGTGTAGAATTTCACGTAGAATCCGAATTTATAACTTGCATATTTGTTTGATTTAGTTTAGCGTGTCGGATGCCTAGTATAACGTGCTATTTTAATAGGATACGTCCCGTATTTATTTTTCGCGCAAGTCCGGTTGGTTCGAATGCCTTAGGTAAATTGCCTATGTTTTAGGGACCATTATTCCATGTATTTTCGAGCGGTCATAGTTTTTTTTTGCATGTATGAATTGCCACTAGCTTATTTTCCCGTATATAGGTTATCTTTCCCGCATTAATGTGTGGCTTCATTTTGTTGTGCAACCCCACATATTTTATATGTATTCAGGGTAGAAAAATCCCATGGATTTTCCTGTGCAATTAGTTTTAGCTTTTGAGTAAGTTAGTTTGCGAAATATTTTGCCGTGATGCCCTTTTGTTTAATTCGTAGAATTTATTCCGTGCTTCGTTTGAAGGAGTTGTCAACTAGGGAGTTGTTCTTGGGTGTTTAGACTAGCCCCTGGTATTTTTAGCTGCAATAGAAATGCATGTTTAGATGGGATTTTCTTGCTCTCAAGTTGCTAGTTATAGGTTTTGCTGCTGTAAATATTGCTTCAGATCGAAAACTGCATCTTCATGAAGTGCTATTTTCACTAAGTGCCATTTTGTGACTTCTTTTCCTAGTGTTCCTTGCTGCCATGGTAAATGATGTTAGTTGTTTGTAGTAGTGCTTCTTGCCCTCTTCCGTGCCATGCCTTGCTTGAGCATATCGGAATTGTGTAGCCGTAGTTGTAGGGCGTAGAAAATGCTATGTGGCTGATTTTGGCAGATTGTATTTATTTCTTGTTTAGCTCGTAGTTTTGATCTGTAGCTCCGATTTGATCGTGTCCTACATGAAACTTGCTTAGAATCTCGTGTAGTTTATTTTCTCTTGCTGGTGGTATGTTTTGAAGTGCTCGTGACCGTCGTTGCACACATATTGCATTCATGCCATCATATCTTGCGGTGCTTGTAACTTTTGATCCGTAGCTCCGTTGGAGATGTTCTTTATGTCTAGTTTGCTTGCCATGACGCATAGAATCACGTGAACCTATTTGTTGTTCTATTTAACAACCAATTAAATATGTTAATTCAGATCTGGACAGAATTGTAAATTAACATGTGAGGTCGTCTCGGAGATGCTATATGTCATTTCTGACCTCATTTAAAATGTCTAGATAGGTAGTTTAATTTCCGCTTCACCTCTTGCATGTATGACAACATTAATATCGCCGTGTAAATAATCGGGATAGAACTAAATAAATAAGCGTGGAATTTCGTCAATATGCAACTCATTGCATATTGAACTTCACTTAAGGTGTAGTGTTTCTTTGTGTGAATTGTCATGCCGTGACTTGCTTGTATTCAGCTGCTCATGCATCATATGTGTTGTGCATCGTGTGGTGAATTTCGTGTGTTGATTTGTGTTTCCGGTTTGCTTCGTCTCGATAGAGTTCCGCGGCGTGCCGGATTGTGAGGACCCGTTCGACTACGTCGGTTCGTTTGCTTCACGGAGGCATTCTTCTTCCAAGCGGGATCTCAGTCAAGATGATCATTTCCCCAGATACCATTACTATCATTGCCATGCTAGTTTTATCGCTTCTATCGATTATGTCTCGTTGCCTACCACCTGTTAAATGTCAGCCTCTCAACAATGCCATGTTAACCTTCAACCTGTTCAACCTAGCAAACCACTGATTGGCTATGTTACCGCTTGCTTAACCCTTTGTTAGCGTTGCTAGTTGCAGGTGTAGATGCTTCCATGTGATAACATGGGTTCCTTGTTATATCACCATATTAAATGCTATTTAATTTAATGCACCTATATACTTGGTAAAAGGTGGAAGGCTCGACCTTTCTAGCCTGGTGTTTTGTTCCACCTTTGCCTCCTTAGTTTCGGCTACCAGTGTTATGTTCCATAAATGAGCGCTCCTAACACGATCGGGGTTCTTATGGGACCCCCTTGATAATTCGTTTTAGATTAAAGCTGGTCTGGCAAGGCCCAACATTGGTACTACATTTGCCCAACATAATAAATCTGTTAAATTGAAATGCATAGGGAGTTAGCGCTACCCGAGGAGTAATTCTACATAATACAGGGAGGCCCAGTGCTGATGGTGCTGGTCCAAAACAGAGCACCGTGAGGGGCCACCGCGAGGAAACTCGAGGTTTGGCACTCGTACGCTTCGCTTATCCGTCGTGTCCTGAGAACGAGATACGCGGCTCCTATCGGGATCGTCGACACGCCGGGCGGCCTTGCTGGATTAGTTTTACCTTTCACGAGATATCTTGTGCATAGGGATTCCGGTCATACTTTGGGTAATCTCAGAGTTGAGGTTTTTCACTAGGGAATCCGACGAGATCGCGAGCTTCGTGATTGAGGATTTCTATGCGGCTTGTGGTATTTTGTGATGGACTAGTTGGAGCACCCCTGCAGGGTTAAATCTTTCGGAAAGCCATGCCCGCGGTTATGTGGCAATGTGGAAACTTTGTTTAACACTGGTTCTAGATAACTTGAAGTTAACTTAATTAAAACTTGTCAACTGTGTGCGTAACCGTGACTATCTCTTTCGTGAGTTCCTTCTCCGATCGAGGACACGGTGGGGTTATGACTGACGTAGGTAGGTGTTCAGGATCATTCATTTGATCATCAGTAGTTCTCGTCCGTTATGCGTAGATCTTCCCCCTCTTATTTCTTGTACTCGTAAGTTAGCCACCATATACATATGCTTAGCCGCTGCTGCAACCTCACCACTTAACCATACCTCACCCAGTAAGTTTTGCTAGTCTTGATACCTTTGGAAATGAGATTGCTGAGTCCCCTGTGGCTCACAGATTACTACAACACTAGTTGCAGGTACAGGTAAAGATTACTTGACGCGAGCGCGTTGATTGTTCATTTGGAGTTGCTTCTTCTTCTTCTTCTTCGTCGATCTAGGATGGGTTCCAGGCCGGCAGCCTGGGATGGCAAGGATGGACGTCGTTCTTCTTTTGTCGTTTGTTTTTGTCCATAGTCGGACCCTACTCTTACTCTTGATGATTATGTAATGTACTGATGTGACTCTGATGTAGCTTGTGGCGAGTGTAAGCCAATTCTATATATCTCTTCTTTTCAGTACATGTACTTGTGACGATATCCATTCTTGCGACACGACGAGATGCGCTTCTATCCCTGACGAGGCCCTCGTGCCAAATTGAGGATAGGGTCGCATCTTGGGTGTGACAAGTTGGTATCAGAGCAGTACCGACCTAGGAGCCCCCTTGATTGATCGAACTTGGCGGAGTCGAGTCTAGTGAAAAACTACTTTGAGTCTAGTTATATATCGGAGAGTAGGATTCTTTTTTCTCCTTTTCTATGCTCTGGTGAGGAATCTTGACGTAATAATTTAATTATACTCCTCTTCTCACTCAAAAAAATTTCAGGATCACGCGGATATTTTTGAGATCTATATGATGCCGATGTGACGGAGTTTTGTCTTGGTGCCTCCTATCTGCTCTAAGTTTCAGGGGAGTTGAGTTCCAGGGGATTCTCGAGCACATCGTTATCATTCAGATTTCTTAGTATCTCAGAACGAAGGATGTTCGTAATTGCTTCAATACTAGTAGTGGCGAGATAACCCCGATGTCCCCAGTACTGGTGCAGATTGTTCGGGAGTACTGCCATACTTTGTATCGTTGTGATCACAAGGGTCTGTTGTAGATGAAGGTCCGAGATTCTGGTTGTGTGTTGACGGATGTGATACAAGTGACGGGTTAGTATAGGAGTTGTGTGATATTACTCCTTGTATCCGTGTACCAGATTGCATCACCAGAAATTTCGGGAATTCTTAGGTGGGCATTCAAGTAGTTGCTTATAGGACAATCTTCCAACAAATGCATGATGTTAGGTTGGGGTTCAACATCTAGTGGATTCGTTTGTTCACGGTCGACTTACAGCGGTACATGTTGTGTCTTAAAGAGTCCTTGTAGCTTGCTACGACTCTGGGACGCTTCGTATGTCAGGTGCACTGCCTTGCACTTGATGGCCACTGTAAAATCGAGCCCGTGCGATCCTGTCCACAAAAATATCGGACGAAATCTTTCTCATGAGTTTGTTCTGGCTTATTTCATAAGCCTCATCCTTTGTTTTGTTGAATATGATAATTCAAGTTGCTTCGATGTCAAGTGGTGATTTCAGATCTTTCTAGTGGTGTTCTCATATTTTTTATGTGAATGCTAATTCTTTTGCTCAAATAAATTCTCTTGTCAATTCTTGTCTACTGGAGTTGTCATATCAATTCTTTTCCAACCGGTGTGCTTCTCTTTAGTGAATTCAATCCTCTCTAATTTTTGCAGGTCATTCTCTCATTTTATTCCGGAGTTCATCTCAGCCGCCCCAAGTTGACTTTGTTTTTGCCCGCCCTCCCGCCCTTTTTCTTTAGTGATTGGATTTCATCCAACTGCATTTCATTTCAGTGATGCTTCCGCTATCTCTTCTTTCTTTCGTAATCAGTGATTCATCGCGAAGATTCTCAGGAGCTTCCTGCTCATCTTTATTCAATCTCGTTGTCTTTCCGGTGAATTTAATTTAATTATCCGTGTTCATTGTATCCTATTTATCCTTGTAATTTTTCCCATGTGGGAAATTCTCATCAGTCTTCTTATTATCATTTCTCTCTATTCCATCCGGAGTGCTGAAGTTTTCTCAAAGGTTCTTATTTCCAATCCTTTTAATTATTTTGAGGTGCTATCCTCATCTAGTTTTGTTTACACCGGTGCAATCTCTCTTTCTAATCTATTGTTTTAACGGTGGTTTCTTTGAGTGGGCACATAACCCACAGGTTTTCCCCAGGATCTTTCCTGGCTCTTTTAATCTTTTCCCGGAGTTCTCTAATTATTTCAACTATGACGTAAGTATGATTTTCATCAGTCATATTCCTTCGTCAAGATCAATTAGAATTAATTCTCATATTTGGCTCAACCTTTCATTCTTCATTATTCCGGAGTGTCTCGGTATTCTTTGTGTTGTTTCTCGTCTTCATTCTCAGCTTGCAAATTCGAAGGAGTATTCCTCGTAAATCTTGCTCCGTTCTGGTGAAGACTGTCATCTCAGCTTCGTGTTATCCTCTCATTTGTTCCAATCATGAGTAATCCCTTTCTTGCTATCCGGTGCTTTTCTGAGTTGTTTTCTTTCTCGATCCTCCGAAGGCCATCATTTTAGAAGAATCTTCGTTCTCAGCTTTCAGCTTTCATCCTCAAATCTTCTTAATGGTTGTCTCTTCGTTCGTTTCTCGATTATTCTGGTGCCTTGTTCTAGTTTTCTCTCAGGTGGCTCATGAGCTCTTCATTCTCATGTTTCTCCATTAATTCGTGGTATTCCCATTCAGTTGTGAATTCTTACCGGTGCTTCCTTCAATTTTTGCCTCAAGTGGTGCTTATCTCTCTGCCTCTTCAAGATTCTTTCAAGAAGAATAAGTTGTATGCTAATTTCATTGCTTGTCATCAATTAAACTTGATGAAGGATAAGCATAACATAATTCTTATTCTTGTTCATAGTAATCTGAATTCTTCTTCCGGAGGACTCATGATATCAATTCTTTTCTCAAGTATCCATTCTCTTGCATTCCCAAGTGCATTTGTTCTTCCTTTATCCTTTGAGGTGGTATTATAGCCTTCTTGTTAGTGTAGGAGCCTCAGAGAGTTTTCCTTTCAAGGATGAGATAATTAAACCCACCGATTCTATGGTGTTGAGATATTTTCAACCCATGATTTCTTCATTCAGCTATCTTGGTTTGGATTTCACCTAAAGCTTTTCCTATGGACTGTTGCTATCATGGTGCAAATCCCAGTTCTCAATGCACCCTCTTGGTGTAAGAAGTTTTGATATCCTTGCTTTCTTCTATCCTTGGTTCTTGTAGTGGTTGGTTGTCACCTCATATTTGTTGAGATGATTTTCGTAAGCCCACTACTATATTGTTCTTTTGTTGTTGTTTTCCAACAACTCCGTCCAATTCTTCTTGTAAGGATGCTTGCCAAGTTCATTGGAGTTAGTAGTTGCCATTCTCTCTTCATTCTCTTCTTCCGTATGAGCTAGTTCCTATTCTATTCTTCCGAAGGCATTGTGATGTTGCTCTTTTGGGTCTATCTTGTTGTTCTGTCAAGATCATGGTGTTCCCTTGTTCTATTTACTTGTTTGTTGTGAATATCGTCTAATTCTCTCTTCTTATCGAATTTTTTGTCCCATTTTCCTACCGAAGTGCTGCCGAAATTTTCCATGAATTCTTGCTTCTTTCTCATTTCATTCCTCATCGCCTTGCAACCTTCAAGGATCGTTGGTTTCACTCGTTTGTCAAAGAAGCGACTAAGTTTTTACCTCTTGTTCTTTCTCATCCTCTTCCCCCTTTCATTCTTGGATCTCGGGGCGAGATCTTCTTGTAGTGTAGGAGAGTTGTGACAGCCCGATGCCGACGTTCCAGAAGATTCCCCTTCTATTCCGTTTTCGTCATGTGATTTATTTTATTTGTCGCATCATCATTGCATCATCTGCATTACATCGGCATCTCCGTTGCCGCCAGTTTTCAAAACTTGCATCCGTTGTTAGTTGCCGGTTCTCGTCGTTGTCCGTTCTGAGTCCGACCGCACACACACGCGCCCGTGGCACCATCAAAACCATGTTTTCAAAGCGTGCGTAAAACTTTCTCTGATCAGGTTGAGATTTGACGTGCGGTCTTATTTTCATATAGCCAGGCCGCCTGTCGAATTTCGTCGCGATCGGAGTCCGTCTGGTACCCGAACGGTCGACCGTAGCGGCACCGTATTCGGTCTACCGTCGGACGTCTTTCGGTGTTTTATAAATCGTTGCCGCGCCGCCCGTTTTCCCTCTCGTCTCCGGATACATTCTCTACACGGCCACATGCCGTTCCCGCGTTCGGATTCGTTCGAATCTGACCCCGCGGTTGGATCCGGAACGCGATTCCGGCTAACCCTAGCCCCCCGTTTGTTTATATATACCCCCTCCATCATATTTTTAGGCAGCCACCCCCCTTTTGCCTCAAAAACCGTGCCACCCCTGAAAACCCTAGCCGCAGCCTCTCTCCCCACCAGCCTCGCGGGCCCGCGAAGCCCATCTGGGGCCCGCCCGAGCCCGGAACCGCCGCCGCTGCCTTGCCGAGGCGCGTGGAGGCGAGCCTCCTTCCCTGGCCGCAGCAGCATGCCCGAGCTCCTCTAGCACGCTGCCTGACGTCGCGTGCGCCTCACCGCGTCACCCCGGTGGTCGCCGGCGTGCCCAGGCCGGAGCCCCTCGCCGGGGAGCCCCGCGCGTCACATCCCGCAGCTCCTTCGCGTGCTGCCATGCTCCCGAGGCGCAGCATCTCCTGCCCGCGCCGCCTGCCGCCTACAGCACCCTGCTCCCGCGCCGAGACTCGCCTCCCGCCGACCGGATCCGGTCCGATCCGGTCCAGGAGAGGTCCTCCTCGCCGTGCCCGCCCCACCGCCCTGCGGACTCCCGCCGGCCAGCCGCCATGGCTGCGCGTCGTGCTCGAGCTCGGGGCAGACGAGGACAACGCCTCGTGTACGCTCCTGGGCTGCGCTGCCCGAGCCGGTCCAGCTCCACCAGGCCAGGCTCCCTCGGCCCACTGCGTAGGAGGCCCAGGCCGGCCTGCCTCCCTTCGCCCGAGGCCCACTCTGGTGAGCCTCCCTTGTACCCCGCCCCGGCGCACTTTAATTAAGTTGCGCTCATGCAGATGCAACCCATTTTTGGATTCGGCCCGTTTGTGATGTTTTTAGGTTTTAGGATTTAATTCTTTTTCAGGAATACGTTAGATTTTTAAACGTCCGTAGATATTTACCTGTATATCGGATCGGAGCGTTTTATATATGTAATTGGTGTAGAATTTCGCGTAGAATCCGAATTTATGACTTTCATATTTGTTTGATTTAGTTTAGCGTGTCGGATGCCTAGTATAACGTGTTGTTTTAATAGGATACGTCCCGTATTTATTTCTCACGCAAGTCCGGTTGGTTCGAATGCCTTAGGTAAAATGCCTATGTTTTAGGGACCATTATTCCATGTATTTTAGAGCGGTCATAGGTTTTTTTTTGCATGTATCAATTGCCACTAGCTTATTTTTCCCGTATATAGGTTATCTTTCCCGCATTAATGTGTGGCTTTATTTTGTTGTGCAACTCCACATATTTTATATGTATTCGGGGTAGAAAAATCCGATGGATTTTTCTGTGCAATTAGTTTTAGCTTTTGAGTAAGTTAGTTCGCGCGATATTTTGCCGTGATGCCCTTTTGTTTAATTCGTAGAATTTATTCCGTGCTTCGTTTGAAGGAGTTGTCAACTAGGGAGTTGTTCTTGGGTGTTTAGACTAGTCCCTGGTATTTTTAGTTGCAATAGAAATGCATGTTTAGGTGGGATTTGCTTGCTCTCAAGTTGCTAGAAATAGTGCTGTTTTAGAGGAGCTGAAATATTTCTAAGTCTGGAATCTGTTATATTTTGTTGCTGTCTTGTCTTGCTTGCATCTTGTGATGTGTAGCTCTTTTGAGGTTGCTCCAATGGAGTTAGTTGTACCCCTTGTGTTTCTCTGGCATGCTGTAAATTTTCATGCCATTTGGAATCCTGTAGTTATAGGTTTTTCTGCTGTAAATATTGCTTCAGATCGAAAACTGCATCTTCATGAAGTGCTATTTTCACTAAGTCTGAAATAGTGTGTGAGATGCCATTTTGTGACTTCTTTTCCTAGTGTTCCTTGCTGCCATGCTAGATGATGTTAGTTGTTTGTAGTAGTGCTTCTTGCCCTCTTTCGTGCCATGCCTTGCTTGAGCATATCGGAATTGTGTTGCCGTAGTTGTAGGGCGTAGAAAATGCTATGTGGCTGATTTTGGCAGATTGTATTTATTTCTTGTTTAGCTCGTAGTTTTGATCCGTAGCTCCGATTTGATCGTGTCCCTACATGAAAATTGCTTCGAATCTCGTGTAGTTCATTTTCTCTTGCTGGTGGTATGTTTTGAAGTGCTCGTGACCGTCGTTGCACACATATTGCATTCATGCCATCATATCTTGCGGTGCTTGTAACTTTTGATCCGTAGCTCCATTGGAGATGTTCTTTATGTCTAGTTTGCTTGCCATGACGCGTAGAATCATGTGAACCTATTTGTTTTTCTGTTTAACAACCAATTAAATTTGTTAATTCAGATCTGGATAGAATTGTAAATTAGCATGTGAGGTCGTCTCGGAGATGTTATATGTCATTTCCGACCTCATTTAAAATGTCTAGATAGGTAGTTTAATTTCCGCTTCACCTCTTGCATGTATGACAACATTAATATCGCCGTGTAAATAATCGGGATAGAACTAAATAAATAAGCGTGGAGTTTCGTCAATATGCAACTCGTTGCATATTGAACTTCACTTAAGGTGTAGTGTTTGTTTGTGTGAATTGTCATGCCGTGACTTGCTTGCATTCAGCTGCTCATGCATCATATGTGTTGTGCATCGTGTGGTGAATTTCGTGTGTTGATTTGTGTTTCCGGTTTGCTTCGTCGATAGAGTTCCGCAGCGTGCCGGATTGTGAGGACCCGTTCGACTACGTCGGTTCGTCTGCTTCACGGAGGCATTCTTCTTCCAAGCGGGATCTCAGGCAAGATGATCATTTCCCCAGATACCATTACGATCATTGCCATGCTAGTTTTATCGCTTCTATCGATTATGTCTCGTTGCCTACCACATGTTAAATGTCAGCCTCTCAACAATGCCATGTTAACCTTCAACCTGTTCAACCTAGCAAACCACTGATTGGCTATGTTACCGCTTGCTTAACCCTTTGTTAGCGTTGCTAGTTGCAGGTGTAGATGCTTCCATGTGATAACATGGGTTCCTTGTTATATCACCATATTAAATGCTATTTAATTTAATGCACCTATATACTTGGTAAAAGGTGGAAGGCTCGACCTTTCTAGCCTGGGGTTTTGTTCCACCTTTGCCTCCTTAGTTTCGGCTACCAGTGTTATGTTCCATAAATGAGCGCTCCTAACACGATCGGGGTTGTTATGGGGACCCCCTTGATAATTCGTTTTAGATTAAAGCTGGTCTGGCAAGGCCCAACATTGGTACTACATTTGCCCAACATAATAAATCTGTTAAATTGAAATGCATAGGGAGTTAGCGCTACCTGAGGAGTAATTCTACATAATACAGGGAGGGCCAGTGCTGATGGTGCTGGTCCAAAACAGAGCACCGTGAGGGGCCACCGCGAGGAAACTCAAGGTTTGGCACTCGTACGCTTCGCTTATCCGTCGTGTCCTGAGAACGAGATACGCGGCTCCTATCGGGATCGTCGACACGCCGGGCGGCCTTGCTGGATTAGTTTTACCTTTGACGAGATCATGGTGTTCCCTTTTTCTATTTAGTTGTTTGTTATGAATATTGTCTAATTCTTCCATCTTATCGAATTTTTTGTCCCATTTTCCTACCGAAGTGCTGCCGAAATTTTCAGTGAATTATTGCTTCTTCAAGGATTGTTGGTGTCACTCGTTTGTCAAAGAAGCAACTAAGTTTTACCTTTTGCTTTTCTCATCCTCTCCCCCTTTCATTCTTGGATCTCGGGGCGAGATCCTCTTGTAGTGTAGGAGAGTTGTGACAGCCCGATGCCGACGTTCCAGAAGATTCCCCCTTCTTTCCGTTTTTGTCGTGTGTCTATTTTTTTTTGTCGCATCATCATCGCATCATGCGCATCATCAGCATTGCATCGGCGTCTCCGTTGCCGCCAGTTTTAAAACTTGCATTCGTTAGTAGTTGCCGGTTCTCGTCGTTGTCCGTTCTGAGTCCGACCGCACACGCACGCGCCCGCGGCATCGTCGAAACCCTGTTTTCAAAGTGTGCATAAAACTTTCTCTGATCCGGTTGAGATTTGACGTGCGGTTTTATTTCAATATAGCTAGGCCGCTGTCGAATTTCGTCGCGGTCGGAGTCCGTCTGGTACGCGAACGGTCGACCGTAGCGGCACCGTCTCCGGATATTCGTCGAACGTCTGTCGGTGTTTTTAAAATTCGTGTCGCGCCTCCCGTTCTCCCTCTCGTCTCCGGATATCCCCTCTACATGGCGCGTAACCGTTCCCGCGTTCGGAATCGTCCGAATCCGACCTCGCGGTTGGATCCGAAACGCGATTCCGGTTAACCCTAGCCCCCTTTACTATTTAATACCCCCTCCATCATATTTTTTTAGACAACCCCCTTCCCTGCCTCGGTTCCCGTGCCATCCTAACCCTAGCCGCCGCCCTCGCAGCCTCTCCTCCTTCCTCCATGCAGCCAGCCGCCGCAGCCCGCGTGGGCCCAGATTCAGCCCGCCCGGGCCCGATCCGGCCCGAGGCAACCGCCGCCGCTTGCCCCGGCCGGTGCGCCACCACAGGCCAGGCCGCCCCTAGCGCCGCGCCCTATCCCGTCGCCGGCCGGAGCCCCGTCGCCCGCGGGCCGCGCCTTCCCCGTCGGCCGCGCCGTTCCCGGCCGCCGCCCCATGCTTCTGCCGCGCCGCCATGCCCACCTTCGTCGCCAGAGCCCGTGCTCCTCTCTGTCCTCATCGCCGGCCGCCGGGAGGCTCCTGCGCCTCGGATCCGCCACGGTCTGGCCAGATCCGATCGCCCCCGCAGTTCACCGGCCGCCTGCAAACCCCTCCGTCCGAGAGCCGCCGCTGGCGTGCTCCTCGATCCAACGGGATCGGGAGAGCCTGGAGGTGCCGCTCGCCCCGAGCCGGAATCCCGTGGCTCCCGACCGCCAGCGCTCCCGCGCCTGGGCCTCGCCGGCGTGGGCCGTTGACCCTTCCCCCGAGCCGGCCCAGATCGAGACCTCCTACTCCTCAGCCGACCAGGCCGGCCCAACCGAGGTAGCCCTCTTTTCCCCCCTGTAGCATTATAATAGTTCGGCCCGTTTAGGAATTTTAGTAATTAATCAATTCCAGAATTTAGACGTTTAGTTAAACCCCCGTATCTTTTTATCCGTAAGTCGGAACGAGGCGTATTTTCTATGGTTTTGGCGTAGAATTTCGCGTAGAAGATGATTATCCAACTTGCTTAATTATTTGATGTAGTTTTGCATGCCGGATGCCTAGATATGTGTGCTGTTTTTATTGTCTTGGTCCCGTGTTATTTTTTCGCGCAAGTCTGGTTAGTCCGAATGCCGTATTAGAAATGCCTATGTTTTAGGGACCATTATGCCATGTATTTTAGAGCGGTCATTGGTATTTTTACGTGTAGGGTTTGCCGGTAATTTATTTTCCCGTGTATAGGTTATTTTTCTCGCATTTATTTGTGGCATTATTTTGTGTTGCAAACCCCACATATTTTACATGTTTCCGGGGTAGAAAAATCCCATGGATTTTTCTGTGCAATTAGTTTTAGCTTTTGAGTAAGTTAGTTCGCGCGATATTTTGCCGCGATGCCCTTTTGTTTAATTCGTAGGATTTATTCCGTGCTTCGTTTGAATTAGTTGTCAACTAGGGAGTTCTTCTTTGATGTTTAGCCTAGCCCCTGGTATTTTTAGTTGCAATAGAAATGCATGTTTAGGTGTGTTTTTATTGCTCTCAAGTTGCTAGAAATAGTGCTGTTTTAGAGGAGCTGAAAATATTTCTAAGTCTGAAATCTGTTAGATTTTGTTGCTGTTTTGTTTTGCTTCTATCTTTAGATCTGTAGCTCTTTTGAGGTTGGTCCAATGGAGTAAGTTGTAGCCCTTGTGTTTCTCTAGAATGCTGTGAACTTTCATGCCATTTGGAGTCCTGTAGCTATAGGTTTTGCTGCTGTGAATATTGCTTCAGATCGAAAACTGCACTTTCATGAGGTGTTATTTTCACTAAGTCTGAAATAGTGTGTGGGAAGCCATTTTGTGACTTCTTTTCCTAGTGTTCCATGATGCCATGCTAGTTATTGTTAGTTGTTTGTAGTAGTGCTTCTTGCCCTCTTCCGTGCCATGCCTTGCTTGAGCATATCGGAGTTGTGCAGCCGTAGTTGTGGGGCGTAGAAAATGCTATGTGGCTGATTTTGGCAGATTGTAGTCATTTCTTGTTTTGCCCGTAGTTTTTGAACCGTAGCTCCGATTTGATCGTGTCCTACATGAAACTTGCTTAGAATCTCGTGTAGTTTCATTTTCTCTTTCTGTTTGTATGTTTAGAAGTGCTCGTGACCTCTGTTGCACACATATTGCATTCATGCCATCATATCTTGCGGTGCTTGTAAGTTTTGATCCGTAGCTCCGTTGGAGATGATCTATATGTGTAGATTGCTTGAAATGACGTGTAGAATCACGTGAACCTATTTTTTCTATTTAACAACCAATTAAATGTGTTAATTCAGATCTGGACAGAATTGTAAATTAACTTGTGAGGTCGTCTCGGAGGTGCTATATGTCATTTCCGACCTCATTTAAAATGTCTAGATAGGTAGATTAATTGTGCTTCACATCTTGCCATGTTTAACCACGTTTAACATTGTCGTGTATCTAATCAGGACAGAACTAAATAATCAACGTGGAGTTTCGTCAATATGCAACTCGTTGCATATTGAACTTCACTTAATGTGTAGTGTTTGATTGTGTGATTTGACATGCCGTGACTTGCATGTATTCAGCTGCTCATGCATCATTTGTGTTGGGCATTGTGTGGTGAATTCCGTGTGTTGATTTTTGTTTCCAGTTTGCTTCGTCTCGATAGAGTTCCGCAGCGTGCCGGATTGTGAGGACCCGTTCGACTACATCGGTTCGTCTGCTTCACGGAGGCATTCTTCTTCCAGGCGGGATCTCAGGCAAGATGACCATTTCCCCAGATACCATTACTATCATTGCCATGCTAGTTACCATTTCTATCGTTATGTCTTGTTGCCTACCACATGTTATATATCAGCCTCTCATCAATGCCATGAAACCTTCAACCTGTTCGACCTAGCAAACCACTGATTGGCTATGTTACCGCTTGCTTAACTTTGTGTTAGCGTTTCTAGTTGCAGGTGCAGTTGCTTCCATGTGAAAGCATGGGTTCCTTGTTATATCACCATATTAATTGCTATTTAATTTAATGCACCTATATACTTGGTAAAAGGTTGAAGGCTCGACCCTTTTCTAGCCTGGTGTTTTGTTCCACCTTTGCCACCTTAGTTTTCGGCTACCGGTGTTATGTTCCATAATTGAGCGCTCCTAACACGATCGGGGTTGTTATGGGGACCCCCTTGATAATTCGTTTTAGATTAAAGCTGGTCTGGCAAGGCCCAACTTTGGTACTACATTTGCCTAAACACGTAATAAAATTGCATAGGGACTTTCCGGACCCCGAGGATAATTTAGTCAACCCCCGGGCCAGTGCTCCTCATGAGTGTTGGCCCAAAACAGAGCACCGTGCGGGGCCACCGCGAGGAAACTCGAGGTTTGGCACTCGCACGCTTCGCTTATCCGCCGTGTCCTGAGAACGAGGTACGCGACTCCTATCGGGATCGTCGACACGTCGGGCGGCCTTGCTGGATTAGTTTTACCTTTCATGAAATATTTTGTGCATCGGGATTCCGGTGATGCTTTGGGTACTCTCAGAGTGGAGGTTTTCCACTAGGGAATCGGACGAGGTCGCGAGCTTCGTGATTGAGGATTTCTATGCGGCTTGTGGTAATTTGTGATGGACTAGTTGGAGCACCCCTGCAGGGTTAAATCTTTCGGAAAGCCGTGCCCGCGGTTATGTGGCAATGTGGAAACTTTGTTTAACACTGGTTCTAGATAACTTGAAGTTAACTTAATTTAAAACATGCCAACTGTGTGCGTAACCGTGACTGTCTCTTTCGTGAGTTCGTTCTCCGATCGAGGACACGGTGGGGTTATGTATGACGTAGGTAGGTGTTCAGGATCATTTGTTTGATCATCAGTAGTTCACGTCCGTTATGCGTAGCTCTTCCCCCTCTTATTCTCGTACTCGTAAGTTTAGCCACCAAATATATGCTTAGCCGCTGCTGCAACCTCACCACTTAACCATACCTCACCCATTAAGCTTTGCTAGTCTTGATACCTTTGGAAATGAGATTGCTGAGTCCCCTGTGGCTCACAGATTACTACAACACCAGTTGCAGGTACAGGTACAGGTTACTTGACGCGAGCGCGTTGATTGATCATTTGGAGTTGCTTCTTCTTCTTCTTCTTCGTCGATCTAGGATGGGTTCCAGGCCTGCAGCCTGGGATAGCAAGGATGGACGTCGTTCTTCTTTTGTCGTTTGTTTTCGTCCGTAGTCGGACCCTGCTCTTACTCTTGATGATTATGTAATGTACTGATGTGATACTGATGTAGCTTGTGGCGAGTGTAAGCCAACTCTTTATATATCTCTTCTTTTCAGTACATGTACTTGTAACGATATCCATTCTTGGGACACGACGAGATGCGCTTCTATCCCTGACGAGGCCTTCATGCCAAATTGAGAATTGGGTCGCATATTAGGCGTGACATCTGCGCAACTCCAAATGCCCTGAAAATCAACGGTGATTTTTTGGGAATATATAAAAAATATTGGGCGAAAGAAGTGTCAGAGGGGAGCAACCAGGGGCCCACAAGCCTGGTTGCCGCGGCCTACCCCCCTGGCCGCGGCAACAGGGCTTGTGGGCACCCTGGTGGCCCGCTGGCCCCCCTCTTTTGCTATATGAAGGGTTTCGTCCAGAAAAAAAATCAAGGTGGGTCTTTTTCGTGGATTCTCCGCCGCCACGAGGCGGAACTTGAGGAGATCCAATCTAGAGCTCCGGCAGGACGATCCTGCCGGGGAAACTTCCCTCCCAGAGGGGGAAATCATCGCCATCGTCATCACCAACACTCCTCTCGTCGGAGGGGAGTCATCTCCATCAACATCTTCATCAGCACCATCTCCTCTCCAAACCCTAGTTCATCTCTTGTAACCAATCTCCGGCTCGCGACTCCGATTGGTACTTGTAAGGTTGCTAGTAGTGTTGATTACTCTTTGTAGTTGATGCTAGTTGGATTACTTGGTGGAAGAGTTTATGTTCAGATCCTTAATGCTATTCATTACACCTCTGATCATGATTATGATTATGCTTTGTGAGTAGTTACTTTTGTTCCTGAGGACATGCGATAAGTCATGCTGATAATAGTCATGTGAATTTGGTATTTTTTCGATATTTTGATATGTTGTATGTTGTTTTTCCTCCAGTGGTGTTATGTGAACGTCGACTACATAACAGTTCGCCATATTTGGGCCTAGAGGACGGCATTGGGGAGTAGTAAGTAGATGATGGGTTGCTAGAGTGACAGAAGCTTAAACCCCGGTCTATGTGTTGCTTTGTAAGGGGTTGATTTGGATCCACTAGTTTAATGCTATGGTTAGACGTTGTCTTAATTCTTCTTTCGTAGTTGCGGATGCTTGTGAGAGGGGTTAATCATAAGTGGGATGCTTGTCCAAGTAAGGGCAGTACCCAAGCGCCGGTCCACCCACATATAAAACTATCAAAGTAACGAACGCGAATCATATGAACATGATGAAACTAGCATGACAGAAATTCCCGTGTGTCCTCGGGAGCGTTTTTCCTCTTATAAGACTTTGTTCAGGCTTGTCCCTTCCTACAAAAGGGATTGGGACACTTGCTGCACTGTTGCTACTACGTGTTACGTGTTACTTTTCGCTTGCTACGTTTCACCTCACTACACCATCACTTGTTACCGCTACTTTCAGTGCTTGCAGTTATTACCTTGCTGAAAACCGTTTATCGGAGCCTTCTTCTCCTCGTTGGGGTAGACACTCTTACTTATCTAAAGGACTAAGATCGATCCCCTATACTTGTGGGTCATCAAGACTCTTTTCTGGCATCGTTGCCGGGGTGGAAAGCGCCTTTGGTAAGTGGAATTTGGTAAGGAAACATTTATATACTGTGCTGAAATCTATTATCACTTGTCACTATGGAAACTGTTCCTTTGAGGAGTTTGTTCGGGGTATCTTCACCACGAACGGAAGCACGAGGAGTTGTTCCTCAACCTGAGGTACCTACTGAAAATATCTTTTATGAAATTCCTTCGGGTATGCTTGAGAAACTGGTGGCTAATCCTTTTACAGGAGATGGATCATCACATCCAGACTTGCATCTAATCTATGTAGATGAAGTTTGTGGTTTATTTAAGCTTGCAGGTTTTCCCAAGGATGAGGTAAAGAAGAAAGTATTTCCTTTATCTTTGAAGGATAAGGCGTTGACATGGTATAGGCTATGTGATGATACTGGATCATGGGACTACAATCGGTTGAAATTGGAATATCATCAAAAGTTTTATCCTATGCATTTAGTACATCGTGATCGGAATTATATTTATAACTTTTGGCCTCGTGACAGGTAAAGCATAGCTCAAGCTTGGGGGAGGCTTAAATCAATGCTATATTCATGCCCCCATTCATGAGCTCTCGAGAGAAATTATCACTCAAAACTTTTATGCTCGGCTTTATCATGAAGATCGTACCATGCTTGACACTTCTTGTACCAGTTCTTTTATGAAGAAGGATATTGATCACAAGTGGAATTTATTGGAAAGAATCAAATGTAACTCTGAAGATTGGGAGCTTGAAGAAGGTAAGGAGTCAGGTATGAATTTCCAGTTTGATTGTGTTAAATCTTTTGTTGAAACAAACACTTCTAGAGATTTTAGCGCTAAGTACGGACTTGAATCTGAGATAGTAGCTTCTCTATGTGAATCTTTTGCTGCTCATGTTGATCTTCCCAAAGATGGGAGTGGATGCACAAGCAGTATTCCCTCTTAGTACAAGAGAAGGCTAGCAAAAGACTGGAAAGCGACCAACTAGAGAGCGACAACAATCATCAAAATGCATTGAGATTAACTAACATTGAGTGCAAGCATGAGTAACACATAAATCACCATGAACATGAACATCATAGACGCTATGTTGATTTAGTTCCAACTACATGCGTGAACATGGGCCAAGTCAAGCCACTTGAATCATTCAAAGGAGGATACCATCCTATCATACTAGAACATAGTCATCTCAACATTCATGTGGGCAACCAAGACAAACCATTATAAGCTCCTAGCTAAGTAAGCATGGCATAAGCAACTATGATCTCTAAGTTGTCATTGCAAACATGTTTCTCTCACAACAAAGCTGAATCAGGCATGGTGAGCTAGTCATATTTACAAAAACAAAATAGATCGAGTTCATACCAGCTTTTCCAGGCTCAGTCACTTCATCATATATCGTCATTATTGCCTTTCACTTGCACGACCGAACGATGTGAACAATAATAAGAGTGCTTGTGCATTGGACTAAAGCTGGAATCTATAGGCAAACACAAAGGAGAAGACAAAGTAATATGGCTCTTTGAAAGCTAAACATGTATGCATGCAAGAGCCACTAAACATTGTAACCAATATCTTCTACCTTGACCCAAAGAAAAAGAAAACTATCTATACGGGAAAGCTCCCAACAAGCAAAAGAAGAAAAAGAAAATCTTTTTGGTTTTTCTCAAACTAGACAGACACACGAAAAGAAAACGAGAAAAAGAAAATAAACTAGCATGGATGATACAGTGGCAAAGTGTGAACACCGGCTAACAAAGTGAAAGCATAAGCAAGAATGTAAAGTCGGTGAGAACACGTACTCCCACTAGTAGAAAACAAGGCTACCGTTCAGCCCTGGCCAGCCCATTAGTCCCGGTTCTTCAAGAACCGGGACCAATGGGGGTATTAGACCCGGTTCATGAGCCCAGGGGGCCGGCCGGGGCCTCGTGGGCATTGGTCCCGGTTCGAGCCACGAACCGGGACCAATGATCCTCGCTGTTGGCCCACAACCTTTAGTCCCGGTTCATGCCACGAACTGGGACAAATAACTTGCCTACATATATACCCATCGCCGCGGCAGAGCACTCCACAGTGCTCTGTTTTTGTCGAGCCGGCGAGGGGAGGGCATTTGGGTGCTCTAGTTCACCTCCTATGCACATGAGGTGTTCGATGAAATGCCCGAGCCACACTAGTTAAGCTTTCTCCTCTCGAAACTCGACCTTCGAGCTCCATTTTCAACGAGACTTGTCTAGATTTAGCGGTCCGTCATGCCCCGACCCCGCCCCTTCTTCACCACCGTCGATCGCCCGCGCCGATCTCGTTGCCGGCACCACCGTGGTGAGCCTCTTGTTCTTATCTTCTTTCTGAAAGAAAAAAATTCTGACTTCAGATAGATACTTGTCTAATTTTCGTACTTTTATTATTACTTGTTATTATATAGTGCGATGGTTTTGGTATCCGCCCCCGTCGGCCCTCGTCCTGTCTATGATTCAGATGTGGTATATATTATCTTTTCATAACTATTTGGTTCATTTATTGTTTATGACAGTTAGGATGACCAACGTGACATATATTTTTAATCTAGGAGGTATGTGAACCGGAAATTCCAACCCACTTAGAAATGCTTCTCGAGAAGTTAACTTTGGTTGAAAAATAAAACAAATACTTGAAGGAAAAATTGAAAATAATTGAGGATAAGAATATGGAAATGGAGTTCCATGTTGCCGAGGTCATTGACGATCCAAAGATGAAGATCGATGCGATGCGGTTGAAGATGGATGCAATGCGCTTGAAGATGGATGAAATGCGCTTGAAGATTAGGAATATTAGAAAATATGCCATTGATAAAGAGGCTTGGTATCATTATGTTGTTGGGTCAATTGTTACCTTACTTGCGATTTTGATCGCGTTTGTTGTTCCATTTAAATGTTGTACATAGTTGTATGTTGTGGGTGAAATGATGATACCATGCCAACTTGGAACCTTTTCAAAGTTCATTTCAAATGCTTTTCAATTTCATGGTCTTATAGCTCATAATAATCAGTAAATGCATGAAAAATAACAAATGAAGTCAGAAAGGGTTGTAAATTGATGATGTGGCTTTGAATGGTGCATTTTGAACACAGAAAAACTATGGAGTTCAAATAAGTTAAAAAAATGAAATCCCTTTGTAACAGACGAGTTTCTGTATGAAACCCTGATACTTCGAAAGGGATTGTCCGTTTTGTACACGAAGTGCATCCAGTTTTTGTTGTAACCCTCTCAACTTTCTCGCACATGCTATGTGGGTGAAATGATGATACCATGCCAACTTGGAACCTTTTCAGAGTTCATTTCAAATGCTTTTCAATTTCATGGTCTTATAGCTCAAAATAATCAGTAAATGCATGAAAAATAACAAATGAAGTCAGAAAGGGTTGTAAATTGATGATGTGGCTTTGAATGGTGCATTTTGAACACAAAAAAACTATGGAGTTCAAATAAGTTCAAAAAAATGAAATCCCTTTCTAATAGACGAGTTTCCGTATGAAACCGTGATACTCCGAAAGAGATTGTCCGTTTTGTACACGAAGTGCATCCAGTTTTTGCCGTAACCCTCTCAACTTTCTCGCACATGCTATGTGTGTGAAATGATGATACCATGCCAACTTGGAACCTTTTCAGAGTTCATTTCAAATGTTTTTCAATTTCATGGTCTTATAGCTCAAAATAATCATTAAATGCATGAAAAATAACAAATGAAGTCAGAAAGGCTTGTAAATTGATGATGTGGCTTTGAATGGTGCATTTTGAACATGGAAAAACTATGGAGTTCAAATAAGTTCAAAAAAAATGAAATCCCTTTGTAACAGACGAGTTTCCGTATGAAAGCATGATACTTCGAAAGAGATTGTCCGTTTTGTACACGAAGTGCATCCAGTTTTTGCCGTAACCCTCTCAACTTTCTTGCACATGCTATGTGGGTGAAATGATGATACCATGCGAATTTGGAACCTTTTCAGAGTTCATTTGAAATGCTTTTCAATTTCATGGTCTTATAGCTCAAAATAATCATTAAATGCATGAAAAATAACAAATGAACTCAGAAAGGGTTGTAAATTTATGATAAGTCTTTGAATGGTGCATTTTGAACACAAAAAAGCAATGGAGTTCAAATAAGGTCAAAAAAATGAAATCCCTTTGTAACAAACGAGTTTCCGTATGAAACCCTGATACTTCGAAAGAGATTGTCCGTTTTGTACACGAAGTGCATCCAGTTTTTGCCGTAACCCTCTCAACTTTCTCGCACATGCTATGTGGGTGAAATGATGATACCATGCCAACTTGGAACCTTTTCAGAGTTCATTTCAAATGATTTTCAATTTCATGGTCTTATAGCTCAAAATAATAAGTAAATGCATGAAAAATAAATAATGAAGTTAGAAAGGGTTGTAAATTGATGATGTGGCTTTGAATGGTGCATTTTGAACACGGAAAAACTATGGAGTTCAAATAAGTTCAAAAAAAATGAAATCCCTTTGTAAGAGACGAGTTTCCGTATGAAACCATGATACTTCGAAAGAGATTGTCCGTTTTGTACACGAAGTGCATCCAGTTTTTGCCGTAACCCTCTCAACTTTCTTGCACATGCTATGTGGGTGAAATGATGATACCATGCCAATTTGGAACCTTTTCAGAGTTCATTTGAAATGCTTTTCAATTTCATGGTCTTATAGCTCAAAATAATCATTAAATGCATGAAAAATAACAAATGAACTCAGAAAGGGTTGTAAATTGATGATGTGGCTTTGAATGGTGCATTTTGAACACAAAAAAGCTATGGAGTTCAAATAAGTTCAAAAAAATGAAATCCCTTTGTAACAGACGAGTTTCCGTATGAAACCCTCATACTTCGAAAGAGATTGTCCGTTTTGTACACGAAGTGCATCCAGTTTTTGCCGTAACCCTCTCAACTTTCTCGCACATGCTATGTGGGTGAAATGATGATACCATGCCAACTTGGAACCTTTTCAGAGTTCATTTCAAATGCTTTTTAATTTCATGGTCTTATAGCTCAAAATAATCAGTAAATGCATGAAAAATAACACATGAAGTTAGAAAGGGTTGTAAATTGATGATGTGGCTTTGAATGGTGCCTTTTGAACACAGAAAAACTATGGAGTTCAAATAAGTTCAAAAAAATGAAATCCCTTTGTAAGAGACGAGTTTCCGGGGCTAAAGATCCAGCGAAACCACGTGGCGTGACGCGCAAACACGTGGCGTGCCGCATATGTTATTAGTCCCGGTTCAGGACAAAAACCGGGACTAAAGATCCAGTGAAACCACGTGGCGTGCCGCGCAAACACGTGGCATGCCGCATATGTTATTAGTCCCGGTTTTAGATACGAACCGGGACTAAAGGATTGCCTATATAAACCCTCCCCCCTCTCACCCCTGTCCTGTGTTTTTGGGCGTTGAGGTGTGAGCATGCATGCCATGCTCTTGCCACTCTAGCTCATGCAGATGAGAGAAGAAGAATGTCGGCTGTTGTTATGGGGGTCGTTCTTCCTTCTTCTCCTTGTGCTAGATATTTGCTATGTATTAGGGGAAGAAGGAATAGCGGCCATCATCGACGGTCGAAAAATCAGGTGAGGGAGTGTCCACCATATATGAGAGAAACTTTAATAGAAAAAAGAATTATCATAAAATAAAATTAATAAGTAATTATAAACAAAATAAAATAAAATAAATAAGTATTTTTGTTGTAAGTAGAAACAAAACAAAATAAGCTAACTAGCACTTTGAATTTAAGTAGAAACAAAACAAAAAATAAAAGAAAAAATAATCACTAAATGCAACTAAAATTATCAAAGTATTTTCTGTTAAAAATCATTAAAAGCAAAAAGAATTTTCATAAAGAACTTTTTTTGTTAGAAACTTTAATGGCAAAAAGAATTATCATAAAATAAAATAAATAAGTAATTAGAAACAAAAAATAAAAAAATAAGTATTTTGTTGTAAGGAGAAACAAAACAAAATAAGCTAACTAAAAAAATAAACAAAACAAAAATAAAGAAAAAAACAAAACAAAAATAATGGAAACAAATTAAAAAATAGATGTTCCTCTCCACGTTGCAGCCGTGGCGGAGCTTATAAACAGGCTCGGAAGCCCTTCGCTTGGCGAGGTGGGACTAAACATTCAACCGCACGACGGCTATGGCAGGCAACCGGTACCAATGCAAAAAAGAAATGAAATAAATAAAGCAAAAAAGAAAACAAAAAAACTGGGATAAAATAAAAAAATTGCCACCAACTCGGCCACCACGGCCTGAATACGACTAGAAACCCATCCATGGGCCAGGATTCAGGCCCGCAGTAGGCCTAGAAGGCCCATCAGGCAAAGCATTAGCAAGTAGGCCCGTCAGCCTGTAGTGGAGAGGAGCTCGAGAGGGGTGCGGCAGTGGGGCTTATAAACCACTGCGCGCCCCTCTCAACTAGCGAGGTGGGACTAAACTTTGGCCGCGACGCGGGCAGCACACGGGCCTTTGGTACCGGTTTGTGGCACCAACCGGCACCAATGCCCACCCTTTAGTCTCGGTTGGTGCCACCAACCGAGACCAAAGGTCACTTTTCAGCAGCCCAAAGGGCGGGAAGCGGCGGCCTTTGGTCCCGGTTGGTGGCACCAACCGGGACTAAAGGGGGCATTGGTACATGTTGGTGCCACGAACCGGTACCAATGGCTTTGCTATATAAGCCAGCAGTTGTGAAAATTTCGTCAGTTTCTTCGATTCCTCCGACGATGCCGCCAGTCTGCCCAAGCTCGCCGTCGTCGCCCCTGCCCCCAACCACGCCGCCCTTGCCCGGCCCGACCACGCCGTCGTCGCCCCTGCCCCCGACCACGCCGCGCACCCTCGTCGTGCCTCTACCGTGCCCCTACCCGCCCCGTCGACGCCGTCGCCGCCCTTTGCCCCGTCGATCGCCATCGCCCCTGCCCCGACCACGCCGCCATCGCCGCCCTCTACACCGACGTCGGCGCTGTGCCTCTCCTTAGTCAGGCCGGCGCCGCCCACCCTGTCCTCTCCTTTGTTCATATAAATGATGATTTGTTTTTTGCATTTTTATAAAAATGTATATATGTATGTATGTTCTCTGTGCATATAAAAGTTAGATTTTTAGTACATTTGGGTACATTTTAGGTTAGTTTTATCTACATATGTTCTCTGATTTAGTACATTTTAGGTTAGTTCCATTTTTAGAAAAGTTTTATATATTTAGGAAAAGAAGGAAGAGAAGGAAGAAGGAAGAAGGAAGAAGAAGAAAAGGTTTTATATATGCAAAAGTTACATTTTTAGAAAAGTATTATATATAGCTAGGAAGATAATGAAGAAGAAGAAAAAGAATGAGAGGAGAAAAAGGAAAATAAGAAGAGTAAGAAAGGAGAAGAAGAGGAGAGGAAGAAGAGGAGAGGAAGAAGAGGAGAAGAAGAAATGAATAGAGGAGAAAGAAGAAAAAAATAGAAATTTTCTATTTTTCTTCTTTCTCCTCTATTCCTTTCTTCTTCTCCTTTTTTTTCTTTTTTTTTCTTCGATTGCTTCTCTTCTATTCCTTTCTTCTTCTCCTCTTTTTATTTCTTCTTTTGTCTTCTTATTTTTTATCGGGTATGTCGTTGTCGATATGCCCCCTCCCGATCGAACTTCAACACGAGGGGGGGGCTACCGATATACCCCCTCCCCGATAACATTATTTTCCCATGTATATGTATGTCGCGTCGTTGTCGATATAACCCCCTCCCGGATAACTTCGACATGAGGGGCGGTCGATATATATACCCACT
This sequence comes from Hordeum vulgare subsp. vulgare, assembly GCF_904849725.1. Lineage (NCBI taxonomy): Eukaryota > Viridiplantae > Streptophyta > Magnoliopsida > Poales > Poaceae > Hordeum > Hordeum vulgare. The sequence continues at coordinate 419,255,045 of NC_058520.1, read as the reverse complement.
CTCGACCGTGATAACTTATACCACGGGAGCACCCCCTCGGCCCTCTCGCTCGACCAAAACTCTCGAGGACACCCAAACCCTAGAGAAAAAACGATGTTGGTCTCCTACCCCCTCCCGCCGCGCCCCTACCCGACAAACTCTCTCTCGGCCACCCAAATTTACCAAGTTAAAAGAGCGTTGTCGTCGAGGCCACCCCAAACCCTTGAAGCGTTATCTAGGCCACCCCAAACCCCAGAGAAGCAGCGTCGAGGCCACTAACATGATTCCTTGTTGTGATTTGCTAGCTAGTTCTACGTTTGCCACTAATATATATCCATCTGTACCATGTTTGAATTATAATTGACATGTTGTAAATATTTGCAGAAACTATGGATCACTCCCGAGACGAAGTGGAAGAAGCAATGTTGGGGGAGATAATCGCACAAGGAAGTGATGTCATTGCATTGTTTCTCAGAGACACCGATGGTCTGGAAGGACCGGGTGAAGAAGAGGGCTATGTTCATGATGATCTGGAAGGACCGGGTGAAGAAGAGGGCGTTCATGATGATCTGGAAGGACCGGGTGAAGAAGAGGGCGTTCATGACGGCTCCGTTGACCGAACCGAGTCCGGCCAGGTATATATATATTAGTTAAGCCCGTGTTGACTAGTTAATTGATGCATTCATTGTTTTCATATGTACACATATTAATTAACTCTCGTCTTTCTTATTTTTTCTCTAGCCCTCTGGATCGACCTCAACTTCGGTAAAGAAACGAGGCCTAAAGAAAAAGTTGCGCTCGGATGAAAGGTTTGAGATCACAGTAATCGCGCGCGATGGCAAGCCGATTGAACCTATCTAGACAAGGAATGCATTTCATGCTCAGTGCGGTGTTCTTGTTAGGGACAAGATCCCGATCAGTATCCAGCAATGGTTAAAGCCAAAGAAGGAAGACACTGAGGTGCCGACGTCTTATGTCTCCGATAAACATAAAGAAGATCTTTGGACAATGCTTAAGGAAAATTTCACCCTACCGCCAGAGGAGGATCCAGAGAAGCCAGTTAAAGAGGAATTGATCAAGTCTCACATTCTTAAGAAGATGGCAGAACTATTCAGGAGGTGGAAGAATGAGATGAAAACGTTTGTCGACAAAGAAGAGACACCAAAATTCACCGGCCGGTTTGAGAAGATCAGAGATCAATGGCCCGCATTTGTGGCCCACAAGACATCGGAAAAGAGTAAGAAGGTGTCAGCGACAAACAAGAAAAATGTTGCGAAGAAGAAGCATCACCATCGCACGGGGTCAGGTGGTTACCTCAAAGCCCGACCTATGTGGGACAAGGCTGAGAATGACCTGATTGCTAAAGGGGTCGAACCAGAAACATTGAGATGGCCAGACCGTTGCCGAACTTGGTTTTTCGGGGTTGGCGGAACCTTGGACCCTGTATTAGGGGAGTGCGTTTGGACGGAAGAGCAACTGCGAATACCGTCAGGAAGCTTCAGCACTATATCGCCGCAGCACAAGGAGGGGCGTTCATTCCAGACAGAGAGAATGACGAGCTCACAATGGCCCTCGAGAATCCTGAGCACCCTGGACGGACATGAGGCACGCCAGGCTCCCTTCCGTGGAAGGCTGGGTTTCCGGACGCATGGGGTTACAAAACCAAGGAGAGGAGGAAGAAAGCGGAGCATAGCCAACTGCAGGCGCTGCACGAAAGGTTACAAGGGCTAGAGGAACGAGAAGCAGATCGCACCAAACGTGTTGGAAATATGCCCTAGAGGCAATAATAAAATGGTTATTATCATATTTCTCTGTTCATGATAATCGTCTATTGTTCATGCTATAATTGTATTAACAGGAAACGGTAATACATGTGTGAATGAATAGATCACAATGTGTCCCTAGCAAGCCTCTAGTTGGCTAGCTCGTTAGTCAATAGATGATCATGGTTTCCTCATCATGGGCATTAGATGTCATTGATAACGGGATCACATCATTGGGAGAATGATGTGATGGACAGACCCAATCCTAAGCCTAGCACTAGATCGTATTGTTCGTATGCTAATGCTTTTATAATGTCAAGTATCTTTTCCTTCGACCGTGAGATTGTGCAACTCCCGGATACCGTAGGAGTGCTTTGGGTGTATCAAACGTCACAACGTAACTGGGTGACTATAAAGGTGCACTACGGGTACCTCCGAAAGTGTCTGTTGGGTTGGCACGAATCGAGATCGGGATTTGTCACTCCGTGTGACGGAGAGGTATCTCTGGGCCCACTCGGTAGAACATCATCATGAGCTCAATGTGACTAAGGAGTTAGTCACACGATGACGTGCTACAGAACGAGTAAAGAGACTTACCGGTAACGAGATTGAACAAGGTATAGGTATACCGACGATCGAATCTCGGGCAAGTTCTATACCGACAGACAAAGGGAATCGTATACGGGATTGATTGAATCCTTGACATCGTGGTTCATCCGATGAGATCATCGTGGAGCTAGTGGGAGCCACCATGGGTATCCAGACCCCGCTGATGGTTATTGGCCAGAGAGGTGTCTCGGTCATGTCTGCCTGTCTCCCGAACCCGTAGGGTCTACACACTTAAGGTTCGATGACGCTAGGGTTATAGGGAATTGTTGTACGAGGTTACTGAAAGTTGTTTGGAGTCCCGGATGAGATCCCGGACGTCACGAGGAGCTCTGAAATGGTCCGGAGGTAAAGATTGATATATAGGACGGATGGTTTTGGACACCGGAAGTGTTTCGGGCGTCGCCGGTAACGTACCGGGACCACCGGGACCACCGGAGGTAGTCCCGGGGGACCACCGAAGGGGGGCAACGACCCCGGGAGGCTAGATGGGCTAAGTGGGTAAAGGAACCAGCCCCTAGGTGGGCTGGTGCGCCCCACCCAGCCCATGCGCACCAGAGAAAGGCGGGGAAGGGGGGAACCCTAGCATAGGTGGGCCTAAGGCCCACCAGAGGGGTGCGCCACCCCTCCTCCCTGCCCTGGCCGCCGCCCCCTCTCCCATCTGGGGCTGCCGCACCCCTTGGGGGTGGGAACCCTAAGGGCTGCGCCCCCTCCCTCTCCCCCTATATATAGATGAGGACTTGGGGCTGTTTGAGACACGGTTTGATCTCTCTCTCGGCGCAGCCCCGCTCCTCTACCTCCTCTTGTGTGCCGGTGCTTGGCGAAGCCCTGCCGGGAGACCTCGTCTCTCCATCGACACCACGCCGTCGTGCTGCTGGAGTTCTTCCCCAACCTCTCCCTCCTCCTTGCTGGATCGAGGTGCGGGAGACGTCACCGGGCTGCACGTGTGTTGAACGCGGAGGTGTCGTAGTTCGGCACTAGATCAGAATCGCTGCGAGTACGACTCCATCAACCGCGTTCTAGCAACGCTTTCGCTTAGCGATCTTCAAAGGTATGAAGATGCTCTTACCCCTCTCTCGTTTCTGGTCTGTCCATAGGAAGATCTGAATATGCGTAGGAAAATTTTGAATTTTATGCTACGTTACCCAACAGTGGCATCCGAGCCAGGTTTTCTATGCGTAGATTCCATGCACGAGTAGAACACAAAAGTTGTGGGCGATGATTTGTCAATTTGCTTGCCGCTAGTAGTCTCATTCTTTTCCGGCGGTATTGTGGGATGAAGCGGCCCGGACCGACTTTACACGTACACTTACGTGAGACTGGTTCCACCGACAGACATGCACATCGTGCATAAAGGTGGCTAGCGGGTGTCTGTCTCTCCTACTCTAGTCGGATTGGATTTGATGAAAAGGGTCCTTATGAAGGGTAAATAGCTTTGGCATATCATCATTGTGGCTGTCACGTAGGTAAAAAGGCGTTCTTGCTAGAAACCCAAATCAGCCACGTAAAACTTGCAACAACAATTAGAGGACGTCTAACTTGTTTTTGGAGGGTTTGACATGTGATGTGATATGGCCAAAGTTGTGATGTTGCATGTATGATGTATGAGATGATCATGTTATTGTAATAGGTTTCACGACTTGCATGTCGATGAGTATGACAACCGGCAGGAGCCATAGGAGTTGTCTTAATTTATTGTATGAGATGCAACGCCATGTGCTTACTACTTTTACTTCATTGCTAACGGTTAGCTATAGTAGTAGTGATAGTAGTAGTTGGCGTGACGAATTACGGAGACACGATGATGGAGATCATGGTGTCACGCCGGTGACGATGATGATCATGCGATGCCTGAAGATGGAGATCGAAAGAGCAAAGATGATAATGGCCATATCATGTCACTATATGATTGCATTGTGATGTTTATCATGTTTTACATCTTATTGCTTAGAACGACGGTAGCATAATAAGATGATCCCTCTTAAAATTTCGAGAACGTATTCCCCTAAGTGTGCACCGTTGCGAAGGTTCGTTGTCTCGAAGCACCACGTGATGATCAGGTGTGATAGATTCTAACGTTCGCATACAACGGGTGTATGCCAGATTTACACACGTGAAACACCTAGGTTGACTGGACGAGCTTAGCATGTACAGACATGACCTCGAATACAAGAGACCGAAAGGTCGAACATGAGTCGTATGGTTGAATACGATCAGCATGAAGTTGCTCACCATGGTGACTAGTCCGTCTCACGTGATGATCGGACACGGGTTAGTCAACATGGATCATGTATCACTTAGATGACTAGAGGGATGTCGGTTTAAGTGGGAGTTCATACTTAATTTGATTAAATGAACTTGATTGTCATGAACTTAGTCTAAAAGTTGTCTTTATAAATATTGTAGATGTCCAACGTCAACCTCAATTTCAACGCATTCCTAGAGAAAAACAAGCTGAAAGATGATGGTAGCAACTATGCGGACTGGGTTCGCAACTTGAAGCTCATCCTTGAAGCAGCTAAAAAGGCTTATGTCCTTAATGCGCCGCTAGGTGACTCTCCCGCTCCCACAGCAGCCTAGGACATTCTGAACGTCTGGCAAACGCGGAGTGATGACTACTCTCTGGTCAGGTGTGGCATGTTATACTGTTTAGAAACGGGGCTCCAAAGGCGTTTTGAGCAACACGGGGCATATGAGATGTTCCAGGAGCTGAAGCTAGTTTTTCAAGCTCATGCCCGTGTTGAGAGATATGAAGTCTCCGACAAGTTCTTTAGCTGTAAGATGGAGGAGAACAGTTTTGTCAGTGAGCACATACTCAAAATGTCTGGGTTACACCGTCGTCTGACTTCACTTGGAGTCGAACTTCCGGATGATGCTATCATTGACAGAATCCTCCAGTCTCTCCCACCAAGCTACAAAGCCTTTGTGCTTAACTACAACATGCAAGGGATGGAGAAGACCATTCCCGAGTTGTACTCGATGCTCAAGTCTGCAGAAGTAGAAATCAAGAAGGAGCCTCAAGTGTTGATGGTCAACAAGACCACTAGTTTCAAGAAAGGCAGGGGTAAGAAGAACTTCAAGAAAGACGGCAAAGCTGTTGCCGCGCCCGGTAAGCCAGATGCCGGGAAGAAGAAAAAGAACGGACCCAAGCCTGAGACTGAGTGCTTCTATTGCAAGGGAAAAGGTCACTGGAAGCGGAACTGCCCCAAATACTTAGCGGACAAGAAGGCCGACAACGTTAAAGGTATATGTGATATACATGTTATTGATGTGTACCTTACCAGCGCTCGTAGTAGCTCCTGGGTATTTGATACCGGTGTTGTTGCTCACATTTGCAACTCAAAGCAGGAACTGGGGAATAAGCGGAGACTGGCCAAGGACGAGGTGACGATGCGCGTCGGGAATGGTTCAAAGGTCGATGTGATCGACGTCGGCACGCTACCTCTACATCTACCGTCGGGATTAGTTTTAAACCTTAATAATTGTTTAGTACCAGCTTTAATCATGAACATTGTATCAGGGTCTTGCTTGATGCGAGACGGCTACTCATTTAAGTTAGAGAATAATGGTTGTTCTATTTATATGAGTGATATGTTCTATGGTCATGCTCCGCTGGTGAATGGTTTATTCTTGATGAATCTCGATCGTGATGTTACACATATTCATAGTGTGAGTACCAAAAGATGCAAAGTTGATAATGATAGTCCCACATACTTGTGGCACTGCCGCCTTGGTCATATCGGCGTTAAGCGCATGAAGAAGCTCCATACTGATGGACTGTTAGAGTCTCTTGACTTTGAATCATTTGACACATGCGAACCGTGCCTCATGGGCAAGATGACTAAGACTCCATTCTCAGGAATAATGGAGAGAGCAACCGACTTATTGGAAATAATACATACTGATGTGTGTGGTCCAATGAACGTCGAAGCTCGCGGTGGTTATCGTTATGCTCTCACTCTCACCGATGATTTGAGTAGGTATGGGTATATCTACTTGATGAAGCACAAGTCTGAGACGTTTGAAAAGTTTAAGGAATTTTAGAGTGAGGTTGAGAATCAACGTGACAGAAAAATTAAATGTCTACGATCTGATCGTGGAGGAGAATATTTGAGTCACGAGTTTGGCACACACCTAAGGAAGTGTGGAATCGTTTCACAACTGACGTCGCCTGGCACACCGCAGCGCAACGGAGTGTCTGAACGTCGTAATCGCACTTTATTAGATATGGTACGATCTATGATGTCTCTCACCGACTTACCGCTATCATTTTGGGGATACGCATTAGAAACTGTTGCATTCACTTTAAATAGGGCACCGTCTAAATCCGTTGAGACGACACCGTATGAACTATGGTTTGGCAAGAAACCTAAGTTGTCGTTTCTTAAAGTTTGGGGCTGCGATGCTTATGTGAAGAAACTTCAACCAGAAATGCTCGAACCCAAAGCGGAGAAATGCGTATTCATAGGATACCCTAAGGAAACTATTGGGTATACCTTCTATCTTAGATCCGAAGGTAAAACCTTTGTTGCCAAGAACAGATCCTTTCTAGAGAAAGAGTTTCTCTCGAAAGAAGTAAGTGGGAGGAAGGTAGAACTTGATGAGGTAATTACACCCCCTCTCGAACAGGAAAGTTGCGCAGCGCAAGAAGTTGTTCCTGTGGTGCCTACACCGACTGAAGAGGAAGTTAATGATGATGATCATGAAGCTTCAGATCAAGTTACTACTGAACCGCGAAGGTCCACAAGGGTACGCTCCGCACCAGAGTGGTACGACAACCATGTGATGGAAATCATGTTGTTAGACAACGGTGAACCTTCGAACTATGAAGAAGCGATGGCGGGCCCGGATTCCAATAAATGGCTCGAGGCTATGAAATCCGAGATAGGATCCATGTATGAGAACAAAGTATGGACTTTGGTGGACTTGCCCGATGACCGGCGAGCCATAGAAAATAAATGGATCTTCAAGAAGAAGACTGATGCAAACGGTAATGTAACCGTTTACAAAGCTCGACTTGCCGCAAAGGGTTTTCGACAAATTCAAGGAGTTGACTACGAAGAGACTTTCTCTCCCGTAGCGAAGCTGAAATCAGTCTGAATCATGTTAGCAATTGCCGCCTTTTATAATTATGAAATTTGGCAAATGGACGTCAAAACAGCGTTCCTTAACGGGAACCTTAAGGAAGAGTTGTATATGATGCAACCAGAAGGTTTTGTCGACCCTAAGGGTGCTAACAAAGTATGCAAGCTCCAGCGCTCCATCTATGGGCTGGTGCAAGCATCTCGGAGTTGGAACATTCGCTTTAATGAGGTGATTAAAGCGTTTGGGTTCATACAGGTTTACGGAGAAGCATGTCTGTACAAGAAAGTGAGTGGGAGCTCTGTAGCTTTCCTCATACTATATGTGGATGACATATTATTGATGGGGAATAATATAGAGATGTTGGAGAGCATAAAGGCCTATTTGAACAAGAGTTTTTCAGTGAAGGACCTTGGAGAAGCTGCATACATATTAGGCATCAAAATCTATAGAGATAGATCGAGACGCCTCATAGGTCTTTCGCAAAGTACATACCTTGACAAGATATTGAAGAAGTTCAATATGGAAAACTCAAAGAAAGGGTTCTTGCCAGTTTTGCAAGGTATGAGATTGAGTAAGACTCAGTCGCCGACCACGGCAGCAGATAGAGAGAAGATGAGTTCTGTCCCCTACGCTTCAGCCGTGGGCTCTCTAATGTATGCCATGCTGTGTACCAGACCTGATATAAACCTTGCCATAAGTTTGGTAGGGAGGTACCAAAGTGATCCCGGTACGGAACACTGGACAGCGGTCAAGAATATCCTTAAGTACCTGAAAAGGACTAAGGAAATGTTTCTCGTTTATGGAGGTGACGAAGAGCTCGTCGTAAAGGGTTACGTCGACGCTAGCTTCGACACAGATCCGGATGACTCTAAGTCTCAGACCGGTTACGTATATGTGTTGAATGGTGGGGCAGTGATCTGGTGCAGCAGCAAGCAAGAAGTCGTGGCAGCATCTACATGTGAAGCGGAGTACATAGCTGCTTCAGAAGCGGCTCATGAAGGAATTTGGATGAAGGAGCTCATCACCGACCTTGGAGTGGTTCCAAGCGCGTCGGGTCCTATGACACTCTTCTATGATAACACTGGAGCCATTGCCATAGCCAAGGAGCCCAGGTTTCACCGAAAGACGAAGCACATCAAGCGCCGCTACAACTCCATCCAGGACCATGTCCAGAGTGGAGTGATAGATATTTGTAAAGTACACACGGATCTGAATATTGCAGACCCGTTGACTAAACCTCTTCCACGAGCAAAACATGATCAACACCATAATGCTATGGGTGTTCGATACATCACAATGTAACTAGATTATTGACTCTAGTGCAAGGGGGAGACTGTTGGAAATATGCCCTAGAGGCAATAATAAAATGGTTATTATCATATTTCCCTGTTCATGATAATCGTCTATTGTTCATGCTTACCGGTAACGAGATTGAACAAGGTATAGGTATACGGACGATCGAATCTCGGGCAAGTTCTATACCGACAGACAAAGGGAATCATATACGGGATTGATTGAATCCTTGACATCGTGGTTCATCCGATGAGATCATCGTGGAGCTAGTGGGAGCCACCATGGGTATCCAGACCCCGCTGATGGTTATTGGCCAGAGAGGAGTCTCGGTCATGTCTGCCTGTCTCCCGAACCCGTAGGGTCTACACACTTAAGGTTCGATGACGCTAGGGTTATAGGGAATTGTTGTACGAGGTTACCAAAAGTTGTTCGGAGTCCCGGATGAGATCCCGGACGTCACGAGGAGCTCCGGAATGGTCCGGAGGTAAAGATTGATATATAGGACGGATGGTTTTGGACACCGGAAGTGTTTCGGGCGTCACCGGTAACGTACCGGGACCACCGGGACCACCGGAGGTGGTCTCGGGGGACCACCGAAGGGGGGAAACGACCCCGGGAGGCTAGATGGGCTAAGTGGGGAAGGGAACCAGCCCCTAGGAGGGCTGGTGCGCCCCACCCAGCCCATGCGCACCAGAGAAAGGGGGGAAGGGGGGAACCCTAGCATAGGTGGGCCTAAGGCCCACCAGAGGGGTGCGCCACCCCTCCTCCCTGCCCTGGCCGCCGCCCCCTCTCCCATCTGGGGCTGCCGCACCCCTTGGGGGTGGGAACCCTAAGGGCTGCGCCCCCTCCCTCTCCCCCTATATATAGATGAGGACTCGGGGCTGTTTGAGACACGGTTTGATCTCTCTCTCGGCGCAGCCCCGCTCCTCTCCCTCCTCCTCTCTGCCGGTGCTTGGCGAAGCCCTGCCGGGAGACCTCGTCTCTCCATCGACACCACGCCGTCGTGCTGCTGGAGTTCTTCCCCAACCTCTCCCTCCTCCTTGCTGGATCGAGGTGCGGGAGACGTCACCGGGCTGCACGTGTGTTGAACGCGGAGGTGCCGTAGTTCGGCACTAGATCGGAATCGCTGCGAGTACGACTCCATCTACCGCGTTCTAGCAACGCTTCCGCTTAGCGATCTTCAAAGGTATGAAGATGCTCTTACCCCTCTCTCGTTGCTGGTCTCTCCATAGGAAGATCTGAATATGCGTAGGAACATTTTGAATTTTATGCTACGTTACCCAACAAAACGACCTGCCGAAGCTTCCCCTGAAGATACCCCGCCATCTCAACGGAGAAGCAGCGTGGCTTCCACCGAGCAGACTCAGCAGCTGGAGCCTGTCTTCACATGCTACCCCGTGGATGCTATCACAGAGTCTCAACATTGCCACCTTATGATGCAATGGATGACATTCAAAGTCAAGGCGGTTGTTGGCTCTGTTATACCTAATGAACCTGGCTCCACCTACCACGGCCAGCCGATTCTAGAAGGATATGCTAGGGTGATGGTGGATCAAATAACGGTAGGATTTGAGGACCTTGATCTTGACCACCCTACGGGTGAAGGGGAGATTCGGCTGGGTTCTTCTCTGAAGACTCCATGCCTATGGCGAAAGGAGCACATCCACCTTCCGAACTGGACGCCTCCGCCTCCTCCTCTGACGATGACGAGTCAGGGCCCGCCTCCTTTGGCGAGTGATCAGGGCACTCAGCCTGCTTCTCCGGCGCGTGACGGCACTCCGCCTCCTTTTCCGCCTGCGCTGGCGCGCCCGAGTAGCCAGCTGCCTCCTCCTTCTCCGCCTCGTCGACAAGGGTTGAAGAGACCCGCCGCCGCTCCGGCTCCTTCGACGCATAGTCCTTCTCCTCCGCCTGGTAAGAAAGGAAAGACAGTCGCAGCCGCTCCGTCTGCTCCGACGTGTAGCAGTACAGCCAGAGGCAGGCAATACAAATACGGTCCTTCTCTGAAGCCTCTAGAGAAGTTACCATACGAGAGGAGCCCGGAGGAAAACGAGAAGATCGAGGAAGCCGAAGTGAAGAACTTATTTGAAGGGGTGGAAGCAAAAAACATCCCCCTCCGGAGGAGAAGATAGATCTGGTAAAAGCAAAGCGTACTCTGGCTGCCCTGAAGAAACCACCAAAGTCTCCGACGAAAGGAAACTATGAGCGCATTATTACAAAGTCATTTATTGAAGCGCAGCGGTCGGGAAGTACTGTCAGTGATCAAAGGTTAGCAGAACGACGAGCTGGGAAAAAAGTTGCCCACCTCGGCGAACAAGCGAACCAATCGTTGCCCCCGCTCAAGGTGTCTAGCGATATCGTCGCTAATCATCCGGGGATCTTGTTGCCCGGTACCAATCCTGCAGATTACCTGCCCGATGATGCACATTTTGATTTATTGGAGGTGGACGAACACAAATACGTGTACGAGAAACCTCTCGTCAAAGATGAAAGATCTCTAACAACGATGATGCGAAGATTCCATGATTGGTACATGAAAACTTGCAAAGAGTCTCGGGGGAGTAATATTTTGACGCTGGGAGTTAGAAAGGAGCATGACCTCGTTGGACTTGAACTGTTGATGGTTCCATTTGAGGAGTTCTTCCCGTTTTTCAATCTAAAGGCCCTCGATAAATTAATGATCATTTGCTACTGTTTGTAAGTAGTACTACTTCTGTCATTAAGTCTCTATATATAGGTTAGCTCTTTCATTGCATGTATTTTTAATTATCCTCACTATATTATATGCAGATTGAAGATCGTCGAATTGAAGAAAAGACAAATCGGTAATATTGGGTTCATTAACACAAATCTCGTAGATGCATTTATGATTAAATCTCAGGCCAAAGATACCGAGGCCAACCTGCTACGATCGTGTGTATTGAATCAAAACAAAGCTATAATACTCTTCCCTTACGAATTCCAGTGAGTGTTACTGTCTTGTGCATATTCGGTTTCCCTTATTAGTCAAGGTTATAGTAATGTAATTGATGAGTTATGCATGCGTGCGCAGCTTCCACTATATTCTCCTAGAGATTAAGCTTGAGCAGGGACTAGTAACCGTCTTAGACTCGAGACGAAAAGATCCCAACGAGTATGCGGACATGACTGAAATTCTAGAGAAGTAAGTTAAATCGATCATTATCGCACCATATCGACAACTTTGTTCATTTCTTGATATCAAGTAATTGTTTTCTTTGTCTGAGAGGGTTTGGAAAAAATTCACCGCAAAAACTCCGGGACTGCCGAAGAAGCTGCAATTTAGACACCCAAAAGTAAGTACTATAGTAGCATGTTCGACGCATCTCCTAGTGATTCAAGCGATAGTTTCATCAATACCATTTAGCATGCTTGCTAACTATCAGTTTGATTGACCTCTATTTCTTGTAAAGTGGTTGTGGCAGGAACAAGGGAATGATTACTGTGGATACTACATTTGCGAGTCCATCCGCCACGTGACCTGTGAGCGGGGCTACTCTGACAAACAATATGACGTGCTTAAATAATAATATTCACAATTTTATTTTATTACCATCATTTGTGTTCAGTTTCATTTATTCATATATATGTATTGGCCCCCTTCTTCAAATTAGATATATCGGATGCGGAATGAACTCCTACCATCAGATCGTATGCGAGGAATTCAAGAGGAATTGGCGGCATTCTTTCTTGACCACGTGATCCCTGAAGACGGAGAATACCATGTGAACCGTAATCAGTTGAATTTTAATTAGGAGATTATATTGTAAGAGATAATTATATTGTATATATGTAGCCAGTACCGTCGGATAGATATACGAGAACTTGTTGTTCGACCAATCTCTCAGAGAAGGAGAGGTGGTCGATATCACTTCTCTTTATATGTATATGTTCATGACGATCTTCTGTTTCCTTCATTTGCTTACTAGCTAGCGTGTCTAGTCCTCTCTATATGTATAGTATGTAGCGTCGACCAAGCATGGAGATAAGAGAGCACACTTCTCTCTATTCATTAGCTAGCTAACACAATATATAAAACACCTAAATTAACCCCCCAAAACCCCCTAAACCCCCTCCCCCCTTTCAAAGAAAAACCCCAGCACCTGAAATGCTGACGCGTGGATGCCTTTTGGTCCTAGTTGGTGTCACCAACCGGGACTAAAGGCCCCCCTGCCCGGGCTCGCCGCACCGGCCACGTGGAGGCCCATCTGTCCCGGTTCGTGTAAGATTCGGGACTAAAGGCCAAGGGCATTAGTAACGACCTTTTTGTCTCGGTTTCGAAACCGGGACAAAAGGCCCTTACGAACCGGGACAAAAGGCCCTTTTTCTACTAGTGTCCCCCAAGCTTAGGCTTTTGGCCTAACTTGGTCTACTCCCAAGGATGGTCCTGGTGAAACCCAAAATCATAATCGGGGTTATACGGGAGCGCTGCAGCCACTGCCTGAATAGCTGCCTCACGGAGACGAGCAGCCGTCGCCTCCCTCTCATACTCCTCTGCCTCTCCTCTGGTTATGTAATATCTCTGTTTTACCTGAAAGTCAAAGAAAGCAGGAGCATGAAGGGTAATATGGAAAAAAACGTTGCCGGTTAAATATCAATCGGTATATATAGGAGAGATTCATCATCCCTCTCAAGGAACTGGTAGCGTGTCATAGCGACGCGGTCAAGGAAAGCTGTATGGAGCGGGGGATCTCCTGCATGGATGGGTACTCCAAGAAAATTTGCTATGCGGGTGGCATAGATCCCACCAAAGAAATCTCCATCAATATCATTCTTATTCAGCCTCCTTGCTATAATAGCTCCCATGTTGAAGCTTTTGTCACCCGTCACTGCGCTCTTAAGGATACTAAGGTCGGGTGTGCAGAGGTGACAATGCTCAATCTTGCCATTAATGCATCTGCCTATGAAGAGGGCAAAGTAATGCAAGGCAGGAAAATGAATACTCCCCATGGTAGCTTGCGTAATGTCTCTAGTTTCTCCAACCGTAATACCAGCGCAAAATTCTCTAACCGAAGATTTAGGAGGATCATTGAGGTTACCCCAAACAGGTATTTTGCAAATTCTACTGAAATCCTCTAAATCCATGGTATACGATTTATCATAGAGATCAAACATTACCGATGGCTCACGGCCAGCTGAAAAGTTGAATCTACGAACAAAAGAGGTAGTGAGAGCAACATACTGTTCGCATTTATCGGAGATGAATTCTTCGAGTCCGACGTTGCAAACAAATGCATCAAACTCATCTTTGAAGCCTGCCTCAGTCATAAATTCATCAGAAGGCCATTCACATGGTTGAACCTGCGCGTCCCTAGGTTGGTAAGGATCAGGCTCCCGAATCGCAAGACGGGGACCTCTCTTGCTTGAAGAACCACCATGATAGTTTCTCTTGAACATCTTCCTTTTCTGAAATTTTCAGTGACCCAAAGGAAAGGTGAACAAGGTTCAACTAAACTTGTAGCAACTACTCCCACAAGTGCCTAGAGACCATATCATGCATCAAAACTACTTGGGACCAGCTAGAATCAGCATACAAAGCTCAAGAACATGGTCACCAAGGTAGAAAAAATACGTGGAGTATAAGGCACTAGAGCAAAAACTATTTGGACCAATGGAGGAGTCACTTACCAAGGAGTAATTTCCCCAAAACAGTTCAGAGAACGGTGATTTGAGCAAAGAGATCGAAAATACCAGCAAGAGGAGCAAGAACACGGGTTTGAGGTGCGAAACGATTTTTTATGGAGGTAGGAGAAGCGGATGAGAGCAAGAATGAGTGGAGGGAGTGCCTGTGGGCCCACAAGCCTGGGTGGCGCGACCAGGGGGGTGCCCACGCCCCTAGGGCTTGTGGCCCACTGGTGTGGCCCCCAGACAGACTCTTTGTCCTAGTATTTATCAAATATTCCAGAAAAAATCATACTAGATTTTCACAGCGTTCGAAGAACTTTTATTTTTGGGGTACTTTTCTACCAGACGCTAAGGCAGAAAACAGGGAAAACTAAACTAAACCTATCATTTTTCTTCTAAGCAACCTAAAGTGAAAGCTTGGAACAGAGGTTTGTGACTCCTTGATTCATCCATCTCATGGTCATCGAAAGAAATTTGTCAATGGGGTTGATCAAATCCCCTTGACAAAACTTTTTCGAATCGCAAAAGAAGACAGAGAATTTCCGAATAGTCACTAAGTCACCTCAATGGGGATGTGTATCTCCCCAACAAGCAAATCGTACTTCATCTTGACACGAGGAATAGGGCATTCAAAGCTCCCGATAAGAATCGATGAAGTTTTTTCGACAGCATTGATGCAATGTACTCGATATTGTTTCTTCGAAAAGTGCACCGTATGATCATTACCGTTGACATGGAAAGTGTCATTGCGTTTGTTGCAATCTATAATAGCCCCTGCAGTTTTTAAAAAGGGTCTTCCGAGGATGACAGCCATGGCATCGTCCTCGGGAATATCCAAGATAACAAAGTCCATTAAGATAGTAACGTTAGCAACCACAACAGGCACATCCTCGCAAATGCCGATAGGGAAAGCAGTTGATTTGTCGGCCATTTGCAGAGAGATTTCAGTGGGTGTCAACTTATCCATTTCAAGTCTACGATAGAGAGAGAGAGAGGCATAACACTAACACCGGCTCCAAGGTCGCATAACGCAGTTCTAACGTAGTTGCCTTTAATGGAGCAAGGTATAGTGGGCACACCGGGATCACCTAGTTTCTTCGGAGTTCCACCCTTGAAAGTATAATTAGCAAGCATGGCGGAGATCTCAACCTCAGGTATCCTCCTCTTATTAGTCACAATATCTTTCATGTACTTAGCATACGGGGACATCTTCAGCATATCCGTCAAACACATTTGCAGAAAGACGGGTCTGATCATCTCAACGAAGCGCTCAAAATCCTCATCATCCTTTTTCTTGGATGGTTTGGGAGGATAGGGCATAGGTTTCTGAACCCATGGCTCCCTTTCTTTACCAAGCTTCCTAGCAGTGAAGTCATTCTTATCGTATCTCTTAGTCTTAGGTTGTGGGTTATCAAGATCAACACTAGGTTCAATCTCCACATCCTTTTCATTGCTAGGTTGAGCATCTTCATGAACATCACTATTGATATTATCATTAGGCTCATGTTCATCACCAGATTGTGTTTCAGCATCAGAAATAGAGGCATCGTTTGGACTCTCAGGGGTAGCAGCAACAGGGTTGCTAGCATGCCGGTTCCTATCATCTTTCTTCTTCTTTCTAGGATGACTAGGTGCATCAGTGCTAACTCCTTGAGACTCTTGTTATACTCTCTTCGGATGACCCTCAGGATACAAAGGTTCCTGGGTCATTCTACCGCCTCTAGTGACGAATCTGACGGAATTGTCATTCAACTCGTTGAGCAAGTCATTTTGAGCTTGAAGTACTTGTTCTACCTGAGTAGTAACCATAGAGGCATGTTTACTCAGAAGTTTAAGATCATTGACATTTCTATCCACACAAGCACTTAAATGACTAAGCATACGAGCATTCTTTTCCAATTGTCTGCTAACATAATCATTGAAACTCTGTTGTTTGGCAACAAAGTTATCAAATTCATCCATGCATAAGCTAGCAGGTTTATCAAAAGGAATATCACTCTCATCAAACCTACGCAGAGAATTTACTTCTACTACCTGTATCGGGTTATCGAGACCATGGATTTCTTTGATAGGTGGTAGATTTTTGACATCTTCAGATTTAATGCCTTTCTCTCGCATAGATTTCCTGGCTTCTTGCATATCTTCAGGACTGAGGAATAGAATACCTCTTTTCTTCGGAGTTGGCTTAGGACGTGGTTCGGGAATAGTCCAAGCATTCTCATTGCACAAGATGTTGTTCAACAGAATCTCAGCTTATTCTACAGTTTGTTCCCTAAAAACACTACCGGCACAACTATCTAGATGGTCTTTGGAAGCATCGGTAAGTCCATTATAGAAGATATCAAGTATCTCATTCTTCTCAAGAGGGTGATCAGGCAAAGCATTCAGTAGCTGGATAAGCCTGCCCAAGCTTGTGGGAGACTCTCTTCTTCAGCTTGAGCAAAGTTGTATATTTCCTGCAAGGCAGCTTGCTTCTTATGGGCAGGGAAATATTTTTCAGAGAAGTAGTAGACCATATCCTGGGGGCTACGCACACATCCAGGAGCAAGAGAAGTGAACCAGGTCTTAGCATCATCCTTTAGCGAGAAAGGAAACAACTTGAGCATGTAGTAGTGGCGGATCTTTTCCTCACTAGTGAATAGAGTGGCTATATCGTGCAGTTTGGTAAGATGGGCTACAACCGTTTCAGATTCATAACCGTGAAAAGGATCAGATTCGACTAGAGTGATTAACTCAGGATCGACAGAGAATTCATAATCCTTATCGGTCACAAAGATAGGCGAAGTAGCAAACTTCGGGTCTTTCATCCTAGCGTTCAGAGATTTTTTTCCACTTGCGCAGAAGTTTCTCAACATCATAGCTATCCTTACACGCAAGAAAATCCTCTGCTATCTCTCCCTCAATAACATAGCGCGTATCAGGCATAACATGCATAATAGCAGATTCTACTTTAATAGTATCAGCAGTTTCAGAAGTATCATCACATCTAGCAGCAGCTCTAGCAATATGTGCACCAAGGAATGCACCTAGTGGCAAAGCAGTATCAGGCATACCATCATCAGGCATAGTATCAAGCATAGCATCATCAGGCATAGTATCAAGCATAGCATCATAAGCATCATGGGCAGCAGAAGTAGCATCATCAAGCACATGCGACATATCAAGATTTCTAGCAGGAGGCGAAGTCGCAAACTTACTCAAAATTGAAGGTGAATCAAGTGCAGAGCTAGATGGCAGTTCCTTACCTCTCCTTGTATAGGAAGGCATGATTTTAGTTCTTGGATCTTTTGGATTCCTCATAGTGATCAGCAGACGTCAATCCCAAGTGACTCAGAGAATATAGTTGTGCTTCCCCGGCAACGGCGCCAGAAAAAGCCTTGATGTCCCACAAGCGTATGGGATCGCAACAGTTTTCGAGGGTAGAGTATTCAACCCAAATTTATTGATTCGCTCAAAAGGGGAAGCTAAAGGATATTCTCAAGTATTAGCAGCTGAGTTGTCAATTCAACCACACCTGAAAGATTAGTGTCTGCAAGCAAAGTATCAGTAGCAAGGTAGTATGATAGCAACGGCACCAGAAAAAACTTTGACAATCCCCGGCAACGGCGCTAGAAAAAGCCTTGTTGATGGGATGTTAGCACCAACAAAGTCTTGCAACAAGTAACAGCAGAGTAGCAAGGAACAGTAGTAGCAGCAGCAGCAAAGTAACAAGTAACAGCAGTAGCAGCAACTGCAAAGTAACAGCAGTAGCGACAGCAGCAAAGTGGCCCAATCCCTCTTGTAGCAAGGGACAAGCCTAGGCAAAGTAATGTAGCGAGGACCAGTAGTAAAAGACTCGTAGGCAGTGGATCGGTGATGGATGAGTGTGACGGATGTGATTCATCATGTAACAGCTATACCACAGAGAGATATGTGGCTAGCTCCCGTTCGTCAATCTAATGTAGGCATGTATTCCGTATGTAGTCATACGTGCTTAGGTAAAAGAACTTGCATGACATCTATTGTCCATCCCTCCCGTGGCAGTGGGGTCCTAATGGAAACTACGGGATATTAAGGTTCTCCTTTTAATAAAGAATCAGACCAACGCATTAACACGCGGTGAATACATGAACTCCTCATACTATGGTCATCTCCGGGAGTGGTTCCGGCTATTGTCACTCCGGGGTTGCCGGGTCATAACACATAGTAGGTGACTACAACTTGCAAGATAGGATCTAAAACACACATATATTGGCGACAACATAATAGGTTCAGATCTGAAATCATGGCACTCGAGCCCTAGTGACAAGCATTAAGCATAGCCAAGTAGTAGCAACATCAATCTAGAACATAGTGGATACTAGGGATCAATCCCTGTCAAGAACTAACTCAATTACATGATAGATCTCATCCAACTCATCACCGTCCAGCAAGCCTACGATGAGATTACTCACGAACGATGAAGAGCATCATGGAATTGTCGATGGAGAAAGGTTGATGATGATGATGGCGACGATTTCCCCTCTCCGGAGCCCGAAACGGACTCCAGATCTGCCCTCCAGATGAAGAACAGGATGTGGTGGCGCCTCCGTATCGCAAAACGCGATGAAACCTTCTCTCTGATTTTTTTCCACGCGAAACGGAAGATATAGGACTGAGATTGGGGGCGGTGGTGCCACGTGGGCCCCACAAGCCCTCATGGCGCGACCATAGGGGGTGGCCGCGGCCCAGGGGCTTGTGGCCCACTCGCACGCCCCCTCACGTGGATCTTTGCGCAGGTATTTTTCTTTTATTCCAGAAAAATCTCCGTAAATTTTCAGGACGTTCCGAGAACTTTCATTTCTGCACAAAAACAACACCATGGCAATTCTGCTGAAAACAGCGTCAGTCCGGGTTAGTTCCATTCAAATCATGCAAATTAGAGTCCAAAACAAGGGCAAAAGAGTTCGGAAAAGCAGATACGACGGAGACGTATCATCGGCACAATGATGGAGTCATGGATATCATGGTGTGGCACCGGTGACGATGAAGATCATGTCGGTGCTTTGGTGATGGAGATCAAGAAGCACAAGATCATGGCCATATCATGTCACTTATGAATTGCATGTGATGTTAATCCTTTTATGCACCTTATCTTGCTTAGAACGACTGTAGAATTATAAGGTGATCCCTCACTTAAATTTCAAGATAAAATTGTGTTCTCCTCGACTATGCACTGTTGCGACAGTTCGTCCTTTCGAGACACCACATGATGATCGGGTGTGATAGACTCAACGTTCACATATAATGGGTGGAAAATAGTTGCACACGCGGAACAGTCGGGTTCAACTTGACGAGCCTAGCATGTACATACATGGCCTTGGAACACAAGAGACCGAAAGGTCGAGCATGAATCGTATGGTTGATATGATTAACATAGAGATGTTTACCACTGAAACTACACTCAACTCACGTGATGATCGGACTTGAGTTCGTGAATTTGGATCATGCCACACTCAAATGACCAGAGGGATGTCTATTTTGAGTTGGAGTTATTAGTAATATGACTAGCTAAACTCAATTATCATGAACATAGTCAAAAAGGTCTTTGCAAATTATGTTGTAGCTTGCGTTGTAGCTCTACTGTTTTTATATGTTCCTAGTGAAAATTTAGTTGAAAGATGATAGTAGCAATTTTACGGACTGAGTCCGAAAACTGAGGATTGTCCTCATTGCTGCACAGAAGGCTTATGTCCTTAATGCACTGCTCGGTGTGCTAAACCTCGAGCGTCATGTGTGGATGTTGCGAACATCTGACATACACGTTATTAATGACTACGTGATAGTTCAGTGCGTAATGTTTAAAGACTTAGAATTGGGGCGCCGAAGACGTTTTGATACGTCACAGAACATATGAGATGTTCCAAGAGATGAAATTGGGATTTCATTCTCGTGCCCTTGTTAAGAGGTATGAGACCTCCAACAAGATTCTTTGTCTACAAAGTAAGGGAGAAAAGCTCAATTGTTGAGCATGTGCTCAGATTATCTGAGTGCTGCAATCGCTTGAATCTAGTGGGAGTTGATCGTCCAAGTGAGATAGTGATGGTTCTCCAAAGTCACTTCCGCCAAGCTACTAGAGCTTCGTGATGAAATATAACATATCAAGGATACATATGATGATCCTTGAGCTATTCGCAATGTTTGACACTGCGAAAGTAGAAAGCAAGTAGGAGCATCAATTGTTGATGGTTAGTAAAACCACTGGTTTCAAGAAAGGGCAAGGGTAAGAAGGGATACTTTATGAAACGGCAAAGTAGTTGCTGCTCTAGTGAAGAAACCCAGGGTTGAACCCAAACCCGAGACTAAGTGCTTCTGTTATGAGGGAAACAGTCACTGAGGCGGAACTACCCTAGATACTTGGTAGATGAGAAGGCTGGCAAAGTCGACAAAAGTATATTGGATATACCTGATATTGATGTGTACCTTACTAGTATTCCTAGTAGCACCAGGGTATTAGATACCAGTTCAGTTACTAAGTGTTAGTAACTCAAAGTTATAGCTACGGATTAAAAGGATACTAGCAAGGGTGAGGTGACGATGTGTGTTGGAAGTAATTCTCAGGTTGATGTGATCAAACATCGCACGCTCCCTCTACCATCGGGATTGGTGTTAAACCTAAATAATTGTTATTTGGTGTTTGCGTTGAGCATGAACATGATTGGATCGTGTTTATTGCAATACGATTATCCATTTAAAGAGAATAATGGTTATTCTATTTGCTTCAATAATTACCTTCAATGGTTTATTGAATCTCGATCGTGATGCTACACATGTTAATAATATTGATGCAAAAAGATACAAAGTAGTAATGATAGTACCACTTATTTGTGGTAGTGCCACTTGAGTCATGTTGGTATAAAATGCATGAAGAAGCTCCATGCTCATGGATCTTTGTACTCACTCATTTTTGAAACGTTTGAGACATGCAAACCATACCTATTGGTATAAACGCATGAAGAAACTCCATGCATATGGATCGTTTGGACTCACTTGATTTTGAATCACTTGAGACATGCAAATCATACCACATGGGCAAGATGACTGAAGGCCTCGTTTTCCAGTGAGATGGAACAAGAAAGTAACTTGTTGTAAGCAATACACTTTTGATGTGTCCAGTCCAATGAGTGGTGAGGCGCATAGTGGATATCGTTATGTTCTCACTTCACTGATGATTTGAGTAGATACAGGAGTATTTTCTTGATGAATCACAAGTCTGAAATATTGAAAAAATCAAAGCTATTTTAGAGTGAAGATCGTCATAGCAAGAGGATAAACTGTCTATGATATGATCATAGAGATGAATATCTGAGTTGCGAGTTTTGGTACACAGTTAAGACAATGTGGAAATTGTTTCGCAATTCATGCCACCTA
The DNA here is from genome assembly GCF_904849725.1 of Hordeum vulgare subsp. vulgare. NCBI lineage: Eukaryota > Viridiplantae > Streptophyta > Magnoliopsida > Poales > Poaceae > Hordeum > Hordeum vulgare. Next base: position 419,233,290 of record NC_058520.1, on the reverse strand, counting down.
GAACACCATAGTATGATGGTGTGTCCGAACATCATAGCCGCGCCCTATTGGATATATCGCATACTATGATGTCTCTTATCAAAATACCACTATCATTTTGGGTTAGGCATTAGAGACAACCGCATTCACTTTAAATAGGGCACCACGTAATTCCCTTGAGATGACACCGTATGAATTATGGTTTGGAGAAACCTAAGCTGTCGTTTCTTGAAAGTTTGGGGCTACGACGCTTATGTGAAAAAGTTTCAGTCTGATAAGCTCGAACCCAAAGCGGATAAATGCATCTTCATAGGATATCCAAAATAATTGGGTACATCTCCTATCTCAGATCCGGAAGCACAGTGTTTGTTTCTAGAAACGGGTCCTTTCTCGAGGAAAGGTTTCTCTCAAAAGAATATAGTGGGAGGGTGGTGGAACTTCATGAGGTTATTGAACCGTCATTTCAACCAGTGTGTAGCAGGGCGCAGGAAGTTGTTCATGTGGCGCCTACGCCAATTGAAGTGGAAACTAATGATAGTGATCATTAAGCTTCGGATCAAGTTACTACAAACCTCGTAGGTCGACAAGGTCGCGTACTGCTACAGAGTAGTATGGTAACCATGTCTTGGAGGTCATGTTGTTGAACAACAATGAACCTACGAGCTATGGAGAAGCGATGATGGGCCTGAATTCCGGCAAGTGGCTGGAGGCCATGAAATCCGAGAGAGGATCCGTGTATAAAAGCAAAGTATAGACTTTGGAAGAACTACTTAATGGTCGTAAGACTATTAAGTACATATGGATCTTTAAAAGGAAGACAGATGATGATGGTGAAAAGTCACCATTAAGAAAAGCTTGACTTGTCGCAAAGATGTTTCCGACAAGTTCAAACAGTTGACTATGATGAGACTTTCTCACTCGTAGCAACGCTAAAAGTCTGTTGGAATTATGTTAGCAGTTGCTGCATTATTTATGAAATATTGCACATGGGATGTCAAAACATTGTTTCCTCGCCGGTTTCCCAAAGGAAAGGTTGTATGTGATACAACCAGAAGGTTTTGTCGATCTTAAGGATGCTAACAAGTAGGCAAGCTCCAGCGATCCTTCTATGGACTGGTGCAAGCATCTCGGAGTTGGAATATATATACGCTTTGATAAGATGATCAAAGCTTTTGGGTTTATACAAGGTTTATGAGAAACTTGTATTTCCAAAGAAGTGAGTGGGAGCATTATAGAATTTCTGATAAGTATATCTGGTTGACATATTGTTGATCGGAAGTAATGTAGAATTTCTGGAAAGCATAAAGGGTTGTTTGAAAGGAGTTTTTCAAAGTAAAACCTGGATAGAGCTACTTGAACATTGAGCATCAAGATCTATAGAGATAGATCAAAACGCGAAATAGAACTTTTAATGAAATGCATGCCTTGACAAGTTTTTGAAGGAGTTCAAAATAGATCAGCAAAGAAGGAGTTCTTGGCTGTGTTGTAAGGTGTGAATTTGAGTGAGACTCAAAGCCCGACCATGGCAGAAGAAAGAGAAAGGACGAAGGTCGTCCCCTATGCCTTAGCCGTAGGCTCTAAAGTATGCCATGCTGTGTACCGCACCTGATGTGTGCCTTGCCATAAGTCTGTCAAGGGGTACAAAGAGTGATCCAGGATTGAATCACCGAACAGCGGTCAAAGTTATCCTTAGTAACTAATGTACTAAGGAATTTTTCTCGATTATGGAGGTGATTAAAGAGTTCGTCGTAAAGGGTTACGTCGATGCAAGCTTTGACACTAATCCGAGTAACTCTAAGGAGTAAAGCGGATTCGTATAGTGGAGCAGTCATTTGGAATAGTTCTGAATGGCACATAGTAGTAGCATCTACAGGATAACATAGAGATTTGTAAAGCACACACAAATCTAAAAGGTTCCTACTCGTTGACTAAAACCTCTCTCACAAGCAAGACGTGATCAAACCCCAGAACTGTATGGGTGTTAGATTTGTTAAAATCACATAGTGATGTGAACTAGATTATTGACTCTAGTGCAAGTGGGAGACTGTTGGAAATATGCCCTAGAGGCAATAATAAATTAATTATTATTATATTTATTTGTTCATGATAATCGTTTATTATCCATGCTATAATTGTATTGATTGGAAACACAAATACATGTGTGGATACATAGACAAAACACTGTCCCTAGTAAGCCTCTAGTTGACTAGCTCATTGATCAAAGATGGTTAAGGTTTCCTAACCATAGACAAGTGTTGTCACTTGATAATGGGATCACATCATTAGGAGAATGATGTGATGGACAAGACCCAAACTATAAACGTAGCATATGATCGTGTCAGTTTATTGCTAATGTTTTCTGCATGTCAATGTATCTGTTCCTATGACCATGAGATCATGCAACTCCCGGACACCGTAGGAATACCTTGTGTGTATCAAACGTCACAACGTAACTGGGTGACTATAAATGTGCTCTACAGGTATCTCCGAAGGTGTCTGTTGGGTTGGCATGGATCAAGACTGGGATTTGTCACTCCGTGTAACGGAGAGGTATCTCGGGGCCCACTCGGTAATACAACACCACAACAAGCCTTTCAAGCAATGTGACTAAGGAGTTAGTTACGGGATCTTGTATTACGAAACGAGTAAAGAGACTTGCCGATAACGATATTGAACTAGGTATGGAGATACCGACGATCGAATCTCGGGCAAGCAACATACCGAAGGACAAAAGGAACAACATACGAGATTAACTGAATCCTTGACATAGAGGTTCAACCAATAGAGATCTTCGTAGAATATGTGGGAGCCAATATGGACATCCAAGTCCCGCTATTGGTTATTGACCAGAGAGTGTCTCAAGTCATGTCTGCATAGTTCTCGAACCCGCAGGGTCTGCATACTTAAGGTTCGGTGACGTTTTGGTATAGTTGAGCTATATGTGTTGGTGACCGAAGTTTTGTTCGGAGTCCCGGATGAGATCCCGGACGTCACAAGGAGTTCCGGAATGGTCCGGAAACGAAGATTGATATCTAGGAACTTGGTATTTGGATTCCGGAAGGTTTTCGGGATTTGCCGGCAGTGTACCGGGAGTGGCGAATGAGTTTCGGGGGCCATTGGGTGGGCCCACCACGCCCCAAGGGATCCACGTGGGTTTATTGGATGCGCAATAAGGCATAATGGGCTGAAAAAGTCATCCAAGGAAAGCCCATGAGAAAAAAGTGGAAAATCCAAAAGAGGTGGGAAATTAAGGAAGGAGTCCTAATCCAAGTGGGATTGGAGGAGGACTCCTCCCTCCTCCACTTCGGCCGACACAAGGGAGCCTCCCTTGTGGCGCCAAGGCTGCACCCTCCCTCCTCCTATATACACTAGAGGTTTAGGGCTTTTTGAGATACAACTTTGCCACGTGTTGCCCTCTCCTCTAGATCATAGTTCTTCCTCTAGATCGGTTTTCTGCGGAGCTCGGGCGGAGCCGTTCAGGAATAGATCAACACCACCACCGGAGCGCCGTCACGCTGCCGCGGAACTCATCTATATCCCCGTCTCCCTTCACTAGTAGAAAACAGGGCATTGAGCCAACCACATTGGACCCGGATTGGATATAAACCGGTTCTAAAGGGTATGTCCGCTGGGCCCCCTCCGTGCAGCAAATGGCCGCAAGGCCTTTAGGACCGGTTTGTAACACAAACCGGTCCTAAAGGTTTTTGGACCGTTTGCTGCAGGGAGGGGGGCCCAGTGGACAGACCCTTTAGAACCGGTTTGTATCACAAACCGGTGCTAAAGGTTTTCTCATTTTTGCAGCAACTGCGAGGCCCCGCTGTCAGACCCTTTAGCACCGGTTTTTAACACAAACTGGTCCTAAAGCCCTCCCCTATATTCCACCCCGAGCTCAGCTCCATTTTTTCCAGCTCGAGCTCAACTCCATTTTTGCTCTCTCCTTCCTCTTGGGAGCTCTAATCCATCCCCATTTTTCTCCACCATTTGTCAAGATTGTTGGCACCCATCGGTCCTACGGTTAGCATCAACATTCCCTCTTCCGGCATTGCACGTTTTTCTCGTTTTCTTGCTCATTTCATTTTTGTTGTGCTAGCTAGGTGTTTGATGAAATGCCTAAGCTAGAGAGAGTTCATCATTTGTTATGTATACATATGCAATTTGAGCTCAAATTTAATTATGATTTGTGGTTTTTTTAGTGTCGCGCGCCTTGTCCCCTTCCTCACCGCCGTCGACCGCCCCGTCACCGACACAACCTTGGTGAGCCTATTGTTTTTATTTACCAAAACAAATTTTGATTTGTATGATTTACATATTTACTTGTATATAATTTTCTTATTGTGTAAGATTTTTTTATATGTATAGCGCCATGGTTTTGATATCCGTCCCCGTTGGCCCTCGTCCAGTCTATGGTTCGGGTGTGGTATATTATCTTTTATAACTACATATTTTCATTTCCTGATTATATGACAATTAATTACGCCGACCAACTTGACATAGATATTTTTATCTAGGAGGTAGTGGAACCGGAAATGCCAATCGACCCTATTGTTGAGAAGTTACACTTAGTTGAACAAGAAAATGTTGGCCTGAAAGAAAGATTGAAAAAAACTGAAGAAAGGTTGGAAAAAACTGAAAGAGAGAAGATGACCTTGGAAAAGGTTCTTGCTGGTGTCGTCGATGGTCACAAGAGCGAGATGGACGCAATGCGCCTGAAGATTAGAAAGATTAGAAAATATGCAATTAGTAAAGAGGCTTGGTATCATTATGCCGTCGGGTCAATTGTTACCTTTGTTGCGATTTTGATCGCATTTGTTGTTGTTTTTAAATGCATTAATTAGAGAGAGTTTTTATGGTAGGTTTCAGTGTGTATTTTTATGAGAACTATATATGTATGGTCACTACGCTACTTTGGTTTTAACGTGTGATGAACTTTTTGTATTAATTAATTAATTTAGTCATGATGATTTAGCATAATGGTTTTTGATAAATTTATATAATGCAGATGAACCGGCAATGGATGTACAGTGATCGACGTCGTCCCGAATTCCTTAATGGCATGCATAGTTTTCTCAATGTGGCTGAGAAAAACAGGGAGAATGGATTTATTTTTTGTCCATGTAAAAAAGGCCAGAATAAGAGGAATTTCCCTAACTCAAGAACCATACACACCCACCTGTTGCAAGAAGGCTTCATGCCCAGTTATTTTTGTTGGACCAAGCACGGAGAAAGAGGGGTTGTAATGGAAGACAATGAAGAAGAAGAGGATAATGATAACTATCCTATGTTCGGTGAACACGGTGATACTGAAATGGGGGAAGACGAGCCTGAACTTGAGGACATTGTTGATGAGTCTGATGATGATCTTCGTCAGGTCATTCGTGAAGAACAGATAAACTGCGCAAGTGAAAACGAGAGGTTGAAGTTGGAGCGCATGTTAGAAGATCACAAAAAATTGTTGTACCCAAATTGCGAAGATGGCCAGAAAAAGCTGGGCACATACCTGGAATTGCTGCAATGGAAGGCAGAGAATGGAATATCTGACAAGGGATTTGAAAAGCTGCTGAAAATAATGAAGAAGATGCTTCCAAGAGATAACGTGCTGCCCTGCAGTACGTACGAAGCAAAGAAGGTTGTCTGCCCTCTAGGATTGGAAGTGCATAAGATACATGCATGCATCAATGACTGCTTCCTCTACCGCGGTCAGCATGAGAATTTAAATGCCTGCCCGGTATGCGGTGCATTTCGGTATAAGATCAGGCGAGATGACCCTGGTGATGTTGAGGGCGACGATCGCCCCAGGAAGAGGGTTCCTGCCAAGGTGATGTGGCATGCTCCTATAATACCACGGTTGAAACGTTTGTTCCGAAACAAAGAGCATGCCAAGTTGCTGCGATGGCACAAAGAAGACCGTAAGGAAGACGATATGCTGAGACAACCCGCTGATGGGTCGCAGTGGAGAAACATCGACGATAAGTACGAGGACTTTGCACGTGACGCAAGAAACTTAAGGTTTGGTCTAAGTACAGATGGCCTGAATCCGTTTTGGGAGCAGAGTAGTAGTCATAGCACCTGGCCCGTGACTCTATGTATCTATAACCTTCCTCCTTGGTTATGCATGAAGCATAAGTTCATTATGATGCCAGTGCTTATCCCAGGCCCGTCGCAACCCGGCAACAACATTGATGTGTACCTGAGGCCACTGGTTGATGAACTTTTAGAGTTGTGGGCTGACGAAGGTGTACGTGTGTGGGACGAGTACAAACAGGAGGAATTTGACCTACGAGGGTTGCTGTTTGTAACCATCAATGATTGGCCCGCTCTTAGTAACATCTCAGGACAGTCAAACAAGGGATACAGCGCATGCACACACTGTTTAGGCGAGACTGAAAGTATACATATAGGCAAGAATGTGTACCTGGGGCATCGTCGATTTCTTCCAGACAGGCATCCCGTAAGAAAGAAAGGAAAGCATTTCAAAGGCGAGGCAGATACACGGAGGAAGCCAACCCTCCCTAAAGGTACTGATATATATGACATAGTCAAAGATATAAAAGTAATCTTTGGTAAGGGTCCTGGCGCACAATCTGTTCCGAATGACGCCGACAACCACGTAGCCATGTGGAAGAAGAAATCTATATTCTGGGAACTACCCTATTGGAAATTCCTAGAGGTTCGCTCTGCGATCGACATGATGCACGTGACGAAAAATATTTGCGTGAACCTGCTAAACTTATTGGGCGTGCATGGGAAGAAGTCGAGAGATACACCAAAAGCACGGCTACACCACCAACGTATGCACGAACGAGACGACCTGATGAATCCAGAGAATTTCAAAGGTCCTGCCAGCTACGCTCTTACCAAGGAAGAGAAGGAGATCTTTTTCCAAGTCCTGAGCAGTATCAAGGTCCCGTCTGGCTACTCGTCAAACATAAAAGGAATACTAAACCTGGAAGAGAAAAAGTTCCAAAACCTAAAGTCTCATGACTGCCACGTGATCATGACCCAGTTACTTCCGATTGCATTGAGGGGGCTTCTGCCAGAAAACGTGCGAGTACCCATTGTGAAGCTATGTGCATTCCTCAACGCAATTTCTCAGAAGGAAATCGATCCAGCAACTCTACCAAGTTTACAGAAGGACGTGGTCCAATGTCTTGTCAGCTTCGAGTTCGTGTTCCCACCAACCTTCTTCAATATTATGATGCACCTCATAGTTCACCTAGTCCAAGAGATTTCCGTTCTCGGTCCTGTATTCTTACACAATATGTTCCCCTTTGAGAGGTTCACGGGAGTCTTGAAGAATTATGTTAAAAACCGTGCTAGGCCAGAAGGAAGCATGGTCAAGGGCTATGGAACAGATGAGGTCATTGAGTTTTGTGTTGACTTTATTCCTGACCTGAACCCGATTGGTGTTCCTCGGTCACGCCATGAGGGGAGACTGCGTGGAAAAGGCACGCTAGGAAAGAAATCAACAACATGTATGGACGAGCAATCTTTCACTCAAGCACACTACACAGTTCTAGTTAATTCCAGCTTGGCGGCTCCATATATCCAGGAACACAAGGATATTTTACGCTCGAAATACCCGGAGCAACCTGAAGATTTCATTGCTAAAGAACACGAGAAGACTTTCGGCGGTTGGTTGCAAAGACGTCTCATTAATGACAACATTGTTTAAGATGAGCTATACTTGTTGGCCAAGCAACCATCTTCGACTGTATTGACCTTTAAAGGGTACGAGATAAATGGTAACACATTTTACACGGCAGACCAAGATAAAAAGAGCACCAACCAAAACAGTGGCGTCCGGTTTGATGCAAAAGACGACAACGGGCAAAGGGTCACATACTATGGTTACATAGAGCAGATATGGGAACTTGACTACAGACCTTCCTTTAAGGTCCCTTTGTTCTGGTGCAAATGGTTCAACCTGTCAGGCGTGAAGGTAGACCCGAAGTACGGAATGACAACAGTGGATCAGAAGAATCTTGGGTACGGCAATGATCAATTCGTCCTAGCCAATGATGTGGCTCAGGTTTTCTATGTGAAGGACATGTCTAGCAGAACGAGAAAAAGAAAAGATAAGGAAGCGAATACATCAGACGATGAGCCAAGGCGCCACATAGTTCTTTCAGGGAAAAGAAACATCGTGGGAGTCGAGGACAAGACAGACATGTCAGAAGATTACAATAAATTTGATGAAATTCCTCCCTTCAAAGTCAAAGATGATCCAAGCATCCCGTTAAATGATGAAGATACTCCATGGTTACGGCGCAATCAGAAGAAAGGCAAGAAGAAAAATAGATAGGGGGTGTTGTTGGTGATGTGTAATAATGTATTAAACCTTTTATGTAATTGTGTTGACCATTTTGATAAATATCAAAAATTTGACCAGTTTCCACTAAATTTGACCATTTTGATAAATATCATTTTTATTTTTAAGTGTTAAAATGACATTTAGACAATTTGTAAACAAAATATCAGAAAATATAAATATGTTGTTATAATATTTGATTTTACAAAAGCTTTTGTTTATACAGAATTTTTGAGTCTATTTTGGACAATTAAATGACATTTAGACAATTTTTACACAAAATATGAGAAAATATAAATATGTTTTTATAAATATTTGATTTTACAATTTTTTGAGTCTACTTTGATTTTATAAATAAATGTAAAAGAAAACAGAAAAGGGAAACAAAAAAGAAAAATAAAAGAAGAAAAAGGAAACAAAAAGAAAAAGAAAACAGGAAACAGAAAAAAGGAAAAAAGAAAAAGGAAAAAAACCTTTAGGACCGGTTTTTAACAACAACCGGTCCTAAAGGTGGGTTCGCTCGCGCATTCTGAATGTGGCCCAATTTTTGGACCTTTAGTACCGGTTTGTGTTAACAACCGGTGCTAAAGGGTCTTTAGGACCGGTTGTCAACACCAACCGGTGCTAAAGGCTTGTACAGCGGCGTTTTCTAGTCCCTTTGCCGAAAAATCTTCGCGCGTCTTCTCTCCTTCCCGAGCGAAGCCCTGCTCCGATTTTGCGTCCACGCCGCCACGCCGCCGTGCTCACCTTCTCGCCTCCGTCGTCGTCCGCTTCGACCTCTCCGGTGCCGCCGCCCGACGTCCGCCTCCACGCCGCCGCCGCCGTGCTCGACCTCCGCGCCGCCTCGACCTCGACGTTGCCGCGTGCCGCCTCCTCGCCGAGTCGACCTCGACGCCACCGCACGCCGCCTCCTCGCCGCCCCACGCCGTCCGCCGCCCCGATGTCGTCTGCCTCCGCCGCCCCGACGCCGTCTGCCTCCGCTGCTCCGGCGCCGTCGTCTCCCCGGCCTCCCTTGCCGTAATGATACATGATCCGCAAGCCGATCAGCTCGCGGGAATGGGTGAGGCGGAGAAGGAAAGATACATGTGCCAGATGATTTTTGAAGATGCAACGGCCATATATCATGACGACGACGGTGGACAGGCGTTTAGCAATCAATTTTTGAACGACTCCAGTGACGGAGCTGAGAATATAGAAGATGTAGTAGATGACGACGACGACAACGTCGACGATGCAGAAGTGCCCTCCGGAACAAACTCTGCCAATGTATATCTCAAGTCACTGTTGACGCAACAATTAATTTGTATTGCACTTACTAACGAATCATTATTTTCCCGTTTAGGCGCCCTCCGGAACAGCTAGCGCAAGTACTGAGACAAAGTCGAAATGAGGCCCGGCCGCAAGGTTGAAAGATACTGCAAGGTACTCGATCGATAAAGTTGCTGCTGATGGCAAACCACTGGAACCCCCAGAAACTTATCGCAAATTTGTAAATCAGTGCGGAGTTGTTGTAAGAGACCTGGTCCCGATCAACTTAATAGAATGGAATAAGCCGAAGACCGGCGCCAACGTTGGAGCTACTTATGTCGATGACAGATTGAAAAGACTGCTTTGCGACATGGTCTGGCTAAATTTCAGCATAGCGGAAGATAAGAAGAAGAAAGTCGAGGAGTGGGCTTTGAAGAAGATGGCCACACAATTCCAGAGGTGGAAGAAAGACTTGTGGAAGAAATATAAGGATGAAGATCCAGTTTTCACTGGGCACCTAGTGAAGATAAGAGACGCTTGGCCTGATTTTAAGGCGTACAAGAAATCAGGTGTCTTTACATTCCGATCAGCCACAAATACGGAGAATGCGAAGAAGAAGAAATATCACCATATTTTAGGGTCAGGTGGCTACATGACTGCCCTGCCTAGGTGGCGACGCTATGAAGATGCGCTTCTGAAAAGAAATATCATTCCACAGACACATGACTGGCCCGATAGGTCCAAGTTCTGGTTGTTCGCGCATGGGGCAACGTTGGACGCTGAGACTGGGATGATTGTTGCGGAGGGACCATGGTCGGAAAAAATAACACAAGTCGTATCAGATCTAGAGAAGGCAATAGAAGCTGTTCGAAAAGGAACTTTTGTTCCCGATAGAGAGAACGACGAGCTGACGAAGGCACTCGGGAACCCCGAAAAGTGGGGACGAACACGAGGCTTTGGAGCCACTACCCCGTGGAACCAAGGGTTTCCGACGGACCTTGGCACTTACAGAAGCCGTGGTAGAAGCAAGAGGAAGGCGCTGGAACGGATATCGACATTAGAAGAAAAGGTGGCGTTTCTCTTGAAGAAAGGGGGACACCCTGTACCTGACACTGAAGAGGAGGAAGAAGATCCTGCACCTGACGCTGATCAGCAGCAATTAGAAGACGATCCTGTAGCAGATGCCGTCCCATCTCAGCATAGAAGCAGCGTGGGTTCCACGCAGCTGCAGCTAGAAGACGGTCCTGCAGTCGAACCGTCGGCGCCTCACTACCCCGTGGATGATATCACGGAGAAGACAAACTATGAGATCCATATGCCAATGGGGAACATATCCTTCATGGTGGCGTCAGGCTATGCTTTATCGAATCAACCTGGAGCAACCTACCATGGTGGTCAGATTCCAGCATCCCATGCTCGTGTCGGGTTGTCAACAATTACGCCGGGATGCCAGTCAATTGAGCTTGATATTCCTGGAGGTGAAGGCGAGAAGACACTGGGATAAATGGAGCTTGGTATCATCTTGTGGAAGAAGAAACACATCGTGTTTCCTAACGCGGCGCCAAGGCCACCGACTCCTCCAGGTACAAATGCACCACCTCCAACAATTACTGAATGTTGCACCACATATAAGCCTATTTTTAATAGTTTTTTCACTTTCGTACAGAGAATGCACGACCTCCAAGTCCACCCCCCAACGCACCTCCAAGTCCACCCCACAACGAAGATTGGGAGCCCGAGGCCGAGAGTCCATCGCCCGTGCACTCCCGTGAGCCGACGGATGCGCCCACTACGGGTATGGCAAAGCGGAAGCTGCAGTTCAGAAGAAACGGGACTCCTCCCAAGAAGAGAGAAAGGAAACCCAAGAAAGTCAAGACTCCCCCGAAGTTACCAGGCGTGATGACTCCGGAGGAACTAGACGAGGCCGTGAAAGCCAAAAACAAAGCATGGTTCGCACGGTTTCCCCTGAAGCCCCCTCCAGACATCTGGAAGGAAACTCTGAAGAACATACCAAAGTGGAAAATTGAGCGCACCATCGACAACTTATATTATTCTGAACCGCCGCCCCTTTCAGACTATGAACGGTACATTGAAAAGATGCACACCGCACAGATGAAGCAGGCGGAGCAGATGAAGCAGGCGGAGCAGACGAAATGCGGGAAACAAGTTCCCCAGCTCGGACAACAAGAAGCACAATCAATTGCCCCGCTCAAGGTGTTATCTGACCAGGCTTCAGTGTCCGGTCCACGCATGGGCGACGTAGGTTACGCTATTGCTGATGTGGTATATAAATATAAGCCCGAGCACCCTCTGGTCGAAAATCCTAGTGCTCTAACAACCCAACTATGGAATTTACATGTTTGGTACTTGGAGGCCGGAAGGCAAAAGAGAGACTGTATCATGGCGGCAGTTCAGGATCAACACTACTTCGGAGAGTACGGTGTGGAGGTTGGGTTCGATGATTTTTTCCAGATGTACAATCAACGTGCCCTCGACAAAGCTATCGTCAGCTGCTACTTTTTGTAAGTGATTTATTTGTGTAATTTAATTATTTAGTTAAGCTCGCGTTCATTGCCCGTATAATTATCACTCACGAGACATTCTTTTTGTACGCTACTATGCAGAATGAAGATTCGTGAATGCAGGCTGACAGGAATCTGGGACTTTGGGTTCATTGACCCATATTCGTTTCATCAAGAGACAATAGAAAAGTTCAACAAGGATACACCGGATGATTTGCTAAGGTTTTTGAAGCGACAAAGTACCAAAAAAGAAATACTTTGGCCCTACGGATTCAAGTGAGTGTTACTGTCTTGTACACATTCCATTTTGCTTACCTGATGTTAAGTGTAATTGATGAGTATGCATGATTGCGTGTGTACACGTGCGCAGGTCCCACTTCATATTATTCATCATTAGAATCGATCAAGGACAAGTTGAAGTCTGGGACCCGTTAACCTGGGACGCTGACACATGGAAGAGCGCGCGTCAGATGCTTCAAAGGTATATATATATCGGCCTCTTTCGTTCATCGACCTCTTTTTCGTTCATTTCCTGATATCAAGTAAGTAATAATTAACTCTTGTATTCATTTTTCTTTGTCGGCCAGGGTTTGGCAAATGTTCATCAAGGAAGAACCCGGTACATGGGCAGACAAGCTCCACTTTCAGATTAACAAAGTAAGTAGTACTACGTACCCTGGTTTCAATACCATTACCATTCTCTTGATTATTATTAATTTGACTGAATTATGTTCTCGTATATAGGGTGTCCCACAACAACCACCGGGCACTGATTATTGTGGATACTACGTTTGCGAGTACATTCACAGGATTATCAATGAGAAATCCCGTACTTCCAGAAATCTAGAGGTACGTAACCGGATCTTCACAACTTTATTTATGTTGCCATCAATTATGTTTAGTTTTGTTCATAACTTAATTGTTTTCATCTACTTCTTTTAAAGCTGCAACGAAAGCGGGCGATGCTCAGACCAATCCAACATTGCAAGGTTGCAGAGGAATTGGCAGGATTTCTCCTCACGCAAGTCATAGATGAAGGCGGAGAATTTTTCCATCCTATGAACCAATAGCCAGCTCCCTTCTCTATGCAAGTATACAGCTATAGGAAACGAACTTCAAATTATGTAATGATAATCGGTCGAGTACTTCGTGTTACACGTATATATGTACTTTTATTTGGTGCATCAACATTTAACCGCAAACACGGAATCGGAAACACTTAACTGCAAACACGGAATCGGTGTTTCCGGATACGTGTTTCCGATTACGTGTTTCCGATTACGTGTTCGTAAAAAAACGGAACACGGACACACGGAATCGGAAACACGGAATCGGAAATACGGAATCGGAAAGACGTAAACGGAAATACGGAACCGGAAACACGTAAACGGAAACCCTGAAAATACGAAACACGGAAACACCGAAATACGGAATCGGAAACCCTGAAAAGAAAAGGAAAAAAAAGAAAAAAAAAAGCATTAGGACCGGTTGGTGTTACCAACCGGTTCTAAAGGTCCTCCGCCTGCGCGCACTCTTCGGCGTCCACGTGGAGGCCTTTAGCACCGGTTTATAAGAGACCGGTGCTAAAGGGGGGGGGCTTTAGTCCCGGATACGTAGCACCGGATGTGTATCCGGGTCCAAAGGCCCTTACCAACCGGTTGTAATACCCCTTTCTCCACTAGTGCTTGCTGGATCAAGAAGGCGGAGATCGTCATCGAGCTGTACGTGTGCGGAACGCGGAGGTGCCGTCCGTTCGGCACTTGATCGGGACGGATCACGAAACGGTTCGTGGGACGGATCGTGAAGACGTACCACTACATCAACCGCGTTTATTAACGCTTCCGCTTAGCGATCTACAAGGGTATGTGGATCCAATCTCTCTCTCGTAGATGATCATCACCATGATAGGTCTTCGTGTGCGTATGAATTTTTTTGTTTCCCATGCAACGTTACCCAACAGAAGATATGGTGCGTTGAGCAAGTTAGCAATTCTTGTGAGGTAAATTGTACGTACTATTTTGTGAATGTGTTTCCAGCCGCATACCGTGCATTTCTTCTAAATTTGTCACTTTAAAATTTGCAAATACATATTTTTAGATTTTAGAAGACGATGTATCAAGGTTGCGCAATGATGCAGATAAATATGAAGCTAAACTGGATAAGGACGCCTGCTTGAAAGTCTCTAGAAAAATGCTCGAAGTTCTTGATTTCAGGACTAGAAAGAAAGGACTACTGAAAGAATATGTTGAATACGTCAAAGAAGCATATGAAGTCGAATAGTGGAAGTGCATGGGAAGCTAATAAACCATAGGCTCACATCGTGATGAAAGTGTTGCAGCAAACTAATTTGTTATTTAGTATGAAGTGCACGTCTTGGTTTACTTTATTACTCCATCCATCCCAAAATTCTTGTCTTAGATTCTTCTAAAAATAGATTTATCAAAATACTAAAATGTGACTAGAGACATTCATATCTAGACAAATCTAAGACAAGAATTTTGGGACAGAGGGAGTATGATTTTTCTTATGTATCTTTGCTACGCTACTTTTTGTCGGACATGGTCAAAAGTATTTTGCCACCATTTTATCGTTTGACTATTAAGAAAAACTAGAGTCCTAATTAAGATTAATTGGCTACTAAAATTGTGTTCACAGGTCAAACTTTTTTCCTGCTTTGGAATGGTTTTTTTTAGTGTGGGTCTTCTGAAGTTCGGTTTCATTCTTAACAAATCAATAAAAGAAGAAGATGGAAATACGTTATCATGCACTTCTCTTCAATGGCTAATCGGCCACAATGCTGGGGGATCAACTTTCCATTCAATGTAGCATCATACGTAGTTCAGCCGAGTATCACTTCTCTCTGTCCAGCGTTTCTGCCTGCCTGTTGTATGTTTAATACTGCCTGTCTATCATACAATTTGTAAACAAACCCCTGAGTTTTTTTATTAAATAACCCGCAGTCCAACATTAAGTGTTTTTGGGCATTCGACCGAACTGCGGTAGCGTTATCTTGCGCATGTGGGCGCTCGTTAGTATATTCCGCTCAGCTCCAGTGCATTAGGGTCAGTTCGTCCCGTCAGCCCGTTTAGGTCTCTAACTTTTATTATTTACAAAGAATATGTTAAACATGATCACGATATAACTTTGCAACCGTAGTTGGAATTAAAATAATTTGTATATGTAATTTGATCAGAAAAATGCGTAGTTTTCAATCATGTTATTACTTTCTCTTGTGAACCACTTTAAAATTCTATTTTAAGCATAACCTTAATTGACCTAGTTAATTGCTATGATATATTTTGGAAAATACTAACACATAATATGTCATTTTTATATACGGAATACGTTAAGAGGGTATATATATATGGATCAGAGGGAGTATTAAGGATACATTTTAATAAACATATAGATTTATAAAGAAATAAGAGAATAAAAGGCGAGAGATAATTTTTTATTAATCTTCAAACGTATGCAGAGATGGCCTAAAACACATTTAACAGAATCCTTTTATTTAGATATTTCCCATGACTTGATGCAAATTTAATGTACCATTGATATGAATTTCTACCGATATGATATAAACTTAGTGTGCGTCTCTCTATCGTGGCCGGGTTACATTCAAATGTTGTTGGACCGTGCTGATGGAAAGTGGACACGTCAACCTTTTACTATGATTTTTTTTTTCATTTTTTTGAGGTGTACTATGATTTTTCTCATGACTTGGTGCAAATTTCAAACATTGTTTCAACTTATTTTTAAAAAAAATTGTGCTCTTTAAGATCATATTGGCCGTACAAAAACGGTACCAGAAATATTGTATGCATGCTTCTTAATATACTACTGATACGAATTTTTACTAGAACTTAGTGTGCGCCTTTCTATCATGACCGGACATGTTGGGCCGTGCTGACGGGAAGTGGACACGTTAATTATCTCTTCTGTTGCGACGCACATGCATATTTGCTAGTATTTTTAAAGTTTTCAATTATTTTTTTAATTATGTTTTAAAGTGGACTTTGGCCTACTATAATTATGATTATTTTGTTTTCATATTTTTATTTTCTTTTTATTTAGTTTTTTAATTCACACAGACAGCGTATCCATCGCGTTAGACGCACAGTTTCAATAAAATGCAGGGACACACTGCGTCCGTCGGCCGAAATAAGTGAACAAGAAGCGGCAAACACCGGTCGGTCTGCGTTCGGCACGTTGGAGTTGCCTATCGACTTGATAAAACCCGATACCGGCAACTGGGTCCTCCCGGAGCGATGGAGCAGGCGATGAAACGGCGACGCGGGCCGGCTATGCCTCTGCCGGCGACGGACCAACAACGTCCTACGACGAGGAGGACAAGTGAGCCGCTCGCCCGCCGTCATCCTCGTATCTGAATGTCGCTGAATGGGCAGGGGAAAACTTGAGTACTTAACGAGGTCGAGAATGGAACCCTAGATTTGTAGCAGATTTGAACACTGCTCCCTCGTCAAGTTAGGTTAGTGTTTTTTTTTTTTTGCGAGTGAAGGTTTGGGGGCCTTGGCCGTAACCGAAACACCAGTAACCCATACTGCCAAAACTACCTTCCTCTAACCTTGGAGCAGGTTGCGGGTTGCTCATCGCTCACCCTACTGGTGATTTTCGTTACGCCCAGGCCCTCTCATTTGCCCTCCATGGCCGGAACATTCGAGTGTATGGGCTCGACCAGTTGAGAGCACTGGGTAACAACGTTGGGACAATAGGTACGGTTTGAGGCTTGTTGGTGGTAGCCCCAAGCGACCAGATCCGGGAAAGTCAGGTCGTGCGAGGCCCAGGAGTGGACGAGAGCACAGTGAGCGGATGTTCTGAAGCACGGGACGAGAGGAGGAAGTGCGAGGTGGAAGATGACATGTAAAATGGGCCATATTTTGGGTATGATGGGCACCCAATCTAGTGGGTGTTCTTGGTAGCCCAGGCGATGTATAACAGCCCCTTGTCTGGCTTCATGCTTGATATCTGAATTCTAAACCTTATTTTCTTATTAATAGTGTTTGCTTATGCTTGGTTTACTTATTTATGGTTTGTAGCTGACAAAGAGCTGCTGGTACTGTTTGAGACGCCCTCTGGCTTTGCACTTCTCAGTTTTTGTGGGACGCTCATTGACCAACCAAATGCCCTGGAGGTACCTATCCCCCCCCCCCCCCCCCCTGGTTACTGATGTGCTTGCTTGCACTTGTCGGCTATGTCAATGCCTTATTTTCTGCTTTATTATCTTGGTCTCCTCCAGAAAATATGGACATACTTCACCGACAGTGGGAAGGCAAAGAATGTTAGTGCCCCCTTCTCTCCTTCGGTTCCGTTCTTTCGATTGTTATTTTCTTGTCTTGCTTGGTGCCAAATTAATCATTGTAGTTATCTTGCACCATTCATGTTTGCGTGTTTACTTGCTTATTTTATTTTTTCTTGCATGTAGGGAGGAATTTAAAACTCTGTTGATTACTTATTGAATAATTATTAAGTGCCTAACACAAATTTTCTCCACAAATTTGTTTTTAAAGCATGTAGCCTGTATGTGAATGCATGCATGCCCCAAAACAACCTTAGCTAAATGGCCACCATGGGTGTAACGAGATTTCTAGTGAATTAGTTTGAGCAGGCTGAAACCTAACATGGGGCGTTGCCATGCACCAAATTCAAATGTAACTGCTAACTAGGATGATTAATATTTAGCGTACTGCTACTACTGAAGAGAAACACTGTGGTCTGATGTCAAAGTACGTCACATCACATCTTAATCTGAAGTACACTAGTATTTGATGATTGAGGGACTTGAACGTGGGTATATCTTTACTGTCGAGCAATGTTTTTAAGGCTGTAAGGCAGTCAAGTCACAAGTATCATAATCATCTGACACTTAATGAAGCCTTATGTAGCACATCATTGAACATTGAACATTAGTTTGTAGTTCATCATTGAATTGGGGACCTGAATATTGGTTTGCAGTTCATCATCGGTCAACCTCTAACGTAGCACATCGGTGAATAACTGAACATTGAACACAACCGTGTATCTAGTCTTCTGTTGCTCTCCCTAATTGCAAAGAACTTGCTTGGGTCAAAAAAAAGTGCAACCCCACGTAGTTTTTGCTCCATCTAGTTGTCCCACTCCCACCTCTTGTCAACAATTGCTAGCACTTGAGTGAGTGGGCCTTCCTTTTGTGACAAGGCCACTTTTATGTGTCTTTGCAACCTCCATGGCCGCTAAAATTTCAGGCATTGATGGCATCTCATCACCATCGTCAATTCTCAAAGTATGAAGAATGGGTTGTGAAGCTCTCATCATCTCATGCAATTCTCGGCTCATTGCCAAAAATGTCATAAAGAGCACATTTTTTTCCAGCCATCTTCCCTGGTGCGGTGGTCTTCAATTTGTTTGCATGCCATTCTCTGTTAACAACGAGAGCTTTCAGATGTTGGCGTTGTTGCTACATGCTGGCCAGTGTGAGGAATGATGTTGCAAAAGGAGTTGTTCCAAGCCTCACAATATCTCTCTTACCATTCAAGCTGCTCATTTGATCAAGAATACTACCATGGGTATAAATAAATCTGGTTGTTCTCTTTGCTTTAGCAATGCAATCATTGAACTCTCTTGTCTTCCTAATGTCCTCTGGCACAAGATCCAAACACTGGGCAACACAGGGTGTCCAATACAAAGTTGGATACTTCTCAATTAGAATTCTCGCGGCTGCCTTGTAATAGTAGCCATTGTTGCTAGCTACCCGGATTACCAATTCAGCCCCAATCGCCTCAATTTGCTCAACCAATTACTTCGCGACCAACTCGACAGTAACGGTCGCAGAAAAACATTGGTTGTCCGTAAAAATGTACCTTCATGACTATTGGTGGGAAAATTAATCAAGTGTCACCTGCTCATGTCCGTCCACTCATCGAACATGAGAGTACAACCATATTCCTTACTTGCCAATTGATGCTTCGCCTTCAACTTGTCATTCTTGAGCTTTGCCTTCTCAAGCAATGGTGTCCTCACATCATGGTAAGAAGGCAATCTATAATCAGAAACATACTGTCCTATAGAGTCCAACAAAATCTCCCAACTTCTCACATTAATAATATTCAGTGGAAGGCAAGTCTCATAGAGAAAGTCTACAATATCTTTTTTTCCTGTGTCTTTTTTCCACAACCCTTGATTTTTAACTAAGTGCTCCGTATGCTATGCCTCTCAACAACAACCTCCTTCGGTGTCTTACCTCATCTACAATTGACTTGCTTTTCCTCTTTGCCGGCTCTGTCATAATAAAACAAGTCTTCCTCTTCGTTGAGGCCGCAGTACTGTTGGATGCCTTTGAACTTGCTTCGGCCTCCTACTCTCCTTCTGTATCACCTTCTTGGGCTTCATCCCCTTTAAGTTGCGTGACTTTGAACTTGGATGAGTTAGTTTTCAAGTTTAAATGCATCTATAAAATTCTGATTTCTTTGGTTGTTTTCTGACACTTAAACACCTTCGTGAAACCCCGGGCAACCTTGCTGCAAAGCGAAATAAGGATGACGGCAGGGAAGAAGAATGGAAGGAGAGAAGGGAGAATTACTGTGCTTATTTGCGTGTTACAACTTGGCGGAGGGGCGGATCCAGTAGCCAGCAGAGGGAGGAAGACCGCAGGTGTAGATCCAGGGAGAGCAGAAGCAATGGAGCGAGAGGGCTAGAGTAGAGGAGGGGGGAATGGTGGGTGGCGGCACCTCCCACCAGACTCCCAGGTGAGGTGGCTCAGAGCTAGCTGGAAACCTAGTAGACAAAATTTTCCCTCCCATGGGTTGCGATGGGGGGTTGCATCGCTTATCCTCTCCCAAGCCCCCACCCCCAAATTAAGTTGAATGACTCAAAGTGTCTCACTACTTCCTCGACTTCTCAACTCGGCGAACCAGTCCACGGATTTTCTAGTCGACACCTAGAATGTGACTCCGAGCCTTGACTAGTCGCTCGACTCGTAATCGTTGGCATGGGTTCAAGACATACGCGTCCATTTGCAAGCAAAAATTAAGCTTTTCATTGATCTTCTTGTCAGCAATGGCCATATTATATTTGTTTTTTTTAGAAAAGGAGGCTTAGCCCCAGCCTCTGCATCGAAAGATGCATACGGTCATATATTAATAATAAGCTCAAGTCTTAACCGAGTACAACTGGTTTCAAAAAAACTGAAATGAAAGGAATAAAGAAAAGGGATACAAGACGCCAAATGCGTCCAAAACCGACGCTGACAATATTATATTTGTAGTTCCTCTCCAAGTTGCTAAATGTATCCTTCGTTTTCGACTTTACCTTCTCCAAATTTCCACATAGCCAAGCCAACAATGGCTTAATATCCCGATCAACCAAACGGAGAACCCTCACCAATGTCTCCAGACACTTTCATGCATAGGACAACACATTTCCAAAAGTTAGAATCCATCACCATTGCCGTTGCATCATTGGCTTTCTTTGTTTTCACATTACAAATCTTTTCCCTTGGAGCATCTTTTTCTTCAACAAACTTTGCAAAGTAAGAAAGGAAGAAGCAAATCTAGTCATTCCCGACCCTATTATACCTCTCGTTCTTGTAGCAACCCCCGCCAATGCCAAAAGTCTTGTGATGTGAATAGATGGAGATGGTGAGGTTCTTTGCTTCATCAATTGTTGACTTGAATCTCTTGACGTTGCCATTTCCTTGGAGCATGAAGCCGACAGTGTGAGTTGCTCTTTGACATGAAAGGACACTTCTGATTTGGTCTTGTGATGTGTACCTTGAAATGATTAATTCCTACAATGTTAACATGGCCACGAAAGTAACACATGACCTCCCCCTTGTTCAACGTATCACACAATTTCCCATAGTTTCATCCTACATCACTGGACTTCCTCTTAAGAGATATTGGCCCATCCGACTTTGTTCGATGGTGTTATGTGGTGTTGGCATGATGGTGCTAATTACATACAAACTACAACACAACACAAGTTAACAACTGAATAGTGGTACAAGGTTACGAGCATGACACATTAGCACAAGGAAGAGCAACACAAGCGACATCTAGCAGCTATTTGGTAGCAACAACCAGTAGCACGACCAAGAAGAATCCACACAAAACAACATAAACAAACTCACAACACTACACCACTTGGCAAATTTCACACACACACAAAACACAACCAACACGACAACATAATAACCACACTAGTTAGAAGCAGGCAAGCGAGTACCATTACCAGGCAACAACTATAGGAGAAGAAGAGAACTCGTAACAATTGTAGGAGAAGAACAAAGCTCACAAGCGGAGTGTCACGCCCAAGATGCGACCCTATCCTCAATTTGGCATGAGGGCCTCGTCAGGGATAGAAGCGCATCTCGTCGTGTCGCAAGAATGGATATCGCTACAAGTACATGTACTGAAAAGAAGAGATATATATAGAGTTGGCTTACACACGCCACAAGCTACATCAGAGTCACATCAGTACATTACATAATCATCAAGAGTAAGAGCAGGGTCCGACTACGGACGAAAACAAACGAGAAAATAAGAACGACGTCCATCCTTGCTATCCCAGGCTGCCGGCCTGGAACCTATCCTAGATCGAAGAAGAAGAAGAAGAAGAAGAAGAAGAAGAAGAAGAAGCAACTCCAAATGAACAATCAACGTGCTCGCGTCAAGTAACCTTTACCTGTACCTGCAACTGGTGTTGTAGTAATCTGTGAGCCACAGGGGACTCGGCAATCTCATTTCCAAAGGTACCAAGACTAGCAAAGCTTACTGGGTGAGGCATGGTTAAGTGGTGAGGTTGCAGCAGCGACTAAGCATATATTTGGTGGATAACTTACGAGTACCAGAAATAAGAGGGGGAAGATCTACGCATAGCGGACGTGAACTACTCATGATCAAATGAATGATCCTGAACACCTACCTACGTCAGACATAACCCCACCGTGTCCTCGATCGGAGAAAGAACTCACGAAACAGACAATCACGGTTACGCACACAGTTGGCATATTTTAATTAAGTTAACTTCAAGTTATCTAGAACCAGTGTTAAACAAAGTTTCCACATTGCCACATAACCGCGGGCACGGCTTTCCGAAAGATTTAACCCTGCAGGGGTGCTCCAACTAGTCCATCACAAATGACCACAAGCCGCATAGAAATCCTCAATCACGAAGCTCGCGATCTCATCGGATTCCCTAGTGGAAAACCTCAACTTTGAGATTACCCAAAGCATCACCGGAATCCCGATGCACAAGATATCTCATCAAAGATAAAACCAATCCAGCAAGGCCGCCCGGCGTGTCGACGATCCCGATAGGAGCCGCGTATCTCATTCTCAGGACACGACGGATAAGCGAAGCGTACGGTGGCCTGATAGACATCACCCGAGTTGCCCCGGGTTGGCCCCGCACAGTGCTCTGTTTTGGACCAGCACCATCAGCACTGGCCTTCCCTGTATTATGTGAAATTACTCCTCGGGTTCATGATGCCCTATGCTTTCAGTATTAACAAAGTTATTATGTTGGGCAAATGTAGTACCAATGTTGGGCCTTGCCATACCAGCTTTAGTCTAAAATGAATTATCAAGGGGGTCCCCATAACAACCCCGATCATGTTAGGAGCGCTCATTTATGGAACATAACACCGGTAGCCGAAAACTAAGGGGGCAAAGGTGGAACAAAACACCAGGCTAGAAAGGCCGAGCCTTCCACCTTTTACCAAGTATATAGGTGCATTAAATTAAATAGCAATTAATATGGTGATATGACAAGGGACCCATGTTATCACATGGAAGCAACTACACCTGCAACTAGCAACGCTAACAACAGGGTTAAGCAAGCAGTAACATAGCCAATCAATGGTTTGCTAGGTCGTACAGGTTGAAGGTGATCATGACATTGTTGAGAGGCTGATATTTAACAGGTGGTAGGCAACGAGACATAAACGGTAGAAGCGATAAAACTAGCATGGCAATGATAGTAATGGTATCTAGGGAAATGGTCATCTTGCGTGAGATCTCGCTTGGAAGAAGAATGTCTCCGTGAAGTCGGCGAACCAACGTAGTCGAACGGGTCCTCACATTCCGACACGCTTGCGGAACTCTATCGGAACGGAGCAAACCGTAAACAAACATCAACACAAATATTCACCACACGATGCACAACATGATGCACAACCTAGTATGATGCATGAACAGATCAAAGATGCAAGGGATGGCATGGCAATTCACCTCACGCAAACACTACACATTAAGTGAAGCTCGATATGCAACGGGTTGCATATCGATGAAACTCCATGAATAATTATTTATTCACTCCCGATTATTTACTCGGCAATATTAAATTGTTGTTAACATGGCAAGGGGTGAAGCGAGTGATTCTACCTGACATCCTAGTCGGTTAACACGCGGATCAAGGAATGGAGCTACGACACAAG
The DNA here is from genome assembly GCF_904849725.1 of Hordeum vulgare subsp. vulgare. Taxonomy (NCBI): domain Eukaryota; kingdom Viridiplantae; phylum Streptophyta; class Magnoliopsida; order Poales; family Poaceae; genus Hordeum; species Hordeum vulgare. Next base: position 419,209,802 of record NC_058520.1, on the reverse strand, counting down.
AAGCATGCAACTCACGATATCATGCCGTGAATGCGTCATGCATGCGAGTTCAAACAACACGGCAAGAAGAGAAAGAAACAAGTGTCGCCACGGCGAGCGAGAGGGAACCATGGCGGCAAGACGGAAATGATGCCACGACAACGTTCCTATCCCGATAACTTGTCGAGATATCGTGCCAACGTATAGAAAGCGTGTGCGGGAACGTTAAATAAAGGTGGGGTGATCCCGATTACCGGGTTCCCATGTGTCGAGCACAACATAGAGGGACAACGTGCAACGGTCAAACATACGGTGCATACATACATACATTCATACATCACTTGCACATGGTCACGACACATCTCATCGGTATACCTTCGGTCGAAGCGGACGTCGTGGAAGTAGTCGTGCACAGTCTCATCGATGGTAGTCGTTCGCTCGGCGTTGTGGTTCTCAGGTCTTCGGCGTCGGTAGTCGATCACGTCTTCGTCCATGTTCAGGGTTCGTCGAGGACATCGTGGTACTCGGTCTCGTCGATGACCCTCGGTGGCGGGGAGAGTACTTGCGAACTTCGACGACGGAAATCAGCGACACCACAACAACTCCGGCGGCAGCAACTATCATCGGCACCCTACGGCAAGCAGGCAAGCACCTACCTCAGACTACGCTAGCAGCAACAGCTATCAACACCACCAGTAGCCAGCTATGCAACAGCAAGCTAGCAGCACCTAGCCTAACTAACAAGGCCAGCAGCAAAACTACCTAGCAGCAAGCAAGCAACAACAACTACAACAACCTAAGCATCAGCTAGCACTAACCTAGGAACTAACGGCAGCACGACCAACAGCACCAGCGGCGGCCAGCACACGCAGCAGCATGCAAGGCAACAACAGGCAAGCGGCACCGCTAGCAGCGATGCAAAACGACACAAGCAGGCAACTGCAGGAGGAGAGGCCATGGCACAACGGCAGCAAACAGCATAGGTAACAGCGACACGGCACGGAAACATGGCACGCAATGGCAGCAACGGCAATGCCAGCAACTATGGTTCATCAGGCAAACACATCGGCAGCAGGACGGCAGCAGCAAACCATCAAGAGCAGTAGGGCACCGGCAGGGAACAAGGGCGGCGTGGCGCTGCCGGAGGGCGCAGGCGGGCGACGGGGAGGAAGGAGGAGGCCACAGGGACCTCGAGCGGCGGCTCGGCAAGGCGCAGGGCAGCTCCTGGCGGCGACACCTCGGCAGTGGCTGGCGAGCTTGAGGCCAGCCGAGGCGAGGCCGAGGGGGCGCGGCGCGGCTGCGGAGAGTGCCGGCGGCGGGGAGCGCAGGCGGCGGGCATCGGCGCTGGAGATGTCCAGGCACGGCGGGGCGCAGGGGCGGCGAGGCGCGGGCTGGTGGCGCGGCCATGGCGAGGGGATCGGGCAAGGGAGGCGCACAGGAGGGGAGCGAGGGGGATGACGCGCGCTGCGGGGGTTGAGGGAAACGGGAGATTGGGCTCCTGCCGCTAGGGTTGGGGGGCGGCTAGGCCTGCTGGGCCTGGGCTCCCCTCTCTCCCTATTGGTTTTTTTTAATAAGACAGAGAACAAACTTAAAGGAAAAATATGTTTTAACAAAATAAAAAAAATGCATTTTACTCCTTTAAAAAAAACCCCAACTATAAAATAGATTGGGCCTCTTTTAACAAATAAAACTAAAATCTTTTGAAGAATAAAATTAAACCCTTTTTACAAAAGAATAAAATTAAACCTATTTTTACAAAAGATTAAAATCAAACCCCTTTGAAAAATTAAATAAAACCTCTTTATTTAAAGAATAAAATAAAAGCCCTTTAAAAGAGAAAAGAATAATGAGAGGGTTTTAAAATAACACACAAGGAGAAATAAAATAAAACCCAAGGGTTGCCCCCACATTTAATAAAAGGATTTTGTTAAAAGAAGACGCACCCTTTTTTAATAGGGGTTTAAAACGGGAAACTTTAGCAAAACCACAAAATGAAATAAGAGGAGGGAGAGGGGGAACTACTATCGCTCTACGACTCGGTGATCACTCGAAGCACAACACTCAATACACCACACCATGCATGATGCGAGGATGCAAACTAAATGACGGTGCAACAAGATACAATAACCAGACGACGGAAACGGAAATAAAGGGGAATCTTCTGGGCGTCAGTCTCGGGCTGTCACAACTCTCCTACACTACAAGAGGATCTCGCCCCGAGATCCAAGAATGAAAGGGGGAGAGGATGAGAAAGAACAAGAGGTAAAACTTAGTCGCTTCTTTGACAGACGAGTGAAACCAACAATCCTTGAAGGTTGCAGATAGATGAGGAATGATATGAGAAAGAAGCAAGAATTCACGGAAAATTTCGGCGGCACTTCGGTAGGAAAATGGAATTTTTTTTCTAAAAGAAGAGAGAATTACACAATATGCACCACAAACAACTAAGTAGAGCAAGGGAACACCATGATCTTGATAGAACAACATAATAGACCCAAAAGAGCAACATCACAATGCCTCCGGAACAAGAGAATATGAACTAGCTCAAGCAGAAGAAGAGAATGAAGAAAAGAATGACAACTATCATCACCATAGGATTGAAGAGCCTCCGAACAGAGAATTGACGTAGTGGTTGGAAAACCACCAACGAAAAAGAACAAGATAGTAGTGGGCTTATGAAAATCATCTCAACAAATATGAGGTGACAACCAACCACTAAAAGAAACAAGGATAGTTGAAAGCAAAGATATCAAAACTTCTTACACCAAGAGGATACATTGAGAACTTGGATTAATGACAAGCACCATGATAGCACAATCCATAGGACAAGCTTTAGGTGAAATCCAACCAAGATAGCTCAATGAAGAAATCATGGGTTGAAATATCTCATGATCAAAGAATTGGTGGGTTTAATTATCTCACACTTGAAAGGAGAACTCTTCGAGGCACCTACACTAACAAGAATGCTATAATACCACCTCAAAGGATAAAGGAAGAACAAATGCACTTAGAAATGCAAGAGAAAGGATACTTGAGGTTCTCCACCAAGAATCTTGAAGAACACTTGAGAATGGATTGAAACCTTGATGAACCACCATGAAGGAGCTCCGTATACAAATGAACAATGCAAAGATATGAAGGTAGAAAATAATAAGATTATGACCTTGCCAAGATTTAGATGAAGCTTCACAAATAGATACTGATAGACTTGGAACTCTAAAAAAGAAAGATAGGCACTTGAGAAAAGAATTGATATCATGAGCCCTCCGGAAGAAGAATTCAGATTACTGTGAACAAGAATAAGATTTATGTTATGCTTATCCTTCATCAAGTTTAATTGATGACAAGCAACGGATTTAGCATACCACTTATTCTTCTTGAAATGATCTTGAAGAGACAGAGAGATAAGCACCACTTGAAGTAAAATTAAGGAAGCACCGGTAAGAATTCACAATTGAATGGGAATACCAAGAATTAATGAAGATACATGAGAATGAAGAGATCATGATCCACCTAACAGAAAACTTGAACAAGGCACCGGAAGAAACGAGGGACGAACGAAGAGACAACAATTGAGAAGAATTAGAGAACGAAAGCTGAAAGCTGAGAACGAAGAAGTCTTCTGAAATGATGGCCTTCGGAGGATTGAGAATGAAAATAACTCAGAAACGCACCGGATGGCAAGAAAGAGATTCTCATGATTGACAACAATTAAGATGACGACACCAAGCTGAAATGATGGATCTTGTAGATAAAGAACCAAGAATGAGAGAAACACTCCTTCGGATTGCAAGCTGAGAATGAAGACGAGAACAACACCAAGAATAACTAAGACACTCCGGAATAATGAAGAATGAAAGGTTGAGCCAAATATGAGAATTAATTCAAATTGATCTTGAAGAAGGGATATGACTGATGAAATTCATACTTACATCATAGCTGAAAAGAATGAATGATCTCCAGGAAAAGATTACAAGAGCCAGATAAGATCCTCGGAAAAACCTGTGGGTTATGGGCCCACTTGAAGAAACCACCGTTGAAAAGATTGCTAGAAAGATTGATATAGCACCGGTACAAATGAAGACTAGATGAGGTTAGCACCTCGAAATAATTAAAAGGATTGGAAATAAGAACCTCTGAGATAACTTCAGCGCTCCGGATAGAAAAGAGAGGAACGAATAACAAGAAGACTCATAAGAATTCCCAACATGGGAAAAATTACAAGGATGAATAGGATATAATGAACACGGACAACTGAATTAAATTCACCGGTAAGGATGACAAGAATGAACAAATATGACACGAATCCCCTGAGAATCTTCACAACGAATCACCGGCTACAAAAGGAAGAAGAGATAGCGGAAGCATCACTGAATAAGAAGGCACTTGGATGAAATCCAAACACTGAAGAAAAGGGCGGGAGGGCGAGGAAAAACAAAGAGAATTTGGAACAGATGAGATGAACTCCGGAATAAAATGAGAGAATGATCTTGCAAAAAAAATTGGAGAGGATGGAATTACTGAAGAGGAGCACACCGGTTGAAAAGAATTAACATGACGACTCCGGTTGACAAGAATTGACATGACAATTGAACGAACAAAAGAATTTGCATTCTCACATAAAAACTATGAGAACACCTCTTGGAAAGATCTGAAATCACCACTTGACATCGAAGCAACTCGAATTACCATATTCCCACAAAACAAAGAGTGAGGCTTATGAAACAAGCCAGAACAAACTCATGAGAAAGATTTCGTCCGATATTTTCGTGGACAGGAATCCACTAGATGTCGAACCCCAACCTAACATCATGCATTTGTTGGAAGATTATCCTATAAGTAACTACTTGAATTCCCACCTATGAATTCCCGAAATATCTGGTCATGCAATCTGGTACACGGATACAACGAGTAATAATCACAAAACTCCTATACTAACCCGTCACTTGTATCACATCCGTCAACACACAACGAGCATTTCGGGCCTTCATCTACAACAGACCCTCATGATCACAACGATACAAAGTATGGCAGTACTCCCGAACAATCTGCACCAGTACTGGGGACATCGGGGTTATCTCGCCACTACTAGTATTGTAGCAATTACGAACATCCTTCGTTCTGAGATACTAAGAAATCTGAATGATAACGATGTGCTCAAGAATCCCCTGGAGCTCGACTCCCCTGAAACTCAAAGCAGATAGGAGGCACCAAGACAGAACTCCGTCACATCGGCATCATATAGATCCCAAGAATATCCGCGTGATCCTAAAAAATTTGAGTGAGAAGAGGAGTAGAATTAAATTATTACGTCGAGAATCCTCACCAGAGCATAGAAGAGGAGAAAAAGAATCCTACTCTCTGATATATAACTAGACTCAAATAGTTTTCTTCACTAGACTCGACTCGGCCAAGTTCGATCAATCAAGGGGGCTCCTAGGTCGGTACTGCTCTGGTACCAACTTGTCACGCCCAAGATGCGACCCTATCCTCAATTTGGCATGAGGGCCTCATCAGGGATAGAAGCGCATCTTGTTGTGTCGCAAGAATGGATATCGTTACAAGTACATGTATTGAAAAGAAGAGATATATATAGAGTTGGCTTACACACACCACAAACTACACCAGAGTCACACCAGTACATTACATAATCATCAAGAGTAAGAGCAGGGTCCGACTACGGACGAAAACAAACGAGAAAATAAGAACGACGTCCATCCTTGCTATCCCAGGTTGCCGGCCTGGAACCCATCCTAGATCGATGAAGAAGAAGAAGAAGCAACTCCAAATCAACAATCAACGCGCTCGCGTCAAGTAACCTTTACCTATACCTACAACTGGTGTTGTAGTAATCTGTGAGCCACGGGGGACTCAGCAATCTCATTTCTAAAGGTATCAAGACTAGCAAAGCTTACTGGGTGAGGCATGGTTAAGTGGTGAGGTTGCAGCAGCGACTAATCATATATTTGGTGGCTAACTTACGAGTACCAGAAATAAGAGGGGGAAGATCTACGCATAGCGGACGTGAACAACTGATGATCAAATGAATGATCTTGAACACCTACCTACATCACACATAACCCCACCGTGTCCTCGATCGGAGAAAGAACTCGCGAAAGAGACAGTCACGGTTACGCACACAGTTGGCATATTTTAATTAAGTTAACTTCAAGTTATCTAGAACCAGTGTTAAACAAAGTTTCCACGTTGCCACATAACCGCGGGCACGGCTTTCCGAAAGATTTAACCCTGCAGGGGTGCTCCAACTAGTCCATCACAAATTACCACAACTACAGCAACCTAGGCAGCAGCTAGCACTGGGTCTTCGGCGTCGGTAGTCAATCACGTCTTCGTCGATGTTCAGGGTTCGTCGAGGACGTCGTGGTACTCGGTCTCGTCGATGACCCTCGGTGGCGGGGAGAGTACTTGCGAACTTCGACGACGGAAACCAGCGACACCACAGCAACTCCGACGGCAACAACTATCATCGGCACCCTACGGCAAGCAGGCAAGCACCTACCTTAGACTACGCTAGTAGCAATAGCTATCAACACCACCAGTAGCCAGCTATGCAACAGCAAGCTAGCATCACCTAGCCTAACTAGCAAGGCCAGCAGCAAAACTACCTAGCAGCAAGCAAGCAACAACAACTACAGCAACCTAAGCACGACCAACAGCACCAGCGGCACTAACCTAGCAACTAACGGTAGCACGACCAACAACACCAGCGGCGGCCAGCACACGCAGCAGCATGCAAGGCAACAGCAGGCAAGCGGCACCGCTAGCAGCGATGCAAAACGGCACAAGCAGGCAACTGCAGGAGGAGAGGCCATGGCACAACGGCAGCAAACATCACAGGTAACAGCGACACGGCATAGAAACATGGCACGCACTGGCAGCAACGGCAACGCCAGCAACTATGATTCATCAGGCAAAGACATCGGCAGCAGCACGACAGCAGCAAACTGCCAAGAGCAGCAGGGCACCGACAGGGAACAAGGACGGCGCGGCGTTGCCGGAGGGCGCAGGCGGGCGACGGGGAGGAAGGAGGAGGCCACGGGGACCTCGAGCGGTGGCTCGCAAGGCGCAGGGTAGCTCCTGGCGGCGGCACCTCGGCAGTGGCTGGCGAGCTTGAGGCCAGCCGAGGCGAGGCCGAGGGGGCGCGGCGCGGCGGCGGAGAGTGCCGGCGGCGGGGAGCGCCGGCGGCGGGCATCGGCGCTGGAGACGGCTAGGCACGGCAGGGCGCAGGGGCGACGAGGTGCGGGCTGGTGGCGCGGCCATGGCGAGGGGATCGGGTGAGGGAGGCGCAGAGGAGGGGAGCGAGGGGGATGACGGCGCTGCGGGGGTTGAGGGAAACAGGAGACTTGGCTCCTCCCGCTAGGGTTGGGGGGCGGCTGGGCCTAGGGTCCCTTCTCTCCCTATTGGTTTTGTTTTTTTAATAATACAGAGAACAAACTTAAAGGAAAAATATGTTTTAACAAAATAAAAAAAATGCATTTTACTCCTTTAAAAATAAGCCCCAACTATAAAATAGATTGGGCCTCTTTTAAGAAATAAAACTAAAATCTTTTGAAGAATAAAATTAAACCCTTTTTACAAAAGAATAAAATTAAACCTTTTTTTACAAAAAATTAAAATCAAACCCCTTTGAAGAATTAAATAAAACCTCTTTATTTAAAGAATAAAATAAAAGCCCTTTAAAAGAGAAAAGAATAATGAGAGGGTTTTAAAATAACACACAAGGAGAAATAAAATAAAACCCAAGGGTTGCCCCCACATTTAATAAAAGGATTTTTTTTAAAGAAGACGCACCCTTTTTTTAATATTGGTTTAAAACGGGAAACTTTAGCAAAACCACAAAATGAAATAAGAGGAGGGAGAGGGGGAACTACTATCGCTCTACGACTCGGTGATCACTCGAAGCACAACACTCAATACACCACACGCGACGGACGATGCATGATGCCATCCATGATGCGACGATGCAAACTAAATGACGGTGCAACAAGATAAAATAACCAGACGACGGAAACGGAAATAAAGGGGAATCTTCTGGACGTCGGTCTCGGGCTGTCACACGGAGCCAGGAGAGAAGTGAGAAACCGAAGGCTCACCTACCTAGAGGTTGAAGACAAGTTGAGGACTTTGGGGGCTCGTGACGACTAGAGGGCAGTAGATCAAGGGTGATTAGAGAAGTGAGAATCAGCTCCAATGCGCAAGTTGGAGGATTTTCGAGTTCCACCATCATCTGCCTTGAGGACAAGGATAGAGGTCTTGATCCCCTCTTGTAATGGTAGATTGAGCAAAGCTCTCTCGAGTTTTTAGTCTATGTTTTGGCAACCATAGATCTAGGTAGGGGAAAGGTATATATATTCTAGGGGCAAAGGGGTAAGTTGTGGGATCTAATGGCCTAGGATACATGGGCTGCAGCGCAATCTGTTTGTGTACGCATGTTAGGAAAATCTGGAACTTTTTCGGACTTCCTCCAGGATTTAGTCTGGACATTCTAGAAGCCTTTTCTGCTTATTTTGAAAGGCGTTTGGATTAGTTCCTCATCCTTCGAAGTTGGCAGCCTTCGAGGACTTTGGACCTTTGGGCTTTCGTTCTGGTATCGTGCTTCACACCATTGTCTTTGGATGTTCATCCCTTCTTCATCTTCTCATATTATGGGCTTAACCTTCCTTCCTTGTGCTTCCATGGTCGTCGCTAACACACTTAATCACACATAAGGTTCCACTTTGATGTAGTTGCCAAGTCATTCAAATGTAATATATAGCTTAAAGAGGAGTCAAGCCACCTTGCTTTGGATGGTCTGTGGACGAGCTCTCGTCATGGGTCCACTTGAGGTTGGAGGTGAGTGCATGGTGATAACCATGGAATGCTCAACAATATCTCCCCCTCTTAGAGAAGACCATTTTGGAGCAAAATCCTCATCTCAATGAGAGTGGTCAAAACCAATTGTTGGCTGACAAATCATATGTCTTGTCACAACCAAAATGTTCGTTTGAGACCGCTACCTCAGGATTTCTGCAAAAGAAGCAAAGACAACGAACAAAAATGGTGTCATCATTCATGTAGTAATTCACCCAACAAGAGCCTTCTTGGCGATGCGATTAGCATGAGGGGTAGCAAAGAAAGGGTCCATGGCATACAAACATATCTTTTATCTAGTCCAATGGCATTAAGCTCAAGTTCTCGAAGCGATGTCACTTTGTGAGGAAAAACATGCAATTGTGAGGTAATGGCAATCAAGTACTCCCCCCCCCCCCGTCCTAAAATTGTTGTCTTAGATTTGTCTGGAAATGAATGTATCTATATACAATAACATGACTAGATACATTCATATCTAGACAAATTTACAAAAATAATTTTGGGACGGAGGGAGTACTTGACAAAGTGACTGAGAAAAACCGGCCAACCCAAGAAGGATACGCACTTGTGAGATTTTGTGGGTTGTGGCCAAGTTGTAATTGTGTCAAGTGTATAATCGTCTACCTCAATGTCATGAGAAGCAATCACAAGGTCTGAGAAAATGAGTTGTTATAGGCCCAAAGTGTATTACTTAATATTAGCATAAAATTGTTGATCTCACAACACTTAAGTTGGATAACATGTTTGGGATGATCATCGATATGTTTGTTGTATAGTACGATGACATCAAAGTACGAAGCAACAAATCTAGCAATGAGTTGCCTAAACACTTGGGTCATCAAGTGCATGAGAGTACTAGGTGCTTTGGAGAAGTTATTCTTGGTGTGTAAAGCAGTTCTCCATTCATCGTTCACATGAAGAAGTATGACGGATCTGGCAAAAGGGCTCAAACATTCGCGAACATACCCAATGTCAAGTAGCTCATCATGAGCATTGAAGATGAAGGCGATCCGGTCCTCGTTGCCGCATAGCGGAGGAAGATCCGTTGGAGTCTTTGAAGGGAAAGGATCCACGATTTCCTGCAAACATGCAACATGGAGCTAGGAAGAGCGTGTGAGGTGTTAGGTAGAATGGCTTCATGTTTGTACATAAGCAGAGTGGGGCACCAATAGGTTCTCACTTTTTTCCCTCAAAACGGATTTGGTGGCTAAGGGGAGCATTTCCTTGTTGGCAATCATCATGGGAGCACTCATGTTGGGCTTGTGGCACTTGCTCTCCTGTGGTGGCTCGCTCTCTCACTAGACTGACCATGATAATGATCATGCAAAGGTCTTGTCGATGGTTTAGTCTTGTCGGCAATGACTTGGTCCGGAGGTATTTCGGCAAAACACATATTCCTTGTCCTTCAACTTTGAAGCTATAATGATTATTGGGCCATTGTGGATGACATCACAGTGTAGTGCCATGGGCATCCCAAGATATGACGACAAATAGTCACGGGCATCATGTCACATTCCACCTTGTCTAGATAGGCGTTAATGTTGAAAGATACTTCCATGGTGTCATTAAGCCATTGAACCTTGTAGGGTTGTGTATGGCTCCTAGATTGAGGTGGTATCGTCAAGTTGTGACAACCACCATCATCACTCATCACTTTGATTGATCTTCCATTGATGCCGACTCTTATGTGAAACAGGTGGCATTGTCAGTTGGCATCATCTTGTTGTTGACTGGTGAAGATCTTTGAGACAACAAGAGCAGGAATGTATTAATATCACAAAACACTTGATCATCTTTTTCTTGATTTACTTGTTGATGACGAGCAACACGTTATAAAGCTTCCATTTCTCCTTCACTTATAGACTAGTGCCCTTCATCTTGATTGACCACCACAGCGCGTCTTGTGGGGCACTCAAATGATTTGTGCTCGTGTCCCTTGCATGTGAAGCACTCGGGTAGTCTTGCCTTCTTGATTGAGTCCCTTTAAGCATGTGTACTTGGTGTAGTTTGAGTCCTAGAATAGCTTGGAGTAGGATGACTTGATGTCGTCGTCGGTGCCTTGGAGCTTGAAAGACCACCTCTTGGCGGTGTGGCTCGTGGATATGGCACCATACTTGAAATAGCTTTGAGAATTTTTGACGAAGTTCCTTGAAGCGATGGTGGAGTACTTGACGTCCTCTTGGACTTGTTGCTCCGCCTTCGCTGCTTATCCACTGTCGGCACATGTGCCATGACGGGCCACATGCGCCATGTACCACATGCCCACACCCCTAACTCGCACACGCCAATGTAACTGCATGGGTCGGCTCTTTTGTCGGACCCTATGATTGAAGTTATACAAATATAGATGAAGAAAAACATACAAAAGCCTCACTTGAGGAAAGTGAGCAGGAGCATCGTTGCTTGGCATAGAGGTGATAAAGTCCCAAGCCCTAGTCCATGAGCAGCGTGATATAACTAGTTAGCAGAATGCCAACTTTGACATTGGAGAACTACTCCATCCTACGCCTACGAGTAGTTTGTATCAGGGGTGAGAAAGCGTAGTCACATAACTTTGGGCATGACTATTCAGTAGATTTAACCCTGCATGGGTGTACAACTTTTCCCACACTTATTGGTTGTCTCTTATCGCCCGATCGCATTTGTGCTGACGTGAGAGGGTGATTGACCACAATACTTTACCTGACACTCACTCTAGACTCTAGTCCTGATATAAACTCAAACGTTGCGAGACAAGGCCTCAAGCCCATCATGTCGAGATGGTACTTCGGTTGACTAAACGCTCCTCATCCTAACATGAGGGGAAGGGGCTTCGAATGATGACAACCTTGCTGATGATACAGAAAGATACGTGTGCAAACACAACACTGTGGATGAGAGATGCCCCCTTTTCGGTATGGTGTTGGGGTACTAACACGCCCAAGATCTACTTTATGACATAGTGGTTTTTACCCATGTTCGGGCCGCTCTCAATCGTAAAACCCTACGTCTACGTAGCGTGGGCCTCCTATTATCAAAAGGGGTCACCATAGTAGCTTCACAGTTACTGGTACAGTTGCATACCTAACGCATTAAATGCAGGGGTCTACGTCTTTGTATCCCATTGCCGGGGGTGAACGCATGTCTTGTCGTTGCAGGCTTTACTGTCACAGTCTTACGGTAACACGTCGCCGAGATGTCATGCGCATGGTTAGAGGGGTGGTGATTCACCATGGACGCCACCTAACCACATGGTGGTGGTACATCTGCTTGATAGTTCGCTCTGCATCGTTGTAGGCCGTCACAAGCCTATGAGCCAGCTCCGCCTGTGCCTGCCAACAGTCACGTCTGCCGTTGATGGGGCGTTGGGGCTGGTGTAGCCATTGTCGGGAGGCAACTTCCTTCTATGGTAATCTTGGCCTTGATATTGTCTATGGAATCTGCATCTTGAGGGTAAGGCTTGACAAAGATCTGCATACCATCACGTTGTAATCCAGAGTGAAGGTATGAACTCCTTGATGTTATAATCAGCAAGAGCGCGGCCATCCTGGAGTTGCGGGTCGACAGGGAGATGTGTTGGAATTATGCCCTAGAGGCAATAATAAATATAGTTATTATTATAATTCCTGTATCAAGATAATCGTTTATTATCCATGCTATAATTTATTGAATGAAGACTTATATACATGTGTGGATACATAGACAAAACACTGTCCCTAGCAAGCCTCTAGTTGGCTAGCCAGTTGATCAACGATAGTCAGTGTCTTCTGATTATGAACAAGGTGTTGTTGCTTGATAACTGGATCACGTCATTAGAAGAATCACGTGATGGACTAGACCCAAACTAATAGACGTATCATGTTGATCGTGTCATTTTATTGCTACTGTTTTCTGCGTGTCAAGTATTTATTCCTATGACCATGAGATCGTATAACTTACTAACACCGAAGGAATACTTTGTGTGTATCAAACGTCGCAACGTAACTGGGTGACTATAAAGATGCTCTACAGGTATCACTGAAGGTGTTCGTTAAGTTAGTATGGATCAAGACTGGGATTTGTCACTCCGTGTGACGGAGAGGTATCTCGGGGCCCACTCGGTAATACAACATCACAGACAAGCCTTGCAAGCAATGTGACTTAGTGTAAGTTGCGGGATCTTGTATTACAGAAGGAGTAAAGAGACTTGTCGGTAAACGAGATTGAAATAGGTATACGGATACTGACGATCGAATCTCAGGCAAGTAACATACCGAAGGACAAAGGGAATGAATGACATACGGGATTATACGAATCCTTCGCACTGAGGTTCAAATGATAAGATCTTCATAGAATATGTAGGATCCAATATGGGCATCCAGGTCCCGCTATTGGATATTGACCGAGGAGTCTCTCGGGTCATGTCTACATAGTTCTCGAACCCGCAGGGTCTGCACACTTAAGGTTCGACGTTATTTTATGCGTATTTGAGTTATATGGTTGGTTACCGAATGTTGTTCGGAGTCCCGGATGAGATCACGGACGTCACGAGGGTTTCCGAAATGGTCCGGAAACGAAGATTCATATATAGGATGACCTCATTTGATAATCGGAAGGTTTTTGGAGTTACCGGGAATGTACCGGGAATGACAAATGGGTTCCGGGAGTTCACCGGGGGGGTAACCCACCCCGGGGAAGCCCATAGGCATTGGGGGTGCCGCACCAGCCCTTAGTGGGCTGGTGGGACAGCCCAAAGGAGCCCTATGCGCATTGGAAGAAAAATCAAAGAGAAAAAAAAGGAGGAGGTGGGAAAGGGAAAAAGGACTCCACCTTCCAAACCAAGTAGGACTCGGTTTGGGGGGTGGGAGACCTTCCCCCCTTGGCTCGGCCGACCCCTTGGGGGTTCTTGGACCCCAAGTCAAGGCTCCCCCCTCTCCGTCCTATATATAGTGGGGTTTTAGGGCTGATTTGAGACAACTTTGCCACGGCAGCTCGACCACATATCTCCACGGTTTTACCTCTAGATCGCGTTTCTGCAGAGCTCGGGCGGAGCCCTGCTGAGACGAGATCATCACCAACCTCCGGAGCGCCGTCACGCTGCCGGAGAACTCTTCTACCTCTCCGCCTCTCTTGCTGGATCAAGAAGGCCGAGATCATCGTCGAGCTGTACGTGTGCTGAACGCGGAGGTGCCGTCCGTTCGGCACTAGATCATGGGACTGATCGCGGGATAGTTCGCGGGGCGGATCGAGGGACGTGAGGACGTTCCACTACATCAACCGCGTTCACTAACGCTTCTGCTGTACGGTCTACAAGGGTACGTAGATCACACATCCCCTCTCGTAGATGGACATCACCATGCTAGGTCTTCGTGTGCGTAGGAAAATATTTGTTTCCCATGCGACGTTCCCCAATAGTGGCATCATGAGCTAGGTTCATGCATAGATGTCTTCTCGAGTAGAACACAAAAGTTTTTGTGGGCGGTGATGTGCGTTTTGCTTCCCTCCTTAGTCTTTTCTTGATTCCGCGGTATTGTTGGATCGAAGCGGCTCGGACCGACATTACTCGTACGCTTACGAGAGACTGGTTTCATCACTACGAGTAACTCCGTTGCTCAAAGATGACTGGCGGGTGTCAGTTTCTCCAACTTTAGTTGAATCGGATTTGACCGAGGAGGTCCTTGGATGAGGTTAAATAGCAACTCATATATCTCCGTTGTGGTGTTTGCGTAAGTAAGATGCGATCCTACTAGATACCCATGATCACCACGTAAAACATGCAACAACAAAATTAGAGGACGTCTAACTTGTTTTTGCAGGGTATGCTTGTGATATGATATGGCCAACGATGTGATGTGATATATTGGATGTATGAGATGATCATGTTGTAATAGATAATGTCGACTTGCATGTCGATGGTACGGCAACCGGCAGGAGCCATAGGGTTGTCTTTATAACTAACGTTTGTGCTTGCAGATGCGTTTACTATTTTGCTAGGATGTAGCTTTAGTAGTAATAGCATGAGTAGCACGACAACCCCGATGGAAACACGTTGATGGAGATCATGGTGTGGCGCCGGTGACAAGAAGATCGTGCCGGTGCTTTGGTGATGGAGATCAAGGAGCACGTGATGATGGTCATATCATGTCACTTATGAAATGCATGTGATGTTAATCCTTTTATGCACCTTATTTTTCTTAGAACGACGGTAGCATTATGAGGTGATCTCTCACTAAAATTTCAAGACGAAATTGTGTTCTCCCCGACTGTGCACCGTTGCTACAGTTCGTCGTTTCGAGACACCACGTGATGATCGGGTGTGATAGACTCAACGTTCACATACAACGGGTGCAAAATAGTTGCGCACGCGGAACACTCGGGTTAAGATTGACGAGCCTAGCATGTGCAGACATGGCCTCGGAACACATGAGACCGAAAGGTCGATCATGAATCATATAGATGATATGATTATCATAGGGATGCTTACCACTGAAACTATACTCAACTCACGTGATGATCGGACTTGAGCTAGTGCAAGTGGATCATGAACCACTCAAATGACTAGAGAGATGTACTTTTTGAGTGGGAGTTTAGCGAGTAATTTGATTAAGTTAAACTCTAATTATCTTGAACATAGTCTAAGTCCACTTTGAATATATTTGTGTTGTAGATCATGGCTCACGCGACAGTCACCCTGAATTTTAATACGTTCCTAGAGAAAGCTAAGTTGAAAGATGATGGAAGCAACTTTGTAGACTGGGCTCGTAATCTTAAGCTAATCTTACAAGTTGGGAAGAAGGATTATGTCCTTAATGCTGCGCTAGGAGATGAACCACCCGCTACGGCTCATCAGGATGTTAAGAACGCTTGGTTAGCACGTAAGGAGGACTACTCAGTAGTTCAATGTGCAGTCTTGTATGGCTTAGAACCGGGACTTCAACGTCGCTTTGAGCGTCATGGGGCATTTGAGATGTTCCAAGAGTTGAAGTTTATCTTTCAGAAGAACGCCCGGATCGAGAGGTATGTGACCTCCGATAAATTCTATGCTTGCAAGATGGAGGAGAACTCGTCTGTCAGTGAACATGTGCTCAAAATGTCTGGGTACTCAAACCGTCTAGCTGAGCTGGGGATTGAACTCCCACAAGAAGCTATCACTGACAGAATCCTTCAATCACTGCCGCCAAGCTATAAAGGCTTTGTGTTGAACTACAACATGCAAGGGATGAACAAGTCTCCCAGCGAGTTGTTTGCGATGCTGAAAGTCGCAGAGTCTGAACTCCATAAAGAGCATCAAGTGTTGATGGTGAATAAGACCACTAGTTTCAAGAGAAACGGCAAAGGCAAGAAGGGTAATTCAAAGAAGAGCGGCAAGCCTGTTGCCAATCTGACGAAGAAACCCAAAGCTGGACCTAAGCCTGAAACAGAGTGTTACTATTGCAAGGGTATGGGTCACTGGAAGCGCAATTGCCCCAAGTATCTGGCTGATAAGAAGGCGGCCAAAGAAAAATCAGGTATATTTGATATACATGTTATTGATGTGTACTTAACCGGCTCTCGTAGTAGTGCCTGGGTATTCGATACCGGTTTTGTTGGTCATATTTGCAACTCGAAACAGGAACTGCGGAATAGACGAAGGCTGGCGAAAGATGAAGTGACGATGCGCGTAGGAAATGGTTCCAAGGTTGATGCAATCGCCGTCGGCATAGTTTCACTTCAGTTACCATCAGGATTAGTTATGAACTTAAATCATTGTTATTTAGTGCCTGCGTTGAGCATGAACATTATATCTGGATCTTGTTTATTGCGAGACGGTTACTCTTTAAGTCAGAGAATAATGGTTGTTCTATTTCTATGAGTAACATCTTTTATGGTCATGCACCCAATGTGAGAGGATTGTTCATATTGAATCTTGATAGTGATACACACATACATAACATTGAGACCAAAAGAGTTAGAGTTAACAATGATAGCGCCATATTTTTGTGGCACTGCCGCTTAGGTCATATTGGTGTAAAACGCATGAAGAAACTCCATGTCGATGGACTTTTGGAGTCACTTGACTTTGATTCACTTGACACGTGCGAACCATGCCTCATAGGCAAGATGACTAAAACTCCGTTCTCCGGAACAATGGAGCGTGCAAGTGAATTGTTGGAAATCATACATACCGATGTGTGTGGTCCGATGAGCGTAGAGGCACGCGGCGGATATCGTTATTTTCTCACCTTCACTGATGATTTGAGTAGATATGGTTATGTCTACTTAATGAAGCACAAGTCTGAAACATTTGAAAAATTCAAGCAATTTCAGAGTGAAGTTGAAAATCATCGTAACAAGAAGATCAAGTTCCTACGGTCTGATCGTGGGGAGTGAATATCTGAGTTTCGAGTTTGGTGCTCACTTAAGACAATGTGGAATTGTTTCACAGTTGACACCGCCTGGAACACCACAGCGTAATGGTGTGTCCGAACGTCATAATCGTACTTTATTAGAGATGGTGCGATCTATGATGTCTCTTACCGATTTGTCATTATCATTTTGGGGTTATGCATTAGAAACAGGTGCATTCACTTTAAATAGGGCACCATCAAAATCCGTTGAGACGACACCATACGAACTGTGGTATGGCAAAAGGCCAAAGTTGTCGTTTCTTAAAGTTTGGGGATGTGATGCTTATGTCAAAAAAGCTTCAACCTGAAAAGCTGGAACCCAAAGCGGAAAGGTGCATCTTCATAGGTTACCCAAAAGAGACAGTTGGGTACACCTTCTATCTCAAATCCGAGGGCAAAGTGTTTGTTGCTAAAAACGGAGCTTTTCTCGAGAAGGAGCTTCTCTCGAGAGAATTGAGTGGGAGGAAGATAGAACTTGATGAGGTTGTGGAACCTCTCATCCCTCTGGATGGTGGCGCAGGGCAAGGGGAAACCTCTATCATTGCGACGCCGGTTGAGGAGGAAGTTAATGATGATGATCATGAAACTCCGGTTTAAGTTTCTGTCGAACCACGCAGGTCGACGAGACCACGTACTGCTCCAGAGTGGTGCGGTAATCCCGTCTTGTCAATCATGTTGTTAGACAACAATGAACCTGCAAATTATGAAGAAGCAATGGTGGGCCCAGAGTCCAACAAATGGCTAGAATCCATGAAGTCCGAGATAGGATCCATGTATGAGAACAAAGTGTGGACTTTGGAGGTACTACCTGAGGGCCGCAAGGCTATTCAGAACAAATGGATCTTTAAGAGGAAAACGGACGCTGACGGCAATGTGACCGTTTATAAAGCTCGACTTGTGGCAAAGGGTTTTTCACAAGTTCAAGGAGTTGACTACGATGAGACATTCTCACCCGTGGCGATGCTTAAGTCCGTCAGAATCATGTTAGCAATAGCTGCATTTTTCGATTATGAAATCTGGAAGATGGATGTCAAAACGGCGTTCCTTAACGGTTTCCTTAAGGAAGAG
This sequence comes from Hordeum vulgare subsp. vulgare, assembly GCF_904849725.1. NCBI lineage: Eukaryota > Viridiplantae > Streptophyta > Magnoliopsida > Poales > Poaceae > Hordeum > Hordeum vulgare. Next base: position 419,191,539 of record NC_058520.1, on the reverse strand, counting down.
TTGTATATGATGCAACCCGAAGGTTTTGTCGATCCTAAGAATGCTAACAAGGTGTGCAAGCTCCAGCGATCCATTTATGGACTGGTGCAAGCATCTCGGAGTTGGAACAAGCGCTTTGATGAGGTGATCAAAGCATTTGGGTTTATACAAGTGGTTGGAGAATCTTGTATTTACAAGAAAGTGAGTGGGAGCTCTGTGGCGTTTCTAATATTATATGTGGATGACATATTGCTGATTGGAAACAACGTAGAGTTCTTGGAGAGCATAAAGGATTACTTGAATAAAAGTTTCTCTATGAAGGACCTAGGAGAAGCTGCTTACATTCTAGGCATTAAGATCTACAGGGATAGATCAAAACGCCTGATAGGACTTTCAGAAAGCACATACCTTGATAAAGTTTTGAAGAGGTTCAAAATGGAACAGTCCAAGAAAGGGTTCTTGCCAGTTTTACAAGGTACGAGATTGAGTAAAACTCAGTGCCCAGCAACTGATGAAGATAGAGAGCATATGCGCTCCGTCCCCTATGCTTCAGCCATAGGTTCTATCATGTATGCAATGTTGTGCACTAGACCGGACGTTAGCCTGGCCATAAGTATGGCAGGTAAGTTCCAGAGTAATCCAGGAGTGGATCACTGGACGGCGGTCAAGAATATCCTGAAGTACCTGAAAAGGACTAAGGAGATGTTTCTCGTGTATGGAGGTGACGAAGAGCTCGCCGTAAAAGGTTACGTCGATGCAAGCTTTGACACAGATCTGGACGACTCTAAGTCGCAAACCGGATACGTATTTATTCTTAATGGGGGTGCAGTAAGCTGGTGCAGTTCCAAGCAGAGCGTCGTAGAAGATTCTACATGTGAAGCGGAGTACATGGCTGCCTCGGAGGCGGCTAAGGAGGGTGTCTGGATGAAGCAGTTCATGACGGATCTTGGAGTGGTGCCAAGCGCATTGAATCCAATAACCTTGTTCTGTGACAACACGGGTGCCATTGCCCTAGCAAAGGAACCATGGTTTCACAAGAAGACCAGACACATCAAACGACGCTTCAACCTCATCCGCGACTACGTCGAAGGGGAGGACGTAAATATATGCAAAGTGCACACGGATCTGAATGTAGGAGACCCGCTGACTAAACCTCTTCCACGGGCAAAGCATGATCAACACCAGAACTGTATGGGTGTTAAATTTATTACAATGTAATTCGCATGATGATGTGAGGGCTAGATTATTGACTCTAGTGCAAGTGGGAGACTGTTATAATTATGCCCTAGAGGCAATAATAAATATAGTTATTATTATAATTCCTGTATCAAGATAATCGTTTATTATCCATGCTATAATTGTATTGAATGAAGACTTATATACATGTGTGGATACATAGACAAAACACTGTCCCTAGCAAGCCTCTAGTTGGCTAGCCAGTTGATCAACGATAGTCAGTGTCTTCTGATTATGAACAAGGTGTTGTTGCTTGATAACTGGATCACGTCATTAGAAGAATCACGTGATGGACTAGACCCAAACTAATAGACGTATCATGTTGATCGTGTCATTTTATTGCTACTGTTTTCTGCGTGTCAAGTATTTATTCCTATGACCATGAGATCGTATAACTTACTAACACCGAAGGAATACTTTGTGTGTATCAAACGTCGCAACGTAACTGGGTGACTATAAAGATGCTCTACAGGTATCACTGAAGGTGTTCGTTAAGTTAGTATGGATCAAGACTGGGATTTGTCACTCCGTGTGACGGAGAGGTATCTCGGGGCCCACTCGGTAATACAACATCACAGACAAGCCTTGCAAGCAATGTGACTTAGTGTAAGTTGCGGGATCTTGTATTACAGAAGGAGTAAAGAGACTTGTCGGTAAACGAGATTGAAATAGGTATACGGATACTGACGATCGAATCTCAGGCAAGTAACATACCGAAGGACAAAGGGAATGAATGACATACGGGATTATACGAATCCTTCGCACTGAGGTTCAAATGATAAGATCTTCATAGAATATGTAGGATCCAATATGGGCATCCAGGTCCCGCTATTGGATATTGACCGAGGAGTCTCTCGGGTCATGTCTACATAGTTCTCGAACCCGCAGGGTCTGCACACTTAAGGTTCGACGTTATTTTATGCGTATTTGAGTTATATGGTTGGTTACCGAATGTTGTTCGGAGTCCCGTATGAGATCACGGACGTCACGAGGGTTTCCGGAATGGTCCGGAAACGAAGATTGATATATAGGATGACCTCATTTGATTACCGGAAGGTTTTCGGAGTTACCGGGAATGTACCGGGAATGACGAATGGGTTCCGGGAGTTCACCGGGGGGGGGCAACCCACCCCGGGGAAGCCCATAGGCATTGGGGGTGCCGCACCAGCCCTTAGTGGGCTGGTGGGACAGCCCAAAGGAGCCCTATGCGCATTGGAAGAAAAATCAAAGAGAAAAGAAAAAAAAACGAGGAGGTGGGAAAGGGAAGAAGGACTCCACCTTCCAAACCAAGTAGGACTCGGTTTGGGGGGGGGGGAGACCTTCCCCCCTTGGCTCGGCCGACCCCTTGGGGGGTTCTTGGACCCCAAGGCAAGGCTCCCCCCTCTCCCTCCTATATATAGTGGGGTTTTAGGGCTGATTTGAGACAACTTTGCCACGGCAGCTCGACCACATATCTCCACGGTTTTACCTCTAGATCGCGTTTCTGCAGAGCTCGGGCGGAGCCCTGCTGAGACGAGATCATCACCAACCTCCGGAGCGTCGTCACGCTGCCGGAGAACTCTTCTACCTCTCCGTCTCTCTTGCTGGATCAAGAAGGCCGAGATCATCGTCGAGTTGTACGTGTGCTGAACGCGGAGGTGCCGTCCGTTCGGCACTAGATCGTGGGACTGATCGCGGGATAGTTCGCAGGGCGGATCGAGGGATGTGAGGACGTTCCACTACATCAACCGCATTCACTAACGCTTCTGATGTACGGTCTACAAGGGTACGTAGATCACACATCCCCTCTCGTAGATGGACATCACCATGATAGGTCTTCGTGTGCGTAGGAAATTTTTTGTTTCCCATGCGACGTTCCCCAACAAGATGACCACTCCCTCCTTTGAGGTAGGTTTCCTCTGTCTTGGATCTTGACGAAGATCTGCATGCCACCTTAGAAGGGGCATGGATGTGCGCCTTGGTGGGGCGTGGCTGGCTCCACCCTACCAAGCAAGGTTGTCGAGGTCCATGCTTGACGGGTCTATGAGACCCTGGTCCTCACGGGGTCGACAATATGTGGCCTGATCTTCATGATCTTCATGATTGGTGCGGGGTTCGAGGAGGAATGCGAAGAACAAGTGGGAAACAAGGGGAATCACAAGAGCGAAACACACAAGTAAGGTCCATTACCAAGTATGCTATCATATCACAATGGCAATACAAATGGAACCTCAAGATCCAACAAGAAACAAGGAAAAGTAAATAACATAAGCATAGTTCATCCCCAAATCCAAATGGAAGAGAAGGTCTTGAGAGATTGGGAACCAACTGGAATGGAACATAAGAGTGGCAATATATTACATATGAATGATGTAATGAGAGGAATTTGATTTAACTCACCTCTTGTATATGAATGATGAGATTATCTCCCTTGTGCATATGATACAATTTGGAACAAGAATATTTCTTTGCGTTTATAGGCAATATATTATGCCATAAAAAAATATGTATTGCATAAATGAAGCAATTAGTTGTATGGTCTATTCAACAAAACATGAATGGAATACTCTTTCCAGATTGAGAAAATGAAGGAATTAGATGTATCCAAGAAACATATGCATATGGTTGGGGAAATCCCCACTAAATTGAAACCACTAGAAGAACCCAGTTTCGTACACAACTGAATAGCAACTAGTACTCTTTCCATATTGAGCTTGTCGTGATTAGAAAAGCTCCCAAGGAATTAAATCATTTACGTTGTTGTGCATGCTAGCGTCCCGCTGTGGCTGATGTGGCTGCTAGCACACCGCCCTGCCTTCTGTTTGATTGTCGCTGCTTGCTAGCCTTGCTTGTTGTCCTTGCTCCTCTCTCTTGCTTGCAGCCAAATCGGCCGCCGCGCAGTAGTCGGCCGCCGCCTGATTCTCCCTTTCGCTTGCAACCAACAATTCTTCTAGTTGTTGCGTGCTCATCACGATGTCTCAAGAACAACAAAGCCTTTAGTGTCAAACAAGTTATAGTTGGCTAGATGTGAAACCCATAAGATCTCGCGATCAACTCATGGTTCTGACACATGGATATCAAGCTTCCATGTACCCTGTCCATGGCTAATTCTCTGGCGATACTCCAGTCCTTCAAATCTCTCTTTACAGACTCCTCCCATGTTAGATTCGGTCTATCACGACCTCTTCTAACATTATTAGCACGCTTTAGCCGTTCGCTATGCACTAGAGCTTCTGGAGGCCTGCACTGAATATGCCCAAACCATCTCAGACGATGTTTGACAAGCTTATCATCAATCGGCGCTACCCTAACTCTATCTCGGGTCATCATTTCGGACTCTGTTCTTGTGTGGCCACACATCCAACTCAACATGCGTATCTCCAACTCACCTAACTGCTGCACATGTCACCTTTTAATCGGCCAACACTCAGCGCCATACAACATTACGGGTCGAACAACCGTCGTATAGAACTCGCCTTTTAGCTTTTGTGGCACTCTGTTATCACAGAGAATGCCAGAAGCTTTGGCGCACTTCATCCATTGAGCTTTAATTCGATGGTTCGCATCTTTATCGATATCCCCATCCTTCTACAACATTGAGCCCAAATATCGAAAGGTGTCCTTCTGAGGTACCAGTCTAACCTCCTCCACCTCCTCGGGCCTAGTAGTATTGAAACCACACTTTATGTACTCGGTTTTAGTTCTACCAAGTTCAAAACCTGTCAATTCGATGGTTTGTCTTCATAGCTCTAACTTCCTGTTGACCCCCGTCCGACTATCATCGACTAGCACCACATCGTCCGCAAAGAGCATACACCATTGGATATCTCCTTGTATATCCCTTGTGATCTCATCCTTCATCAAGGCAAAAAGATAAGGGTTCAAAGCCGACCCCTGGTGCAATCCTATTTTGACCGGGAAGTCATCAATATCGCCATCACTTGTTCGAACACTTGTCACAACATTATCGTACATGTCCGTGATGAGGGTAATGTACTTTGATGGGACTTTGTGTTTCTCCAAGGCCCACCATATGACATTCCGCGGTATCTTATCATAGGCCTTCTCCAAGTCAATGAACACCATATGCAGGTCCTTTTGCTCCCTGTATCTCTTCATAACTTGTCGTACCAAGAAAATGGCTTCCATGGTCGACCTCCCAGGAATGAAACCAAACCGATTCTTTGTCATGCTTGTCATTCTTCTTAAACGATGCTCAATGACTCTCTCCCGTAGCTTCATTGTATGGCTCATCAGCTTAATCCACGGTAATTAGTACAACTCTGAACACCCCCCCTTGTTCTTGAAGATTGGTACAAATATACTCCGCCTCCATTCTTCTGTCTTCTTGTTTGCTCGAAATATCAGGTCGAAAAGTTTGGTTAGCCATACTACCGCTATGTCCCCGCGGCCTCTCCGTACCTCAATGGGGATACAATCAGGGCCCATCACCTTCCTCCTTTCATCCTTTTTAAAGCCTCCTTGACCTCCAACTCCTGGATTCGCCGCACAAAACGCCTGCTCGTATCAACGAAGGAGCCGTCCAATTCAATGGTAGAGCTCTCACTTTCCCCATTGAACATCTTGTAAAAGTACCCTCGTCATCTATGCTTAATCTCCTCGTTCTTCACGAAGAGCTGATTTGCTCCATCCTTGATGCATTTGATTTCGTTAACATCCCTCGTCTTCCTCTCTCGGATCTTGGCCATCTTCTAGATGTCCCTTTCTCCTTCCCTCGTGTCTAACGGTTGGTAGATGTCCTCATACACCTGACCCCTTGCTTCACTCACAACTTGCTTAGCAACCTTATTTGCCATCTTGTAGTTCTCTATGTTGCTCGCACTCTTATCCAGGTATAGGCGGCTGAAACAATCTTTCTTATCCTTAATTGCCTTATGGACATCATCATTCCATCACCAGGTATCTTTAGCTTCGCCTCTACTTCCCCTGGATACCCCTAGCTCCTTTGAGGCCACCTTACGAATGCAAGTCGCCATCTTCATCCACATGTTGTCTGCATCACCTCCTTCCTCCCAAGGGCCCTCCTTAATGACCCTCTCCTTGAACACCAGAGCTACCTCTCCCTTGAGCTTCCACCACTTTGTTCTAGCGATTTTGGCATGCTTGTCCCGTTGGACACAAATCCGAAAACGGAAGACAGCAACCAGAAGCGTATGCTAAGGTACAACACTCTCTCCAGGTATCACCTTACAATCTAGGCATGCACGCATGTCTCCTCTTCTCGAGAGGATGAAATCAATCTGGCTAGAGTGTTGATCACTACTAAAAGTCACTAGATGTGATTCTCTCTTCTTAAAAAGGGTGTTAGCTACGATAATGGCGTTGGCTAGCACAAAGCTTAAGATATCTTCTCCTTGATTCCTGATGCCATAGCCAATGCCCCCATGCACCCCTTCAAAACCTGTGTTAGATGTGCCCACGTGGCCATTGAGATCTCCTGCTATGAAGAGCCTCTTGCCAGTCGGTACACTCCGAACCATGTCTTCTAGGCCTTCCCAGAACTCCCTCTTGTTGTTCTCATTGTGGCCTACTTGCGGGGCATACACGCTGATAACGTTGAGAACTAAGTCCCCAACTACCAGCTTGACCAGTATAATCTGGTCCCCACGTCTCTTGACGTCTACCACTCCATACTTGAGGCTCTTATTGATCAAGATGCCTACTCCATTTCTGTTAGCAGCCGTTCCAGTGTACCATAGCTTGAAGTCGGTACCCTCCACCTACTTCGCCTTCTGTCCCCTCCATTTGGTCTCTTGGATTCAAAGGATAACAACACCTCTCCTCACCGTTGTATCAACTACCTCCCGAAGCTTACCTGTCAGAGACCCTACGTTCGAACTACCTAAGTAGATCGTCCTAGGCTCGGCTAGCTTCCTTACCCTTCGCACTCGTCGAGTCAAGTGCAAAGACCCTTGCTCATTTTCCACTACACCCGGGCGTCGATGTAGCGCGCAACTAAGGATGCGATGACCCGATCCTTGCTCACTTGCCACCATATCCAGATCACGATACGACGGGGCACAAAGGGGGTGACGACCCGGCCCTAGCCCATTTGACACCACACCCGGGCTCCGATGTAGCGTGTCGCTCAGAGGGTTACTCCCCAACGAAAATCTTTTGAGTTTCATCTGTACTATTAAAAGCACGAGAGGGCAGATCCAACTACAGATCTAGACCGTCTGATTACACCATCAAGGGCCTAAAAATGTCGTTAACGAAACTAGACAGTTTTCGTTAACGCTAATTGCCCACCCCACGTCGTCTCCCAGTCAATCGCCCCACTCGCCCGCCTCGCCCAGGCCGCCCACCCCCGCCTGCATCGCTCGCTCACCCGCCCCATCAAACCCAGTCAACCAAACAGCGGCGGCCGGGCTCGCGCTCTCCCTGCGCCCGCCTCTCTCCCCGCCGCCGTGGGTGCAGGCGCGCGTGCCGACGACGACTCTCGCGCCCCTGCTCTCCTCCACCCCTCGCATGGCCGCCCCCAGTTCTTGGGCCTCCCCGTTCCACGAGACCATCGCCTAGCACCGCCATCCGCTCCGCCGTCCTTCCCAGTTCCCGGCCGCCCTCTCCGTCCTCTCCGTCCGTCCGTCCCGGCCATCAATCTTCATCGAGCAGAGAGAGAGAGGAAGGAGGCCAGATTCGAGCGAGATCCATGGGGAAGTACGTGGAGCTGCTGGACATGGGGGTGCGCATCGCGACGCGGTTCCACTCCCACTGCCCGCAGATGGCCGGCTCTACTACCACCCTCCCGCCTCCTCGGCCGCCCCCGGTGTCGGCGACGGCGGCGGGATGGTGCCTGCGGGAGGCGCGGCCGCCGACGCCGTGGCCATGATGAAGAGGCAGCAGCGTGCCGCCGTCGACGCCACGGAGATCATCCTCTACACCGTCGTCTAGGCCGGCTGGATTTAAGAGTTTGCGAGTTAAATTCGTTTGACTTCTGACGCGGTTTTGTCATTCATGTTGAAATCGTTGCCTTAATCTCTTGTCCCCTTTTCGATTATTTTTTCCAGGTGATTGGGAGAGGCTGCTCACAACACAACAGGAGCTGAGCCTCTCTCTTTATTTTTTACTTTCAAGTTAGGAGCACTGCAGATTTTCCTTTAGAATAAGGCAACGATTTCAAGTCAGGCCGGTTGCTGTTGCGCTCATCCCGGATGCCTCCTGCCATTGCCATGAAAGAAAGAGAGATGCTATCTTGTTTTATTCTACTTCTACTTTTTATTTATTTCCGACGAGATGGAGATTGAATGGATGGATCGAGGAATTTGTTTGATTTGTGGTTGCTTTTTTTTGCCTTCCATGTCGAAATCGTTGATTGAATTTCTTACCCCCGTTTGGATTATTTTGCCAGCGTAATTTAATTGGGAGAGGCTGCTCACAACAAGAGCCTTGAGCTGAACATGGTACCAATTCTCCTAATTGCATGCCACATCGCCAACCATTAGCTGTGTAATACAAGGGATGCACGGGGTATTACCAATGGATGACAACATCAGCTTCCATAAGGTTAGACATTAGACACTCATTATCTTTAGGGTGTGTTAAGAAGACTATTTTTTCTTTTGTACTCTGGATACATGTATTGTTCCTTGCATGTTTTATTCTTCTTAATCTTAAATATATTGATGTACATTGCGATTTCCTAATGATTTTTTTATGCTCCAACAACTGTATGTCATATGATTCATAATTAGATGACTTTAAAATCCATCACTATGAGATTGCCTGATGTGCTCAAGATTGTTTGAGTCGCAGGAGAAGTCGTTCCGGAGGGGCGCTTCGTACGTGGTGACCATGGTCGCCGAGTTTGACGAGTACACCAACGACTGGCTTTACCTTCACGAAGGCACTGTTCTTCCAAAGTAAAGTGTTCTCCTCTGTTGTTTTTGAAAACTTTGGGTTGTACTGTAGTAGCTTACTGTACTTTGTTATGTGCTGCTTTATTCATCCCTCACGGTGCAAGTGTTTTCCACCAGGCCATCCTGTTGGAAGAGGAAATCGTCCGATTCCGTCGAGTTCTCGGTCTGGCCAAATGTTTCTGTTAGGGGAGGTGAGCACCCTGGTTCATCCAGTGAAGCACCAGCAATGTTGGTTCCGACTTTGGTTCCGGCGAGATCCGTCAGGGAGGCCATACAAGAGGTCAAAATGGTCCAGGTCCGTTTGTCACCTATGTTTACTTCTTACCAAACCCCCGTCTCATACCAAGAAACGTCACTATATGTATGCAACTCGAGCTCCCTCTTTGAGGAAAATTTGTGGAAAATACTCAGACTTGGTAACAAGTGCATTCATTGTTTCAGTACCATCAATGTTCTTCACATGTCTGGGAAGAAAAGGCAATGGATACGCTTTGCGATCCATGCTTCCTCTTTGGTGCATATCTATACATTTTTATTCTGGCATCCATGATCTGTAGATTAGGTGTGAGCTAGCCCCAAGTGAGGTAGTAATGCCATAAATGAGATGGTACCATCAGAAATGAAATTGTGTTAGTTGTTGGGGTCCATGGTCTCTTAGATTAGGCGAGCTAGCTCTCTAACTGAGGAAGTGTTCTATATGCAAGGATGAAATAACAGCAGAAGGAATAGTTGAACATTATAGCTGTTGAATCTATTGTTCCTTAGGTTTGGGGGCTCGATTTAAATGAGGTAATGTCGTGATGTGCCGATCAAAAGAAGCACATAAAAGAAGGAATGCTGGCCTTCTAAACTTACAAGATTGTATGGTAGCTACTGACTTGGCCAGTGGCCACAATTAGGATACATACTTTAATTCAAAGATATGAGAAGTTGGCAGCACCTTCTGCCTAGAAAAGGTGTTGGACAACTGTATGCTCCCTAATATCTATCCATATAATCTGTACCAAACCCAAATAAGTAGTATCATTCCTTCATCTTCCTCTCTGATCAATGTTGGAATCTCTATCCTCTCAGAGCAAAGTGGAAGCTTCTTTTAACTTTGTTGTCAACTATATAATGGATAGATCATAGACGAGCCTGAACAAATAGTGTACTTGAATGTCATGAGATGTATATGTGAAGCGGAAACATATAATTAGATGTACTAGGTTTAACTTTGGTGTACGTGCGAGGCAGTGGATTGAAATATTTTTCAGCACCGCAGTGTACATGGTGTTTCATCTTGAATGTCAAGTCCTGCCTGAATTCCTAATCATTCTCTCTGATCTGCAGATATGGGAAAATGTTATGAAGTCATGTGAGCAAAGGGGCAGGGACCTACTGAATTTGAATGTCATAACCAGTGTTGACCTGACCGAGTGGCTAAGAACAAAAGACAGTGGCAACGAGACGATAAACCTGGGACTGTCTTCTTATGATATGTTGTGCACCGTCCTCCACTCGATCAAGGCTGGTTCCACAGGGCTACTTCTCGGCAACGGCGTGGAGGTCGATCAGCAGAACCGGCCGCGGGACCTGCTGCTGGACTGGTTCTTCCACCCCGTGCTGGTGCTCAAGGATCAAATGCAGGTGCTGAAGATGACTGAGCAGGAAGTGAGGTTCCTGGAGAGGTCGACTCTTTTCGTCGGCAGTAGTTCTGCTACTGCTGGTGCAGACGTGTGGGATAACGGCGCCGAGACACCCCGTGATCCCGTGAGGATGGCGCAGATCCAGGCGATCAGTAAAAGTTGTGTTGTCTCCTGCAACTGCTTATTTGTGTTTTAGTGTTTTGTTTGAGATGTCAGTGGTTATTTCTATTGGTAATGTCTGTCAGATTGTTGCTGTTTTTCTTCTTGATGATGATGTTGTTGCTTGCACGATGGTGGGGATAGTGAGGAGCATGTCCAAGTTCCCGACGTACCGGAGGCGGTACCGGCATGTGGTGAAGCTGATGGTGGCCTACTCGGTGGAGCGGGAAGGGTCGTTCGGATCGTCGGCGTCGGGTCCATCCGCCTCCTTCGAAATCACACGGCGTCGGGTCCATCCGCGTCCTTCGAAATAACACGCCTCGAAGTGTAGATAGTTGCCGTCTTGAGGTTGCTTCTTTTTCTCTTCAAGTAAAAGTAGGTATCGCACGCCGTTTTTGTATGTGCCTCATCTTGTTTCAAATCTACTAGCAGCTTCTGTAATTTTGTGTAGCTATTTCCTTTTTCATTTCGGTAATGGGAGGCGTGTATAGTTGTTGTGTTTTGAGAAGATGCATGTGCCGAAACTTGAGGCATAGTCTTCAGTTGTGCTGTAAATTCTTGTATATACATTTTCGTAAGGAATTGATTGGTTCTTTAGGTGTTACATTTGTTGCCACTTTGTCCGGCCGTGTTAACTGTGGAGAACTGGCATGATGGTAACCTATTTGACCGAGAATTCGTCCAGTTTGACGAGGCTAAAATCTGAAAAAATCTTGGGGAGAAACACACGAAGCTGCCAACTGCTATCCACTTTTCCTCGCATCGTCATTTTTTCCTTCAGAGAAAAAGTCTCTTTCTCTTGTAGTATCATTTATTCATTTTCTTCCCCGCTTGTGAACCCGGCGAGATTCACGGGGAATCAAGATAGGTTTCATCAAGTCCTTTTTTCTTTAATATGTTTCGTGTAGTTCACTGATCCTGCTTGCATTGCTTTGTGTCACCATTTGAAGGGTCCTGCATTAAGGACATAGCCTCAGTCAAGCTATGAGGGTGTTGTTTGAGTTTGTTTAGATGCCTTGCTTGCATCAAATCTTAGCCCGCGTGATTTTAAGTATCTCCCAGTCACTCGCTGGGAGCAGCCAAATCGGTTGTTTAAAGAGTTTGTTAACTGATTTCGTTGTAAAAGACGTTGGGAGAGAGTAATAAAGTAGCACATGATCTAGCTACATTGGCAACAAAATTAGGTATTCATGAACCTTGGTGAGATGAATACCTTGGTGCTTTTAGGAAGCTACTTGGAAGTGACAAAGTAAACCCTTTTCATGATGATTAATAGATTGCTCGGTATTGTCGGTCAATTTTTAGTTCACTACGGTGGTCCATACAACTAAACAATATTCATTTTAGTACTTTCAATATCTCTTTTCGTTTATCTATCATGTTTGTACTCTAACTCTTCTACAGGATGATCTGATAGTAATAGTGCGTGGGTGAGATGGATTATTCATTGAGATATCTTTGATCTGAGAAATGGACACTATTTGATTGGCAAGTTCGGATAATTTCCGCTACTACTAGCTTTAAAATTGAAAATTATCACGTTTGGAGTTTGGAATCAGGATTTTAATTGCTTAATATTAGTCATTACCCACATGTTTCATTAAACAATAAGGTTACGAAGAATTGTGCCTTATCGAATCGTTGCTCAACATTCGCCTTTGATGTCGCCATACCACCGCTAGGGAAGGAGGAGAACTGTCTCCACACCCAAATCTATAGGAGCAACTTAAGCATGCAATGTTGCTCTTCGAGAGATGAACCGACCGACCACCACACATTATGAGACCGAGGCTTTGTGGCACATCACCCAGGGATCATCTTGGCGCACCATCTTCATCCCACACGGTTGAAGAATACTGCTCCACATGCCCCACCAAAAACACCATATTATTCTTTCCCAAACTTAAAATAACTCGCTAGGTCGGGAGACCACTGAGATGACCAAGCTACCCACTCCTGAACGACTATGATGAGAGCACAACTAAGGTGGCAAGAAAGCACGAGGATTATTTTGATGCAAGACCATCATTGCCACCAATGTGTCACCCTGAAAACACCATATCAAGATGCTAGATTTGAAGCGCCGATGTCCTTTCCCTCTTGCATCGCCGAAGTGAAAAGGGGATGGGGCAAACTGTCGTCGCTCTTGTCGCCTCAATGGAAAGAGGTTGGGAGAGAGAAAATCGTTTCTGTATGACACGTGCATTGCACGTGCACGCTGACTAGTCTTCATAAAAGTGACTCAGTTTTACAGTTGGCTCGCCAAGCCTATCACAACCCTCCTTTACCTGGTCTTGGAATCGTCTATGTTGAGACAACATAGGCGGAATTGTGCTCACCACGACGCCTAGGTCAAAGAATTTATCCACCGTGGTTCGCCTCTCCATCGCGTGTCGGTGCTTGCAGCTGCTCGGCGCTTGTCTCCATCCGGTGCGGCCTGCCGGTGGTTGAGGAATGTGAGGGAGAGACGAGAGGGAGATAAGAGGATCTGCTCGCTGCCAAATCGGCGGGCGCGCAGCAGTCAGCCGTCGCCTGATTCTCTCCGTCTCCTCTTTCCTGTACTTGTTAGCACATGAGTCAATGTTTCCTGCACCAGATTCCTGTGTGAGCCATGGTTTCCTGCCTGTGAGCTCTGATCACTGCCTGTGCGCCTAGGTGGACGCTTCAGCTGCCCTACTGCCTAAGGCAGATGCCTTTCATCAATGTCGAAGGTGAGCTCAATGCCCTGCTATCCAAGGGCACCCTCTGATGCCAAAGCAGGCGACGCCTTTAGAACAATGCTGCTGAAATATACCTACTGAATCAGCCTCCTCTCGTGATTGAGAGGCATGATATGATATTTGATTAATTATTGCCCTGAACATTCTCATCCTTGTTCATTTCTTTATCAGGTTGTTTGGCTGAGACACTTTCAGACTTTTAAGGAGAAGTATAGCGCCCTTAATCAAAACACTGGTGTTAACAGAAGTCTTACTGAGATGATAAGGAAGTACCACTACCCTGGGCAGAGAATGGCTGTTGGAAAGCCTGAATATAAAAAATCATTGAAGAAGGATTGGTGAGTATAGGCTCCTGGTTTGCCTATATATTTGGACAATTTTAATCACCATTTTGCTGTGTCTTCTTTCAGAAAATAACCTGCCTGTATGATCCAACTGTGATGGAGTTAATGTGGGGCATACAGATTTGCATGCCAATTTTGTTCCCCGAAGAAGATGCTTATCTGACTGAAGATGACTGTGTCCCGATAAGTCAGGGACTGCAAAATGTCTTGAGTCGTTATGACTGTAATTATGTCAACTCAGAGATGGTAAGTTAACTAGTACCCATACTTTGTCCCTCAACATAAGCTTGTGGTTGCTGACTTCCTCTTTAGGATTCGTGTCCAACGGGATAAGCGCGTCAAAGTCGCTAGAACGAAGTGGTGGAAGCTCAAGGGGGAGGCATCCCAGGCTTTCAGGGAGAGGGTCATTAAGGAGGGTCCTTTGGAGGAAGGAGGCGATGCAAACTTGATGTGGACGAGTATGGCGACCTTCTTGTGGAAGGTCGCTGTAGAGGAGTTTGAGGTGACCAAGGGAAGTAGAAGGGAAGCAAAGGACACCTGGTGGTGGAACATGAGGTCCAGAAGGTTATTAGGGATAAGAAGGACTGTTTCAGATGCGTGTATCTGGACAGGAGTGCAGCTAACATGGAGAAGTATAAGGTGGCAAAGAAGGCTGCAAAGCGGGCGGTGAGTGAAGCGAGAGGTCGGGCGTATGAGGACCTCTACCAACGTTTAAACACTAAGGAAGGCGAAAGGGACATCTATAAGATGGCCAAGATTAGGGAGAGGAAGACGAGGGATGTCAACGAAGTCAAATGCATCAAGGACAGAGATGATCAGCTTCTTGTGAAGGATGAGGCGATCAAGCGTAGATGGCGGAAGTACTTTGACAACCTTTACAATGGAGAGGTTGACAGCTCTACCATTGAGCTAGACGTCTCCTTTGATGATACCAGCATGTGCTTTGTGCGACGTATCCAGGAGTGTGAGGTTAAGGAGGCGTTAAAAAGGATGAAAGTAGGCAAGGCGATGGGTCCTGATGGTATCCCCATCGAGGTGTGGAGAGGCCTTGGAGACATAGCGATAGTATGGCTAACTAAGCTTTTCAACCTCATTTTTCGGTCAAACAAGATGCCCAAAGAATGGAGGCGGAGTATTTTGGTACCAATCTTTAAGAACAAGGGGGATGTTCAAAGTTGTACTAATTACCGCGGAATCAAGCTGATGAGCCATACTATGAAGCTATGGGAGAGAGTCATTGAACACCGCTTAAGAAGGTTGACAAGCGTGACCAAAAACCAATTTGGTTTCATGCCTGGGAGGTCTACCATGGAAGCCATCTTCTTGGTACGACAGCTGATGGAGAGATACAGGGAGCAAAAGAAGGACCTTCATATGGTGTTCATTGATTTGGAGAAGGCCTATGATAAGATACCTCGGAATGTCATGTGGTGGGCCTTGGAGGAACACAAAGTCCCAATAAAGTACATTACCCTCATCAAGGATATGTATGATAATGTTGTGACAAGTGTTCGAACAAGTGATGGCGACACCAATGACTTTCCGATTAGAATAGGGCTACACCAAGGGTCAGCTTTGAGCCCTTATCTTTTTGATTTGGTGATGGATGAGGTCACAAGGGATATACAAGGAGATATCCCATGGTGTATGCTCTTTGCGGATGATGTGGTGCTAGTCGATGATAGCCTAACGGGGGTTAATAGAAAGTTAGAGTTATGGAGGCGGACTCTAAAATCGAAAGGTTTTAGGCTTAGTAGAACTAAAACTGAATACATGAGGTGCAATTTTAGAGCTACTAGGCACGAGGATGGAGAGGTTAGCCTTGGTGGGCAGGTGGTACCGGAGAGAGACACGTTTCGATATTTGGGGTCCATGTTGCAGAAGGATGGCGATATCGATGAAGACGTGGGCCACCGAATCAAGGTTGGGTGGATGAAGTGGCGCCAAGCTTCTGGCGTACTGTGTGACAAGAGAGTGCCACAAAAGCTAAACGACAGGTTTTATAGGACAGCTATCCGACCTGCGATGTTGTATGACGCGGAGTGTTGGCCAACCAAGAGACGACATATCCAACAGTTAGGTGTAGCAGAGATGCGCATGTTGAGATGGATATGTGGCCACACAAGGAAGGATCGAGTACGGAATGACGATATACGAGAGAGACTTGGGGTAGCACCGATTGAAGAGAACCTGGTCCAACATCGTCTCAGATGGTTTGGACATATTCAACGGAGGCCACCGGAAGCACCGGTGCATAGCGAACGGATAAAGCGTGCTGAGAATGTTAAGAGGGGTCGTGGTAGACCAAACTTGACATGGGAGGAGTCCGTTAAGAGAGACCTGAAGGTTTGGAATATCGATAAAGCCTTAGCCATGGACAGGGGTGCGTGGAAGTTAGCTATCCACGTTCCAGAGCCATGACTTGGCTTTGAGATCTTATGAGTTTCAACTCTAGCCTACCCCAACTTGTTTGGGACTGAAAGGCTTGGTTGTTGTTGTTGTTGTTGTTGTTGTTGTTGTTGTTGTTGTTATAGCTCCCTAGACTACTTGTGACGCCCTCGGTTTAATCGTACGCTAATCATACACGCAAATGAGTACGATCAAACCCAAGGACTCACGGGTAGATATCACAACACAACTCTAGACACAAATAAAATAACATCAGCTTCATATTACAAGCCAGGGGCCTCGAGGGCTAGAATACGGAAGCTCGATAAACACACGAGTCAGCGGAAGCAACAAATATCTAAGTACACACATAAAACATGGGGTGCCTTAGAGAAGGCTAGCACAAAAGATACAACGATCGAACGAGGCGAGGCCTCTTGCCTGGGAACCTCCTAACTACTCCTGATCATCAGCAGCCTCCACGTAGTAGTAGGCACCGTCGGGGTAGCAGTCGTCGGCGGCAGGGACCTCCATCTCCTAGGCTCCATCATCTGGTCGCAGCAAACGGATCAAGGGGACAAGGGGGGAGCAAAGCAGCGGTGAGTACTCATCCAAAGTACTCGCAAGTCTTACATCAGAACTATTCTAAATATGCATCAGTATCAAAGAAGGGGGGGTTATATGTGGACTAACAACAGTGCTGCGAGAATAGAGAGAGAAGGCCTAGTCCTATCGAAGACTAGCATCTTCACAGTCTTGCAGCAATAGACGAGAGTAGAATAGGGGTAAAACATTAATAGTCATATTGTTGCAGCAAAATTAAAGTGAGGTCACGCCTAAAGATCCTCCCTCGACTCCCTGCGAGGAAGCAATCCCGAGGCAAACTAATTCCAGTTACGTAACAATTATAGTTGTATAAGATCGGGGCACAACTCCAAGTCGTCCTGTAACTGTGGACACGGCTATCCGAATAGTTAATTTTCATCCCTGCACGGGTGCACCACATGTCCCGTCACGCTCGATAACACTATGGCCGGACATACTTTTCTGGGTCCTGCCCGGCCTCGGAATATCGACACGTCGCAGCCCCACCTAAGACTAATCAGAGAGGTAAGCCCGCCGGTCTAAATCCTAAGCGCAAAGGGTTCATGGGCCCAGTTCCCCTCCGCGCTCCTGCACGATGCGAGGGCGGCCGACGTCAGTCCTAGCATCCCTTAATCACAAGCGCAATGCATCTCGGGACCACTCGGGCGCGCACCACTACGATCGCTGACATCTGAAAAGCTTCGGCTGATACCGCGACACCGAGTACCCATAATTCTTCCCGCGTAGTCGGTTAGTGCGAAAAGGTCTCCGACCAACCCAGATCAAATACCCAAATCCATTAACATTTTAATTAGGCCAGCAACACAGTCTCACGGTAACATGGTCGAGTAACTGTGTGGTTGTAACATCGGGGGGAATCCGAGGTATCACCCTCGTTGGATTCCGAACGATGTACCCGTCAAGGTGGGCTTAGAGGAATCACCCTCGGGGGTCCCACACTTGAGGGGTTGCACGACAGAGGCGTCATCGGGAATGGTGAAAGAGGAATCACCCTCGATAACCACGACCGACTAGCTATACTATAGAGATATCATCAGGAGTACTTAGCGAGGTGTCACCCTCGGTACCCGATAGTATCCCTGTAGCGTTGTACAATGAAGGGGGGTATGTGTTGTGTCGGGTCTGGCTCGTCGATCAAAGATCGAGATTTGAAAACAAGCGGGACAACTGAACTACGGGGGTCACAGGGGATGACTGCTCCACCTATACTAAGCAGATTTAAAGTACATGACTAAAAGTAGCACTTCATCAAAAATAGGCTATGCATCAGATATAGGAGCTAACCTACAACAGTAGCAAAATACTAATGCAAGCGGTAGGAAGAAAGACATAGGCGATATAGGAATGATCAAGGGGGGTTTGCTTGCCTTGCTGCTCTGCGGTAAAGGACTGATCGGCAGGGTCGTAGATGTACCCGGCAGCAGCGTCAGTCTCGGGGTCTACCGGTAAGAAGAGGGGGAAGAAACAATAAATAATAGCAATGGTGTAACACAAGGCATGACATGGCAAGATGCAGGCTAGACATGAGCTAACGCAGCAATATCCGTCATAAACGGGTCGGAAGAATATCTGACGATATTTTCCGGGTCTCGGGCTACTACCGGTCATACTAGAAACGATGGAAATGTTCCATGATTGCTATGCTAGGGACGCGTGACACACGAACGGGCCGTGTATCCGGGTTCGTCTCGTTCTGCTGATCAACTTTCATTTTGAAAATATTTTGATCTGACTTACGGGTTATTTATATTAATTTTCAAAGTTTTATTAATTATTTAAGAATAAAAAACAGATTTAATTATTTTAATAAAATCCTATTATGACATCATCGCGATGTCATGCTGACATCAGCAGTTGACTGGTCAACTAACCAATGAGTCCCAAACGTCATAGACTCAAGTTTTAATTAAGATTAAATATTAATTAATCCATTTAATTAAATGGGGGACCCACGTGGCATACTCTAATTAATCTAATTACTTAATTAACCATTTAATTAATTAACTAATTAATTAAATAATATATTTATTTATTTAATAAAGATATATTTTTATTTTTATAATTTAATTTTTATTTTATTTTATTTTAATTATCGCGTGGGGCCTCCCTGTCATAGACAGCGGGTGCGTTGGCCCCACCGGTAAGTGACTTTAGGCCATATACTCATTTTTTTCATAGATACATAATCATGCAATTATCGTATCCCTCCAAATTCCTATATACGCAAATACATACATCGCATCTCATACATACATACATACATACATACATACATACATACATACATACATACATACATACATACGACATCTAATACATCTTTTATTTTATTTTCTTTTAACTCTCAACACTCCCATCTCTCTCTCTGTTAACACAGTTACAAAGAAGAACTCTCTACTCTAACTCAACATAGAAGAACAACATCTTCAAATCTTCCTACCGGTCAGTACCGTCGACGGATCGGAGTCCCGTTTGCCGGAACGGAAACGGGACGGTGAGGGGAACGCAATGGTGGGAGGAGCCCGAGGAGGGCTCACCAACGTTGATGAGACGGCCCGGTGAAGCCGGAGTTCGCGGGAAGGCGGAGGTGACGGAGAGGAGGAAGACGATGCGGTGCCGGTGGTGGCGCGGTGGTGGTGATGCCGGTGGTGACGGCGGTGACGGAGCCGACGAGGTCGGTCGGTGAGGAAGAGGCCCTCCCGGAGGGGGGCGTTGAAGGAGGGGGGCCGGCCGAGATGAAGCCGGCCGGTGGGTTGGCTCGCCTGAGCTGGTGAGGTGAGGAGGGGGGCTTCGGGTTGGAGAGGGGAGCTTGGGTGGTGGCCGGTCGGGTGGGGAGTTGAGGAGCTTGCCGGCCGGGGAGGGGGCGAGGTGGAGAGGAGGGCCGGTGGGGAGGGCTCGGCCGAGATGGGGACGAGGAGGGGAGGCTCGTCGATGGGAGGAGGGATCTGGGGGCCGACGAGGTATGGGGGATCGAGGGAGAGGAGGTTCGTGGGACGTGGGGGCCTCGTCGGTGGGTGGGGGTGAGGCGAGCGGGAGGTGTCGGTGGGGTGTGGAGCCCCCACGAGGGGGGGTTGGGGACACGTGGGGGCGCTGGGGGAGGCCCGCCCGAGGGGATAAGGCCGGCGGTGCTGGTGGGAGGGGAGGGAGCGAGGCAGGGGGGCTCCCTCGCCCTAGGGTTCCAACGGCGTGGGGTGGGCCGGCTTGGCTAGGCCACTTTGGCCCAGTCGGCCAGGGGGGTGGGGGGGTTTCCCTTTCTTCTTTTTCTTGTTTTGTTTTGTTTTGTTTATTTCTTTTTCTATTATTTCTTCTTTCTAATTTCTTTTTCTCTTTCTTTTCTTTTCTTTCTTTTATTATTATTATTTTTAATACTTTCTTTTTATACATATCTTCCTTTAATACTTTTCTTTTGTTTTCAATTTCTGAATCCGGATAGAAATTCAATGCGGGTCAACGACGGTAATTCTCGATGATGTGGCATCATTAGCGGGTGATCACTGTAGCTTAATTACAATATTTACTGTAGCAAAAGTTGAGGATGTCACAATTCTCCCCTACTAACAAGAATTCTCGTCCCGAGAATTAAGAGGTAGAGGGAAAGAGCCCGGGGTATTCATCACGAAGATGATCCTCGCGTTCCCAAGTGGCTTCATCATCAGAGTGATTTGACCACTGCACCTTAAGGAACTTGGTGACCTTGCGACGAGTCTTACGTTCAGCTTGGTCGAGAATGCGGACCGGATGCTCTTTATAAGAGAGGTCTTGTTGTAGCTCAAGCATATCGTGATCCACTGCTCGAATAGGGTCCTTGAAGCAGCGACGGAGCTGAGATACATGGAAGACATCCTGAACCTGAGAAAGGTTAGCTGGCAGTTCCAATTGATAAGCCACTCCTCCATGCCTTTCGAGAACAGTGAAAGGACCAATATAGCGAGGAGCTAACTTGCCCTTGATTCCGAAACAGTGTGCATCTCTCATTGGTGTGACACGAAGATAAGCCTTTTCTCCAGGTTGATAGACAATATCTTGATGATGACGGTCATACTGACTCTTCTGACGAGACTCAGCAGCCTTCAGATTCTCATGAATAATGCGGACTTGGTCTTCGGCATGTTGAATAATATCCGGACCGAAGAGTGATCGTTCCCCAGTTTCTGACCAATTCAGAGGAGTTCGACACCTTCGTCCATACAATACTTCGAAAGGGGCCATCTTCAGACTAGCTTGATAGCTATTATTGTAAGAGAACTCGGCATACGGGAGAGATTCCTCCCATTTCTTACCGAAAGAAATGACACAAGCTCTAAGCATGTCCTCGAGAATTTGGTTGACCCGTTCAACTTGTCCCTGGGATTGAGGATGAAATGCAGTGCTGAAGGACAGGTGAGTCCCCATAGCCTTCTGAAAACTTTCCCAAAATTTTGAAGTGAACAAGCTACCACGGTCCGAATTGATTACCAACGGAATACCATGAAGTGAAACAACTCTTGACATATAAAGATCTGCCAGCTGACTAGCATTAATCGTTTCTTTGATGGCCAGGAAATGTGCAACTTTGGACAGTCGATCAATGACGACAAGAATAGCATCATTACCTTTCTGAGATCTGGAAAAACCAGTGACAAAGTCCATTTCAACATGGTCCCATTTCCACTCAGGAATAGAGATAGCTTGCAGAGTTCCAGCAGGATTTTGGTGTTCTGCTTTGATACGCCGACATATATCACATTCTGCCACATAGCGTGCAATGTCTTGTTTCATATTGGGCCACCAGAATCTTTGCCGGATGTCTTGGTACATCTTGGTACTACCCGGGTGAATAGACAATGGTGTGTCATGAGCTTCTTCCATCACCTTCCCAGTCATCCTGAGATTTTCCTTCTTATTTGGGACGAATAGGTGACCCTTGAAATACAAGGCGCCATCTTCATCAACAGTGAAAAAGGAGGGTTTACCCTTCGCAATATAGCTCTTAATCCTGTCGACATCATCGTCAAAGCCTTGCAGATTCTTTATGGAGCTCACAAGATCTGGTTCAACCACTAGGTTACTGAGGGAACCCTGATTAACAACACGAAGGTTCATCTTTTGACACTCTTCAGGAGGAGGAACAAGGTAACCCTGAGGAAAAATGTGGAGGTTCAGCTTACGGAATTCCTCTTGCAGACGGTCATGAACCTTATGAACCTGGAGGTGGTTGCAGTATGACTTGCGACTCAAGGCATCAGCCATTACGTTAGCCTTGCCAGGGGTATATGATATACTACAGTCAAAATCTGCTATACGCTCCATCATCTTTGTTGACGTAGGTTCAGCTCCGGTTGAGTGAACAAGTACTTCAGACTTTGATGGTCGGTGTAGATTTCAAAGCGATTACCGACAAGGTATTGTCGCCATTCCTTCAAAGCATGAATGACTGCGGAAAGCTCGAGATCATGAACTGGGTAGTTCTCTTCATGAGCACGCAGTTGACGTAAAGCATAAGCGATCACCTTGCAATCCTGCATCAGGACACAACCTATTCCTTGACGAGAAGCATCACAGTATATGACGAAATCCCTTTTTGTATCTGGAGGAGCAAGTACTGGAGCGGACGTCAGTTTGTCCTTGAGCGTCTGGAAACTTTCCTGACATTTATCAGTCCACTCATACTTAACACCTTTGTGGAGCAGGTTGGTTAAGGGCTTCGCAATCTTGGAGAAGTTCTCGACGAATCGACGGCAATAGCTGGCGAGTCCGAGAAAACTTCTGACTTGCTTGACATTCTTCGGGGGAGTCCAGTCAAGAATAGCTTGAATTCGTTCGGGGTTGACTGCAATACCATCCTTGGAAATCACATGACCAAGGTAAGTCACTTCGTCTAGCCAGAACTCACATTTGGAATACTTCGCATAGAGTTTATGCTCCCGAAGCTTATCCAGTACAAGACGAAGATCTTCAACATGCTCTTCTTTGTTCCTCGAAAATACCAGAATGTCATCCAGATATACCACGACAAATTTGTCGAGGTAGTCCATGAATATATAATTCATCAATCGAGAGAAGGTTGCCGGTGCATTGGTTAAGCCGAAGGACATGACGGTGTACTCGTATGATCCATATCGAGTAACAAAGGCGGTCTTTGGAATATCCTCCTTGCGAACACGGATCTGGTGGTACCCCAATCTCAAGTCGAGCTTAGAGAAGATGGTGGAACCAGCAAGTTGATCATACAAATCATTTATCCGAGGGAGAGGATATTTGTTTTGAATAGTGGCCTGGTCGATAGGACGATAGTCTTGAACCAATCGATTTGTCCCATCCTTCTTCTTAACAAAGAGAGAAGGTGCTCCCCAAGCAGAGGAACTCGGACGGATGAAACCTAGACGGAGCGAGTTGTCAATTTCTTGCTTAAGTTCAAGGAGTTCATGTGGTGGCATTTTATAAGGGCGCTTGGCAATAGGAGTGGTACCGGGTACCAAGTCAATGACAAACTCGACAGCTCGAGCAGGGGGAATCCCCGGAAGTTCTTCTGGGAAGACATCTTGAAATTCTCGGACCACTGGAATGTTTTCAATCCCTTCAAGAGGCGACACATTTAATGCATTCAAAGCATACAGCCGTGCCTCAGCATTACGGACGAGATGAGCATGGTAGCTTATTAATTCATTTGAAGGGTGTAGGAGGTTGACGGTCTTGGTGGCACAAACGACCGATGCCGTATGAGCTTTCAACCAGTCCATCCCCAGTATGAGATCAATGCTGGAAGAACTTAATAACATGGGAGAGGCAAAGAATTCTAATCCTTCAATTTCAATGGGGACAATGGAGCAGACCATGGAGGGTCGGCATTGGCCCGAGGGGGTGTTTACCACTATTGGGACGTTCATCTCTTCGTACTTAATGCCATGCATGAATGCAAAACTTCCCGACATAAAGGAATGCGATGCTCCTGTATCAAACAATACAGAAGCAGGTACTGAGTTAACGAGAAGTGTACCCATCACGGTAGTAGGCTGGTCTTGAGCTTGACCCATATCAATGTTGTTGGCCTGACCACGAACATAATCAGGCTTAGCGTTGAAGTTGCGGTTCTGGTTGTTGCCACTGCCAGTTGCGAGAAGTGTCAGCTGATTCGGATTCTTCCTGCAGTCTCTAGCACGGTGACCTGGACGGCCACGCTTGAAGCACAGCCCGTCCTCAGGACATGAAGGAGGAACTCGAGGCGGTGGAGCTAGAAGCCTCGGCTGCCTAGGTGGTGGAGGATGCAGGCGAGGTGCAGCATAGGACGGCCTCGGAGCAGGAGCACGTGCATGGTACATGTTGTTGGGAATCCAGATCTTCCGCTTCTGTGCAGATGAGCCCGAAGATGAGCCCATGTCACGGTTGCGCTTGCTGTTATCTTTGTATTCCTGCAGACCAGTCTCAACCTGAATAGCCTTGTTCACCAGGGTGGCGAAATCAGCATAGTCCTGAACGAGGAGTGTCATCTTGATATCAGGGTGGAGGCCTTCACGGAACTTCTCCTGCCTGCGTGCATCAGTTGCAATGTCTTCTTCAGCATAGCGAGATAAGTCCAGAAATTCCCGCTGATAAGCAT
The DNA here is from genome assembly GCF_904849725.1 of Hordeum vulgare subsp. vulgare. NCBI lineage: Eukaryota > Viridiplantae > Streptophyta > Magnoliopsida > Poales > Poaceae > Hordeum > Hordeum vulgare. The sequence goes on along the minus strand of NC_058520.1, from coordinate 419,167,044 downwards.
CCACAGTCTTGTTGCCCTGGACCAAGTTGCGGAACTCAGGCTTCTTCCGGTCCATGATTCCCTGAGGAATGTAGCAAGCACGGAAAGCAGCCTTGAACTCTGCCCAAGTGATGATAGTTCCATCAGGCTGAGAGCGCCTATGGCTGTCCCACCATTGAGCAGTGGGACCCTTCAGAAAGTAGGCGGCAAAGTTGACATAGCTCGCCAGGGGCACATTGGCAGACTCAAGCTCGTAAGAAATTTCACGGAGCGAGTCATCAGCATCAAGAGGCTGAGTTGAGCTGCGGTAGATCGCAGGGTTGAGGCGGCAGAATTCTTGAAGTGTCACGCCTTGCGGTTGGTTCATGTTCGGCCTTTGGAACTGATCCATGAGCCCTTGCATAAACTGGCGGTTCAGCTCAAACTGTTGGATCATCCCCGCCATATACTCAGGAGGCGGGGTGGTGCATCGTTGGCAGGGGCACGCGGGCGGCCAGCTGGTCTAACCATCCTGTTAAATATTTATCAGGGGTAGTTTAGCTTAAAGTAATTACAAAGGTATCACACGCATTCACGAAGTAATCAAGCATAATGAAAGGGAAATACGATAGATACTCCATAGTAGTTGAGTTCGACATACAGACCCATACATAAGTTCGATTACAGACTAACGATTACAAATTCGAAATTTGGCGATAGCCCGGACGCATTAGACGATACCCTGGACTCACTAGGCGGTGCGCATGCACGCGGTGGAAGAGTACCACAACGAGATGTAGCGATAAGGCTACATCAACGTCGGAGAGGACGATCGAATCCTGGTAGCTGGCGGTGATAGCAGCTAGGGACAGGACCCTGTGTCCCGTTGTGACTCTGGTGAGGGTACCGCATCCAGTCGAGGAGCCGAGGTCCAAGTGCAGGGGTTCTACCCCCAACATCAGTCCACTCGAGAGCTGATGGTAGCTCTGTCCTGCTCGGCTCGCGGATGCGCATAGGGGGAACCCTCGGGCAGTGTGATGGTTGCAGCTCTATCAACGCGTCGTAAAGACGAGCGCGCGTAGCATACAGCTCCACAGTCAGACCTCGGAAAGCACGATCCAGTGCTTCAGTGTACTGCACTAGAAACCGCGCGTCGTAGCGACGCGTCACGTAGGGGGCGCAGACAGCGACGTAGGAACGGTCGCTGCGCTCCCGAACGTCAGAAGCGTAGGCAGTGAGATCAGACCCAGTCTCATCCCCAGCAGGAGCATGCGGGATGTATCTGAAAGGGCTCTCCTCCAGGTGAGGGTACGCTCCACGGAGACGGGTGATGGCGATGTAGGCCACATCATGGACGGCCATCTCGACCGACACTCCAATACCACAGAAGATGTGGCGCTCGAGGGTCTCACCGCCCCTCTGGTCGAAGATTCGAACCTCAGCCTGATACTGGTGCTGGTTGTACTCGCGGAAATCCTCGAACACGGTGTACTCGGGGTACCAGCGATATCCCAGCCTGGTCAGGAGGTCGACCAAAATGGCCGGGAACCCAGTCATCTCAGTGGCCTGTGTCAGGCGCACGTGCTGTCTTGCGGGACGCATCTGAAAATAAGATTGACGGATGTCAAATGACAGTGTGTGTAATATATTTTCAGGAGAAAGAGTAGATAGTCCAGCGCTGCGGGTCGATGTGATTCGAGAACCTAATGTTAGAGTTAGTAAAATCTTTGACCCGAAAGAGAAGAGAGAGTAGAGCCTAGAGTATAGGAAAAGAGTAAAAGATACTAATACCACCCAATTGAGATGTGGGCCCGTAAGCCACAACATCAGTGTTAGTAAAGTTTTTCAAACACTAGACTCAACTTCGGCCAAGGAATTGGAAAGGGGGCTACCTACAGGCAGTCGGCTCTGATACCAACTTGTGACGCCCTCGGTTTAATCGTACGCTAATCATACACGCAAATGCGTACGATCAAACCCAAGGACTCATGGGTAGATATCACAACACAACTCTAGACACAAATAAAATAACATCAGCTTCATATTACAAGCCAGGGGTATCGAGGGCTAGAATACGGAAGCTCGATAAACACACGAGTCAGCGGAAGCAACAAATATCTGAGTACAGACATAAAATATGGGGTGCCTTAGAGAAGGCTAGCACAAAAGATACAACGATCGAACGAGGCGAGGCCTCCTGCCTGGGAACCTCCTAACTACTCCTGATCATCAGCGCCCTCCACGTAGTAGTAGGCACCGTCGGGGTAGCAGTCGTCGTTGGCGGGGACCTCCATCTCCTGGGCTCCATCATATGGTCGCAGCAAACGGATCAAGGGGACAAGGGGGGAGCAAAGCAGCGGTGAGTACTCATCCAAAGTACTCGCAAGTCTTACATCAGAACTATTCTAAATATGCATCAGTATCAAAGAAGGGGGGGGGTTATATGTGGACTGACTGCAGCAATGCGAGCATAGAGAGAGAAGGCCTAGTCCTATCGAAGACTAGCATCTTCACAGTCTTGCAGCAATAGACGAGAGTAGAACAGGGGTAAAACATTAATAGTCATATTGTTGCAGCAAAATTAAAGTGAGGTCACGCCTAAAGATCCTCCCTCGACTCCCTGCGAGGAAGCAATCCCGAGGCAAACTAATTCCAGTTAAGTAACAATTATAGTTGTATAAGATTGGGGCACAACTCCAAGTCGTCCTGTAACCGTGGACACGGCTATCCGAATAGTTAATTTTCATCCCTACAGGGGTGCACCACATGTCCCGTCACGCTCGATAACACTCTGGCCGGAAATACTTTTCTGGGTCCTGCCCCGGCCTCGGAATATCGACACGTCGCAGCCCCACCTAAGACTAATGAGAGATGTCAGCCCGCCGGTCTAAATCCTAAGCGCAAAGGGTTCATGGGCCCAGTTCCCCTCCGCGCTCATGCACGATGCGAGGGCGACCGACGTCAGTCCTAGCATCCCTTAATCACAAGCGCAATGCATCTCGGGACCACTCGAGCGCACGCCACTACGATTGCTGACATCTGAAAAGCTTCGGCTGATACCGCGATGCCGAGTACCCATAATTCTTCCCGCGTAGCCGGTTAGTGTGAAAAGGTCTCTGACCAACCCAGATCAAATACCAAAATCCATTAACATTTTAATTAGGCCAGCAACACAGTCTCACAGGAATCCACCCGTCTTACAACTAATCACCAAAGATCCCAGTAACATGGTCGAGTAACTGTGTGGTTGTAACATCGGGGGGAATCCGAGGTATCACCCTCGTTGGATTCCGAACGATGTACCCGTCAAGGTGGGCTTAGAGGAATCACCCTCGGGGGTCCCACACTTGAGGGGTTGCACGACAGAGGCGTCGTCGGGAATGGTGAAAGAGGAATCACCCTCGATAACCACGACCGACTAGCTATACTACAGAGATATCATCAGGAGTACTTAGCGAGGTGTCACCCTCGGTACCTGTTAGTATCCCTGTAGCCTCGTACAACGAAGGGGGGGGGTATGTGCTGTGTCGGGTCTAGCTCGTCGATTAGAGATCGAGATTTGAAAACAAGCGGGGCAACTGAACTACGAGGTCAGAGGGGATGACTGCTCCACCTATACTAAGCAGATTTAAAGTACATGACTGAAAGTAGCAGTTCATCAAAAATAGGCTATGCATTAGATATAGGAGCTAACCTACAAGAGTAGCAAAATACTAATGCAAGCAGTAGGAAGAAAGACATAGGCGATATAGGAATGATCAAGGGGGGTTTGCTTGCCTTGCTGCTCTGCGACAAAGGACTGATCGGCAGGGTCGTAGATGTACCCGGCAGCAGCGTCAGTCTCGGGGTCTACCGGTAAGAAGAGGGGGAAGAAACAATAAATAATAGCAATGGTGTAACACAAGGCATGACATGGCAAGATGCAGGCTAGACATGAGCTAACGCAGCAATATCCGTCATAGACGGGTCGGAAGAATATCTGACGATATTTTCCGGGTCTCGGGCTACTACCGGTCATACTGGAAACGATGGAAATGTTTCATGTTTGCTATGCTAGGGACGCTGACAAACGAACGGGCCGTGTATCCGGGTTCGTCTCGTTCTGCTGATCAACTTTCATGTTGAAAATATTTTGATCTGACTTACGGATTATTTTATATTAATTTTCAAAGTTTATTAATTATTTAAAAATTAAAAACAGATTTAATTATTTTAATAAAATCCTATTATGACATCATCGCGATGTCATGCTGACATCAACAGTTGACTGGTCAACTGACTAGTGGGTCCTAAACGTCATAGACTCAAGTTTTAATTAAGATTAAATATTAATTAATCCATTTAATTAAATGAGGGACCCACGTGGCATACTCTAATTACTTAATTAACCATTTATTTAATTAACTAATTAATTAAATAATATATTTATTTATTTAATAAAGATATATTTTTATTTTTTATAATTTAATTTTTATTTAATTTTATTTTAATTATCGCGTGGGGCCTCCCTGTCATAGACAGCGGGTGCGTTGGCCCCACCGGTAAGTGACTTTAGGCCATATACTCATTTTTTTCATAGATACATAATCATGCAATTATCGTATCCCTCCAAATTCCTATATACGCAAATACATACATACATACATACATACATACATACATACATACGGCATCTAATACATCTTTTATTTTATTTTCTTTTAACTCTCAACACTCCCATCTCTCTGTGTGTTAACACAGTTACACAGAAGAACTCTCTGCTCTAACTCAACATAGAAGAACAACATCTTCAAATCTTCCTACCGGTCACTACCGTCGACGGATCGGAGTCCCGTTTGCCGGAACGGAAACGAGACGGTGAGGGGAACGCGATGGTGGGAGGAGCCCGAGGAGGGGCTGACCAACGTTGATGAGACGGCCCGGTGAAGCCGGAGTTCGCGGGAAGGCGGAGGTGACGGAGAGGAGGAAGACGATGTGGTGCCGGTGGTGGCGCGGTGGTGGTGATGCCGGTGGTGACGGCGGTGACGGAGCCGACGAGGTCGGTCGGTGAGGAAGAGGCCCTCCCGGAGGGGGCGGCGTTGAAGGAGGGGGGCCGGCCGAGATGAGGTCGGTCGGCGGGTTGGCTCGCCGGAGCTGGTGAGGTGAGGAGGGGGGCTTCGGGTTGGAGAGGGGGGCTCGGGTGGTGGCCGGTCGGGTGGGGAGTGGAGGAGCTCGCCGGCCGGGGAGGGGGCGAGGTGGAGAGGAGGGCCGGTGGGGAGGGTCGGCCGAGATGGGGACGATGAGGGAAGGCTCGTCGATGGGAGGAGGGATCTGGGGGGCGACGGGGTATGGGGGATCGATGGAGAGGAGGTTCGTGGGACGTGGGGGGCCTCGTCGGTAGGTGGGGGTGAGGCGAGCGGGAGGTGTCGGTGGGGTGTGGAGCCCCCACGAGGGGGGGGGTTGGGGACACGTGGGGGCGCTGGGGGAGGCCCCCCCCCCCCCGAGGGGATAAGGCCGACGGCACTGGTGGGAGGGGAGGGAGCGAGGCAGGGGGCTCCCTCGCCCTAGGGTTCCAGCGGCGTGGGGTGGGCCGGCTTGGCTGGGCCACTTTGGCCCAGTCGGCCACGGGGGTGGGGGGGGGGGTTTCCCTTTCTTCTTTTTCTTGTTTTGTTTTGTTTTGTTTATTTCTTTTTCTATTATTTCTTCTTTCTAATTTCTTTTTCTCTTTCTTTTTAATTTCTTTTCTTTTTTTTTATTATTATTAATACTTTCTTTTTATACATATCTTCCTTTAATAGTTAATATGAATTTATAAATATACTTTTCTTTTGTTTTCAATTTCTGAATCCGGATAGAAATTCAATGCGGGTCAACGACGGTAATTCTCGATGATGTGACATCATTAGCGGATGATCACTGTAGCTTAATTACAATATTTACTGTAGCAAAAGTCGAGGATGTCACACTTTTAGTGTTACACAGCATGATAGCTTGTGTGCTGTACATTTAGAGTCTTTATTTTCACACCACTGTTTTGGATGCAACTTCTGTAGAAAAACTATCATTTCTATCTTTGCTTTAGTGATGAATCAATCCTCTTGTATCCAGGTCAATGAGCGAATTGTTACGATGGCTTACATCTTGCATGAGTGTGACACTTTTGAGAAAGAGAAGTCCAGAGATTTGCACCGTGCAGCTGCTGTCATCAAGAATGTGTCAGGCATCGACACCGAGGGCTGGGGCTTATGGAAAATAGCAACAGCTGTGATGAAGATATGGTGCGTTGAGGAAGCTCACAATTCCTGTGAGGTAAATTGTAGTATGTACTATTTTGTGAATGTGTTTCCAGCTGCATGCTGTGCATTTCTTGTAAATTCGTCACTTTAAAATTTGCAAATATATTGCTTTTCAGATTTCAGAAGACGAGGTATCAAGGTTGCGCAATGATGCAGATAAATATGAAGTTAAACTGGATAAGGACGCCTGCTTGAAAGTCTCTAGACAAATGCTGAAAGTTCTTTTTTTCAGGACTAGAAAGAAAGGACTACTGGAATACTTTGTTGAACATGCCAAGGAAGCATATGAAGCCGAATAGTGGAAGTGCATGGGAAGCTAATAAACCATAGGCTCACAGCATGCTAAGAGCGTTGCAGCAAACTAATTTGTTATTTAGTCTGAAGTTCAAGTCTTGGTTGACTTTATTATGATTTTTGTTAGGCCCTGTTTCTTTAAAAAGTCCTAGGACTTTTTTAGTCCGAACTAAAAAGTCTCTAGTCCCTACCCGTTTTTTTTTCAAGGACTAAACATGGACTAGAGGTCATTAAATGACATGCAAAAAGACCATGTTACCCCTAGTAATTGTTAAGAAAGCAACTTGTATACCCATGAGGTCATAGGCCGATATATATACATGTACATGACATGGTCTATATGCAGGAAAACCCTTTATATATTGGGATAAATGTAAAAGGGTACATGACTTATATTATAACTCTACACCCCCCCCCTCAAACTCATGGTGGATGAACAACACTGAGTTTGGAGAGATAAAAGCCATGTTGTGCTCTAGTTTGGGCTTTCGTCAGGAAATCCGCCAACTGTAACTCGGAAGGCACATACTGAAGAGCAACAACCTGATCCTGCACAACAGCGCGCACATAGAAAGCATCAACACCAATGTGCTTGGTGAGCTCATGCTTCACAGGATCGCGCGCAATGCTAATATCACCTGTACTGTCAGATAAGAGCAGAGTCGGTGTAGTGACAGAAACACCAAAATCCTGAAGTAACCACCGTAACCAAGTCACCTCTGCCGTCAAAGGAGCCATCGCTCGCAACTCAGCCTCTGCACTCGAACGGGAAAACTGCAATCTGTTTCTTCGTCTTCCTGGCAATGAGAGAACCACCAAGAAAAACACAGTAAGCAGAAAGTGAACGGCGATCTGAAGGATCACTAGCCCACATAGCATCCGAATAGGCCTGAAGCTGTAAAGAACTGGAGCGAGGAAAGAATAAACGGTGAGAGATCGTGCCCCGAAGATATCGGAGAACACGGAGGAGATGACTATAGTGAACCGATGTGGGAGTAGAGACAAACTGACTCAGAATATGAACCAGATAAGAAATATCCGGACGAGTGACAGCTAGATAAACAAGACTGCCAACAAGATGACGATAGCGCGTCGGGTCAGGCAGGGGATCACCATCAGTAGCAGAGGTGAACATTGAGCTCCATAGGAGTCTCAACAATGCGCTCATCAGTAAGAGCAGCACGAGAAAGAAGATCCTGGATATACTTTTCCTGAGATATAAAAAAGCCATCAGAGGTAGAAGAGACTTCAATCCCAAGAAAGTAGCGAAGAGGTCCAAGATCAGACATAAGGAACTGCTCACTAAGACGAGCCTTGACAAAGGCAATATACTCAGGGTCATCCCCAGTGATGACCATGTCATCAACATAGAGAAGAAGAAGAGTCCGACCACGAGGAGAAAGGTGAATAAAAAATGATGGATCATGAACACTGGGTGAAAAACCAGCGGCAGTCACCACAGAGGCAAAACGCTCAAACCAGGCGCGGGGGGCTTGCTTAAGGCCATAGAGAGAGCGACGAAGACGACATACCATGCCATCAGGAACAGAATACCCTGGTGGAGGCTGCATGTACACCTCCTCACGCAGCTCACCATTAAGAAAAGAATTCTTAACATCAAGCTGAGAGATAGACCAGTGGCGTGTAGAGGCCACGGCAAGAAGTGTACGAACAGTGGTCATATGAGCCACATGAGCAAAATTCTCGTCATAATCACGACCATGCTCCTGCTGAAAACCACGAGCCACAAGACGAGCTTTGTGACGCTCAAGGGAACCATCGGAGTGAGTCTTTACCTTGTAGCCCCACTTACAAGTGATGGGACGGACTCCAGGAGGAAGGGAAACAAGATCCCACGTACCTGTGCGTTCAAGAGCAGCAATCTCCTCAGCCATCGCAAACTGTCATTCAGGATGAACAACAGCCTGATGATAAGTAGTCGGCTCAAGAACAGCAGCACCAGCAGTGGAAAATCCTAAGCGATCAACAGGCGGACGAGGACGAGAACGCAAGCCATAAGTAGGCTGAGACGAGGATGACGGCACATACACAGAGGCATCCACAGAACATGAACGACGAGTGTAACACTGAGGAAAAGATGGAACAATGGAAGGAGGAATCGCCAAAGTAGAATCGGAGAGTGGCGACGAAGAAGTCACTGGAGATGAAGGTGTAGAATCCGGTGACATGCTAGACGAGGAGACCGTGGAAGATGGTGGCGACAAATCGACTGGAGGTGGAGAAGCAGAGGGAGCGGAATGAGTAGGCAAAGGCTCGACGAGTGTGATAGGCGTGTCAGGAAAAGTGAGAAAAGAGATATCCTCCACTGAAAAAGTCGAGGTAGATGGGTGTGGGTAGAAGGGACGAGACTCATCAAAAGTCACATCCCGAGAGATACGCATCCGACGACCGATAGGATCCCAACAACGATAGCCCTTATGCTCATCACTATAGCCTAAGAAGACACACTTAACAGACTGAGCAGTCAGTTTGGTGCGTTCGCGGGGGGCAAGAAGAACATAGCAAACACAACCAAACAAGCGAAGCGTCGAATAATCGGGAGACCGATCAAAAAGACGCTCGAAAGGAACACCACCCTGTAGAGCAGCGGAAGGCTGGAAATTGATGAGATAGGTGGAGGTGGAGACGGCCTCAGCCCAAAAATGAGGCGGGAGAGAGGCAGCAATCATCAATGCACGAGCCGTCTCAAGAAGATGACGATGCTTGCGCTCAGCCACGCCATTCTGAGCGTGAGCACCAGGACAAGAGAATTGAGAGAGAGTCCCTTGCTCAGTAAGAACACAATGCAACATCTTAGAGATATACTCGCCAGCGGAGTCAGCACGGAACACACGAATGGGAGAAGAGAACTGAGTATGAACCATGGCAGCAAAACGCTTATAAATGGACAACACCTCACTACGAGAAGTCATGAAATAAAGCCATGTGTAACGAGAGAAGTCATCTATGAAAATAATATAGTATTTATGATCCCCTTTCGAAGCGAAGGGAGCCGGACCCCATACATCGGAATGAACTAAATCAAAAGGACGCTTGGACACTGACTCACTATGTGGATATGGTAACTGAATCTGCTTGCCAAGACGACAACCCTGACACTCTAAAGAGGCATCTCCTGATACAGACCCCAGAAGACCTCGACGAACTAACGACGACAAACGAGAACCACACAGATGACCAAGTCGATGATGCCACTGCTGGAAGGAACCAGTAGCCGAGGCGACCAAAGCGGAAGAACTGGCGATAGAGTGGGCAGCGGAAGGAACATGAAGCCGATCCAACTCCCAAAGACCCTCAGAATCACGGCGGCGAGGACCAGCCCCAACCAGAGTGTGCGTGCGACGATCCTGAATAAAACAAGAGTCAAGGTCAAGGATGACACGACAACCAGAATCAGCAAGTTGACCAGCAGAAAACAAATTCATGGTAAGTCGAGGAATATGAGAAACATCAGGAACAGAATAAGAAGGAGTGGTAAGAGTGCCTCTACTAATGACAGGAAGGGGAGTACCATCAGTGGTTAGGACATGAACAGGAGAATCAAGTGATCGAAGAGAGGACAGAGTGGAAGAATTAGAAGTCATATGGAAGGAAGCTCCAGAGTCCAGAACCCATGGGGATGTACCTGACTGTGTAGAAGGTGGTTGCTCAGTGCGGGAAGCCTCAGTCAAAGAACCAGCAGTACCCGTCGAGGAAGAACCCGAAGCAGCGAGCAGACACTTAAGTCTCAGAATATCCTGCTCAGTCAAAGCGATGGCTGAAGCTGTCGAGGTAGATGACGAGGTCTCTGTAGATGATGAGCGCGCCTTGCGCAAGTGTTTCTTCTTTGTGTAGCAGTTGGACTCAATATGACCATCATTGTTGCAGTAGCCACAATGTGGACGGGGCCGACCCGAGCCTCCAGAAGGTGTGGGCAAGAGCGGCGGAGCACTCGAGCGAGAAGGGGTCGGTGCAGCAGATGGCTTAGAAGTAGCCCGAGCAGCGAGTACCGAGGGAACCTCCAGCAAACCAGCACCACGTAAGCGAGTCTCCTCAGCACGAATCTCAGAAAGCGCCTTCATGAGAGAGATACGACCACGAGCAAACAACTGAGCACGCCGGGGCTCAAACTCCTTATGGAGCCGAGACAGGAACTCGTAGACGCGATGAAACTCCAAATCGGCCTGGACAACCTGGCAACAGGGGCAAGTACGACAACCAGCACTGCAGATTGAATCAAGCTGGCACCAGATAGCAGAACTCTGTGCATAGAAGTCATCAACAGTGGAGTCACCCTGCTGAAGAGCATGCTCCTGACGGACCATAGAGAGGTATAAGGCATCACCCGAGGGCTCATAGCGCTGACGAAGGCGAGTCCACATCTCAAACACAGTAGGGAGGCCCAGAAACTCAGAGGCAAACTGAGGCAGAACGCTAGCAGTGAGAACAGCTGCAGCACGAGCATCATCATCAATCCACTGGGTGTAAGCAGACAGAGCACCATGATACGTCTGAAGGGCCTCCTCATAAGCCAAAGCCTTCTCATCATAAGTACGGATAGCGGCCTCATCAGCAAGCTTAGCCGTATCCTTTGCGGCCTGAGAAGCATCCGCAGGAAGAGCCGGTGGGGTCGGCGGAGTGGGAGCCACGGGAGGACCCGGGCATGGCGGACAGCAGACCTCGCCAGAAAGAAAACCCCATAGGCGGATGTCACGCATGTGAATGCGCATGAAGCCAATGAACTCGGTGTAATTAGTGCCATCAAAGATCATCGGACAACGAGGAACAACAACGTAGCCGGATGAAGCAGACATTTTTTTTGCCTTTTTACTTAGTCAACGAACCGCGTCAGACAGCAGGACTCGATCTGGGACAGCCTCGGATGCGATCTGGTGATGATGGAGTCGAGGGCCTCTGCTGATGGGAACAACGTCCGCGATCTGGCTGTATGGTGGGAACAGCTTCCACGGGCTGGTGCGATCTGGCTCTGCTGATGGGACACGGGCTGGTGGGAACCGCCTGATGGGAGCAGAATCCGCGTCAGCTGTAGGAGAGGCAGCCACCAGCAACGGAGGATTTCGCCACGAGCGGAAGCAGCAGCAACTGCACGGCTGCGGGTGCGGAACTGATGGCGCGGTGTGGGATCGGCGGCTTCTGCTGCTGGCGACCAGACGCGAGCGGGCGGCGGCGGCGCGGATGCGAGCGGGAGCCGACGCGAGATCGATCTGGTACCCCAGCCCGAGTTCCAGCGGCAGCTAGATGTAGCCGGCCGAGACCGAATTCGATCTAGATCCGGGTTCGATCTGGAAACCAAGATCGGGCAGCGGGATGGAGAGGGATCCAGCGGTGACGGGGGTTGGAGACGACCGGGACGAGCTGGAGACCCGGCTGCAGCACGAGCACGACGTGGGAAGGGGCGTCGGTGAGAGAGGCTGCAGTGAGAGCGTCGAGAAGGAGGAAAAGCACGAGTTGCGCGTGCGAAAAAAGAACCTAGGGCTCTAATACCATGTTAGGAAAGCAACTTGTATTCCCATGAGGCCATAGGCCGATTATATATACATGTACAGGTGATGGACTATATGTAGAAAAACCCCTTATATATTGGGATAAATACAAAAAGGTACATGACTTATATTATAACTCTAACAGTAATATACTAGAAGTTATTAAATGACATGCTAAAAAAAGTGCCAAAAAAGTCTCAAAAAGTCCTTACCATAGGAATTTTTTCCTTTAATCCCAAATACCCCTTTTAGTCCGTAAAAGTCCCTCCTATTTCGACTAGAAGGATTTTTTTTTCAGTCCCTACACCGAATGGTGCCGCTCCGCTTTTATACCGCCACCTGATCCCGCAGCTGGCAGCTGCAGCCAGGTCGCCCTCCGCGCCCAGGGTCGCCGCCGCCTGCTGCGCTCCCTGCCCGATTTCACCGCTACCGGCACTCGCAATGGCGGCATACGGCACCGGCGCTTGCGCGGACAGGAGGCTCCTCTTCAGGCAGCTGTTCGAGAAGGAGAGCTCCACCTACACCTCCCTCCTCGCTGACGTTGGCGACCCCGAGAAACCCGCCGTGGTGAGCGCAACTCCCTGGCCTGACTGGGTGGTGTTATGAGTAATTTCTGCTGGTTTCTTGTGTAGATTCTTTTGATTTGGATGCCAACTCGAGAATACAGTAGCAAGTGTCTGTTAAATTGCTGTGGAATGTGGACACCAACTAATTTGCCCAATTGCTCCAAATAGGCTCACGGCAAGCATAAATTGAAAGCATTTTTTTTTTGGCTACCAGTTGAAAAAAAAGTTGAAAGCAAATTTAGAAGCTCTCTTCCCTGTACATGTCTTGATTAACGCAAGAGAAAAACTTCATGCTTATGGAAGTCCCTAGCCTGGATTGGGCGATGTTAGGAGTAATTTTGCTTGGACTGGATTTTGTGCTATGGCTATTTGCACCTTTTCAGTCTCCTCCCTGACTTTTTTTTGTGCTACCAGTTGATTGACCCTGTTGACAGAACAGTTGATAGAGATCTCAACCTTATCAAGGAATTAGGCTTGAAACTCATCTATGCGATGAATACTCATGTAGTCATGTGCATGCTGGTCACGTCACTGGAACAGGACTAATAAAAGTAAGCACTTCTGAACTTCCGCGGTGTTTTATTGAACTTCTCTAGCAGTTTCAACATTTTGTTTTCTTCGGTAATACATGCTCAGCTGATGGAATGTACTGGCAGACTAAGCTACCAGGAGCCAAGTCTGTTATTTCAAAAGCTAGTGGAGCAAAAGCCGACCATTCTGTTGAGCACGGGGACAAAATATACTTTGGGAAGCTTTTCCTTGAGGTAGAGAACCATTTTAATATGCTATCTTGTTTCGCCTTCTTCTTTCATCGGAGTAGTAGTTAGTATGTACTATAAATTACAGCTTCTGTATGCCACAATATTAGCACCGGTGTCTCCAGTGTAAACAGCTAATCTGAATTGCAGAAAACATTGAGTTCTTCTGTTTGATTGTGTTTAAGAAGCTCCTTGCAAAGGTCGCCATGGTTACAATAATCGCATCCGAAGTGACCTAAAAAAATAGCAAAGCTGGCAAAAAAACTACCAAAGTAAGAAAACTAAGGGGCTAAACCAAACAAACAAGGTTGAGACCAAGATAGTGGAGCTTTATCTTACAGGGTTTCATCTTACAGTTTTCATCGTTTAACTATGCCGTTTTTCTTATACAAGCAAGGCGATCTACTGTTCTGCCTGCAGTAGTAGATAGAAGAGCGTGCAATGTTATAGATTGAACTTATATAAAAACGAATTACATTTTGTTTGTAAAAAATGTGACATATCAAAAGCTGTTAAAGTATAAGTAAAATGTGCAATCAAGTGCTGGGAAGAGCAGCAATCAAATCATTTATGTTGTGGTTTGTCTTTCAACAGGGCAACGTTCTCATAAACTAGCTGATAAAAGCTACCAGCATTGGTAGATATGACGAAATTTCTAACAGCAGTAATATTGAAATTCTTTCCAGGTGCGAGCTACTCCTGGCCATACTGCTGGCTGTGTGACTTATATAACAGGTGACAGTGATGATCAACCCTCACCAAGGATGGCTTTCACTGGGGATGCCTTAATTATACGTGCGTGCGGAAGGACAGACTTCCAGGTAATATTGTGAACACGCTCATTTCTTCATGATTTGGAAAACAGGAAAGACATGTCTTATGGAAAAAGCCAGAACAAACAGGGAAACCATATCTGAAGGAAACACTTCATAAGGAGAAGTTTTAATGGTGTTTTGAGATAAATACTAGTTTTTAGGCATTAAAATTCATTGTCTGTTATGCTCCATAGTAGCAGTAGTCTGAGTCGGACATAAGTGCTGCTTGCATCTGGATGTTTGAATTTTAGAGAAATTCTGATTGGCCACAGGTAATTGCTTTTGTATTGATAGTTCGTTTTTATTCCGTGTCATTCCAGGGAGGAAGCTCCGATCAGCTGTACCAATCAGTGCATTCACAGGCAAGTACATGAAATCTTGTACTGTATCATACAGACAAAACTGCAACAAAATACATGGATTTAATTAAATTATGCAAGAAGACTTATTCATCTACCAGCCTCTGCACCAAGTGGATGCACACAGCCCAATGGATTCAACTAACTGAGAACTCTATTCCTTAACAGATTTTCACGTTGCCAAAGGATACCCTGCTTTATCCTGCTCATGACTACAAAGGTTTCACGGTAAGTGGCTTAGTCAGCATCCTAAATTTTCATTACCAAGTTGCTAGTTGCTTGAGTTAATATACTATCAGCAGGTAACTACTGTTGAAGAGGAGGTTACTTATAATGCCCGACTATCAAAAAATAAGGTACCCGCTGATTAGGCTAAAATTATTTATTGTTTACCCCATAAAAGGTGTCAGTTCGTTCCTAACTACGTCTTGCATGTTCTGTTTGCAGGAAACTTTCAAGACGATCATGGAAAGTAAGTACCTGCCTGTCGAATACATGAATACCTGTGTTCGTTTCTGATAATGCCCCCTTACCCTTGGACGTGGTTAAACTGCGCTCGAGATCATGGAATAGTACAGTCGGGAAAAAAGAAAAAAACATCTGAATTATTTTTGTAGCAAACATAGAAAAATGTTTTCATTGCTTGCAAAGTTTCAACATCGGATGACATTTGTGGAAAACGTGTCAAAATATGAAAACCGATGCTCCAAAAGTGTCATTTTCAAAAGCATTGATTTTGTTTTCTTTCCATGTCTTCCACAAATGTATTTTTTTTTGAGAAAGCACAAATGTAATTTTGGGATTAAACTTTACAAGTAGTGAAAACATTTGTAAATGTTTGCTAAATAAAATCAGATTTAAAAAAACGATTTAACTGTTCACTCAAGCTCACAAAGACACTTTCACCCTTACCGGATCGAACTGATCTACTCCTAATTTCAATCAATTTCTTAGCCGGAAGATGAATTGATGGTTTCCTTTCTCTCTACTTGGGCAGATCTGAACCTGTCTTACCCAAAGATGATCGACGTTGCTGTACCCGCCAATATGGTTTGCGGTTTCCAGGATCCACCGTCGAAGGTCTGAGCTTGTTCCAGCTGAAGCAGCTTTGCAAGTGGCTGTTGTGAAATCAGGATCGGATCGAAAGGGCTTGCGGCTGCGTTGTACATTAAATAGTTCGTTCGCTGCAACATTGGGAGGAAATAATTAGTCATTGGCCGATGCGGCCTCTGGCCCTGTTTGACACTCACTACCGTCTGATCATTGATATGTCAACTTGAAGAAGGCAGTTTGCGTTTGCTTGTCCGTTCATCTCACCTCTTCAATGCACATATCGTGCCACTTCACGAACAATAGCAAACTGCGACAGCTTGTTTTCTCAGTTCTCACAATGTCCTAACTTAGCTTACACATGTTAACATGCTGCTGTTTCTTAGGTTATATACCTGTTGTTGAAGGAAGACATGTGAGGATGCTGACGACTTCCATGCTGTGGCCTTGGCATGGGTTGGTTTCTGTAAGTTCCTCCCATTGCGATCATCTGCAGTCTCCTAGTTACTGCCAGCTACATCTACGTGCTTTCCAGTTTTCCTTGCATGGCTGGTGAACAACTCAATATCATGGTTCTTTTTCTTCTGATACTTCAGACTGTAGCTGGAGTATCAGGTATCCAAAATAATGTATGCAAGCCACAAATACAATAGCAGAATCCTGTTGCTTCATTATAACTGTAGCGCATATGAAATATGGCATTACCTTTAAATAGGGAACCCAAATCAAATACTGAATGCAGCTATGTAGTTTCTGTTTTTTCAATAGTGAAATGTCCCGAGTGAAAGAAGGATTTTGACATTGATTATAGTTTGGCAGCTACTTAGTAGTAGGCTTTACTAATTTTTTTGAACCATGCAGGAGAACTGCATATGTTTAATATAGAAGAAGAGGAAGAGAAAACAAGTACATAGTCTTAGATTGTCGACCCAAAATTCATATTGCTGCTCGACTAACAGCTATACAAACATTCATTACATAGTCTTATATTATCGAACCCAAAATTCATATTGCTGCTTGACTAACAGCTATACAAACATTCATACACATATTTAGCTAGTCGCTACACAGAAACGATAAAGGAATAGTTTATCCTGCAAAATACTAATATCACTACACATAAATGACGAAGGAATTATTGATCCTGTAAAATACAGTAGTCATGGGAGGAACATGGACTTAATGTGATTGAACTTTTTGGTCCCACATGCAGGCTTCACTTGCTGCAATTGCCATGTTGCTTGGTGCCACAAATGGAGCAGAGGTGTGGTGAGCTGGCTTTGATCATCGGCGGTGTGCTTATAATATATGCATATGTTCATTCTCCCCTTACTCTGCTGGGTATTCTGATTTGTACATGTATGCGTAGAATAGATATAATGGAAGGAGACTGATTCACTGACATATGTGTTGTATGACCTATAATCGTAGAATGATAGTATTTATCTTTCTGTTAAAAATGTGCCCATAGGGCGTTCCCCTTTTCCCTTCCCCTCCGTCGCCTCCCCCCCCCTCCCCGTAGGCGATCGAGGGGCTCCAACCCTAGCCGCCGGGTCACCCCCTTCCCCCTCCCTCCCCTCCATCGCTGCTAGTGGTCGGTGTTGGGCATAGCTTGTCCATGCGATGACAGGAGTGGAGGCACTCCTCCCTTTCGTGTGTCATAGTGTGATGCGGGGAGGTTGCGGTCTTGATCTTGACTACGGCGGCATTGATTTGGTTCACAACGGCCTAGATTGGGACTACGATGGCATGGTGTGGCAGTGCTGGCGCTGCTCCTCCCGATCTGGGACGGAGGGCCTTGGATCCGGGGCGGCGCTCCTGAGATGGCCTCCTCGTCTAGTGGTGTGGCAGGTGGGTGGACTGCTAAGGATCGGGTCGTGTGGTCGGTGATCCACCGGTGGGTTGGTTCGGGTCGTGTGGTCGGTGATCCACCGGTGGGTTGGTGCTGCGGCTTGCTGCCTCGGCGGCCAACAACGTCAAGCTGTTTCCTCCTCCAATCCGTGCTTTGGTGCACTATATCTTAACGCACATGGCCACACTGCTAGTCGGTCACCGGATGGGGCCGAGGTGGGGATTCAGATTGGGATAATTCTCTGGGTCGGCCGCGACGGCGACGACGTCTGAGGGTGTAGTTTCTTTTTGGGTCCGCCCCACCTTTTCCCACTCCACGGTCCGTTGGGTGAAAACCCTAAGGCAACGATGACGCTCATGGCGTCGTGTCCTTTTTGAAGGCGTCGTCGTGAGAGCTAAGTGATGGTCGGCATGACTTGGGTTCATGGGCAGTTGCAGTTGACGTGGCCATCTTCCTTGGGGGGGCATTTGCTTCAGGAGAAACCCTGGATCTAGGTTTTTTTAGATCGGATGATGACGAAAACTATGACGCAGTTCTTCATCCTAAGGCATTATTTTGGAGTAGGTGCTAACCGGAAGGGTTCTGATGCGGAGCTGGGTTTCATCTTCTACATTGACGACGACGAATCTTTGCAGCATGGTGCAGTGGAGTTTCGGAGTTCGATGCGGGTTTACGGATTCGTGCAGGAAGAAGACGTTGTCTGGCAGGCCTCGCAAGGTTGATGTGTGAGCTCATGTTCTGAAGATGGATATGTGAAAGGCGGTGATGGACGTCTCTGAAAGTGCGTAGGATCGCTGTGTGTCCCAGATTCAATAGTGTGGCTTGATTGAAGTTTTTTGTTTTAGATGTTAGGCTTTGATGCGAAGTCTGTTTGATTTCGGTACCCTTCGTTAAATGGATAGGAACGACAATTGTGTTGATTTTGGTTGTTTTCTTACCCTGTAGCTCTCGCGACCAGTATTGTGTTGATTTTGGTTGTTTTCTTACCCTGCATTGGTGGGTTTTCGAGGACGGCCGCCGCGCCGATAGTCGAGTATACTGGACATTCAGTAAGGAAAGTGAAAAACGAAAACCGCGTGATGTTGACATGGACAAGCACATCTTTGCCTAGCCCAAATGCCCAAATGCCCAAATATGGAAACCTGTGGTCCTGGGATCCTGGTAACAGACACGAACTCGGTCGCACGCGTCACCGTAATGATTAGTCACAACTCACAACTCGAGTCCAATTCAGAATCCGAGTAGCAGGCGGGATCGGCCGTAGGTGGATATATATGTATGACGAGCGATCGTCCGTCGGTTCTAACCCGTCCGCTCACAAGCGATTCCATCACCCTCGACTCCACGCGCTCTCTATCGCGAGCAGAGCAACTCCGTCACCCGCCATGGTTGCCTACGCCCGCCGCTCCAGGGCGCCGGGGCGGCCGGCCTTGGCCATCGAGGCCCACCCTTGCGAGCAAGATCTCATCACGGCGTACCTCGGCGGGCGACTCACCTCGGGCGACATGTCGTGGGAGTTCATCCACGAAGGCGACGTCTACTCCGCCCACCCTACGGACCTCACGGAGCAGTACGCCGCGGCTGTCACCAGCAACGGCGACAAGGCGTGGTACTTCTTCACCTCCGTGCGTGCTAAAGGCGGCGGCCGCAGGGCGCGCACGGTGGACTCCCAGGAGGGATGCTGGCACTCGGAGGCCGGCTCCAAGCCCGTGGTCTCGGCGCAAAACCACCGCGGAAGCCTCGTGGGGCATCGCCAGAACTTCTCGTTCGTCACCAAGGAGGACGGCGTGCGGGTCCGCTCGGGGTGGCTCATGGTCGAGCTCGGCCTGCACGGCGACGGCCGCGACCAGGTCACCCTCTGCAAGGTCTACTTCAGCCCACGCGCCGCCAAGAACGACAGCGACGAGACACCCGCCGCGTCGTCGTCCGCGCGCAAGAGGAAGGCCGACGCCGACAGCCCTGCCCCGTCGCGCCAATGCCGCCGCCGCCGCCGCCGCCGCGAAATGAAGCAGGAGGATCATCCCGTGGAGAAACAAGAAGTGAAGGCCGGCGAAGAAGAGGGGCTTGTCGAGGAGAACTCGCCGGACGAGACCGAGGTCGGGGATCCGAATGGCTTGTTTTGGTGGCCGCGCAACAAGGAGAAGCTGAGGCTGGCAGCGGGCATCAGCGAGGAAGACTTCTACGGCACCCCATCTGCGCCTGCCTCGGAAAGAGTTTTCAGGCTGGACTGGCCGCCGGCTGCAGCGCCTTCCAGCCCCGTCGTTCCCATCAAGGACCTGCCCGTGGTCATGTGGTTGACGTACGAGGAATTGTACAATCTGCCGGAGGTCAGGGAGTTCTTGTCGCCCACCAAGCTCCTGGAGGAGATGAGGTCGTCAGTCAAGCAACACGAGTAGATCCATCGGTGACTAGCTACTAGCAGGATGTTTTCGCTTACACTTGACTTGAAGTGGATGTCCTTGTTATTGCTCAAGAATTAATTTGACCTATACGGAGTACTCCTAAAGAGTGCCACTCAGATCCTGTATCTAAGCAGCCGTCTTCGCGACACTTGTTTTATTGAATGACGATGAAAATCGTTATATCGTGCATTCTAAATACGATATTACATTTGATGTTTTTTTTGATAAAGGGTGAATTTTATTAATTCAATATGGATCATAAAAGGATACAAACATAATGAGTACACACCTGATCTCTGCATAGTTAGAATGCATACCGTCGACACCAACGACACACACATAAAAGAAAAGCAACGATAAATAGCAAAGTTATACAAAACCAAAGCTATGCGTAGGCGAGAAAAAAAAGCCCCAAAGCGATCGAATTCACGATCTGCAAACTATAACAATGACCATATATGCATCAATCAGTTCATGACACCACGCGGACGACGAGGTTCTTTAACAACACCATCTTAAGGAAGGAAGTGGTACTCAAATGTCATCGTTACCTGATCCGGCATCTAAGACTAGAATATATATTTCACCCTGAAGAATCACGCCGAGCATCTGAACAATGCCTTCAACAAGGTAACGATGTAAAAACATTGACATTGCCAGGTACATCCAAGTCAGGGCAGACCTAGACTTTCACCCGAGAGATCAAGATGGGGTGCTCAAATAGCACCACCATCAATGTCATGGGTTGTCGTCACCATTTTTCCACAATCCCAACAACTGCATGTGATATTGTCGATGCATCTAGTGTCCCCTTAATGGTTTTGAAGTATTAAAGACAAATGTGTTAAGGGACTAATATAAAATTTCTTGGGACAATCCTCATATATATGACTTACGCCGGAAGCTTCATCGGCTACACTCCATCGCCGACGCGTCAACCACACAGTCACACTTGCTCCTCAAGACCACTTTATTGTTCAAACATAGTCGGTGAAAGATGGGGACGATATCGTTGTCATCGTCCAAGAGTGCCACTCAGATCCTTGTATCTAAGCAGCCGTCTTCGTGATACCTGTTATATTGAATGACGATGAAAATCGTCATATCGTGCATTTTAAATACGAGATTACATTTGGATAGTATATCTTTTTAATAAGAGCCCTGCTTCGATACACCCCCCTCACGAAACGTAGAAGGGCAGGGGGTCATTTCGCTTCAACCGTATTCGCAGATCGTATACGTACGTCGACACGTCGCCCCGCCCCGCCCTCGCCTCACCACGTCGCCATCGCTGACTGGATAACTGTCGGTGAATACTCACAACATATGCCATAGGTAGGCTAAAGTCGGTGAGAACCGAAGGGACAAAGGAGGGCGCTGGGAACGAGGTTGGTACAAGCATGAAACGCACGATGTACCCAGGTTCAGGGCTCTCCGTAGAGATAAGACCGCTAGTCATGCCGGAGTGTTTGATGCGTATCAATGGATTACAGGGTTGCTCCTGGAGCTGTGTTGGGAGGAGGAAGAGGGGAGCAGCCGGCTCGTCTCTACCTCTCTCTATGTGGTTGGTGGGTGTGTAGTGTTGTTCGTCCGTGGAATGATCAATGATCGGATCGCCCTGCATGGAGGGCGACCGGGGGGTTTTATAGGCGAACCCACCAGCCTACAATATGGATAAAGGGTACAAGAGTAGGACCCGGCTGGCAGCCTCGCCGACTGACCAGGGGCCCATGAGAGTCTTGTCTTGTCGCTTGAGGGGCCCGCCGGGTGCATGGTCTCGATTGGCTATGGGACCCGCCGGCTGGCCAATGGATCTCTCGCGTAAGGTTGACGCCGAGCATGCGCTGTATGTCGAGCTCGTCCAACGAGATTCGTCATGGACAGGTAGTACGACCGCCTCCACTGTCCCCCATGCCGAGTGCAGTAATGGAGTGGGAGTGTGACGGTCCGACACTATGCTAGGTGATGGATCAGAGCCGGGGTAGGTCAACGGCGTGGCGCCGACGCTCGTACCTGCCGGACGCTCCGATCAAGTACCTTTGCTGACGCGTAGCTACCTTTAATCGTAAGGTCTCATCCTGACCTACGATCTGATGTGACTTGTGATCCTTGGCCGGCTAGCCTGTTTGGTTAGCCGGCTTGGGCACGGCCGCCTCGTTCCTAGCCAGCTGGACTGACCAAGCCGGTCACGAAGAGGTAACCGTCTCGACTCTAGCCGGCACGGGTTGCCTGGCCGGCCAGAGAGATGGCCACCTCGTCCTCCAGCCGGTAGGCGCAGCCTAGCCGGCCAGAAGACTTGGGCCTTGAGAAACTGTGTTTGTCCATATCCTTTGGGCAGGAAATGAAGGAGTAGGCTCGATGAGCCTACCCCGGGGTATCCCCCGATAGTAGTCCCCAAAGCTGGAGAGGCCTGCCGCCTGCGGGCGGGCGACCTCACCGGCTTGATGATTTTCCTTGGTATTTCTGCCGCCATTCGTGACGGGAAGCGTTGGCTGGCTTCGAAGCGACGCCTCAGCTTCATCGTATGTCGCCCAGAGAGCGCCACGTGCCAGGCCCCGCCTGACATAATGATGGTGATTACTGGTGACGGGACCGGGCCTGGGCCCTGGGTCCCGCCACGACGCCCCCTTGGCCTCCGCGCGAGAGATCCTCTGCGGATTTACTCCGTGACGGTTGGGCTTAGGGAAGCGTTACCGCCGGTAATACACGGGGTTAGTGGGGATTCCGCACGCACCGGATCCCCTCCCCACGACGCTTCGTGGGGTTTAAATGGGATGCGGGGGTTCCGAGGATTCCATTCGCCCCCCTTCTCGCCCCGCATCCACGCTCTCTTCCTCCCTAAGCCAGAGAAAGAGCTCGCCTTCTTCGTCTTCCTCGCTTTCGTCGCCGCAAAGCCACCAGCCCCTTCGAGTTTCAGCCGTCCGCAGCCATGGCCGTCGGCTCTTCCTCGAAAAGGTCCTCATCGTAGGGAGCCTGGGTGGTAGCGAGATCGGCGAAGAGCAAATCGAGGCGCTCCGTCATCACCGGCTGCTGCCCCCAGCTTCCCAGGTGCTGGTGCGACTCCCCGGCGCCGAGACCGCTCCCACACCCGCCGTGGGAGAGGTCGTGGTCCTCAACGAGCATTTTTACCGGGGCTTCGGGCTTCCAGCCAGCGCCTTCTTCTCTGAGTGGCTTCATTTCTTTGGCCTGCAGCCGCATCACCTGGCGCCGAACGCCATACTGCAGCTGTCGGCTTTTGTGATTATGTGCAAGGGCTTTGTGGGGATCGAGCCCCGCGTCGATCTGTGGCGCAGCTTGTTCTTCTTCAAGCAGCAATCCATCGCCATGGAGAAGTCCGAGGTGGAGAAGCTCACCGGACCGCGCCCGATGACGCCGTGCGGAGTCGCGCTGGTGCACCATCGCTCGAAGTCGGGCTTCCCCCAGATGCCGCTGCAGGAGTCCATCAAGTAGTGGCAGAAGGGCTTCTTCTATGTGAAGAACGCCGACCCTGCCCAGGACGCCCTCAACATGCCCCCGTTCAACATCGACCCGCCGACGAGGTTGAACTGGGCGGCGAAGACCCCCAAGCCGATTCCCGAGGTGGCACTGATCTGTGCCCACCTCGAGATCCTGGAGAAGAGCGGCCTCCTCGGCCGCGACCTGCTCACCACTATGGTGACCCGCCGGATCCTGCCGCTGGAGAGGCGGCCACATCTGGTCTGCCAGATGAGCGGCTGGCATGATCCCTGCAGGCTGTCCACCAAGAGGTTCACCCCCAGCGCGGTAGCGTGAAGGGTGAACCTGATCTCCACCGCCCGCATGGATGACAGCGGGAACTGGTCGTGGGGGATGACCCCCTTCAACAGGCCCCGTCCGCCTCCAATGGTAAGTGGCTTCTTTGTTCTTCGTTGTTCGTCTTGCAACCGGCCATCTTGCTGAGCCGGTGATCGAATCCTTTTTCGCAGCTGTTCGAGAGGCTGCAGGGATCCCTCCGTCTGCCCGCTCCCGACGTGGATGTGTTCGACGCCTCGGAGATTGAGGACGAAGGCGTGATTGAATCCCGCTCGGACTCCTCCTCAGGCTCGGATAACTCCGTGGAGTCGGAAGGGACAGAGACGTCTGGTGAGTACCCACGGCCCTCCATCGCAGACTGGACGGATGATGACGAGACTCCCTCATTCTTCTCTGGTGCAGCCTTCGAGGATGACTCCGACGGGGTGGAGGAGGTTACCAGCACACCGTTGGCGCGCGACCGGCGTCAAAGGGCCGGGGCAACCGCCGCCGACGAGGCGGCCGGGAGGAAGGGCAAGGGTGCCACAGCATCCAGGCCGGCTCCTAAGCGGCCGACGCCGGGTCCTCCAGCCGGAGCACGGGCAGGCGGTGCCAAGAAGCGCCGTGGTGCTGGCCGGAGGCAGGTGCCGATGTTCGCGGGGTAAGACTCCCCCCATTTCTTCTTTATCTTGTGGGAAGCTTCGTTCCTTAAAAACTTCACTCGACAGGGAGGCGGAGGATGTGGAGGAAGACACCGCCTCCGCAGCCAAGCGGGCTGGCTGGGCTGCATCCGATGCTGCCCAGAGGGAGCTTGAGGAGCATTCCAAGCGCCGGTGGGACATGGCCGCGAGGAAGACGACCGTGGGCCAGTCTCGCCCCAGCCGGGCCGAGAAGCCGACGGAGAAGCGTGCAAAGGCTAGACATGGCCCCTCCGCGCATGCTCGTGCGGAGGAGCCAGCTAGTGAGTCGGCTTCTAGGCATGCCCCGAGAGCTGAGGGGGCCCAACCATCTGAGCCGGACGCTTCGGCGCTGGTGGACTTGGAGACGATCCCCGACTCCCCCAGGGCCGAGGCGGTGCCCGACGCGCAGGAATTGATCCTGGACGCGCTGGACGCGGCCCCTGACGCGCCAGGGGTGGCCATGGATGCGCCGGATGCGGCCCATCCACCTCCCGTTGAGGAGGCAGCGCCGCCCAGGATGATGGCCGAGCCGGCTGCCAAGCCGGCACCTGGAGCCGGCGCCATCGTCATCCCCCACCATGGTCCAGCTGCGCCGGGAAGTGGAGGCCGAGCCGGGAGCCAGCCTATAAAGACGTGGCGAGCGACCAACTTGGCCCGCGCGCGACTGGCTGCCGGTACTGCGCTCACCGGTGTCCCGGAGCTGGTGTCACTATTTTCCAGCGGCCGATCCAAGGTGGAGCAGTCGGCCCGCGTGGTGTGCGGCGACTTGGAGCGCCTGGAGGCCCACACCAAGGTAAGTGCCTCCTCTTGGTTTTGAATTTCTCCCTTTTCTCCTTCTTGCATCAGTGGGGGCGCGACAGTGCACCCACTAGGTGTAGCCCTCGAGAATTGGGCCGGCCGATCATCGGCTGGGCCGAATCTCTTTGAGCTTCTTTTCTTGTTTTGCTTCTTTAGTGGGGGCGCGCTAGCACACCCAGTGGGTGTAGCCCCCCGAGAATCGGGCTGGTTAAGTGTTAACCAGGCCGAATCTTATTCCTGCTTCTTCTTTTGCTTTTTGGAAGGAGCTTTATGATGCTCACGCACAGGCTTATAATGAGCTGCGGACTCAGCACCTGGCTGCTGATGGCCAGATCGCCGAGCTCGAAGTCCGGCTGGGTGAAGTTGCCATGGAGCGGGATGCTCTGCATGGTGCCGGCAACCGGCTCCAGGAGCAGCTGGCCCTTCTCTAGACGGAGAAGAAGGAGCTCCAGGCAGCCAGCCGGGTCGAGCTGGAGCAGCTGTGCGGCACGCTGCAGGAGAAGGAGGCCTCCTACTCTGCCGACGTGGATCGCCTTGCGTCGGTTCATCTCAAGGAGATGGCCCTCAAGGACACCGCCTTGAGGGAGAAGGAGGAGGCCCTTGTCCAGAAGCAATCGCAGCTGGCCAAGGCCCTGGAGTCTGTGGCGGCTCTCTAGGAGGAGGTTGCCCGCCTTACTCATGCGAGCAAGGTGCGGGAGCTCGAGGTCCTGGAGAGCGCCCATGAGACCGATGGCGCCTTCCATCGTGAGTCTCTCTCTTTTGTTTTGTCTTGAGATTTCCTGGCCGTCTCCTCCTGCGCCTTTGTTTTCCTGTCTCAGGTCTCTTCCCTGCGACCCAGGTCGCAGCCGACACTGCCGTCAAGGTGAGCCGGGAGGAGCACCGTGCGGCTGGGCAGGAGGTAGATACTACCTCCGGCTGGAGTGTGGAGGAGATCGGGGTGGACCTCCGGGCCCGCCTGCACGCCCTGGGCGAGTTTGTGGCTGAGCTCCAGGTTGCAGGCTCGTCGATGGTGGCGGCTCTATGGCAGGATGGCGTGGAGTCGACGTCTATGAGCCGACTCACCTGCTGGCTTGCAGCTGGCGAGGAACGCCTGGATGCCTCGCGGGCTTCTGCCGCGCGCGCTGGAGCCTACATGGCCATGCGCTTGGCCAAGTCCTGGTATCGAAACCTGGACTTGGGCAAGCTCGTCGCTCAGCGCGACGGCTCGAAGGCGGAGCTGCAGGGTGTGGAGGAGGCGTTGCGCGTGAGGGCCAGCAGCATCGCCGATTACGCCACTTGGGATGATTTTGTTTTGGAGCGGGGTGAAGATGGCGGTGTGATCCCTGAAGATCTGCACGACCTTCAGCCCTATGACCCCGATGGCAGCTCCGGCGAGGCGGCCCACGCTGTGGATTCTGCTGCCGCCTCCAGCGGTGCGGCGTACGCCGACTCCGGTGAGGATGGAGTCGGGAGCCCTCGCGAAGGAGACGGCAGAACCGCCTCGGGAGCAGCCGGGGAAGGTGAAGACACCACTTCAGGAGCAGCGGCCGGGGCGACCGATGAGGCCGCAGCCCCGTAGCCAGTGTCCTTTTTGTTGTTCCACCCACTGGGGGATGTAATGAACGTGGGCCGTGGGCCAATGCATTTGAATGTATGTATTCAACATTATATTCGTATTGACATGCGTGCTGTTTTATATCTTTATCTTTTGATTCCTGGTTGACTCCTTTTTCTCCAATCCTTGTATTCCTAAGTTTCCACCCCGCCAGCCCGACAGCCGGGAGCCGGTCTGTGACTGGGTCGAGGTTTCTGGCCTTAGAATACAAGACTTAGATTTTTCGAAGCCATCAAGACTTAAAGATTAAGACATAAACCAGCTGAGGCCGGCCTGAATGAGATCGTAAATTTGATCGAGCCAACCCGAGCCGGCGACCCTTTTGTAGTCGAAGTTTGCATCATCCGACCTTACCTGGCGTCGCCTCGCAAGCCGGACGGCCGGAGCCAGTCTACAGGCTCGTACGAGGTGACTAGGGATCGGCTGGCTTACACTATGTGTTTTTCTACAATATAGGGAAGGCGTCCGAGCGGCTAGCGAGCCCCCGAGCTTGTTAAAGCTAGCAAGGGGGGGGGGTACACAGCATAGCCCCCAAGCTTGTTGAATCCAGCAAGGGGCGTACGCGGTGTAGCCCTCGGGCTTATTGAAGCCGGCAAGGGGCGTACACAGAGTGAGTACTCTCGATAAAAAGAAGCATGAGGCATGCTCTTTTTATTGCATTCATTTGAGGATCCCTGAAGAGGGAGAAAGATACATATGCATGCTCTTTCCGTTGTTTGGTACTTGCCTTCTAGCAATAGAACGGGAGAAGCAACGCCGCGTTCCATGGACGTTCCGTCTCCTGGCCGGAGTCGTCCCTCTTGCGCTTCCTTGGCTTTTGGGCATCGATCAAGTAGTAAGCGTTGTTGTGCAACACCCTACTGATGATGAAGGGTCCCTCCCATGGGGATGAGAGCTTGTGCTGGCCGGCAGTGCGCTGGATTCTTCTGAGAACCAAGTCTCCCTCCCGGAAAGAGAGAGGCTTGATCTTTTTGCTGTGGTAGTATCTCAGCTTCTGTTGATAGATGGCCGTCCGGCTCAAGGCCAAGTCCCGTGCTTCTTCGAGGAGGTCCACACCGTCTTCTCTTGCCTCCTTCGCCTCCGTTTCCGTGTATAGGGCGACCTGAGGCGAGTCGAACTCGATATCCGTGGGAATAATAGCCTCGGACCCGTATACAAGGAAGAACGGAGTGAAGCCGGTCGACCGGTTGGGCGTGGTGCGGAGGCTCCATAACACAGCCGGTAGTTCTTCGATCTAGCAGCCGGCCGATCTGACAAGTGGTGCCACCAGTCTTGGTTTGATGCCGGCCAGAATCAGGCCGTTGGCCCTCTCCGCTTGGCCATTCGACTGGGGATGTGCCACTGACGCCAAATCGAGCCGGATGCCTACCTTGGAACAGTAGGGCGCCAGAGCGCCTTTGGCGAAGTTGGTGCCGTTGTCGGTGATGATGCTGTGGGGAACGCCATATCGAACAGAGATGTCCGTGATGAACTTGACGGTCGTGGGGCTATCAAGCTTCTTGACAGGTCTGGCTTCAATCCACTTGGTGAACTTGTCGACGGCTACCAAGAGATGGGTCATTCCACCACGAGCCGTCTTGAAGGGCCCTACCATGTCCAGTCCCCAGACAGCGAACGGCCACGACAGGGGGATGGTTTTGAGGGCCGAAGGCGGCATGTGGCTCTTTGCGCTGAAGAATTGGCAGCCTTCGCATTTGTCGACCAAATCCACAGCCTCCTCGAGGGCCGTGGGCCAGTAGAATCCGTGGCGGAACGCCTTGGCCACCAGGGTTCTAGAGGTGGCATGATGCCCACACTCCCCCTGGTGAATGTCTCTAAGGATCTCCTGTCCCTTTTCTGATTCGACGCAGCGTTGGAACACGCAGTCACGCTACGCCACACCAGCTCGTGATTGATGATGGCTTAGGCTGCAGATCTGCGCTGGCTCTGCCTCGCCTCCGCCTCATCTTGAGGAAGCTCCCCGCGAAGGAGCAAGGCCAGGATAGTTTGAGCCCACGACGGAGCCGACACAAGGGCTGGCTGCGCCTCGACCTGACTGTTAGGGGCTTCTGCAACCCCCGAGCTTGATGGAGCAGCGGTCGTGGACTCGAGACAAGGTGTCTCTGGTGCTGCTGCGGCAACTGGCTCGTCGTCTACCTCCATGACGTCCACCCATAGGGTGTCGAGATGACATGATTCGAGGCAGGGCGGAGCCGGAGTTGTTGTTGTAGCCGGTGGCTCTATTGGAGTCGGCATGGCCAGCGTAGCCGGCACAAGAGCTGTAGCCGGCGTAGCTGGTGGAGCCGACGACGCTTGCACCGTAGAGTCAGCCGGCACGAAGATCGAGGCTGACTCAGGAGACGACGTCATAGATGGCTTATGGAGTTGCTCGAGGGAGACGCCGGCTGGGATAGCCTATCTCATGGAGCCGATCTTTGCAAGTATATTAGCCGCCTCATTGTCTGCTCTGGGAACATGCTGGAACTCACAACCCTCGAAAGGGTCGCTGAGCTGCTGGATGAGGAAGCGGTAGCTTGCCATGTTGGCGTCCCTGGCGTCCCATTCGCCATAAACTTGCTGTACCACCAAGTATGAATCGACGAAGCCTATGAGCCGCCGGATGCCAATCTCCTTGGCGAGCCGGAGGCCATGAGCCAGTGCTTCGTACTCGGTGACGTTGTTGGAGGCAGCGAAGTGGATCTGGAGAGCATACTTGAGCTGGTCCCCTTTCGGAGACGTCAAGACGATGCCGGCTTCCAGACCCGTTCGCATCTTCGAGCCGTCGAAGTGCATCCGCCAATGCGTGGAGTCTGGAGGCGGCGGCTCAAATTGGGTCTCGGCCCAGTCGACTAAGAAGTCGGCCACCACCTGAGATTTGATGGCAGTGCGAGGCTCGTACTGAATATCATGGTCCGCCATGGAGATGGACCATTTGGCAATCCTGCCCTTGGCATCACGGTTGCCCATGATCTCTGAAAGTGGAGCAATGCTCACCACAATGATGGCATGCTCTTGGAAGGATTGCTTCAACTTATTTGCAGCAAGGTAAACACCATAACACATTTTTTGGTAATGTGGGTAGTTCTGCTTGGAGGCGGACAAGACCTCGCTGAGGTAGTAGACAGGGCGCTGCACTGGCAGTGTCTTTCCCTCCTCCCTGCGCTGAACTACCAACACTAGACTAACCACACGAGTGGTCGCTGCAATGTCTATGAGTATGGGTTCCCTTTCAGCCGGCGCTGCCAAGATTGGCAGGCTCGAGATGACCTGCTTGAGGTCGCGGAAGGCTTTGTCCGCCTGGTCGTTCCACTCGAACTTCGTCATCTTCTTCATGAGCTGGTAGAGTGGAAGGGCCTTCTCGCCAAGCCGGCTGACGAACCGGCTAAGGGACGCCAGGCAGCCGGCGAACTTCTGGACGTCAAGGATTCGAGCCGGCCGCACCATCCGCTCGATGGTGCCGATCTTCTCGGGGTTCGCCTTGATGCCGCGGAAGGACATGAAGAACCCCAAGAGTTTGCCGCCTGGAACCCCAAAAACGCACTTCTCCGGGTTGAGCCGGATGTTGTATTCGCGCAGGCTGGCGAACGTCTTCCGCAGGTCGTCGAGGAGGCTGAAGTGCTGCTTCGTCTTGACGACGATGTCATCCACATAGACGTGGATGTTTTTGCCGATCTATGGCAGTAGGCACTGCTGCATGTAGCGTTGGAACGTCGCACCAGCGTTCTTCAGACCGAATGTCATGGTGGCTCAGCAGTAGGCCCCGAAGGGCGTGATGAAGGAGGTCTTCAGGCGATCAGCTGGATCCAGCTCGATTTGATGGTAGCCTGAATAAGCATCCAGAAGCAACAACAATTCGCAGCCTGCGGTGGAGTCGATCACTTGATCTATCCTAGGCAATGCGAAAGGGTCTTTCAGACAGGCCTTATTCAGGCTAGTGTAGTTGATACACATTCGCCAGGTGTTGTTCTTGTTCAGCACCAGGACTGGATTAGCGAGCCAGTCCAGGTGGAAAACCTCCATGATGAAGCCGACTGCAAGGAGCCGGGTGATCTCTTCTCTGATTTTGCATCGCTTCCCCTCGGCGAAGCGGCGCAAAGGTTGCTTCACCGGCTTTGCATCCGGTCGCACGTGAAGTTTGTGCTCGGCGTACTTCCTCGGAACACCCGACATGTCCTTGGGGGACCATGCAAAGATGTCTTGATTCTCACGAGGAAGTCGATGAGCTCGCCTTCCTATTTGGGGCTGAGGCCAGCCCCGATGGTGACGCACTGCTTGGGGTTGGCAGGGTCGAGTGGGACCTGCTTGGTCTCTTTGGCCGGCTTGAAAGAGCCCTCGCCGGCCGACTGGGATGGAGGAGAAGGAATCGCCAACTCCTTAGTAGCCTGGGCCACGAGCCGGTCGATCTGCCGCTTCTCCTCAGCAATCACCATTGCATCGGCGAGGCGGCTGCTATCTTGGGCACACTCGAGCGACTTCTTGTAGTCACCAGCAACAGTGATGATGCCCTTGGGACCCAACATCTTCATCTTCAGGTAGGCGTAGTGCGGAATAGCCATAAATTTGGCCAGAGCCGGTCTGCCCAGCAGCTCGTTATACGGGCTGCTGAGGTCCACTACCTCGAACCATATGGACTCTCGGCGGAAGTGAGCTTTGTCGCCGAAGAGGACGCCCAGCTGGATTTTACCAATGGGTGAGCAGGACTGCCCAGGCACGATGCCGTGGAAGACAGTACTGGTCGGCAGGACGTTAGTCTCCTTGATCCCGAGCTTGAGGAGAGTGTCGAGGTAGAGGATGTTGATGCTGCTACCGCCATCGGCCAGCACCCAGGATAACCGACAGGTGAGCCTCTTGGAGGCGAAGGTGGGGTCGAGGACGAGCGCGTATGACCCCGGGTTGGGCATCACCGCAGAATGGTCCACCCGGCTCCATGTGATTGGTTTGTCAGACCAATGCATGTACTGGGGAACCGGGGGAACCATGGCGTTCACCTCGCGCCATCTCTGGCACAGGCTGTGCTTGTCGTCACCTTCACTCGTGAAGACGACGAATGCTCCGTCTTGATGAGGGTAGTCGTCATGGAGGTGGCCGTCGTTGTGAGGCGGCGGTGGTGGAGCCGGAGCAGGACCAGGAGCCGGTGCACGAGGCGCCGCCTGCGCACCTAGGGAGCCGGTAGGCCATCCTCTTGCGATAGCCGGCGTGCGAAGCTGCACTGTCGAAGGGTGTGGTTGGACGGCTGCGCCCCAGAATGTATCTTGCAGGGGGCGTCGAGCAGTTGCTCAAAGGACTGCCTGGGCAGCCAGTTGGCGTTGTTCCTATTGGAATGCTTCTGCGGAGGGCCAGCTTGAGGAGCCGACGTCTCGCCCTCCATGCTGGCTACCAACTTGCTGTTGGAGCGCAAATCCATCTGATCCGCCTTGCGCTTGTTGTTGTTCTGGCCGCCTCGGTTGTCCCCAGCCGTCTTTGGAGTAGCCGGCGTAGGGACATCCTTGTCCGAGGCAGTCACCTTGACGCGCATCATCGATTCGGCCATGGCGTACTTGTCCGCCTTGGCCATGAGCACCGCCAGAGAGGTGGGCTCGGAGCACATAAGCTTGTGCTTGAGGAGGGTGCTGTCTCGGCAACCGTCAATGAAGTACTGGATGACTTGTACGTCATGCACCCCCTCGTAGGAGTTGCAGAGCTCTGTACACCGGGTGACGTAGTCGCGAAGGGGCTCGTCGGGCTTCTGGACGCACATGGCCAGCTCACGAGGCCGGCCAGGGCGCTTGTAGGTGCCAGTGAAGTTGCGGATGAACGCCTCCTTGAGGTCCACCCAAGAGTTGACGCTACCGGCCGGAAGGCTGTTAAGCCAAGTCCGAGCCGAGCCGGCCAACATGAGTGGCACGTAGCGGACATGGCGATGCCGACGACCGTGATGTAGTCGATCAACCAGTCCTGTGGCTTGGCCGTGCCGTTGTATTTGGGCGTGTCCCGAGGCAGGGTGAAACCTCGGGGGAACGGCTCCCCTCGGATCCGGGGGCCGAAGCAAGCCGAACCGATGGGGCTGTCTTCCTCCAGGAGGGCTGACTAGGCCAGGACGAGGAGACGCTTGCGGGCATCCGATCATCCTGGGGAGCGCGAGCGTCAATCCGAGTAGCGAGAGGGGAGGCGCCTCGCGAACCAGGGACATAAGTTCTTCCTGGGTGAAGAATCTCACACTCTGAATCTCCCTCGTCGCCTCCGCGACGCTTGCTCGAAGTGTGCTCGCTTTGGCGCTGGGAGTGCCGGTCTTGGCTTCCCTCGCCCCTCCGGCCAAAGGTGCAACGCGAGGAAGATCCTTTTGCGTGATGCTGACCGCTAGGGTTGCGGCATGCTCCGGAGTTGGGTCCCGGAGACTCTGAGTGGGCCTGACCGGGGTCAAGCTGAGTCTGTTGCTTGGTGGCGGCGTCAAGGAGATCCTTGACCCGCTTCTCCTGGAAAGCGCGCTCCTCGCCTTCCAGGCTCGCCATCTCCTCCGTGGCCGCCTGAGTCGCCCGCATGTTGGTTGCAGGGGTCTCATAGGTGGGCTGATCACCGCCTAGGACCTCGGCAATGAACCAGCCGCGGTTGCGGACCGATCCAAGCTGGCTAGGGGCCTCGGTAATCGGAGTGAGGCCGTATGCGGAGTTATACTCGCGCTGCGTGGCCTCCATCTGACGTTTTGCCGAGGCAACGGCGATGCCCTTCTCCAAGATACGCCTGCGAGCCTCCTCTAGTGAGGCCCGGGCGTCGTTACGGTTCGTGGAAGCAGCGACGGGTGTCTTTAGGCCGGCGATGGCGTCCTGAAGAGTATCAGCGGTGGCAACAACGGGCTCACCAGCATCTGCTGACGCCTTGCCATGAGCCGCGCTGGTACCAGCACCGATAACCATCACCTCCACGACGTTGGAGACGGCGGCGACATGGTATGGGGTGAAGAATCCCACTGACGGCAGAGTGCTGTCGAAGGCGAGAACGTTGCTGGGATACACGTCATGGGCAGGCGTCTCAGCGATAGAGAGCCTGCTGAAGCTGCGCAGAGCGCCTCAACATCGAAGTCCTCGCCGAAGTAGCGCGGACCGTCGTTGAGACGTAGGTCGCTAAAGAGAACGCTGAGGTTCTCCATAGCAGCGACGACGACGCTAGGAAGCGCCTCGTCATCAGAATCTTCGTCCGAATCCGCATGGCGGACGGGGACGTCGATCATCATCGGTGTTGCCTCATCGAAAGCAGGCTCCACGGGCATGCAAACCGATCCGGACGCGATGCATCGGTGGCGTAGGTGCGGGGCCCCGCCCAGCGTGTAAAGCTAGCCGATGCCGCGATGGGCGCCACGATGGGCGCCAAATGTCGGTGAATGCTCACAACATATGCCATAGGTAGGCTAAACTCGGTGAGAACCGAAGGGACAAAGGAGGGCGCTGGGAACGAGGTTGGTACAAGCATGGAATGCACGATGTACCCAGGTTCAGGGCTCTCCGTAGAGATAAGACCCCTAGTCCTGCCGGAGTGTTTGATGCGTATCAATGGATTACAGGGTTACTCCTGGAGCGGTGTTGGGAGGAGGAAGAGGGGAGCAGCCGACTCGTCTCTACCTCTCTCTATATGGTTGGTGGGTGTGTAGTGTTGTCCGTCCGTGGAATGATCGGATCTCCCTGCATGGAGGGAGACCGGGGGGTTTTATAGTTGAACCCACCGGCCTACAATATGGATAAAGGGTACAAGAGTGGGACCCGACTGGCAGCCTCGCCGACTGACCAGGGGCCCATGAGAGTCTTGTCTTATCGCTTGAGGGGCCCGTCGGCTGTATGGTCTCGATTGGCTGTGGGACCCGCCGGTTGGCCAATGGATCTCTCACGTAAGGTTGACACCGAGCACGCGATGTACGTCGAGCGTCGTCCAGCGAGATTCGTCATGGGCAGGTAGTACGACCGCCTCCACTGTTCCCCACGCCGAGTGCAGTAATGGAGTGGTAGTGTGACGGTCCGACACTATGCTAGGTGATGGATCAGAGCCAGGGTAGGTCAGTAGCGTGGCCGCCGACGCTCGTACCTGCCGGACACTCCGATCCAGTACCTTTGCTGACGCGTAGCTACCTTTAATCGTAAGGTCTCATCCTGACCTACGATCTGATGTGACTTGTGATCCTCGGCTGGCTAGCCTACTTGGTTAGCCGGCTTGGGCACGGCCACCTCGTTCCTAGCCGGCTGGACTGACCAAGCCGGTCAGGAAGAGGTAACCGTCTCGACTCTAGCCGGCAAGGGTTGCCTGTCCGGCCAGAGAGATGGCCGCCTCGTCCTCCAGCCGGTAGGCACGGCCTTGCCGGCCAGAAGACTTGGGCCTTGGGAAACTATGTTTGTCCATATCCTTTGGGCATGAAATGAAGGAGTAGGCTCGATGAGCCTACCCCGGGGTTATCCCCCCGACAATAACCGTCGCCTCGTCACGCCGCACGCGCACACCCCCGACCCGGTTGACCCGTTGTGCATGCTGGTCCAGCACGTCGCTTGACCTAATTCAACGTCGCACGCGCTTGACCTCGCCGCCGTCGACGCCCCGTTCCACGTTCACCCCTGTCGCCGCCCCGTCCCGATCACCCTGCCGTCGACACCCCGTTCCCGATCACCCCGCTGCCGCCCCATCCACGATCATCCCCTGTCGCCGCCCCGTCCAACGGATTGACCGTCGCGCACTTGTAGCGCAGGTCAACGTCGTTGACCACCGGAGTCATCGCAGGTTTGCGACCTAAGCCGTTGAAATAAAACCGAATCTTATGCAAGAATTTAATTATTTAATTATTTTATTATTGTTGTATAGTGTTTGAGGTGTGTTTGAATGGAGGAGGAAACCGGTTATTCGAGGGATAAGTATGATATAGATACTTTGACGCAACTGGTAACAGTTCTATTAATGATGATGATTATAATAGCGCGAATGAATCATGGTATTCATATGATAATTTACCTTCGGAGGATTTTCAAAATAATGAAGATGGTGCATCCAGTGAAAATGTAAGTGACATATATTTAGATATGTAAGTTTGCAAAATACAATCTTGATTTCATGTGTGTGTTTATTGTACAGGAAGATGTGGATGTTGAGAATGCGGAAAATAATAAGGATGAATCTTTCTACGATAACGTAAATCTGGTATGTTCAATCATTTTTGTACGGTAGCCAGTAGTGTGAACTAGATTATGATAGAGCATAACTCACATGGTTTTTTGTGTATTTCTATAGGAGGACATAGATGATCGTAACGATGATGACGGTGAAGTAGAGATTGACATTGCGGAGATGAGAAGCTGGAAAAGATGTTGGATACACATTGTAAGGTTATGGAAATGACATTTCAATCCCAAGGGGATGCGTGCATGTTCTACAACAATCACGCGAAAGAGCGTGGGTTCGGCATCAGGAAAGAGAAGGTGAAACGAGGAAAAGGTTCTATAGGAATTATAAGGTTCAGGCGGTTTGTTTGCTTCAGAGGAGGGAGACAGCAGAGGATATTCATAACCATGGAGGGACGCACACTCAGGCTAAGGGGGGAGACTCGTTGCGATTATGGTGCATACTTGGTGGTGAAACTGGAGAAATCTCGTGGAGTTTGGTTCGTCGCGGCATTTGTGGATGATCACCACCATGACCTTGCTCGACCGCATGAGGTGCCATTTTTGTGGTCACATAGACGGATAGATGATTTTCAAAAGGCAGAGATTTTAACGCTATCAGGTAAGGGGACCCGAAAGCACATCATAGTTGATAACTTTATCAGCAGATACGGTTCATATGATAAATGCGGACTTGTGAGGCGTGATGTGTACAACCTATGTTGCAGAGAGAAAAGGAAGCTCCTTGCTAAAGGTGACGCTGACACGACGATTGGT
Source organism: Hordeum vulgare subsp. vulgare (assembly GCF_904849725.1). NCBI lineage: Eukaryota > Viridiplantae > Streptophyta > Magnoliopsida > Poales > Poaceae > Hordeum > Hordeum vulgare. The sequence continues at coordinate 419,130,526 of NC_058520.1, read as the reverse complement.
ATAATGAGGAGTAGAAAGGAGAAAGATCTGGACTTCTTTTTTGAGTACGTGCTCGATAATGAGGAGAGATTGAAGATCATGTTATGGTGTGACACACAGTCTAGGCGAGACTATCAGGATTATGGAGACGTGGTTGTGTTTGATAGCAAGTATAAGATGAACAAATGTCCACTCTTCTCCATCCCAATGTACGACAGATCTCACAACGAACAGCGCACACAAAACTCTGAAAGAGAAGCCTTATGTTAGCTAATGATTTAATTCTGCATATTATAATACAAATCATGACTTACCCATAAGTTTATTTTGGCATTTCGTACTCCACAATGGGCCATGCAGAGACATCAAGAAATTTAGTTTGTACTTGTTTGTTGGCATCCGCAATATCTTTAGCAATTTCTGCTTTGTGAGAAAAAAATCTAACGCTATAATGATACATGTTCCAACAAGGTTGAAAGTATGTAAGGAAGAAATGTAAACATACCAGATTGTGAATGGTTTTACGAATATTTCTGTCAATTGGACCGACTGAATCAAGAACTTGGAACACTTTCTCAGCGTTGTGAATGAGAACAATTATCCAATGATTACCGTTCACGTTCATAGGAAAATAAGCCTACGGAAAAATAATCTTATTAACTTTCTAAATAAACTACTAACTTTATTGAGAAAACAATACCTTATTTGTGCTGAAATACTCGTTCATCACTCTAGATACAATTGTTGTTCTCTTTACCAAAAGTTCCACCTTGGTCTTCTTGCGTGTCACGAGACCAGCAGCTCGGTCTAGAAGCCATTTCGACACCCATGTCGATAATATATAACGATTTGTTAGTTTAGAACGGTTCTGAATTTGCTTGCAATAAGCATTTATGACCTGTAAAAACAATACAATATTAACTTATAAGTTGATGGTCATACGCAATTACCACTGTATTGTCAACATGATAGAAATAATTACAAGTAACACTACTTACAGCGCCACACAACCACTTTTTTTATGATGTATCCAAGCATTTCTGCGGTACAAATGTCTGCATCTGGTGTGGGTACCTTAACCACCGTATCTTTCCTATGCTTACCATTTTTTTATGAGAGTGTTAATATAACCATTTGCAGCCTCTACGTGCTCTGGATTGAGGTACTCCGTACTAACTATAACCGCATAATTTCTAAAAAAGCTGCAAAACAATTTAATTACAATCACGTATAACTATCAAAAAAATAAAAATTGTAATTTGAGTAATACTTACATTTCTTCACACGTTTCGGCCCATCCATTTGTTCGTAAGGAAACTGTAGCCATCTCGAAGCTTTGCGCACCCGCTTGCCATCCCTTACACTCTCATTCAAATTGTCAATGCTAACCTCGCACCCCATTGGAGATACTTCATTGTGCATACTATCCAGTACTAAAATGCCACCATTCTCTGGGTTCGCATAACCTTAGGGAATTCATTTGTTGGCAACGAAGATGACGATGTCACAGGTGAAATGTTACCAGAAACAACGAAAGGATCATTTGGGGTACCCATCCCCGATTCATTCATGCGTGCGCTGGTGTCGTCATTCAGCTCGTCATCAATAGTCATATTCGTTAAAGAGGCAGCTCGTCATCAATAGTCATATTCGTTAAAGAGGCATCATTTTTCTCTTCCCGACGTGCACCCAAAGGAGTTGAGTCAACTTCTTGAAAATATTTGGGAGCGTAGTTCCTCCTCGCTCAATCCTCACTTTCATCCCCACCGTATTCCTTGGGATTGACGTGATAAGGAAACACCCATGCATGTCGGTCACGTCGTTATCCCCACTGATGTGGCCACGTCTTTTTTAAGGGATTACTGATGTGACCACGTCGTTAGCCCGGACGATTGAAAAAAAATGCAACGTACCCTTTAACATTGTATATTTTTTCCCGGATGAATCTTGAGAGGCTTGGAATGATCCCAATTTTTTTTGTAGTGCTCACGTACACCAAAAACAACCAGACATGCAAAATTTCATTCAGTTCCGACTTATTTTGAATTTACTGGATTTTGTTTTTGGTGAAAAAGGCCGAAAAACGGCCGCATGTGACAAATGTTGTAAAATTTGATGAAACTCGTTCAAACTTGACATGGAGCCCTTTAATATCAATACCTAGCTGCCATAAAAAGTTGGGTTGAGTTGGGGTACGTTAAAAAACATGTGCAAATGGCCTCCGACTGTCTACCCCCCCAAGACATCGATACCTTGTGGTAGCGTGTCGACGATGCGAGGTCGACACCTATGGGAATCAATGTGAAACCCTTGTGATCGTAGGACGGGGAGAGGTGACGTGAAGAGCAGATCTAACAATCAACACCCGACAAGCCTTTTTATCCAGGTTCGGGCCGCTTACGCGTAAAACCCTACGCCGTGCTTCTCTGGTTGTATTAAGCATTCTGTTGTTGATCGTTACAGTGACCGTTGATGACCGTCTTATGGGTCGATGTCCAAAAAGTCTAACCCATTCAAAATGAGCTAAGGGCCTCCTTTAATAGGCAAAGGGGTCACCTACAGTGATTGGTGGTAGGTTCACGAGGAGTTACAGTGAACCTAGGGCGGTGCTTATCCATCTACCGCTGTCAGGTGCATTTAATGCACGTCTTGTCCTTGTGAGTGATGTGCTAGTGAAGACACGTATCGAGGTGTTTCTACACGTGGACGCTGCGCTGGCGCATGCGGAATGCGCTGGCACTTGGGTGGCGGTGGCACTGTGGCAAGGGCGGTTGCCACCAGTGGCCAGTCCCGTCATCCCGGCAAGGAGCTTGCCGGGGCCTTGAGTCTTCATCCCGGCAAGGGAGCTTGCTGGGGGCTTCAGTCGTCATTGTGACAAGGGAGCTTGCCGGGGTCTTGTACTTGGTGAGTTCATCACGCCCACCAAATGGGCATGGCCTTGGTCATCTTCTCGGCAAGGCAGGCTTGCCGAGGCCTTGATAATCTTGTGGGTTGCATCTCGACTGGGTCCCGCCATGCCCTGCCGGCATGGGCTCTTCGCACCCCGTGCACAAGTCTAGGGCACTAGGGACCCTAGTCGTTAGTGCACCGAGAGGAGCCCCCGGGCCTGGGCCACACACACATGCGAAGCGTTGTTGGGCCAAGCCCAAAGAGGTGCATGGGCTTTCGTGGCTGGATCCGCTGGCGTTGCTTTCCCCATGTCGTGCATTGGGCACGCGAAGTGGGATGTCGTGCGCAGAGTGGCCTTTCCACCTCCTGAAACGCCTCCACCACGCACGTGGCATGCGCGGTTGTGGATGGACAGGTGGCAGACGTGGCCTTAAAAGGCGCAATAGTGGCCGGGCCTGCCCGTGTATGCATTGGTGCAGCAGGGCGGTTCCCTGTTCGTCCGTGAGCACAAGTGATTGAGCGAGAGGGGTGGTGGCTTCTGGAGCAAGGGAGGCTAGCCCCCGCGCCCCATCCTATAAATTGGGAGGGTTTGCGAGGGGTTTGCTCACCCAACTCCTTATGAATCCACCAACTCCTCAGCCTTGGTCTTCAGAGTCTTCTTCAGTCTGTAGGTGGCGCTCGCCCCTAACCATGGTTAGGGGACAGGGTCGGCCACCGTCAGCCGCTAGGGCGGCGAGAGGATCCCGTTCGAATCATGCCACAACTTCTGGGGGTGCCGCGGCGGAAGACGGCCCAAGCGCCCGAGGTGGGGAAGCGCGAGGGTCCGCGGTCGTCGTGGAGGTCGAGGTCGGGGGAGGCGGAGCGCTACTCCAGCGCCTCCTCCTTCCCCGAGGCTTGCTCCTGTGGTGGTCCTCCATGCTGCTCTAGGGGCGCCCATGTGTGCTTCTCGGCTGCTGCGAAGATCGCTCAAGCGACATTGAATTCTCCGCTTCGAGCGACAGCGGCGGAGGGAGGCAGCGGTGACAGTGCTGGGCCTAGTCCCAAGCCCGGGGGAATCGAACCAAAAGGCGATTCCCCCGACTGGGACTGAGTGCTTCCTGCACTGGCACGACCCGGTCACGCCCCTCCCTCTCCTCGGAGGGGGATCTCAACCGGATCCGTCACCCCCTTCCCACGGCTTGATGAAGCCGAACCTGCTTCCGTCGATACAACACTGGTCCCAAGGAGCCAGGATGGATGTACCGCGGGCCTTGCCGCGCCTTGTCTTCATGAACTCCAATTCCTCCGCCTAGGTTGATCCTCGTCAAAGACAATAGCCTTTAGGTTAGGATAACAACGCTTTTGTAAGTGGAGTCAAATGTATCCATTCAAATGAATGAAAAGACTGTTTCCCTTTTTCTGATTCTATTCTTTGTATGATTTGTCTTTGCATTGTTTGGGAGCTTGCCGGCAACTACCGGCAAGGCTCCTTGCCGCGTTCAGTGCAACCATAGAAATCGCCAAGCGCAGCTTGAGACGAAATTAGGCGCTACATAGCCGCTTGCTGTGTTGATCAAGTTCGAAACAGTTTGAAGGCCCTCTGTGGCCGTTCAGGTCGTCTGAACGAGTTCAAAACAAAGACAAGGTGCACTGATCTTTGGAAAGGTCCCAGTGTGCGCAGACTCCACACACAAATATTGGAAAATTTTAAAGGGAAAACAGACAATTTATCTACTTCAGATCTGAATCTTAAACTTAAAACTTGTCTCCTCATGTAGTGGTTGCATGGCGCCTTAATCTTTTGCCGAGGTGTTGGGGTCCCCGACAAGCAGGAAATTACCGCTCCCGACAGCTTTTTCTCCAGCAAAGACTTCTTGCCAACAGACCGCGACCGTCGTTTGGAGAAAAAGTTGGCCAGGGTGTAACCTCTTTACTTTTCTCTTGCTAGGCTGTGCTTGTGGAGCCCCCGAGTGCATCTTGGGCGATGATACGACGCTCTCAGGGGCACGAAACTTACGCTGGAGTGCACGCAGGGGCTTCGGGACCGTTTGGCGGATCCTCAATGTCTATGCATCACTCCGGAGAGGTGCGTCCATCGGAGTATGCACCGAGGCCTCTGTGAAGCTCCCAGGTACGAGTCGACAGCCGCGCGTTGGCCCCGAGCGATGCATCGGCCTGGCGGCGCCACCCTTGGAGCCTCCACCTCCCTACCTCGTGCTCGTGCATGCCTTGGGAAGCCGTAGAAGAACAAAGCGTCCGCCGTGGTACCCCGTTTCTGGGGGAACTGCGGCGCAACGCCCAAACTTCCGAGAATCTGGTGCTCAGTTTGCTCAGATTCGCGCAAAACTCCACACCCCCTACCTGGCGCGCCAAAGGTGTCGGCGATGCGAGGTCGACACCTATGGGAATCAATGTGAAACCCTTGTGATCGTAGGGCGGGGAGAGGTGATGTGAAGAGCAGAGCTAACAATCAGCAACCGACAAGCCTTTTTACCCAGGTTCGGGCCGCTTACGCGTAAAACCCTACGTCCTGCTTGTCTGGTTGTATTAAGCGTTCTGTTGTTGATCGTTACAGTGACCGTCTTATTGGTCGATGTACAAAAACTCTAACCCCTTCTAAATGAGCTAAGGGCCTCTTTTCATAGGCAAAGGGGCCACCTACAGTGCTCGGTGGTAGGTACACGAGGAGTTATAGTGAACCTAGGGCGGTGCTTATCCATCTACCGCTGTCAGGTGCATTTAATGCACGTCTTGTCCTTATCAGCGATGTGTTGGTGAAGACACGTATCCAGGTGTTTCGACACCTGCATGCTGCGCTGGCGCATGCGGAATGCGCTCGCACTTGGGGGGCGATGGCACCGTGGCAAGGGCGGTTGCCCACTAGTGGCCAGGCCCGTCATCCGATAAAGGAGCTTTCCGGGGCCTTGAGTCTTCGTCCCGGCAAGGGAGCTTGCTGGGGGCTTCAGTCGTCATCCCGGCAAGGGAGCTTGCCGGGGGCTTGTACTTGGTGAGTTCATCACACCTACCAAATGGGCGTGGCCTTGGTCATCTTCCCGGCAAGGCAGGGTTGTCGAGGCCTTGATAATCTTGGGGGTTGCATCTCGACTAGGTCCCGCCATGCCCTGCCGGCAGGGGCTCTTCGCACTCGTGCGCAAGTTTGGGACACTAGGGACCCTAGTCTTTATGTTGGGGAATGTTGCATGGGAAACACGAATATTCCTACGCACACGAAGACCTATCATGGTGATGTTCATCTATGAGAGGGAGATTGGATCCACATACCCTTGTAGATCTCTATGCGAGAAGCGTCAAGAAATGCGGTTGATGTAGTGGTACAACTTCGTGATTCAAATCACCATCGTCCCATGATCCGTTCCGATCTAGCGCAGAACGGACGACACCTCCGCGTTCAGCACACGTACATCTCGATGACGATCTCGACCTTCTTGATCCAGCAAGAGAGACGGAGAAGTAGATGAGTTCTCCGGCAGCGTGACGGTGCACTGGTGGTGGTGATGATCTACTCCTACAGGGCTCCGCCCGAGCTCCGCAAAAATCCGATCTAGGGAAAGAACTACGTGGTATATGTTTGAGTTGCACGTGGAAAAGTTGTATCTCAAAAGCCCTAAAACTACCAATATATATAGGAGGAGGGGAGGGGCTAGCCTTGGGGCTCAAGGGAGCCCCAAGGGCGCCGACCGATTGGGAGGAGGTGGGCTCCCACCCCAATTCGGTTTGGGGGAAGGAGTCCACTCCTTCCTTCCCACCTCCTTCTTTCCTTGTTTTTTCTTTTCCTTTGGTTTTTTTCCACTTGTGGTGCCATAGCCCTCTTGGGCTGGCCTCATCAGCCCACTAGGGGCTGGTGCGCCACCCTAGGGTCACTGGGCTCACTCCCGGGTGGGTGGGCCCCTCCCGGTGAATACCCGGAACCCATTCGTCACTTCGGGTATACTGCCGGTAATGCCCGAAATCTTTCCGGTGACCAAATGAAACCATCCTATATATCAATCTTCGTTTCCGGACCATTCCAGAAACCCTCGCAACATCCGCGATCTCATCCGGGACTCCGAACAACCTTCGGTCACCAACACATATAACTCAACTATACTAAAACGTCACCGAACCTTAAGTGTGCAGACCCTGCGGGTTCGAGAACTATGTAGACATGACCCGAGACACTCCTCGGTCAATATCCAATAGCGGGACCTGGATATCCATATTGGATGCTACATATTCTACACAGATCTTATCGGTTGAACCTCTATGCCAAGGATTCATATAATCCCGTATAACATTCCCTTTGTATTTCAGCATGTTACTTGCCCGAGATTTGATCGTTGGTATCCGTATACCTATTTTAGTCTCGTTACCGGCAAGTCTCTTTACTTGTTCCATAATACAAGATCCTGTGACTTACACTCGAGTCACATTGCTTGCAAGGCTTGTATGTGATGTTGTATTACCGAGTGAGCCCCGAGATACCTCTCCGTCACACGGAGTGACAAATCCCAGTCTTGATCCATGCTAACTCAACGGACACCTTCGGAGATACCTGTAGAGCACCTTTATAGTCACCCAGTTACGTTGTGACCTTTGATACACACAAGGTATTCCTCCGGTGTCAGTGAGTTACATGATCTCATGGTCGTACGAATGAATACTTGACACGCAGAAAACAATAGCAACAAAATGACATGATCACATGCTATGTTCATAGTTTGAGTCTAGTCCATCACATGATTCTCCTAATGAAGTGATCCATTTATCAAGTGACAACACTTGCGTATGGTTAGAAAACCTTAACCATCCTTGATTAACTGGCTAGCCAACTAGAGGCTTTCTAGAGACATTTTTTTGTCTATATATCCACTCATGTAATGCTTTCATTCAATACAATTATAGCATGGATAACAAACGATTATCTTGAAACAGGAAATATAGTAATAACTATTTTATCATTGCCTCTAGGGCATATTTCCAACACTTTAGTGCACCGACATATCGCTTGCCACCTTGTGCCCACTTTGTGTTTGGGAACACCTACCAAGAATGTCAAACCATTATGGACCCTTGTTGAACAGAAGCTACATCACCGTACCGTCCGATCTAGGCACACGCCTCATACTCCCAGAACCTTTCTACCGCACGGTCACTTTTTGAAGCAAGTACGTCCTCAAAGTCTCCAAACAACCCAAATCTTTTACCACTGCTCACGTACACCAAAACAACCACGCATGCAAAAATTCATTCAGTTCCGACTTATTTTCAATTTACTGGATTTTTTTGGTGAAAAAGGCCGAAAAAATGACCGCACGTGACAAATGTTGCAAACTTTGATGAAACTCGTTCAAACTTGACATGGAGCCCTTTAATATCAATACCTAGCTGCCACAAAAAGTTGGGTTGAGTTGGGGTACGTTAAAAAACATGTGCCAATGCCCCCGCCCGTCTATCCCCCCCTAGACGTTGGCACCCTGATGCCACACACACCAATTGTCCCGTGATGTCTTCGTACTATGTCGTTGTTTATGTTTATTGGTGAGTTACATTAAAATAATAGTCGTGCACGTGTAACACAATTTTTATAAATTTGTCAAATAAACTTGATGCAACAATTCGATGTAGATGCTCGATTTGGTGTAGAGTTCGTGTATCCCGTGTACAAGCGTGCGAGGCATGCGTTTTTTGCGCGATAAAGACCGACAAATTTCATTCATTTTAGGATATAATACGCCGGATTGAACGAAATTCAAACTAAAACAAGTTAGAACATTATAAAATTAACTTATCCTAATCTAATCCTCATCATCGTCACTGTAGCCGAGTTCGAACGCCGAGTAGGACATGACGCTGCCGTCATCAGGCCCACCGTGGCCGCTGCGTCCCCCCGCCGCCATGGCCACTAGGCCGCTGCCATGGCCATTGGGGCCGCCGTCGTAGCCGCCGCCACCGTTGCCTCCGCCACCGTTGTCGCCGGCTGCCGCCAACGCAGAGAGCTGAATGGCCTCAATGAACCCGGGGATGTCGTCAGGGTGGCCGGACGTTAGCAGCGAAACCCACCCCGACACGATGGCTGACTCGCGGATGGCCGAGATTAGCCCCGGCAAGTCCTCGGGGTCGCCGGCCTCGCTCAAAGCCGCCACCGCCGACGGGATCTGCGATGTGGCCGACGCCGGAGGGGGAGGTGGGGGAGGCACCACCGACCTCCAGATGCGGCAGGCTTCGCTGTCGCGGCGGCGCGCCTCGTGGATGACGTCTCGGAAGTCGCGACCGTCCCAGAAGGCGTGACGCCCACGGGCATTCCACATGCTAGGGCCGCCGCGCGAGCCGTAGGGGGCTGGGCCTGGGATGGCGTAGCCGTCCTAGCCGTCGTGGTACCCGTTCGGGCCACCAGGGAGGCGGGACGCCGGCGGCACGAGGATGCGGAAGCAGTGGAGGTTGTTGGCATCGGGCATGGTGATGTACGCTGACCAGGAATCGCCTCTGCCTCCACCGCGCGGCATCCTCGTCGAGGAGATGGGTGGGGGTTGGGGCGCGGGGTGTCGGTGGGGGTGGGTGGGGGTTGCGGTTTGGACGGGATTGGGGGGTGTTTATCGCGAGCGGCGGGGGCGATGCATTAAACCGCACCGGTAGGTGGCATTAAAGCCGCACTGGTAGCCGACGGCTGCGCCATTGATGGCGTCGCATTCGCCAACCTTCTCGATGCATCGACGGTCAAACGGCGCGCGGCGACACACTCGACGACGTGTCCCGGCGTGCCACATCATACGTACGGGGGCTCGTCTCTATGGACCGTCATGGACGACGCAAACACTGACGTGGACGACACAAACGGGGAGGCACCGACAGCTTTCAATTTTTGACTATCCTACCCCTGATAAGCGAAGAGGTATCTTTCAATATCAGCCGTTCTTCTTTCTAGGGGGTCTACCGAAGTGGAACTGTTTTTATAAAGGGTGAATTTTATTGATTCAATATGGATCATCAAAAGGATACAAACATAATGAGTAGATACCCGATCTCTACGTAGTTAGAATGCATATCATCAACACCGACGACACACATATAAAAGAGAAAAAACGATAAATAGAGAAGTTATACAAGACCAAAGCTATGCGTAGGCGAGAAAAAGAAGAAGAAAATAAGCCCCAAAGCGGTCGAATTCACGATTTACAAAATATAACAATGACTATATATGCATCAACTAGTTAAGGACACCGTGCGGACGACGAGGTTCTTCAACAACAACGTCTTAAGGAAGGAAGCGACACTCAAGTGTCACCGTTACCGGATCTGGTCATTCAAGACTAAAATATATATTTCATCCTGAAGAATCAGGGCGAGCATCCAAACAATGCCTTCAACAAGGTGACGATGTAAAAACATTGCCATTGCCAGGTACATCCAAGTCAGGGCCGGCCTATACTTTCACCCGAAAGCTCAAGATGGGGTGCTCAAATAGCACCACCAACGATGTCATGGGTTGTCGCCACCATTTTTCCACGATCCCAACAACTACATGGGATAGTTTTAATGCATCGAGTGTCCCCTTAACGGTTCTGGAGTATTAAAGACAAATGTGTTAAGGAACTAATATAAATATCTTGGGACAATCCTCATATATATGACTTACGCCAGAAGCATCATCGGCTACAATCCACCACCGACGCGTCAACCACACAGTCACACTTGCTCCTCAAGACCACTGTATTGTTCAAACATCACTGGTGAAAGATGGGGATGTGGATTCGCGTCGTGAAGGAAACTTTGGTGAGCCACTCCGGCCCGTACGCGGTCGCATTAGCCATGAGCGCGCTCACAACATCCCTAAGCACGACCGCAATCTCCGACAGGGCGGCTGTAGCCGTCGTGAAGGGCAGCTACTTCAGCTGAGATGATGACAGCAACATCCGTGACCGGGATAGCAAATGGCGAGAATGGCACATCAGTTGTATGTTCATCAACGGCCGCCGTAGCCCTGATGGTGGCTGCACACGCCTATGCTGAGGCCACCCACGAAAAGCTCGCGTCGTTCACCGCACAAATAGCAGCGGCCTTCTCCAACATCGGTCGACAACCTACGTCGTAAGAGTTGTCCATCATCGAGAGCGCTCAGGCAGTCATCCATTCGTTAGCAGCCCCCCTAGCCGAGATGGAGGTCATCAACGCCTGTATAGTGGACGCCCACACCTGGCTCATTGCAGCCTTTTCCAAAGAGATGGCGAATGCGGATTGCGAGATGCTTGCGGAGTATGTGATGATGGATGTCGCAGAACCCCTTCAAGTGGAGATCGGTGAGCGCAAGCTGGTCATGGAGGAGGCAACGGAGATCCATGAGCATCATGCAGAAAATTAATTTTTGTTTGGCGCGATGTTCTTTTGTTAGAGTAATGTTAAGGCTAACCAGCTCTTTTTAATTGCTCGATGAAGTAAATTCGGGTTGTGGTGCAGGTTCTTTTGTATAGTATCCAAATTAGCAATTGACGTTAAATTATGCGATGACGTGGATAACCATAGTAACGAGAAAAAATCAGACAAAAAATTGCCGCCATATCCCCACACAGTTTTGAATAATGGACTGTGTCCAATGATACTTTTTGCGCTAGTTTTTGCTGCACTCAACAAAACATTTGGGCTACCGTAGAAATATCTACCTCCCTCACCCTTTGGTAACAATAATTTTTTTGCACGTTCAAGCTTATCACACACGGGGTATAGTCTAGGCTTCGTTTTTGATGTGTACATATCGTAAACACTATTCTGAATAATTTGCACCTTCAAGCTCATCACACGGGGGTACCGCGCACGCTTCGTTTGTGATGTATAGATATCACAAACTGTTCTGAATAATTTGGACGTTCAAGCTCATGGCGCACGGGGCTGCACCAAACGAAAAGTTTGGGCTACCACGGAAATATCTACCTCCCCACCCCCGGTACCAATCAAAAGCCATATTTCCCCTTTTCCTCATTCCTTTCCTATAATTCTAACCTTGACCGCTTGCTTGTAGCGCCGCGTGCTCGCCAGCGACGCTCCTTCCTGCTGCTCGGCCTCCTCCATCTAGTCAGGTAATTCACACCTCCCCAATACCCCCTCTCCCCATCCCCTCCACCTCGATCTCACATGGCCCAACCACCTGCCACCTTCCACCCAAATCACTACCCCATCCTCCAAATAATCATCGTCGAAAGCCATGGTGCGCGTAGTATAGCCATGATTTTAAGGAGCAGTTGACAGCGAAGAAGCAAACCACGGGTGCACATGCGGTTGAGGCAGCGATGGCTGCCATGTGTGCCGACCCCCAGATCTTGGAAGAGCACCTCAGTGTCGAGGCCACTCACGCCTCGCACGCGGATGCCCCCACGTGGTTAGCTGCTATAAACGACAGCTCATGGTCTTTTCTCGAGGGCACCGCCGATGCGTTTGACGAAGACTACGATGTGTTTTCTCAGCGTGCCCGTGCTTACCTCAGCACCCGAGCCGGCATGTTGTGGTCGGGGCAGGATAAGGCCACTCACCACTACAAGGGGTGCACCCACGATGTGGAAGCCTCTCCCTCTTCCAAGTTGAAGGAGCCCGTCATCAGCGATATCTCTGACAATGAGGAATAGCTTGTTTTTCTTAGCTTTATCAGTAAGGACCTTTGTTCAGCTAGCTACGCCGGTTAAGCATGTTTGGTTTACCTATTGCATGTGTTGCTTGTGCCTTTCATTTAGAAATTTAAGTGAAATGCCCAATGTAATGCTACTTGCAATCTGACCTTCTAGTATATGTTCTATTGTGCAATGTGGTTTATAGTTAATTGTTTCGTTGAGTTGTTGTGGTGATCATTTAACTATTTAGTTCAATTTTGCAATGTGATGTTCGATTGTTGTTGGTACAATTTTGTAACACCCCCTCATTAACATCTAAAGTAACCGTTGTGGTTAAGCTAGAGTAACCTCTTTTGCTTAAGCCAAGTTATTTGCGCACTTTTCCCACAAGACTCGAATACATCCATGGTCGGAGATTCGAGACACAGTCTTCCTGAAGCATTAAGTCTTTACTCTCGGTAGACCGTACCACCTACAACCCACTACATCTGCTAGTCTACCGCTTCAAGAGCTTCATGCAACTTACTCAACCATGCCAGAGCCCATAACGGCTTGTGGCTGCACACGAAAGTTTCTAGAATGAATAACCTTATGATACCTTTGATCCTGGGTGGTGGACCATAGGATGATCACACGGTTACTCCGGGATATCCTAGGACAACGCTGGATTTCTCCAGGTGCCCTGACAACCACTGGGTACCCCAGGGTGCCTCAAGCAATCCACCCAGATGTGTATTTAAGTAGCCACCTTAAGTGAATCTTTAATTAACAATACTCACATCTGTCATGGATACACTCACCCAATCCACGTCTACGAGCATAGCATAGCAATCTAAGCATAACGTAGAAGTAACTCCCAAAGGTTTGATAATAAAGAGGACAATAGGTTCTACCTCATCATCTACTTCCCAAAACCCACATGTTAATCAGATCCTAACCATACAATGTTTGAGGGTTGATCTAATGCAATAAAACTGGGTAGTAAACGGGGTATGATCAAAGTGTTACTTGGCTTGCTGATGATCCGCAAAACCTAGAGACTCGTAGTAGCAAGCTTTGCACTTCGGATACTCTATCGTAAACAAACAATAACATACATAAGCACTCAAACTAGATGCATGGGTAAAACTCAAATAAGAGATCTATCGAGAAAGTTCAACTGAAGAACTCCGGTTTGCAAAAAGAATCAAAACAAGCGAAGCAACGAAACTCAAACTGCGAAAGAAACTAGATTTGTTTACTAATTTGGACTAGAGTCAAATTTTACAGTACAAAAATATTGTTCAAGTTGGTTAAACAGAAAGAGGGTTTCGAGACGAAGATATGTGCGTTTGAACCACCAGATTTTGATAAAGGAGCGAAAAGATAAACTAAAACGAAGATGAGGGCAGAAATCACGATTGGAAATATTGCGGAAAATCCCTAGAAAAAGAAAATCTGACGAACAGGCTAACGAACGATCGTTCGCTGTCTACGACTAACGGATGAACATCGTTCGTTAAAACGAACGTGCGGACGAACGTCTGCTAATTAAATACACCGGGAATAAAAACAATAAAATCGATCTAAAAAAATAAATCTAGGTTTTTTTTAAAAACGGCTACCTCGGGGCGGGGTCGATGGCGAGGCGACACGATGGCGAGGCGGCTGGGCGCGGCTAGGGTTAGGGTTTGGGGCGCCCTGGCTGGGCTTATAAAGGCCATTGGGCCAAAGTCCTAGCCGGACAAGGCCGGTAGGTCGGTTGATTTTTTTAAAAATAATTCCGACGCGCAGAAAACAAATAAAAAGAAATACTAAACAGACTCCAAAAATCCTGAAATAAATTTTCCCCGTCCTCTAAAAATACAACGAACAAGGTGAACATTTATTTGGGCCTCTAGTGCAATTTTGAAAAACACATTTTTTCCTAATTCAAATGAAATAGAAATAAAACTCCGAATGAAATTTTTATTTGATTTTAATATTTTTCCTCCAATTATTATTATTATTTTGAGGAAGTCATTTTATCCCCTCTCTTTTATTTCATATTTAGAAAATATTCAAAGAGAAAATAATTAAACCAAATGATCCTCTTTTCAAAATTTCGGAAAACTCAAATATGAAAATAACGAAATTCCCAACTCTCTCCGTGGGTCCTTGAGTTGCGTAGAATTTCTAGGATCAACGAAGAATGCAATAAAATATGATATTTAATGATGATCTATTGTATAACATTCCAAATTGAAAATTTGGGATGCTACAACTAGTGACCCTTAGGCGAGGGAGGATCCCCTAGAATGTCAACATGTAAATTGTGTTTAAGGATTGGTGCTTGTTTAAAGAATATCTCATTTATTTCATTTGTTTATCCATATGCATATCATTTCATGATCGAGCAAATATTGTTCTAACGGACTAGTAGGAGGGACGACAATAGAAGCAAGACCAACGATTTCATCTTTACTAGATAAATCTTCCTCATGTGGTTGTCTACAAAACTTAGGGAAATTAAACTCACGGGATACATCACCAAAGACGACTTTAACCTTTTCTTTAGCACAATCAATCTTAGCATTAGCAGTATTCAAGAAAGGTCTGCCAAATATAATGAAAAAATATGTTGTAGTTGTCCAAGTACTAAGAAATCAGTAGGATATTGGACTTTTCCACACAAGACTTCAACATCTCTAACAATCCCAAGTGGTGAACTAGTATCTCTATTTGTAAATTTAATAGTAACATTTATATTCACAATCTAAGAAGGTGTCGTATCATTCTTGATTTCTTGACACAAAATAAAAGGAATAATACTCACACTAGCACCCATATCACACAAACCATGATAGCAATGATCTCCAATTTTAAAAGAAACAACATGCATGCCAAGCAGTAATTTATTTTTATCTAATATATCTTGCTCATTTCTAGCAGTTTTTGTAATCCTCTCAGCCTCATCAGAGAAGTAAATAACACGCCCATCAATTTTATCAACCAAGAGATGCTTAAGCATAACAATATTAGGTTCTACGTTTATTTTCTTAGAGGGTTTTGATGATCTAATATTGCTTTTATTAACCATAGTTATAGACTTAATGTGTTCCTTAATCCTAAGAGGAAAAGGTGGTTTCTCAATGTAACGAGTAGGCACAACTGGATCAACATTATAAATAATTGTTTCATCTTTAACTTTAATAGGTTCCTCTAATAATTCTTCAATAGGTGGATAAAATTTTAATCACTTCTCTTTAGGGAGATCAACATAAGTAGCAAATGGTTCACAAAAGAAAGCTACTATCTCAGAGTCAAGTCCATATTTAGTACTAAACTTATGAAAGTCATCGGTTTCCATAACAGATTTAACACATTCAAACTCAAGGTTTATACTTGACTCTTTACCTTTGTCGAGTTCCCAATCTTCCAAATTGTATTTAATTCTTTCAAGAAGATCCCATTTGTAGTCAATAGTTTTCTTCATAAAGGAACCAGTAGAAGAAGAATCAAGCATTGATCGATTATCGTAAGAAAATCGAGCATAAAAGTTTTGTATAATTATTTATCTTGATAGCTCATGATTGGGGCATTTGTGAATCATAGACTTGAGCCTCCCCAAGAATGAGTGATATTTTCTCCTTCTCGAGGCCAAAATTTTTATATATAATTCCGATCACATTGAACTAGATGCATAGGGTAAAACTTCTGGTGAAATTCCAGCTTCAATCGATTCCAGTCCCATGTTCCAACATCATCCAATAGCATGTACCATATCAATGAATTTACCTCCAAAGATAAAGGGAATACCGACTTCTCGCTGATTGCATCGGTTTCCCTGCAAGCTTAAAGGGTGATGTAGCATAGTGACGACAAGTATTTCCCTCATTTGTGAAACCAAGGTATCAATCCAGTAGGAAGATCCACTAGACTATGAAAGTGGTACCTTCACACAAATAACAAATCCTCACAACCCAATGCGTGTAGGGGTTGTCAATCCCTCGTGGGTAAAGTAAAATGATAGATTGATAGGTGCAAATAAAGTGATGGCAAATAAAATGCAGCAAAGTATTTTTGGATTTTTTGATAATATAGATCTAAAAATAAAAGAGCAAATAAATGGAAACATGAATATAAAAATAGATATTTCAATTAGATGATGTAAAATAGACTCAGGGACGTAGGTTTCACTAGTGGCTTATCTCGAGAAAATAGCAAAAGGTGGGTGCACAAATTACTGTTGGGCAATTGATAGAAAAGCAAATAATTATGACGATATCCAAGACAATGATCATGTATATAGGCATCACATCCAAGATAGGTAGACCGACTTCTGCCTACATTTACTTCTATTACTCCACACATCGATCACTATCTAGCATGCATCTAGTGTATTAAGTTCATGGAGAAACAGAGTAGTGCTTTAAGAATGATGACATGATGTAGACAAGATCTATTCATGTAGGAATATACCCCATCATTTTACCCTTAATGGGAATGATACATGCGTTTCATGTCTCCTTCTGTCACTGAGATTGAGCACCACAAGATCGAACCCATCAGAAAGCACCTCTTCCCATTGCAAGATAAAAGATCAAGTTGGCAAGACAAAAACAAAATATCGGAGAATAAATACGAGGCTATAGTAATCAAGATGGATATAATTTCATAGATCCGATCATAAAATCTCAATTCATCAGATTCCAACAAACACACCGCAAAATAATGAGTTACATCAAATAGATCTCCAAGAGACCATTGTATTGAGAAGAAAAATGAGAGAGAGAGACATCTAGCTACTGCCTACGGACCCGTAGGTCCGATATGAACTACTCACACATCATCGGAGGAGCACCAATGAGGATGATGAACCCCTGTGTGATCTGGTTGCTCTTTGGAACGAGCTCTAGATTGGATTTCGTGGCTTCTGGAACTTGGGGCGGCTAAAAGAATTTTTCGTCAACTCCTCTAGGGTTTCTAGAACATTTGAGTATTTATAGAGCTTAGTGGCGGTGGAGGAGGTGCCTAGTGGGCCACCTGGGCCTCCTCTGGTGGTCATCCTTGGTCCCCAAGTTTCCTTCTGGTCCAAAAGAAATCTCCAAAAAGTTTTGTGGCATTTGGTCTCCATCTCGTATTGATTTTATGCGAAGAAAACAAAACAACAAGTGGCACTCGTCACTATGTCAATAGGTTAGTCCCAAAAAACGATATCAAGTTGCTATAAAATGATCATAAAACATCCAAGAATGATAATATAACAACATGGAACAATAAAAAAATATAGATACGTTGGAGACGTATCAAATACCTTCTTCTTAACTCCATCTGCGGATAAACCTGCAAGCTTAAATAATCCACAAATTACATCTCTCTCTCTATATATATCAATGCAAATCAGGATGAATTGTTCCATGTCCTGCATAAGGATTGTCAGATTCGGGGCTCCAGGGACCCAAGGAGGTTCTAACTGTGCGGTGCGCAAGCTCTACAACCCAACTCTATAGCCCTGCCTCGCGATGACACTCTCGCATGTTCGATCTAGGGAAGAGGGATATTGGACACCAACGATTACCCAGGTTCATGCCACCTCACGGTGTAACACCCTACTCCCGCTTTCTTGATTAGGTGGGTGCCAAAGAGATTACAAGAGTCAGTCCCCCCTCCAGTGGCGGTATGTCCGCCCTTATATTTTCCTTGGTCCTCTTCCCCCAAAAAAGAACCGGCGGAATGGTTTCCACAAAGGCCAGTTTGAAGGGGGACAAAATCGCAGCCTATCATGGCAAAATCAGTCGTCTCCTGCAAAAGCTTCCTCCATGATACGGTGGTGGCCTCGGGGATGACCTCCTGCGCTCGCGATCCTCCCGTCCTGGTCTTCTAGCACCAAAGAACAAAAACTTTTAGGGAATGCTTTGGGAACCAGAGGTGGCCCTCCTCCCTTAGCACAAAAGGGGAAAGCCTCCACACACGTGCCCGCTTGTACGCCTCTTGGCGCCACCTCGCGGCGTGTATCACACATGTGACACCACATGGCCACCTGATCCATCGGGCCACCCTTAACCGGTCCGCCCCGCGAGGGCCTCGAGGGCAGCCCCAGGAGGCCTCCTCGCGAGGTGGGGCTTGATGTGGTGCCTGACGTCCTTTGTAAGGGTCCACCTCGTGAGGTGTGGGCCCTCGCGAGGGCCTTGGTCACGAGGTCCAAAGACGGATCATGTTTGGCCCCAGATTGATTTGAACTTGTTCATGTCAATAAACATTTCTTATACGTTTGGCCGCTCAATCAAAATCCCAACTTGCTCCCAACAAAGAAAGTGACGGCTTATAAGCTTCCCCTAATTTTCCGCTGTAGAAATTAATGACGCCAGCCATTCTGAAATTTCAGGAATCTTCATGACGTCATCCCAACGACTCTTTTGGTGTATCTGTCCAGCCCAATAACCGAGGCGCCATCAATTCCAAGATTTATGATGTCCCCTAGATTCCCGCGCCTACCGTTTCCATTTACACCTTAGTGTTTAAATACTGACAGGGGATCTCTTTTTACTTTTACCCAGCTTCTCTTCGTCTTCTACCTTGAGTCTTCAATCCACGATGTGGCGCCGCTACACCTTCCTCCAACGAACACTCCGATACAAGGGTTTCGCCGCCGCACATCTTCTGCTACGAGCCGCAAACTCCTTCCGCCTCCGTCGACGCCATCAGATAAGGCTTCATCACCTACAGTAGATCTGCTTAGGTCATCCACCATGGCTCACCGATGCTCTTAGGGTTCGTCACGCCGCCATTGATAGCACAAGTTCATCCGATCCCTTTATCAAAAATACTCCCATTGATAAGTTGCAGAATGGATATGAATCTAATATCGCACAAACTTCACATATATTTTTTGCGAGGAACCTCGTGGACATTAGCTATTGCCACCACCATACTCCCATGCTATCTGGAGACATTAAATTTTCTTTTTTCATACTGTTGGTAGATCCATCTTTCTTTGTGCTTTGATAGAAAACTATTTATCCAACACTTAGTAGAATCCAACATCACGGTTTCCTCGTGGACCAGTGTTGCTCTCTTACAAGACGGTTTAAATATTTTTATAACTCGCCATCTTCGTGAGCCACCTTGTATTCAGGCGACTGAAGTATTATGAACTTCTTTATTGCCTATTTCTTGAACTCATCACTTCTCCCAGATATTTTCATTTGCTAGGGTAACCCGCCAATCATGCTTATGCAGATCGCTTCTTTCTGACTCTGGAAGTCATGTCGAAACCATCAGAGTGTGACCGGTTACCTTCAGACATGGGTGAGGCTACCTTGCAACGATTCGTGTCAGTGGGGACCCTATCTCCTAAGGAAGTAATTGGATGGAGAGCCGCTACTGGAGAAGTGCGACCTCAACCCGCCGAAGGGGAAGTAGTGGTTTTGGCAGATCATTTAGAACGAGGCTTCTCTCCTCCCGGTTCAAAGTTCTTTCAGGATGCTCTGAAATTTTTCAACCTTCACCCCCAAGATCTAGGTCCCAATTCAATCAACAACTTATGTCAGTTTCAAGTCTTTTGTGAAGCATACCTAGGAATAGAACCCATCGTTCCCTTATTTAGGGAATTCTTCTATTTAAACTACCAGACAAAATGGGCTGACAACGGCAACTTAGAACTCGGTGGAGTCATAATCCAGAGGCGGCGTGAGATCGGCTTTCCTTCCTCCGCCTTAACCAGCCACCCAAAGGTTGGGGAAAACCTTGGTTTTATTGCAAGAATACGGCACCGGCTCAGGAAAATCCTCCGCCGGGTTTCAGAGAAGAGATTATTCCAATGAAATTCCAACTCCCCGATGCTCTGACCCACGAAGAATTAGCCGCCCACAAATTTGCTTGGCCACAACTGAGAGTTTTGAGTGCTAATGGCTTGACCGGAGTCGACTTAATCCGATGCTGGGTGGAATGGCGCATTATGCCCCTAAGCCACCGAGATGGACATATGTGTCATTACAACGGCGATTTAAACAATGCTCAGCGCTTCACCAATGTAATGCTTGACTCTGAAAAAGTTAACAGCCTTGTGAAGAAATTATGTGGTGAACCCAAAGAAGCATGTTCCAAAATTGGTTTGAAACCATTCCGCGTCATGAATCCGGCTACTCAGGTAAATAAATCCAGCCTTCACCCACCTTATTTGGTATTTCCCTTGTTCCGTTGTAGGACTAACTTCCCCTGTTGTAGAAAAACACATCCTTCTCGAAGCGTAGGCCAGTACAGTCGCCTGTTAAAAGGGTCAAGACTCTCGCGAAGAAGAAGAAAGCCAAAACAGGTGCATGCGAGTCATCTATCGTGGGCGAGTCACAAAATATTGAGGAATTGTCTGAGGTAAAAGTCTAGATTGTCCCTTTGTTATGTCATATGTTGTTCTAACCACTTAACTTATTCTCAGGGGAATGATGTTGAAAGTGACCCCGAAGATGCTGAGGTAATTTCAATATCTTCCGACTCAAATATTTCCTTGGAAAGACCTCAAAGGCGGGTTTGTAGGAAAGTCCCTATGAATCATCCAGATGCTCAGTTTGATCCTAACTTCCTTTTGAAGAAGGCTCTATATACTCAAAAACGCCACACCCGCAACTCCTCAGGTGATCTTATGGCGGGTTGCCTGAAAAAACATCCGGCCGCAAGCGCCGCACTGAGGTGCCTTCTCTTTCCTTATCAAATATTTTGTCAATTTTGCTCAAGCTCACCAATTTTTTCTATTGTAATAGGTGTCTCCTCCTTCAGCTGGCGATTCAGCATCCATAAAATTGCCACCCCTTGTTCATCTCGCACGGTATGTTACTGTTTGCTTTATGGGTACTTGCTTCAATACTTCATATGTCATTCACATGTCATTATATATACCTTAACCTTTCATTTTTCAGAGCTCAAGCAAAGAAACGGAAAACCGGCAGGTTAGCTTCAAATATTGAAAAGCTTGAAGTGGAAGAAACAAATGCCTCTATCCACGATATTCCAGATGAACCAAGTGGAACTTATATTGAACCTCCCGAAAGCGCTGCCATGGATAATATCCCTAGCGTTGAAGCCAATCCACAAAAACCTGATGATGTGACCATGGATACTAGTCAAAAAGAAAATATCAACCCACCAAGCCCTCTGAAGTCATCAAAAGATGCCACGTTCGAGGAAGATGTTGTTCTCATTACTGGGGGAGTCACACGACGCTCGTCTGCAATGTGTTGGCTAAGCATACTGTCGGGGACGTCTCAACCAAGATAGACAAAGGGAAAGCTGCACTTGAGCTTCCCAATATTGAGAAGCTGAACTTTGAAGAGCTGCATGCGGGATATCTAAACCGCCTTTCCTTGAGCCGGGACCTTGAAGCTCGTCTGGTAAACATGATGAAGAAAAGATACAAGGTATGGTGTTGTGTCATTAATTACCCCATATATCCCTCTGTAGCCCCCAAGGGCCGGGTCATCTTCTTGAAGATGAGTCGGGTCTTGTGTAATAATTTTGAGAACTTGAACATGTAGCCCCCAAGGGCTGGGTCATCTTCTTGAAGATGAGTCGGGTCTTGTGTAATAATTTTCAGAACTTCAATCTGTAGCCCCAAGGGCCGGGTCATCTTCTTGAAGATGAGTCGGGTCTTGTTAACAATCTTGAAAACTTCAACCTGTAGCCCCCAAGGGTCGGGTCATCTTCTTGAAGATGAGCCTTGTCTTGTTAATAATCTTGAAAACTTCAACCTGTAGCCCCCAAGGGCCGGGTCATCTTCTTGAAGATGAGCCGGGTCTTGTGTAATAATTTTGAGAACTTCAACCTGTAGCCCCCAAGGGACGAGTCATCTTCTTGAAGATGAGTCAGATCTTGTTTAATAACTTTAAGAGAACAAGTACATTATCCCCCAAGTGTCAAGTGTATTGCTTGTAATCTGCTTGAGACTTGAATATCTATCGATCAATTCGATCAAGCAACAACAAGGTAACTGATCCATCCTGCTTGATTTTGTAGGAGACTAGAAGTCACGCCGACACATCCTTAAGTGGGATGAAAAAGAGTTTGGGACGACAACAAGACGCTAGGGATGCGGCGCAAGAACTACTTCGAGCCACTCTGGCAGAACTTGAAAAGGCCAAGGCGGAGCACCGACTGTACAAAGAGTCAACTGAAGCTAAGAAAACCGCCCTGGTGAAATGTGATGAAAACGCCGAGGGTCAGCTGAAACAAGTCACAGAATAATTAATTGCTCTTGGTCGACACATCTCCAATATGACCAATGCTATCTTTGGTAAGTCCTTGAGGTAGTGCCTATTATAATCAACATAAAAGACACAAGGTGCCACACGACTTATTTTCCCTTTGCTCCTTGCATGCTCTCGATCCGCCAACCTTCAGGATGACTGTGTGCTGAAGTTAAAGAAGATATATGCTCTGACAGAACAAATCTATGCTGGCGGCTTGCTCACCGTCAAAGCTGCATGGGGTGACAAAGACGTAGTTAGATATATGAGAGATATGCTGAGGCGGCTTTCAACCATATCCCAACATATTGTCGAGATAAGGAAATCATCCGCATGGGAAGGCCTGATCACAGCTATGAGTCGGTGCTTAGCCTATGCTCCAGAGCTCAAGCCGGATGAAATAGCCGGCGGCTTCCCTGATTATAAGGATGACGGCTCAGAGTTCACGCAAGAAGACTACGCCCAGTGCGTAAAGGATGTTCGTCATGCGGCAAGCCGGCTTGCCGAGAGTCTTGATCTGTCAAAGTATCAGACGGCTTATGATGATGACTATAAGCGTATGACGATTCCCAATCTTGCACCAATGGATTTGACTCCTCAGCACCGTAAGCATCTTTTTGCCTTTGATGCTTACCCTTAACCATCTTGATAGAGGAAGTTGAATTCCATGCTTTAATCAATTGCACCTAGTATGTGAATAACTTCCAGATCCAAGACCCCGAAAACTCGGCATAGGGTGACCCAGAGGCGGCTTAGATGTGGCCACGTTTGGAACTTCAACTTGAAGAAAAAAGACTAAACCCGAAGGAAACTTCCATCGGGTTAATACAGTGAACTTTTGACCTTTATGAGCCATGTAATTTGCTGTTGAGTATACTTAAACTGCTATGTTTGCACAATAATTTTATGGATGCTGGAGCTTTTGGCATTACCTTTTAATATAAGCCGCTCTTCTGAGCTTTATTGCCTTTCAATTTGGACTTTCCTTTATGAGAAAAAGGACTTCGTAGTCACCATGCTTTGCATGAGCCGGTGAGAATACTCAATCCTTCCTTGAAATAGATAACACCATATAGGGTATTGAATTGCTATAAATAAGCCGGCTCAGTTAGTCACGACAGTGAGACGGGCTTGCAAGGCTCTAGTCGTACCCTAAGAGGTTTTTAGACCAGCTGATCAGGCAAAGTCAAGCTTCAGTGAAGCAGATTCAGTGAACCCATGGTTTGTCTATTTTGCATAATGCTGGCTCTCGCAAGCACCTCAATGTTTTAACTTTGGAAGTTCAGGATCCAATATTGGATGGACTCGCCAAGAGTACATGGGGCTTATGGGTGAGTCTCAAAACATACAGTTCGGTATAACCATTGTAATGCGTTAATTTTTCGCTAGCTAGGAGGGTAGTAAAGGCGGGACTAAATGAGTCAGAAGCCCCCAAGTGACCTATGATCAAGGAAAAACGGGCATAGGATACCAGAAGACAATGCTATTACTGCTAAACAACCCGGGGACTAGTAGCCCCCAGGTAAGCCGGTTTTTATCGTTCATGACCATACATTGGCACCTATGTTTGAACCGTGCATCATGGCACTTGATCCTCTTTGGCTTATTAGTATCCATGTTTGAGCAATCACAATAGGGCGACTCTCTCTCTTTGATACTAATAGTGTCCATGTTTGGATGGCCTCCTTGGAGGTGACTCATCCTCTTGGGTGGCTTATGTAATCAATAAAGACTCATGCTCAAAATATAGGCTGAAACGACAAAGACCTCGAATTTCATGGGCGACGGCTTTATTGATGTGATGTAAAGAGTAAAAATACCAAACTATGTACATGGATAAGGAGCCAATGGCTCTATGTGTATTAAGGTCGAAGATGAGCAATGTTCCATGGGCGGGTTGTCTCTTCCCCCGAGGTTGGCTTGTCAGGACGCAGATCAATCAAGTAATAAGATCCATTGTGAAGGTTTCTGCTAACGATGAAGGGTCCTTCCCATGGAGGCAAAAGTTTGTGCACACCTGTATGATCTTGAATCAGTCGAAGCACCAAGTCACCCTCTTGGAAGACCCGGCTCTTGACCCGTCGACTGTGGTAATGACGCAAGTCTTGTTGGTAGATAGCCGATCGTGCTGTAGCTAAATCACGCTTCTCCTCGAGAGCATCCAAAGAATCCCGACGTGCTTTCTCATTATCGGCTTCTACATATGCGACGACTCTAGGAGAATCGTGCCTTATATCACTTGGGAGAACCGCCTGAGCCCCATAGACGAGGAAAAATGAGTGTAACCAGTAGATCTATTTGGTGTTGTTCTGATACTCCAAAGTATAGAAGGAAGCTCTTTAACCCAACAACCTGGAGTGCGCTGCAGAGGAACCATGAGCCGGAGCTTGATCCCACACAAGATTTCCTGGTTAGCCCGCTCAGCTTGACCATTGGACTGTGGATGAGCTACTACGGATACATCAAGCCGGATGTGTTCCCGTTGACAAAACTCCTTCATTGCCCCTTTAGACAAATTAGTACCATTATCAGTAATAATGCTGTGGGGATAACCAAAACGGAAAATCAGCTTCTTGAGGAACTTGACTGTCGTCTCTGCTTCGCAATTGCTGTCCGGCTCTGCTTCAACCCACTTGGTAAACTTATCAACCATCACCAATAGATGGGTCTTTTTGTCAGAAGACATTTTAAACGGGCCAACCATGTCAAGCCCCCAAACTGCAAAAGGCCATGTAATTGGGATCATGTGCAACTCCTGAGCTGGCACATGTGCTTGACGTCCAAACTTCCGACATCCGTCAAATTGGCGTAGTATATCCTCTGCATCGGCATGAGCCGTCAACCAGTAGAAACCATGGCAAAAAGCTTTTGACACCAAAGATCATTACCCGACATGATATCCATAGTCTCTAGCATGTCTCTTGTTGAGAATATCTTGCCCTTCTTCCGACGAAACACAATGCTGAAAAACCCCACATCTACTTCTCTTGTGCAACTCTTCTTTGTGTATGACCATGGACTTGCATCGCAACAAAATTTGCCTAGTAAAAACTTCATCCACTAGATAAGTCATGTAAGGTACCGTCCAGTCAAAAATCGCCCGGAGAGCCGCCACCAATTGTGACTCCGGGTCAGGAACCGCTATGTCTTCTTTAGAAAGCAACTTCACAGAAGGATTATGTAAGACATCTAAGAATAAATTGGGGGGGGGGGTCTTACGTTCTGATCTGAGTCAGGATAGAGCATCAACCGCCTCATTCCATCGACGATCAATATGATCAACTTGGTAGCCATGAAAATAACCTGCCACCTCGGTTACCGCACGCCTATAAGCCGCCATCAATGGATCTTTGGAATCCCAGGTTCCTGATACTTGCTGAACCACCAAATCTGAGTCGCCTAAGCACCTGACCCGTCTCAAGTTCATCTCCTTAGCTATTCTGAGCCCATGGAGCAATGCCTCGTACTCAGCTGCATTCTTTGTACAAGGAAACATGAGTCGCAGAACATAGCAAAACTTGTCATCTCTTGGGGACGATAACACTACTCCATCTCCTAAGCCTTCCAACTGCCTAGAGCCATCAAAATGAATAGTCCAATATGTGTTATCACGCCTATCTTCCGGAATCTGCAACTTGGTCCAATCGTTGATGAAGTCTACCAGAGCCTGTGATTTGATGGCTGTACGAGGCATATACTTCACATGATGAGGACCAAGCTCTATTGCCCATTTAGCAATCCGCCTAGTTCTGTATAATGTCCCCGATTGATGCAGAACTGACCACATTGATTGGGTGCTCCAGGAAGTAGTGCTTCAACTTCCGGCTTGCCATCAAAATCCCAAAGACTAGCTTCTGCCAGTGCGGATATCGCTGTTTTGACACGGTCAATACTTCACCGATGAAATACACTGGCCGCTGAACATGATATTCTTTGCCTTCTTCCTTGCGTTCAACAACCACCGCCACACTCACCGCCATAGAGTCAGCGGCAATGTACCAGAGCATTGGCTCTTTGTCAGCCGGGGCTGCAACACGGGCGGCTCAGCAAGTTGCTTCTTAAGGGCCTCGAAAGCCTCATTAGCCGCATCGGTCCAGAAGAAGTGATTTGTTTTCCTAAGCAATTGATAAAGAGGGTTAACCTTCTCACCAAGGAGACTTATGAAACGACTCAGCGCCACAATATGACCCCCCATACGCTGGAACTGATTAATGTTAGCCGGCTCCCAAGCGAAGTTATAGCCTTGATCTTGTCCGGGTTAGCTTCTATGCCACACTCGGACAGCAGGAATCCCAACAATTTTCCTGCAGGAACCCCAAACACGCACTTGGTCGGGTTAAGCTTCATATGATACACTCGGAGGTTATCAAACATCTCCTTGAGATCACCTAGAAGTGTCTCCTTCTTCTGTGACTTCACCATGATGTCATTGACATAAGCATGGACGTTACGCCCAATCTGGCCGTATAAACAATTCTGAATGCAGCGCTGATAAGTCGCCCCCGCGCTCTTGAGCCCAAAAGGCATCCAAACATAGCCAAAAGCACCAAAGGGGGTACTAAAGGCCGTCTTGATCTGATGATAACCAGAGTACGCATCCAGAAAGCACAAACGCTCACAACCCGCCGTAGAGTCGATGATTTGATCGATACGGGGAAGAGCAAAGGGATCCTTTGGACAAGCTTTGTTGAGGTCTGTATAGTCAATGAACATGCAAAAAGTGTCGTTATTCTTGAGAACTAAGACCGGGTTAGCCAACCACTCAGGGTGAAAAACCTCAACGACGAACCCGGCGGCCAGGAGCCGGGTGACTTCGTCTCCAATTGCCTTACGCCTCTCCTCATTAAAACGACGAAGGTACTAACAAACTAGCTTCATCATGGGATCCACATTGGGATGGTGCTCAGCGAGTTCTCTCGGTACTCCAGGCATGTCAGAAGGTTTCCACGCAAAGATATCCTGGTTCTCGCGGATGAATTTGATGAGCGCGCTTTCCTATTTGGGATCTAAGCCGGTCCCAATAGTAAACTACTTTGAAGATTCGCCAGGGATGAAATCAACCTGCTTGGTATCATCTGCCAGTTTGAACTTAAGGGACGACTCAGAATCAACCGTTGGCTTCTGGAGCGGGCTCATGTCAGTTGGATCCACATTGGCTTTGTGGAACTTCAACTCTTCGACAACACACGCCGATTCAGCATATGCGGCGTCTCCTTCCTCACACTCTTGAGCTATCTTTCTATCCCGATTGACTGTGATGGTGCCCTTGAGACCTGGCATCTTAAGCTTAAGGTACACGTAACAAGGCCGAGCCATGAAGCGAGCATAAGCCGACCGCCCGAACAAAGCATGGTAAGGACTTTTGATTTTAACCACCTCAAACATTAATGACTCGCTCCTCTAATTCGACTCATCACCAAAAGCCACATTCAAATTGATCCGGCCAACAGGATATGTCGACTTGCTAGGAACAATGCCGTGGAAAACGGCGGTTGAGGGCATCAAATTCTTCTCATCAAAGTTCATCCACTGAAAGGTGTCATAGTACAGGATGTTGATACTGCTGCCTCCATCCATAAGGACCTTAGAGAGCGTGTATCCCCCAACCTGAGGCGCCACCACCAATGCCAAGTCGCCAGGGTTATCAATCTGAGGCGGGTGGTCAACTCTACTCCACATGACAGGTTGTTCAGACCAGTTCAAGTATCTGGGAACCGCCGGCTCAGCCATATTGATGGCCCTCTGCTTTACCTTCTTATCCCTCTTACATGTACCAGTGGTGAAAACATGGTATTGCCCGGCATTCAACTGCTTAGGATTGCTCTGGAAACCACCTTGGCTGTTTGTCTGCTCAAAACTGCCCTGGTCATTATATTGCTGACTGCCTTGGCCAGATGACTGTCCACCATGATTATGTGAGCCGCCTCGCCCCTGAGGACCTGGATTAGGAAAGTCACTGAACGAGCCTCCTCGTGACCCACCCGGGCCAAATTGACCCTGCTGGGCACCATTGTTACCTCCTTGAAGATCGCGGGATGCCTGGAGATGAAATTCTTGCATCACAAAACAGTTTTCCCAAGAGTGAGTAGACGGGGCATCAGGAGTACTATGCTTAGGGCAATGTCCCTTGAGCAGCTCTTCATAATTGCGTGACTTCCTTCCGCTAAAATACCGGTCCTGAAAGCCGCCCTGACTCATGTTCCGATGCTGGTTCCAGGGTCCGGCATTGGTGTTAGCAACAAAATTAGACGCGCCATCTTGCTGCCTTCTTTTTCCTTGACCTCCCTGATTGTTATTGCGCCCAAGAGTCTGAAAGTGACCCTTAGCTCCGTATCCCCTCTTAACCTCACTGACCTTCTCGTCATGAGAGCCGGCATCCTTCGTATCGTCTGACTCAGCATACCTGGTGAGGGTGTCCATCAACTCGCCCATATCTTGCACCTTCCGCTTGAGGCGGCCAAGCTTCAACACTAGGGGCTAAAAATGACAGTTCTTCTCCAAGACCAGCACAACCTGAGCTGTCGTAATGTCATCCGAAGAGTGGATGATCTCCACAACCCGCATTGTCTAATGATGAGCTAATTCATCCGCCTGCTGAACACAATGTTGCAGATCTACAATGGTCATCGGACACTGGCAGGTTCCTCAAAAGGATTTGACGAAGCGCTCCTTGAGTTCTGCGCAAGTGTTAATGGAGTTGGGGGTAGGTTTTTCAACCACGTGCGAGCTGGCACTTCCAACATCATGGTGAAATACTTGGGGCAGACTGCGTTGCTACCGTCAAGCATGTCCATAGCCAGCTCATAGCTCTCAACCCACGCCCCTGGCGCAAGATTGGGTGTATAGTTGAGTACCTTATGAGGGCCCTTAAAGTTCGTGGGCATGCGCTCGTTGTGTAGAGAAAAAGATAGGCAGGGGAAACCTACAATCCTTCCTCCTTGCCCACTATGTCCAGGAGCTTGATGGGTATATGGTGGAACTCCCTGACCCGCCGCTGCTTCTTCCTCTACCTGTCGGGTGTCTCGTGCATCATTGACAAGCGCCTAAGCACTAGATGCTGGCGGCTCTGGTGGATTGATCTGAGGTTGGTGTCAACGACCATCACTGGAAACCGCCGCAGGATCATCTAGGCGGCTCTTCGTGTGGCTTACCTACGGTGTGGAGTGCAGACGATCACGACTATATGAAAATTGTGCCTGCTGGACTACCGCCATTTTTAACATCTCAATGGCGTTCCTTGCCTCCACTTCTAGCGCGGTATTCCCACGAATAG
This sequence comes from Hordeum vulgare subsp. vulgare, assembly GCF_904849725.1. Taxonomy (NCBI): domain Eukaryota; kingdom Viridiplantae; phylum Streptophyta; class Magnoliopsida; order Poales; family Poaceae; genus Hordeum; species Hordeum vulgare. Next base: position 419,100,617 of record NC_058520.1, on the reverse strand, counting down.
GAAGAGAATCTAAATGGCGGGTTGCAGCCAACACATTATCCACCGGGTTGGAGAAGTGACCTTGAGGCGTTTGTAAGTGCTGAGCCGCGTGTGGGTTCAACGGGGGCTGCATTAGTTGCTGGAAAATCTCAACCTACGGATCATTCTGGCGAGGCGGGTTATGGTCTACGCCGGGTGTGTGCGGGTTGCTGAACAGGCGAGTAGGGTTAAGGTTGGGCGGGACACGGCTCTGACGCCTCCTCTGATAAACAGCGTCCGAGGCGGCTCGCTGGCATTCAAGTCGCCACGCCTCCACCTTCAAACGATCCACCTCTTCATTGATATGGGTCTGCTGATCCGCCATCCGGGTCTTCTCTGCATCGATATGGCGTTGTATCTGAGCCATCTCTTCACGAGGTTTGGCCAATTCAGCATTAACTTCCACTTGGTTATCAGCCTACACAGCTACTGCCATGAGTTTTGTCATCTCAACCATCAGATCTGACATGGCCTGGGCCGGCGTCTTCCCAGATCCACTGGCCCCATTGGCGGTTGCCTCGTTCGGCTGGTTCTGAGCCGCCGCGGCCCCCTCCATATAGATGGCAGCTTGGCGGGGCGGCTCCCGTGCCCCCTCAGAGATTGTCGCCTCATAGAAACCACCCAGCCTTCCCTCGTAGAGAGGGCAGATTGAGTCAGTATATTCAATTGATGACTCACCATCAAATTTGACACGAGTATCTCCACCAGCTTCTGGCTCATCTGGGAGGCTAGCCCCCTGTGTGAAGCCGACGAAGACGCGACGTCGTCCAATCCAAGACGTGGCGGGTTGGGCGAGCCAAGCCGGCTCGACGATGTCGATGCAGATGTCCGGTTCAGGAACTGGCGTTCCGATCTTGCCGATGAAGACGTGGATCTTGCCGAAGGGGACCCGGTATCCTAATTCGATTGAACCGGTCTCGGGACCCCAGCTTGAATTGTCGATGTAGCACTTTCCGCGGCGACTCTTCGTCATGAGGCCGACCGCGTAGCTCCCGAACCTTGGAAGGGATCCGTTCGAGAACTCAACTCCACCGTGCGCTAGCCCCATAGTGGGCGCCAACTGTCGTGGTTTTGTCACGAAAGATGTCGTCGTGAAAGGACTTAATGGTGAAGCCATCGCAACTACGTGGCGACTCAAAGGGGTTGATCGGCAACGGGAGTTGAGTTTACCCAGGTTCGGCCCCTCAGATTGAGGTAAAAGCCTACGTCCTTCTGTGTGTGTATTGCTGTGGAAATTGATTACAAGGGTGCGGATTCGCTCGACCTAGCTCTTGATCGATGTTTACTTAATCATATCAGCCCTAGAGACTCACCTTTATATACAGGTCGATGCTCTAGGTTTTACAAGAGTTCAGGTCGCGCTATGATTCGTGACCTGGTGTGTCTCTAACTCTCCTTGCCCCTCAAGCAAGGAAACTCCTGGCGACCCTTCTCCTGCATGGGCCGTGAATCACCCTCTTCTTGTCTTGGGCAAGAGTTGTCTCTTGTTGTAAACGCCTTGTGCCTTCTACTTTCTAACTCAGGGCCCGTTGAGTACGAAATGTTGAGCCGCCATCGTCTTGACCCGGACCCCTAGGGCGGGTATCATGGCGGGATAATATCCCCAACACCTGCGGTGTGCATGATCTAGCCGGTTGTCGGGGCGAAACAGCACGGGCCCCAACCACTTGCGGGCCGAGCGTGACATGTGGCGCACGATGGAAAGTGGGACACCCCCACTTCCCCATGATGTCTCGGTAACTGCCCAGGCTGACGCAAAGCAAGTGCACGACATGGGTCCATCATTCCTCTCTCTTGCCCTGTCCGTGCATGGCGAAGGCAACGGGGCGCGGGTCGGTCTCGTGCCAATCATTATAAATAGGCAAGCTAGAGTCCCCTGGGCTCGTCTTCCTTTCTCTCGTATCTCCTTCATGCTCGTTGCTTCTTTGACGATGGTGCCCGTGAGGAGGTTCTTCCACTATCAGGAAGGAGGTGGAGGCGCCACGGCTGGTGAGTCCAGTGTCGTGCCTGGAATGCCTCCCCTGGAGCGTGGGGCGCCTCGCCGGCGTCTCGTGCCAGCCCGGGCACTCGAGGAGGAGGCTCGGGCTGCAGACGCGGCTGTGGGGGGTGAGGCGGCTGCGGGTGAGGCACGAGGAACGCCCCCAACCGCCTTGATCAGGGAGACACTCTGCGGACAGGGCCCACGAGTTCATCATGGAAATGGAGGGCCAACTTTGTGCTCGCTCCAGCTCCCGGCCTCCTTCGCAGGGGAGATGGCGGAGCGCGCCCCCTTGGCATCTGGTTGCAGCTAGACGGCTGCTGCAATGGGCCCTCATGGGTGGCGACCGAATTCGCCCCCCGCGGCTTCATGTGGCCCGGGGGTGGAAGTCATTTTCCCTTGCCCGCGGCTTGATGGAGGGCCACTTCATATACTTCAAGTACTACGATGTTGCCACACTCTTAGTGAAGATCTTCGGGAGGGCCGGCGACTGCCTGGACTACTGTATGAAGAGCGGAAATAGCGGTTGCAGTTCCTCCGATGAAAATGGGAGCAACAACACCTCCTCCGGGAGCTACGACCGCAATGTCTCCCCAAGGGCCCACATCAAGGAGGAGGGCTCGGACTAGGCTGAGATGGCGTCAGGGCCGACATCCTGGAGGCGGCACTGCCCAAGGCCGAGACCACTTTTGTTTTCGTTTCCTACTTTCCCTGCAACAAAAACATGTTGGCCCCGTGAGGGTGTGTAAGAAAGATTACAACCCCTCTGCCCTTAGTTAACACCTGCCAAAAATAAGTTTGCTCTTAACACTCCTTGCTAGGTTTATCCCTTTTACTCAGACTGTCTTATTGCTCTGACTCGCTAGGATTCAGCCCCCGAGCCAGGCTCAGTTGTCGTGGACATGCTAGAATGCAGTACCGGTAGCCATTGAGTCGCGCGAAGCTGTCAGAAAAATTCATCGGAACGCTCCACCCTGTGGCCGTATACCATTGTTTGTTGTTTTTTCGCTTGCCTTCGGGCCCTGCGCTGGCAGGGCCCAACACCGCACATACCTGATAACCCACAAGTATATGGATCGCGATAGTTTTTGAGGGTAGAGTATTCAACCCAAATTTATAGATTTCACACATGGGGTGCCAAAGAATTTGCAGGTATTAGCAGCTTAGTTACCAATTCAACCACACTTGGAGATTTAGTATCTACAGAAGAGTGATCGGCAGCACAATAATATGATAGTTTTGATAGCAGTGGTAACAATAGGAGCAGTAACGGTAACAGTGATAACAGTTATAACAACAGTAGCAATAGTAGTAACTTAGCAAATGCAATATGCGGAAAACTCGTAGGCACTGGATTGGTGATATTGCTGGATAATATTCATCATATAACAATCACAACATAGGGCGACACAAAACTAGCTACCATTCATCGATATACTGTCGGCATGTAATCCGTAAATAGTCATACGTGCTTATGGAAAAGAACTTGCATGACATCTTTTGTCCTACCCTCCTATGGCAGTGGGGTCCCTATGGGAACTAAGGGATAATAAGGCCTCCTTTTAATAGAGAACAGGAACAAATCATTAACACATAGTGAATACATGAACTTGATTGCTACATTATTTAATTTCCCTTCGTTCTTACCGAAGGATGAATGCTATGATCCCTTGGATTCGTTTGAAATATCCCTTTTTGATGAACTTGATGCTTGTTATGCTTGTGGCCATGTTACCAATATGAATGATGATTATGAAGATGAGCTAGCTATAGTTCCTTATGTTACACATGATGATTTTGATGAATATAATATGGATGTGCTTTCTGCTCCTACTTGCAATTATTATGAGAGAGGAACTACATCTCCACCTCTCTATGTTTCCAATACGATAAAATTGCAAGAAACTTCTTATGTTATGTATTGGCCTTTACTTGGTGTGCATGAATTGTTCTTTTATGACATGCCAATGCATAGGAAGAGAGTTAGCCTTCGTCATTGCATGATATATGTTACCTTGTGCTCGCTACTAAATTTCAAATCATTGCTAATTAAAATTGACTTTGATATACCTTGGGATCCGGGTGAATCCATTACTTGAGCACTTTATGCCTAGCTTAATGGCTTTAAAGAAAGCGCTACCTGGGAGACAGCCCGGAAGTTTTGGAGAGTCATTTATTTCTGTTGAGAGCTTTTATTTAGTTTAAAAACAAAGAAAATATAGAGGGGAACTTAATTTTTTTTTTCAAAAAGAGAAGCGATTGAAAGGTGAGGCATTGCGGAAGTGAGGGTCGACCTTGAACACTTGTGTTCATGCTCATGGAAACAATGTAGAATTTTTCATGGAAGTTTCTCACAAAAATAATTATCCCCTTGTACAATTCCTTTGTATTTTAAAAATAATGTGCCAAGCAAAACCTTTACAATTAGTTTGGGTGATAGTTGTTTGATCACGCTGAAAAAAGACAGAAACTTTCTGCTCACGAAATTAATTTTCATTTTTATTCTGGAAGAGATTTTGAGTTGATTATTTTTTCTGCTGATTGATATGCAAATTTTCCAAACGTTCGTAATTTTCAGATTTTTTTGAGATATCAGAGGTATACGGAATATACAGATTGCTACAGACTGTTCTGTTTTGACAGATTCTGTTTTCTATGCATTGTTCTCTTATTTTGATGAATCTATGGGTAGTATCAGTGGGTATGAACCATGGTGGAGTTGGATTACAGTAGATATAATGCTAATATTAATTTAGAATGAGTTCACAACAGTACTTGAAGTGGTGATTTATTTTATTATGCTAACGGATCTCACGAAGTTTTGTTGAGTTTTGTGTGATTGAAGTTTTCAAGTTTTGGGTGAGAGCACGATGGATGAATGAATAAGGAGAGGCAAGAGCCTAAGCTTGGGGATGCCCGAGGCACACCAAGGTAATATTCAAGTAAGACTCAAGCGTCTAAGCTTGGGGATGCCCCGGAAGGCATCCCCTCTTTCGTCTACAATCTATCGGTAATTTTACTCGGAGCTATATTTTAATTCGTCACATGATATGTGCCAATGCTTGGAGCGTCTTTTGTGTTTATTTTTCCTTTTTCTTTTATGCACCATGCTGGTATGCGATAGTCCTTGGTTGGCTTTATATAATGCTTCTTGTGCTTCACTTATATCTTTTGAAGTTTGGATTGCCTGTTTCCCTATACATAGAAAACCACCATTTGTAGAATGCTCTTTTGCTTCACTTATATTTGTTAGAGCGGGGCATATCTTTTGTAGAAAGAATTAAAATCTCATGCTTCACTTATACCTATTTAGAGAGTTAACAGGAGTTGGTCATTCACATGGTTAGTCATAAAATCCTACATAAAACTTGTAGATCACTGAATATGATATGTTTGATTCCTTGCAATAGTTTTGCGACATGAATATGTGATATTAGAGTCATGCTAGTGAGTAATTGTGTATTTTTAGAAATACTTGCGTTAAGGTTTGTGATTCCCGTAGAATGCATGTATAGTGAACCGTTATGTGATGAAGTCGGAGCATGATTTATTTATTGATTGTCATCCTTTGTGTGGAGGTCGGGATTGCATGATCTTTAACTCCTACCAACCTTTCCCCCAGGAGCATGCGTGTACTACCTTGTTTCGATGACTAATAGACTTTTGCAATAAGTATGTGAGTTCTTTAGGACTAATGTTGAGTCCATGGATTATATGCACTCTCACCCTTCCACCATTGCTAGCCTCTCTAGTACCGCGAAACTTTCGCCGGTGCATTACACCCACCATATAGCCTCCCTCAAAACAGCCACCATACCTACCTGTTATGGCATTTTCATAGCCATTCCGAGATATATTGCCATGCAACTACCACCGTTCCGTCTCATGACATGTGCCACCACTTCCATATTGCCATTGCATGATCGTAAGATAGCTAGCATGATGTTTCCATGGCTTGTCCGTTTTTTGATGTCATTGCTATGCTAGATGATTGTCACGGTACACTACCGAAGGCATTTCATATAGAGTCATCATTGCTCTAAGTATTGAGTTGTAAGTGTGATGATCATTATTAATAGAGCATTGTCCCATGTGAGGAAATAAAAGAGGCCAGCGAAGCCCATTTACAAAAAAGAGGGCAAAGATGCCCACCAAAATAATAAAATAATAATAATAAAAAAGAGAGGCCAAAGAGCCGACAAAAAAAATGATGAGAGAAAAGAGAGAAGGGACAATTGCTACTATCCTCTTTCCACACTTGTGCTTCAAATAGGACTATGATCTTCATGACAGAGAGTCTCCTATGTTGTCACTTGTTGGGTAACGTAGCATAAATTCAAAATTTTCCTACGCATGTTCAGATCTTCCTATGGAGAGACCAGCAACGAGAGAGGGGTAAGAGCATCTTCGTACCTTTGAAGATCGCTAAGCGGAAGCGTTGCTAGAACGCGGTTGATGGAGTCGTACTCGCGGCGATTCCGATCTAGTGCCGAACAACGACACCTCCGCGTTCAACACACGTGCAGCCCGGTGACGTCTCCCGCACCTTGATCCAGCAAGGAGGAGGGAGAGGTTGGGGAAGAAGTCCAGCAACACGACGGCGTGGTGTCGGTCGAGAGACGAGGTCTCCCGGCAGGGCTTCGCCAAGCGCCGGCAGAGAGGAGGAGGGAGAGGAGCAGGGCTGCGCCGAGAGAGAGATGAAACCGTGTCTCAAACAGCCCCGAACCCTCATCTATATATAGGGGGAGAGGGAGGGGCGCAGCCCTTAGGGTTCCCAGCCCCAAGGGGTGGGGCAGCCCCAGATGGGAGAGGGGGCGGCAGCCAGGGCAGGGAGGAGGGGTGGCGCACCCCTCTGGTGGGCCTTAGGCCCACCTATGCTAGGGTTCCCCCTTTCCCCCCTTCTCTGGTGCGCATGGGCTGGGTGGGGGGCGCACCAGCCCACCTAGGGGCTGGTTCCCTTCCCCACTTAGCCCATCTAGCCTCCCGGGGTTGTTGCCCCCCTTCGGTGGTCCCCGTGGTCCCGGTACATTACCGGTGACGCCCGAAACACTTCCGGTGTCCAAAACCATCCGTCCTATATATCAATCTTTACCTACGGACCATTCCGGAGCTCCTCCTGACGTCCGGGATCTCATCCGGGACTCCGAACAACCTTCGGTAACCTCGTACAACAATTCCCTATAACCCTAGCGTCATCGAACCTTAAGTGTGTAGACCCTACGGGTTCGGGAGACACGCAGACATGACCGAGACACCTCTCTGGCCAATAACCATCAACGGGGTCTGGATACCCATGGTGGCTCCCACTAGCTCCACGATGATCTCATCGGATGAACCACGATGTCAAGGATTCAATCAATCCCGTATACGATTCCCTTTGTCTGTCGGTATAGAACTTGCCCGAGATTCGATCGTCGGTATACCTATACCTTGTTCAATCTCGTTACCGGTAAGTCTCTTTACTCGTTCCGTAGCACGTCATCGTGTGACTAACTCCTTAGTCACATTGAGCTCATGATGATGTTCTACCGAGTGGGCCCAGAGATACCTCTCCGTCACACGGAGTGACAAATCCCGATCTCCATTCGTGCCAACCCAACAGACACTTTCGGAGGTACCCGTAGTGCACCTTTATAGTCACCCAGTTACGTTGTGACGTTTGATACACCCAAAGCACTCCTACGGTATCCGGGAGTTGCACAATCTCACGGTCGAAGGAAAAGATACTTGACATTAGAAAAGCATTAGCATACGAACAATACGATCTAGTGCTAGGCTTAGGATTGGGTCTTGTCCATCACATCATTCTCCCAATGATGTGATCCCGTTATCAATGACATCTAATGCCCATGATCAGGAAACCATGATCATCTATTGACTAACGAGCTAGCCAACTAGAGGCTTGCTAGGGACACATTGTGATCTATTCATTCACACATGTATTACTATTTCCTGTTAATAGAATTATAGCATGAACGATACACGATTATCATGAACAAGGAAATATGATAATAATCATTTTAGTATTGCCTCTAGGGCATATTTCCAACAGTCTCCCACTTGCACTAGAGTCAATAATCTAGTTACATTGTGATGTATCGAACACCCATAACATTATGGTGCTGATCATGTTTTGCTCGTGGAAGAGGTTTAGTCAACGGGTCTGCAATATTCAGATCCATGTGTACTTTACAAATATCTATCACTCCACTCTGGACATGGTCCTGGATGGAGTTGTAGCGGCGCTTGATGTGCTTCGTCTTCCGGTGAAACCTGGGCTCCTTGGCTATGGCAATGGCTCCAGTGTTATCACAGAAGAGTGTCATAGAACCCGACGCGCTTGGAACCACTCTAAGGTCGGTGATGAGCTCCTTCATCCAAATTCCTTCATGAGCCGCTTCTGAAGTAGCTATGTACTCCGCTTCACATCTAGATGCTGCGACGACTTCTTGCTTGCTGCTGCACCAGCTCACTGCCCCACCATTCAACACATATACGTATCCGGTCTGAGACTTAGAGTCATCCGGATCTGTGTCGAAGCTAGCGTCGACGTAACCCTTTACGACGAGCTCTTCGTCACCTCCATAAACGAGAAACATTTCCTTAGTCCTTTTCAGGTACTTAAGGATATTCTTGACCGCTGTCCAGTGTTCCGTACCGGGATCACTTTGGTACCTCCCTACCAAACTTATGGCAAGGTTTATATCAGGTCTGGTACACAGCATGGCATACATTAGAGAGCCCACGGCTGAAGCGTAGGGGACAGAACTCATCTTCTCTCTATCTGCTGCCGTGGTCGGCGACTGAGTCTTACTCAATCTCATACCTTGCAAAACTGGCAAGAACCCTTTCTTTGAGTTTTCCATATTGAACTTCTTCAATATCTTGTCAAGGTATGTACTTTGCGAAAGACCTATGAGGCGTCTCGATCTATCTCTATAGATCTTGATGCCTAATATGTATGCAGCTTCTCCAAGGTCCTTCATTGAAAAACTCTTGTTCAAATAGGCCTTTATGCTCTCCAACATCTCTATATCATTCCCCATCAATAATATGTCATCCACATATAGTACGAGGAAAGCTACAGAGCTCCCACTCACTTTCTTGTACAGACAGGCTTCTCCGTAAACCTGTATGAACCCAAACGCTTTAATCACCTCATTAAAGCGAATGTTCCAACTCCGAGATGCTTGCACCAGCCCATAGATGGAGTGCTGGAGCTTGCACACTTTGTTAGCACCCTTAGGGTCGACAAAACCTTCTGGTTGCATCATATACAACTCTTCCTTAAGGTTCCCGTTAAGGAACGCTGTTTTGACGTCCATTTGCCAAATTTCATAATCATAAAAGGCGGCAATTGCTAACATGATTCGGACTGATTTCAGCTTCGCTACGGGAGAGAAAGTATCTTCGTAGTCAACTCCTTGAATTTGTCGAAAACCCTTTGCGACAAGTCGAGCTTTGTAAACGGTTACATTACCGTTTGCATCAGTCTTCTTCTTGAAGATCCATTTATTTTCTATGGCTCGCCGGTCATCGGGCAAGTCCACCAAAGTCCATACTTTGTTCCCGTACATGGATCCTATCTCGGATTTCATGGCCTCAAGCCATTTGTTGGAATCCGGGCCCGCCATCGCTTCTTCATAGTTCGAAGGTTCACCGTTGTCTAACAACATGATTTCCATCACAGGGTTGCCGTACCACTCTGGTGCGGAGCGTACCCTTGTGGACCTTCGCGGTTCAGTAGTAACTTGATCCGAAGCTTCATGATCATCATCATTAACTTCCTCTTCAGTCGGTGTAGGCGCCACAGGAACAACTTCCCGTGCTGCGCTACTTTCTTGTTCGAGAGGGGGTGTAATTACCTCATCAAGTTCTACCTTCCTCCCACTTACTTCTTTCGAGAGAAACTCTTTCTCTAGAAAGGATCCGTTCTTGGCAACAAAGGTTTTACCTTCGGATCTAAGATAGAAGGTATACCCAATAGTTTCGTTAGGGTATCCTATGAATACGCATTTCTCCGCTTTGGGTTCGAGCTTTTCTGGTTGAAGTTTCTTCACATAAGCATCGCAGCCCCAAACTTTAAGAAACGACAACTTAGGTTTCTTGCCAAACCATAGTTCATACGGTGTCGTCTCAACGGATTTAGACGGTGCCCTATTTAAGCCCTATTTAAAGTGAATGCTGCAGTTTCTAATGCGTATCCCCAAAATGATAGCGGTAAGTCGGTGAGAGACATCATAGATCGTACCATACCTAATAAAGTGCGATTACGACGTTCAGACACTACGTTGCACTGCGGTGTGCCAGGCGGCGTGAGTTGTGAAACGATTCCACACTTCCTTAGGTCTGTGCCAAACTCGTGACTCAAATATTCTCCTCCACGATCAGATCGTAGACATTTAATTTTTCTGTCACGTTGATTCTCAACCTCACTCTGAAATTCCTTGAACTTTTCAAACGTCTCAGATTTGTGCTTCATCAAGTAGATATACCCATACCTACTCAAATCATCGGTGAGAGTGAGAACATAACGATAACCACCGCGAGCTTCAACGTTTATTGGACCACACACATCAGTATGTATTATTTCCAATAAGTCGGTTGCTCTCTCCATTATTCCTGAGAATGGAGTCTTAGTCATCTTGCCCATGAGGCACGGTTCGCATGTGTCAAATGATTCAAAGTCAAGAGACTCTAATAGTCCATCAGTATGGAGCTTCTTCATGTGCTTAACGCCGATATAATCAAGGCGGCAGTGCCACAAGTATGCGGGACTATCATTATCAACTTTGCATCTTTTGGTACTCACACTATGAATATGTGTAACATCACGATCGAGATTCATCAAGAATAAACCATTCACCAGCGGAGCATGACCATAAAACATATCACTCATATAAATAGAACAACCATTATTCTCTGACTTAAATGAGTATCAGTCTCGCATTAAGCAAGACCCTGATACAATGTTCATGCTTAAAGCTGGTACCAAATAACAATTATTAAGGTTTAAAACTAATCCCGACGGTAGATGTAGAGGCAGCGTGCCGACGGCGATCACATCGACCTTTGAACCATTCCCGACGCGCATCATCACCTCGTCCTTGGCCAGTCTCCGCTTATTCCGCAGTTCCTGCTTTGAGTTGCAAATGCGAGCAACATCACCGGTATCAAATACCCAGGAGCTACTACGAGCGCTGGTAAGGTACACATCAATAACATGTATATCACATGTACCTTTAACGTTGCCGGCCTTCTTGTCCGCTAAGTATTTGGGGCAGTTCCGCTTCCAGTGACCTTTTCCCTTGCAATAGAAGCACTCAATCTCAGGCTTGGGTCCGTTCTTTTTCTTCTTCCCGGCATCTGGCTTACCGGGCGCGGCAACAGCTTTGCCGTATTTCTTGAAGTTATTCTTACCCCTGCCTTTCTTGAAACTAGTGGTCTTGTTGACCATCAACACTTGATGCTCCTTCTTGATTTCTACTTCTGCAGACTTGAGCATCGAGTACAACTCGGGAATGGTCTTCTCCATCCCTTGCATGTTGTAGTTAAGCACGAAGCCTTTGTAGCTTGGTGGGAGAGACTGGAGGATTCTGTCAGTTATAGCATCATCTGGAAGTTCGACTCCAAGTGAAGTCAGACGACCGTGTAACCCAGACATTTTGAGTATGTGCTCACTGACAGAACTGTTCTCCTCCATCTTACAGCTGAAGAACTTGTCGGAGACTTCATATCTCTCGACACGGGCATGATCTTGAAAAACTAGCTTCAGCTCCTGGAACATCTCATATGCCCCGTGTTGCTCAAAACACCTTTGGAGCCCCGTTTCTAAACTGTATAACGTGCCACACCTGACCAGAGAGTAGTCATCACTCTGCGCTTGCCAGACGTTCAGAATGTCCTGGGCTGCTGCGGGAGCGGGAGGGTCACCTAGCGGCGCATTCAGGACATAAGCCTTTTTAGCTGCTTCAAGGATGAGCTTCAGGTTGCGAACCCAGTCCGCATAGTTGCTACCATCATCTTTCAGCTTGTTTTTCTCTAGGAATGCGTTGAAGTTGAGGTTGACGTTTGACATCTACAATATTTATAAAGACAACTTTTAGACTAAGTTCATGACAATTAAGTTCATTTAATCAAATTAAGTATGAACTCCCACTTAAATCGACATCCCTCTAGTCATCTAAGTGATACATGATCCATGTTGACTAACCCGTGTCCGATCATCACGTGAGACGGACTAGTCACCATGGTGAGCAACTTCATGCTGATCGTATTCAACCATACGACTCATGTTCGACCTTTCGGTCTCTTGTATTCGAGGTCATGTCTGTACATGCTAAGCTCGTCGAGTCAACCTAGGTGTTTCGCGTGTGTAAATCTGGCTTACACCCGTTGTATGCGAACATTAGAATCTATCACACCCGATCATCACGTGGTGCTTCGAGACAACGAACCTTCGCAACGGTGCACACTTAGGGGAATACATTCTCGAAATTTTAAGAGGGATCATCTTATTATGCTACCGTCGTTTTAAGCAATAAGATGTAAAACATGATAAATATCACAATGCAATCATATAGTGACATGATATGGCCATTATCATCTTTGCTCTTTCGATCTCCATCTTCAGGCATCGCATGATCATCATCGTCACCGGCGTGACACCATGATCTCCATCATCATGATCTCCATCATCGTGTCTCCGTGAAGTCGTCACGCCAACTACTACTATCACTACTACTATGGCTAACCGTTAGCAATGAAGTAAAAGTAGTAAGCACATGGCGTTGCATCTCATACAATAAATTAAGACAACTCCTATGGCTCCTGCCGGTTGTCATACTCATCGACATGCAAGTCGTGAAACCTATTACAATAACATGATCATCTCATACATCATACATGCAACATCACAACTTTGGCCATATAACATCACATGTCAAACCCTGCAAAAACAAGTTAGACGTCCTCTAATTGTTGTTGCAAGTTTTACGTGGCTGATTTGGGTTTCTAGCAAGAACGCCTTCTTACCTACGTGATAGCCACAACGATGATATGCCAAAGCTATTTACCCTTCATAAGGACCCTTTTCATCAAATCCAATCCGACTAGAGTAGGAGAGACAGACACCCGCTAGCCACCTTTATGCACGATGTGCATGTCTGTCGGTGGAACCAGTCTCACGTAAGCATACATGTAAGGTCGGTCCGGGCCGCTTCATCCCACAATACCGCCGGAAAAGAATACGACTAGTAACGGCAAGCAAATTGACAAACCATCGCCCACAACTTTTGTGTTCTACTCGTGCATAGAATCTACGCATAGAAAACCTGGCTCGGATGCCACTGTTGGGTAACGTAGCATAAATTCAAAATTTTCCTACATATGTTCAGATCTTCCTATGGAGAGACCAGCAACGAGAGAGGGGTAAGAGCATCTTCGTACCTTTGAAGATCGCTAAGCGGAAGCGTTGCTAGAACGCGGTTGATGGAGTCGTACTCGCGGCGATTCCGATCTAGTGCCGAACAACGGCACCTCCGCGTTCAACACACGTGCAGCCCGGTGACGTCTCCCGCACCTTGATCCAGCAAGGAGGAGGGAGAGGTTGGGGAAGAAGTCCAGCAACACGACGGCGTGGTGTCGGTGGAGAGATGAGGTCTCCCGGCAGGGCTTCGCCAAGCGCCGGCAAAGAGGAGGAGGGAGAGGAGCAGGGCTGCGCCGAGAGAGAGATGAAACCGTGTTTCAAACAGCCCCGAACCCTCATCTATATATAGGGGGAGAGGGAGGGGTGCAGCCCTTAGGGTTCCCACCCCAAGGGGTGCGGCAGCCCCAGATGGGAGAGCGGGCGGCGGCCAGGGCAGGGAGGAGGGGTGGCACACCCCTCTGGTGGGCCTTAGGCCCACCTATGCTAGGGTTCCCCCCTTCCCCCCCTTCTCTGGTGCGCATGGGCTGGGTGGGGGGCGCACCAGCCCACCTAGGGGCTGGTTCCCTTCCCCACTTAGCCCATCTAGCCTCCCGGGGTCGTTGCCCCCCTTCGGTGGTCCCCCGGGACCACCTCCGGTGGTCCGGGTGGTCCCGGTACATTACCGGTGACGCCCGAAACACTTTCGGTGTCCAAAACCATATGTCCTATATATCAATCTTTACGTCCGGACCATTCCGGAGCTCCTCATGACATCCGGGACTCCGAACAACTTTCGGTAACCTCGTACAACAATTCCCTATAACCCTAGCATCATCGAACCTTAAGTGTGTAGACCCTACGGGTTCGGGAGACAGGCAGACATGACCGAGACACCTCTCTGGCCAATAACCATCAGCGGGGTCTGGATACCCATGGTGGCTCCCACTAGCTCCACGATGATCTCATCGGATGAACCACGATGTCAAGGATTCAATCAATCCCGTATACGATTCCCTTTGTCTGTCGGTATAGAACTTGCCCGAGATTCGATCGTCGGTATACCTATACCTTGTTCAATCTCGTTACCGGTAAGTCTCTTTACTCGTTCCGTAGCACATCATCGTGTGACTAACTCCTTAGTCACATTGAGCTCATGATGATGTTCTACCGAGTGGGCCCAGAGATACCTCTCCATCACACGGAGTGACAAATCCCGATCTCGATTCGTGCCAACCCAACAGACACATTCGGAGGTACCCATAGTGAACCTTTATAGTCACCCAGTTACGTTGTGACATTTGATACACCCAAAGCACTCCTACGGTATTCGGGAGTTGCACAATCTCACGGTCGAAGGAAAAGATACTTGAGTTAGAAAAGCATTAGCATACGAACAATACGATCTAGTGCTAGGCTTAGGATTGGGTCTTGTCCATCACATCATTCTCCCAATGATGTGATCCCGTTATCAATGACATCTAATGCCCATGATCAGGAAACCATGATCATCTATTGACTAACGAGCTAGCCAACTAGAGGCTTGCTAGGGACACATTGTGATCTATTCATTCACACATGTATTACTGTTTCCTGTTAATACAATTATAGCATGAACGATAGACGATTATCATGAACAAGGAAATATGATAATAATCATTTTATTATTGCCTCTAGGGCATATTTCCAACATCACTTCCATATACTAGTGGGAAATTTTCATTATATAACTTGGCTTGTATATTCCAATGATGGGCTTCCTCAAAATTGCCCTAGGTCTTCGTGAGCAAGCAAGTTGGGTGCACACCCAGTAGTTTCTTTTGTGAGCTTTCATACACTTATAAGCTCCAGTGCATCCGTTGCGTGGCAATCCCTACTCACTCACATTGATATCTATTGATGGGCATCTCCATAGCCCATTGATATGCCTAGTTGATGTGAGACTATCTCCTCCTTTTTTGTCTTCTCCACGACCACCATATTCTATTCCACCTATAGTGCTATGTCCATGGCTCACGCTCATGTATTGCGTGAAAGTTCAAAAGGTATGAGAACACTAAAGTATGAAACAATTGCTTGGCTAAAACCGGGGTTGTGCATGATTTAAATACGTTGTGTGGGGAAGATGGAGCATAGTAAGACTATATGATTTTGTAGGGATAACTTTCTTTGGCCATGATATTTTAAGAAGACATGATTGCTTTGTTAGTATGCTTGAAATATTATTGTCTTTATGTCAAATGATAGACTATTGCTTCGAATCACTCCTGTTTTAGTATTCATGCCATGATTAGATTATATGATCAAGATTATGCTAGGTAGAATTCCACATCAAAAATTATCTTTTTTATCATTTACCTACTCGAGGACGAGCAGGAATTAAGCTTGGGGATGCTGATACGTCTCTGTCATATCTCTAATTTTTGATTGTTTCATGCCAATATTCTACAACTTTCATATACTTTTGGCAACTTTTTATACTATTTTTGGGACTAACATATTGATCCAGTGCCCAGTGCTAGTTCCTATTTGTTGCATGTTTTTTGTTTCACGGAATATCCATACAAAACGAAGTCCAAACGTAATAAAAACTTATGGGGATTTTTTGGAATATTTATGATTTTTGGGAAGAAGAATCAACGCGAGGCGATGCACGGAGTGCCCACAAGCCCTCTCGCCGCGACCAGGGGGTGGGCCCGCGGCAGGCAAGCTTGTGGCCACTCCTTAAGGTGGTTGGAGCCCTACTTTCGCTCCAAGAAAGATAATATCCGGAAGAAAATCGTGTTAAAATTTCAACCCAATCGGAGGTACGGATCTCCGGGAATTTAAGAAACGGTGAAATGCAGAATCTGGGAGTGCAAAAACAGAAGGACACAGAGAGAGAGAGATCCAATCTCGGAGGGGCTCTCGCCCCTCCGCCACCATGGAGACCATGGACCAGAGGGGAAACCCTTCTCACATCTAAGGAGGAGGTCAAGGAAGAAGAAGAAGGAGGGGGGCTCTCTCCCCCTCTCTCCCGGCGGCGCCGGAACGCCGCCCGGGACATCATCGTGTGACGACGATCTACACCAACACCTCCGTCAAATTCACCAACATCTCCATCATCTTCCCCCATCTATATTCAGCAGTTCACTCTCCCGCAACCCGCTGTACCCTCTACTTGAACATGGTGCTTTATGCTACATATTATTATCCAATGATGTGTTGCTATCCTATGATGTTTGAGTAGATTATCGTTGTCCTATCGGTGATTGATGAATTGCTATGATTGGTTTAATTTGCTTGTGGTTATGTTGTTGTCCTTTGGTTCCCATCATATGATCGGGCGCGTGGATCACACCATAGGGTTAGTTGTATGTTGATAGGACTATGTATTGGCAGGCTAGAGTGACAGAAGCTTCAAACCTAGCATAGAAATTGATGCATATGGGATTGAAGGGGGACCAATATATCTTATTGCTATGGTTGGGTTTTACCTTAATGAACGTTAGTAGTTGCGGACGCTTGCTAATAGTTCCAATCATAAGTGCATCGAATTCCAAGTAAGGGATGACATGCTAGCAGAGGCCTCTCCCACATGATACTTGCTATCGATCTAGTAACGTAGTCAATTGCTTAGGGACAATTCCGCAACTCCTACCACCACTTTTCCACACTCGTTAGACACTCGTAGTTGTTTCTTTATCTAACCAGCCCCTTGTTTTATTTATGTGTTCTTTACTTTCTTGCAAGCCTATCCTATCACTCCTACAACGTACTTCTAGTTTCATACTTGTTCTAGGTAAAGCAAACGTAAAGTGTGCGTAGAGTTGTATCGGTGGTCGATAGAACTTGAGGGAATATTTGTCCTACCTTTAGCTCCTCGTTGGGTTCGACACTCTTACTTATCGAGAAAGGCTCCAATTGATCCCCTATACTTGTGGGTTATCCGTGGCCTTTATGAACTTGTGGCCCTTCATGGTCTCAAAGTCTAAATACCGAGTAGGAAGAATAGGGTCACTAGAGCGCAGTAACATGCCACACTTCTTAGCTAAACAAGAGGCATAAATCACGCCATAAAAATAGCCACTGTCAGAATTGTGTTGCAATATGCATGCTATGATTTCTCCAAGATTATAGCATATAATTCTGGTTAACGTAGCATGCAGGAGACTCAAGTCTGGGACACATAAAGTTCTACAATCTTTTTTGCCCACTGTGCATTTTCCATTAAAGAGTGCTAAGTAACGAATTGAAGGAAAATGTATACTATTTATTCTACCTTGTGTTACTCCCCTATCTTTGCCAAAGCAAAGACTATAGTTAAAAATGCCTCATATTCATATTTTGGTGGTTCGTCTAATGAACCAAGGTGGAATTTTACATGCATCAGAGAAAGCATATAGAGACATAGTGAAGGCATTTTCTTAGAGGTTAAAGGAGACTCTGAATTCTCGAGGATAAAATTTAAGTCCCTAAGTGAAAGTTTCTGTAAGATGATAATGTTGAATGCACTTATCTGCGATGAAGGGTGCAAGCTCAGTATTATTAATCTATCACTCAAATTGTTCCTTAATGCATGCACCCAACATGAAGCCATCACTTGGCCAAAGGCACGATTTAGCGTGGGCTTCTCGCATCGAACTTTCACTTGGCTCGGCATAAGACTTTCGTATAGGAGTCTCACTGGATGATGCCTCCAAGGACTTTCTCCTCGAAGAACGCCTTTGGAACCATCCCATTATTCCTACATATAAATCTCTGAATTTTTTACGTTAAAAACTAAAGTTAACAAAACTTCCCAAGAATGGTAGAAACTACTCATAGGGATCCCAAGATCCTAAAACAAGCACTCATGCTAATTGGAAATTCAAGAATTCAACATGCAAGCTCATCTATAGCAACACCTAGAGTCGCTAATTACTTATAAGATAAACCACTAAAGCCAAAAGCTAATTAGAGAAGTGGGGGGGGGGTTACATACCAAGGAGCAATTCCCCAAAACAGTTTCAGAAACGGAGTTTCGAGCAAAGATATCAAAATCCATGGGTTTGAGAGCAAGAACATGAGAGAGAGATAGAGAGCTATATGGATTTTTTTCTAGAGGTGAGTGAAGAAGTGGGATGAAGGAATAAGTGAGGGGACCCCCTCAGGGGCCCACTAGACACCTGGTCATGCCAAGGGGGCTGGCGCGCCTTGGTGTCTAGTGGCCACGTGGGACACCCCTGAAGTGTTTTTACTGCTAGAAATTCTCAAATATTCATAAAAAATCGTTTAAGAATTTTGGATCATTTGGAGAACTTTTATTTTTGGGCACTTTTTATTGCACGAAAAAAAAAAATTAGAAAACGGGGTAATCATGACTTTATTGTAATTAACTAAAAATAATCAGGGAAAGTAAAATGGATACAGAGAGTTGTGCCTACTGAATTCATCGACCTCATGCTTCTTGAAAATGATTCATTAACAAGGTTGATCAATTCTTACTAACAACCACTTCCAATTAGCATGATCCCGAAGATTTTTTCGTAAAACACTAAGTTGACTAAATAGGGATGTGCATATCCCCAACAGTAAGTATATCATATTTATTTTTGGCAGTAGGTAGGGGTAGTTGGAAAATTTCATTGGTGGTAGTCGGAGAATTTTCAATAACATGCACACCATTCGAAATTGTTTCCTCGGAAAATGCATCGTATGTTCTTTACCATTGACATAGAAAGTGACCTTGCTTTTGTTGCAATCAATAACAGCCCCTGCAGTATTCAAGCAAGGTCTACCAAAGATAATTGACATGTTGTCATGCTCGGGCATATCAATTATAACAAAGTCTGCCAAGATAGTAACATTTGAAACAACAACGAGTACATTCTCACAAATACCAATAGGTATGGTTGTTGATTTGTCATCCATTTCCAATGAAATTTCAGTAGGTGTGACTTTATTCAAGTCAAATATTTTATATAAAGAGAAAGGCATAGCACTGACACCAACTCCTAGATCACATAAAGCAGTTTTCACATAGTTGTTTTTTATGGAGCATGGTATAGTTGGTATTCATCGATCTCCTAGCTTTTTAGGTACTCCATCCTTAAAGGTATAATTAGCAAGCATGGTAGAGATTTCAGCTTTAGTTGGTTTTCTTTTATTAGTAACAATGTCTTTCATGTACTTAGCATGCGGGGCCATCTTTAAAAGATCAGTTAAACGAGTACGCAAAAAGACTGGCCTAAGCATTTCAGCAAAGCGTTGAAATTCTTCATCATCTTTCTTCTTAGTTGGTTTAGGTGGATACGGCATGTGTTTTTGAACCCTGGCTCTCTTTCTTTGCCATGCTTTCTAGCGCCAAAATCTCTTTTATCATAACGTTTATTCTTTGGTTGTGGGTTATCAAGATCAATAGCAGGTTATGTCTCAACATCATTATTTGGTTCTTTATCATTGGCAGGGTTACCATCTACATGAGCATCATCATAATCATTTTCATTATCACTAGGTGAATGCTCACTACCATATTGAGTTTCAGCATCAGAGATAGAGAAATCATTAGAAAAAGGTTTTTCTACTTTAGGTTCACTAGAAGTATGCAAGGTCCTATCATTTTTATTTTTCATTTTCTTCCTAGAAGGACTAGGTGCATCAACATTAATTCTTTGTGAATCTTGTTCGGTTCTTTTAGGATGACCTTCTGTATGTAGTGGATCTTGAGTCATTGTTCCTCCTCTAGTCATTACTCTAACAACATGATCATTTATATTATTAGTCATTTCATGAAGTAACCCACTTTGTGATTTAGCAACTTGTTCTAGTTGGATTTAAACCATAGAATCATGTTTTACTACACCTCTTACATCATTGGTGATCCTAAATAACAAGTCACTTAAGCGAGCAATCATATCAGAGTTATGTTTCAATTGCTTCATGACATAGGAGTTGAAATGATCTTGCTTTCTAATATAATTATCAAACTCATATAAGCATTGACTAGGATGTTTATTGCAAGGGATGTCACCTTCATCAAACTTTAAAAGAGAATTTACCTCCACCACTTGTGGTGGTGTTTTGAGACCATGGATTTCTACGATAGGTCGTAAATTCTTAACATCTTCAGGTTTAATGCCCTTTTCCTTCATACATTTCTTTGCCTCTTGCATAGTTTCAGGACTAAGGAATAAGATACCTATATTCTTTGGAGTAGGCTTAGGCGGTGGTTCAGGAAGTGTCCATTCATCATAATTCTTCAATATATTAGTCAATAATTGCTCAACTTGTTTGATAGTTTGTTTTCTCAAAACACAACCACCACAACTATCTAGGTGGTCCCTTGAAGCATCGGTTAGTCCATTGTAAAATATATCAAGTATCTCATTTTTCTTAAGAGGATGATCAGGCAAAGTAGTAAGTAATTGGAGAAGCCTTCCCCAAGCTTGTGGGAAACTCTCTTCTTTAATTTTCACAAAGTTAAATATTTCCTGTAAGGCAGCTTGTTTCTTATGAGTAGGAAAATATTTTTCAGACAAGTAGTAAATCATATCCTTGGGACTATGTACACAACCAGGAGCAAGAGTATAATAACAAATCTTAGCATCACCCGTTAATGAGAACGGAAATAATTTGAGGATATAGTATTAGAATTTTTTTCATCATTAGTAAATAGGGTGGCTATATCATTTAGCTTAGTGAGATGTGCCACAACAGTTTCTGTAAGTGCATCTAGTGCCCCTTAGTGATTTTGGTGGTTTGAAGACTTATAGGTTAAGTATCTAATGTATTTATAAGTGTACACAGGATCTATAGGTCATTGAGGAGTGTGAGATATTTGAAGAATATCAACCCCTAAAAATATATGTCTTCAGTTGAAGAAATTGGTCTGAAGCTGAAGAAATGAATCGCGAAGAATTTGCGATGAAATTGATATTCCTCATAAAGATATTGATATTGAGAAGATCGGTGGTTCCTGAAGAAAATCGTTCTGAAGAAATTGAAGCGTGAAGATTTTCGCTTTCTGTTTTATTTTCTTCGCATTTGATGAATAGGAACACCGTACTGTTAAAGGGGGTCAAAGTAACACTATGGAATGGATTTCCTCATGATGCTCAACCCAAGCCAAATCCTATCAAAAGCCTCAAGTGAGGAATATGAGTAACATGAGGACTCTCACAGTTGAGAGTCCCGACCGTTTCGATAAGCCACGCCAAGTCACTGATCTTATCCACTCCAACGGTCATATTATTTAAGGGCATTAATGTCAAATCATGTCGGGATGCTCCCAGGCTATAAATAGCCGCCCCCCACAACCACTAGCTGGTTGGCTGCTCCGTTAGAAACTGACACTTGTCATAAGAGCAACCCAATTCCTCAGAGCTTTCGAGAGTAAATCATCAGTGAGGAAATACACCACCCACCGAAACCACAAACCAAACCTAGTGATTGAGCATCACTGAAGAAGTTGTTCCTGTGTGGGACTGAAGCCTTTTACCTTTGAGGACTGTGCATACTCCAGACGGTTAGGCATCATGGTCTAGAGCAATCCAGCTGTCAATTGTGGATCGCCGGGTGACCGAGTTTGTGAGGGTTTGGAAGTCTGCCCTGAAGACTTACCACGAGTGTTGGGCGAGGACTGTGTGTCCTTAGCTCAAGGAGAATACGGTAGGGACTGTGTGTCCCGGGACTGGGTGTCCTTTGGTTTAAATACCAAGCCGCTCCAAACCAGATGTACAACTGTCACAACAGTTGGAACTCGGTCATCAACAACAGTCTTCACCAAGAATCGGGTTTTAATTCCTCAACTCTTTACATTCTCTGTATTATGTGTTGATGACTTTCACTGTGACTGTTTGAAGAATTTGCTGAAGACTTTCTCTGAATTTCCTCAACCCCAAAATTCTTCACTTGAGTAAATCATCATCTGTATTCTGCGTGCCTGCTTGCTGTGCAATCTGTTTTCATAATCTTCACTCTGTAATACTGCTGTTGTGAACAATTGCACAACTGATCGTTAACTGTTTCCGCTGTAAGTTAGTCATCAGTGAGGAATTTCCTCAAAAGGAATTTCCTCAGTGATGAAATTCTAAAAATCTCCTATTCACCCCCCTCTAGTCGATATAACGCACTTTCAATTGGTATCAGAGCAAGGTACTCCCTTGTTCTGTGTGATTTTGGTTTAACCACCTGGAGTTTTAGTTATGTCGACTGTAGGCATGTTCAAGGTGACTGCACCATGTCCTACCTACGAAGGGAAGAACTTTCCTTTCTGGAAGAACAAAATGCAACTGCATCTGCAAGCAATTGACAATGATCTCTGGTATATTGTGGAAAATGGCGTTCCCCTCGTTTCTGCCAGTGTCACTGCAGCTGATGTGAAGAGATTTAAGCAACTCGATTCTCAAGCGAAGAACATCATCTGTGGCTATTTGAGCCCAGGTCAGTTTGGAAGAGTAAGTGCTTTGGGATCTGCAACACTGATCTGGGAGAGATTGTGCAAGGTAAATGAAGGAGTATCAACCCAGCGTGACTCTCGTGTTGATATTCTTCGAAATCTCTTCAATCGCTTCAAGAGACATGACAATGAATGCTGCCAAGACACCTTTGATCGCCTCACTGATATATCCAATGAACTGCAAGCACTGGGAGCTCGAGACATCACTGATCACGAAGTTGTGAAGAAACTGCTGAGATCCTTGGATTCCTCATTTGACACTCTAGTTTTGATGATTCAAGAAAGACCAGACTACAAGATGCTAGATCCAGCTGATATTCTTGAAAGGCTAAATACTCATGAATTCCAGCAAGAAGAAAAGAGAGATCTATATGGACCAAGCTATTCCAGACCACGAGCACTGAAGGCTAGAGCAATTTCCTCATCTGAAGAAGAAACAGATGACAGCAGTTGTGACCCTGAAGAATTTGGACAGGAGCTTGCAATGCTTGTGAGGAAATTCCAGAGATTTACACGACGAGGACAGTTCGGTAAATCATCAAGAAGAGACATGAGGAAATTAAAATCTGCATCTGAGGACTACAAGAAACGGACCTGTCACAAGTGCAAGAAATCAGGCCATTACATTGCTGATTGTCCTCCCTGGGGAAAGGAATCAAAGAAAAAGAAATACAAGGATGACAGTTCTGATGACTCAAAGAAAAAGAAGAAATCTTCAAAATCCTCATCATCAAAGTCGTCTTCACACAAGAAGACTAGCTTCAGAAAGGCTCGGGCACTTATTGGCAAGGAAATGGATTCCGAGGCAGAATCAGAAGAATGTGATGAAGAAGGCTCTGGAGAAGATTCAGAATCCAGACAGGCTAGTCTTGCACTAGCAACCAATTTCGTCAGCAAGTCAATATTCAATCTTGAAGAAAATGAGTGCACCATCCATACTGATGACTATGCTGATGACTTCGCTCCAACCTATTGCTTCATGGAAAAAGGTTCAAAGGTATCACATAATGCCTCCTCCTCTGATTCAAGTGATTGTGAACATGATGATTACGAAAAACCCAGTTACAGTAAACTTGCCATCATTGCCACTAAACAACAAACTGCTCTGGAAAAGCTTCAAAAACTGCTAGACAAAAGTGATGATCTGTTGAATGAAGAAATGAATCTTAATCAAATCCTCGCTGATGACATGAAAAATCTTCAGTCTAGATTTGATATTCTTCAGGATCGTTATGATACACTCCTCACTGATCATGAGAATCTTTCCTACGAATTTCTTCAAAGGAAGTTTGATCTTGAGAAGCTGAGGATGTCTTATGATGATCTTCGTATGGAAAATGATTCATTACTAGCTCGACAGATCAGCGCTAGTCAAGTTGAATTTATTCCTCCATGTATTAAATGCATTGATCGTGAAACTGCTAATTCTTCACCAGAATCTTCAAATGCTACCACTGCTACAAATTCTTCAACTGCACCTGTTGTGTCTATTTCCTCACTTGAGGAAAACACAAATGACATTGATGAAAATGCAGGGTTGAAGGAATTGTACGTGACAGGCATGTACAAAAGCCTCAAAGGACATCAAATCCTTTGTGATGTGCTCAAAAAGCAGATCTTGAACAGGAACCCGAGGAAAGAAGGAATTGCCTTTGAGAGGAAATTGAATGCTGATGGATCTTATTGGAAACCTGAGCAGTATCCCAAAACCTCATGGGTTGCTGCTATTGGGCCTCCTTTTGATCCATCTAATCTAACTGGCTTCTCATGTGAATTATCCTATTCCTCGGATGAGTCATTTGATTCCAACTATAAACTGTTCAAAAATCAATCTGGTGAAGTATTTGCTCGATATGTTGGAACTAACTGCAGGAATGGCCCTCCTCTGAGGAAAATCTGGGTTCCCAAAAGCTGTCTTGAAAATCTTCAAGTGAATGTCCTCATGACATCACCTCTGAAGAATCTGAACCCTAGATCAAAATCCTCAGGAGGACCAAAGTCTTCAAGAGGATCAAAATCCTCAACTGGTCAAAACTATGCTCGTACCCATGCTTCTGCGTCTCACATGCAGGGAAACTACAAGGAATATGATTATGAGCGCTACTCCTCAAATCACTATGTCCGTAAATCCTCAAACCAGTTCTCTGCATACTCATATGAGTACTTTAACCCCCCTACTGTTAAGAGAAGTGCATTAGCTTCAATGCAACCTTTCTCATATGGTGCTCGCAGGATGTTGAACGCTTTGCCACCCCTTCAGATGTGGGTGGTGAAGAAATCAAACTAATCACTTCTGCAGGCCAGGTCTCCAGATGAAAATCATCATCTGAAGAATTTGCTGGAGACCTGAGGAAATGCTTGATAGGACGCAAGCTAATGATTGATGAAATAGAAATATTTCACATGTCCTTACATTTCTGTTATGATGGAATTACTAAACTGATGAAATTAGTATCATATTCTTCAAACTTGAAGCATATGAGATGGTAAGCTGTACTAATTCATCTGCAGGATGACAAACCCAAAAATACTGAGTGGGTTCTCGATAGTGGCTCCACACATCACATGACTGGTGATAAAAGCCTACTGATGAATATGCCACTAACTCCATCACCTCTGAAGCAAATCACATATGCTGATAAAGGTAAAAGCAAGGTATTGGGACTTGGCAAAGTAGCTATTTCCAAGGATAGGAATATGGACAAAGTGATGCTTGTTGAATCCCTTGGTTTTAACCTCATGTCAGTCTCGATGCTTTGTGATCTTGATATGATTGTTATCTTTGGTAGATATAGATGTGTAGTCATCATGGAATCTGATAGATCCAAGGTCTTCGAAGGTGTAAGAAGAGGGGATTTGTACATTGTTGACTTCTCTACAGGTCCTCAACCAGCCACTTGCTTACTAGCAAAAACCTCAGAAGGATGGCTGTGGCACAGAAGACTAGGTCATGCAGGCATGAGGAATTTGCACACACTTGCAAGGAAGAAGCATGTCATTGGCATCGAATCTGTCAAATTCCTCAAGGATCATCTCTGCGGTGCTTGTGAATCTGGGAAAATGACCAGATCCAAGCATCCCTCCAAAACCATCATGACCACTACCCGTCCATTTGAATTGCTTCATATGGATTTGTTTGGACCTACTCACTATGCAACACTAACCAATGCAGCATCTCTATATGGCTTTGTCATAGTTGATGATTATTCCAGATACACTTGGGTGCATATCATAGTGTATAAAACTGAAGTGCAGGAAATCTTCAAACGATTTTCTTCAAGGGCCTCGACGAACTTCGGCATCAAGATCAAACATATTAGGAGTGATAATGGAACCGAGTTCAAAAACACTGGTTTTGATGATTATCTTGATGAACTTGCTATTACTTACGAATTGTCTGCTCCTTATACTCCTCAGCAGAATGGTGTTGTCGAAAGAAAGAACAGGACTCTGATTGAAATGGCAAGAACTATGCTCGAAGAATATCAGACTCCTCGTCGCTTCTGGCCTGAAGCAATCAACACTGCATGCCATATCATCAACAGGGTATATCTTCACAAATTCCTCAAGAAAACCTCATATGAACTCCTCACTGAGAAGAAACCCAATGTAAGTTATTCCAAAGTCTTCGGTGCAAAATGCTGGATTAGAGATCCTCACCATAGCTCAAAATTTGCACCTAAGGCACATGAAGGTTTTATGCTCGGTTATGGAAAGGACTCGCACACCTACAAAGTCTTTAACAACTATCACAACAAAGTTGTTGAGACTGTAGATGTGCGGTTCGATGAAACTAATGGCTCGCAAAGAGAGCAATTGCCTTCTGATCCAGATAAACTGTCCCCTGAGGAAGCGATAAAGCTTAAGCCTACTGAAGACATTGTTCCCACTAAGGAAATTGAAGAAGAAATAATCCCTATCGCTGACAGAAACCAAGAAGATGCTCCTGAGGAAATTGCAACACCACCACTTCCTCAGCCCAGACAAAATCCTCAACCAGCTCATCCGAGGATTGCAAATGAAGTAGAACTTGACAAAATCCTCAACGACATCAACGCGCCAGGTCCTCTCACTCGCTCAAAAGCTTCACACTTAGTTAACTTTTGTGGGCATTTCTCTTTTGTATCTATCACAGAACCCTCAAAAGTAGCTGAGGCTTTTCTGGAACCGGAGGGGATCCAAGCCATGCAAGACGAACTTCTTCAATTCAAGCTGAATGACGTATGGGAGCTCGTCAAACGACCCGATCCTCGCAAGCATAACATCATCGGCACCAAGTGGATTTTCCGAAACAAGCAAGATGAGGACGGTCAAGTGGTGAGGAACAAGGCACGACTTGTAGCCCAAGGCTACACCCAGGTTGAAGGAATAGATTTCGATGAAACTTTTGCACCTGTTGCTAGACTTGAAGCTATTCGAATTCTACTTGCTTATGCTCATCATCATAACATCATCTTATATCAAATGGATGTGAAAAGTGCATTCCTCAATGGTAAGCTTGAGGAAGAAGTATATGTTGCTCAGCCCCCAGGTTTTGAGGATCCAAAGAATCCAGACAAAGTCTTCAGACTCAAAAAGGCTCTGTATGGCCTCAAGCAAGCCCCTCGGGCATGGTATGGTACATTGAAGGAATTCCTCATGAAGAAAGGCTTCAAACCTGGTTCACTCGATCCAACTCTTTTCACAAAATCTTATGATAATGAACTGTTTGTATGTCAAATTTATGTTGATGATATCATATTTGGTTGTACTGACAAAAGATACAGTGATGAATTTTCCTATATGATGAGTGAAGAATATCAGATGTCTATGATGGGGGAGCTGAAATTCTTCTTAGGTCTTCAAATTCGTCAACAAAACAATGGAATCTTCATATCACAGGAGAAATACCTCAAGGATGTTATGAGGAAATTCGACATGCATGAATGCAAAGGTGCCAAGACTCCAATGCCTACCAACGGTCACCTCGGCACTGATGAAAATGGTAAGGATTTCGATCAGCAGGTATACCGTTCTATGATAGGCTCTTTATTGTATCTATGTGCATCTAGGCCAGACATAATGCTTAGTGTTTGCATATGTGCACGTTTTCAAGCAAAACCGAATGAATCACACCATAAGGCTGTGAAACATATTCTTCGATACTTAGCTCACACACCAACACTAGGATTATGGTATCCCAAGGGCTCCAATCTTCATCTGGTAGGGTATTCTGATTCAGACTATGCTGGTGACCGTGTGGATCGCAAGTCAACATCTGGCACATGCCATTTCCTCGGAAGATCACTTGTTTGCTGGTCCTCAAAGAAGCAGAACTGCGTATCACTCTCCACTGCCGAAGCTGAGTACATTGCTGCTGGTTCTTGCTGTGCTCAATTACTATGGATGAAGCAAACCCTCAAGGACTATGGCATCAACATGAAGAATGTGCCTCTCTACTGTGACAATGAGAGTGCTATCAAGATTGCCTACAACCCAGTACAACACTCGAAGACCAAGCACATCCAGATTCGTCATCATTTTCTTCGGGACCATGTCCTCAAGGGCAATATCCTCATCGACCATGTGAAGACTCATGATCAACTGGCTGATATCTTCACTAAGCCCTTGGATGAGAAAAGGTTTTGCAAGTTGCGGTGTGAGCTAAATATCTTAGAGTCTTCAAATGTTTTGTAAAAACATGCACACATCCTAACACTTATGCAAAGTTGATGACTTAGATGTGCAACACATGATGAAACGATTTTCTTCAACCAATGAAGAAAATCACTCTGAATGTGAAGAAATTAACGAAGAAATTGATTCTCAGGGCCCTACGACAATGGTACACGGCGTCTGTAATCAACATTCTTATATGGTGGGCAATGCCACCGCCCAATGTGAAATTCCTCAAGTTGATTTTCTTCAAATGATCAAATTCCTCACAATACATTTTTCATCAAAACAGCTGTTCTTAATTGTGATGATCTATTGCAAAATCTTAAAAAACACTTGATGACTTTCATTTGCCTAGGTAGACTGTGATTTCTAGTCCTCAACAGCATTCACTTATTGCTATTTCTTCAAGTTGATGTTTCTGCTAAGTGAATGTGATCGGACCCTATTTTCCCTCTATGCTATACTTATCCAGTCTATTTAATTCTTCATATGCGTTCTACTTGAAACTTTGTTCAAAATCCTCACTGCATCCTTGTCAACTGATGATTTTGTAATGAAAATCCTCAAATCTTCGAAAAATTATTTTCTTCAAAGGAACAGTAACTGAACCCCCACTTCCCACGATTGGATAGCCACGATCTCCACTATCTCCACCGCATCGTACGGGAGCTACACGTGTCCTGCGGAGACGTAGAGGCAAGGGCTATTCGGTCCGAAACTTTTGCGCCAAACAGTAACTTTCGGGCTATAAATATGTCCTTAACCCCCTCGGTATCATCTTCTTCGCCTCATCGCTCTCCTGCCACAGCACACCGAACCCTAGCGCCACCGCTGGTAGTCTTGTCGCCGGCAAGGAAGAGCTTCACTGCCTCAACCTTCTCGCCGCCAGGATCACGCCGGAGACGGAACATCTACGTCCGCCGCCGCCGTAGACGTCCTCTGCTGCCAAGTTAGGGTGCATTGGACACTTGACCGAAGAACCTCTCCAACACCACCTTTTTCTGTTCTTCGTTCGCACCTTCGAAGGTAATTATATCCCATTTTTACAACAGATTAGATCTAAAATTTTACCTCTCCCTTGTGAAATCTGTTTTTCTTCAAGATACGATGCGCACATGATTCCTCACACACTATCCATCACCACAATCATTGATGAACTAGCTAAGCATCTAAGATTTTCACGAGATTCCTCAATTGTGCGAATTTTCGGATATGTACAACTCTGGAACCCAAGAACAAAATACTTAAGCAAATTCCTCAACCACTGGTTATATTCCTCAAACTGTCAAACTTTTCCTTTTTCTTCAAATTTGAGAATGCATATGACCTCTCCAAATTCCTCGCAACTATACTCTGTTCACAGGTACACACATGTCAGCTAATGAATCTCTCGGTTCTCATCACATTAACTCATTTGAAGCGTTTCTGGAAGAAACTCTTCAAGGCTCATCAGAATCCTCAAGAGTTCAAAATCCTCAGATAGTTCCTCGTCTGAAGAAAATGGAGGAAGAAAGGAAACAGAGGGGAGGAAAGAAACTGGAGCAGAACACAACTGTGGACATTCCTGATGACATATACCTGGACTATTGCACGCCTGATGATGAACTTGAGACTATGCCTAAAAGAAAGATTAGGCTGCAGAAAATTGAACGCAGATGGGCAAAGGAGTGGAAGGAGTACAGGTTTGTGACTCCAAAGTATGCGAAGAAATTCGCCTTGAAGCCTCCTGGCAAAAGGGCCCCACTTGAGGATCATCAAGTTGCTCATCCCTCAAGTCTCATGACACTTGATGACTACCCAGAGGAAAAAGAAAGGCATCTGGCCAAGCTCAAGAAGCAAGCAGAAACAACAGTAAAGAAATTTCATGAATCTTCAGCTGCTGCCTCCGGTGCTGCTCATTCCTCAGCAGCAGAAACCTCAGGCTCCGAGATTCCTCAACCAAAGTCTGTGCCAGCAAAGGCAAAAGCTTCAAAACCCCAAGAAAAGTTTGCACAGGCTTCTGTCACCAAACCCTCAGCTCCAAAACCCTCGGTTCCAAAACCGTCCACGCCAAAACCCTCAGCACCAATCGCATCCACACCAAAGTCCTCAGCTCCACCTCCAAAGCCAGTACAGAAGAAAGTCGTGAAGACTACGACTGCCAGCTCCAGCTCCTCACTCCCAGCTGCAACTAGCTCGGAGACAAAGTCTTCAACTCCCCATGTGAAGACTTTGGCTACTACTGAACCTGCACCTCTGCCCAGCCCAAGCAAAATCATCACAGTCCCGTCTGCATCAGAGGGAAGTGAAGAATATGATGATGAAACTCTGGAAGCCATCATCAGGAACAAAAAAGAAAGGGTAGCACAAGCATCAGGCAGTGTTATTCCTCTGGCGATGGACCCCAAGGTCCTCCTCGATTTCATCAACGTGTGGTATGAAGACCCAAACACACCCATTGATGATTTGAAACTTCCTCCGGGTGTAAGCCACATGGTGGCTACTTTCATAAACTAAGCCAAGTGGAAGGAACAGAAGGCCAAGCAGGCAAAGATTGCAAAGGCCAGAAAGGAGAAATTCCTCAGGCAAAATGTTCTCAAACTGACGCCTGAAGCATTGGTGTCCACCCAGGCAGAACTGCAAGTCTTGACTGACAAGTGTGAGAAACTGTCAGATCGAACAAGCATCAAAAGCAATTTCATCAAGCTAGCCACTAGTGCTGTTGATGACTACAACAGACGTCACCCCCCACCAGCACCAACTCCTCAGCCCCTGGTTGAACAGCCAAAAGATGCATCTCCTGTTGAGGAGGAAATTCCTCAAGCTGAGGAACAATACCAAGAGCGCCGTGCTGATGAGCCGGCCATTGAAGAAATCATCACTGAGACTGCTCCTGATGAAACTGCTACCGATCCAGCTGCTTCACCAAAGCAGGCTGATGACTATGTTCCAACTGGTTCCTCACTGCCAGCTGAAGAATCTGTTAAGAATACACCTTCCCCAAAAACATCAAAGGTGAAGAAGTTAATCCCGTCTGCATCAGACGCGAAAAAGACAAGGGCTGCTGAGAAGGAAGCGAAGAAGAGAAAAGCTTCCTCAGCAGAAGAAAAGATTGAGGCAAAACGCCTCAAGGAAATTGAAGAATCTGCCCCACTGGACCCGGTGCCTCTTAATGTTGCACCCTCATTTGAAATGGTCGTCGTTGGTGACCACACTACGAGGGCAGATGAGGAAATGAAGGATGCTGCCTCTGAGGAGCATACTGATGAGGAAATACAGATTGATGACAGTCCTCAACCTCATATTCCTCAGAAAGAGACTACTGAAGCCTCAGCTGCAGCAGCTGATGAATCTGCTTCTGCCACAAAGTCAGCTGATGAAAATCAAGCTGAAGAAAATGTCCAGTCTGAGCAGGCTCCTCCCACTGAACAAGCTGATCAAACTCCTCAAGCTGAGAAGGATGAAGAAATTCCTCAGCCTGATGCTCAGCTAGAACAAGAAATTCCTCATCCTCAGGAAACTGCTGAAGAAAATGTTCCCGCCCCTGACAATGAATTCATTGTCCTCAACCCATAATCTGCCATGGTTGTTTCCCCTCCCATTCCTCAGCACAATGTCAATTCAGTTCAGCGCCTGCCATTCTCGAAGAGGCCCAAGTTTCAGAAAGAGAATTTCTTTGAGGAACGTATGTATTTCATCGGAGAGAATCCTTATGACAAGCCTCAAATGAGGCATCTGAAGTTTTGGACAAGGACGCAGATGAACTACTATGCTTCTATGCTCTGTGGCCGCAACAAGATATTCCAGCACAGGCACATTCCTCATGCTGACCTTGAAGAAATTCCCTGCATGGAACCAGTCCTCAGTGTACTACATGATGCAGGTTTGCTCTCTATGTGCTCCGACATATCAGATTGGAATAGTGAGCTAATTCTTCTGTTCTATTCAACTCTGCACATCTCGGGCAATGCTGATGACATCAACACTTGGGTGTTCGACTGGATGACCCAAGATACTCACTACAAGGCTCCAGCGTCTGAACTCCTCAGAGAACTGCCCGTACCAATTCCTTCAGAAGGGGCAGTGAAGCTTTATGGTGAGCGTGAGCTGCCAAATGGAATGATGGAAGTCCTCATGAATCCTTTGGCTGCAGGAAAACCCTCAAGAACCACATTCCTCGTCCATGAGCTAAAGTACACACCACGGTCTGTCTACCGCATTCTCTGCAGTGTGCTAGCGTCAATCAAAGGCCATGATGATGACGAAGATGTCGTCGGCCTCATGAAGAACATCCTCTTCAACATCATTCACGGTATCCCCATGAATATCCATGATTTCTTCTTGAGGACTTTGGCTGACAATGCAATGTGCCCCTATGATCACAAAATCTATGCACCATGGATCATGAGATTCCTCAGGACAAGGACATGCATCAACTTTCACGCAGATTTCCAGAACCATGTTGGTTATATGCCTCCTATCCGGGTCAACAAGAAGACTTTCGAGCCCATTGAGGGAAAAGGAAAGTCTGTGATTGATGAAGGAAGCAGGCCCCTTGATGGCCAGTTCAAAGAACCAGATGCATATTCCTCATGGGACGACACTGAGACTCGTCCACCAAGCCCAGTTCCTCCTCGCGTGCTAACCACCAGAGAACTTCTTCTCAGTCTTCATCAGAAGGTGGATCACAACCACAAATGGGTCAAACGCCAGTTTGGTGCCATTGTGAAAACCCTCACTGAGACACAGAACAGTGTGAACCTTAATCGTCACTATCTGCATGAGGTTTTTGATCGCACCTGGGCTACCGTTGCACATCTGAAGACCCAGACTGAACTTGAAGAATTGAACTTTGAGCAGGACTTTGACTGGTCGTGGCCTCCCAAGAAGAAGTTCAGGCCCATTCCAGTGCCAGATCTTGAAGACATCTCCTTCTCGTCCTTCCGCACCGCCGAATCTGATGAGGAACAACTTGACACCGCGACAGGCCCAAGGAAGAAGACTACACCAAAGAAGCGCCAAGGATCTTCATCAACTGTCAAGCAATGAAGTCTTCACGGGCGTTAGTCCTCAGTTTGTCCCTTTTTGTCCCTTGATGACAAAGGGGGAGAAACTTGAGAGTTAGTCTTCAAACGGGATTTATTTTTGGGGCTTATGAACTATATTTAAGTTACAAACTCTTGGCTCTTCTGAAGTTTATATGTATGAGTTGTAACTTAAGCCCGATGGTACTCTGATGATTTTGAACGTTTTTCTTCGCATGCTTATTCCTCAAGTTTTAATGCACGCATGCTGAAATTCGTCAGATACCATTTGCCATCATGCATCTTCATTTTCTTCATATAATATGTTATATGTATGCATGATTTACAAGATCCAGGGGGAAATCTCCATGATATAAATCATCAATGTGCATATGCTATAAAAGCAAAATCCTCAAGGTATGCACATCTTCAGGGGGAGTCTCTGTGAATCTTGTTTTCAAATTCCTCAAATGAGCATTTACACTTCATATTTTTGATCCCTGTTGAAGACTTAACCTAATTGTCATCAACCACCAAAAAGGGGGAGATTGTAAGTGCATCTAGTGCCCCTTAGTGATTTTGGTGGTTTGAAGACTTATAGGTTAAGTATCTAATGTGTTTATAAGTGTACACAGGATCTATAGGTCATTGAGGAGTGTGAGATATTTGAAGAATATCAACCCCTAAAAATATATGTCTTCAGTTGAAGAAATTGGTCTGAAGCTGAAGAAATGAATCGCGAAGAATTTGCGATGAAATTGATATTCCTCATAAAGATATTGATATTGAGAAGATCGGTGGTTCCTGAAGAAAATCGTTCTGAAGAAATTGAAGCGTGAAGATTTTTGCTTTCTGTTTTATTTTCTTCGCATTTGATGAATAGGAACACCGTATTGTTAAAGGGGGTCAAAGTAACACTATGGAATGGATTTCCTCATGATGCTCAACCCAAGCCAAATCCTATCAAAAGCCTCAAGTGAGGAATATGAGTAACATGAGGACTCTCACAGTTGAGAGTCCCGACCGTTTCGATAAGCCACGCCAAGTCACTGATCTTATCCACTCCAACGGTCATATTATTTAAGGGCATTAATGTCAAATCATGTCGGGATGCTCCCAGGCTATAAATAGCCGCCCCCCACAACCACTAGCTGGTTGGCTGCTCCGTTAGAAACTGACACTTGTCATAAGAGCAACCCAATTCCTCAGAGCTTTCGAGAGTAAATCATCAGTGAGGAAATACACCACCCACCGAAACCACAAACCAAACCTAGTGATTGAGCATCACTGAAGAAGTTGTTCCTGTGTGGGACTGAAGCCTTTTACCTTTGAGGACTGTGCATCCTCCAGACGGTTAGGCGTCATGGTCTAGAGCAATCCAGCTGTCAATTGTGGATCGCCGGGTGACCGAGTTTGTGAGGGTTTGGAAGTTTGCCCTGAAGACTTACCACGAGTGTTGGGCGAGGACTGTGTGTCCTTAGCTCAAGGAGAATACGGTAGGGACTGGGTGTCCCGGGACTGGGTGTCCTTTGGTTTAAATACCAAGCCGCTCCAAACCAGATGTACAACTGTCACAACAGTTGGAACTGGGTCATCAACAACAGTCTTCACCAAGAATCGGGTTTTAATTCCTCAACTCTTTACATTCTCTGTATTATGTGTTGATGACTTTCACTGTGACTGTTTGAAGAATTTGCTGAAGACTTTCTCTGAATTTCCTCAACCCCAAAATTCTTCACTTGAGTAAATCATCATCTGTATTCTGCGTGCCTGCTTGCTGTGCAATCTGTTTTCATAATCTTCACTCTGTAATACTGCTGTTCTGAACAATTGCACAACTGATCGTTAACTGTTTCCGCTGTAAGTTAGTCATCAGTGAGGAATTTCCTCAAAAGGAATTTCCTCAGTGATGAAATTCTAAAAATCTCCTATTCACCCCCCCTCTAGTCGATATAATGCACTTTCAGTTTCATTTTCATATCCATGAAAAGGATCTGATTCAACCAAAGTAATTATCTCTGGGTCGATAGAGAATTCAAATTCCTTATCGGTAACAAAGATAGGTGAAGTAGCAAACTTAGGATCATATTTCATTCTAACATTCTAGGATTTTTTTGTTCAACTTGCATAATAGTTTCTTAAGATCTTCTCTATCCTTACAGGCAAGAAAGTCTCTAGGAATTTCTTCATCCATAACATAACCTTCAGGTATTTCAGGCATCTCACTTCTAGGATAGTTGTGGTTAAAAGGCATTTCAATATTTTCAGTAGCAAAGACTTCATCAGTTTCAATAGTATCATCAATTTCAGCATGCTCAATTTCTTTAGCTCTAGCAAGTTGTTCATCAAGAAACTAACCTAGTGGAACAATATCATCAAGCAAGGTACTAGCATCATTCATAGTAGAGGTAGCATCATCAACAACTTGTGACATATCAGGATTAATAGCATGTGGTGGTGGTGTTGCAAGTCTATTCAAACAGAGGGTCAATCAAGTGCAGAGCTAGATGGCAATTCCTTACCTCCGCTCATCTTAGAGGGAACGATCTTGGTTCTTGTATCTTTAAGATTCTTCATAGTGATCAATAAATAGATATCCCAAGTGACTCAGCAAATATTGCTATGCTCCCCGGCAACGGTGCCAGAAAACGTTCTTGATAACCCACAAGTATATGGGATTGCGATAGTTTTCAAGGGTAGAGTATTCAACCCAAATTTATAGACTCGACACAAGGGGAGCCAAAGAATATTTGCAGGTATTAGCAGCAGAGTTGTCAATTCAACCACACTTGGAGATTTAGTATCTACAGCACGGTGATCAGTAGCACAATAATATGATAGTTTTGATAGAAGTGGTAACAATATCATAAGTTGAGGGAGTCCTGGACTAAGGGATCCTCGGATGGTCGGCCCATCTCTTAGAAGCCGACCATATGGGTTGTATCATTGAAGATCGGACCGCGTGACGACCTCGTATTCAAGAAGGAAAGCTTCGAAGACTCGCGTATCATCCAAGTTTAATAGTTTAGGTCGGCGCCTCTACCCCGACTCAAGGTCGGTTGTATGTAACCCTAAGGACCCCTGGTGTCTTTATAAACTAGATGGTTTTATCTGTATAAAATGTTGACTCATCTAGGGTTTAGCTCATACAATCTCGAGGTAGATCAACTCTGTAATCCCCATACACCATTAATATAATCAAGCAGGACGTAGGGTTTTACCTCCTCAAGAGGGCCCGAACTTGGGTAAATATTGTCTCCTTCATCTCCTGCAACCCGTCGATCCATGGTCAATAGCTCGGGACCCCCTACCCGAGATCCTCCGGTTTTGACACCGACATTGGTGCTTTCATTGATAATTCTACTATAGGACCGTGGGAAGGATTGATGGCACGGTTAGCCATATGTAAAGAGATCCGCAACAAGGACATATTTTTCCTCACATAGATCTTCGCGTTCGGAAGCATCGTTCTACATGCTGATCCGGCCGGCCACTTTGGCCAGGTAGGAAGCTTCACCCCTGGCCAGGAAGTAAGGTTCGGGAGCCTTCAGTTCACCACCGACCCCCGGGGAGTTCTTGTGTTAACAAGGCTTCTAGCTCCTTTCGAGGAGTCCAAAACCCTCGATGTCTTGACTTCAGAAGCCGTGGATCCTGCTACCAGGGCGACTTTGAACCTTGGTCCGGCCTTAGAGCCCGACGTGGTCGATACGCCCGGATTCGACTTACCCAAACACGTCTGAGGAGTGTCCTTGAACGAACCCAGGGCATCAGTGTTGTGGGCCGATCCCAAACACTCAAACAGTACGGACTCCATTGAGAGTCCATTACTAAACGATTTACTCTAGTGGATCCAATTTATGGGTCTGATCTATGATCGAGTCGGGCTTAGACCCGACGATAGGAAAATTCATGTGCCATCCTGTCGGTGGAGGTATGCACTCAATCACCTATGGGACCTTTGGCCCCTTTGTAGTTCGGTGTGGAGGTCGTGTGGCACAAAGAGCGGAAACTACGAGGTTACACGATGATGAGACTCGGGTGTTTTTACCCAGGTTCGGGCCGCGGTGAAGCGTAAAATCCTACTCCTGCTTTGGTGGAATATGAAGTTCGCACGAAGTTCTACCCCGACTAGGGTTGCCGCGGAGAGCTATCAAGTACAGACAAGTACACTTGGATCTAATCCCGTCGGGGTCCGAATCTACTGACTATAGAATCTCCAAGTGTCCAAATCCTTTGCTAGGTTGCCTCGGGCATCCTTTTATAGCTCAGCAACCATCCACAGTGGCAAACAATCATGATCAGGAAGCTAACAATGCTATCATACCTAACTCCGACACTTAAGAGAAAGCACCATAAATGCGGCCTTAGGTGGCGAGCGGGGGTGTGTTCCCCGCAAGCTCCTGCCACCTATGTGCTGGTCGTGGCTTGGGGTCTTGACACCCCTCTGGACAGGTGTCAATAGGTCATAATCTGTCTTTCGACGCGCAACTACGTATTTAGCAAGAGACACCTAGCCATCTGGGAGCTTGACACCTCATCGATAAGTGACTGGTGTAGTGATCAGGTGGAGCGGTGGCAAGTTGGCATGCACTTGCCAGGGAGGCGCCTTGCTGGGTCTTGGCGAAGATGCGTATGCCTTTGCCCCTGGCGGGCACCGGGGGTTCTTGTCACGTCTTGGGCTGCTTGTGTAGGTTTTGCCGGTGTAAGGCCCCAACTCTTCGCTTGAGTTGGTGGTTGCTCTTGAGGGGTTATTCTCTTAATGCTTGTGCAAAAGTCAGGGGCACTAGGTACCCCATTACTAGTGCACCAACACATCCATCACGCATTTGGTCACCACCGTCGAATGCCCGGCCAAGGGATCCCCACATAAACTACTGGAGTTAAGGACGGTGTACATCCCGGTTATTGGACATCCTGACTCCTACGATAATCCGGAACCCGAATCTCGTCCCGAGATAAACTCGGGGCCAAGGGCCGACCTGGCACGTGACCCAAACCCATTGCAGCAGGGTCCCGTCGTAACCATAGACCATGTGCCTAGCGTGCTAAACCACACTAAATCGCGGGACGTAGTCGCCAAGGTCTCAGACTCGCACCTCATGGGGACACAAAATTTCATCCCACCCACCACCCATCTCGAGCATCCCTCGGGAAAAGGAGAAGGGTTCGGTTTACTGGACCCACACAAGGTTAATCAACGACCAGGGGAATCAATACACCACTTTTGGGCTAGATTCCTCCTCAACAAGGATAGGGCAGAGGCCCATGGCGAGCAGGAGATGATCAACGCCTTTCGGCATAGCTGCCATGATGAGGGCATCTTCGACGCCCTCGCCCGTCGCCAAATTCAAACCTTCGCCAAGCTGACTAACCTGGTGCTCAAATATTGTGCCATGGAAAGCACCGGAAAATACAACAAATGTGCTTAGAGCCTGGATATATTGAGCAAGCCAGACAAACCCGGAGAAGGCGCCCGCCCGCATGGACAGGGCCGATTACCTTCGAGCCCGCAGAGAAAAGGAACAAAACATGGACGAGAGCTAGATCGGTCCTCGACGTACTACTTGACGAGCCTTGCCACATACACTCGGCCCCGCCTAACACAATCTCCACTCACAACCTCCGAGCATGTTGGGTCATTAGGCAAGTTGCAAAAAGTGGAGAGGCCATCCTCAAGGCCCCACTTACGGAAGAACGGTCGGGAACGCCACCGGTGAGCAACGCGGAGATCCTAACGATCTATGAAGCATTTTCCTCAAAAAATCACAGAAAGAGAGCTTTTCGAGAACTCCATCAAATCCATCATGTAACGACGGCAAACCCATGGTCGGACACACTAATTACTTTCGACAAGGACGAGCAGCCGATGCCGAGCACATGCCGCCCTAGTCCTAAACCCCATAGTCGATGGATTTCGACTGAATAAGGTGCTAATAGACGGGGGCTACGGTCTAAACCTCATTTACGAGGGCACACTAGAAAAAATGTAGTTCGACAGATCTTGAATCTAACATAGCAACACCACCTTCTGAGGTATCGTTCCCGGGAAAGAAGCACGTTGTACCGAACGAGTAACACTCAACGTGGTATTCGGCACGCCCGAGAAATACCGATCCAAAGAACTTATTTTTCATATCATACCCTTTCACAGTGGTTACCATGCCCTGTTGGGACGTGAAGGCTTCACAAGATTCCAGGCCATACCACATTACAGATACATGAAGCTCAAAATTCCACGGCTGAACGGTGTGGTCACAAGCATAAGTGACCCCAACAAAGCCCTGCGAGCTGAAAATAATACGGCATCCCTAGCCCTTGAGGTACTAGCGGAAACCCTCGCCACAAAAGAGCTCACTACACTCCCCTCCATAGTGGACAAGGACAACGTGATCCTTGGTAAGCGGTCCAAGTCCACATCCTTTAAACCAGTAGATGAGATCATTGAATTGCAGGTGCATCCAACGGACCCCAACAAAACGACGTCCATCGGAACTCAGCTGGACCCTGCAATCGACGAAGCGTTGCACAATTTTTTGCGTGAAAATTGGGACATATTATTCTGACACCCTTCAGACAGGCCAGGAATCCATCGGAGGCTGGCAGAACACGGCCTGAATATAATAATAGGCTTCAAACCTGTCAAACAGGCCTTGCACCAATTTTCCGAACCAAAGAGTCAAACTCTTGGTGAGGAATTTTCCAAACTACTAGAAGTCGGGTTCATCGGAGAAATTAAACATCCGACTGGTTGGCGAACCTGGTCAAGGTACCAAAGAAGGACAAATATCTCTGGCTATGCGTCGATTTCAAAGACCTCAATAAGGCCTGCCCTAATGATCCTTCCCCCTTACCCGGATAGACCAAATTATCAAAGCAATGGTCGGACATGACTCTTTCTGTTTCCTCAATGCTTACTTCGGATACCATCAGATTGAAACGAAGGAATCTGATCAGGCTACAACTGCCTTCATAACCCCCTATGGGTCATTCTGCTTTAACACAACGCCCTTTGGGTTAAAGAACGCGGGCGCCACTTACCAGCACATGATCCAGACATGCATGGAGAAACAAATTGGCAAAACAATAGAGCATACATGGATGACGTGGTCATAAAGACTAGGCACGTCGGCCAGCTGGTAGATCACCTCAGTCATACCTTTGCCAGCCTATGAGAATACGACATACGACCTAACCCGGACACGTGTGTCTTCGGAGTTCCAGTTGGCAAACTTCTCGGATTCATTGTGTCACAACAAGGGATAGAGGCCAATCCAGCCAAGATCCAAGCCTTATCACAACTCGCGGTCTCTACAGAACTGAAGCATGTCCAAAAATTGGCAGGCTGCATTGCGGCCTTGAGGCAGTTTATCTGTCGCCTCGGAGAGAAAGTTGTCCCACTTTACAAGTTGCTTAAGAAAACCAATAATTTCGAGTGGACCGACAAAGCTGCAACGGCTCTTGAGGAAATCAAAATGATGCTCGCTAGCAAACCCATTCTAGCAGGACCCTACAGAGGGGGACAATGTTGCTATATATCTCGGCCACCAATCAAGTGGTCAACACAGTCCCTCTCGTAGAATGGGAGGTGAGGGTCACCAACTATGGATACAAATGCCGGTCTACTACGTATTTGAGGTGCTTACCCCATGCAAAACTATATACCCACACTATCAGAAGATCGCCTTCACAGTGTTTATGGCATCACATAACCTCAGACACTACTTCCAAGAATGTGCGGTCACAATAACAACCGAGGTACCCCTGATAGACATCATTAACAACAAGGACGCCACCGACCGAATACCTAAATGGGCCATGAAGCTCCTTCCATTCGAGATCACTTACAAGCCACGACGAGCCATCAAATCTCAAGTGCTAGCCAACTTCATCACCGAATGGACACATGCAGAGCTCCCCATAGAGTATAGTACTTACGCTCATTGGACCATGTACTTTGGGAGGTCCAAAACTCTCGCTGGACTAGGGGCTGGTGTGATCCTCACATATCCTACCGGTGATAATGTCTGGTACGTGCTACAGATCATGTATGCTGATTCAAATAATGTGGCAGAATACGAGGCACTACTACACGGTCTTCGGATGGCAACCTCAATGGGGATACAATGGCTCAAGGTACGGGGCGATTCCAACCTCGCCATTTCACAAATCAACGGTGAATTCGATGCAAAAAAGCCAAAAATGGCACCATACAGAAACGTCGTCCTCAAGATATCAGCACTGTTCGAGGGACTGGAGTTCCATCACGTCTCCAGAG
This sequence comes from Hordeum vulgare subsp. vulgare, assembly GCF_904849725.1. Classification (NCBI taxonomy): domain Eukaryota; kingdom Viridiplantae; phylum Streptophyta; class Magnoliopsida; order Poales; family Poaceae; genus Hordeum; species Hordeum vulgare. The sequence goes on along the minus strand of NC_058520.1, from coordinate 419,058,863 downwards.
ACAACAACGAAGCCACTGACATCCTCGCCTACTTAGGTGCAAAGTGTGACCCCGTCCCTAGTAACACGTTCCTAGAGAGACTTATCAAGCCATCCGTGGTATGGAAAGACGAGGATAGTAGCACGACAGCTAATGGTGTTGAGCAGGTTACACCCCCATAGCCAAGCCGAACGATCAAATCATCGGCGGATCTATAATAAAAAAAACACCTTCGGCTCATGAGGTCATGGCAGTGATCACGCCATGGACCGAGCCCTTCCTTGCATACCTTCTACGCAGAGAGATCCCCAATGACCAGACCGAGGCAAGACGTATCATCCACCTATCAAAGGCCTACAAGGTCCATGACAGTGAGCTTTATAAGAAAAGCACCACAGGAGTCCTCCATCGGTGCATCTCCGAAGAAGAAGGGAGGTGGCTTTTGGCCGAAGTGCACGAAGGTATGGGTCGCTGATGACCCACAAGTATAGGGGATCTATCGTAGTCCTTTCGATAAGTCAAAGTGTCGAACCCAACAAGGAGCAGAAGGATCTGACAAGTGGTTTTTAGCAAGGTAATATCTGCAAGCACTGAAATTATCGGTAACAAGTAGTTGTGTGACAAGAAGATTCGTAGCAAGTAGCAAGTAACAAAAGTAACAACGGTGCAACAAAGTGGCCCAATCCCTTTTGTAGCAAGCGACAAGACTGGACAAACTCTTATAGGAGGTAAAACGCTCCCGAGGACACATGGGAATTTCTGTCAAGCAAGTTTTCATCAAGTTCATATGATTCGCGTTCACTACTTTGATAGTTTGATATGTGGGTGGACCGACGCTTGGGTACTGCCCTTACTTGGACAAGCATCCCACTTATGATTAACCTCTCTCACAATCATCCGCAACTACGAAAGAAGAATTAAGACAAAATCTAACCATATCATTAAACTAGTGGATCCAAATCAGTCCCTTACGAAGCAACGCATAAACTAGGGTTTAAGCTTCTGTCACTCTAGCAACCTATCATCTACTTACTACTTCCCAATGCCTTCCTCTAGGCCCAAATAATGGTGAAGTGTTATGTAGTCCACGTTCACATCACACCAGTAGAGGAGAGACAACATACAACACATCAAAATATCAAACGAATACCAAATTCACATGACTACTTATAGCATGACTTATCCCATGTCCTCAGGAACAAAAGTAACTACTCACAAAGCATAATAGTAGTCATGACTGGAGAGGTATTGAATAGCATCAAGGATCTGAAAATATAATCTTCCACCAAGTAATCCAACTAGCATCAACTACAAAGAGTAATTAACACTACTAGCAACCTTACAAGTACCAATCGGAGTCACGAGATGGAGATTGGTTACAAGAGATGAACTAGGGTTTGGAGATGAGATGGTGCTGATGAAGATGTTGATGGTGATGAGTCCCCTCCGATGAGAGGAGTGTTGGTGATGACGATGGCGATGATTTCCCCCTCTGGGAGGGAAGTTTCCCCGGTAGGATCGTCCTGTCGGAGCTCTAGATTGGTTCTGCTCAAGTTCCGCCTCGTGGCGGCGGTGAATCCTCCGAAAAGCCTGCTCTTGATTTTTTATGGAACGAAACCCTTCTTGTAGCAAAATAGGGGGGCAGAGGGCCAGCTGGGAGCCCACAAGCCCCCTAGGCGCGGCCAGGGGGGAGGCCGCGCCTAGCAGGCTTGTGGCTTCCTGTTGGCGCCCCTCTGGTACTTCTTCGGCCCAGTATTTTTTTAAATTCCAAAATAAATCCTCGTTGATTTTCACGGCTTTTGGAGTTGCGCAGAATAGGTATCTCAAACTTGCTCCTTTTTCAGGCCAGAATTCCAGCTGCCGGCATTCTCCCTCTTCATGTAAACCTTGCAAAATAAGAGAGAAAAAGGCATAAGTATTGTACCGTGAAGTGTAATAATAGCCCAAAAAGTGATAAATATCAACATGAAAGCATGATGCAAAATGGACGTATCGTGGTCAGCAAGGCTTTTTGAGTTAGTTTCTTGTGGCTCACGGCCCAAGTAGACGGCCGCGCACTCGTTCAACATTGTTTAGGGTGTCAACTTTTTGGAAATCAAAGCCACATGCCCCCAACGACTCTTCGGACAATTCCGATCACCTGGCCCTTTGCAGCCTGGGGGCTAGACATTGTCGGACCACTTAAAGGGGGGACCAAGAAAAAGAAATACCTCCTAGTTATGTTGGACAAGTTCATTAAATGGATCGAAGTAAAGCATGTAAGCTCCGCCAAAGTAAAAGCATGTGATTGAGTTCATATACAATGCCATACGCCGTTATGGTGTCCCACGCAGCATGATAACGGATAATGGATCCAATTTCACCGCCCAGGAGGTCAAAGATTGGTGTGCAAACTTGGGCATTAAGCTTGACTATGCCTCGGTGTATCATCCCCAAACAAATGGACAAGTCGAACAAGCCAATGGGCTCATTATGAGTGGTATCAAACCTCGGCTAGTCTGATCTCTCATGGAATGCGACTGCCATTGGGTGGAGGAGCTCGACTCCGTGCTATGGGGCCTGTGTACCACCCCGAATTGCTCAACAGGGTACACAGTGTTGAAGTCCTAACAAGAGGAGCTTATCGTCTGCACAAGCAAGAGGATAATCACCTCGAGCCAAACCCATGGAACGCAACTCGCCTTCGATGTTTCTACGACTAGACCGATGTCGCTACCTTCTTCATAACCTTACATTTTTTCCTTTTGTAAGTTTTTCTTTCTTTACTATTGTAGTTTCGCTTAAAATTTCCCAGGATATGTTCGGATCAACGAACTCCTTCAAGCACTTATCGGAACACATTCATGACAAAATAGTGTCTAAACCCGGTTTCACCTCGGGGCTTGTATAGGGAAGCCGATCAAAGTATTTATTTCTCCTACATCTTTAGGTACTATATGCCTCGACTGAACATTGATTTATGCCACTATATCAGTTGGACATAAGATTCTTGCAATGCTGGGTTGCCTTGCTCCTGTGCTTACCCTCTGTGTTCCCGAATGTTCGGCTAGGGGGTAAAGGGAGCACCTCTGCGATTGTTACGACCGGTTCGTTCGGAGACGTACCTCAGACGGGTGAAGCCGAAAGATAGCATTTCTTAAGATACAACTTGGTCGGCTACGAATAAGGTTCATATAATCAACAATCTTTGCCACAAAAGGGGGTTATTCACCCTTAAATAGCACATGTTCGCACTACAAGGATACATAGCTATAACACCTACATTTTTTGTAGTAACCCGAAGAAAGGAACCCATCGAGCAACTATTTTCTTTGGAATATGTTTCTCACGTCTCATCATAATATAACATAATCCTACCATGCACAATCTGTCTATTTGCAGCCCAAGGCCGTATTTCCTGGTTCTCGGAAATTAGCTCTTGTTACCACAGGATAAAAAGTATGGAATACTACCGAGTTATTAAAACGAGAGGTAGAAGTCGATGCCCGGTTAAAGACAGAATATTTAAACACGAAAGGAATTGTCTTGATACACGAATACAAAATTACATATAATCACGCGCTAGGCGATTGGCCGAGATGATCTATTATAGCATCTAAGGTGCAGTCTTCTTGTGAAATATGGGGGGCGGGCATCACTTGGTCATAAACCAGGTGAAGCGGAATCTCTTTGCCATCTGGCCCTGCCGGTCCGACCCGGGCCATGTGTTCTTGATTCATTTGGATAAAATGGGTCTTGACCATAGCCCACGCCTCCCGAGCTCCTTCGCAGCAGGCCAAAGTCTTCTACAGCTCGAAGCGACTCAGGGCTCCTTTGAAACGCTCAGTAAGTACGACCATTCCTTGTGGAGGACTTTCATTCGGCCATAGCGCTTCGATCATGCTCCTCATAGCTTTTCGAGCTTGCTCATGCACAATAGACAACTCCTTCAAGAGCCCCCCGAAAGAGCTAGCCTCTTCCTCGAGATGTCCAGTCAACAGACCTGATCAGAGTGAATTGCACGTCTTTATGATCAACACAATAAAAAGTGATTCATCACATTCCACGTTGGATTTTACCTACGGAATATGCCACCCTTTAATTTCTGATTCTCTTCATGGTTTTGCACCAATTGAGCTTTCAAATTCTCAATTTCTTCGGCTTGTTGCTTATTCTCCTCCTTGAGTTGGTTATTTTCCTCACGCATTGCTTTAATACGCGATGACCAACTTCAAGCTGGGATTTGACATACCTCTGAGAATCTCAGGATGCGTCTAAGTCTCTGTGCAATTGTCCTATAGATTCACCTGCAATGACAAAGTTTTCTATTATAAAGGAAATCCCATGGAAATTCAACGCATTGCAAAATAATTTTATTCACTCTATGCTTCTCCGATGAACTTCTTCACCTCCTCCAGTTCGACCTTGCTGGCTTGCAATTCGGCCAAGCTTAGCTCGAAATCTTTGGCCAGTTTTTCGTTCTCCTGCTTTAGAGCATGCATGGTGTTAAATTGTTAATACAACCCTTAACTCGGTCGTCCCGACCAAGTTAAGGATTGGGGGCTACTTGGTCCGAACTTATGCCCAGTTATCAAAAACCGATGACTTACCTGTAGATGGGAAGACATCAGCTTGGACGCTTCCTCAAGTTTAGATCTTGCATCCCCAAGGCAAGCATCTGCGAAGTTGAAAGCATTAAGCTTTTGTTCCAAAAAAACAGGGTCGTGCAAGGAATCCTTTTTCCATTGGGGATTCATCAAGATTTTGGCTTCAAAATGAGTGCTCCTCAGGACCGTCAGGGAATAAGCTCGTATTCGGAACTCTCGCGTTACCTGCGGACCTGGGATTTTTATAACTGTCGGACACTTCGTCAGCGTCTTTGAATGAAGATGGTTGAATAAGTCTCCTGAATATTTCGTCTAAGGGTCATGAACAGTGAAGGCAATCATTACTGTAAAAAAGGGAACAATTGGTATGTATACCTCTTGGTCGAATGGGCCGACGAGTTGTTTTTCGCTGTTGCCCCTTGTCCGGGAATCCTATGCTCGGTCGATGCAGACCCAGCCGGTATAGTTTGGCATGGAGATCGGTGCGTCGATCGACGACCTTTGGGGTTGGAGCCAGGAACATTTGGGTAGCGGTAAGTATAGCTTCTCTTCGAGTATTGGTTTTCCTTTTGTTTGCTGTGGAAGATGGAAGAGACCCGAGATTGTCAACCTAAAGGGCCACCTTGAGTTCGTCAATGCTTTCCTGGTAAAATACTTTGTCCTCAGAGTCGATTGAAATCTCCGGATCCTCATGGAATCTAGGTTCATCCTCGCAGGAGTAATTCTCACGCTGAGGGGCGGGACAGTCGACCGCCTCAATCCAATGACTCCAAGTCTGTTAAGGAGAGCAAGGGGTTAGTGATCGGTAAAGTCAAGCATAAGCATCCGGACTATTGGGTTATGATCACACTTACCCATTCGACGGGATTATATGCTGAGTAGCCATCCCTAATAGTGAGGCTGGCAAAATTCTCTTTTTCATCCTTAAAGAGGTCAGCCAAAATAACCACTAAAGCTTCTTGATTGTCAGGTCCGTGTCGTCTGGAACGGGTAGTTTTACTTATCCCGTTATAGATCCATAAGGGGTGCGTGCGTTGTTGGAGTGGCTCGACCCTTCGGTGCTCTCTTCTTCGGAGGGACTGACCAGCCACCAGGTTAACCACTTCTTGAAAAGGACCTCAGAGTATTCAGGAAGACCCCTCCTAATTGGGTCGAATATAGGAATGTCCTCAATATAAAACCATTCCGAAGACCACTCATTGGATTCCTTCTTTGGAGTCCCGACTGGGTATCCAGTTTCGGCTATACGCCACACTTCGTCCCCGCCCACTTCCCAAATTGACGTTCCTCTAGTTCAGGGAACAAGGCCGAAGTATTTTCTGCATAGGTCGAAGTGGGGCTTGTGGACCAAGAACATCTCACATAGGGCTATGAAGCCTGAGATCTCAAGGATTGAGCGAGGTGTGAGGTTATGAAGCTGAAGCCCGTAGAACTCCAGTAAGCCCCTTGGGAAGGGTGGACCAGAAAGCGCAGACCTCGCAGCAGGAAAGAAATAAAGGAGATCCTTTCGCCCTTTTCCGGGGTAGAGAAATTCTGTGCGTAGGCCTCGCCATTAGTGGAGGTCAATCCAGCACAAGTGGCTGCAAGATTCGGCGTGGGAATATATCCTTGTACTTCAAGGTTGCACAAGTGGAACACGGAAACAGAACATCTTGCCCAATCTCCTGGGATGGGGACAAAGGGTCGCGAGAAGGAACCTACCATGGCTCTGGGCAATGGAGCTTTAGGGTTTCTTGGTGTGCCTGAAGGGTGATGGTCACCCAAGGACGGATTTGATCAGTTTATAAAGAGTGTTTTTCTCCCTCGGTTACAAGAACCGGTTCTGTGAGGGACTGCTAGATTTCCTGTCTTCATTAACGTGCACAGGAATCGAGTGTTGTTATCGAATCTCTAGTGGAAAGGTTAGATCCTGTGGGCCGCGACGCTTCGATAGTCGAGAACTGGTCAAAGACTGGATCGTCATTCTACAAATCAAAGGGGGTGAAGGAACTCGCCTCGCAAGCCGATCACTCTGGACGCATGGAGCTGCCAAAGACCATGTACATCAGTATTGGATGCAAGTTCGGGGGTTACTGAGGGAGTCCTTGACTAAGGGGTCCTCGGATGGTCGGCCCATCTCTTAGAAGTCGACCTTATGGACCGTATTATTGAAGATCAGACTATGTGACGACCTCGTATTCAAGAAGGAAAGCCCCGAAGACTGGTGTATCATCCAAGTTTAGTAGTTTAGGTCGACGCCTCTACCCCCGACTCAAGGTCGGTTGTATGTAACCCTAAGGACCCCCGATGTCTATATAAACATGAGGGTTTCATCTCTATAAAAAGGTCGACTCATCTAGTGTTTAGCTCATACGATCTCGAGGTAGATCAACTTTGTAATCCCCACACACCATCAATATAATCAAGTAGGACGTAGGGTTTTACCTCCTCAAGAGGGTCCGGATATGGGTAAGTAATGTCTCCTTCGTCTCCTGGAACCATTCGATCCAAGGTCCACAGCTCGGGACCCCCTACCCAAGAACCACTAGTTTTGACACCGACCGCAGTAACGGTAACAGTAGCACGAGTAAAGGTAACAGGGATAGCAGTTTTGTAGCAATTGTAACAGCAGTAGCAACAGTAGTAACTTAGCAAGCACAATATGTGGAAAACTCGCAGGCACTGGATCAGTGATATTGTTGGATAATATTCATCGTACAACAGTCACAACATAGGGCAACACAAAACTAGCTCCCGTTCATTGATATAATGTAGGTGTAACACCCCAAAAATCGGGTTATCGATTTTTGTGCTTTTATTCTTTCCTAGCTTCTCTCTCCCGGATTTTTCCTATAGAATTTGGCAAATGACCAGGTGAACCCAGTCTATCCTCAACCTCTCCGTTCATTTCCCATGTCCTTGTGCCAGTTTGTTCTCGCTGAGAAAACCCCGAACCTCTTGGAAACCCTAGCTCCGAAATATTGGAACTGGGAATCCTGTCGTTATGTTTTCAAAGGAGCCATCATTTCCCTTGCTCTGTTGATCCTCCAATTTCTCCCAGAACTCATTATTCCCTCATAAACCCCAGATGTGCAAAAATATTGCCAAGTCTTATGCAATATTTATTTTCTAAAATTATTTCCTCTTTCTGCCTTTCTGAGGAATTAAATCCAATAAAATATCTATCCATCTCCCAAGGTTATGACAACTTGAAGAGATATTCTTTGTGATCATATGAAGCTCTCATAAAATATTGTCTATCCTTAGTAGGGAAAAATGCCTTTTTCCTATTCAAAGCCAATATTCCAATTTGGAGCCTTTCCAAAGGAACTACCATTTTGGTAGCAAGAAAAAATCCCAAATAATTTGTGGAGCTTCTCATATGCATATATTCATCATTTCCATCAAGAGACCAAGTTCCCCAGTTCAAAAATTGAGCACAATATCCAAGTTACAAAGGAAGTACCCCAAGTTACAATATCTTCTTCATTTCTGGTCAGTATGCCAAGTTACAAAGGAAGTACCCCTTAGACTTATCGGATTGTGCTGAATTTTGGCCAGCATACTGACCTTAGTGAGTGGTCAACCTCAACGAAATAGCATGGCAATAGGTGCACTGTGGTGGTCACACCACATCACAAACACCTTGTTGTTGAAACCTATTTGACTATGGTGTGGTCACATCATTGCTCCATAGTGCTATCCTGATGCATAGGTCAACTCAGAGCAGTGTATAGATAACCCTAGACATGATTTGAGAGCTTGTGGGGCAAGGCAAGTCCAAGGCCACGTGGTGGCCATGGGTAGGGAGTGCCGTAAGTGAGCTGTGTGCATTTGAAGTGACGGGAGCTTGTCTCCAACGAGCACCAACCTGTCCATGAGTGTCTAGGAGGTTCCCCTAGCCCTCGTATGCCCTCTAGAACCCTCTCCCCCTCGTCTCCTTGCTCCTGGAGGTGTCTGCCATTGGAGTCTCGCCATGGATCTCGGAGCTTCTCCCGGCGTTGCAAGAGCCCCTCCCCGGAGCCATTTAAGGAGTGCCCGAGCCCCTCCCTGAGCTCCTGAGCCCCAGCAAGACCCCCGCGCCCTTCCCCAGGCGCAACCGGGGCTGTGCACAGCGGCTTCGAGCCCGGCCGGTGCCGGCTAAGCCGCGTCACAGCGGCGGTGCTGCAAGGTGCCTCGGCGGCCCCACGACCATCCTAGGCGTGGCGAGGGGCGGCACCCCCTCTGCGCACTCCGGCCAGGCCACCCACGCGGCAGTGGTGCAGCAGCCGTGGCGGCCGACGCCCTCCCCTGGTCCCTGTCGTGGCTGGGAAAGAGGAAGGAGACGGGCAGGAAAGAGAGAGAGCAATAGGGCGGGCCCCGCCCATCACACAGAGAGGGGGGGAGTGGATAAGGTGGGACCGGGCCGTAAGTGAGAGAGTCCCCGGGCCCGCGCGTTTTAAGTGGAAACGGTTTTTTTAAAAGACGCTTTCCTATTCTGAAAGCGTACTCGGCTGGAATACGTTTTCTGTTTTAGCTCGAAGGACATGTTTGCAGTAATTCTTTTTACAGATTGGTCCCTGGTGCTCTAACGAGTGTATTTCCGCAACCGTAGCTCCGATTGAGGTAAAACCAGCGCCCACGTCTTCGTCTCGTCGAGCCCGTTTAGATAGTACCATTTTCGTATTATGTTTGCACAGTAGGAATGACTATTTTGCCCTTGCCCTTTGTTTGAGCCTCCCGAGAGGGAAACCTCTCCGGGAAATCCTTCCGGTGTTTTATCGCGCTTTTTTCTCGGAGTATTCGTTGACCCCCAGGCAAGCCAACCTCTTACCATGAGCTCCGGACTTGCGTGATAACTTTGCTTGCACTCTGTGTGTTTATCTGTATCACCTTTTAACTTGAAATTGTATATAACTGTGACAACATTAGTAATATTTCCTAGTATAACTTTTCACCTAAGATATGCCCTCAAACCTTGATGCTCTTACATATTAAATTTATAATGCTTATGTCCGAGTGTATGGTGATGTGCTTTGGGTGACTCTAACGAACCCTTGCTCGTATAATGGCGCCATGCCTGAGTCTGAGTTTTTTCCGACCGTCCGGGGTGGATGCCAATTTTATATTTCCTTTGTGAGTAGTTGTCTCGTGTGCTGTGTTGCTTTTCGGCCATCGCAGGCAACTGTTGAATTTCTCTCCGTGGCGGTGACCCTATGCTCTGAGCTGTTCTTCGTCCGTCTTAGGGAACTGCTACATTCTTCTTATCAACACTGCCTCATGTTCTGAGCTGTTTCCAGCCGTCTTGAGTCGGGGTTGAGTTATTCTGGTAATGTCCCAGATCTGTGTTGTAAAGACCGTTCTGGTGGCTACCGATCTATTTGCCGATTTTATACAAGGGTTCCGAAGGTCTATCGTATAATTAGATTCTATAGAGGTAATAGTTTGCAATTTACATTATACTGTTGAGATTACTGTCTATGATTTCTTTGTGTTTCATCCGACAATTTATGAATATGGTAGTGGCTTGATCTGATTAATTATCGGATTGCTGTAATATCATAGTGTCAGCCATGACAAATAATGTTGAAGATGAGATACCTAGTTGGTTGATCTAAGTCACATGTCGGGGCCCATCAGTGCAACCACATTTGCCGTTGTGGGACGGCCGTGACTTGGGCTGATCGGATGACCTTTCACTAGTACCTCCAAAGAGGGAGGGTTATGCACGCTTGCTATCCCGATCAGGTAGGCGGTGATAACCCTGTGAGCCAGTTGAGTTGTTTGTGTCGGCGTCCTCGGATGGGACAAGTTAGTTTGGCCACGACGGTGGCAGGTGTCATGAGGACACGGGTCCACCCAAGGCAGGACTACGGGGAAGGATGAATGTCAGTGGTACGATGAAAGAGTCACAGGTCAGGCAAGTTTTGTTGGAATAATGCTGGTCCACCCAAATGGGATCACGAGGTCAGTACTCCATAGTGTGGGTAAAGTGTGCAACCTCTGCAGAGTGTAAAACATATTCAATTAGCCGAGTCCATGGTAATGGAGAGCCCGACCACACCTCAATAGATGGTCAACCATAGCAGTGCCAGTAATGATGGAAGAACTCATCTCGTGTGAACATCAGAGGGTGTTGATAACATGATGTGTCAGCCAAGAGAAGGCCATATGATGACTGGTCAGATGACCGTGTGATGAGATTTGAATCCGTTCAGATTGAATTACGAGTTTGTCAAGGGTTGTGGTACAACCGAGAAGAGAGTAAGTTGCTATTCGGAGACAATAAGTTAGTTAAGCACTTGTTGTGATCTTTGTCACGCTAGTAAGGTAGATTACATGTTTAGCTCATGTCATGCTATGCTTGGTGCATATTTTCCTATCAATACCACGCCATGCTTAGAATAACTATTATATAATCATTGTGCTTGCTTTGTTACATGCTTGCTTGGATGCCATGTATTTGGTTGTCTTGTGAGTACATTCAAAGTACTCACCTGGCCTTGCACGTGGGCAGTTGCAGGAGAAGACTCGTCGTGCTAGATCGTAACCAAGCCAGTCCTGCGAGTTATGGAGCCCAGCCAGGGACCTCGTTACCGATGTATCAAGACCTCTGCTGCCACTTAGTTAGCCTTGGAGTTGTGTAATATTGTTGTAAGCAACAGTATTGTAATACTCCCTTATATTAATAAAGCCACTTTTGCCTGGAATTTCTGTATCATGTCTTTGGCGTGCGTCTGGTCTTATCCTGGGGACGGATGTGCGTCGGCCCTCTATCGGGGTGCCACAGGACGTGGTATCGGAGCTAGGCTGGCTATAGGTTACCCTAGCACCCAGACCACCTTAGGATCGACCAGTAGTGAGCCCAATAGATTTGAACCGTCTCTGGCATCCGACATGGCCACTATTGACCAATAGATGGCGCAGTCGGAATGGACGTATCCCTACCCAGTTGTCCACCCACCTAGCCACTCTAGATTGGACCGTGACCCTACCCAGTTGTCGGTCGTGCCAGTGTATCTTCCACCCGGCACGAGGAGGATCTACGCCATCTTGGTGTGTTCCAGCCTGACTGCCTATTTAAACCCTTCCCACTTATGAGTCGTTGCTCTCCCCACCCAGTCAGTTAGAGCCTTGCAAGAGAACGCAGACCAGTATCCCCAAGCCAGCAGCCATGGCCAGTTCCTCCAAGACACCCACTTTCCACAGCCGAACCCTAGCCAAAGGTTATGCTGGCTTCCCACCCATCCTTTCTAGTATGCTCTCCCGAGCCTTTGGCCTTAGTAAGCCCCCAGTGTATTTGGTGTTCCAGTCGGAACCCGTCCCCCATCTTTGCCGGTTCTATGCAATGGTGCATATCAACCCAGGGCCAACGGCGGATGGGAAACCCACGAATATTCGTGGCCATCCCATGCCCACTCTTGAGTTGGCTTTCCAAATAGCCGCTGTGGAAGGTATCACCCGTCTTCGGCTTCAGTTTCCGCAAGTGGCGGAGATGGAGGAACTTCGCTATTGTCCCCCTGCATCGGACATAGGCTGCAATTCCTCGGGCACAGTCAAAGATGCAGACCCAGCAATAGCTTGGCTGATCCAGTATGTTGCTGCCCAGGGTTTATTGCTCTTTGGCATTCTTAAAGAGCTCAAAGCCGTGGACCATGACACCATGCGGATTGTTGCGGAAGCATACAGTGCGGACCGTCAAGTTGAGCCCCAGTCAACCCAATCCCTATTGCCAGGCACAGTGCCACCTTCGCAACTGGTGCTGCCCTCGCAACCCGTGGACCCATATCAGCCCGAAGACATCCATCGTAACTCCATTCTGGGAGCTATCAGGCGACCTCATCGTCAGGATGTGTTCCGTCAAGCTCCCTTTGCAGCACCAACAGTTGAGCCCAACCCATAGAAGTGCCCGAAGACCAAGACAAGAGTTGGCTGAGTCTTCGTCCCCCAGGAGAGCCCCAGCAAGAGTAAGATCATTTGTGGCTTCAACAGTGAGCGAAGCCAGGAGATGCTGCCACGAGGTGTGCTACGAAGACTGTTTCTTCGCCCGCGTCTAGGATTAGGATGCTGTAGTTAGAGTGAGTCGTTAGCCACCCAGTAGGGCTGCCTGTTGTTGTACTGCTTGCATTGTGTGTGTCTGTGTGCTGTTGTAATATTATGTATGCTTATTCGCCCTATGTGCTTGGTTCGTCTGCCCCCACTGTTAAGCAGAAATGTTTAACAGAGCTGGCATTGGATTCCTTAACAAAATTTTGATCGGTAGAGCACTTACACCTAAAAACACCGGACTCGCCTAGAGTCCCTAATAAAAAGTGAGCTGGTATAGGTGTATGTATGCCAGGAGTACATACACCCACTAGCATTAAAACACCTTAGTGTAATCGGCTTGTTATGATTCCTTCTTTGCCTGCATTTTTCCATCATGTGCATTCTGCATCTGCTTGTATATTAGTCTAAATAGGTTGTTTGTGTATCATGTAAACAAGGTTGCATACTAGTTGCAATCTCGGAGAAATTCTGGGAGATGTTATTGCAGCATAGACCGTTACAACCCTTCCAGACCAAGACCTGAAACCTAGATGTTACCCTAGTACCCACTAGTTGTGGACGTTGTTCAGCAAGGAGCAACCAGCCGCGTGGTCTCCACACTGCTAGAACTTCGCTGACTGGACCACACTAACCCTAGACCCAGCAGCACCTCTGTCACCGTATGGTGTGATGTTGACAGGACGCCTCTGCTGCCCCGTCAGCGCTTATTTAGCCGACTTGAGACATTGTAGTTGTCCCTCAGCTATCCCTTTAGCCGCGGCATCGCGACGATCATCAAGGATCATCGCGCATAGTAGCACCGAGCCGTCGACCAGCACTGCCAGTAGACCAGCCAGGAGGATTGTGAGCAGCTCCGACCCCACGCCCACCATTAGCACCTTGCTTCGTGCTCCAGCAACCGGAAAGAGAATGAGAAGAGGAGGAAGGAGTGAGCCGGATGCGAGGTAGATGAGAGAGGAACCGAGGTCACTTTTATAGCCCCGGTCCGGTGTACGGAGAGCGAGGTCCAGGAGGTCGCGCGCTGCTCGATCACCGGCGTCCAGGAGGGAATCCAAGAGCAGTGTCTACCGACGTTGGACCGCGATGAGAATGCTCTCTGCATCGTCCTCATGCACGCCACGCACTACCATTGTAGAGTGCTTTACGCCCTAGGAGCTAGGCATGCGCAGTGCCTAGCCGCACTCCGAGCGGCGCAGGAGCGAGAGAGAGTGAGAGCCGTTGGCTGGAGAAGAAGAAGAAGAAGGCTGTCGGTGGACCCTGATCCCACACGCCAGCGAGAGGAGGCCACTGTTCATCAGGTTACCCCAAGCATTTTCGGAAAAGGGAAATTTTGCTTTTCCTAAAAATGATAGGGCTACCCAGCGACCCTCGTGTGCAGAGTAGATCCCGCGATATTTATGTCTCGATCTGGGTGTACCAGTTTTGGTGCTCTTAACTCGGTTGTTTTCAACCACAGGGGTAAGACCGAGCCCCGAAGTTTTTTTAGAGGCGTAGTAGTTGTTGTGCTAACCTAACCATGGGAATCTCAAGGACGAGATTCTTCTAAGGGGAGAAGGTTTGTAACACCCCAAAAATCGGGTTATCGATTTTTGTGCTGTTATTCCTTCCTAGTTTCTCTCTCCCAGATTTTTCCTCTGGAATTTGGCAAATGACCAGGTGAATCCAGTCTATCCTCAACCTCTCCGTGCATTTCCCATGTCCTTGTGCCAGTTTGTTCCCGCTGAGAAAACCCCGAACCTCTTGGAAACCCTATCTCCGAAATATTGGAAATGGGAATCCTCTCATTGTGTTTTCAAAGGAGTCATAATTTCCCTTGCTTTGTTGATCCTCCAATTTCTCCCAGAGCTCATTATTCCCTCATAGACCCCATATGTGCAAAAACTTTCTTTAATATTGCCAAGTCTTATGCAATATTTCTTTTCTAGAATTAATTCCTGTTTCTGCCTTTCTGAGGAATTAAATCTAAGAAAATATATATCCATCTCCCAAGGTCATGACAACTTGCAAAGATATTCTTTGTGATCATATGAAGCTCTCATAAAATATTGTCTATCACTGAGTAGGGAAAAAATGCCCTTTTCCTGTATAAAGCCAATATTCCAATTTGGGGCCTCTCCAAAGGAACTACCATTTTGGTAGCGAGGAAAAATCCTAAATAATTTGTGGAGCTTCTCATATGCATATATTCATCATTTCCATCAAGATATCAAGTTCCCCAGTTCAAAAATTGAGCACAATATCCCTTTGCAGATTATGTCCAGATTTTCTATTTGCAAAGGAAGTGCTTGATTCCTTGTGTCCCTTGAGTTGAAATTTTGCAGAGTAGTTCATTATGATAAATCATCCTTGTTCACCAAAAACTAGCCCCTTCCATCTCACCATTCTTCCTCAGTGAATTATTTAAGATTCTATCTAGATTGGAGCATTGTGAAGGAAGTATCAATTATATTTGTGAAAATGGTATGCAACTTTTACAATGCCTTCATATGCCTAAATCATGAGTCCCCTCCAAATTTCAGCCATTTCCATTTTTCCATTTGAACCCAGCATCATCTTCTTCATTTCTGGTCAGTATGCCAAGTTACAAAGGAAGTACCCCTTAGACTTATCGGATGGTGCTGAATTTTGGCCAGCATAGTGACCTTAGTGAGTGGTCAACCTCATCCAAATAGCATGGCAATAGGTGCACTGTGGTGGTCACACCACATCACAAACACCTTGCTGTTGAAACCTATTTGGCTATGGTGTGGTCACATCATTGCTCCACAGTGCTATCCTGATGCATAGGTCAACTCAGAGCAGTGTGTAGATAACCCTAGACATGATTTGAGAGCTTGTGGGGCAAGGCAAGGCCATGGCCACGTGGTGACTGCTACTACAACAAAAGACCTTCCAATGGCGCTAGAAATAGGTGTGTCGACGACACCAGGAATCCTTCTGCTACGGCTACGCCTTAAGGGACTTCCTAGGCAAATATGCAAAGGATTTCCCCCGTGGCCTTGGAGCCTTGCGTTGGTGTTCCCTCAAAGCGGAAAGGGTGATGTAGAGCAGCGATGGTAAGTATTTCCCTCAGTTTGAGAACCATGGCATCGATCCAGTGAAGGAGTATCACAAGAGCCTGCACAAACGCAAATAACCTGCTCCTAATGCTATGAAGGGGTTGTCAATCCCTTATAGATTGTTCGCCAAGTGAGAACTGAAAGCAACAAAGTAACAAAGCAAAGTAAAAGCGGAGGTGTAAACGATAGATGTGAATAGTCCCGGGGGCCGTAGTGTTTACTAGTGGCTTCTCTCATGAAAGCAAGTAGACGGTGGGTGAACAAATTGCTGTCAAGCAATTGATAGAACCGCGCAAAGTCATGACGTCATCTATGGCAATGATTATATCTATAGGCATCATGTCCAAAACAAGTAGACCGATACTTTCTGCATCTACTACTATTACTCCACACGTCGAACGCTATCCAGCATGCATCTAGTGTATTAAGTCCAAAAGAACAGAGTAACACCTTAAGCAAGATGACATGATGTAGATGGACAATCTCATATCAACGAAATATCCCACCTTGTTACCCTTCATGGCAACCACTCAATGTGTGCCTTGCTGCCCCTACTGTCACTGGGAAAGGTCACCACATGGTAAGAACCCAAAACCAAGCACTTCTCCCATTGCAAGAATCATAGATCTAGTCGGACAAACAAAACCCAAGACTCGGAGAGACTTACAAGGATATCAAATCATGCATATAAGAAATCAGCAAAGACTCAAATATATATCATAGATAATATGATCACAAATCCACAATTCATCGGATCTCGACTAACACACCGCCAAAGAATATTATATCGGATAGATCTCCATGAAGATCATGGAGAACTTTGTATTGAAGATCCTAGAGAGAGAAGAAGCCATCTAGCTACTAACTACGGACCCGTAGGTCTGAAGTGAACTACTCATGAGTCATTGGAGGGGCGATGATGATGATGAAGAAGCCCTCCAACTCCAAAGTCCCCTCCGACACGGCGCCGGGAAGGGTCTCCAGATGAGAACTCGCGGAAACGGTAGCTTGCGGCGGCGGAAAAGTATTTTCGTGGCTCACCTGATTTTTTGCTGTATTTTAGGGAATATATAGGTCAAAGATCTAGGTCAGGGGCGCCAGGGAGGCCACAAGCCCTGCCGCCGCCGCCTCCCCCTGGTGATGGTGTGGGGGCTTGTGGGCTCCCTCCAGCCCTCCTGGCTTGGCCCACAGGCCCCTTGATCTTCTTTTGTTCGGGAAAAAATCATTTCGGGGATTTTATTCCGTTTGGACTCCGTTCCAAAATCAGATCTGAAAAGAGCCAAAAACACAGAAAAAACAGGAACTGGCACTTGGCACTGAATTAATAAGTTAGTCCCAAAAAAGATAAAAAAAGGTACATAAACATCCAAAGATGACAAGATAACAGCGTGAAACCATAAAAAAATATAGATACATTTGAGACATATCAGTGACCATGGGCAGGGAGTGCCATAACCGAGCTCTGTGCGTTTGAAGTGACGGGAGCTTGTCTCCAGCGAGCACCAGCCTGTCCAAGAGTGCCTAGAAGGTTCCCCTAGCTGTCGTATGCCCTCTAGAAACCTCTGTCCCTCGTCTGCTTGCTCCTGGAGGTGTGTGCCATTGGAGTCTCGCCATGGATCTCAGAGCTTCTCCCGGCGTCGCAAGAGCGCCTCCCCGGAGCCATTTAAGGAGTGCTCGAGCCCCTCCCCGAGCTCCTGAGCCCCAGCAAGACCACCTCGCCCCTTACCCAGGTGCAAAATGGGCTATGCACAATGGCAGACAGCTCGGCCAGCGCCGGCTCCGGCCAGGTCAAGGCGGCGGCGCTGCAGGGTGCCTCGGTGGCCCAACGGCCACCCTAGGCGCGGCGAGGGGCGGTGCCCCCTGTGCGCACTCCGGCCAGGATGCCCGCGCGGCGGTGGTGCAGTAGCCGTGGCGGCCGGCGCCCTCCCGTGGTCCCTGTCGTGGCTGGGAGAGAGGAAGGAGATGGGCAGGAAAGAGAGAGAGGGAGGAGAGAGAGAGATAGGGCGGGCCCCGCCCGTTAGAGAGAGAGGGGGGAGTGGATAAGGTGGGACCGGGCCGTAAGTGAGAGAGTCCCCGGGCCCGTGCGTTTTAAGTGGAAACGTTTTAAAAAAACGCTTTCCTGTTGTGAAAGCGTACTCGGGTGGAATACGTTTTCTGTTTTAGCTCCAAGGACCTGTTTGCATTAATTCTTTTTACACATTGGTCCCTGGTGCTCTAACGAGCGTATCTCCGCAACTGTAGCTCCGATTGAGGTAAAACCAGCGCCCACGTCTTCTTCTCGTCGAGCCTATTTAGATAGTGCCATTTTCATATTATGTTTGCACAGTAGGCATGACTGTTTTGCCCTTTTCCTTTGTTTGAGCCTCTCGAGAGGGAAATCTCTCCGGGAAATCCTTCCGGTGTTTTATCACGCTTTTCCCAGAGTATTTGTCGACCCCCAGGCAAGCCAACCTCTTACCATGAGCTCCAGACTTGCGTGATAACTTTGCTTGCACTTTGTGTGTTTATGTGTATCACCTTTTAACTTGAATTTGTATATAACTATGACATCATTAGTAATATTTCCTAGTATTACTTTTCATCTAAGATATGCCCTCAAACCTTGATGCGCTTACATATTATATTTATAATGCTTATGTCCGAGTGTATGGTGATGTGCTGTGGGTGACTCTGACGAACCCTTGCTCACATAATGGCACCATGCCTGAGTCTGAGCTGTTTCCGGCCGTCCGGGGTGGATGCCAATTTTATAATTCCTTTGTCAGCAGCTGTCCCGTGTGCTGCGCTGCTTTTCGGCCGTCGCGGGCAACTGTTGAATTTCTCTCAGTGACGGTGACCCTATGCTTTGAGCTGTTCTTCGGCCGTCTTAGGGAACTACTACATTCTTCTTATCAACACCGCCTCATGCTCTGAGCTGCTTTCCAGCAGTCTTGAGTCGGGGTTGAGTTATTCCGGTAATGTCATAGAGCTGTGTTGTAAAGACCGTTCTGGTGGCTACCGATCTATTTGCCGATTTTATGCGAGGGTTCCGAAGGTGTACCGTATAACTAGATTATATAAAAGTAATAGTTTTCCATTTACATTATACTATTAAGATTACTGTCTATGATTTCTTTGTGTTTCATCCGACAGTTTATGAATATGGTAGTGACTTCATCTGATTAATTATTGGATTGCTGTAAAATCATAGCATCAGCCATGACCAATAATTTTCAGGATGAGATACCTAGTTGGTTGATCTGAGTCACATGTCCGGGCCCATCAGTGCAACCACATTTGCCGTTGTGGGACGGTCGTGACTTGGGTTGATCGCGTGACCTTTCACCGGTACCTCCAAAGAGGGAGGGTTATGCACGCGTGCTACCCCGATCAGGTAGGCGGTGATAACCCTGTGAGTCACTTGAGTTGTTTGTGCCGGCGTCCCCGGATGGGACAAGTTAGTTTGGCCACGACGGTGGCAGGTGTCATGAGGACACAGGGCACTCAAGGCAGGACTCCGGGGAAGGATGAATGGCAGTGGTACAATACAAGAGTCAGGGGTCAGGCAAGTTTTGTTGGAGTAATGCTGGTCCACCCGAATGGGATCACGAGGTTAGTACTCCATAGTGTGGGTAAAGTGTGCAACCTCTGCAGAGTGTAAAACCTATTCGAATAGCCGAGTCCACGGTAATGGACAGCCCGACCAGACCTCAGTAGATGGTCGACCATAGAAGTGTCAGTAATGATGGAAGAACTCGTCTCATGTGAACATCAGAGGATGTTGATAACATGATGTGTCAGCCAAGAGAAGGCTATATGATCACTGGTCAGATGATCGTGTGATGAGATTTGAATCCATTCAGATCGAATTATGAGTTTGTCGAGGGTTTTGGTACAACCCAGAAGAGAGTAAGTTGATATTCGGTGACAATAAGTTACTTAAGCACTTGTTGTGATCTTTGTTACGCTAGTAAGGTAGATTACATGTTTAGATCACGTCATGCTATGCTTGGTGCATATTTTCCTGTCAATACCACGCCATCCTTAGAATAGCTATTATATAATCATTTTGCTTGGTTTGTTACATGCTTGCTTGGATGGCATGTATTTGGTTGTCTTGCGAGTACATTCAGAGTAGTCACCTGGCCTTGCATTTGGCCAGTTGCAGGAGAAGACTCGTCATGCTAGATCGTAACCAAGCCAGTCCTGCGAGTTATGAAGCCCAGCCAGGGACGTCGTTGCCGATGTATCAAGACCTCTACTGCCACTTAGTTAGCCTTGGAGTTGTGTAATATTGTTGTAAGCAACAGTATTGTAATACTCCCTTATATTAATAAAGCCACTTTTGCCTGGAATTTCGGTATCATGTCTTTGGCATGCGTCCAGTCTTATCCTGGGGACGGATGTGCGTTGGCCCTCTATCGGGGTGCCACAGTAGGCATGTATTCCATAAATAGTCACACGTGCTTATGCAAAAGAACTTGCATGACATCTTTTGTCCTACCCTCCCGTGGCAGCGGGGTCCAAAAGGAAACTAAGGGATATTAAGGACTCCTTTTAATAGAGAACCGGAACAAAGCATTAACACATAGTGAATACATGAACTCCTCAAACTATGGTAATCACCGGAAAGAATCCCAATTATTTTCACTTTGAGATATGCGGATCCTATCATGTAGCAGGTGCATATAACTTGCAACATTGGATTAGGAACATATATATAATGGTGAAAACATAAATGGTTCAGATCTGATAGCATGGCACTCGGGCCCTAGTGACAAGCATTAATTATAGCAAATTCATAGCAACATATGTCTCCGAACATAGTGGATATTAGGGGTCAAGCCCTAACAAAACTAATTTGATTACATGATGAATCTCATCCAGGTCTTCACCGACTAGCAAGCCTACAAAGGGATTACTCACTCCCGTTGGGGAGCTTCATGGAATTGGTGATGGAGGAGGGTTGGTAATGACGAAGACCGAAGATTCCCCTCTCCGGAGCCCCAAACGAACTCCGGATTAGGCCTCCTAATGAAGAACGGGAGCAGGCAGTGACTCCGTATCATGAAACTCGATGAAATTTCCTCCCTGCTTTTTTCTCCAAAAATAGGATTTTATAGCACTAGAATTAAGGTCAACGGAGCCACGTGGGCCCCACTAGACACCAAGCTGCACCAGGGGGCTTGCACGCCCTGATTTCTAGTGTGCTGATGTGGCCTCCCCTCCGATGGATATTGGTTCAAGTATTTTTTTATATGTTCCAGAAAAATCTCAAAAAAGTTTCGTTCCATTCCGACAACTTATATTTGTGCACAAAAACAACACCATGGTAGTTCTGATGAAAACAACGTTAGTCCAGGTTAGTTTCATTTAGATTATGCAAATTAGAGTCCAAAGCAAGAGAAAAAGCATTAGGAAATGCAGATGTATCAGTACCTCAATCGCTGTTAGCACTTTGCAACGCCATCATCTTGTCGCCCTCTGAGCGCGATATGCTAGACCACCTAGATGATCCATTCTGAAGAGCAGCCTCGCACTCAGAAGCTTCGTTTCGCATGAAGTGCGTGTGCTAGCTCATGCTTGGGTGCCACGCAAGGAGACCAAACACTGAGGAACTTGGTGGGGTGGCATGCGAGTCTCGCACCATGGCGAAGGGGCCGAGCCGAGCACTAACACCGTGCCCTCACGAAGGTGCCAAGCCGAGCACTGGCACCATGCACATCCCCCATGCACGTGGTGCACTAGGGTGGCTGGCGCGAGCTAGCCACGGGAGGGTCGGCCTCTGTAGGAGACACGCGCATTGCAACTCACCCTAGAGTTGGTGCGGACTGTAAGGCGCCTCAGTTGTTTCATCGACCAGCACGGAGCATGGGGCTTCTACTTGGCGTGGGCATATTCGCAGTTTGATGGTTTTTCACCAGCGCATAGCATGGGGCTTCCACTTGGTGTCGGCATAGTCGCAGTTCGACCATTTTCCTCTAGCATGGAGCATGTGGCTTCCACTTGGCGTGTGCATAGTCGCGGTTCGATCATATTCCGCCAGCACGGAGCATGGGGTTTCCACTTGGCGTGGGCATAGTCGCGGTTTGACCATTTTCCGCTGGCACGGAGCATGGGGCTTCCACTTGGGAGTGGGTGTGAGTCCTCCCGAGGCCCAGGAATGGCGTGACGGGAGGCTTCGGGGCATGTACAACCCCACCTCATTCTTACGTGAGATGGTCACGAGTGGAAACTTCTAGGGTTCCAGGCGCACGGCCGAGGAGTCGCTTCTGCGGCCCTCAAGCGACTAGCTTCCTGCCCTCAGGGCGGTCATTGGCCCGCGCGACTCGTGTTGAGAGGGAAACATGGGGGCCTCGCGAGGCACAACACCCCCTTCGTCACCAGAGTTCTTAGGGTGACCTGCACCGGGCGGTCATCCCGAGATCATGGCGCGATGCATCGGGCGCTGGGGCGTGTGCAGAACAGCATGAGCGGGCCCTCCCGCCAGGCATGGCTCGATCGCTTAAACCCAGCGACACTGTGGGGGGGGGGCGGACCTCAGCAGAGGTGACATATCTAGTCCCCTTGAGGTGTTCAAGGGAAAGCTGTGGGGACCCCGACTTACGAGTCGAGATCGCTGAATGATCGTGCTCAGTGATCCTAGAGATCAACGCTCACCGAACACACAGAAACTGAATAATAAGAGTCTTACATCCAGACATACCGTTTGATACAATAAATGACCATTGCAGTCGAGTCTTACATATATAGGGCCTTAAAGGCCAACACACCAAACTGGACAAATAGCGGGATTATTGGTTGAAAGTGTGAACCCATGCCATTAGCCTTAACCTACAGGCATTCTGACTCAAAAGCGTCCTAGCTTGCAAGAACGTCACCGAGTTACTCTTCACCATATCCTGTTCTTTTATACCTGGTCAATGAAATAACCAGTGGCAAGCCAATGAGTACTTTTGATTGTACTCACAAACAGCCCATGACGTGAACAATGAAAGTGAAGATAAAAATAACATGCATCCTTGGTGGAATTCATCTTGGAGGATTGATCATGAAATATGCATCAAGTTAAAGAATTAATTTTGAAGAACAGGTTACATATATTAATATATCTGTCGAGGGCTGAACCATCTGGGTTCACCATATATGCCAAGTCACTAAACTTGGTCATGTCATTACGTTCATAATATCTCTTTTCATCACAACTCACACACACTTGGTTTATGCGGAAACGACTGGACGTAGTTTAACCAGGATTACCCAACTGTCCTTGACCGTGGACACGGCTATTCGAATAGTCTTACACACTGTAGAGGTAGTACGCTGGACCCACGAGATCCGGGAAACTTTCGTGTCATCCACGACTCGCTGTATATAACATACCCGAGGTAAATACCCGATCAATGCCTTTCCCTTGACGATACTAGACAAAGAGGTCCACTCGATTAATACCCAGCCCACATGTTGTATGTCTTACGAGCACCGACTCTGGATAGTATCAACCATGCAGGGACCAACGGTGTGCCTGGAACTCATAAAAATGGCATAATCGTCCTACCTGGCACAACCCCATCACGGGAGTGACCACACATCACTACCGCCACTAGTAATCTGGCTCTTTGCGAGCACCGACCAGAGTAATCAACATAGCACCGTCCCATAAGGGGTAATGTGGTCGTACTGGTAAGGTTCGGATGGTCGACACATCATAAATCTAATCCCATTTCCGAAACCATACTCGCACAAATACCCGGTGCACCACTTCACTAAAAGTGGCCACCTAACTCATCATCACCCTCGAGAATTAGTGGCACCCGACGGGGTTTTCATAAACTCTTGATTTATACCAAAAACATGCTCATGCTATTATTCTAGTATTACTTGTCAACATGATAATGGTGTGATCTTCAAAGGGGTAGGATCAATCTCAATCCATGTGCTCTGGAGGAGCCATTGGTAACATCACATCAAATGATTTATCGGCACTTATGATCATATGCAATGGAAATACTTGCTATTTTAATATGCAATGTAACATATGCTAGTCATGGTCAAAGGGCTGCTTTCCTTTCTCGCATATGTCCTCGGTTCTTCGAGGTCTTTCGCTCCAACTCCGAGTACTCCGTCTACCTGTCAACTATCGTCGGAAACAACCACGGTAAGCCACACATCAGGCAGAAATAAAAGTGCTACAAAATGGAAGTTATATTTTTCTTGGACCTCTCTGGTCATAAGAAAAATACCTAAAGCTTTCCATAGGAGGTTTGGATCATCAGGGATTTCTGAATGGAGGAAAGGAGTAGTAGGGGATTCTTTATGAATCCCACAGAAAATATTATGATAAAATGAGTGGAGGCACTCATTTAACAGAGAACAACTTTAGAAATATTTAGGAAGTTGTTTCACTGGATTTGGAGTTGAAATGAATATTCTAGGAATTTTCTAATATCGAATAAATAGCAATATGAAGCTATTTATTTAATACAACAGAATAAAGCCTGATAAAATGTTGGCCAATGCTTCAAAAACAGGGCATGCTATTAGAAGGCTCTAGAATTTGGTATCACTCCAATTGGAGTTGATTTGAGCCCTATAGGATTTTCCAAAAGTGGGGCCAATATATTCAGATTTGGATTTAAATGGATGCTCCACAGAAAGTTGCGCTAGAAAAATGTTCCAGGCACATATTTGGACAGGCTTTGAATTTAGGAACCTGTAGAAATTTGAATCATTCGAATCGTAGCTAAAATGGATTTATAAGGGATTTTTGAAGTTAAGAAAAATATGAAAATGAGAAGAGGAGCTGAGCCTCTAGCTTTTCTCGTGCTCAGAGCGATAGATAGGCCTTCGGGCCGGCCCAGCAGCTCGGGCCACCTGCAAAGGGACATGCCAAAGGCGGTTTTCGCCAGGGCGCCTTCGTTTCAGGGTGGCGCACTCCCACCAAGGCGTGGCCACTAGAGGCAGCCGACCTGGCCTTGGCTCACTAACAGGAGGCCCCGCCTGCAGGGTCATCCTCTTCCTCACGCTGGCACAGAGGAACCGCGGGGAGAGGGAGGAAGTCGCGCTGGCACCGCGCCTCCGGCAATCCCTTTCCCAATTGAGAGCACCAGCGAGCTCAGGGGACCTCGCCGCCTCCATTCCCAAACAAGGTGCCTGCAGAGAGGCTGCAACGGAAGCCGGCGGCGGCGGTTGTGGGAGACCAACGACCTTACTGGTTTCGGCACCAGCAGCGAGGGGGGGGGGAGCTGGAGGTGCTCGGGAGGAACAATGCCAGCTAGGAGAAATCTCAGGGGGAGCTAGAGGCGAGGGAACCTCACCCCCCCCCCCTCCTGGCTGGCCCGGCCTGAGCAAAGACCTCTGGTGGCTTCGGCCATGGTGATGGGAGGAGGAGGAGGGCTTGTGGGGAGAGCAGGGCTCAAGAAGAGGAGCCTTGGGTGTGCACAAGGAAGGGGAAGCAAGAGAGACTCGGGAGAGGGGAGATAAGAGAGTTAGAGGAAGGAAGAGAGCTTGTTAGCTCTCGGGAGCACTCGTGGGCATGGGTGCCACATGTTCCAGAGGAACTTTGTAAGCTAGCTAAGTGGGGGGGGATGGTTTGAATGGTCAAAAGAAAGCTTTGAGACACACTAGGACATCTTGGACTAGCTAGAAATGGACTGGAGGAAGGAGACAAAGTGTAGAGTACCATTTCTGCACTCCAGGGAGGTGGTCACCACCTCACTTGGTGTCCTGGGCCACCCTTTGGCCAGGCCAAGGTCTTAACCATGCAAGGCATGCATGCCACAAGGAACTGGTGAAGTTTGGCCCCAAGTGGAGCTGGTTTGAATAGGTTTTGACTAGTGCTAAGTTTGCAGCAGCAAACTTAGGGCTACTAATAAGGGCACTAACAGGAGAGATAATGGGGAAGAAGCATGTCTAGCATCCTTAGGCATGGAAGGACTACATTTCGGCAAAGCTTCAGCTCAAGCAAGGAAGTGTAACTAGCACTTGTCGTCCAAAGCTACCTTTCAGCCATAAATCAACTTGAGGATGTGATGCTCATTTTCTCCACATGAGCATGCCATCTCTTGGCTTGAAACAATGCCTTGGGATGCTAGGTACCCTCTGGAAAGAGATGGGGGCTCTGGCTTAAGCATAAGTGAGGTAAGAGGGTAAAGATGATGATTCCAAGGGTAAAATGAGGAGTAGTTAAATGGAGCCTCTCTCCAATAATTGACCAGTGGCCATGGAAATGTTACTCGAGGTAAAATGTAACTATATGAAGTTGTGGTAGAATGTTGACCTCAAGGGTTAAAGTGGAAGGGGCTAAAGTAGCCAATAAAGTAAATGCACACAACGTGTTTGATGAGTGGCAGAGCAATCAGATGGACTTCAATGGATATGAAACTTAACAAGATCAAATAATAGATGAAAATAAGCTTGGACACCAAATTTGGGATTTGTTGGAGAAGGTTTCCCATGTAGACTTGGAAAACCCATGAAATGGGCAGAAATGGCTTCCTGCTTACAACTCCATTCAAATCAATTATCAAAAATTCCATATTTGGTGTGGGAGAATTATTTGAGCATTAAGGCATGCACAAAAAGTTTTGGGTCAATTGGGGAAACTTTGTAATGTAAAGTTTCCCAAAGTCAGAAATCAACAAAGAGGGTTTTGAGGGGGTTGGGACAAGTTCCTCTATTCTCCTTGATGCACCACTTGGTGTGGATGCATTATTGGAGTATGAGAACATGTCCACCAAATTTGAGAACAATTGGAGACAATTGACAATGTAGAGTTGCTCAAATTTGGATCTGAATAGATAGGGTTTTAGAATAATTAGGGGAGTCAAATCAACTTGGATTGATGTGAAACTTGGCAAGATCATCAAACATATCATAGGTGACATGTTGGAATTTTACTGGAATTTATTGAGAATATTTCTTATAGAAATATTCCAAAAGATTGAAATAGGCAGGAAGGGTTTTGGAGGGGTTTGCCCAATATTTTGAACATGACCATGTGTTGAAACTCATATATATGGAATAAATATATCCACTGAGTTTCCCTAAATTTTCTCAAATATTTTTAAAGCAATAAAAATAACCTTCCTTCATAAAGACCATTTCTGGCCTCACAGGAAGGCTTTTACATAAATTTGTAAAATAACTTTAAAATGATAATATGGTGGTTTTGGGAAGTCATTTTGAAAATGGGTTTCAAATAAAATAATTGGTGCAAAATAATGTCCCTAATATGAGGACTTGTAGCACAAATCTCATCTCAGGGGTTTGAAAGCTTAATTCAAAGAAATGCATTTTGGTGAAAATAACATTTGGTAAAAATAGTTTCTGGTCCTAAACACATGGCATGATCATTAGGCAGGAGTTTTGGGCTAAGGAGGTGAGTCTGGGGAATAGCAAGAATTATTGAGAATCAACACAAACATACCAGCAAGCAAGCAAACAACAGTCACTTCAAGCATCACAAGCTTTCATAAAAAATTTAAATTGGTCATAATTTTTGAAATAAGCTAATTAGTCAGGAAAGCTAAACACAAGGTGTTACAAAAGCTTCACCGAGTGTGAGGTGAAACACCAAGCTCGCAGTCATGCAAATTAGGCCGCACCCTTACTCCCACATGAGGGCGGGACACCAAGGCCCTATGTGAAGTGCCATGTGCGGGGGCTGTCCCGCAAAGCAAAGCCCAGTCCCTCGGATTTACAAGCGTTGTCGGGACGGGCTCAGGCACACACGTCGTGCCCAGCCCCCATTCATGAGGCTGCCATGGGAGAAGTTCACAAGGGCGTGGCGATTTCCGATAGCATTGAGACATCAAACACAATGTTTAGGCGAATAACATAAACATAATCAGATGATAATTAGGTTTGATACACAACCAAAAAGCAAGGCAACTATAAGGACGAAACCTTGCTGGCTTGATGTAAGCGCAACTCGATGCGTGCCCTTAATCAAACAACCAGAAGGTCACCTGGAAATGAAGCCGCTGCAGGGGCATCGGGGGGCCTGGCGAGGCATACCGTGGAGGCTCTTCGCTCCAGGCCGGCCCGTGCTTGTGATCTTTAGGGCTTGCCAGGGCTCGACGGCTCGAGCGGCACTGTCGGGAGCCGCGCTAGACTTTGGAAAGTGGCGGCAACGTTTTCCATGTCGAAAGGCATGCAGGCATGGCCGGTGGCAGTACTCCTGCTCACACCAGCGCATGCATGCCAGAAAGAGTCTCGGGGATCGTCACTGTTGAGGCCCATGATGTCGACGCACATGCGTACCTAGTCGTTCTTCTCGGGGGTGGCAGTCATGCTGGTGGGCCTTCGCGAGATGTGCTCACTGCGATGGCACACACCTCCTGCAACTAGTTGATCTCTTGGGCGATGAACACTTGTGCCCCTAGCACTTGACGTCACACTTCCCGCTCGCGGGGGCGCGCGTCAAAGCACACCTCCAAGTGGTGCCCGAGCGCCTCCCTCATCATGCTGGTCAGATCGGACACTTTCGAGATGGAAATCTCCGAGCCTAACCGGAAGGAGGCGTCATGCGCGCCTTCCTATGCTACGGGGAGGTCGGCACTGGCCGCGGGCACGGGGCTCATGGTGCCTACCTCGGATGGTGCATTCCTAGCATTGGTGGAGCCTAGGGAGGATAGCGGTGGCTTCTTCCTTGGGTGAGCCGCCTGACGGGGCGCAACATCTCCATTTCCATCTGAATGCTTGGCTACGGAAGCCTTGTAGGCGCGCTCGAAGGAACATGATGCATCATTTTCATCGTCGGTGATGGTGATGACTCCGCTGCAACTAGGCATCTTGAGGAAGTTGTATCCATGGTGTGTTGTGGCCATGAACTTGGCGAGTGCCAGGTACCCCAGGATTGCGTTGTACGGTAGACCTATGTGCACTATGTCGAAGTTGATAAGCTCGGTGTGGTAGTTGTTGTGCGTGTCAAACGTCACAGGGACGCATAATTGTCCCAGGGGAATAGTAGAACCGTTAGTCACTCATGAAAATGGCCTCGTAGTCATCAACGAATTGTAAGGCACCTGAAGTGTCTCGAAGGTCTCGAGGGAGAGCACATTGAGATCGGCGCCTCCATCGATGAGGGTCTTGGTGACAACATGGGGGGTGCACAACATGGGGAGCGCGCCCGCGGTGGCTTTGGACTGAAGGCTTCCTTGGAGTCAATAGCGATGGGGTACTGCGACCACTTGAGAGGCTGTGCAGCTTCAGGCTTCGGGAGGGCAGCGTTCACCTCCAGAGAGAACTACTTGAACAGGTGGTTCGAAGCAGGGGTGTGTGCTCCGCCAAGGATGCAGGCTACCGCGCGGGGCTCCACATAGCACCCGGCCTCCTCTTCACGTTGGTTGTTGTCGACCCTCCTGGGCGGTGGCGGCAGCGGCTGAACAGCCGCGTTGTCCTGGGGGCATGCCTCACGAGGCTGCTCGCGCCAGGCATCCTCATGAGGGTGGTCACGCCAAGCGTCCTCGCGGGGCTGCTCACGCGAGGCCTGACAAGGGTTGTTGTTGCGGCTGTACCACTGGACGCCTTCGCGTCCACCACCTCAGCCTGCACCAAGGTCGTTGCGGTCCGTGCGGAGCACTCGTCGTAGAGGGACCTCAGCTCGTGGTAGTCCACGGTGTCGTGAGTGTGTACGTTGTGGAAGGCGCAGAGTGAGCGGTTGTCCTTCTCAGGGATGTCATCCTCGCGATCGCACTTCAGTTCATGCTCCGCCGCGAGCACTGCGGCGCCCTTGCACTTGACCTCCATGAGCTTTGCCTTCCCATTGTAGGGCACCACGCCGGGGTTGTCACCAATGAACATGCGACCTTCTTAAGCCTTGGCGCATTTGTCCGCGATGTTGAATAGCTCCAGAGCGGTGCTAAAGCTGTCGTTGATGGCAAGCTTCTCACACATGCGGATGCCTGTAACACCATTGGAGAAGGCCGTGATGATTCCTTCGTCCGAGGTATGTGGAATCTTGTCGCGCACCTAGTTGAAGCACTGGGTGTACTTGCGCACGGTCTCCCACGGACGCTGCTTCACACGTCGCAGGTCGTTGACGAAGAGGGGGCGGTTGTGCGTCCCCTTGAAGTTGGCGACAAACTACCCGTAGAGATCGCTCCATGAGGAAATCGATTCATCGTGCAGGTTCATGAGCCACGAGTGTGAGACATCCTTGAGGGGCATGGGGAACCAGTTAGCCATAACCTTGTCATCACTGCCAGCCGCCTCGATTCTTAGGGCGTAAAGCTAGATGAACTCCGTGGGGTTGGGGACGCCATCGTAGCATGGGGGCAGCTTAGGCTTGAACTTGACGGGCCAAACCACCCGGCGTAGCTCGTTGGTGAAGGCCCGGCGGCCCACACCGCTCTAGGGGACACCGTTAGAAAGCACGGATCTGTTCTGGCGCCTGGCCGCCATGACATCTTTGATGATCTGGTCCTGACGCTAGCATTGGTTCTCAAGGACCTCGAGCTCGTCCGATGGTGGGCGGCACACAACCTAACACCTGGTCTCATTTTGGGCCCACACAGGGATCTATCACGTTGGTCGAGCGGGCGCGCATCGCATTGGGGCTCAACCGGGTCATTGCACATGGGAGGTGGCGGAGGAGCCCCATGGGCCACGTCCCCCGCGTGAGATGGAGGAGGGCAAAGCGAGCAGGGTGGTGTCGGGGCCTCTTCAGCGGTCGTGATGAGCTCAGTGATGCGGTCCAGCGAGGCATCGTAGCTGGCGTTCGCCGGGCGGTAGCAAAGTAGCTCCCGCACTATGAGGAGTGCAACTTCGTGTTCTGGTGCTCAGGGCGGGCGTGTGGGGAGGAATTCATGGCAGTGCGGCCGTCGTGTTGCACGGAGGGGTGGAAGGAGGAGTCTTGTTGTTTTCGGCCAATGGGGTTGGCGGTGGCACCAGTCGCCTCACCGACGGAATAGCGTTGGCTGTCACTGTTGTGTCCAACCAGCGCGGTCTGGACGACGCAGGCTGCCCGGTGCTTAGCACGAACATGACACGCGTCAACGGTTGAGTGGGCGGAGCTAGAGATGGGATGGGATGAAGGTGAAAAATTGCAGCGCACCCCTACCTCGCGCGCCAAATTTCGTATTCGGGGCTCTGGGGACCCAAGGAGGTTCGAACTCTACGGTGCGCAAGATCTACGGGCGTACTCTACAGTGTTGCCTCGCGGCGACACTCCGGTGTGTTTGAGATAGGGAAGAGGGACACTGGACGACAGCGATTACCGAGGTTCGGGCCATCTCTCGGTGTAAGACCCTACTCCAGCTTTCTTGATTAGGTGGGTGCCAAAGAGATTACAAGAGTCCCCCCCTCCGTTGGCGGTATGTCCTCCCTTATATTAACCTTGGTCCTCTTCCGCCAAAAAAGAAGCGGTGGGATGGGTTGCCACAATGTCCAGTTTGAAGGGGGACAAGATATCAGCCTATCTTGGCAAAAGTAGACGCCTCATGCAAAAGCTTCCTTAGTGACGCGTTGGTGGCCTCATGGATGACCTCCTCCCCTAGCGATCCACCTGTCCTGGTCTTCTAGCACCAAAGAGGAAAAACTTTAGGGATTGCTTTGGGAACCAGCGATGGCCCTGCTCCCTTAGCATAAAAGGGGAAATCCTCCTCATCTGCGCCCGCATGTAGGCCTCCTAGTGTCGCCTGGCACTGTGCGTCTCACCCATGTGACACCGCAGGGCCGCTCGATTTGTCGGGCCACCCTTGACCGGTCTGCGCAACAAGGGCCTCGAGGGCCCCCCTGGGAGGCCTCCTCACGAGGTGGGGCTTGATGCGACGCCCGATGTCGTCTGCATGTGTCCACCTTGCGAGTGGGGTCCCTCACGAGGGCCTTGGTCACGAGGTCCGAAGACGGATCACGTTTCGTCCCCGGTACGAGTTGTGTGTGGGCCTGCAAGCACATAGTCATGGATACCCCCGGTCCAAAGGGTCCGACAATGATTAGCTAGCAGTTTATCTAACATACCCGAAGGAATTTCATAGTAAATATTAGGTACCATGAGTGTGGAACTCAAGGACTTTCATATCTTCTTGTCAAATCCTTGATGTTTTAAGTACTTCACAAACTCTGATCAACTTCTCCATACAAGGTTGTAAATGAAGAAGAAGCTAATTGTATTGCATTCCTCTCAGGGGATTGACGATGTAGAGATCATTAAGGGTACATGCATATTTCATAGTTCTTTATTTAGCAAACGACATTTTGTTAGATAATAATGTTACAACAAGGCTTGCATTGATCATGTTGCCAATGTCTTGTGGAAGTTACAGGAAGGTGAATTCTTCATGTGGGCATATCATGAATAGTAAGTTAAACATTCAACCATGCATACATTGATCGTCTTTCAGTTTTTAACATAGTTCATAAGTTCAAAGTTTTCTTAAAATGTAGCCATCACTCGATCTTGGTGGTCATTGTTCCAAAACACAACACAATTTACTACCTGGATTCTCTCATAGAGTCAAATAAGCCTTAAGATCTGAATCAACTTCAGGATTTCATGGATAAGTATTGAATTCTTTGATGTTGATATGTTGTGTTCATATCTAGTTCAAGAATTGAGTATGTTAAAATTCATATTCATTCAAGTGTATTGTCAAAGAACAAAACTTTAGGAGGGTCACGATTCAATTGCCAACTACCACTGTAGCACGTGATCGTTTCACCGATAAGACAAAGAAATTTCTTATTTTCGGAAAATGCTAGTTAGATGTTCAAGTTTCTAAGTAAACCTCTTCGTATTTCTCTAAAAAGAAAAAAGAAACAACTTATACCGGTTAGGTTGTTCCAAATAGGGAAAATACATGACTAATACTGTATAAAAAAGTTCAGTGTCCTCAACAACAATAAGGGACTAGCTTATGTGGATACTACGTTTGCGCACACATGATGAACCTATGCCGACATGTTGAATGTGGTGCTGATGCTGACAAAATTGAACCAACAAATCTATTTCTTAATTACTATATTCTACTCCACACGTATGCATATTCTGATCTAAAAATCCTGCAGCTGATCTTTAGATCGATGATCTATGAACTGCTTGTCGCAGATGAACTGATGTCAGTTAGGAAATTTATCAGCACCTTCTTTGTGAAATACTATATCAAGCCTAGTAAAGAAGTCGTAAATTTCAGCATTCATATCCCATAATAATTAGTATGCATTCAAATAGGGTTATCACCTAAACATATATGCATGGATGCATTGTTTTCCTTGTGATCATGTGTTTGTATTTCATACACTATTGTTATGTACTGCATATGTCCATACATCTGTGGAAATTAGCTAGCATTTTCTCAATTGCATATTGTGGCAAATTATGATGAATATTCTTCCTGTGGACATTATTTGTTCAATTGCATATTGTGGCGAATTGTGATGAATATTCTTCATGTGGACACTATTTATTCGATTGCATATTGTGGCGAATTTGCTATTCGCCGAGGGGTGTGATTCAAATACAATATTTTACAATAACCTGGCCATTTCAGCACACACGGTTCTAGCAACTAAGTATGTGCTATCCAGAATGGAAAGCACACATAACTCATGGCGCAACTGATTGTAATATATAGGAAAAGCACACCAGATATAAAATTGAAATGTTGGAGATGCATAAGAAATCGCAGACGATTTGCAACACTTGTACATGTGTGTAGGAGATCCTCAATCGTTTGCGATAGCACCTTATCTCACACAGTCACACATGAGCCAACTCGAAACTGTGCCCGATGCAAGGATGATCCCACGCGTAAATTGTTCAGGAAATGTGTGCGATGATATCATGCATGACTGACGCTTGCCCCAGAAATCTCGTGTATGATGATGTAGATATCACACACATTTTCTACGGTGGCCCTGTGTGGATTAGGAAACATTTTGCAAATTGTTAAATGTAAAACACCCCTTGTTTCCCATGATCAATTAGACATGTTTCATTTGTGATGTACGTGTGTGATTGATCACTAATCCCACACGTAAGCCCAAAATCTAGTGAGTGTGATATGTTTCCGCATCACACACGATTTTATTTTTCAGAGCGTCTACACCATCGGTCACCATCGCCGACTAGTTTTCCGTGTCGTGTGGGATGGACCCCACTATCGCCCACACACACAAGGCCACAGTTTAAAACTGCGTCGTGGAAAGGGGTTAAAAACCATTTATATAGCACGTCGATGCACGAGTGACTGCACACGCGAGGGGTAATTCCAAAAACATTAATAAATGGATTAATGAATGCACAAAGATGCATGGATAAATAACAAGATTTTATTTTCAAAATTTACGAAGGGTGCTGCATAATCTATATCTATACTTATACTAATTTGTGGCTATCTAAAAAATCCCACGTTGATTAGATTTTATGAACCGTTAATCTGGTGGGACCGAATTATTACGGTGTAGATCGATTCTTGATCTGTTAGATAAAAATGATTTAAATAATAATAATAATAATAATAATCTTTTATTTACTAATTGAAGGCACCTTTAAAACCTTCTTATTAATCCACATCATCAAAATTAATTATATCGTTGGATTAAATAATTAACGCTAGAGGTAAAATGAAATTTTACGTAACAAGGGTCACATAAAAAAGGCATCTGACACATTCAACGTTGGTGAAACAAAAAAAATAGCATCGATCGTTTTCTTAAAATAAGATAGCCTACTTCCATAAAAACTCCATCGATGAAAATCAAAAGAAATAGATCTGTTTGATTACCCTTTAGACTTGGTTAATAAAATGTTCTCCCGTAAAGAAAAGCATGTACGTCTAGAAGGAAAGAAAGGCACGTACAAGTGAGAAGTCCCAAGTCCCACGTTGAGAAGACTCCACGTCCTAATGCAGCACATTAGAAAAATTCACCTGCATGCTTCCATAAAAAATAAAAAAGGCACGTACAAATAAATTGAAGTCCCCAAGTCCCACGTTGACTCCACGTCCTAATGCACCACATTATAAAAATTCACGTACATGCTCCCATAAAAAATAAAAAAGGCACGTACAAATAAATTCTCCTCAAGTATCATACGTCACAAAAAAAGAGTCCCAAGACACACACTCAAATTCCAAGTTAAAAAAAAGCTTGCGTTAAAGTTGGAAGGCACACATTTCTTTCTGCCTTCATAATGAAAAAATAGACACGTACGAAACGGAAGTCCTCAAGCCCCGCATTAGAAGAAGAGTCCAAGTTGCAATTTAATGGTTACTAAAAGTGTCCACTTTACCTTAAAAAGAGTATCCACGTCCCAAATCATCCCGAAAAAAATCACATCCACGTTCACTTGGAAAATAAAAAAAAAGGACATGTACAAATAAATATTCCTCAAGAGTCAGGTTACAAAAAGAAGACTCATTGCCAGCTCAAAAAAAAATTCTTACCTTACAAAATCACCTAATTGGAACATGACCCAATGTATTAGCTTAAGATGTGAAATCGTGTAACTGTAACATGATCCAATGTACTAACTTAATATGTGAGATTACGTAATTATAAAATTACTAGGAAACTACGCACATAATTTTGAGGCATGGAAAAATCATACTAAAATTTGCTTAGTTATTTTAAATAGGGTTATTTCACAACCTCATCCACTATAGTTTGGGTAGAACTTTTTTTCAAGTATAATGAAGTTTTCAACTAATTAATTTGATACCCGAGAGATAAATTCTCAAGTAATTATAACATTGTTTTCTACAGTTAGACAAAGAGCACTTCCGAGTGGACCAAGAGGATATAATGTTCACACTATAAATAGCAAATGTATTCTTTGGATTTCCAAAGAGGAAACAACTGATTAGTATATGTTGATACACACATTATTTGTACTGAACATTACACAAAAATTCTATATTATTAATGTAATTATGTGAACAAAGGAATTGGCTAAGAGTAAGAGTATGAATGCTAATCTGTCCATAATCTTATCAAATTTGGAAGTATATAAGCAGATTAAGGTTAGAGCGCTTATTCAATCTATTACATACATGAAACATCGAGTATGATCAAATAATAATAGAAATACGAGGGATTAATTTAAAAGAAGACAACCCTCGGGGTGAGGGGGTGATGAAGTACCCAGAATAGTTGTTTTCATCAAGGCGATGCCTATCATTTTTGTATTTCAAAATTTAATAGTTTTCCACAAATATGCTAAGCAGTACCGACTATTTTCGAGGGATATTATTTGTCGAAAACCCATTGCACTTGCACATTCCATTGCAAGGGAATCTTCTATAATATATACAAACTGGACATCATTTCACATAAATGGGGTTCCATACATTGTATTAATCCAGGCTTTGCTATCAATATAAATGACATTTAAATATAAAAATATGACATATGTAGTAATTATGTCGGAATATAAATTATACAGTGCTTATTTGTACATATCATCAACTAATGTATTAGAAATTCACTATTAAAATAATACTAAATGACACAACAATTTTAAGATATAACATTTTCTAGCCCGTGTGAACACACGGGTTGACGACTAGTGTTATCTAACCGTGCGATGACACTAATTAATGACTAGTCAATTTACACGTACACCACTACCCTTATATGAATTTCATACCTTAAGTAAGACACTCAACAAAAAGAATACCTTAATTAATTAGCCACACAGTGGTTTCCACCCACCTAACAGAGGAGTGCGTCGTTGTGGCAAGATGAGATAGCAGGGTCGAGGAGCAGATCTTAGCAGGGTAACCGCTTGAAGTTTGAGCTCCACTATCCCGCCTTCTACTACGAGGGATGTCCTCCAATCACGATGGGGCCGACCACAAGGATTGAGCTCCTCCTATCTCTTGCCGACCATCGAGGATTGACCTCCTATCACACCGCCACCGTCGACCGACCGATGATGGACTTTCTATAACACCAACAATTCTGACCGACTGGGGATTGACCACCTATCCGGTAGCCGCTGCCTCGGTCACCACCCCCATCTCTATCAGCATAACAATAGTTTTTTAGGTTTCTCGAGAGTGGTTGTTTACAGCCCCATATGTACCAGGTAGTAGATCACATACGGTTATGTTACGGAACCGTGTATCACGTGTGTTTCCATCTCACATTTGGTGTCGAAACCGTGTGTCGTATACAACAGGTGCGGTAAATAGTTCCCCGATCGTTATCATATTCCCAGAGTTTCCCGGTCTTCCCCAAATACCTAGATAGCCTCCAAATCCCTATCTCCAAATTCCCTTGTGTGGCTTTGACATTAGAGGAATGTGTAGGACTGTTGCTGATGGTTTTGGTGCGGCTGCCCAGTTCATGCAGTCTCTCTCCAACGCATCTATAATTTATCAAAAGTATACATCCATGTTAGCAATAATTTATATGGTTCTGTTGCACTTTTATACGGCTTCATGTGATTTTTGTGGAGTAACTTATTAATCTAGCGCACAATGGCAGTTCCTGTTTTCTGCATGTTTTTTGTTTCGCAGAAAAACCATACCAAACAAAGTCTAAGCATGATAAATTTTTACGAACAATTATTTTGGAATATATGTTATTTTTAGGAAGAAGAATCAGAAGAAGGTAATGCTCGAGGGCCACACAAGGCAACAGGACGCAGCCACGCCCGTGGCCGCACCGGGATGCTTTGTGATCATCTAGTAGGTTGGTTGGAGCCCTTCTTAACGCAAGAAAGATAGTTTCCCAAAAAATCACCTCAAAATTTTAGCGCAGTTAGAGTTACGAATCTCGAGGAATATAAGAAACGGCGAAGGGCTAGAAAAAAGACGCGAAACAGAGAAGAAACAGAGAGAGCTCTAATCTCGGAGGGTCTCTCGCCCCTTCGAATGCCAAGTAGGCCAAGGACCATAGGGGATAACCTCCCCACATCTATGGGAGGCCGTGGAGGAGGAATCCCGAGGGGGCACTCTCTCTTTCTCTCTCGGTGGCGTTGGGAACCATCGTCGTGGTGATCGTCTTCATCAACTTCACTTTCTTCATCACCTCCCTCATATATTTTCATCGGTCCACTCTCCTAGATCCCATTGTAATCCCCTACTTGAACATGGTGCTTTATGCCACATATTCTTATCCAATGATGTGTTGCCATCCTATGATGTTTGAGTATATTTCCTTTGTCCCTTGGATTGATTGATGATCTTGATTGGTTTGAGTTGTATGTTTTACTTTGGTGTTATCCTATGGTGCCTTCCGTTCCACACATGCGTGGGGGATTCCCGGTGTAGTGTGTTACAATATTTTCACAATTAACTTATAGTGGGTGGCTAGAGTGACATGAGCTTACACCGAGTAAGGTAGTTGTTGCATATGGGGGTAAAGGGGACTTGATACTTAGTGTTATGGTTGGGTTCACCTTAATGATCTCTAGTAGTTGCAGATGCTTGCTAGATGTGCAATCATAAGTTCATATGATCCAAGTACGTAAAAGTATGTTAGCTTATGTCTCTCCCTCGTATAATATTCCAACAATGATTACCGATCTTTTTATAAATTTCCTAGGACAATTCTGCACACCATACCATCATTATTCCGTACTCGCTATTTGTATTATTTTGGAATATATTCTTACTTTATTTATACTTCACCTATTTTCATATTTTAGTTCTTCGATATCATGCAAAGCTATCCTCTTTGTACCCACAATGTAGTTTCATTTCTTGTATCTAAATGAAAGCAACCGCTCGGTGTACAAAGTGCCGTATCTATGGTAGATAGGACTTGAGAGAATATTGATCTTACCTTTAGCTCCTTGTGGGTTCTACACTCCATACTTACCACTTCCATCTTTGGAAATTGTTACGATGATTCCTTTTAGTTGGGGATTATCAAGCTCTTTTCTCGCGTCGTTGCCAGGGAGCAATAGCGTGGGGGTTGATATTTTTGTGTATGCTTGTTTGATTTTATCACTAACTAGGTTTTGTTTTCATTTTGGTTCCATTTTTTCTTTCTTTAGTTGTGGGTGAAAAAACAAAAGAATTAAAACAATGTAAAATACAAAAAAAATCTTGCCTCTTATGCGTAGCATAATGAGTTCAAAGAAAGCGCTGCGTGGGAGACAACACAGAAGTTTTATGGTGTATTTTTTTATTTTGGCGCAATATAAACTTCATTATGTGTGGCATGAAATTTTCAAACCCAAAAGTAAATAACAAATTAAAAGTGGGGAACCTAATTTTTTTCAAAAAGACAAGGGATTGGAAAGCTTTGCATTGAAGAAGTGAGGGTCGACCTTGAACACTTGTGTTCATGCTCATGGATACAATGGAAAGAAATTCATGGAAGTTTATCACAAAAATAATTATCACTTTGTACAAATACATTTTATTATAAAAATAATGTGCCAAGTAAAGCCTTTGGGATAGTGTGGATTCTTGTTAGTTTGATTATGTGCAAAAATGGACACTTTCGTGTCCACTATAAACATTCTCAGATTTTATCGGACCATCAAAATATTCTGAAATTTTCACAACGTTTTTATCTGCAAATTTACTATGTTTTCATAATTTTCATAATTTTTAGAGTAGCATAAATATGGTGTTTGTTCAAATTATTAGAGATTGTTCCATTCTTGACAAATTTCATTTTCGATGCACAATTTGCTTAATCTACAGTTTCTATGGCTTATATTGGTCAGTACAAATTATAGGAATGATACAATACAGTAGGTACTGTGTTATAACAACTATTAATCTTGTCATGGTAGTACCTAAATGAATGCTCTATCTTTATTACACTAACACATCCCGTGAGTTCCTTTAAGTTTTGTATGACTGAAGTTTTCAAGTTTTGGATGAGATACCGATATGAGCAGAATAAGGAGCGTCAAGACCCTAAGCTTGGGGATTCCAAAGGAACCCCAAAGTAATATCCAAGGAATTCTCAAGCGTCTAAGCTTGGGGATACCCCGGAAGGCATCCCCACTTTCATCTTCAACAGTATCAATATATCTTACTTGGAGCTATATGTTTATTCATCACATGATATGTGTTTTGCTTGGAGCTTAATTTTATTTTGTTGAACTTTACTTGATGTTATTCATAATCATGTTTTTCAATAAAAAATACCAAGAATTTCCTTTAGGATGCTTGAATTTCATGTTTGATGGGTGTTGTACAAAAAATAGAAACTTTCATTATTGTGTTTGAATTTATTTCCTTTACTCGAACACGAAAATTTCTGATTTTTTAAACAGTATCATCATACAAATTATTTATCATGTCCTAACTTATCATAATTTTTGAATATACAGAAGTACACTTTTTAAATTAATTGCTACAGACTATTCTGTTTGGATAGTTTGTTGTCATAGTTTCGTCTTCTACTTATCCTAGAGTATCATGTCTTATATTGGTAGATATAAATTTTGTAAATGATAGTATATAGTACCTCATGTTTGAAAATTATTATGCTACTTGTCTTGGTAGTACATGAAGTGTTGATTTATTCTTATGTGTACTAACCTATCTCACAAAGTTCTATTCAAGTTTTGTGTGTATGAAGATTTTGAGACTTAGGTGAAACAGGGATATGGAAGGATTTAACAAGACACAAAAGCTCAATATTGGGAATACCCAAGGCTCCCCAAAAAAATATTACAAGAAGTCTCAAGCATCTAAGCTTGGGGATGCTACGCATCCCACCTATCTTTGTCAATAACTATCGAATAGCGTATATTGATCCTAAGTTTCTATTTGTTCACATGATATATGTTATTATTGGAGGGTATTTTTCTTTTCTTTTCTATTTTAAATAAATCTCAGATCTGAAAATCTTTATTGAGAGATCCCTTAGATGGCTACTTGATTGTTTGACTACTCATTGATCTCCACTTATATCTTTTGAGAGTAGTTTGATGTTTACTCTTGTGCTTCACTTATATCGTAAGAGTAAATTGTGAATGAACTGAATATCATAAATCTGAAATAAACGATGCACTTTATGCTTAGTGGTAGTTTCACATTTGGATTGAAAAGTAAAATCTACTGAAGTTTGACAATCACAATATTGGTCATACAAGCAATTCATGAATGATTAGTATAAAGAAGAGAACCTACACATGCAAATATATTATCTTGGACATCTTTTATGATTGTGAATACCCATTAATTGTTTTCAACCTTGATCAAATTAGTTTAAGTTGTACAAGGAAGACAACGTAATGAGTTATGTTTGGGTATATTTGCATAAAACTTGTATTGTTATGGATCCAAAAACATGTGGTGCTTGTTTAGAACCTTTTGCTATCCAAAACTTTGTACTAAGTATACATACTACTTCTGCATCCAAATCCTTGAGCCAAGTTTCTTCCATCAGATTCCACCATACCTACCTATATATGGTATTTCACTGCCATTCAAAGTAATTTTGCATGTGCCACCTCTAAAACCTTCAAATAAACTTCTGTTTTGTGTGCCCATACCGCTCATGGAGCAATCGAGGCGGTCAGTATCTTCTATGCTAAGTAGGTTATTCTCATGATGAGTTTTTATTTACTTTCCATTGCACGAGAGAGGCTGGTAAAATGGATGCCTAGTCCTGCATAATAAAAAATAAGAAAACAAGAAATCCCCTTACAAAGTTGATTGTTTGGAGGGCACATGTGAATTCGTCTAGCCATGGAATGTGTTTGAATGGTTGAGGGGGGGGTAAAAACTAAATTTCTGTTTGGGAACCGCCAATAATATCATTAGCATGGAAGATATTGAAATCCTTTGTTGTGACATTGATAGGAAAGACACACAACCTAAAATATATGCATCTCTGTTATAATCAGTGATCTCTGACACCTCTACAAATCCATGCTTCCCTCTCTGAGGGGACAATCTATTTACTTTTATGTTATTTACTTTTCATGTTAAGTCACCTTCTTGTTCCAACCTCAATCTCTAGTTGGCAAGCATCAAGTGGTGCGGAAAGATCAAAACACATATATCTAGTCAAATATATCTAATCATGAGTTAATATTGTTAAAAATTATCTTTATGATAAGTGTGTTGGGAGGCACAACATTAAGACCCTATCTTTCTCTGTGTTCGATGGATGATGTTTGTTCTAAAACTATGTTTTGAGTATTAGAAATCATAGAAGAGTATATGAGTATTGAGTATGTGAATCTCTTACTTAGAAAATAAGATGAACTATAATTGTTTGATGACTAAGAACATATGTTGTTAAGTTTCAAGAGAATGCATTGTTTGAACCATAAATGTGAATTGGTTGCTACTTTATTATGATGATTTTTATGAGAAAGAGTTATTGTTTATGATGCTAGGAAATGTGATTGAAATTATCATTGATCAAACTTATGCACTATGCTAGCATTCACACTTCATAAATTATTTCTTTTATCATTTACCTACTCGATGACGAGCAGGAATTGAGCTTGGGGATGTTGATATGTCTCCAATGTATCTATAATTTATGAAGTATTCATGCCATATTAGCAATAGTTTATATGGTTTTGATGCACTTTTATATGACTTTTATATGATTTTTATGGACTAAGTAACTAATCTAGGGCCCGGTGTCAGTTCATGTTTTCTGCATGTTCTTTGTTTCATAGAAAAACCAAACCAAGCAAAGTCCAAACGTGATAAAATTTTATAGAGAATTATTTTGGAATATATGTGATTTTTGGAAGAAGAATCAACACAACACGATGCTCGAGCGCCCCACCAAGCAACAAGGCGCGACCACCCCCTGGGCGCACCGGGTTGCCATGTGTGCCCCATGTAGGTTGGTTGGAGCCCTTCTTTTTTACCGAGAAAAATCCCCTCAAAATTTCGTCCCAATCGGGGTTACGGATCTCTAGTAATATGAAAAATGGTGAAAGGCCTAAGAATGGAGACGAACCAGAGAAGAAAATAGAGAGAGATCCAATCTCAAAGGGGCTCTCGGCCCTCCAGATGCCATGGAGGCCAAGAACCGGAGGGGAGAACCTTTCCACATATAGGGGGAGGCCAGGGAGGAGGAATCCCAAGGGGGATACTCTCTCCCCCTCTCTCTCGGTGGCGCCGGAGTGCTGTCGGGGGAACCATTGCCGCGGTGATCATCTTCATCCACATCACCGTCTTCATCACCTCCTTCATCTATTTTTAGCGGTCCCCTCTCCAGCATCCTGCTGTAATCCCCTACTTGAACATGGTGCTTTATGCCACATATTATTATCCAATAATGTGTTGCCATCCTATGATGTTTGAGTAGATTTCTTTTGTCCTTTGGGTTGACTGGTGATCTTGATTGGTTTGAGTTGTATGTTTTATTTTGGTGTTTTCCTATGTTGCGTTCCATGCCACGCACACTGGGGGATTTCTATTGTAGGGTGTTGCATTACATTCATAATTCGCTTTGGGTGGCTTTAGTGACATAAATTTACACCCTGAGTAAGAGGGTTGTTGCTTATGAGAGCAAAGGGGACTTGATACTTAATGTTATGGTTGGTTTTACCTTAATGATTTCTTGTAGTTGTGAATGCTTGCTAGAAGTCCAGTCGTAAGTTCATATGATCCAAGTATGAAAATTATTTTGGCTCATGCCTCTCCCTCATATAAAATTGCAATAATGAATACCGATCTTGTTATCAATTGCCTAGGACAATTCCGCACAACATACCATCATTATTCCGCACTCGCTATTTGTAATATATTCTTAATTCATTGAGGAAGCGCCTATTTTCATATTTTAGTTCTCCAATATCATGCAAAACGATCCTCTTTGTACCCACAACATAGTTGTCTTTCTTGTCTCTAGATAAAACAAAACGATCGGTGTACGTAGAGTCATATAAGTGGCAGATAGGACTTGAGAGAATATTGATATTTCCTTTATCCCCTTGTGGTTTCGACACTCCATACATACCACATCCATCTTTGGAAATTTCTATGATGTTTCGTAGAACTTGGGGGTTATCACCGAGCATTTGCCTAAGGTCATCAGGAGGCCGGTGTACTACGGATAAATCTTATCTTTTTAGCATGGCCAAAGTAAACAACTCACTCAATTAGTCCTAAAGTGGACCCCTCCCCCTCTTACGAAAGGGATCAAATGTTGGATCTATAGTATGACTCCAGCACACTCTTGCAACATGATTTTGATTCCGAGTTTTGCGTCATCGAGAAGCACCATAATTTGAGTTGTGTGCACGGTCATGCTCCCGCTCGTCATGTATGCACAGAGGGATTCGACATCGGTAGATGATTTCTCATTTGCCCCTCGAGGTTAGTGCTAAGTTTGTCTTTAAGTTCAGTTAATTCCCCCACTCATTGTGATTATTCAACATTCACACACATATGAGGCTTGTGCTTTTGTTAACTAGTTGGATCATGAATGGCATGGCAGGGCTCAAAGTGTTATCACCAAGCTTGCAGAAGTTAACGTGAAGCTGAAGAAGAAACTGACTAATCTCGAGTGTACAATCACTATGATGAAGCAAGAAATAGTCAATTGCATACAAGAGATGAAAACGAGAGACAAGAAGGAACTGGCATGTGTAGTTGTCGTTGCCGCATTAGGAATCTTATATGCGCTATTTGAAGTGATGATTAGGGCTTTTGCTTGATTATTACATGCTACATCAATAAGTAGAGCTCATCGACTCCTTACCAACTTTCCTATTCACACACATTGTGTTTCATATAAACGCGTGCATAGTTAAACAAAGCATCTATCAGACCATGTGATTGCTAAAATGTACCGTGTGAAACAGTTGGCATATTGCACACATTTGGACGCTCCAACCCGTCTGCGTGATTATCACATTGAGAACTGCACACTAGAGGGAATTTAGAGCTACGGGGTACTCATGACTGCGATTGATTAT
This sequence comes from Hordeum vulgare subsp. vulgare, assembly GCF_904849725.1. Lineage (NCBI taxonomy): Eukaryota > Viridiplantae > Streptophyta > Magnoliopsida > Poales > Poaceae > Hordeum > Hordeum vulgare. The sequence continues at coordinate 419,014,440 of NC_058520.1, read as the reverse complement.
GTGGGAATAGTAATTGCCTGCCAAGGCGCAAATATAATCCGTCAATCCCCCGCTTCAATTAGCATTCCTCTGTTCTTCATACCATGCTTCAGTCTCCACCACCTTCATCATCCCAGACGGCTGTGCTACACACTTACACACACTCTCCAATCTTGCTTTCTCAGTGTTTGTTTATGTAGCACAACCATGTCGAGCGACGGCAAGGCCGACAGTTCCACTATTCTGGCGCACGATCTAGGGTCAACCTTGGAATCATCGTGCTTGTCTCCATTTGTCCAATGTCGAGCCATGGCCTCTATTTTATCCAGCTCATGGAAGGGATGTCGTTGCCTGAGTCCTCAAATGATGACCAGACGGACAAGGAGCTGTTGAAGGGTGTGGAAGACGACGACAATGAGGAGGAGGAGGAGGAATGGTCAAACAAGGAGGACGATGACAAAGACATTGATGATAATGAGGAGGAGAAGGAATGGTCTAACAAGGAGGACGATTGCTAGGACACCTATGAGGACATCGACAACGATGATGAAGACGACAGTGATGAAAAGCCAGCGGTCAACGGCAAGAAGCATCCACGCCAAGTCGATGGCACGAGGCCACCCAACAACAACAATAAGAAGAACTAAACCATATTGTGTATCACTGTTGCCATTGGTTCATATTGAAACCTTAACTCTGTTTGCCCTGTCGATCTCATTGCAAATGGTTAAGAATACAGATTCGATAGTGATCATTCACATTATCACACACAGTTGGTTTCTTCAAATGTGTGCCTTGTCGAGCACACAATTCAGAACAACAAATTGTATGTGTTGTCTAGAATTATTGCACACAATTGTGATTACCAACCTGTTTGCACGGTATCACACACACCTTGTTACGCCAAACCATTTGTGTTCTTTCGGATCCATGCAAATAGTTCATCTGAGTGACCTGTATGCCATGTATCACACACATCTCAATCTGCATAATAATTAGTATTATATTGGATCTTTGCAAAAAGTTTTACAGCCTGAAATGTGTGTCGTACATCCCACATATCTGTGTTTTCTTAACCATTTGTGTTATTTTTCTCATCACAAACAGTTCATAAAGGTGAGTTATTTGCATGCACCTCTTATCTAAATCGTGGTTGATGGATCAGCCATCGCACACAATCCGTTTCATTGGTGATGGGGCTAAAAGTATATCATTTACCATTCATGCAGCACATACAATTTCGTTGAAGGTCTCTGATGCAAGTTTCGTCTTATGACCTTCCTGCAGTAGTGGAAGCACGACAAGGAGATGGGACAAGATGGTGTTGGTGATTCTGACATGAAGAACCACGGTGGTTGTGGGGGCCATCGCGGCAAGGCCAAGCAGCAGAAGAAAAAACATGCACGTGGTCGAGACAAGATGGAGGGTGATGAAGATGATGGTGACAAGGACGAAGAGGAGTTCAATGGAAAAGAATTTTAGAAGGCGACAGATGACATGTGCATTGATGGAGTTGCATCTTTGCACTCCTCTCACCAGCAGCTCAAGCAATGGTCCTGTGAGATAAATGCGGCAGAACTAGCAATGGAGGCACCAAAGCCACTCAAGTGGTCCCACATGCCTATCATTTTTTACACCGAGGACTACCCTAATCGCACAACTACGGTCGGGTGTTTGTTGTTGTCATTTTCACCAACAATTCGCAACCTCAAGGTGAAGAAGATGCTAGTTTACGGTGGGGTGGTCTTGAACTTGATCTCACCTGAAACCATACAAATTCCTGCTAAGGATATCAAGCAAATGGGAACATTTCAAGGTATCAATCTTGGAAGAAGCCAATCGAAGGGAAAGTTACCTTGCCAGTGACATTTGGTAGTGAGCTCAACTCCAGGACGGAGAAGATTGTATTCGATGTCGTCAATATACCGTTGCCATACAATGGGATACTTTGCCTCCCGACACTGAGAAAGTTTATGGCGGCGTCCCACTACGCCAACAACACTCTGGAGATGCCACAACCGATGAGCATCATCACCATCCACTCTGACAAGAAGGTCACAGTCATCTGCGTTGACAAGCTCTACCAGGAGGCAGTGGTAGAATATGCCGGCAAGGCCCTTGCTCTTGCCGACAAAGGTTCAGGGGGAAGAAGGACAAGAAAACCAGAAAGACCTCTGATAGGGACTCCGAGAAGCACACTGTAGAGTGCAGCACAGATGTTGAGGACATACGAGAGAGCTTTGCCAACAAGAGCAAGAAATCCAAGGTAGCTCCACCTACGATGAAGCAAGTTTCTGCAAGTGAGGGTGGCAAGGGTGGCAGTTTCACCGTAAGTGCCACTCTTGATAGCAAATAGGAAAGCGCACTCGTTGCCTTCCTATGGGCGAATGTCGATGTGTTTGCATAGCAACCATCTAGCATTCCCCAAGTTCCTAGGGAGTTCATCGAGCACCACCTTGCCGTCTACCCTCATGCAAGACCCATAAAGTAGAAAGTATGGAGGCAAACTTTGGAGCGGCAAGATTCATCACCGAAGAAATCAAGAAGTTAGGAGCGGCAAGCCTCGTCACAGGAGTACTTCATCCAACATGGTTGGAAAATTAGTTGTAGTGTACAAGGTGAATGGAAAACGGAGGCTTTGTATCGACTTCACTGATATAAATAAAGCTTTTCCGAAAGATCCTTTTTCGTTGCCTCGCATCCACCAGATTGGAGACTCCAGTGCTGGCTACGACCTCCTCTCTTTTCTTGATGCCTACTCTGGTTATCACGAGATCATTATGGTCAAGGAAGGTGAGGTGAAAACTGCATTCATTACTCCATGTCCCACATACGGCTTCAAGCGTATGCCTTTCGGATTGAAAAGTGCAGGATTGACATTTGCAAGGGCAGTCCAGATTGGTTTTGAGCCTAAACTACACACAAATGTGGAAGCCTATATGGATGATATAGTGGTCAATACCAAGTACATAGCCACACTTATACAAGACTTAGAATAAAAATTTGCAAACACACACAAAATCAACTTGAAGCTAAATACCGAGAAGTGTGTGTTTGGTGTTCCATCCGGCAAGCTTATAGGGTTCTTTGTGTCTCAACGAGGAATTGAAGCCAATCCCGTCAAGATTAAAAAAATTGAGCAGTTGGAAGCATCGAAGAGCATCAAGGATGTACGTTGCCTGGCTGGTTGTGTTGCCGCATTGAGCGTGTATATTTCCAAGTGTGCCGACTGACTCCCCTCTGATTTGCATTGATTTCCCTCCAATTTTAAAGGATGATGAAGCACATCTATGACGAGTAGTTCCCTCAGTTATGAAACCAATGAATCAATCAAGTAGTAAGATCCACAAGACTATATAAGCGGCACCTGGACACAAATAGCGAATCCTCGGAACCCAACGCGTGTAGGGGTTGTCAATCCCTCATGGATAAAGTAAGGATAGATTGATATATGCAAATAAGAGTGATAGAAAATAAAAGCTAGCAAGGTATTTTTGGGTTTTATGATGATATGATCTGAAAATAAAAGAGAAAATAAAATGTAAACGCAAATAGCAAAGTAGAGATTGCAAATAGATGATGTGAAGTAGACCCGGGGGGCATAGGTTTCACTAGTGGCTTCTCTCGAGAAAATGGTAAACGGTGGGTAGACAAATTATTATTGGGTAACTGATAGAAAAGAGCATATAATTATGATGGTACTCAAGACAATGATCATGTATATAGGCAACACGTCCAAGACAAGTAGACCGACTTGTTCTTGCATCTGCTTCTATTACTCCACAAATCGACCACTATCCAGCATGCATCTAGTGTATTGAGTTCATGGGGAGTAATGCCTTAAGAACGATAACATCATGTAGACAAGATCTATTCATGTAGCAATAGACCCCATCGTTTTATCCTTGATAGCAATGATACATGTGTGTCATGGATTTTTCTGTCACTGAGATTGAGCACCGCAAGATCGAACCCATCACAAAGCACATCTTCCCATTGCAAGATAAAACATCAAGTTGGTAGAAATAAACCAAATATCAAAGAAGAAATATGAGGCTATAATAATCAAGTGAATATGATTTCATAGATCTGATCATAAAGCCACAATTCATTGGATCCCAACAAACACACCACAAAAGAATGAGTTACATCATATGGATCTCCAAGAGACCATTGTATTGAGAAACAAAACGAGAATAAAGCCATCTAGCTACTGCTTATGGACCCGTAGGTCTGATATGAACTACTCATGCATCATCAGAGGAGCACTAATGAGTATGATGAACCCCTCCGTGATCGTCTACATCTCCGGAACGGGCTCTAGATTGGACATCGTGGCTTCTGGAAATTGCGGTGGCTGAAACAATTTTTCATTGATTCCCTAGGGTTTTGTGAATATTGGGGTATTTATAGAGCTTAGAGACGATGTAGGAAGCGCCCGAGGCCCCCACTAGGCTCTAGGCCACACCAGGGGCCCTGGGCACGCCCTGGTGTCTAATGTGTCGCCTAGCCCTTGTCTCGTGCTCATCCATGGCTCCCAAGTTTCCTTCGGGTCCAAAAAAATCTCTATAAAGTTTATTGGCATTTGGACTTCATCTGATATTGATTTTCTGTGAAGTAAAAAACAGCAACAAACAGCAACTAGCACTAGGCACTATGTCAATAGGTTAGTCCCGAAAAAGATATAAAGTTGCTATAGAATGATCATAAAACATCCAAGAATGATAATATAAAAACATGGAACAATAAAAAATTATAGATATGTTGAAGACGTGTCAGCATCCCCAAGCTCTTAATTCGTACTCGTCCTCGAGTAGGTAAATGATAAAAACAAAATTTTTGATGTGGAATGCTGCCTCACATGTTCATCATATTATTTTTCTTTTTAGCATGGACATATGGACTTGCAGATGATTCAAAACAATAGTCTATAGTTTGACATGAAAATTCCAATACTCAAGCATATCAACAAGCAACCAAGTCTTTCAAAATACAAATGCTAAAGAACATTATCCCTAGCCCATCATGCTCCATCATTGATCCATTCATGCAACACAACCAAATATTACCTACATCCAATGCTCAAGTATGATACCGTTGTTCCTTAGTTTGTGCTTTATAAGAGAAGATGGAGATTCAAATTTAAAATAAAAATTGCATAAAGTAAATAGATAGGCCCTTCGCGAAGGGAAGCATGGATTTGTAGAGGTGCAGACCTCAAGGTGAAAAATTTAGAGATAAATATTTTGGGTGGTATGCTTTTCCTGTCAATGAAAACAACTAAGAGTTTCCAATATCCTCCATGCTAAAAAAATTATAGGCGGTACAAACTGAAAATAAAGTGTATTCCTTTTTCCACCATTCTTTCACATTCCACGGCTAGTCGTGTCCACGGGTGCCGTCCATACCAACACTTTCCAAGGAATTTATTATTTGACAATTTTTTGCATTTTGGGACTAGGCATCCCTATTTTCGCCATACTCCCGTGCAATGGAAAGTTAATAAACACTCATCTTGATACTAACATATTTAACATGGAAGATACCGGCCACCCCTCGCCGCTTTATGAGCCGTACATGCACATAAAACATAAATTTATTTTGAACATTCGAGTTCGCACTTGCAAATTTACTTGGAGCGACGTTGAAATACCCCATATTGGTAGGTATGGTGTACTCATTTGTCACAACATTGGGTTTAGGATTTGGATGCACAAGTAGTATTCCCGCCTAGTACAAGTGAATGCTACCAAATAGATTGAGAAGCGCCCAACCAAGGAACAAAGATCACCATAAGTGGAAATTAAACACAACTAATCCCGAATAATGAACACAAGTAGGATGTAATTTCATAGCATAATTATTAACTTCATGTGCATGCATAGGGAATCACAAACTTTAATACCAATATTCTTCCTAAAGCATAATTACTAATCAACATAACTCACATATCACTATCTTCATATCGCAAAACTATTGCAAAGAATCAAGTTTAACATCCAATGATCGTCATGAAAATTTTTATTATATCCTTCCTGGATATTTATCACTTTGGGCCTAACTTTGTTTAAAGCAAATTGTCATTGCAAATAACAAGATCTCAAACAAATATAAGTGAAGAACGAGATAAGAAGTTTCTTTAAAATTGTGAACTCTCACAATGATATAAGTGAAGCAAGAGAGGATTTCTCAAAAATTTCTAATACTCTCAAAATAATCTAAGTGAAGCATGAGAGAAAAATTCTTCAAAATAACAACACCACCGTGCTCAAAACGATATAAGTGAAGCTCTTGAGCAATTCCATGGCTAAAAAAAAGTGAACCATAAAGAGTGATTCTAACAAATCATAGCATAATTTGATTCTCTCAAATGGGTGTGTCCATCAAGGTTTATTATGACAAATTAACCAGAAAATAAAGCAAATAAACAAATGATACAAGAAGCTCCAAGAAAAACTCATGATTTGTGACGAATAAAAATATAGCTCCAAGTAAAATTATCGATGGTTGTTAGAAGAAAGAGGGGATGCCTTCCGGGTCATCCCCAAGCTTAGTTGCTTAGTAATCCTTTGATATTACCTTGGGGTGCCATGGGGCATCCCCAAGCTTCGGATTTTATTACTCCTTATTCCTTCATCCATTGTAATCTCACTCAAAACTTGAAAACTTCAATCACACGAAACTCAACAAAAATTTGGTGAGATCCGTTAGTATAAGAAAACCAACCCTTACTTTAGGTCCTATTGAAAACCTATTCCACTTTTATTTTTGCATTATACCTAATGTATTATAACTTTACCATGGCTTATACCCCCAGATACAAACCATATAATCATCAACACAAGCACATAACGCAAAGAAAACAGAATCTGTTAATAACATAACAATCTGTAAAGACTGGAATTTACTCATACTTCTGTAACTCCAAACATTCTAACAAATTAGGACAACGTGGGGAATTTGTATATAAATCTTGTGTAAAAAATTCAAACACTTTCATGTTTTTATAATTTTTAGGATTTTTTCTATTGGATGCAAAAGTTTTTGTTTTTCAACAGGATTAAAGCAACTAACACCCCACATGATCCCAAAGGCTTTACTTGACACAAACACCAAATAAAACACACACGAAAACAATTATATTAGTAGCATAATTGTGCAAACACTGAAGAACAAAAACCATAAGTAAAAAGTAAATTTTATTCATTGGGTTGCCTCTCAACAAGCGCTATAGTTGTACGCCCCTAGCTAGGCATATAACATAGATTCAAGTGATGTCATCCTTAGTGACTGATCCATAGGTTACCCTAATGATTGCTTCATAAGGTAATTTAAACTTAGTTCTAGGGAAGTGTTCCATGCCTTTTCTTAGTGGAAACTAAAATTTAATATTGCCTTCTTTCATATCAATCACTGCCCTATAGTACGCAAAAATGCTCTACCAAGAATTATTGGAGAAGAGGGATTGCAATAAATATCAAGAACAATAAAAATCTATGGGCACATAATTCCTATTTGCAAGAATAAGAACATCATTAATTCTTCCCATAGGATTTTTAGTAACAGGATCCGCCAAGTGCAAATTGAGAGAACATTCTTCAATATTGGTAAGACCAAGCACATCACAAAGACATTTCGGAATGTTGAAAAAGTAGCACCCAAATCACATAAAGCATAGCACTCAAAATTCTTAATCTTGATCTTAATGATGGTTTCCCATTCATCATATAATTTTCTAGGAATTGAATTATCTAATTCTAACTTTTCTTCCGAAGCTTTTATTACCGCACCCGAAATATGTTTAGTAAAAGCTTTGTTTTATCCATAGGCATTGGGTGAATTTATCATAGATTGCATCATATAAATACAGTCAATAAAAGATGAACTATCAAAATTGAAGTTTTTGCAATCTAAAATAGTGGGTGCATCACTAGCCAAAGTTGTGACCTCTTCAATCCCACTTTTATCAATTTTTTCAATAGGATTTTCACCCTCCAAATCATGGGAACGTCCTCTTGCTAAAGTTGACTCTTCTTAAATTCCCTCATCATTAATTATAACATTACTAAACGGGGAATCAATAGAAGAAACACCATTAATTGTAATCTCTTCATCATTTTTCTCGTGTAAGGATTCTATCTTAGGTGCCATTTGATTCACCAACGTAGCTTGCGCATCAGATATCTTTCCTAGCAGATTTTTAGTAAGAACATATTCAGATTGGAGATTAGCAACTTCTTTACTAACATGATCAAGTTGTTTTGTTATAGCAATAAGAAAAATAGAATGTTCCTTAAGTTCTCGGGTAAAAAAATTATTCTTCTCAAATTGCATAGTCATGTACTGCTTGGTACTTTTCTCAATCTCTAACAAAATGTTTGGATACGGAACATCATAATACCTCCTTTGAGGCATTATGTCTATGCAAAGAAGAACACAAACAAACAAGAGATCCGACAAGAAAACGCCAAACGGAAAGAAGGCAAATAAAAAGGCATTTTTTGTGAAGAGGGGGAGAGGAAAACGAGAGGCAAATGGAAAATAATTTAATCGCAAGGAGATGAGAGTTGTGTGTAGGAACCTAATAGATCTTGACTTGATCTTCCTTGGCAACGACGCCAGAAATCTTGACTCCCCGCTGATTTGCATTGGTTTCCCTCCAAGCTTAAAGGGTGATGTAGCATAGCGATGACAAGTATTTCCCTCAGTTAAGAAACCAAGGTATCAATCTAGTAGTAAGATCCACAAGACTATGTAAGTGGCACCTGCACACAAATAACAAATCCTGGCTACCCAACGTGTGTAGGGGTTGTCAATCCTTTGTGGGTAAAGTAAGGGTAGATTGATATATGCAAATAAGAGTGATAGCAAATGAAATGCAGCAAGGTATTTTTGGTTTTTTATGATATAGATCTGAAAATTAAAGAGAAAAAATGAAATGGAAACGCGAATAGCAAAGTAGAGATTGCGAATAGATGATGAGAAGTAGACCCGGGGGCCATAGGTTCCACTAGCAGCTTCTCTCGAGAAAATAGAAAATGGTGGGTAGACACATTACTGTTGGGCAATTGATAGATGAGCGAATAATTATGATGATATTCAAGACAATGATCATGTATATAGGCATCATGTCCAAGACAAGTAGACTGACTTGTGCCTGCATCAAATTCTATTACTCCACACGTCTACCGCTATCCAACATGCATATAGTGTATTGAGTTCATGGAGAAACAGAGTAATGCCTTAAGAACGATGACATGATGTAGACAAGATCTATTCATGTAGGAATAGACCCCATCGTTTTATCCTTGATAGCAACAATACATGCGTGTCATGTCTCTTTCTATCACTCAGATTGAGCACCGCAAGATCAAACCCATCACAAAGCAACTCTTCCCATTGCAAGATAAAAGATCAAGTTGGCTAGAAAAAAACCAAATATCAGAGAAAAATACGAGGCTATAATAATCAAGCATGAATATGATTTCATAGATCTTATCATAAACTCAGAATTCATCGATCCCAACAAACACACCGCAAAAGAATCAGTTACATCATATGGATCTCCAAGAGACCATTGTATTGAGAAACAAAATGAGAGAGAAAGTCGTCTAGCTACTGCCTATGGATCCATGGGTGTGATATGAACTACTCACGCATCATCGGAGGAGCACCAATAAGGATGATGACCCCCCATGACCGTGTTCCTCTCTGGAACGGGCTCTAGGTTGGATTTTGTGGCTTCTGGAACTTGCGGTGGCTGAATTTTTTTTCGTTGACTCCCCTAGGATTTTCTAAATATTTGAGTATTTATAGAGATCAGAGGCGGTGGAGGAGGCGCCCGAGGCCCCCACTAGGCGTGAGGCCGTGCCAAGGGCCCTAGGCCCGCCCTGATGTCTAGTGGGACGTCCGGGCCTTGTCTGGTACTCATTCTGGGCTCCCAAGTTTCGTTATACTCCAAAAAAAATCTCCCTCAGTTAAGAAACCAAGGTATCAATCTAGTAGTAAGATCCACAAGACTATGTAAGTGGCACCTGCACACAAATAACAAATCCTGGCTACCCAACGTGTGTAGGGGTTGTCAATCCTTTGTGGGTAAAGTAAGGGTAGATTGATATATGCAAATAAGAGTGATAGCAAATGAAATGCAGCAAGGTATTTTTGGTTTTTTATGATATAGATCTGAAAATTAAAGAGAAAAAATGAAATGGAAACGCGAATAGCAAAGTAGAGATTGCGAATAGATGATGAGAAGTAGACCCGGGAGCCATAGGTTCCACTAGCAACTTCTCTCGAGGAAAGAGAAAATGGTGGGTAGACACATTACTGTTGGGCAATTGATAGATGAGCGAATAATTATGATGATATTCAAGACAATGATCATGTATATAGGCATCATGTCCAAGACAAGTAGACTGACTTGTGCCTGCATCAACTTCTGTTACTCCACACGTCTACCGCTATCCAACATGCATATAGTGTATTGAGTTCATGGAGAAACAGAGTAATGCCTTAAGAACGATGACATGATGTAGACAAGATCTATTCATGTAGGAATAGACCCCATCGTTTTATCCTTGATAGCAACAATACATGCGTGTCATGTCTCTTTCTATCACTCAGATTGAGCACCGCAAGATCAAACCCATCACAAAGCAACTCTTCCCATTGCAAGATAAAAGATCAAGTTGGCTAGAAAAAAACCAAATATCAGAGAAAAATACGAGGCTATAATAATCAAGCATGAATATGATTTCATAGATCTTATCATAAACTCAGAATTCATTGATCCCAACAAACACACCGCAAAAGAATCAGTTACATCATATGGATCTCCAAGAGACCATTGTATTGAGAAACAAAATGAGAGAGAAAGTCGTCTAGCTACTGCCTATGGATCCATGGGTGTGATATGAACTACTCACGCATCATCGGAGGAGCACCAATAAGGATGATGACCCCCCATGACCGTGTTCCTCTCTGGAACGGTGTCGGGACCCCGATCCTAAGCCATAGGAATCTAGCCTGTAACACATCGCATCCCTTTGTGGTCTCAAGCACGGTTAACTCCACGGCAGCAGCCTTACCTTAGCCGGGACCGTTTGTGTCTTTTGACTCACGTATGCGATAGTGTCGCTAGCAATCCAATGTCAAAGAACCCGGATCGACATGTCTAGTCATAAACCAAAGTGGCAGTACCGCACAAGGACAGGCATACATGACCCAACAAAGCAGGAGTCGTAACAAGCTACAAGGACTCCATTACATCGCGTGACATTTCCCCAAAGGGGACAGACACAGCAGCTAAGAAGGACACATGCCGGTCAACCAATGTGTCCGGAGCAGTAGCGAACTACCAAGGCTCGTTGGATCACAAAGGGGCATTTCCTTGTAAGGAGTGCTACTAAAGTTCACGACTAGGTATTCGAACCCCATACATACCAAGTAAGACACACGTACGCATGGCATACCGATATGTATAGATACATCGATGGCATCACAACATAACCATAACATACAAACTTTATTTAAGAGGCTCGGAAGAGCCACACACATAATATTACACATTAAGGGTCTCACGACCCATAATAGCAGTCATACAATACAAGCCAGCGGAAGAGTTATAAACTGTCTGGGAACAGACAGTGCAACTAAAAGGCACATGGCCTGACTATACTACAGAGCCGATGTAGGCCCGATCGTAGCTGGGACACCAGCTACTCGTCGTTGTCGATGTCTACGAAGAACCCTCCATTAGGGTCATTAGCAACCTCTGCAACAGTTATTAAGCAAACATGAGTACGAAGGTACTCAGCAAGACTTTAGGAGAACTAACTACTCATGCAAGGTATCAAAAGGTATTGTGGGGTTTCATGCGGGAAGCGAGCATCTGACTCGTGGCTAGACAACTTGCATTTTGAAATTAGTTTTGACAACTTGATTTCTCGCACACGAGTCCACTAACACCACAACAATACACTATCGTGGAATCATTCCGTCTCCATACGGAAATGTCGTCCACGACACTCACGCTTCCAGCATGTGGTAGTATCTAGTCTTGGATTACATAGACGGAACTCAGTTCCTAAGGACGGTTCCAATGAAACAACCCGCCATGTACTCCTACACAGCCTTTCACCGGTACCTTTACCAAATCAAGTTCAACACACAACCTTTGCTCATCGAACACATTCCACAATTCTGTTCATCTCCCAGATGACAGACCATACACAACTCTAAGCATAGCATGCATAGCAGGATAAGGCACATCATAGCTCAAGCAACTACCAGGTATGCTAGGTTGCAAGGTTCGGCTATTTACTGTGACAAGGTTAGGTCATGCAAAGGAAGTGGGTTCAACTATCGTGGCAAAAGCAGTTGAAGCATTTGATCTTAAATGCAATAACTAGGTGCTGGAGCAAGAACATGGGAGTTATCGGAATGATCAAAGGGGTTGCTTGCCTTGTTGCTCAGAGGAGGAACGATATCCGTCAGACGGATATTCGGTGGAATCCGGGGGTGCGGAGCCTACAGAAATGAATGGCAACATTCAATAACAATCATATGCACTCAAAATGATGCATGAGCATGGCATGAGAATGCAAGGTGATAAGTTATTGTTTTCAACATGTATTAGGTTTAGAGTTGATTTGAATCACATTCGAATAGCAATTCAAACGAGGTATTCTCGGATACCGGTTTAATTGATTCGACCTGATGCTCAGATCAACTTGAAGTTAACATGCATGAAATGTCATGTTATGGTACTGAATTGCAATTAGGAAAGTGGTGAAAATTGTATATATAATGGAATTTGAATATTTTTGCAAATTCCATTTATAAAGTGATTATAAGAATTGAATTATTCCTTATTCCACAATTTAGGGTTCTGTAACTTTTTTAAACATGGTTGAAATTAGCATAATCAGAATCCTTGAATTTTTCTGATACTTTTTCATATATAAATTATTTTCATTGGAGTTACAGATTAATTTCTATGATTTTTACAAGTTTTAGCAATTTCCTGGAATTATTTTTATACTGGAAATTTTATTTATTGCATCAGACTGACGTCAGCAGGTCAGCCGACCTGTTCAGGTCAAACCTGACAGGGGGCCCCACTGGTCAGCCTCTCTGGGACTAATCCCGCGCTGACCAGCCCTAACTGAGGTTTGACTTGGCCTTGGGCCCACTTGTCAGCGAGTGATTAGGTGCTGAGCGGTTGGATTAGCTTTGCCACGTCGACATCCACCGGCGGCGAGGTCGTCCTCGCCGGCGGGGAGCCTCCGGCGACCACCAGCACGGCGGAGGGGCTCGGAAACGGCGCACAGGGGGCCAAATGCTGCGCGGAGAGCACCAGAGGAACGGCACGTCTCCCGCAGCTTCATTTTTACACTTAGCCGGGGCTGATCTGGCCGGAGATGACGCCGGCGACGAGCTTGGCGGCGGCCAAGGCTCGGGCGTCATCGGGGTCTTTGAATCAGAGGGATCTACGCTCGGTTCCTAGCTGCTACAACATCTACGCGTCGACCTGGAGCTGCTGGTGCCCTCGGAAGGACGAGCTGATCATCGGAGGGCTACCGGCGACGAGCAGCAGCGGCGGTCCTCGTCGGGCTCCGGTGAAACTAGAGCTAGAGGAGGGGATCGACGGGGAAAACTTAGGGGAAACGACCGCATGCTCACGGGGAGTGCAGAGCAGAGCTTAGCCGGCTCGGGGAAGGCCTGGGGGCGACGAATCGACGGAAGAGGTCCGGCAGCCGGAGGTGGAAGACGACGGTGTTGCGGGCGTTGCAGGGCTCGAGGAAGCTTCGGCTTCTGCAGAGATGACCAGGGCGACGAGGCGGAGCTAATGGCGTGCTCTGGGAGGGAATCCTATGGCTAGGGGCACGGGCAGCTCGAGCTCGAGCTCGGCTCTAATGGCGGCAGCAAGGAGGAGGAGGAGATCCGGGAGGAGGAAGAGAACCGAGGCAGGGAATGGATAGGGGAGGCCCTGGGGAGCTTATCCCCATCGTCGCCAGCGCGAGGCGGCGGCCAGGAAGGCACGCAGGTGCGTGGCCACGCCGGAGGGGGCGGCGGCCACCTCCTGCTGCCTACTGGCGCGAGGGAGGGGACGAGCCAGGGATGGGCCGGGCCAGGCTTAGGCGACAGGTAAGGTTTTTCCATTTTTTCTGTTTTTGTTTTTCTGTTTTGCTAATTAATTCAGCTCCAAAACAAAAAGTAAAAACTATTTTAGACCTCCTGAAATATTTTTTATAATATCCCCAACCATTTCCAAGGTTTTCAACATTTTTGGAAATTTATAGTTTCTGATTTCAAATTTAAAACTTGAAACCAGTAGCCTTTTTCATTTAATCAAAAAGCTTAAAGTGTCAAGAAAATAGTTTTCTCCAATGCTCATTTACTTTCATGATTTATCAGAAAGTTTGAACATTTCTTGAGGCCATTTTGGGTTCATTGATTTTGAACTAGTTTGAGATTTCCTTTAATTGAAATGGTGGCTAGGGTTTTGAGTTTATCCTTTGCCACTTTGGTGTTTTTGTTGAAACTTCTTAGATGCAAATGCAAAGAAGACATGAGCACAATGCTATCTTGCTTAAGGTTTAGGGATGTGACAACTCACCCCCACTCAAAAGAATCTCGTCCCGAAATTTAGAAGTCGTCGAGAATAACGCAGGATACTCAAGTCGGAGACGATCCTCTCTTTCCCAAGTTGCCTCCTTTTCAGAATGATTTGACCATTGAACTTTAAGAAACTTGAGGTTTCGACGTCGAGTGGTACGCTCAGCTTGATCAAGAATACGCACGGGGTATTCTCGGTATGAAAGGTTATCTTGGAGATCAAGCGTTTCGTGGTCCACTTCACGGATAGGATCCGAAAAGCAACGCCTGAGTTGCGAGACGTGGAAAACATCATGAACCTTGGAAAGATGCGGAGGAAATTCCAACTGGTAGGCAACTTCTCCTCGTTTGGCAAGAATGCGAAAAGGTCCAATGTAACGAGGAGCCAACTTGCCATTGATACCGAAACGATGGGTACCCTTCAAAGGTGTAACCCGAAGGTAAGCCTTCTCGTCAACTTCAAAGGTCACAGCCTTATGATGACGATCATATTGGCTCTTTTGACGAGACTGGGCTGTTGTCAAGTTTTCACGAATAATGCAAACCTGCTCTTCTGCATCCTGGATCATATCCGGACCAAAGAGTTGCCTCTCTCCGGTTTCTGACCAATTAAGAGGTGTTCGACATCTTCGTCCATAGAGAACTTCAAAAGGGGCTTTGCCCAAGCTCGATTGGTAACTATTGTTATAAGCGAATTCGGCGAATGGAAGGCACTTCTCCCAATTCATACCAAACGAAATAACACAAGCTCGGAGCATATCTTCTAGGATTTGATTCACTCTTTCTACTTGACCACTTGATTGAGGATGGAAAGCAGTGCTAAAAGATAAGTGAGTCCCCATGGCATTCTGAAAACTTTCCCAGAAGCGAGAAGTAAAGATACTTCCACGGTCCGAGTTAATCTCCAGGGGAACACCATGAAGAGACACTATTCGAGAGATATATAACTCTGCTAGCTGGCTAGCTGTTATACTCTCACGAACGGGAAGAAAATGAGCCACTTTGGAAAGACGGTCAATGACCACAAAGATAGCATTATTTCCTTTCTTGGTCTTGGGAAACCCGGTAATGAAATCCATGCTAACTTTATCCCATTTCCATTCAGGAATAGCCAAAGGTTGAAGGGTGCCAGCAGGCCTTTGATGTTCTGCCTTAACTCGACGACAAACGTCGCAGTTAGCAACGAACTCAGCAATTTCTCTCTTCATCCTAGTCCACCAGAACCTCTGGCGTAGGTCCTGATACATCTTAGTACTACCGGGATGAATGGTGGGAGGAGAATCATGAGCCTCCTTAAGGATTAACTGCCTTAGATGTGGGTTCTTAGGTACCACTAAACGATTCTGGAAGAACACAACACCTTGATCATTCATGGAAAATTCTTTAGCGTTTCCGCTAAAAATATTCTCCTTGATCCGTGATATACCCTTGTCACGCTTTTGGCCAGCTATAATTTGATCCTTAAGAGTAGGCTTCGCCACCAGGGTAGAAAGGAATCCTTGGGGAACAATATGAAGGTTCAACTTCTGAAAGTCCTCATGGAGATGTGGTTGACCTTGTTGTAGCATCAAATTGTTACAATAAGATTTACGACTTAGTGCGTCGGCCATAACATTGGCCTTCCCCGGGGTGTAAGTTATCCCTAAGTCGTAATCCGAGATCAGCTCAACCCACCATCTTTGCCTGAGATTCAAATCCGGCTGGGTGAAGATATATTTCAGACTTTGGTGATGAGTGAATATTTCGCAACGATTACCCAAAAGGTAATGTCGCCAGGTTTTTAGTGCATGGACCACAGCTGCAAGCTCAAGGTCATGTGTGGGATAATTATCCTCATGTGGACGCAACTGTCGAGATGCGTATGCGATCACATGACGATCTTGCATGATAATGCAACCTAATCCTTGTCGCGAGGCGTCACAATAGATAACAAAGTCCTTAGAAAAATCTGGTGGTAGCAACACAGGTGTGGAAGTCAGGCGTCTTTTCAGTTCCTGAAAGCTATGCTCACATTGTGGTGTCCACTCGAACTTTTTATCCTTCTTGAGGAGTTCAGTTAGAGGCTTTGCAACCTTGGAGAAATTCTTGACGAAGCGGCGACAATAGCTCGCTAGACCAAGAAAACTCCTAACTTGCTTAACCGATTCAGGTTGAGTCCAATCAAGGACAGCTTGAACTCTCTCGGGATTGACAGCAATACCCTTACCAGAGATTACGTGGCCTATATAGGTCACTTCTGGTAACCAGAATTCACATTTCGAAAATTTGGCATAAAGGCGATGGTCTCGAAGTTTCATCAATACCAGCCTTAGATGCTCGGCATGTTCTTGTTCATTCTTTGAGTAGATGAGAATATCATCGAGGTATACTATGACGAATCTATCCAAATACTCCATAAAGATTGAATTCATCAGTCGAGAGAAGGTGGCTGGGGCATTGGTTAAACCGAAGGACATAACGGTGTACTCATATTGGCCATAACGAGTAACAAAGGCCGTTTTTTGGAATGTCCCCGTTCTTAATCTTGATTTGATGGTATCCCAACCTCAAATCCATTTTGTAGAAGACTGAGGATCCAGCGAGCTGATCGTACAGATCGTTGATCCTGGGGAGCGGATACTTGTTCTTTATGGTGACCAGGTTAACTGGTCGGTAATCTACAACCATCCGATCTGTTCCGTCTTTCTTCTTGACGAAGAGGACGGGACAAGCCCAAGGGGAAGAGCTAGGACGAATGAAACCTTTGTTCAAGGCCTCATCTAATTGCTTCTTAAGTTCGGCTAGCTCTAGGGGTGCCATCTTATAAGGTCTTCTGGCTATTGCGACAGTTCCCGGAACAAGATCTATCACAAACTCTACATCTCTGTCAGGTGGAATTCCTAGCAGTTCCTCTGGAAAAACATCCGGGAAGTCACGGACTACCGGAATGTCTTCAAGTTCCGGAAGAGGGTTGGCATTTAGGGAATAGAGTTGGCATTTGGTAACTCGAGTAGAGACATTTACTATCTCACCCGAGGAATGGGTAAGCTGGACATTTCTAGAGTGAGTATCAATCTTGGCATAGTGAGCTGACATCCAGTCCATGCCCAAGATGATATTAATATCCGAAGATTTCAATGCTATCAATGAGGCTAGAAAAACTAGCCTGTCTACTAGAATTTCATTGTCATAGGTTATCCTAGAGGTTTGCCATTTACTACCAGGGGTTTGGACAACCAATGGGATTGGCATATCACAAAATGACATGTTATGCAACTGTGCATAACTTTCTGAAATGAAGGAATGAGAAGACCCAGTGTCAAAGAGAACGGATGCTGGGTGATGATTAACAAGAAGCGTACCCAGCATGACGTCGGGATCCTGTGTAGCTTCTTCTGCTGACACATGGTTCACACGGCCACGTGCAGGAGTTGGCTTCACATAAAAAGCTTTGCCCGACTTGGCCTGCCCGACGGACTTTCCGGGTTGCTTGGCACCCACATTCTGAGGACACTCACAGGAATAATGCCCTGGTTCTCCACACTTGTAGCATATCACCTAGTTGGCACGTGGTGCAGCATTGCTAGCTGGACCACCATAAGCTTTTGCTGGAGGGTTGGCCTGATTCGTCTGAGGCGCCACGTAGGATGGCCTCGGAGTGTATCTTGGCGGCAGAGAACTGTTTGGAACCCACAACCTGCGTTTTGGAAATGCGGAACCAGAAGATGAGCCAAAGTCACGGGAGTGCTTCCTTGTGGCTTCGAAGTCAGTATGACCAGTCTCCGCACTGATCGCTTTGTTGACCAGGGCTTGAAAACTTGCACACTCATGGAGGCGCAGGTCTCGACGGAGCTCAGGGCTCAGACCATTACGAAATCTTGCTTGCTTCTTGGCATCAGTAGACACCTCCTCTGTTGCATAGCGGGCGAGGTTACCGAACTCACGGCTATAGGCATCCACAGAAAACTTGCCATGAGTGAAGGCACATAACTCCTCTCTCTTTTTGTCCATCAGGCCCTCTGGAATATGGTGCAGACGAAGAGCTGCACTGAAATATGCCCACGTGGCCACTGGTTCAGCGAGACGCATAGCTTCAAAGTTCTCCCACCACAGATTGGCGGGTCCCTCCAGGAAATACGCCGCAAAGGTCACCTTGTCGGCCTCAGACACATTCGCCGAGCGAATCTTGCGTGAGCTGCTGCACAGCCAGTCATCAGCGTCGAGGGGATCGACGGAATGATGAATCTTTGGAGGATTCAGCTTCACAAAGTCATTGAGGGACACTGCAACATTCCTAGGCTGTCGAGCCGTATTCTGCTCAATACGCTCTAGCAGCCGGTTGGTCTCCCTTTTGTTTCTTTCTCCCTCAAGCATCACTTCTACCAGAGAAGGTGGGTGAGGCAGTTCTTCCTGCGACGCTTGACTACCCTCACCTTGCTCATGAGCAGGGGCATGGTTCAACCTGGTGAACACCATCCTGACAAACAAACTCATAGCTTAGACCAATATCATATCAATACTAGCTATGGATTAAGAATGTACTGAACACACGGAATGCGGAAATGAATATCCGAACAACATGGTAACAAGCAACTGCTATATATACACCATGGTTCATACACACCCTTACATAGTTCAGTACAACTTACTCGAAGAGCAACTACTGAAATGGTGGAACTACTCATCAGAGGCTTACAAGCTTCCTATACATTATTTATCTAGGCCTCCGGAATTCATTTCACATTACTACCATACTATCCTTCCGCTCACAGCTCAGGCATCCGCATAGAACATCTCATAGAGATTACTTCCATGACCTGGAAGCTCAACCTGCGGATCAGGAAACACTCTAGCCTGAGATCCCTGGGATCCGTAAGGACACGGATGTGGCCTTGGTCCCCTGACTGGTGGTAAGAGGGGTCCCCGAAGAGGTGTGACTCCTCCTATAGCTGGCCAGTCAACGTGGGCCGGAAGATGGGCCCTAACAGGGTTCAGCATCTCCATCTCTCCATACCATGTCTGGACTACCGGTGCCAGCTGCGTCAAAGCTGTCCACAGACGGGCACGGGTAGCATAAAGATCCATGTGGAGAGCACGAGCATCCCTGTCTCTGTTCTCTAGCATCTCAACAGTGGACTGCAGAAGTGGATCCTCCATAGAAGAATCAAAATAGACTCCACTGAGGTATCCCTCTTCACCAGACTGAGAGGCCGGAACGTAGCAGAACTCCGAATTCTGCAGCAGTGCATGTCTCGCTCTCATAATAGTCAGCATTGAATAGGCAGCATCCTGTACTGCCATGTCAACGGTGACCCCCAACCCATAGGACCAATGGATTGGCTTCTCAGCTCCAGGGTAGTCTGGAAATACCCTAACAGTGCAGATGTACTGGCTCTGGTTGAAGTCTCCGTACTGTTCCTCCACTGTGTACTCGGGGTAACAGCGGTAACCGCACACCGACATCACCCTGACCAGCATGGCCATATGACCCGGTACATCAATGCACCTGGTCAGACGTACCACCTCACGAGAAGGACGGCCAGGCATCTGTAAATAGAGAGTAATGCAAAAGCATTAGAGCTCTGAATGAAAAATTGGGCAGCATAACGGCTGTAATTGCTCAAAACAAATTTTGAGACAACCCAAAAATGGAATAGCGTAACCACTCAACTATCAAGTTCAACTCTGTGATCATCAAACTTACTTCCTGCTTCCTAGGAATAAAAGTAACCCAATATCTCTCGACCCGTAGTCCTATAATCTACCGATCAGGAACACGAGCCTAGGAGAAGATGAGTAACCTAGTCCTTAATTCCCGCAGAAAAGATGAGGATGACCAGAATAGAATATCTTGAGAAGAGAACAAGAGTGTTACTTTCCCTTCCACAAACAATTCCCTTATATATAACTAAGAAATTCTAGACTCAACTTTGACCAGTTTGGCTTAGTAATCCTACAGTCAGTCAGGCTCTGATACCAACGCTGTCGAGACCCCGATCCTAAGCCATAGGAATCTAGCCTGTAACACATCACATCCCTTTGTGGTCTCACGCACGGTTAACTCCACGGCAGCAGCCTTACCTTAGCCGGGACCGTTTGCGTCTTTTGACTCACGTATGCGATAGTGTCGCTAGCAATCCAATGTCAAAGAACCCGGATCGACATGTCTAGTCATAAACCAAAGTGGCAGTACCGCACAAGGACAGGCATACATGACCCAACAAAGCAGGTGTCGGTCATCGGCGAATGTAGACGAGTCGTAGCAAGCTACAAGGACTCCATTACATCGCGTGACATTTCCCCAAAGGGGACAGACACAGCAGCTAAGAAGGACACATGCCGGTCAACCAATGTGTCCGGAGCAGTAGCGAACTACCAAGGCTCGTTGGATCACAAAGGGGCATTTCCTTGTAAGGAGTGCTACTAAAGTTCACGACTAGGTATTCGAACCCCATACATACCAAGTAAGACACACGTACGCATGGCATACCGATATGTATAGATACATCGATGGCATCACAACATAACCATAACATACAACCTTTATTTAAGAGGCTCGGAAGAGCCACACACATAATATTACACATTAAGGGTCTCACGACCTATAATAGCAGTCATACAATACAAGCCAGCGGAAGACTTATAAACTGTCTGGGAACAGACAGTGCAACTAAAAGGCACATGGCCTGACTATACTACAGAGCCGACGTAGGCCAGATCGTAGCTGGGACACCAGCTACTCGTCGTTGTCGATGTCTACGAAGAACCCTCCATTAGCGTCATTAGCAACCTCTGCAACAGTTATTAAGCAAACATGAGTACGAAGGTACTCAGCAAGACTTTAGGAGAACTAACTACTCATGCAAGGTATCAAAAGGTATTGTGGGGTTTCATGCGGGAAGCGAGCATCTAACTCGTGGCTAGACAACTTGCATTTTGAAATTAGTTTTGACAACTTGATTTCTCGCACACGAGTCCACTAACACCACAACAATACACTACCGTGGAATCATTCCGTCTCCATACGGAAATGCCGTCCACGACACTCAGTTCCTAAGGACAGTTCCAATGAAACAACCCGTCATGTACTCCTACACAGCCTTTCCCCGGTACCTTTACCAAATCAAGTTCAACACACAACCTTTGCTCACCGAACACATTCCACAATTCTGTTCATCTCCCAGATGACAGACCATACACAACTCTAAGCATAGCATGCATAGCAGGATAAGGCACATCATAGCTCAAGCAACTACCAGGTATGCTAGGTTGCAAGGTTCGGCTATTTACTGTGACAAGGTTAGGTCATGCAAAGGAAGTGGGTTCAACTATCGTGGCAAAAGCAGTTGAAGCATTTGATCTTAAATGCAATAACTAGGCGCAGGAGCAAGAACATGGGAGTTATCGGAATGATCAAAGGGGTTGCTTGCCTTGTTGCTCAGAGGAGGAACGATATCCGTCAGACGGATATTCGGTGGAATCCGGGGGTGCGGAGCCTACCGAAATGAATGGCAACATTCAATAACAATCATATGCACTCAAAATTATGCGTGAGCATGGCATGAGAATGCAAGGTGATAAGTTATTATTTTCAACATGTATTAGGTTTAGAGTTGATTTGAATTACATTCGAATAGCAACTCAAACGGGGTATTCTCGGATACCGGTTTAATTGATTCGACCTGATGCTCAGATCAACTTGAAGTTAACATGCATGAAATGTCATGTTATGGTACTGAATTGTTATTAGGACAGTGGTGAACATTGTATATATAATGGAATTTGAATATTTTTGAAAATTCCATTTATAAAGTGATTATAAGAATTGAATTATTCCTTATTCCACAATTTAGGGTTCTGTAACTTTTTTAAACATGGTTGAAATTAGCATAATCAGAATCCTTGAATTTTTCTGATACTTTTTCATATATAAATTATTTTCATTGGAGTTACAGATTAATTTCTATGATTTTTACAAGTTTTATCAATTTCCTGGAATTATTTTTATACTGGAAATTCTATTTATTGCATCAGACTGACGTCAGCAGGTCAGCCGACCTGTTCAGGTCAAACCTGACAGGGGGGCCCCACTGGTCAGCCTGTCTGGGACTAATCCCGCGCTGACCAGCCCTAACTGAGGTTTGACTTGGCCTTGGGCCCACTTGTAAGCGAGTGATTAGGTGCTGAGCGGCTGGATTAGCTTTGCCACGTCGACATCCACCGGCGGCGAGGTCGTTCTCGCCGGCGGGGAACCTCCGGCGACCACCAGCACGGCGGAGGGGCTCGGAAACGGCGCACAGGGGGCCAAATGCTGTGCGGAGAGCACCAGAGGAACGACACGTCTCCCGCAGCTTCATTTCTGCACTTAGCCGGGGCTGATCTGGCAGGAGATGACGCCGGCGACGAGCTTGGCGGCGGCCAAGGCTCGGGCGTCATCGGGGTCTTTGAATCAGAGGGATCTACGCTCGGTTACGAGCTGCTTCAGCATCTACGCGTCGACCTGGAGCTGCTGGTGCCCTCGGAAGGACGAGCTGATCATCGGAGGGCTACCGGCGACGAGCGGCAGCGGCGGTCCTCGTCGGGCTCCGGTGAAACTAGAGCTAGAGGAGGGGATCGACGGGGAAAACTTAGGGGAAACAACCGCATGCTCACGGGGAGTGCAGAGCAGAGCTTAGATGGCTCGGGGAAGGCCTGGGGGCGATGAATCGACGAAAGAGGTCCGGCGGCCGGAGGTGGAAGACGACGGCGTTGCGGGCGTTGCAGGGCTCGAGGAAGCTTCGGCTTCTGCAGAGATGACCAGGGCGACGAGGCGGAGCTAATGGCGTGCTCTGGGAGGGAATCCTATGGCTAGGGGCACGGGCAGCTCGAGCTCGAGCTCGGCTCTAATGGCGGCAGCAAGGAGGAGGAGGAGATCCGGGAGGAGGAAGAGAACCGAGGCGGGGAATGGATAGGGGAGGCCCTGGGGAGCTTATCCCCGTCGTCGCCAGCGCGAGGCGGCGGCCAGGCAGGCACGCAGGTGCGTGGCCGCGCCGGAGGGGGCGGCGGCCACCTCCTGCTGCCTACTGGCGCGAGGGAGGGGACGAGCCAGGGATGGGCCGGGCCAGGCTTAGGCGACAGGTAAGGTTTTTCCATTTTTTTTCTGTTTTTGTTTTTCTGTTTTGCTAATTAATTCAGCTCCAAAACAAAACCTAAAAACTATTTTAGACCTCATGAAATATTTGTTATAATATCCCCAACCATTTCCAAGGTTTTCAACATTTTTGGAAATTTATAGTTTCTCATTTCAAATTTAAAACTTGAAACCAGTAGCCTTTTTCATTTAATCAAAAAGCTTAAAGTGTCAAGAAAATAGTTTTCTCCAATGCTCATTTACTTTCATGATTTATCAGAAAGTTTGAACATTTCTTGAGGCCATTTTGGGTTCATTGATTTTGAACTAGTTTGAGATTTCCTTTAATTGAAATGGTGGCTAGGGTTTTGAGTTTTTCCTTTGCCACTTTGGTGTTTTTGTTGAAACTTCTTAGATGCAAATGCAAAGAAGACATGAGCACAATGCTATGTTGCTTAAGGGTTAGGGATGTGACAAACGGGCTCTAGGTTGGATTTCGTGGCTTCTGGAACTTGCGGTGGCTGAATTTTTTTCGTCGACTCCCCTAGGATTTTCTGAATATTTGAGTATTTATAGAGATCAGAGGCGGTGGAGGAGGCGCCCGAGGCCCCCACTAGGCGTGAGGCCGTGTCAAGGGCCCTAGGCCCGCCCTGGTATCTAGTGGGACGTCCGGGCCTTGTCTGGTACTCATTCTTGGCTCCCAAGTTTCCTTCTACTCCAAAAAACATCTCCGTAAAGTTTAGTGGCATTTGGACTTCATCTGATATTGATTTTCTCCCAAGGAAAAAAATAGCAACTGGCACTAGGCACTATGTCAATAGGGTAGTCCCAAAAAATGATATAAAGTTCCTATAAAATGATCTAAAACAACCAAGAATGATAATATAACTGTTGGGGAACGTCGCATGGGAAACAAAAAAAATTCCTACACGCACACATGATCTATCCATGGTGATGACCATCTACGAGAGGAGAGAGTGTATCTACATACCCTTGTAGATCGCTAAACGGAAGCGTATATAACGCGGTTGATGTAGTGGAACATCTTCGCGATCCAAATCGCATCCCGTCCTGCGATCTCATCATGATTCGTCCCACGATCCCATCATGGTCCGTCCCGTTCTAGTGCTGAACGAACGACACCTCCGTGTTCAGAACACGTACGGCTCAATGGCGTCTCCTCCTTCTTGATCCATCAAGAGAGGAAGGAGAAGTAGATGATATCTCAACCAGCACGACGGCATGGTGGACATGATGGTGGAGCAGTGCCAGCAGGGCTTCGCCAAGCGCTGTCGGAACCAATCTGAGGAGAAAACGAAGTTATGGGAGAGGTAGAGCTGCCACCGGGGCGTGGGAATTGGTGTGTCTAGCCCCTCCCTCTCCCCCACTATATATAGGAGGCAAGGAGGAGGGTTGGATCGCAGCCCTAGCCCCTCCTCCAAGGAGGTGGCGTGGGCCTAGGGAGGTTTCCTCCCTCCCCAAGGCACCTAGGAGGTGCCTTTCCCTTTATAGGGACTCTTCCCTACCAAATGCATGGGCCCTTGGGGGCTGGCCCAACAAGGCTTGGATGCCCCCTTAGAGCACATGCACATTCTAGGGGCTGTAGGGACCCTTCTGGACTCCTCTGGAACCCTCTCAAACCTTCCAAAACCTTCCTGGTACAATACCGATAAAATCCAAAACTTCTCTGATAGCCAAAATAGGACTTGCCATATATAAATCTTTACCTCTGGACGATTTTAGAGCTCCTCGTGACGTCCGGGATCTCATCCGGCACTCCAAAGAACATTCGGTCACCAACATACATATCCCAATACTACTCTAGCATCAGCGAACGTTAAGTGTGCAAACCCTGCGGGTTCGAGAACTATGCAGACATGACCAAGACACTTCTACGGTCAATAACCAATAGCGGGACCTGGATGCCCATATTGGTTCCTATCTACTCTACAAAGGTCTTTATCAGTTGAACGTCTATGTCAAGATTCAATTAATCCCTTATGATGTTCCCTTTGTCCTTCGGTATGTTACTTGCCCGAGATTCGATCGTCGGTATCTCTATACCTAGTTCAATCTCGTTACCGGCAAGTCTTTGTACTCGTTCCATAATACAAGATCATGTGACTAACTCCTTAGTCACATTGCTTGCAAGGCTTGTCGTGATGTTGTATTACCGAGTGGGCCCTGAGATACCTCTCCATCACACGGAGTGACAAATCCCAGCCTTGATCCATGCCAACCCAACAGTCACCTTCGGAGATACCTATAGAGCACCTTTATAGTCACCCAGTTACGTTGTGGCGTTTGATACACCCAAGGTATTCTTCCGGTGTCCAGGAGTTGCATGATCTCATGGTCATAGAAACAGATACATTGACATGTAGAAAACAGTAGCAATAAACTGACACGATCGTATGCTAAGTTCATAGTTCTGGTCTTGTCCATCACATAATTCTCCTACTGATGTGAACCCGTTATCAAGTGACAACACTTGTCTATGGGCAGGAAACCTTGACCATCTTTGATCAACGAGCTAGTCAACTAGAGGCTCACTAGGGACAGTGTGTTGTCTGTGTAACCACACATGTATTTGATTGTCGGGACCCCGATCCTAAGCCATAGGAATCCAGCCTGTAACACATCGCATACCTTTGCGGTCTCACGCACGGTTAACTCCATGGCTGCAGCCTTACCTTAGCCGGGACCGTTTGCGTCTTTTGACTCACGTATGCAATAGTGTCGCTAGCATTCCAATGTCAAAGAACCCGGATCGACATGTCTAGTCATAAACCAATGTGGCAGTACCGCACAAGGACAGGCATACGTGACCCAACAAAGCAGGTGTCGGTCATCAGCGAATGTAGACGAGTCGTAGCAAGCTACAAGGACTCCATTACATCGCGTGACATTTCCCCAAAGGGGACAGACACAGCAGCTAAGAAGGACACATGCCGGTCAACCAATGTGTCCAGAGCAGTAGTGAACTACCAAGGCTCATTGGATCACAAAGGGGCATTTGCTTGTAAGGAGTGCTACTAAAGTTTACGACTAAATAGTCGAACCCCATACATATCAAGTACGACACACGTACGCATGTCATACCGATATGTATAGATACATCGATGGCATCACAACATAACCATAAACATACAACCTTTATTTAAGAGGCTCGGAAGAGCCACACACATAATATTACACATTAAGGGTCTCACGACCCATAATAGCAGTCATTCAGTTACAAGCCAGCGGAAGAGTTTAAACTGTCTGAGTACAGACAGGGCAACTAGAAGGCACATGGCCTGACTATACTACAGACCCAACGTAGGGCCAGATCGTAGCTGGGACACCAGCTACTCGTCGTCGTCGATGTCTACGAAGAACCCTCCATTAGGGTCATTAGAGCCTCTGCAAGATTTATTAAGCAAACATGAGTACGAAGGTACTCAGCAAGACTTTAGGATGACTAACTACTCATGCAAGGTATCAAAAGGTATTGTGGGGTTTCATGCGGAAAGCCAGCATTTGACTCGTGGCTAGACAACTTGCAATTTTAAATAATTTTAACAACTTGATTTCTCGCACACGAGTCCACTAACACCACAACAATACACTATCGTGGAATAATTCCGTCTCCATACGGAAATGCCGTCCACGACACTCACGCTTATCTTGACAATTTTATGAGTAGCCATTGAAGTTATCTATGAACAACATATGTCTCCAAGTAGTCCATATCCGCGGACACGGCTATTCGAATAGATCATAACCCTGCAGGGGTGTACTTCGTCACACACGCTCACGCCACTTATCGCCATGTGCACGTCATGCACCTCGGCAACCTTCAAGCGGAAGCCCGGCGAGGGAGTCGGCCACGACCGTTAACCACACTAGTACCTAGTCCAGGTTTATCGCCTATCTGAGAGTAACCCGTACGGAAGTCCGGCCGAGGTTTCCGCCACGGCCTCAAATGATGTGCGCAGGGTTCCCAAGCCCACCATCCGGGTGCCACTTGGTACACCGTGCCACTGCCTACAGCATCACGGCCCACCTCTCAGGTCAGCACCATGCACGGCCTCCAGCATTACTATAAACACCAGAAACTACTTGCAACTCCTGGACCGAGTACTAAGCGATTAATAGGCCGAGCAGGGTCATATTTCAGGGCCCAGCATGTGGTAGTATCTAGTCTTGGATTACATACACGGAACTCAGTTCCTAAGGACGGTTCCAATGAAACAACCCGCCATGTACTCCTACACAACCTTTCACTGGTACCTTTACCAAATCAAGTTCAACACACAACCTTTGCTAACCGAACACATTCTCACAGTTCTGTTCATCTCCCAGATGACAGACCATACACAACTCTAAGCATAGCATGCACAGCAGGATAAGACACATCATGGCTCAAGCAACTACCAGGTATGCTAGGTTGCAAGGTTCGGCTATTTACTGTGACAAGGATAGGTCATGCAAAGGAAGTTGGTTCGATTAACGTGGCAAAAGCAGTTGAAGCATTTGATCCTAATGCAATAAGTAAGTGCATGAGCAAGAACATGGGATTTATCGGGATGATCAAAATGGTTGCTTGCCTTGTTGCTCAGAGGAGGGACAATATCCGTCAGACGGATATTCACTGGAATCCGGGGGTGCGGAGCCTACCGAAATGAATGGCAACAATCAATAACAATCATATGCAGACAAGATGATGCATGAGCATGGCATGAGAATGCAATGGTGATATACTATTATCATCAACATGTATTAGGTTTGAAGTTGATTTGAATCACGTTCAAATATCAATTGAAATGAGGTATTCTCGAATACCGATTTAATTGATTCGACCTGATGCTCAGATCTACTTGATGTTAACATGCATGAGATGTCATGTTAGGGTACTGATTTGTACTTAGGACAGTGTGTGATCATGTCATTCATAATGAAATTTGAATATTTTCCAAATTCCATTTATAAAGTATTTATAAGAATTGGCTTAATCATTAATCTACATGTTTGGGTTCTGTAACATTTTCAAACATGATTGAAAGTAGCATATTCAGATTCCTTGAATTTTTCTGATACTTTTTCATATATAAATTATTTTCATTGGAGTTACAGATTAATTTCTATGAATTTTTGAAGTTTTAAACATTTCTGTAATTATTCTTATACTGAAAAATCTCTTTATTGCGTCAGCCTGACATCAGCAGGTCAGCCGACCTGTTCAGGTCAAACCTGACAGGGGGGACCCACTGGTCAGCCTCTCTGGGGTTAATCCCGCGCTGACCAGCCCCTTAACTGAGTTGACTTGGCCTTGGGCCCACTGTCAGCGAGAGTTTAAGCCCCTAAACTACTGGATTAACTTGGCCACGTCGGCCCCCACCGGAGTATGGCCGACGGCGACCACGAGCGCGGCGGAGGGCTCGCCGGAGAGAGCCAGACAGCGATGCGGCCGTCGGTTTTGGGCGCAGAAGAGAGCTACAGGCAGTTGGTGAAACGCCGCATCTATCTGGAGTGGAGCTGGACCCGGTGGTCACCGGAATCCTTGCCGGCGATGAGACCAGCGGCGGCTACGGCTCGGGCGTCGACGAAATTGCCGATGCAGGGGGCTAGCGAGCTGGGAGAGAGACCCTACGCCATCTACAGAGCTCGAGGAGCTCATTCCTGAGCTCGGCCTCGTGAGCCGAGTACCACAACGACGACAATGACATGGCCGGCGACGAGGTCCTTCGGGCTCCGGCGGCTAACGTGGTTAGAGGAGGGGGAAGGCCTCGAGAAGAGGGGGAACAGGAAGAGGAGCTCACGGCGGATCTTGTGAGGCTGCCGGTAGGGTCGGGGAGGACCGGGAGACGACAGATCGACGGCGGCCGGAGCTTTGGGGAGAGAGAGATCCGAGAGGGAAAGGGGATCGAGAAGCCTAGGGGAGAGGATAGAGCCGTGGGGTGGAGGATAAGAAGACGCGGGCGTCGCGCTGGCGCTCCTGGAGGCCTCCAGCAGCGAGCAGGCAGGCAGGAGGTGGCCGGCTCGGCCGCCGTGCTCATCTTCTCCCCTGCCTTCTGACAGGAGGAGGAAGATGACCGGGGAGCCCCTGGTGGGCTGGGCCGGCGACAAATACAGGTAAGTCATTTCTTTCTCTTATTTCTTTTCTATTTTGTTTCTGTTTTGCTAACTATTGTTTTTCTATTTATTTCAGCTCCAAAATGGTTTGTACAAACTATTTTAAACACACCTGAATATTTGTTGGAATATTTCCAACCATTTCCAAGGTTTTCAACATTTTTGAAAATTTAAATTTTCTGATTTCAAATTTAAAACTTGAAACCAGTAGCTTTTGCATTTATTTGAAATGCTTAAAGTGTCAAGAAAATAGTTTTCTCCAATGCTCATTTACTTTCATGATTTATCAGAAAGTTTGAACATTTCTTGAGGCCATTTTGGGTTCATTGATTTTAACTAGTTTGAGATTTCCTTTGTTTAAATAAGTGGCTAGGGTTTGAGTTTTTCCTTCACCTCTTTCTTTGTTCTTGTTGACAATTTCTTAGATGCAATGCAAAGAAGACATGAGCACAAGACTAACTTGCTTAAGGGGTCAGGGATGTGACAACTCACCACCACTCAAAGGAATCTCGTCCCGAGATTTAGAAGTCGTCGGGAATAACGCAGGATACTCAAGTCGGAGACGATCCTCTCTTTCCCAAGTTGCCTCCTTTTCAGAATGATTTGACCATTGAACTTTAAGAAACTTGAGGTTTTGACGTCGAGTGGTACGCTCAGCTTGATCAAGAATACGCACGGGGTATTCTCGGTATGAAAGGTTATCTTGGAGATCAAGCGTTTCGTGGCCATTTCACGGATAGGATCCAAAAAGCAACGCCGGAGTTGCGAGACGTGGAAAACATCATGAACCTTGGAAAGATGCGGAGGAAGTTCGAACTGGTAGGCAACTTCTCCTCGTTTGGCAAGAATGCGAAAAGGTCCAATGTAACGAGGAGCCAACTTGCCATTGATACTGAAACGATGGGTACCCTTCAAAGGTGTAACCCGAAGGTAAGCCTTCTCGTCAACTTCAAAGGTCACAGCCTTATGATGACGATCATATTGGCTCTTTTGACGAGACTGGGCTGTTTTCAACTTTTCACGAATAATGCGAACCTGCTCTTCTGCATCCTGGCTCATATCCGGGCCAAAGAGTTGCCTCTCCCCGGTTTCTGACCAATTAAGAGGTGTTCGACATCTTCGTCCATAGAGAGCTTCAAAAGGAGCTTTCCCAAGCTTGATTGATAACTATTGTTATAAGCGAATTCGGCGAATGGAAGGCACTTCTCCCAATTCATACCGAACGATATAACACAAGCTCTAGGATTTGATTCACTCTTTCTACTTGACCAATTGATTGGGGATGGAAAGCAGTGCTAAAAGATAGGTGAGTCCCCATGGCATTCTGAAAACTTTCCCGGAAACGAGAAGTAAAGATACTCCCACGGTCCGAGTTAATCTCCAGGGGAACACCATGAAGAGACACTATTCGGGAGATATATAACTCTGCTAGCTGGCTAGCTGTTATACTCTCATGAACAGGAAGAAAATGAGCCACTTCGGAAAGACGGTCAATGACCACAAAGATAGCATTATTTCCTTTCTTGGTCTTGGGAAATCCGGTAATGAAATCCATGCTAACTTTATCCCATTTCCATTCAGGAATAGCTAGAGGTTGAAGGGTGCCAGCAGGTCTTTGATGTTCTGCCTTAACTCGACGACAAATGTCGCAGTTAGCAACGAACTCAGCAATTTCTCTCTTCATCCTAGTCCACCAGAACCTCTGGCGTAGGTCCTGATACATCTTAGTACTACCGGGATGAATGGTAAGAGGAGAATCATGAGCCTCCTTAAGAATTAATTGCCTTAGATGTGGGTTCTTAGGAACCACTAGACGATTCTGGAAGAACACAACACCTTGATCGTTCATGGAAAATTCATTAGCGTTTCCGCTAAAAATATTCTCCTTGATCCGTGATATACCCTTATCACGCTTTTGGCCAGCTATAATTTGATCCTTAAGAGTGGGCTTCGCCACCAGGGTAGAAAGGAATCCTTGAGGAACAATATGGAGATTCAACTTCCGAAAGTCCTCATGGAGATGTGGTTGACCTTGTTGTAGCATCAAATTGTTACAATAAGATTTACGACTTAGTGCATTGGCCATAACATTGGCCTTCCCCGGGGTGTAAGTTATCCCTAAGTCGTAATCCGAGATCAACTCAACTCACCGTCTTTGCCTGAGATTCAAATCGGGCTGGGTGAAGATATATTTCAGACTTTGGTGGTCAGTGAATATTTCGCAACGATTACCCAGAAGGTAATGTCGCCAGATTTTTAGTGCATGGACCACAGCTGCAAGCTCAAGTTCATGTGTGGGATAATTATCCTCATGTGAACGCAACTGTCGAGATGCGTATGCGATCACATGATGATCTTGCATGAGAATGCAACCTAATCCTTGTCGTGAGGCGTCGCAGTAGATAACAAAGTCCTTAGAAAAATCTGGTGGTAACAACACAGGTGCGGAAGTGAGGCGTCTTTTCAGTTCCTGAAAACTATGCTCGCACTGTGGTGTCCACTCGAACTTTTTATCCTTCTTGAGGAGTTCAGTTAGAGGCTTTGCAACCTTGGAGAAATTCTCAACGAAGCGGCGACAATAGCTCGCTAGACCAAGAAAACTCCTAACTTGCTTAACCGATTCAGGTTGAGTCCAATCAAGGACATCTTGAACTCTCTCGAGATTGACAGCAATACCCTTACCAGAGATTACGTGACCCAGATAGGTCACTTCTGGTAACCAGAATTCACATTTTGAAAACTTGGCATAAAGGCGATGGTCTCGAAGTTTCATCAATACCAGCCTTAGATGCTCGGCATGTTCTTGTTCATTCTTCGAGTAGATGAGAATATCATCGAGGTATACCACGACGAATTTATCCAAATACTCCATGAAGATTGAATTCATCAGACGAGAGAAGGTGGCTGGGGCATTGGTTAACCCGAAGGACATGACGGTGTACTCTTATTGGCCATAATGACTAACGAAAGCCGTTTTTGGAATGTCCCCGTTCTTAATCTTGATTTGATGGTATCCCAACCTCAAATCCATTTTGGAGAAGACTGAGGATCCAGCGAGCTGATGTACAGATCGTTGATCCTGGGGAGCGGATACTTGTTTTTATGGTGACCAGATTAACTGGTCGATAATCTACAACCATCCGATCCGTTCCGTCTTTCTTCTTGACGAAGAGGACGGGGCAAGCCCAAGGAGAAGAGCTAGGATGAATGAAACCTTTGCTCAAGGCCTCATCTAATTGCTTCTTAAGTTCAGCTAGCTCCAGGGGTGCCATCTTATAAGGTCTTCTGGCTATTGGAACAGTTCCCGGAACAAGATCTATCACAAACTCTACATCTCTGTCAGGTGGAATTCCTGGCAGTTCCTCTGGAAAAACATCCGGGAAGTCACGGACTACCGGAATGTCTTCGAGTTCCGGAAGAGGGTTGGCATTCAAGGAATAGAGTTGGCACTTGCCAGCTCGAGTAGAGACATTTACTATCTCACCCGAGGAATGGGTAAGCTGGACATTTCTAGAATGAGTATCAATCTTGGCATAGTGAGCTGACATCCAGTCCATGCCCAAGATGATATTAATATCTGAAGATTTCAAGGCTATCAATGAGGCTAGAAAAACTAGCCTCTCTACTAGAATTTCATTGTCATAGGTTATCCTAGAGGTTTGCCATTTACTACCAGGAGTTTGGACAACCAATGGAATTGGCATATCACAAAAAGACATGTTATGCAACTGTGCATAACTTTCTGAAATGAAGGAATGAGAAGACCCAGTGTCAAAGAGAACGGACGTCGGGTGATGATTAACAAGAAGCGTACCCAGCATGACGTCGGGATCCTCTGCAGCTTCTTCTGCTGACACATAGTTCACACGGCCACGTGCAGGAGTTGGCTTCACATAGTAAGCTTTGCCCGACTTGGCCTGCCCGACGGACTTTCCGGGTTGCTTGGCACCCACATTCTGAGGACACTCACGGGAATAGTGCCCTGGTTCTCCACACTTGTAGTATATCACTTGGTTGGCACGTGGTGCAGCATTGCTAGCTGGTCCACCATATGGTTTTGCTGGAGGGTTGGCCTGATTCGTTTGAGGCGCCACGTAGGATGGCCTCGGAGTATATCTTGGCGGCAGAGAACTGTTCGGAACCCACAGCCTGCGTTTTGGATACGCAGAACCAGAAGACGAGCGAAAGTCACGGGAGTGCTTCCTTGTGGCTTTGAAGTCAGAATGACCAGTCTCGGCACTGATCGCCTTGTTGACTAGGGCTTGAAAACTTGCACACTCATGGAGGCGCAGATCACGGCGGAGCTCAGGGCTCAGGCCCTTACGGAATCTTGGTTGCTTCTTGGCGTCAGTAGACACCTCCTCGGTTGGATAGCGGGTGAGGTTACCGAACTCGCGGCTATAGGCATCCACAGACAACTTGCCCTGAGTGAAGGCACAGAACTCCTCTCTCTTTCTGTCCATGAGGCCCTCTGGATTATGGTGCAGACGAAAAGCTGCACTGAAGTCTGCCCATGTGGCTGCTGGTTCAGCGGGACGCATTGCTTCAAAATTCTCCCACCACAAATTGGCGGGTCCTTCTAGGAAATACGCCGCAAAGGTCACCTTGTTGGCCTCAGACACATTTGCAGAGCGAATCTTGCATGAGATGCTGCACAGCCAGTCATCAGCGTCGAGGGGATCGACGGAATGATGAAACTTTGGAGGATTCAGCTTCACAAGGTCATAGAGGGTCACTGCAGCATTCCTAGGCTGACGAGTCGTATTCTTCTCAATACGCTCTAACACTCGGTTGGTCTCCCTTTTGTTTTTCTCTGCCACAAGCATCACTTCCACCAGAGAAGGCGGGTGAGGCAGGTCTTCCTGCAACGCTTGACTACCCTCGCCTTGCTCATGACCAGGGGCACGGTTCAACCTGGTGAACACCATCCTGACAAACAAACTCATAGCTTAGACCAAAATCATATCAATACTAGCTATGGATTAAGAATGTACTGAACACACGGAATGCGGAAATGAATATCCGAACAGCATGGCAACAAGCAACTACTATATATACACCATGGTTCATACACACCCTTACATAGTTCAGTACAACCTTAACCGAAGAGCAACTACTGAAATTATGAAACTACTCATCAGAGGCTTACAAGCTTCCTATACATTATTTATCTAGGCCTCCGGAATTCATTTCACATTACAGGCATACTTCACAATCACGCAGGACTGTGAACGTACGGCTACTACCATACTATCCTTCCGCTCACAGCTCAGACATCCGCATAGAACATCTCATAGAGATTACCTCCATGACCTGGAAGCTCAACCTGCGGATCAGGAAACACTCTAGCCTGAGATCCCTGGGATCCATAAGGACACGGATGTGGCCTTGGTCCCCTGACTGGTGGTAAGAGGGGTCCCCGAAGAGGTGTGACTCCTCCTATAGCTGGCCCGTCAACGTGGGCCGGAAGATGGGTCCTAACAGGGTTCAGCATCTCCATCTCTCCATACCCTGTCTGGACTACCGGTGCCAGCTGCGTCAAAGCCGTCCACAGACGGGCACGGGTAGCATAAAGCTCCATGCGGAGAGCACGAGCATCCCTGTCTCTGTTCTCTAGCATCTCAACAGTGGACTGCAGTAGTGGATCCTCCATAGAAGAATCAAAATAGACTCCACTGAGGTATCCCTCTTCACCAGGCTGAGAGGCCGAAACATAGCAGAACTCTGAATTCTGCAGCAGTGCATGTCTCACTCTCATAATGGTCAGCATTGAATAGGCAGCATCTTGTACTGCCATGTCAACAGTGACTCCCAACCCATAGGACCAATGGATTGGCTCCTCAGCTCCAGGGTAGTCTGGAAATACCCTAACAGTGCAGATGTACTGGCTCTGGTTGAAGTCTCGGTACTGTTCCTCCACTGTGTACTCGGGGTACCAGCGGTAACCGCACACCGACATCACCCTGACCAGCATGGCCGTATGACACGGCACATCAATGCAGCTGGTCAGACGTACTACCTGACGAGAAGGACGGCCAGGCATCTGTAAATAGAGAGTAATGCAAAAGCATTAGAGCTCCGAATGAAAAATTGGGCAGCATAACGGCTGTAAATGCTCAAAAACAAATTTTGAAACAACCCAAAAATGGAATAGCGTAACCAATCAACTATCAAGTTCAACTCTATGATCATCAAACTCACTTGCCCTTTTCCTAGGAATGAAAGAAAACCCAAATATCTCTTGACTCGTAGTCTTATAATCTACCGATCAGAAACCCGAGCCTAGGAGAAGATGAGTAACCTAGTCCTTAATTCCCGCAGAAAAGACGAGGATGACCAGAATAGAATAACTTGAGAAGAGAACAAGAGTCTTACGTTCCCTTCCACAAACAATTCCCTTATATATAACTAAAGCAATTCTAGACTCAACTTAGACCAGTTTGGCTTAGTAATCCTACAGTCAGTCAGGCTGTGATACCAACGCTGTCGGGACCCCGACCCTAAGCCATAGGAATCCAGCCTGTAACACATCGCATCCCTTTGCGGTCTCACGCACGGTTAACTCCACGGCTGCAGCCTTACCTTAGCCGGGACTGTTTGCGTCTTTTGACTCACGTATGCAATAGTGTCGCTAGCATTCCAATGTCAAAGAACCCGGATCGACATGTCTAGTCATAAACCAAAGTGGCAGTACCGCACAAGGACAAGCATACGTGACCCAACAAAGCAGGTGTCGGTCATCAGCGAATGTAGACGAGTCGTAGCAAGCTACAAGGACTCCATTACATCGCGTGACATTTCCCCAAAGGGGACAGACACAGCAGCTAAGAAGGACACATGTCGGTCAACCAATGTGTCCGGAGCAGTAGTGAACTACCAAGGCTCATTGGATCACAAAGGGGCATTTTCTTGTAAGGAGTGCTACTAAAGTTTACGACTAAATAATCGAACCCCATACATATCAAGTACGACACACGTACGCATGGCATACCGATATGTATAGATACATCGATGGCATCACAACATAACTATAAACATACAGCCTTTATTTAAGAGGCTCGGAAGAGCCACACACATAATATTACACATTAAGGGTCTCACGACCCATAATAGCAGTCATTCAGTTACAAGCCAGCGGAAGAGTTTAAACTATCTGAGTACACACAGGGCAACTAGAAGGCACATGGCCTGACTATACTACAGACTCAACGTAAGGCCAGATCGTAGCTGGGACACCAGCTACTCGTCGTCGTCGATGTCTACGAAGAACCCTCCATTAGGGTCATTAGCAACCTCTGCAACATTTATT
The DNA here is from genome assembly GCF_904849725.1 of Hordeum vulgare subsp. vulgare. Lineage (NCBI taxonomy): Eukaryota > Viridiplantae > Streptophyta > Magnoliopsida > Poales > Poaceae > Hordeum > Hordeum vulgare. The sequence continues at coordinate 418,977,328 of NC_058520.1, read as the reverse complement.
AAGCAAACATGAGTACGAAGGTACTCAGCAAGACTTTAGGATGACTAACTACTCATGCAAGGTATCAAAAGGTATTGTGGGGTTTCATGCGGAAAGCCAGCATTTGACTCGTGGCTAGACAACTTGCAATTTTAAATAATTTTGACAACTTGATTTCTCGCACACGAGTCCACTAACACCACAACAATACACTATCGTGGAATCATTCCGTCTCCATACGGAAATGCCGTCCACGACACTCACGCTTATCTTGACAATTTTATGAGTAGCCATTGAAGTTATCTATGAACAACATATGTCTCCAAGTAGTCCATATCCGCGGACGCGGCTATTCGAATAGATCATAACCCTGCAGGGGTGTACTTCGTCACACACGCTCTCGCCACTTATCGCCATGTGCACGTCATGCACCTCGGCAACCATCAAGCGGAAGCCCAGCGAGGGAGTCGGCCACGACCGTTAACCACACTAGTACCTAGTCCAGGTTTATCGCCTATCTGAGAGTAACCCGTACGGAAGTCCGGCCGACGTTTCCGCCACGGCCTCAAACGATGTGCGTAGGGTTCCCAAGCTCACCATTCGGGTGCCACTTGGTACACCGTGTCACTGCCTACCGCATCACGGCCCACCTCTCAGGTCAGCACCATGCACGGCCTCCAGCATTACTATAAACACCAGAAACTACTTGCAACTCCTGGACCGAGTACTAAGCGATTAATAGGCCGAGCGGGGTCATATTTCAGGGCCCAGCATGTGGTAGTATCTAGTCTTGGATTACATACACAAAACTCAGTTCCTAAGGACGGTTCCAATGAAACAACCCGCCATGTACTCCTACACAACCTTTCACTGGTACCTTTACCAAATCAAGTTCAACACACAACCTTTGCTCAACGAACACATTCTCACAATTCTGTTCATCTCCCAGATGACAGACCATACACAACTCTAAGCATAGCATGCACAGCAGGATAAGACACATCATGGCTCAAGCAACTACCAGGTATGCTAGGTTGCAAGGTTCGGCTATTTACTGTGACAAGGATAGGTCATGCAAAGGAAGTTGGTTCGATTAACGTGGCAAAAGCAGTTGAAGCATTTGATCCTAATGCAATAAGTAAGTGCAGGAGCAAGAACATGGGATTTATCGGGATGATCAAAATGGTTGCTTGCCTTGTTGCTCAGAGGAGGGACAATATCCGTCAGACGGATATTCACTGGAATCCGGGGGTGCGGAGCCTACCGAAATGAATGGCAACAATCAATAACAATCATATGCAGACAAGATGATGCATGAGCATGGCATGAGAATGCAATGGTGATATACTATTATCATCAACATGTATTAGGTTTGAAGTTGATTTGAATCACGTTCAAATATCAATTGAAACGAGGTATTCTCGAATACCGATTTAATTGATTCGACCTGATGCTCAGATCTACTTGATGTTAACATGCATGAGATGTCATGTTAGGGTACTGATTTGTACTTAGGACAGTGTGTGATCATGTCATTCATAATGAAATTTGAATATTTTCCAAATTCCATTTATAAAGTATTTATAAGAATTGGCTTAATCATTAATCTACATGTTTGGGTTCTGTAACATTTTCAAACATGATTGAAAGTAGCATATTCAGATTCCTTGAGTTTTTCTGATACTTTTTCATATATAAATTATTTTCATTGGAGTTACAGATTAATTTCTATGAATTTTTGAAGTTTTAAACATTTCTGTAATTATTCTTATACTGAAAAATCTCTTTATTGCGTCAGCCTGACATCAGCAGGTCAGCCGACCTGTTCAGCTCAAACCTGACAGGGGGGACCCACTGGTCAGCCTCTCTGGGGTTAATCCCGCGCTGACCAGCCCCTTAACTAAGTTGACTTGGCCTTGGGCCCACTGTCAGCGAGAGTTTAAGCCCCTAAACTCCTGGATTAACTTGGCCACGTCGGCCCCCACCAGAGTATGGCCGGCGGCGACCACGGGCGCGGTGGAGGGCTCGCCGGAGAGAGCCAGACAGCGCTACGGCCGTCGGTTTTGGGCGCAGAAGAGAGCTACAGGCAGCTGGTGAAATGCCGCATCTATCTGGAGTGAAGCTGGACCCGGTGGTCACCGGAATCCTTGCCGGCGATGAGACCAGCGGCGGCTATGGCTCGGGCGTCGACGAAATTGCCGATGCAGGGGGCTAGCGAGCTGGGAGAGAGACCCTACGCCATCTACGGAGCTCGAGGAGCTCATTCCTGAGCTCGGCCTCGCGAGCCGAGTACCACAACGACGGCAATGACATGGCCGGCGACGAGGTCCTTCGGGCTCCGGCGGCTAACGTGGTTAGAGGAGGGGGAAGGCCTAGGGAAGAGGGGGAACAGGAAGAGGAGCTCACGGCGTATCTTGTGAGGCTGCCGGCAGGGTCGGGGAGGACCGGGAGACGACAGATCGACGGCGGCCGGAGCTTCGGGGAGAGAGAGATCCAAGAGGGAAAGGGGATCAAGAAGCCTAGGGGAGAGGATAGAGCCGCGGGGAGGAGGATAAGAAGACGCGGGCGTCGCGCTGGCGCTCCTGGAGGCCTCCAGCAGCGAGCAGGCAGGCAGGAGGTGGCCGGCTCGGCCGCCGTGCTCATCTTCTCCCCTGCCTTCTGGCAGGAGGAGGAAGATGATCGGGGAGCCCCTGGTGGGCTGGGCCGGCGACAAATAGAGGTAAGTCATTTCTTTCTCTTATTTCTTTTCTATTTTGTTTCTGTTTTGCTATTTATTTCAGCTCCAAAATGGTTTGTAAAAACTATTTTAAACACACCTGAATATTTGTTGGAATATTTCCAACCATTTCCAAGGTTTTCAACATTTTTGAAAATTTAAAGTTTCTGAGTTCAAATTTAAAACTTGAAACCAGTAGCTTTTGCATTTATTTAAAATGCTTAAAGTGTCAAGAAAATAGTTTTCTCCAATGCTCATTTACTTTCATGATTTATCAGAAAGTTTGAACATTTCTTGAGGCCATTTTGGGTTCATTGATTTTAACTAGTTTGAGATTTCCTTTGTTTAAAGAAGTGGATAGGGTTTGAGTTTGTCCTTCTCCTCTTTCTTTGTTCTTTTTGACAATTTCTTAGATGCAATGCAAAGAAGACATGAGCACAAGACTAACTTGCTTAAGGGGTCAGGGATGTGACATTGATTTTCCAATCAATACAATTCTAGCATGGATAAGAAACGATTATCATGAACAAGGAAATATAATAATAACCAATTTAGTTTTGCCTCTAGGGCATATTTCCAACAGTCTCCCACTTGCACTAGAGTAAATAATCTAGTTCACATCACTATGTGATTGTAATGAATCTAACACCCATATAGTTCTCGGGTTTTATCATGTCTTGCTTGTGAGAGAGGTTTTTAGTCAACGGGTCCGAAATGTTCAGATTCGTGGGTAGTTCATAAAACTCTATGTCATACTGTACATCCTTCTACCACGCTTTACTTGGAACAATTCCATCGACTGCTCCACTGTATGACTCCGGTTTACTACATAGAGTTATCCGGATTAGTGTCAAAGCTTGCATCGACCTAACCCTTTAGAGCATCTCGAACACGCGCGCTTCGCCCAACACCAAAAAAACTAATTTACAGCGCACCCATCGCCAGGTTTGGTGCAGCGCGCAGTGCTCACTCCAGCAGCCGCGCTGAAATGCACCGCGGACGTCCAGCTCCAGCAGCGCGCGCGCGCAGCCGACACCTCACATTTAATCATTTTGGACACAAATTTCACACATTTCATTCAACACAAAACACATGGCATATAATTGGAATAAAAAACATCATTCAACCAAGTTCGTGCCCAAAAGTTCATGCCCACAAGTTCAAATTCATGCCCAGAACATCATTCAATGAAGTGCAAAATGCAAAATGCAAACCAAGTTCATGACAAAAACGAAAGCCACAACAATCAATCCTCGTCTTCATCCTCGTCTTCAGCCTCATCTTCCACCGATTCATCCGAAGTAGAAAAAAAAAGTTGGGGAAATTTTCTACCTTTGGGGCATATCGTCGAACACATTGTGTGCGTCGGCCGCCGGCTAAACAAATGAGCTCACCGGCGCTTCGGTAGCCGCCTCACCCCTCACACGCCCTGCAAGCTTCTTCATCGACGCCTTAGAGGTGCCGGAACCGCCCGCCGCCTTGTTCTTCTTCGCAGATGTCTTGACCTTCTCCTGTCGCGCCGCATTTGGGAGGTTCGAGGGCTTCATCACGGCGGGCGCCTGCGCCTGCGCGACAATGCCAGCCGCCGAGGTCATTCGCGGCGGCATGAAGAGGCCGTGCTCGAGGCTGTTGGTCGGAGGAGCTCCGGCGAAGGCGGGTGCGAGGCCAACGCTCCCAGCGCTAGGGTTTGTGGCGGCGGCGATGGTGGCGGCGGCGGCGGCGGAGGGTTCGCGACTATAGAATGGGGTGAGGGGGAGCTAGCGCGCGCGTCCATTGTTTAGTTCGCTGGTGTCGGCACGTGTGGGGCAAAGGTGGCGGGTGTTGGAGATATGCTCTAGAGGCAATGATAAATAGTTATTATTATATTTCCTGTTTAAAGATAATCGTTTATTATCCATGCTATAATTTTATTGAATGAAACCATAGATACATGTGTGGATAAATAGACACAACCATGTCCCTAGCAAGCCTCTAATTGGCTAGACAGTTGATCAAGGATATTCAAGGTTTTATGACAATGTGCAAAGTGTTGTTGCTTGATAACTGGATCACATCATTAGGGAAATCATGTGATGGACTAGACCCAAACTATGAACGTAGAATATTGATCGTGTCATTTTATTGCTATTGTTTTCTGCGTGTCAAGTATTTGTTCCTATGACCATGAGATCATATAACCCGCTAGCACCGGAGGGATACCTTGTGTGTATCAAACGTCACAACATAATTGGGTGACTATAAAGGTGCTCTACACGTATCTCCGTAGGTGTCTGTTGGGTTAGTATGGATCAAGACTGGGATTTGTCACTCCGTGTGACGGAGAGGTATCTCAGGGCCCACTCAGTAATACAACATCACACACAAGCCTTGCAAGCAATGTGAGTTAGTATAAGTCACGGGATCTTGTATTACGGAACGAGAAAAGAGACTTGCCGGTAACGAGATGGAAATAGGTATGCGGATACCGACGATCAAATCTCGCGCAAGTAACATACCGAAGGACAAAGGGAATGACATACGGGATTGCCTGAAACCTTGACACTGAGGTTCAACCGATAAGTTATTCAGAGAATATGTAGGATCCAATATGGGCATCCAGGTCCTGCTATTGGATATTCACCGAGGAGTACCTCGGGGCATGTTTGCATAGTTCTCGAACCCGCAGGGTCTGCACACTTAAGGTTCGGCGATGTTTTAGTATGGTTGAGTTATATGTGTGGTTACCGAATGTTGTTCGGAGTCCCAGATGAGATCACGGACGTCACGAGGGTTTCCCGAATAGTCCGGAGACGAAGATTGATATATAGGATGACCTCATTTGATTGCCAGAAGGTTTTCGGGCATTACCGGGAATGTACCAGGAGTGACGAATGGGTTCTGGATGTTCACCGAGAGGGAGCCAACCCACCCGGGGAAGCCCATAGGCCCTAGGGGTGGCGCACCAGCCCTTGGTGGGCTGGTGGGACAGCCCAATAAGTCCTATGCGTAAGGGATAAGAAAATCAATGAGAAAATAAAAAAAAGTGGTGGGAAGGAAGGGAAGGACTCCACCTTCCAATCCTAGTTGGACTAGGATTGGAGGTGGACTCCTCCACCTCCTTGGTCGGCGCAACCTTGGTCTTGGACCCCAAGGCAAGCCTCCCCTCCCCTCTAACTATATATAGTGGAGTTTTAGGGCTGATTTGAGACAACTTTTTCCACGGCAGCCCGACCACAAACACCACGGTTTTTCCTCTAGATAGTATTTCTGCGGAGCTCGGGCGGAGCCCTGCAGGAGTAGATCCTTCACCACCACCGGAGCGCCGTCACGCTGCCGGAGAACTCAGCTACTTCTCCGTCTTGCTTGCTGGATCAAGAAGGCCGAGATTATCGTCGAGTTGTACGTGTGTTGAATGCGGAGGTGCCGTCCGTTCGGCACTAGATCAGAGCGGATCGTGGGACGGATCGCGGGACGGTTCATGGGACGGTTCGTGGGGCCGATCGAGGGACGTGAGGACGTTCCACTACGTCAATCACGTTTCTTAACGCTTCCTTCTATGCGATCTACAAGGGTATGTAGATCCAAATCTCCTCTCATAGACGGACATCACCATGATAGGTCTTCGTGCGGGTAGGAAATTTTTTGTTTCCCATGCGACGTTACCCAACAGTGGCATCATGAGCTAGGTTCATGCGTAGATGTAATATCGAGTAGAACACAAAGGGTTTTGTGGACGGTGATGTTCGATTTTTTGCCCTCCTTAGTCTTTTCTCGATTCGGCGGTATTGTTGGATTGAAGCAACCCGGACCGAAATTATTCGTACGCTTACGAAAGACTGGTTTCATCGCTTGACATGCAACCTCGTTGCATAAAGACGACTGGCGGGTGTCGGTTTCTTCAACTTTATTTGAATTGGTTTTGACCAAGGCAGTCCTTGGAGAGGTTAAATAGCAATTTGCACATCTCCGTTGTGGTTTTTGCATAAGTAAGATGCGATCTACTAGATACCCATTGCAACCACGTAAAACATGCAACAACAAATAGAGGACGTCTAACTTGTTTTTGTAGGGTATGCTTGTGATATGATATGGCCAATGACGTGATGTGATATATTGGATGTATGAGATGATCATGTTGTAATAGTTAATATCGACTTGCACGTCGATGGTGCGGCAATCGGCAAGAGCCATAGGGTTGTCTTTAAACCAACATTTGTGCTTGCAGATGCGTTTACTATATTTCTAGGATGTAGCTTTAGTAGTAATAGCATGAGTAGCACGACAACCCCGATGGCGACACGTTGATGGAGATCATGGTGTGGCGCCGGTGACAAGAAGATCGTGTCGGTGTTTTGGTGATGGAGATGAAGAAGCACATGATGATGGCCATATCATGTCAGTTAAGAATTGCATGTGATGTTAATCCTTTTATGCACCTTATTTTGCTTAGAACGACAGTATCATTATGAGGTGATCTCTCACTAAAATTTCAAGACGAAATTGTGTTCTCCCCGACTGTGCACCGTTGCTACAGTTCGTCGTTTCGAGACACCACGTGATGATCGGGTGTGATAGACTCAATGTTGACATACAACGGGTGCAAAACAGTTGCACACGCAGAACACTCGGGTTAAGCTTGACGAGCCTAGCATGTGCAGACATGGCCTCGGAACACATGAGACCGAAAGATCGATCATGAATCATATAGTTGATATGCTTAGCATAGGGATGCTTACCACCGAAACTATCCTCAACTCACGTGATGATCGGACTTGAGCTAGTGGAATTGGATCATGTACCACTCAAATGACTAGAGATATGTACTTTTTGAGTGGGAGTTTAGCAAGTAATTTGATTAGTTAAACTCTAATTATCTTGAACATAGTCTAAGTCCACTTTGAAAATATTTGTGTTGTAGATCAATGGCTCACGCGAGAGTAACCCTGAATTTTAATATGTTCCTAGAGAAAGCTAAGTTGAAAGATGATGGAAGAAACTTTGTAGACTGGGCTTGTAATCTTAAGTTGCTCCTGCAAGCTGGGAAGAAGGATTATGTCCTTAAGGCTGCGCTAGGAGATGAACCGCCCACCGTGGCTGACCAAGATGCTAAGAATGCTTGGTTAGCACGCAAGGAGGACTACTCAGTAGTTCAATGTGCAGTCTTGTATGGCTTAGAGCCGGGACTTCAACGTCGCTTTGAGCGTCATGGAGCATATGAGATGTTCCAGGAGTTTAATTTTATCTTTCAGAAGATCGTCCGGATCGAGAGGTATGAGACCTCCGATAAATTCTATGCTTGCAAAATGGAGGAGAATTCGTCTGTCAGTGAACATGTGCTCAAAATGTCCCGGTACTCAAACCGTCTAGCTGAGCTGGGGATTGAACTCCCGCAAGAGGCTATCACTGATAGAATTCTTCAATCACTGCCACCAAGCTGTAAGAGCTTTGTGTTGAACTATAACATGCAAGGGATGAACAAGTCACCCGGCGAGTTATTCGGGATGCTGAAAGTCGCAGAGTAAGAACTCCATAAAGAGCATCAAGTGTTGATGGTGAATAAGACCACTAGTTTCAAGAGAAACAACAAAGGAAAGAAGGGTAATTCAAAGAAGAGTGGCAAGCCTGTTGCCAATCTGACGAAGAAGCCCAAAGCTGGACCTAAGCCTGAAACGGAGTGTTATTATTGCAAGGGTATGGGTCACTGGAAACGCAACTGCCCCAAGTATCTGGCTGAGAAGAAGGCGGCCAAGGAAAAATTAGGAATATTCGATATACATGTTATTGATGTGTACTTAACCAGCTCTCGAAGTAGTGCCTGGGTATTTGATACCGGTTCTGTTGCTCATATCTGCAACTCCAAACACGAACTTCGGAATAAGCGAAGGCTGGCGAAGGATGAAGTGACGATGCGCGTGGGAAATGGTTCCAAGGTTGATGCAATCGCCGTCGGCACAGTTTCACTTCAGTTACCATCAGGATTACTTATGAAATGAAATAAATGTTATTTAGTACATGCGTTAAGCATGAACATTATATCCGGATCTTGTTTATTGTGAGACGGTTACTCGTTTAAGTCACAGAATAATGGTTGTTCTATTTCTATGAGTAATATCTTTTATGGTCATGCACCCAATGTGAGAGGATTGTTCATATTGAATCTTCACAGTGATAATACACATATACATAACACTGAGACCAAAAGAGTTAGAGTTAACAATGATAGCACCATCTTTTTACAGCACTGCCGCTTAGGACATATTCGTGTAAAGCGCATGAAGAAACTCCATACTGATGGACTTTTGGAGTCACTTGACTTTGATTCACTTGACACGTGCGAACCATGCCTCATGGGCCAGATGACTAAGACTCCGTTCTCCGGAACAATGGAGCGTGCAAGTGACTTGTTGGAAATCATACATACCGATGTGTGTGGTCCGATGAGTGTGGATCTACGCGGCGGATATCGTTATTTTCTCACCTTCACTGACGATTTGAGTAGATATGGTTATGTCTACTTGATGAAGCACAAGTCTGAGACGTTTGAAAAGTTCAAACAATTTCAGAGTGAAGTCGAAAATCATCGTAACAAGAATATCAAGTTCCTACGGTCTGATCGTGGGGGTGAATATCTGAGTTTCGAGTTTGGTGCTCACTTAAGACAATGTGGAATTGTTTCATAGTTGACACTGCGTGGAACACCACAGCGTAATGGTGTGTTTGAACATCGTAATCGTACTTTATTAGAGACGGTGCGATCTAGGATGTCTCTTACCGATTTGCCATTATCATTTTGGGGTTATGCATTAGAAACAGCTGCATTCACTTTAAATAGGGCACCATCAAAATCCGTTGAGATGACGCCATACGAACTGTGGAATGGCAAAAGACCAAAGTTGTCATTTCTTAAAGTTTGGGGATGTGATGCTTACGTCAAAAAGCTTCAACCAGAAAAGCTGGAACCCAAAGCGGAAAAGTGTGTCTTCGTAGGTTACCCAAAAGAGACAGTTGGGTATACCTTCTATCTCAAATCCGAGGGCAAAGTGTTTGTTACTAAAAATGGAGCTTTTATTGAGAAGGAATTTCTCTTGAAAGAATTGAGTGGGAGGAAGATAAAACTTGATGAGGTTGTCAAACCTCTAATTCCTCTTGATGGTGGCGTAGGGCAAGGGGAAACCCCTGTTGCTGCAGCGCCGGTTGATGAACAAGTTGATGATGATGATCATGAAACTTCATATCAAGTTACTGTCGGACCTCGCAGGTCGACAAGATCACATACCGCTCCCGAGTGGTACGGTAATCCCGTCTTGATGATTATGTTGTTGGACAACAATGAACCTATGAATTATGAAGAAGCAATGGTGGGCCCGGATTCGAACAAATGTCTGGAGGCCATGAAGTCCGAGATAGGATCCATGTACGAGAAATAAGTGTGGACTTTAGAAGTACTCCCTGAAGGCCGCAAGGCTATTCAGAACAAATGGATCTATAAGAAGAAGACGGTCGCAGACGGTAATGTGACCGGTTATAAAGCTCGACTTGTGGCAAAGGGTTTTTCACAAGTTCAAGGAATTTACTACGATGAGAATTTCTCACCAGTAGCTATGCTTAAGTTTGTCCGAATCATGTTAGCAATAGATGCTTTTTACGATTATGAAATCTGGCAGATGGATGTCAAAACGGCGTTCCTTAACGGTTTTCTTAAGGAAGAGTTGTACATGATGCAACCCGAAGGTTTTTTGATCCTAAGAATGCTGACAAAGTGTGCAAGCTCCAGTGATCCATTTATGGACTGGTGCAAGCATCTCGGAGTTGGAATAAGCGTTTTGATCAGGTGATCAAAGCATTTGGGTTTATACAAGTGGTTGGAGAATCTTGTATTTACAAGAAAGTGAGTGGGAGCTCTGTGGCGTTTCTAATATTATATGTGGACGACATATTGCTGATTGGAAACAACGTAGAGCTTTTGGAGAGCATAAAAGGTTACTTGAATAAAAGTTTCTCTATGATGGACCTGGGAGAAGCTGCTTACATTCTAGGCATTAAGATCTATAGGGATAGATGAAAACGCCTGATAGGACTTTCACAAAGCACATACCTTGATAAAGTTTTGAAGAAGTTCAAAATGGATCAGTCCAAGAAAGAGTTCTTGCCAGTGTTACAAGGTATAAAATTTAGTAAGACTCAGTGCCCAGCAACTGCGGAAGATAGAAAGACAATGAGTTCCGTCCCCTACGCTTCAGCCGTAGGTTCTATCATGTATGCAATGTCGTGCACTAGACCAGATGTCAGCTTGGCCATAAGTATGGCACGCAGGTTTCAGAGTAATCCAGGAGTGGATCACTAGACGGCGGTCAAGAATATTCTGAAGTACGTGAAAAGGACTAAGGAAATGTTTCTCGTGTATGGAGTGACAAGGAGCTCGTCGTAAAAGGTTACGTTGATGCAAATTTTGACACCGATCCAGATGACTCTAAGTCATAAACCGGATACATATTTATTCTTAATGGGGGTGCGGTAAGCTGGTGATATTCCAAGCAGAGCGTCGTAGCAGATTCTACATGTGAGGCGGAGTACATGGCTGCATCGGAGGCGGCAAAGGAGGGTGTCTGGATGAAGCAGTTCATGACAGATCTTGGAGTTGTGCCGAGCGCACTAGATCCATTTACTATGTTATGTGACAAGACTGGTGCCATTGGCTTAGCAAAGGAACCAAGGTTTCACAAGAAGACCAGACACATCAAACGACGCTTCAACCTCATCTACAACTACGTCGAGTTAGAGGACGTGAATATTTGCAAAATGCACACGGATCTGAATGTAGCAGACCCACTGACTAAACCTCTTCCACGGGCAAAACATGATCAACACCAGAATTCTATGGGTGTTCGATATATTACAATGTAAATCACATGGCGATGTGAGGACTAGAATATTGACTATAGTGCAAGTGGGAGACTGTTGGAAATATTCCCTAGAGGCAATGATAAATAGTTATTATTATATTTTCTCTTTAAATATAATTGTTTATTATTCATGCTATAATTGTATTGAATGAAACCGTAGCTACATGTGTGGATAAATAGACACAACCATGTCCCTAGCAAGCCTCTAGTTGGCTAGCCAGTTGATCAAAGATAGTCAAGGTTTTCTTACTATGTGCAAAGTGTTGTTGCTTGATAACTGGATCACATCATTGGGGGAATCATGTGATGGACTAGACCCAAACTATGAATGTAGCATAATGATTGTGTCGTTTTATTGCTATTGTTTTCTGCGTGTCAAGTATTTGTTCCTATGACCCTGAGATCATATAACCCACTGGCACCGGAGGGGTACCTTGTGTGTATCAAACGTCACAACGTAACCGGGTGACTATAAAGGTGCTCTACAGGTATCTCCGAAGGTGTCCGTTGGGTTAGTATGGATCAAGTCTGGGATTTGTCACTCCGTGTGACGTAGAGGTATCTCAGGGCCCACTCGGTAATACAACATCACACACAAGCCTTGCAAGCAATGTGAGTTAGTATAAGTCACAGGATCTTGTATTACGGAACGAGAAAAGAGACTTGCCGGTAACGAGATTGAAATAGGTATGCAGATACCAACGATCGAATCTCGGGCAAGTAACATACTAAAGGACAAAGGGAATGACATACGAGATTGCCTGAATCCTTGACACTGAGGTTCAACCGTTAAGTTATTTGGAGAATATGTAGAATCCAATATGGGCATCCAGGTCCCGCTATTGGATATTGACCGAGGAGTACCTCGGGGCATGTCTGCATAGTTCTCGAACCCGTAGGGTCTGCACACTTAAGGTTCGACAATGTTTTAATATAGTTGAGTTATATGTGTGGTTACTGAATGTTGTTCGGAGTCCCGGATGAGATCACTGACGTCATGAGGGTTTCCGGAATAGTCCGGAGACGGAGATTGATATATAGGATGACCTCATTTGATTGCCGGAAGGTTTTCGGGCATTACCGGGAATGTACCGGGAGTGACGAATGGGTTCTGGATGTTCACTGGGAGGGGGCCAACCCACCCGGGGAAGCCCATAGGCCCTAGGGGTGGCGCACCAGCCCTTGGTGGCTGGTGGGACAGCCCAATAAGGCCTATGCGCAAGGGATAAGAAAATCAAAGAGAAAACAAAAAAAAGAGGTGGGAAGGAAGGGAAGGACTCCACCTTCCAATCCTGGTTGGACTAGGATTGGAGGTGGACTCCTCCACCTCCTTGGTCGGTGCACCCTTGAGGTCTTGGACCCCAAGGCAGGCCTCCCCTCCCCTCGTCCTATATATAGTGCAGTTTTAGGGCTGATTTGAGACAAATTTAGCCACGGGAGCCCGACCACAAACCCCACAGTTTTTCCTCTAGACCGTATTTCTGCGGAGCTCGGGTGGAGCCCTGCAGGAGTAGATCCTTCACCACCACCGGAGCGCTGTCACTCTGCCGGAGAACTCATCTACTTCTCCGTCTTGCTTGCTGGATCAAGAAGGCCGAGATCATCGTCGAGTTGTACGTGTGCTGAACGCGGAGGTGCCGTCTGTTCGGCACTAGATCGGAGCGGATCGTGGGACGGATCACGGGACGGTTTGTGGGATGGTTCGCGGGGCGGATCGAGGGACGTGAGGACGTTCCACTACATCAACCGCGTTTCTTAACACTTCCTGCTATGCGATCTACAAGGGTATGTAGATCCAAATCTCCTCTCGTAGATGGACATCACCATGATAGGTTTTCGTGCACGTAGGAAATTTTTTGTTTCCCATGCGATGTTACCCAACAAAGGGGTGGGAGAGAGTGTGGCGCAAGCGGTCGTGTGTGCCGTGCGCGAAAGCGGACGCCCCAAATACGCAGAGCGCGATGGTGATTCGGACTGCGCACCCAACTCTATATGCCGCGCACGCGGTTATTGCGCGCCCGCTGGAGACACTCTGCCAATTGCGCGCGCGCTAAAATGGGTAAATTTGCGGCGCGACACTTGTTTAGCGTGGCTGTTGGAGATGCTCTTACGATGAACTCTTTTATGATGTCCATAATCAAGAAAAATTCCGTCCACTAGTTACTAAGGATAACTTTGACCACTGTCCAGTTATCCGTTCCTGAATCACTCTTGTACCCCTTGACATACTCATGGCAAGGCACTCATCAGGTGCGGTACACAACATGGCATACTTTAGAGCCTACGGCTAAAGCATAGGGGATGACCTTCATCCTTTGTCTTTCTTTTGTCGTGGTCGGGCTTTGAGTCTTACTCAATATTCACACCTTACAACAAAGCCAATACCTCCTTCTTTTGCTGATCTATTTTCAACTCTTTCAAAATCTTGTCACGTTATGTATTCACTTGAAAGTTCTATTAAGCGTTTTTATCTATCTCTAGCGATATTGATCTTCAATGTTCAAGTAGCTCAATCCAGGTTTTATTTTGAAAAACACTTTTCAAACAACCCTATACGCTTACCAGAAATTCTACATCATTTCCAATCAACAATATGTCAACCACATATACTCATCAGAAATTGTATAGTGCTCCCACTCACTTTCTTGGAAATACAAGTTTCTCCTGAACCTTGTATAAACCCAAAATCTTTTATCATCTCATGAAAGCATATATTCTAACTCCGAGATGCTTGCTCTAGTCCATAGAAGGATCGTTAGAGCTTGCATACTTGTTAGCATCCTTAGGATCGACAAAACCTTCTGGTTGTATCACATAAAACCTTTCCTCAAGGAAACCGTCGAGGAAACAATGTTTTGACATCCATCTGCAAGATTTCATGATTGAAAAATGCAGCAAGTGCTAACGTAATTCCAACGGACTTTTAGCATCGCTATGAGTGAGAAAGTCTCATCATAGTCAACTCTTTAAACTTGTTGGAAACATCTTTGCAACAAGTCGAGCTTTCTTAATGGTGACATTCACCATCATCGTCCGTCTTCCTTTTAAAGATCCACTTCTACTTAATAGCCTTACGACCATCAAGTAGTTCTTCCAAAGTCTACACTTTGTTTTAATACATGGATCTTGCCTCGGATTTCATGGCCTTCAGACATTCGTCGGAATCCGGGCCAACCATCGCTTCTCCATAGTTGCTAGGTTCATTGTTGACCAGCAACATGACCTCCAAGATAGGATTACCCTACTCCTTTGGAGAAGTACGTTTCCTTGTCGACCTACGAGGTTTGGTAGTAACTTGATCTGAAGCTTCATGACCACCATCATCAGCTATCCACTTCAACTAGTGTAGGCCCCATAGGAACATCTATCTGCGCCCTGCTACTCATTGGTTGAAGTGAAGGTTCAATCAAGTTTCCACCATCGTCCCACACAATTCTTTCAAAAGAAACTTTTTCTCGAGAAAGGACCATTTTCTCGAAACAAACACTTTGCTTTCAGATCTGAGATAGGAGGTATTCCCAACTGTTTTTGGTATCCTATGAAGATGCATTTATCCGCTTTGGGCTCGAGCTTATCAGGATAAAACTTTTTCACATAAGCGTTGCAGCCCCAAACTTTTAAGAAATGACAGCTTAGGTTTCTCCAAACCATAGTTCATACGGTGTCATCTCAACAGAATTATGTGGTGCCCTACTTAAAGTGAATGCGGTTGTCTCTAATGCCTGACCCAAAACGATAGTGGTAATTTGATAAGAGACATCATAGTATGCACCATATCCAATAGGGCACTGGTATGACGTTCGGACACACCATCACACTATTGCGTTCCACCTGGCATGAGTTGTGAAACAATTTTTCACATTGTCTTAAATGTTTACCAATCTCGTGTTGGAAATATGCCCTAGAGGCAATAATAAAGTGATTATTATTATATTTTCCGGTTCATTACAACTGTCTATTATTCATGCTATAATTGTATTAACTGGAAACCGTAATACATGTGTGAATACATAGACCACAATGTGTCCCTCGTGAGCCTCTAGTTGCCTAGCTCGTTGATCAACAGATGGTCATGGTTTCCTGATCATGGACATTGGATGTCATTGATAATGGGATCACATCATGTAACAACACAGATGTTTCCCTTTCCATATTTGTACTCTTTTCCTTCTTTGTGGAGACTTTGATGAGTCATGTATGGATGTTATATAGAGGTTATCATTTCATGTGGCATCATTTTATGTCATCATATTGCATCATGACATTCATTTGCATTCATTGCAAGCCCATTCTTTTGTTGCTAGTGTTTGGCCATCTTGGAAGTGCTAGTGTGCATAGGAGTGTTTGGGATGAGTGTGGAGTTTTAAAAAAAATGCTATTCAAAACAATGCTAACACCCTTACCCCATTAATTATTTAACTTGTGTTTTAAACCTGGCTTGGACCTGTTATAAAAATGTTAATTCTTTAGAGATTTATTTGTGGATGAGGGGGTAGTTCTCACTGTTAGTTTGGACTCTGATTAGTGAGAGTCTTAAAAACAAAACAGCATTTAAATTCCTGTTTTAGGTGTATTTTATTTTGTCCTAAAAATCTGGTTTATATTTTTGTTAAATAGGGCATAATTCCCTCATGCCCTATCTATTTTTATTTTTCCCAAATCCCGGTGTTTTCCGTTGAGGTATTTTGGTTTGAAGTTTTATTTAAAAAAAGGAAAAACCTTTTCTCCCCTACCTTAGCCACGCGCAAGAGAGAGCCAGTGGGCTCGCTCCCTCTTTTCCCTCCTTGGCCCGCCTCCTTCTGCCGCAGAGAGGCCCGCAACGCGCGCCTTCTTCCTACTTTCCAGCGCAGCAGCCAGGCCCCACTCGTTAGTGGCTCCTCCCCGCCACCTTTTTCCTCCCGACATCCCTCTCCTCTCCTCATGCGAGCACATGGGGCTGCCGTGCGCCGTTCCTCCCTCTCCTTCCCCTTTATAAGCGTGTGGGCGTCCGTGCCTAGGGTTTCCCCCCTAGAGCCACCACCCTCTCCGCCTACTTCTCCATCTCTCCCCAAGTAAGATTCTGTAGATAGAACAGAGAGGAGACCCGAGAGAGAGAGGAGCTCGCCGCCATCTACCTCCGTGCTACCGTCGCCTCCGGTGTCGGCGAGCATGTCCAGGGGCTCGGGGTGATTCCCCGCGTTCCATTCCCGGCGCTAGGAGCCCCGGAGAACCACCACGGCGATGGCTACTTCCTTGTCTGCATCGCCGTCGTCCTGCTCCGCATGGGGGCGTCCTGCTTCAACTCCGGCGAGCCTTCCTCAACTTCTTCTCCCCTGTGTCGACTATGTTTGACTCCAGGGTGAGCACGCCGTCTCCCCCCCCCCCCTCTTCCTTCTCCCGTAGGCGCGCCGTAGCTTCTCGCCGCTCTGTTGTCACCGCCGTGGCAGGGAAGAGCCGCGCCGGCTAGCCGTCGCTGCGGGCTCCCTCCCGCCGATCTGAGCCGGGGAATGGGTTCCCGAGGGACCACACATCTAGCGCCAAGGGTCGTCGTGTTGAGTAGGTCACTGGAGCGTCGCCGGAGAGCCATCGGCGGTGTCCTCTGTTTCGGTCGCCTGGGTCCAGGTAGAGTAGAGGGGGCTGCTCAAAAGAGCAACACCCCCCTCTCTGTTAAGTCTCGATCGGCTAGCGCAGTGGTGTTGGACTGGGGGGTGCAACCAGTAGGTTGTGGGTTCGAATCCCACACCCCCGCTTTTTCATTTTCTTTTATTTTGTTTTGTTTTATTTACTTAGGGCCCTTGTTTGATGATTCTTTCTCTCCTGTTGCACTAGGGTTTGAACTACGTATGTGTGTGTGTTGTAGATGTAGGTGTGGAGTGTATGTGTGCATGTGTTTGCACATACACTTGAGCTAGTGGGTATAATCATATATCTGTGCATATGCACATATAGTGTGATGGGTGTTTCTACTATGTGAGTGTGTGTGTGTGTGTGTGAGTAGTTCCTTGTGTGTGGATGCATGTGTAGATGTAGGTGTGTGTGGTGTGAGTCCACATATACATGTGCATGTGTGAGAACATATATACTTGGGCATGTGTGTGCATATGTGTGTGTGTGTGTGGATGAACACATCTCTCCATGATAGGGTATCCTTGTTGATGATGCTATGCTATGCCTAGATAGTTTAATCTTCTTCTAGCAAGTGTCCATATGTAGTTTTTTTCAAATATGGTTGCTTCTACATGTGACAATAAGTCACTTGTACCTTATAGTAATCCTTGTGGTATTTTCGAGCTAGCTTTGTGCATTGATGTTTCATGCCAATACCTATGTATGAATATGATTTTCGGGGTATAATCATCCGAGGAATCCATTGGTGCAATCAGATTCCACTTTAGAGCAACTTCATGAAACTGTTATTTTCTGATGTGACACCATGTTTAGTGCTTTACATTAGGTGGTGCTTTGATCCTTTGGGGATGATTCCTTGGTGGAATGGTAGTGGGTGAACCCCTCTACAACTTCGGACAGTCATTTTGTTCTTAGATTTTTGTATGCACCTATTGTGCCCTGTCAAAGTGGACGCTTGGTTGAATCTGTCAGATTTGTGAAACCCTAAGAATTTCACTAAGTCTGGGAATCTGGAGTTATTTTCTTCCCCTTTGTCTTGTGTGAATTAGCTCCTGTGTTGGGAATTAGCCCATGCAACAAACTAATGTTTGTTAGCTGTTATGTTTGTCTAGCTCCGTGTCAAATTTCATGCTTATACACCTTCTGTAGATATCATTTTGGAGGCTGCCAAAATGCTTCAGAGCATAAGCAGTTGGTGAAAATCTGTAATTTTCACAAAGTCCCAACCTGTGATATTTTTGTCCAAGTTAGTGGCTTTAGATCTGCTCATGGGTGATTATTTTGCCTTAGCTTTGTGTACAGGGTTGTAATACTTTTGGATGGCTTCAGTTTCATGCCTTGTTTGATTTATTAGAGGGCTGTAACTACTGAAGATCATGTAGACAAACTGCTATGTTGTTGTTGAAAACAGATTGTATGCTTATGTGGTTTTAGAGCTTGTGTGGGTATTGGTTGTTGGTGTGGTGTGATCCCAAGCACCATTCCATTTGTATTTTGTTGCTTGATCATGGGGCAACCTGGTTACACCAGTGAGTGCCATTAGTTTGTGTTTGTGGATGTTTTGAACCCGTAGGCCTTTGTAACTTGTTTTGTAGTTTCCGGTTGATCCGTGACTCCTTTCATTACGTTCTTTATATGTTTTTGCATTGTTTTCTCGTGATGCACATGGTCATGCCATGTTCATGGATGTCAAGATAACTTAATATGAGTTTCTGTCCAGAATTCAATTGACTCAACTAATGCATATGAAAGTGACTAGAATAGTGATGCATGCTTGCTTCTTCACACATGCATCATATTGGTTGTTGCATTATGTTTTGCCGGTGTTCATTGACTGTTCTCTGTTCTTGGGTAGCACCGGGAACAGAGAGCGAGTACGTGGATTCTGGAGAGTACGTGTAGGAAGAACAAGAGCAGTTCCAGGCTGAAGAAATCACAGGCAAGATGACCGTGACCTTGACACCGTTTCTAGCTTTGTTATGCTTAGAATCACGTTTCCTTCGTTACATGCTCACTACCTACCGCTTGATATAAATGCCTCCTGACTTTGCCATGAACCCCAAACATTTTCCCTGTCCTAGCCAATATTGTTCGGCTAAGTAGGCTTGCTCAAACTCTAATGGATAGCTTTGCTAGTTGTAGGTGCCAGTTGGTCCATGTGCTAACATGGGCATTTTGATATCATTATAGTTAACTGTTATTTAATTAATGCACCTATATACATGGTAAATAACAGAAGGCCTAGCCTTTTGCCGGGTGTTTTGTTCCATTGTTTACGCCTTAGTTTCGGCTACCGGTGCTTGATTCCATAACTGAGCGCTCCTAACACGTTCGGGGTTGTTATGGGGACCCCCTTGATAAATCGTGTAGGGTTAAGGCTTGTCCGGCAGGACCCAACTTTGGTTTTAATCTGCTAATAACCTAATAATTAAATGCATTGGGAATAGCTACCCCGAGGAATTAATCAACATCCTGGGCCAGTGCTCCTCATGAGTGTTGGTTCAAACTGGACTACCTGCGGGGCCACCGCGAGGAAACTTGAGGTTTGGTTCTCGTAGCTAGTTCCATCCGTCGTGTCCTGAGACTGAGATACGTGGCTCTTATCGGGGTCGTCGACCCGTCGGGCGGTCCTGCTAGATTTGTCTTACCTTAGCGATATATCTTGCGCATTGGGATTCTGGTGAAACTTTGGGTCTCCTCAAAGTTGAGGTTTTCCTCTTAGGAATTCGACGAGATCACGAGTTTTGAGATAGAGGATTACTATGCAGCCTATGGTAATTTGTAATGGACTAGTTGGAGCACCCCTGCAGGGTATAATCTTTGCGAAAGCCGTGCCCGCGGTTATGTGGCAAATATAGATACTTTGTTAACATCTGGTTCTAGACAACTTAAAGTAATTCTAATAAAACTGCCAATTGTGCGTGTAACCGCGACTGTCTCTTTTGGAGATCGTTTTCTGATCGAGAACACGGTGGGGTTATGTCTGACGTAAGTAGGTGTGCAGGATCATTTAGTGATCAACCTAGTCTTCGATCGCCTTGTGTAGACCACCATATGTTACTCTGATCATCGTAAAGTAGCCACCATATATGCTTAGGTTGCTGCAACCTCATACACTTAACCTTCCTCACCCAATCACTTGGATAGATTCGATACCAAGGTCATTCCATTGCTGAGTCCCAGTGGCTCACAGATTACTACAAACACCAGCAGGTACAGGTACGCCTGACACAGGGGATCCTGATGACAACCAGCTGATGTGGGAGATCGATGAGGACTCGGGAAGACTGTACGTGACTTACCCGGAGGACTGAGGCCGTGGCCGTGATCGTGGGGCGAGCATGCGAGATTTCATAGTTTTACTTGTTTTCATGTTGTCCATGGCTGGACTAAGCTATGCTCTGAATAATGTGTGTCTGTAAGCTATATGCTTTACTGTTATCAGATGGCAAGTGTATGCCCTACTTATCACTCTTTCAGTTATGTAATGTTATGATTATCTCACTTGCGAAATGTTTAGATGCTCCCCTTTCCCTTTTGAGGCCTCGCCCCCAAATAGGAAAGGGCCGCATCTTAGTTGTTACACATTATTAGGAGAATGATGTGATGGACAAGCCCCAATCCTAAGCATAGCACAAAGATCGTGTAGTTTGTCTGCTAAAGCTTTTCTAATGTCAAGTATCATTTCCTTAGACCATGAGATTGTGCAACTTCCCGATACTGTAGGAGTGCTTTGGGTGTATCAAACGTCACAACATAACTGGGTCATTATAAAGGTGCACTACAGGTATCTCCGAAAGTGTCTGTTGGGTTGGTATAAATCGAGACTGGGATTTGTCACTCCGTATGACGGAGAGGTATCTCTGGGCCCACTCGGTAATGCATCATCATAATGAGCTCAATGTGACTAAGGAGTTAGCCACGGGATGATGTATTACAGAAGGAGTAAAGAGACTTCTCGATAATGAGATTGAACAAGGTATGGGGATACCGACGAACGAATCTCGGACAAGTGTCATACCAGTACACAAAGGGAATTGCATACGTGATTGATTGAATCCTCGACATCGGGGTTCATCCGATGAGATTATCGTGGAACATGGCATCAACATGGATATCCAGACCCCGCTGTTGGTTATTGACCAGAGAGGTGTCTCGGTCATGTCTGCATCGTTCCCGAACCCGTTGGGTCTACACTTAAGGTTCGATGACGCTAGAGTTGTTATGGGAATCGTATATGTGGTTACCAAAGGTTGTTTGGAGTACCGGATGAGATCCTAGACTTCACGAGGAGTTCCAGAATGGTCCGCATGTAAATACTCATATATAGAAAGTGGAGATTTGATCGCCGAAAAAGTTTTGGGAATCGTCGGTATAGTACCGGGACCACCGGAAGGGTTTCGGGGGTCCACCGGGAGGGGCCACTAGCCCCGAAGGGCTACCTGGGCCAAAAGTGGATGGGAACCAGCCCCTAGATGGGCTGGTGCGCCACTCACCTTGTCCCAAGGCGCATAGGGCAGCAAACCCTAGGGCGTGGGGGCTGCCTTGGGCGGCAAGCCCACCCCTAGGGCGCCAGCCATCCTCCTCTTGGCCGCCGCACCACCTAGGGGAAACCCTAGGGTGGCCAGCCCTCCTCCTCCTCCTCCTATATATACCCAAGAGTTTCTTGGTTTGAGACACACAAGTTCATCCCTCCCTCGGCGCAGCCCTACCTCTCCTCATCCTCGTCCTCCGCAGCGCTTGGCGAAGCCGTGCCGGAGTACCACGCAGCTCCACTATCACCATGTCGTCTTGTTGCTGGAGCTCTCCCTCAACTTCTCGTCTCTCCTTGCTGGATCAAGGTGAAGGGGACGTCACCGGGCTGCACGTGTGTTGAACATGGAGGCGCCGTTGTTCGACGCTTATATCGGAATGTTCTGCGGTCTGAATTGCTATGAGTACGACTCCATCAACCGTGTTCAGAGTAACGCTTCGCTTAGCGATTTTCAAAGGTATGAAGATGCTCTACCCCTTGCTCGTTGCTAGTTTCTCCTAGATGGATCTTGGTGAAACATAGGAAAATTTTGAATTACTACTACGTTCCCCAACAACTTGCAACTCAGATGTATATTTACCTCCACGGTCACATCGTAGATATATTATCCTCTTGTCATGACGATCTTCAACTTCACTCTGAAATTTTTTGAACTTTTCAATATTTCAAACTTTGTGATTCATCAAGCAAACGCACCTGTATCTACTCAAATCATCAGTGAAGTAAGAACATAATGATATCCATTGCATGCCTCGGCACTCATTGGACTGCATACATCAAAATGTATTATTTCCAACAAGTCACTTGCTCGTCCCATCTCACTGAAAACGAGGTCTTTAGTCATCTTGCCCATGTGGCATGATTTGCATGTCTCAAGTGATTCAAAATCAAGTGAGTCTAAACAATCCATTTGCATGGAGTTTCTTCATGCGTTTACACCAATAGGCATGGTTCGCATGTCTCGAACGATTCAAAAAATGAGTGAGTCCAAAGATCCATCAGCATGGAGCTTCTACATGCGTTTTATACCAATATGACTCAAGTCACAGTGCCACAAGTAAGTGGTACTATCATTACTACTTTGTATCTTTTGGCATCAATATTATGAACATGTGTATCACTACGATCGAAATTCAATAAAACATTCATTTTATGTGCAAGACCATTGAAGGTATTATTCAAGTTAAACAGAGTAATCATCATTCTCTTTAAATAAATAACCATATTGCAATAAACACAATCTAATCATGTCTATGCTCAACGCAAACACCAATAACAAATATTTAGGTTCAACACTAATCCCGGTGGTAGAGGGAGCGTGTGATGTTTGATCACATCAACCTTGGAATTACTTCCAACACACATCGTCACCTCACCCCTTGCTAGTATCTATTTATTCCGTAGCTATAATTTCGAGTTAATAACACTTAACAACTAAACTCTTATCTAATACCCCGGTGCTACTAGGAGTTCTAGCAAGGTACAATCAATATCACGTATATCCAATATACTTTCGTTGACTTTGCCACCCTTCTTATCTACCAAGTACCTTGGGTAGTTCCGCTTCAGTGACCGTTCCCCTCATCACAGAAGAACTTAGTCTCGGGTTTGGGTTCAACCTTGCGTTTCTTTACTAGAGCGGTAACAGGTTTGCCATTCATGAAGTATCCCTTCTTGCCCTTGCCCTTATCGAAACTAGTGGTTTTACTAACCATCAACAATTGATGCTCCTACTTGATTTCTATTTTCATGGTGTCAAACATTGCGAATAACTGAGGGATCATCTAATGCATCCCTGATATGCTATAGTTCATCACGAAGCTCCAGTAGCTTGGTGGCAGTGACTTTGGATAACTATGTCAATCACTATCTTATCTGGAAGATCAACTCCCACACGATACAAGCGATTGTAGTACTCACACAATCTGAGCACATGCTCAATGATTGAGCTTTTCTCCCTTATTTCGAAGGCCAAGAATCTTGTCGGAGGTCTCATACCTCGCAATGTGGGCACTAGCCTGAAATCCAAATTTTAGCTCTTGGAACATCTCATATATTCTGTGACGTTCAAAGCGTCTTTGGTGCCTCATTTCTAAGTCGTTAAGCATTACGCACTAAACTATCATGTAGTCATAAAAACGTGTATGTTAGACGTTCGCAACATTCACAGACGACGCTCGGGGTTTAGCACACCGAGCGGTGCATTAAGGACATAAGCCTTCTGCATAGGAATGAGGACAGTCCTCAATTTACGGACCGAGCCGGCATAATTGTTACTATCATCTTTCAACTAAGTTTTCTCTAGGAACATATGAAAAATAGTAGAGCTACAACATAATTTGCAAAGACATTTTGACTATGTTCGTGATAATAAGTTCAACTAATCATATTACTTAAGAACTCCCACTCAAATTGACATCCCTCTTGTCATTCGAGTGACACATGATCCAAATTCACCAACTCAAGTCCGATCATCACGTGAGTAAAGTTGGCTTCAATGGTGAACATCTATATGTTGATAATATCTACTATATGACTCATGTTCGACCTTTCGATCTCTTGTGTTCCGAGGCCATGTATGTACATGCTAGGCTCGTCAAGTTTAACCCGAGTGTTCCGCGTGTGCAACTATTTTGCACCCGTTGTATGTGAACGTAGAGTCTATCACACCCGATCATCACGTGGTGTATCGAAATGATGAACTGTCGCAATGGTGCACACTCGGAGAAAACACAATTTTGTCTTGAAATTTTAGTGAGGGGTCACCATATAATGCTACCGTCGTCCTAATCAAAATAAGGTGCATAAAAGGATTAACATCACATGCAAATCATAAGTGACATGATATGGCCATGAACTTGTGCTTCTTGATCTCCATCACCAAAGCACCAGCATGATCGCCATCATCACCAGCGGCACACCATGATATCCATCATCATGATCTCCATCATTGTGCTGCCATCGAGGTGGCCGCACCACCTATGCCGTTACTACTATAGCTATTGAACTAGCGAGAAAACGGAGTTATGGGAGAGGTAGAGCTGCCACCGGGGCATGGGAATTGGTGTATCTAGCCCCTCCCTCTCCCCCACTATATATAGGAGGCAAGGAGGAGGGTTGGATCGCAGCCCTAGCCCCTCCTTCGAGGAGGGGGTGTGGGCCTAGGGAGGTTTCCTGCCTCCCCAAGGCACCAAGGAGCTGCCTTACCCTTTACAGGGATTCTTCCCTCCCAACCGCATGGGCCCTTGGGGGCTGGACCAACAAGGCTTGGACACCCCCTTAGAGCACATGCACGTCCTAGGGGCTGTAGGGATCCTTCCGGACTCCTTTGGAACCCTCTCGAACCTTCCAAAACCTTCCTGGTACAATACCGATAAAACCCAAAAATTTTCTGATAGCCAAAATAGGACTTCCCATATATAAATCTTTACCTCTGGACGATTCCAGAGTTCCTCGTGACGTCCGGGATCTCATCCGGCACTCCGAACAACATTCGGTCACCAACGTACATATCCCAATACTACTCTAGCGTCACCGAAAGTTAAGTGTGCTGACCCTGTGGGTTTGAGAACTATTTAGACATGACCGAGACACTTATACGGTCAATAACCAATAGAGGGACCTGGCTGACCATATTGTTTCCTACATATTCTATGAATATCTTTACCGGTTGAACCTCTGTGTCAAGGATTCAGTTAATCCCGTATGATGTTCCCTTTGTCCTTCGGTATGTTACTTGCCCGAGATTCGATCGTCAGTATCTCTATACCTAGTTCAATATTTTTACCGGCAAGTCTCTTTACTCGTTCCATAATGCAAGATCCCATGACTAACTCCTTATTCATGTTGCTTGCAAGGCTTGTTGTGATGTTGTATTACCGAGTGGGCCCTGAGATACCTCTCTATCACATGGAGTGACAAATCCTAGTCTTGGTCCATGCCAACCCAACAGACACCTTTGGAGATACATGTAGAGCACCTTTATAGTCACCCAGCTACGTTGTGACGTTTGATACACACAAGGTATTCCTCCGGCGTCCGGGAGTTGCATGATCTCATGGTCATAAGAAGAGATACATTGACATGCAGAAAATAGTAGCAATAAACTGACACGATCATATGCTACATACATAGTTTGGGTCTTGTCCATTACATCATTCTCCTAATGATGTGAACCCGTTATCAAGTGACAACACTTGTCTATGGCTAGGAAACCTTTACCATCTTTGATCAACGAGCTAGTCAACTAGAGGCTCACTAGGGACAGTGTATTGTCTATGTATCCACACATGTATTTGAGTTTCCAATCAATACAATTCTAGCATGGATTATAAAAGATTATCATGAACAAGGAAATATAATAATAACCAATTTATTTATTTATTTTGAGTGACTACTGTGGGGTAAACACCCCACATCCTTTTCCTTTATTTCATATCAGAAGAGGTTTATGTACAAGATAGGACAAGAATAGACATGGGGTGGGGGTATACAAACCTCAGGGAGGTAAAAAGGAGATCCACTTGAGGAGATCATCCTTAAATCTAGCCTTAATTCTCTAAGATAAAAGGGAAATGTCATGAACAAAATTGGATTTCCATGTATTGAATCTTGGACGCTCATTGTTGAAGACCATTGCATTTGTGGTGATCCAAATATTCCAGCATGCACTAAAAACCACTTCAGAGAAGAAGGGATGATGGAATTCTCTTTTGGCTCTGAGAGTAATGTCCCACATGGAGGTTCCCTGCCATGAAATTTGAAGATAATTCCAAACCCTGGTGCTTAACATGCAGGTAAAGAAAAGATGATCCATGTCCTCTTTGATCTGTGCATGACAAAGGACACACAAATTGGAGTCTGAAACATTCCAATGGCGCCTCTCAAGCATGTCTTGAGTGTTCAGCCTAATGAGCATCCAGGCAAACATCTTTATTTTCATGGTACAACAACTCTTCCAAACCCAACTGAGAAGAGGGTTGGGAATAATTGGTTGATGAACATGCATGTAATACTTTTTGGCAGAAAAATCCTTACTGTCTCCACTCCAAAGCCAGACATCCTTGTTGGATTGCTGCCTATGAAGGTTCTGAAGAAGGCTCTGAACTGTTTGCAATTCCTGAAAGGCTCTTCCAAAAAGTGATAGATGGAACAGACTTGTCATGGTGCTTGTCTCAACAGCTTTGAAAACCTCTTCACCAGTGCAAAAGGTGTCAATAGAAAAAGAGAACAGTCTTTGGAACCTATGTGCCAGGGGCAAAGTTGAGTCACCGAGTGCCCAAGAATCAGACCAGAAGAGGAAAGTATCCCCTCTATTTGGTTGAATGTAAGTGACAGCTCTGAAAGTGTCCATCCTCTTGCATATATCCTTCCACCAGAAAGATCCACATAGTGATGTGCCCTGTGGTACTGTGTTATGGTAGTATGTGTTCCATATCAAATCCACCCATGGCACTTCTGCTCTGTTAAAAAACTTATCAGCATGTTAAAGTAGAAGAGCATCATTTTGGACTGTCAGATTCATAATACCCAAGCCACCTTTCATCTTGGGTCTGCATACCAAGTCCCAAGCAGCAAGAGCAGGTGCATGATCTTGACCATTTCTTCTCCAAAGGCATTGTTGTCATGGTTTTGTCACGGCAGATGTCCTTATGAAAGGACTTAGTACTGGAGCCATCGCAGTTTGCTGGCGACTCAAAGGGGTTGAACGGGAGAGAGACGGCGATTTACCCAGGTTCGGCCCCTCGTGATGAGGTAAAGGCCTATGTCTTGCTTTGAGTTGTATTGATGGAGTTTCGATTACAAGGAAGGCGTAACTAGCCAGACCTAGAACTCGATGATTTCTAACCTGCCCTCTTCTTCCCTGGGACTCGCCTTTATATACAGGTCGAGTCCCTAGGGTTTACAAGGGTCTTTCCTTTCTACAAACCGTGACTTTTACGATCTCCAAGTCGCCATCTTCCAAAGCTTGGAGACCTTCCGGAAGTTATAAACCGCAATACAACCTTCGGTCTTGCCAGGCCAAGGCCCGAACCATGCTTAGATGAATCGCCTAATTTGGTGACCTGGCCCAACTAGGGCGGGTTATCAACATGTAATATCCCCAACAATTGCCTTTGTATCCTTTCCAAGTGCTTGAGAATTCCTGGAGGTATGTCGAGACTAGAGAGGAAAAAGATGGGTACAGAAGATAGAGAAGAGTTGAGATATTGCAATCTACCACCTTGTGCCAAGAAGGAAGAGCTAGCAGAAAGTCTTCTTTGCATGTTATCCACCAGGGGTATTAGGTTTATAATTCTTGGCTTGGTTGTCCCAACAGGCAGGCCCAGATATGTGAAAGGCAAGGCACCAACCTTACAACCAATGGAGTCAGCCAACCTTTGTAGCTCAACTAGATCAGTCTTGTCCATCTCCTCCTTGGTGAATGGGAGGGTAAGAACATCCAACCCATCTACCTTATCAAGTAGTGACTGAAGGTCAAAAGCGAGGTTTATTCCTTGTGAAAAACCCATCCTGCCCTTGAAGGCAAACCAAAAACAACCAGGAATTTGCTCATGGTTAGTGATGATAGTTACATCATCAAGCTTTAGAGTTGAAATGGAGTTCCTTCTATATCTTTCAGTGGCCATGGCATGAAAAAAAATTGTGTTCTCTTCTCCAACTTGGATAAATCTGATAGTGGCCCTCTTTTTCCATTATAGAATCTACAAGTGGAGAAGGTGTTCTAAGTGTAGCTTTACAATCACCCTGAAGTTAGATTCAGGTTTGAACAGGGGTCTCAGTTCCTCTAGAAGTAATATCACCTCATTGCATTTGCCTATTAGTGCTTTGATCTTAGAGAGATTTGTGTGCCATCATTTTAGTGCCTGTCTCAGAGCTTTGAACTTATCCATTATAATGGCAGTGATATGTCCTTTTCTAGAGGGCACTTTCCAAGACTTCTCCACACAGTCAGGAAAACCAGCCATTTCCACCCAATAATTTTCAAAACGAAAAAGGTTGCACTTGGGAATGGTTGTGTTTATGCATACTACACATGGGACATGATCTGATGCAGTTTTAGCTAAAGGCAACACCTGGGTAAGTGGATAGTAAGATATCTAGTTGGCAGAGGTGAAAAACCAGTCCAACTGCTCCAGAAGTGGAGTATCATGCATGTTTGACCAGGTGTATGACCTACCCTCGAGGGTCAATTCAAGAAGACCAAGGTGGCCAATAATCTCATTAAAGATAAAAATATCGTTAACATCAGCACCAGGAAGATTTCTATTGGATGCAGAGCGAATAAAATTGGTATCTCCTAGTAGCAACCAGTTTTCATTGATCGGCTTGTTCATGTTATAAAGCCAGCTGACGAATTGGTCTCTAGCCTCACCATGGCAGGGTCCATAAACATTTACCAAAGTCCATGTTTCACTATTGTGGTTGGAGGTGAAAGATAGAATTATTCAAAAACTTTGGGAGTCAATGAGGGTACCAGTTAAGATCGAAGAGTTCCAGAGAACGATCAGGCCACTAAAGGCTCCATGCGATGGACTATATGCAAACCGATCAAATATTTTGGGGCAAAAATTCCTAATACTTCGATGATCAATATGTTGCATTTTAATTTCCTGGAGACAAACCACTGAAGCCAAGCTTTCATCAATTTTGTTTCGAACCGCTCGTTGACGCACATATGAATTTAACCCACGTACATTCCTTC
This sequence comes from Hordeum vulgare subsp. vulgare, assembly GCF_904849725.1. Classification (NCBI taxonomy): domain Eukaryota; kingdom Viridiplantae; phylum Streptophyta; class Magnoliopsida; order Poales; family Poaceae; genus Hordeum; species Hordeum vulgare. The sequence goes on along the minus strand of NC_058520.1, from coordinate 418,947,905 downwards.
AAAGAACTCGCCAGCTTCTCTTAGATCGAATATCCATAGGAACAAAGTTTAGAAGGTATATAGGTGCAGCTACATAATAATTGACACAAACAAAGTTCAAAAGGTTGTAGCACAGAACAACCAGGAACAAAATAGAGAGAACACCATATAAAGCCAGGATACATAAATGATCTTCTAATCATCATCAGGCGCTGGCGTCACGGCATCAGGTTCTTCCATAAGAAGATCCATTGCCAGCTTCTCAAGGGCGATGCCAAGACTCTGGCCGACAGCTTGTATGACACGAACAGGCGTTGTCGGTGGGATATCAGTGGATTCCTCCTGTGGTGGTGGCGTCGCCTCGTTGTTTTGAGCAGGTACCTCGAGCGGCTTAGCGCGAGGCTTTCACTTCTTTGGGATCGGCACCTAGGGCTGAGAAGGAGAAAAGATTCTCTGTCGATGTAGAGTTGTTTTCATCAGCGTGAAGCACTCTAGCCATCGGAGTGCGAGGAGCAGGGGTGCAGTCAGTATAAACAATACTAGAAACCCCATTGGCTTCATCAAAAGCAATAGACCAGGAGCGCTTAGAGAGCACAACAGGTGTAGCAGCAACCATTGGAAGATTGCGTGGAATGTAATGTGTGCTAAAAGACCCCCATCAGAGATTCAAAAGATCTTGTCCAGGTCATAAAAGGGGGGAGTGGTCGACCATAAACCACCCGGACCGATCCGATCATCAAGTTGACTGGCTGAACGATGGGTTGCTAGTAGGGAACGATTGCCACGGGATTAAAGTGAAGTTGATCCTCATGAGCTTCATCATTGTCTTCAACATTGTCCGGTTGAGGGTCCACATGATCCACCTCTTGTACTGAATCTGAAGAAACAGGTTGAGGGTCCACATAACCATGGATTCTTGATCCTGGTCACGCACAGCCGGCTGAGCTACCGGCACCTCAGCATGCCAACCCCAACCATCGTCTTCATCCTGATGCAGAGGCTCCTGGGGCTGCTATGGCATCAAGGGTGGGGGAACATCATTTCAACCCAGAGCAGGGTAGGGTGGCAAAGCAAACATTAGGTTATCCTGCTCAAGATGGCCCGACAGTGGGTGACGGTTTCCATTGAGGGGCATGGGGTCTTCGTCGGGGGGCATCTGCTCAGGAAAATTCGCCCCTAAAATATAGAGTGGCGCGGACCAAGAAACCCTCGCTACTCCCCAAGCAGCATATTCGGAAAAATTAACACTACGAGGCACCAGAATATCATCTGGGAAGGAAGCAAAGACAATGGAGCGCACCAGGTACGGGTCATCACTGACCCAATGATGGAATTCATTGAAGGTATTTACCGCCGCACAAAGATCCTTTGAATTGCGTAAATCCAGCGACGCCCCCAAAAACATCAGACAACCCTCACGAAAACATGTAGCTCCCCGAAAACCCTCGCCTTCATTGTGCTTCATAAATCTCATAGAGGAGTCATTTCCTAAGTCTTGAGGAACCATTTGAACAATAGCAGACCTTTGTCCAGCATCCCTAAGTTCAAAAAGACCTACCCCCGCAATCCAAGGATGGGCAGAGCGGACATGAAAATCCTTGTTGGTTAAATGTTGAACTACTGCCTCTCGTACCTGGCCTATCTGATTGACTGACGGCGCACGCACAACTTCATCCACCAAAAACTGCTCATGTCGTCGGGCAATGGGAGCCGCCGGAGTGACGAAGGACCGTGGCAGGCGATGTGGGCTGTTGTCGATGATGTGGTGACCCGGAGGAGTGTATCGCTCGGGGTCAAGCTCAAAGTTGGCCATTACAGGAAAGGAAGCTGGGGGAGGTGGCGTCAATGGAGGCGGCTCAAATGGAGTCCGGGGAGAGGATGAATGTGATGGGACGGGAGAGAGCAGCTCTTGCAGGTTGCGCAGTATCCCCAAGACAGGTAGAGGTTCCCGAAAAATCTGAAATAGTGGTGGGACTCTTCCGTTTCCATGTAAGACAATTTTCTAATGCCAAAGAAGCACACCTAGATTTGGTGTGGCCCACACAGCAGCATGAGGAGCAAATCTATGTAGATGTGCACTGATTTGTAATTTCCAGAAATCCCGCCAGGAGTATCTCACGTTGCGGGAGTAACAGAATATTTGTGAGGCACGGAAGAAATCCCAGGATTATCGCATGGGCGAACCTGAATCTCGGAGGTTCCGGAAGGCAACAATGTTTGAGAAACCGTCCCGAAGGTGATGTGCGGCGACGCCGTTGTCCATCGGAGTTCAGCTGGAGGTGGTGCAATTATGACCACACGTTCATGTTGAGACATTGAGTAACCCGCATGGCGAACCTTAACAAGCTCAGCTTGAGTAACAGGACACCTATATCCTTTGCAAACATCATATTGCTGAAGAGACACAAAAGAAAGCTTTTTGCGGATTGATTATCCAGATTTCAGCGAAGACTTTTGTGGTCTGGAATGGATTGACATCAGACCTAAAGCCGCCCGCCCTTGGATGGGCTTACCAGAATCCACTCAGGATCACACTGTTTCCTCCATAGAGTAAATTCACGTCTCCAATTTGGTCCACCATTACCCCAGAGATGGAAGAAACACTTGAAACTAGAGCATTTATAAGAACACAAATCAAGAATATGAAATCCAACTTGTTTGCAAGAAACCCTGAATGAGAAAACCGTGTTTTTAACATGCTTAACCATGAGATCAATGGCCGAACCCCCAATTGCTGACTCAAGGGCGACAGCAACAGAATCATCAGTTAAACGAAAAGCATGACGACGAAATGAGACCACCATGATGAAAGAGCGTCGGTGATCTATCAGATGCACAGAAAGACCAGAGTGCCGAAACACATCATCCGCAAAATTTGCACTAGGGGAGAAATCCAGATCCAAGGTGGATCCACCAAAGGAATCCATGGAGAATGGCATGTTTAGGATTGCGGGTAATCACCTGAGTTGATGATCGGAGGGGGAGATGTGCGTGCCGGCTAGAAGTCCAAATCGCCGTGGAGTCGCTGGTGGAGGTGGTGGGAGGTGGGAGTCTCCATTCCACTTCAATAACCAATTTATTATTGCCTATAGGGCATATTTCCAACAATAACAGCATGGAACAATCAAAAAATATAGATATGTTGGAGACATATCACCACCGGTCCTTGTTGTTTTTCAAAATCTTGAAAAAGGAAGGTCCTATGAAATGCACTCCAGAAGCGGGAGCTGCGCTACAGGACTTGAATAAATACGTGTCCTCTCCGTCAACACTAGTTGCACCTAGGCCACAAGAGTCATTGCTACTATCCTTGGCGGCAACCAATCAAGTGGTCGGTGCTAAACTAGTGGTGTCGGTGAATACTCACAACATAAGCCATGGGTAGGCTAAAGAAGGTAGGAACCAAAGTGGCACCGGAGGGCGCTGGGGGCGAGGTTGGTACAAGCATGGAGCGCACGATGTACCCAGGTTCAGGGCTCTCCGTAGAGATAATACCCCTAGTCCTGCCGGAGTGTATGATATGTATGGATGGGATTACAAGTTGCTCCTGGAGCTGTATTATGGAGGAGGAAGAAGGAGCAGCCGGCTCGTCTCTGCCTCTCCTATGTGGTTAGTGTGTGTGTGTGTGTGTGATCAGCTGACCGACCCTTTGCATGGAGGGGAGCCGGGAGGTTTTATAGACGAACCCATCGACCTACAATATGGATAAAGGGTACAATAGTAGGACCCGGCTGCTAGCCTCACCGGCTGGCCAGGGGGCCCACGGGGGTCTTGTCTTGTCACTTGAGGGGCCCATCCGCTGCGAGGTCTTGTCTGGCTGTGGGACCCGCTGGCTAGCCAATGAAGCTCTCACGTAAGGTTGACGCAGGACACGTGTGGTACGTCCGGCTCGTCCAGCGAGATTCGTCATGGGCAGACAGTACGGGCGCCTCCATTGTTCCCACGCCGAGTGCAGTAATGGAGTGGGAGTTTGACGGCCGACACTATGCTCGGTGATGGATCAGAGTCGGGGGAGGTCAGCGGCGTGCCCACCGACGCTGGTACCCGCCATGCACTACGATCCAGTACCTTTGCTCACGTGTACCCTGCTTTAATCGTAGGGTCTCGTCATGACCTACGACCTGATGTGACTTGAGATCCCCGGCCGGCTAGCCTGTCGGACTAGCCGGACTAGGCACGACCGCGACAAGTCCCTAGCCGTCTGGCTTGGCCTAGGCGGCCAGGGAGAGGCAGCCGTCTTGCCTCTATCCGACCGATGTTTCCTAGCCGGCCACAGAGTTGGCCGTCTCGCCCCCCGGCCGGTAGGTGTCGCCTAGCCGGCCAGGGGACTTGGGCCTTGTAGAATTGTTCTTGGTCATTCCTTCTGGGCCGAAGATAAAGGAGCGGGCTCATTGAGCCTACCCCGGGGTTATCCCCCCAATAGTAGTCCCCGAAGCTGGAGAGGCCCGCCGCTTGGTTGCGGGCGGCCTCACCAGCTTGATTGTTTGTCATTGTATTCCTGCCGCCGCCTGCGGCAGGGGACGCCGGCTCAAAAGCCGGCTAGCTTCCAAGCGACACCTTGGCTTCATCGTAGGCTGCACAAATCGCGCCACGTGCCTGGCCCGGCCTGACGTGATGATGGTTTATGCAGGTGACGGGACCGGACCTGGGCCCTGGGTCCCGTCACGACGCCCCCTCGGCTGCCGTGCGGAGGATCCTCTGCGGATTTACTCTGCGACGGTTGGGTTTCGGAAAACGCTACCGCCCGTAATACACGGGATTAGTGGGGCTCTGCGCGCACCGGATCCCCTCCCCAGGATCCTTCGTGGGGTTTAAATGGGGTGCGGGGGTACCGAGGATGCCATGCGCCCCCTTCTCGCCCCGCATCGACGCCCACTTCCTCCCTGAGCCCAAGAGTTTGTTTGCCTTCATCTTCACCCTCTCCGTCGCCGTCGCACCACCAATCATCCCGAGCATCCATCGCCCGCAGCCATGGCGAGCGGCTCCTCTTCGAAGAAGACCTCGTCCCACGCAGCCTAGCTCGGTAGTGAGATTTGTGACGGCCATATCGAGGCGCTCCGCCACCGCCGGATGTTGCCTCGATCCTCTCTCGTGACGGTGCGGATCCTCGACACCGAGACAGCCCCGAAGCCGCAGGAAGGAGAGATCATCGTATTCGACGAGCACTTCTACACGGGGTTCGGACTCCCGGCGAGCACCTTCTTCTCCAACTGGCTCATCTTCTTTGGCCCGTAGCCGCACCACCTAGCGCCAAACGACATTCTCCATTTGTGTGCCTTCGTCGTCCTGTGCGAGGGCTTTGTGGGGATCGAGCTTTGCCTTGACCTCTACTAGAGCTTATTCTTCTTCAAGCAGCAGTCCAGGAAGATGGACAAGGCCGAGCTGGAGAAGCTCGACGAGCCTCGCCCGATGACGTCGTGCGGAGCTGCACTCATGCACCATCGCTCGAAGTCCGGCGTCCCCCAGATGCCACTGCAAGAATCCATCAAGTAGTGGCAGAAAGGCTTCTTCTATGTGAAGAACGCCAGCCCCGCACACGACACCCTCAACATGCCCCCGTTCAACATCGATCCTCCGATAGAGAAGTTGAACTGGGGAGTGAAGTATCCAAAGCCGATTCTTGAGGTGGCGCAGATCAGCGCCTACCTCGATAGCTCGATGGATCGCGGCCTCCGGGGCCGTGACCTGCTCACCAACATGGTCTCCCTCAGGATCCTACCTCTGCAGAGGCGGCCCCATCTGGTTTGCCAGATGAGCGGCCGGTATGACCCCTGCTGGACCTCCACCAAGAGCTTCACAGCCAGCACGGTGGTGTAGGGGGTGAACCAGATTTCCACCGCCCGCATGGATGATAGTGGGAACTGGGAGTGGGGGATGGCCCCTTACAACATGCCCCGTCCACGCAGATGTTCGAGAAGTTGCACGCACTCAATCCGCCTGCCCCTCGACATGGTGATGTCTGACGCCTCGGAGATCGAGGTCGAGGGCATGATCGAGTCTCGTTCTGCCGCCTCCGAAGGTTTGGAGGACGCGCTGGAGTCGAAGGGGACGGAGCCGTCTGGTGAGCATCTGAAGCCCGCCATTGTTGATTGGACGGATGATGATGAGACTCCATCCTCCCTATCTGATGCAGCCTTCGAGGAAGACTCCGACGGGGTGGAGGAGGTCACCAGCCCGCCTCTGACGTGTGGACGGCGCCATAAGGCCGATGCGACCGGTCTTGGCGAGGCGGCCCGAAGGAAAGGCAAGGGTGCCACAGCTTCCAGGTCGGCTCCCAAGCAAGCCGCAACGGGTCCTCCAGCCGGATCACGAGCAGGCGGCGCTAAGAAGCACCGTGCTGGTGCCGGTAGGAGGCAGGTGCCCATCGTCGCGGGTTAAGGATTCCCTTTCATTCTTTTTTTACTTTGTCTTGCGTGAAGACTTGTTCCTCAAAGCGCTACTTGGCAGGGAGGCGGAGGATGTAGAGCAAGACACCGCCTCCGCCGCTGAGCGAGCCGGCTGGGCAGCGGCTGACATTACCGAGAAGGAACTTGAGGAACAATCTGCCCGCTGCTGGGATGTGGCTGCTGAGAAGATGGCCGAGGGCCAATCTCGGCCCAGCCGGGCCGATAAGCCTGTGGAGAGGCGCACGAAGGCTAGACACTACCCCTCCACGCGTGCTCGTGTGGAGGAGCAAGCTAGCGAGACGGCCCCGAGGCGCGCCCGGAGGACTGATACGTCTCCAACGTATCTATAATTTTTGATGGTTTCATGCTATTATCTCGTCAAACTTTGGATGTTTTGTATGCCTTTTATATATTCTTTGGGACTAACTTATTAACTTAGTGCCAAGTGCCAGTTCCTGTTTTTTCCATGTTTTTGACCCCTTTCAGAGGAGGATTTTGAACGAAGTCCAAACGGAATGGAACTGCCAAAAAGATTTTTTCCGGACCAAAAAAAAGATCGGAGAGCCGGAGAATTAGGGCAGGCGACCCCTGGCTTCTGGGCTCCCTGAGGCTCCTTTGCACTAGGTCTTTTGCCTATATATTCCCAAAGTTTGCATAAAAAATCAGGAGATCATCGAAAGTACTTTTCCGCCGCCGCAAGCTTCTGTCTCCGCAAGATCCCATCTGGGGAAAGTTTTGGTGCCCTGCCGGAGGGGGATTCAGATACGGAGGGCTTCTCCATCAACACCATGACCTCTCCGATGATGCATGAGTAGTTCACCATAGACCTACGGGTCCATAGCTAGTAACTAGATGGCTTCTTCTCTCTCTTGGATCTTCAATACAAATTTCTCAATGATCTTCATGGAGATCTATCCGATGTAATCTTATTTTGCGGTGTGTTTGTCGAGATCCGATGAATTGTGGATTTATGATCAGATTATCTATGAATCTTATTTGAGTTTCTTCTAATCTCTCTTATGCATGATTTCATATCCTTGTAATTCTCTTCGAGTTGTGGGTTTTGTCTGGCCAACTAGATCTATGTTTCTTGAAATGGGAGAAGTTCTTGGTTTTGGGTTCATACCATGCGGTGACCCCACCCAATGACAGAAGGGGTAGCGAGGCACGCATCGTGTTGTTGCCATCAAGGGTAAAAAGATGGGATTTTCATCACTGGTTTGAGATTATCCCTGTACATCATGTCATCTTGCTTAAGGCATTACTCTGTTCGTCCTGAACTCAATACACTAGATGCATGCTGGATAGCGGTCGATGTGTGGAGTAATAGTATTAGATGCAGAAAGTATCGGTCTACTTGTCTCGGACGTGATGCCTATATATATGATCATTGCCTTAGATATCGTCATGACTTTGCGCGGTTCTATCAATTGCTTGACAGTAATTTGTTCACCCACCGTAATACTTGCTATTTTGAGATAAGCCTCTATTGAACACTATGGCCCCGGGTCTATGCTACGGCAACAAAAGTTCTTCCCCGACAATGGCGCCAGGAATTTTTCTGCTATCCCACAGACAACAGCGCCAGAAGTTGACACGTTAACAGAGGCTGGGCTTGCGTTGGTTCTTCCCTTGAAGAGGAAAGGGTGATGCAGAACAGGAGCAGTAAGTACTTCCCTCAGTTTGAGAACCAAGGTATCGATCCAGAAGGAGGGTCTCGTCAAGTCCAGAGTACCTACGCAAACACAAACAAGCTTGCACCCAACGCTTCAAAGGGGTTGTCAATCCCTTCAAGATTGTTTGCAAAGTGAGATCTGAAGGCGGAAAGTGCAACGAAGTAAAAAGTGTAAAGCTGAAAATATGGTGTGGAGTAGACCCTGCGGGCCATACTGTTCACTACAGGCTTCTCTCAAAATAGCAAGTATTACGGTGGGTGAACAAATTACTATCGAGCAATTGATAGAACCGCGCAAAGTCATGACGATATCTAAGGCAATGATCATGCATATAGGCATCACGTCTGAGACAAGTACACCGATACTTTCTGCATCTACTACTATTACTCCACACATCAACCGCTATCCAGCATGCATCTAGTGTATTGATTTCATGACGAAAGGAGTAACACTTTAAGCCATATGACATGATGTAGAGGGATAATCTCAAACGAATGATGAGAACCCCATCTTTTTACCCTTGATAGAAACAACACGATGCGTGCCTCGCTACCCCTTCTGTCACCAGGTGAGGTCACCGCATGGTATGAACCCAAAACCAAGCACTTGTCCCATTGCAAGGATCATAGATATAGTTGGCCAGACAAAACCCACAACTCGAAGAGAATTACAAGGATATGAAATCATGCATAAGAGAAATTAGAAGAAACTCAAATAAGATTCATAGATAATCTGATCATAAATCCACAATTCATCGGATCTTGACAAACACACCGCAAAATAAGATTACATCAGATAGATCTCCGAGAAGATCATGGAGAACTTTGTATTGAAGATCCAATAGAGAGAAGAAGCCATCTAGTTACTAGCTATGGACCCGTAGGTCTATGGTGAACTACTCACGCATCATCGAAGAGGTCATGGTGTTGCTGGAGAAGCCCTCCATGTCCGAATCCCCCCTCCGATAGGGCACCAGAACGTGCCCCAGATGGGATCTTGCGGAGACAGAAGCTTGCGGCGGTGGAAAAGCGATCGCGATGATCTCCTGATTTTTTCAGGAATTTTTGGGATTATATAGGCGAAACACCTAGGTCAGGGGACCTCTAGGGGGCCCACAAGCCTGGATGGCGTGGCCCCCCTGGCCGCGGCGTGGGGGCTTGTGGGGCCCCTGGGGCTCTTCTGGCTTGGCTCCCAAGTTCCCCGATCTTCTTCCGTTCCAAAAAAAATCTTTTCCGGGATTTTCTTCCGTTTGGACTCTGTTTCAAAATATCCTCTGAAAGGGGTCAAAAACATGGAAAAACAGGAACTGGCGCTTGGCACTGAGTTAATAAGTTAGTCCCAAAAAATATATAAAAGGCATACAGAACATCCAAAGTTTGACAAGATAATAGCATGAAACCATCAAAAAATATAGATACGTTGGAGACGTATCAAGCATCCCCAAGCTTAACTCCTGCTCGTCCTCGAGTAGGGAAGTGATAAAGAATGAATTTTCGATGTGGAATGCTACCTAGCATAGTTGTCCTTTGCAACTTCTATCACGTGACATGAATGTTCAGATCCGTACGATGCAAAACAATAGTTTGCTATTGACATGAAAACAGTAATACTTCAAATAAACTAGCAAAGTAATCATGAACTTTCAAAATAACAAGGCCAAATAAAGTTATCCCTACAAAATCATATAGTCTGGCTATGCTCCATCATCCTCACAAAACTAATGTAAATCATGCACAACCCCGGAATTGGCCAACTAATTGTTTTCGCACTCTTACTTTCTCAAACTTTTTATAACTATCACGCAATACATGAGCGCGAGCCATGGATATAGCACTATAGGTGGAATAGAGTGTGGTGGTGGTTGTGAGACAAAAAGGAGGAGATGGTCACATTGACTCGGCGTATCAAAAGGTATGGAGATGCGCATTAATAGATATCAATGTGAATGAGTAGGGATTGCCATACAAGAGATGCACTAGAGCTATAAGTATGTGAAAGCTCAAAAGGAAAACTAGTGGGTGTGCATCCAACTTGCTTGCTCACGAAGACCTAGGGAAATTTTGAGGAAGCCCATCATTGGAATATACAAGCCAAGTTATATAATGGAGATTCCTACTAGCATATGGTAGTGACAAAGCAAGAAGCTCTCAATCATGAAGAACATGGTGCTAACATGAAGCACAAGTGTGGAAAAAGATAGTAGCATTGTCCCTTCTCTCTTTTTCTCTCTTTTCTTTTTTTCATTTGGGCTCTTAGGCCTCTTTTTTCTTTTCTTTTCTTTTATTTTTTTTTATTTTTGGCCTGTTTGGCCTCTTTTTTTCCTCGCATGGGACAATGCTCTAATAATGATGATCATGACACTTTTATGTACTCACAGCTCAAAGATCACAATAATGATGACTTCATAGGAAATGCCTCTGGTAGTGTACTGGGATGTGCAACGATCTAGCATGGTGTATTATGTTGAAAACATCTCGCTAGCTATCTTACGATCATGCAATAGCAATATGAGAGTGACGGCGCAAGTCATGAGACGGAACGGTGGGAGTTGCATGGCAGTATATCTCGGAGTGGCTATGAAAATGCCAAATTAGGTAGGTATGGTGGCTGTTTTGAGGAAGGAATTTGGTGGGTTTGTGCACCGGCGATAATTGCATCTATACCATGGGCTCACATTAGTCATGAAGAACTCACATACTTATTTGGAAAGTTTTTATTAGTAATCGAAACAAAGTGCTAAACGCATACTCCGAGGGGAAGGGTTGGTAGGCGTAAACCATCGCGCGATCCCGACCTCAACACAAAGGATGACAATCAATAGATCAATTATGCTCCGACTTCCTAACATAGCGGTTCACCATACGTGCATGCTACGGGAATCACTAACTCCAACACAAGTATTTCTAGATTCACAACACCCTACTAACATAACTCTTAATATTACCGAATCCATGTCTCAAAAACTAATTGAGAGTAATCGAAACTTCTCTTTCTACTCAATGCAGATGAAGAGGGAGGTTTTTGCATCCTCTTTAAGTACCTAGCACATTTGGGACTACTTTCATAGCATAAGCCAACTACCAAATCACGCACCGCCGTTCTCTAAAGATATAAGTGAAGCACAAGAGAAAAAGTATCTAGCTCAAAAGATATAAGTGAAGCACTATGAGCAAAAGTATCTATATCAAAAGATATAAGTGAAGCACTATGAGCAAAAGTATCTAACTGAAAAGATATAAGTGAAGCACTATGAGCATTCTAGCAAAATCACGATGAGTGCATGTCTCTCTCTCTCAAAAAGGTGTGCAGCAAGGATGATTTTGACACAACAAAAATAAAAGACTCCTATGATACAAGACGCTCCAAGCAAAACACATATCATGTGTATAAAAATATGGCTTCAAGTAATGTTACCGATGGATTGAAGACGAAAGAGGGGATGCCTTCCCGGGGCATCCCCAAGCTTAGGCTTTTTGGTGTCCTTGAATTTAGCTTGGGATGCCTTGGCCATCCCCAAGCTTGAGCTCTTTCCACTCTTTCTCTCATCGTCCATGAGATAATCACCCAAAACTTGAAAACTTCACAACACAAAACTTAAACAGAAACTTGTGATAACTTTAGTACTAGAAAACAAACTACCACTTCTTTTGGTACTGTAGAAAACTTGAATTCCATCTATATTGATGATGGCTACTGTATTCTCACTTTCCCATGGATAGTACCCCCCCCCCCCGATACTAACCATAGTTTCATCAAAACAAGCAACCAACTCAACAAAAACAGAATCTGTCAAAAACAGACCAGTCTGTAGGAATGTGTATACTTCGTATACTTCTGGTACCTCAAAAAATCTGAATAATTACCACGGCCTGGGAAAAAATCATATCAATCAGAAGCAAGAAGAATCAACTCAAAATATCTTCCTGAATAAAAATTAAAAATCATCTCGTGAGCGAAAAGTTTCTGTCTTTTTCCAGCAGGATTAAACAACCATTACCAAGACTAATCATAAAGGCTTTGCTTGGCTCAAACAAAAAAAGAAACACTAAAAACACAATCACAACAGAATTATGAAAGTGTGGATGCAAAAAAACAGAAAGAAAAAGATAAATTCATTGGGTTGCGTCCCAACAAGCGCTATTGTTTAACGCCCTTAGCTAGGCATAGAAGCGATAAAATCACGTATCGTCGTCTTTGGTGCTCAAACCATAAGTGGCCCTCATCATGGATTCATAAGGCAATCTTATTTTCTTTCTAGGAAAGTGTTCCATGCCCTTCCTTAAAGGAAATTGAAATCTAATATTCCCTTCCTTCATATCGATGATAGCACCAATAGTCCTTAGGAAAGGTCTACCAAGAATAATAGGGCATATAGCATTGCAATCAATGTCAAGCACAACGAAATCCACGGGTACATAGTTCCTATTTGCAATAATAAGAACATCATTGATCCTTCCCATGGGTTTCTTGACAGTAGAATCAGCAAGATGCAAATTAAGAGAACACTCTTCAATCTCATTAAAACCCAGAACATCACATAAAGACTTTGGAATCGCAGAAACACTAGCACCCAAATCACACAAAGCATTGCACTCATAGTTTTTGATTTTGATTTTGATGGTAGGTTCCCACTCGTCATGAAGCTTTCGAGGGATAGAGACTTCCAATTCAAGTTTCTCTTCAAGAGCTTTTATCATAGCTTCGACGATATGATCGCTAAAGGCTTTGTTTTGGCTATAAGCGTGTGGAGAGTTTAACATGGATTGCATCAAAGAAATGCATTCAATCAAGGCGCAACTGTCATAATTGAATTCCTTGAAATCCACGGTAGTAATTTCATTACTACTCAAAGTTTTAACGTCTTCTACTCCACTTTTAATGCTTTTAGCATCAAGATAAATGGACTCCGAATCATTGGGGCACTTTTCAACCAAAGTGGATTCATATCCAGCCCCATAATCATTAGGTTTTACACAAGAAAACAAAGATTCAATGGGAGTCACACCAAGCACTTTAAGATCTTCATGATTCTCATCACGAGAAGACGCCCTTTTAAGCCATTCATGTCTAGCACGAATTTGGGAGGTTCTTTCTTGGCTCTTAATATTGGAAACACGCATAGATTTCAAAGTTTCATCCATGTTGATTTTGGGAGGAGCACATCTAACTTTCAAAGCATCAACATCACAACAAATCCTATCCACGCTCTTAGCCAAATCATCAATTTTGAGTAGTTTTTCCTCTATGGACGCATTGGAAATGTTTTGAGAGTTGATGAACTCTTTGATATTACTCTCTAGATTAGAGGGTAATCTATTGTAATTTCCATGAGTATTGTTGTAGGAGTTGCCAAAGTTATTAGAGGAGTTACTAGGAAAAGGCCTAGGAACATAGTTTCTTCTAAAGGCATTGTTGTTGCCAAAGTTATTCCTACCAACAAAATTAACGTCCAAGCTAGCGTTGCTACTCTCAATCAAAGAAGACAAAGGCATATCATTAGGATACAAAGGAGCACTTCTACTAGCAACCAAATTCATTAACTCATCCATCTTAGCACTCAACGAGTTAATTTCTTCTATAGGGTGTACCTTCTTACTAGTAGGTGACCTTTCAGTGTGCCATTGAGAGTAATTTGTCATGATGTTGTCTAAGAGCTTTGTGGCTTCTCCTAACGTGATTTCCATGAATGTTCCACCTGAGGCGGTGTCCAAGATATTTCTAGAAGCGAAATTTAAGCCAGCGTAGAAGATTTGAATAATCATCCAAAGGCTCAAACCATGAGCGAGACAATTTCTAATCATTAATTTCATTCTCTCCCAAGCTTGTGCAACATGTTCATGATCAAGTTGCTTGAAATTCATGATATCATTACGGAGAGAGATGATCTTAGCCAGCGAAAAATACTTGGATATATAAGCATCTTTGCACTTATCCCAAGAATCATTACTATTTTTGGGCAAAGTAGAAAACCAATTTTTTGCACGATCTTGCAACGAGAAAGGAAAAAGCTTCAATTTAATCACGTCATTATCCACATCTTTTTTCTTTTGCATATCGCAAAGCTCAATGAAGGTATTGAGATGGGATTTGGCCTCTTCACTAGGAAGTCCAGAGAATTGCTCTTTCATAACAAGATTCAGCAAAGCGGCATTGATTTTGTATGACTCCGCACTAGTGGCGGGAGAAATCGGAGTACTAATAAAATCATTATTAATAGTATTCGAGAAGTCACAAAGTCTGGTGTTTTCGTTCATGGTGACTTCAGCAAACAAGAAAGCACACAAGCAAAAAAGCACGCGAGAAAATGGGCGAACGAAAAAGGCAAATTGGTGAAGTGGGGGAGAGGAAAACAAGAGGCAACTTGCAAACAAAGTAAATGCAAGAGATGAGTTTGCGACACCTACTTGAATGAGTTCTTGACTTCATCTTCCTCCCCGGCAACGGCGCCATAAATTCTTCCGCTACGGCAACAAAAGTTCTTCCCCAGCAACGGCGCCAGAAATTCTTCTGCTATCCCACATACAACAACGCCAGTAGTTGACACGTTGACAGAGGCTGGGCTTGCGTTGGTTCTTCCCTTGAAGAGGAAAGGGTGATGCAGCACGGGAGCAGTAAGTATTTCCCTCAGTTTGAGAACCAAGGTATCAATCTAGAAGGAGGGTCTCCTCAAGTCCAGAGTACCTGCGCGAACACAAACAAGCTTGCACCCAACGCTTCAAAGGGGTTGTCAATCCCTTCAAGATTATTTGCAAAGTGAGATTTGAAGGCGGAAAGTACAACGAAGTAAAAAGTGTAAGGCCGAAATATGGTGTGGAGTAGACCCTGGGGGCCATAGTGTTCACTAGAGGCTTCTCTCAAAATAGCAAGTATTACGGTGGGTGAACAAATTACTGTCGAGCAGTTGATAGAACCGCATAAAGTCATGACGATATCTAAGGCAATGATCATGCATATAGGTATTACGTCCGAGACAAGTAGACCGATACTTTCTGCATCTACTACTATTACTCCACACATCGACCGCTATCCAGCATGCATCTAGTGTATTGAGCTCATGACGAACAGAGTAACGCTTTAAGCAAGATGACATGATGTAGAGGGATAATCTCAAACCAATGATGAAAACCCCATCTTTTTACCCTTGATGGCAACAACATGATGCGTGCCTCGCTACCCCTTCTGTCAATGGGTGAGGTCACCGCACGGTATGAACCCAAAACCAAGCACTTCTCTCATTGCAAGAATCATAGACATAGTTGGCCAGACCAAACCCACAACTCGAAGAGAATTACAAGGATATGAAATCATGCATAAGAGAGATCAGAAGAAACTCAAATAAGATTCATAGATAATCTGATCATAAATCCACAATTCATCGGATCTCGACAAACACACCGCAAAAGAAGATTACATCGGGTAGATCTCCATGAAGATCATGGAGAACTTTGTATTGAAGATCCAAGAGAGAGAAGAAGCCATCTAGTTACTAGCTATGGACCCGTAGGTCTATGGTGAGCTACTCACGCATCATCGGAGAGGTCATGGTGTTGATGGAGAAGCCCTCCGTGTCCGAATCCCCCTCCGGTAGAGCACCAGGACATGCCCCAGATGGGATCTTGCGGAGACAGAAGCTTGCGGCGGCAGAAAAGCGATTCCGATGATCTCCTGATTTTTTTTCTGGAATTTTTGGGATTATATAGGCGAAAGACCTAGGTAAGGGGACCTCCAGGGGGCCCACAAGCCTGGATGGCGCCCCCTCCCCCCTGGCCGCGGGGTGGGGGCTTGTGGGACCCCTGGGGCTATTCTGGCTTGGCTCCCAAGTTCCCCGATCTTCTTCCGTTCCAAAAAAAATATTTTCGGGGATTTTCTTCCATTTGGACTCCATTTCAAAATCTCCCTTGAAAGGGGTCAAAAACATGGAAAAAATAGGAACTGGCGCTTGGCACTGAGTTAATAAGTTAGTACCAAAAAATATATAAAAGGCATACAAAACATCCAAAGTTTGATAAGATAATAGCATGAAACCATCAAAAATTTTAGATACGTTGGAGACGTATCAGTCTACTCCACACCATCTTTTTAGCCTTACACCTTTCTACTTCGTTGCACTTTCCGCCTTCAGATCTCACTTTGCAAACAAACTTGAAGGGATTGACAACCCCTTTATAGCGTTGGGTGCAAGCTCTTTTGTGTTTGCGCAGGTACTCTGGACTTAACGAGATTCTCCTACTGGATTGATACCTTGGTTCTCAAACTGAGGGAAATACTTACTGCTCATGTGCTGCATCACCCTTTCCTATTCAAGGGAAAAACCAACGCAAGCTCAAGAGACGACAGAAGGATCTCTGGCACCATTGCAAGGGAAGTACTTTTGTTCACGTAGCAGAAGGATTTCCGGCGCCGTTGCCGGGGAGGATCAAGTCAAGAACTCATCCAAGTAGGTGTCGCAAACTCATCTCTTGCATTTACTTTGTTTGCCAGTTGCCTCTCGTTTTCCTCTCCCCCACTTCACCAATTAGCCTTTTTTGTTTGCCTTTTTTGTTCGCCCTTTTCTCTCGCTTGCTTTCTGTTCGCTTGTGTGCCATGTGCCTTCAATATGCTTGCATCTTCGCTTGCTGAAAATCTAGTGATATGGATCCTCATCCACTTGCTAATCTCTTTAAGAGATCCAATTATGTTGATCCAATTGCTAGTGAGTTGAGTGCACTTGACTATCTTTATGGAGTTTTTCTTGGGATGCGTGAATCTGAAAATTGTGAGGAAGAAATTTATGAAGTGATTCACGAGGGCTGCTTGAATGAAAAGCGTGATTGCACTGGTTTCACTATAAATCCTATTAGTGACAATCATGCTAAAAATATGCAAAACCCTAAGCTTGGGGATGCTAGTTTTTCTATGTCCACTACTTCTTGCAATGATCATGATTGGGGTGATGATTTTTCTTACGATCTTGAAAATTTGTTTAAGCCTCCTGATGAGTATGATATTTGCAACAATATTGAAAGTGGGATTGGAGAAGTCATGACTTTATTTGATGATAATTTCACTATTTTTGAAGAGTGTCAACTTTGCATGCATGTGGATCATGAAAAGAATATCCTATGTGATAGTTACATTGTTGAATTCGAATATGATCCCACATGTAATTATTATGAGAGAGGAAAATATGGTGGTAGAAACTTTCATATCACTAAATCACCTCTCGTTATGTTGAGCTTGCTATTGTCTCTTTCTTCTTCCTTGCATATGGTAACTATTGGTTGTCTTGACAATCTGTTTTCCTATAAAATGCCTATGCATAGGAAGTATGTTAGACTTAGATGTGATTTTCACATGCTTTATGATGCTCTCTTCGTGTCCGATTGCTATCATTTATGTGAGCATCATTGATTTATCAATGCCTAACTAAGGGCGTTAAACAATAGCGCTTGTTGGGAGGCAACCCAACGAATTTATATTTTTCTTTCTATTTTGTTGCATCCACACTATCATAATTCTGTTGTGATTGTGTTTTTTGTTTTTATTTTTGTGTTTGAGCCAAGCAAAACCTTTATGACTAGTCTTGGTAATGGTTGTTTGATCCTGCTGGAAAAAGTCCGAAACTTTTCGCTCACGAGATGATTTTTAATTTTTATTCAGAAAGAGCTTTTGAGGTAATTCTTTTTGATGTTGGTTGATATGCCTTTTTCCTAGGCAGTCGTAATTTTTCAGAATTTTTGAGGTACCAGAAGTATACAAAGTATACAGATTGCTACACACTGGTATGTTTTTGACAGATTCTGTTTTTGTTGAGTTGGTTGCTTGTTTTGATGAAACTATGTTTAGTATCAGGGGGTACTAGCCATGGAAAAGTGAGAATACAGTAGCCCAACACCAATATAGATAGAATTCAAGTTTGCTATAGTACCAAAAGAGGTGGTAGTTTGTTTTCTTGTGCTAATGATATCATGAGTTTCTGTTTAAGTTTTGTGTTGTGAAGTTTTCAAGTTTTGGGTGATGTTCTCATGGACGAAGAGATAAGGAGTGGAAAGAGCTCAAGCTTGGGGATGCCCAAGGCATCCCAAGCCAAATTCAAGGACACCAAAAAGCCTAAGCTTGGGGATGCCCCGGGAAGGCATCCCCTCTTTCGTCTTCAATCCATCGGTAACATTACTTGGAGCTATATTTTTATTCACCACATGATATTTGTTTTGCTTGGAGTGTCTTGTATCGTAGGAGTCTTTTCTTTGTCACAATCATCCTTGTTGCACACCTTTTTGAGAGAGAGAGACATGCACTCATCGTGATTTTGCGAGAATGCTCATAGTGCTTCACTTATATCTTTTGAGCTAGATAATTTTTCTCTATGTGCTTCACTTATATCTTTTAGAGCACGGCGGTGCGTGACTTGGTAGTTAGCTTATGCTATGAAAGTAGTCCCAAAGGTGATAGGTACCCAAAGTGGATAAAAAAATCTCCATCTTCATGTGCATTGAGTAGAAAGAGAAGTCTTGATTCCTCTCAATTAGTTTTGAGACGTGGATTCTGTAATATTAAGAGTTACGTTAGTAGGGTGTTGTGAATCTAGAAATGCTTGTGTTGAAGTTAGTGATTCCCGTAGCATGCACGTATGGTGAACCGCTATGTTAGGAAGTCGGAGCATAATTGATCTATTGATTGTCATCCTTTGTGTTGAGGTCGGGATCGCGCTATGGTTAACACCTACCAACCCTTCCCCTAGGAGTATGCGTTTAGCACTTTGTATCCATTACTAATAAAAACTTTCACCACAAGTATGTGAGTTCTTCATGACTAATGTGAGTCCATGGTATAGATGCACTTTCACCTTCCACTTTTGCTAGCCTCTCTAGTGCCGCGCAATTCTCGCCGGTACACAAACCCACCAAATGCCTTCCTCAAAACAGCCACCATACCTACCTACTATGGCATTTTCATAGCCATTCCGAGATATATTGCCATACAACTCCCACCATTCCGTCTCATGACTTGTGCCGTCACTCTCATATTGCCATTGCATGATCGTAAGATAGCTAGCGAGATGTTTCAACATCATATGCCAAGCTAGATCGTTGCTCATCCCGGTACACTACCGGAGGCATTTCCTAGAGTAATTTCTAAGCTTTGAGCTGTGAGTAAATAAAAGTTTGATGATCATCATTATTAGAGCATTGTCCCATGTGAGGAAATAAAAAAAAGTCTAAAGAGCCCAAAAATAAATAAAAAAGAAAAGAGAAAAAAAAGAGGCCTAAGAGCCCAAACAAAAAAAAGAGAGAAAAAGAGAGAAGGGACAATGCTACTATCTTTTTCCACACTTGTGCTTCTAATAGCACCTTGTTCTTCATGATTGAGAGCTTCTTCCTTTGTCACTACCATATGCTAGTGGGAATCTTCATTATATAAATTGGCTTGTATATTCCAATGATGGGCTTCCTCAAATTTTCCCTAGGTCTTTGTGAGCAAGGAAGTTGGATGCACACCCACTAGTTCTACTTTTGAGCTTTCACATACTTATAGCTCTAGTGCATCCCTTGTATGGCAATCCTTACTCATTCACATTGATATCTATTAATGGGCATCTACATAGCCATTCGATTCGCCGAGTCAATGTGACCATCTCCTCCTTTTTGTCTCACAACCACCACCACACTCTATTCCACCTATAGTGCTATATCCATGGCTTGCGCTCATGTATTGTGTGATAGTTATAAAAAGTTTGAGAAAGTAAGAGTGCGAAAAAAATTACTTGGCCAATACCGGGGTTGTGCATGATTTACATTAGTTGTGTGAGGATGATGGAGCATAGCCAGACTATATGATTTTGTAGGGATAACTTTCCTTGGCCTTGTTGTTTTGAAAGTTCATGATTACCTTGCTAGTTAGCTTGAAGTATTATTGTTTTCATGTCAATAGCAAACTATTGTTTTGAATCTTACGGATCTGAACATTCATGTCACGTGAAAGAAGTTGCAAAGGACAACTATGCTAGGTAGCATTCCACATCAAAAATTCATTCTTTATCACTTCCCTACTCGAGGACGAGCAGGAGTTAAGCTTGGTGATGCTTGATACGTCTCCAACGTATCTATAATTTTTGATGGTTTCATGCTATTATCTTGTCAAACTTTGGATGTTTTGTATGCCTTTTATATATTTTTTGGGACTAGCTTATTAACTCAGTGCCAAGTGTCAGTTCCTGTTTTTTCCTTATTTTTGACCCCTTTTAGAGGAGGATTTTAAATGGAGTCCGAACGGAATGAAACTGCCAAAAATATTTCTTCCAGAACAGAAAAAGATCGGAGAGCCGGAGAATCAGGGCACGGGGCCACCAGGGACCCGACAAGCCTTCATGGCGCGGCCAGGGGGGCCATGGACCCCTGGCTTGTGGGCTCCCCGAGGCTCCTTTACCCTAGGTTTTGCGCCTATATATTTCCAAAAATTCCATAAAAAATCAGGAGATCATCGAAAGTACTTTTCCGCCACCGCAAGCTTGTGTCTCCGCAAGATCCCATCTAGGGCACGTTCCGGTGCTCTGTCGGAGGGGGGATTCGGACACGGAGGTCTTCTTCATCAACACCAAGACCTCTCCGATGATGCGTGAGTAGTTCACCATCGACCTACGGGTCCATAGCTAGTAACTAGATGGCTTCTTCTCTCTCTTGGATCTTCAATACAAAGATCTCCTTGATATTCATGGAGATCTATCCGATGTAATCTTCTTTTGCGATGTGTTTGTCGAGATCCGATGAATTGTGGATTTATGATCAGATTATCTATGAATCTTATTTGAGTTTCTTCTGATATCTCTTATGCATGATTTCATATCCTTGTAATTCTCTTCGAGTTGTGGGTTTTGTTTGGCCAACTAGATCTATGATTCTTGCAATGGGAGAAGTGTTTGGTTTTGGGTTCATACCGTGCGGTGACCTCACCCAGTCACAGAAGGGGTAGCGAGGCATGCATCGTGTTCTTTCCATCAAGGTTAAAAAGATGGGGTTTTCATTATTGGTTTGATATTATCCCTCTACATCATGTCATCTTGCTTAAGGCATTACTCTGTTCGTCATGAACTCAATACAGTAGATGCATGCTGGATAGCGATTGATGTGTGGAGTAATAGTAGTAGATGCAGAAAGTATCGGTCTACTTGTCTCGGACGTTATGCCTATATGTATGATCATTGCCTTAGATATCGTCATGTCTTTGCGCGGTTCTATCAATTGCTCGACAGTAATTTGTTCACCCACCGTAATACTTGCTATTTTGAGAGAAGCCTCTAGTGAACACTATGGCCCCAGGGTCTACTCCACACCATATTTCAGCCTTACACTTTTTACTTCGTTGTACTTTCCACCTTCAGATCTCAGTTTGCAAACAATCTTGAAGGGATTGACAACCCCTTTATAGCGTTGGGTGCAAGCTCTTTTGTGTTTGCGCAGGTACTCTGTACTTGACGAGATTCTCCTACTGGATTGATACCTTGGTTCTCAAACTAAGGGAAATACTTACTGCTCCTGTGCTGCATCACCCTTTCCTCTTCAAGGGAAAAACCAACGCAAGCTCAAGAGACGACAGAAGGATCTCTGGCACCATTGCTAGGGAAGTAATTTTGTTGACGTAGCAAGGATCGAGACGGCCAAGCCGTCTGAGCCGGACGCCTCTGCGCTAGTGGATCTGGAGGAGATCCCTGAGTCGTCGGAGGCCGAGGTGGCGGCTAATGCGCCAAAACTAAACCTGGATGCGCCCGATGTGGCCCTGGACGCGCCAGAGGTGATCATGGATGCACCGGACGCGGCCAATCCACCTCCTGCTATGGAGACGGCGTCGGCTGGTACGTCAGCGGAGCCGGTCGCCACACCGACGCGTGGAGACGGCACCATCGTCGTCTCCAATCGTGGCCCGGCTGCTCCAGGATCCGGCCCCAGAGCCGGGAGCCGGCCCATGAAGGCTTGGCGAGCGGCCAATCTTGAGCGCCAGACGCTGCCCGCAGGAATCCTACTCCAAGGTGTCCCAGAGCTGGTATAGATGTTTTCCAGCACCCGATACACGATGGAGCAAGCGGCCCGCATGGCGGGCAGCGATCTGGAGCGCTTGGAGGAGCGCACCAGGGTAAGTGCCTCATCTTTGTCTTGGATTTCGATTTTTTTATTCTTCTTCTTGAGTCGGTGGGGACGCGCCAACGCACCCACTGGGTGTAGCCCCCGAGAATCGGGCTGACCAAGCATTGGTCGGGCCGAATCTCTTCGACCTCATCTCTTGCTTTGCTTTTTTAGTGGGGGCGCGCTAGCGCACCCACTGGGTGTAGCCCCCGAGAATCGGGCTGGTTATGAATTAACCAGGCTGAATCTTACTTTTGCTTCGTCTTTGCTTGTAGGATCTTTATGATGCCCAGGTGCAAGCATACAACACGCTGCGGGCTCAGAACTAGGCGGTTGATGGCTAGGTTGCCAAACTTCAGGCCCGGCTGGGCGAGGTCGTCGTGGAGCGGGACGCCTTGCGCGAGGCGGACTGCCGGCTCCAGCAGCAGCTGGCTTTTCTCCAGATGGAGAAGAAGGAGCTCGAGGCGGCCCGCCAGGCTGAGAAGGAGCAGCTGCGCGCCTCCCTGTAGGAGAAGGACAACTCCCATGCTGCCGACATGGAGCGTCTTGAGTCGGTTCATCTCGAGGAGATGAAGCTCAAGGACGCTGCCTTGAAGGAGAAGGAGGAAGCCCTTATCCAGAGGCAGACGCAGCTGGCCAGGGTGCTGGACACAGTCGCGGCCCTCCAAGAAGAAGTCACCTACATCACCCAAGCGAGCAAGGTGCGGGAGCTCGAGGCCCTGGAGAGTGCTCACGAGACTGATGGCCACTTCGACCGTGAGTCCTCTTTGTTTTGTCTTGAATTTTCTTATTTCCCGCCTCCTATTCTTACTCTTCTTTGCGCCCTTTCCCCTATCTCAGGTCTCTTCCCTGAGACACGGGACACAGCCGAGACGACCGTCGAGGTGAGCCGTGAGGAGCGTCGCGTGGCCGGGCAGGAGGTAGACGTTGCCTCCGGCTGGAGCGTGGAGGAGATCGGGGTGGGCCTCAGAGCCCACCTGCATGCCCTGGGCGAGTCCATAGCGCGGCTCCAGGTTGCAGGCTCGTCGATGGTGAAGGTCTGTGGCCGGATGGCGTGGAGCCTGTTGGGTAACGTAGCATAAATTCAAAAAAATTCCTACGCATATTCAGATCTTGCTATGGAGAGACCAGCAATGAGAGAGGGGTGAGTGCATCTTCATACCTTTGAATATTGCTAAGTGGAAGCGTTGCTAGAACGTGGTTGATGGAGTCGTACTCGCGGCGATTCAGATTGCGGTGAGATTCTGATCTAGTGTCGTACCACGGCACCTCCGCGTTCAACACACGTGCAGCCCGGTGACGTCTCCGGCACCTTGATCCAGCAAGGAGGAGGGAGAGGTTGGGGAAGATCTCCGGCAGCACGACGACATGGTGTCAATGGATAAACGAGGTCTCCCGGCAGGGCTTCGCCAAGAACCGTGGGAGGAGGAGGAGGGAGGGGACCAGGGGTACGGCGAGAGGAGAAGAAACGGTGTCCCCAAACAGCCCCAAACCCCTCCATATATATAGGAGGAGGGGAGGGGGTGCCACCCCTAGGGTTTCCCCCTTAGGTTGTGCGGCAGCCCCCCCAGATGGGAGGTGTGGCGGCTAGGGCAAGGGGAGGGGGTGGCGCACCCCTAGGTGGGCCTTAGGCCCACCAACGCCTAGGGTTCCCCCCCCCTCTCCTCCTCCAGTGCCATGGGCCCCTTTCTGGGAGGCGCACCAGCCCACTTTGGGCTGGTTTCCCACCACCTTTTGTCCCATGCTACCTCTTAGGGCAGGTGTCCCCTCTCGGTGGACCCCCGGGACCATTTCCGGTGGTCCCGATGGTCCCGGTACGCTACCGGTGACGCCCGAAACATTTTCGGTGTCCAAAACCATCCATCCTATATATCAATCTTTACCTCCGGACCATTCCGGAGCTCCTCGTGATGTCCGGGATCTTATCCGGGACTCCGAACAACTTTTGGTAACCTCGTATAACATTTCCCTATAACCCTAGCGTCATCGAACCTTAAGTGTGTAGACCCTACGGGTTTGGGAAACATGTAGACATGACCGAGACGCTCTCCAGCCAATAACCATCAGCGGGATCTGGATACCCATGGTGGCTCCCACATGTTCCACGATGATCTCATCGGATGAACCACGATGTCAAGGATTCAATCAATCCCGTATACAATTCCCTTTGTTTGTCGGTATAGAACTTGCCCAAGTTTCGATCGTCGGTATACCTATACCTTGTTCAATCTCGTTACCGGTAAGTCTCTTTACTCATTCCGTAGCACGTTATCATGTGACTAATTCCTTAGTCACATTGAGCTCATGATGATGTTCTACCGAGTGGGTCCAGAGATACCTCTCCATCACACGGAGTGACAATCCCGATCTCGATTCATACCAACTCAAGAGACACTTTCAGAGGTACCCGTATTGCACCTTTATAGTCACCCAATTATGTTGTGACGTTTTGATACACCCAAAGCACTCCTGTGGTATCCGGGAGTTGCACAATCTCACGGTCGAAGGAAAAGACACTTGACATTAGAAAAGCTTTAGCATACGAACAATACGATCTAGCGCTATGCTTAGGATTGGGTCTTGTCCATCACATCATTCTCCCAATGATGTGATCCCGTTATCAGTGACATCTAATGCCCATGATCAAGAAACCATGATCATCTATTGACTAACGAGCGAGCCAACTAGAGGCTTGCTAGGGACACATTGTGATCTATTTATTCACACATGTATTACGGTTTCCTGTTAATACAATCATAGCATGAACAATAGACGATTATCATGAACAAGGAAATATGATAATAACCATTTTATTATTGCCTCTAGGGCATATTTCTAACAGAGCCGTCATCGATGAGCCGGCTCTCCCGCTGGCTTGTGGCTGGAGATGATCGCCTTGACGCGTGGCTTGCTTCGGCTACACGTGTTCGAGCCAACATGGTCCTGCGCTTGGCCAAGTCCTGGTACCAAAACCTGGACTTGGGCAAACTCGTCGCTGAGTGCGACGACTCGGAGGGGGAGCTGTAGGCCGTGGAGGAGGAGCTGCGCGTGAGGGCCAGTGACATCGCCTCGTACGCCGCCTGGGATGAGCTCAAGTTGGAGCAGGGTGAAGACGGCAACGTGATCCCTGAGGATCTGCATGGCCTTCAGCCCTATGACGCCAATAGCAGCTCTGACGAGGCGGCCCATGAGTTGGAAAACGCCACCTTCAGCGGTGAGGCATATGCTGACTCCGCTGAGGACAGAGCCGAAAGTCCTCACGGAGAATACGGCGCCACCGCCTCGGGAATAGCCGGCGATGGTGAAGCCACCGCTTCAGGAGCAGCAACCGGGGCAACAGACGAGGCCGCGCCCTTAGCCGATCTTGTTTTTCTTTTTGTCGTCTGCAATATTTTGTCAGTCCAACAGTTCCACCCACTGGGGGTGTAATGAACTTCGGCCGTGGGCTAATGCTTTTGAATGTATGGATTCAGCATTATATTCGTAATGCCATGTGTGCTGTCTTATATCCTCATCTTTTGATTCCTGCTTGACTTCTTTTTCTCCAACCCCTCTACCCCCTAGTTTTCACCCCGCCAGCCCGACAGCCGGGAGTCGGTCTGTGACTGGGTCGAGGTTTCTATCTTTGGGAATATAGGACTTACATTTTTTGAAGCCATCAAGACTTAAAGACTCAAACATAAACCAGCAGAGACCGGCTAGAATGGGATCGTAAAAAGATCAAACCAACCGAGTCGACAACCTTTTTGTAGTCAAACTTTTCATGTATCCGGCCTTACCTGGCGTCGCCTCGCTAGCCGGACAGTCGGGAGCTGGTGTGTAGCTGTTACGAGGTGACCAGGGATCGGTCCGGCATACACTATGTGCTTTTCTACAACATAAGGAAGTCGTCTGGGCGGCTAGCGAGCCCCTGAGCTTATTAGAGTCGGTCAAGGGACTCACAGAGTGAGTGAAAACTCTAGATATGAATCTAAAAAGAGGCATATGTGCATGCTCTTTTCATTGCATTCATTAGAAATCCCTGAAGAGGGAGAAAGATACATATGTTCATGCTCTTTCCATGTTTGATACTTGCCTTCTAGCAATAGAACGGGCGAAGCAACGCTGCGTTCCATGGACGTTCCGTCTCCTCGCCGGAGTCGTCCCTCTTGCGCTTCCTTGGCTTCTGGGCATCGATCAAGTGGTATGCATTGTTGTGCAGTGCCCTACTGATGATGAAGGGTCCCTCCCATGGGGATGAGAGCTTGTGCTGGCCGGCTATGCGTTGGATTCTTCTGAGCACCAAGTCTCCCTCTCTGAAAGAGAGAGGTTTGATCTTCTTGTTGTGGTAGTACCTCAGCTTCTGTTAATAGATTGCGTCCGGCTCAAGGTTAGGTCTCGTGCCTCCTCGAGGAGATCGACGTCATCTTCTCTTGCCTCCTTCGCCTCGGTCTCTGTGTATAGGGTGACCCGAGGCGAGTCGAACTTGATATCCGTGGGGACGATAGCCTCGGACCCGTATACCAGAAAGAACGGGGTGAAGCCGGTTGACCGATTGGGCGTGGTGCAGAGACTCCACAGTACTGCCAGCAACTCTTCGATCCAGCAGCCGGCTGACCTGACAAGTGCTGCCACCAGTCTTGGCTTGATGCCGGTTGGGATTAGGCCATTGGCCCTCTCCACCTTGCCATTGGACTGGGGATGTGCCACTAACGCCAAGTCGAGCCGGATGCCTACCTTGGAGCAGTAGAGCGCCAAAGAGACCTTCGCGAAGTTAGTGCCGTTGTCGGCGATGATGTTGTGGGGGACGCCATATCGGACAGAGATGTCCGTGATGAACTTGACAGCCGTGGGGCCATCAAGCTTCTTGATGGTCCTAGCCTCGATCCACTTGATAAATTTGTCGATGGCCACCAAGAGGTCAGTCATGCCACCGCGAGCCGTCTTGAAAGGCCCCACCATGTCCAGCCCCCAGACAGCGAAAGGCCATGAGAAGGGGATGGTTTTGAGGGCCGCAGGCGGCATGTGGCTCTACGCGCCAAAGCGTTGGCAGCCCTCGCATTTGTTGACCATGTCCATGGCCTCCTCGAGGGCCGTGGGCCAGTAGAATTCGTGGCGGAATGCCTTGGCCACCAGGGTTCTATAGGCGGCATGATGCCCGCACTTCCCCTGGTGAATGTCTGTGAGGATCTCCTGTCCCTTTTCTGATTCAACGTAGCGCTGGAACATGCCAGTCACGCTACGCCGAACCAGCTCGCGATTAATGATGGCGTAGGCTGCAGATCTGCGCTGGATCTGCCTCGCCTCCGCCTCCTCTTGAGGAAGTTCGCCGCGAAGGAGGAAGGCCAAGATGGGTTGAGCCGATGACGGAACCAACACAACGGCTGGCTCCGTCTCAACCTGATTGTCGGGGGCTTCTGCAGCACCCGCGCTTGATGAAGCAGTTGCGGGCTCGAGACATTGTGTCTCTGATGTCGTCGCAGAAGCCAGCTCACTGTCTACCTCCATGACGTCCGTCCACTGGGTGTCGAGACGACAGGATTCGAGGCTTGGCGGAGCCGGATTTTTTGTTGTAGCCGGCGAAGCAGTCGTAGCCGACGAAGTGGTTGTAGACGGTACCGCAATTGGAGTCGGCATAGCCAGTGCAACCGGCACAGGAGCTGTAGCCGGCACAGCTGGCGTAGCCGATGACGCTTGCACCAAAGAATCAGCCGGAACGAAAATTGATGCCGACTCTAGAGACGGCCTGATAGACGGCTTGTGCAGCTGCTCGAGGGAGCCGCCGGCTGGGATGGCGTGTCTCATGGGGCCAATCTTAGCCAATGTATCGGCCGCCTCATTTTCCGCCCTGGGAACGTGGTGGAACTCGCAACCCTCGAAAGGGCCGCTAAGCTGCTGGATGAGGAAGAGGTAGCTTTCCATGTTGGTGTCCCTGGTGTCCCATTCGCCGGAAACTTGCTGCACCACGAGGTCTGAGTCGCCGAAGCAGAGTAGCCGCTGGATGCCAATCTCCTTGGCGAGACAGAGGTCATGAGCGAGTGCTTTTTTACTCGACAACGTTGTTGGAGGCGGCAAAGTGAATCTGGAGAGCATACTTGAGCTGGTCTCCTTTCGGAGACGTCAAGATGATGTCGGCTCCCAGACCAGTTCGCATCATCGAGCCATCAAAGTGCATCCGCCAATGAGTCGAATCTGGAGGTGGCGGCTCAAATGGGTTTCAGCCCAGTCGACCAGGAAGTCGACCACCACCTGAGACTTGATGACAGTGCAAGGCTCATAGCGGATGTCGTGATCCGCCATGGCGATGGACCACTTGGCGATCCTGCCAGTCGTGTCACGGTTGCCCATGATTTATGAAAGTGGAGCGGTGCTCATCACAGTGATGGCATGCTCTTGGAAGTATTGCTTCAACTTCTTTTTGGTAGTGGGGATAGTTTTGCTCAGAGGCGGACGAGGCCTCGCTGAGGTAGTAGATAGGGCGTTGCACTAACAGTACCTTTCCCTCCTCCTTGCGTTCAACTACCAGCACTACACTAACCACGCGAGTGGTCGCTGCAATGTATATGAGTATGGGTTCCCTTTCAGCCGGTGCTGCCAAGATTGGCAGGCTCGAGATGACCCGCTTGAGTTCGCGGAAGGCTTCATTCGCCTGGTCGTTCCACTCGAACTTCGTCATCTTCTTCATGAGCTGGTAGAGTGGAAGGGCCTTATCGCCGAGCTGGCTGACGAACCGGCTAAGGGACGCCAGGCAGCCGGCGAACTTCTGGACGTCTAGGATTCGAGCCGGCTTTACCATCCGCTCGATGGTGCCGATCTTCTCGGGGTTCGCCTCGATGCCACGAGCGGACACAAAGAACCCCAAGAGCTTGCCGCCTGGAACCCCAAAGACGCACTTCTCCGGGTTGAGCCGGATCTTGTACTCGCGCAGGTTGGCGAACGTCTCCCGCGGGTCGTCGAGGAGGCTGAAGTGCTGCCTGGTCTTGACGATGATGTCATCCACATAGACATGGATGTTTCTGCCAATCTATGGTAGTAAGCACTGCTGCATGCAGCGTTGGAATGTCGCACCAGCGTTCTTCAGACCGAACGTCATGTTGATGTAGAAGTAGGCCCCGAAGGTCGTGATGAAGGAGGTCTTCAGGCGATCAGCTGGATCCAGCTTGAATTGATGGTAGCCTCAACAAGCATCTAGAAATGACAGCATTTCGCAGCCGGCAGTGGAGTCGATCACTTGATCTATCTGAGGTAACGCGAAAGAGTCTTTCGGGCATGCCTTATTCAGGCTTGTGTAGTCGATACACATTCGCCATGTGTTGTTTTTCTTCAGCACCAGGACTGGATTGGCTAACGAGTCCGGGTGGAAAACCTCCATGATGAAGACGGCTGCAAGGAGTTGGGTAATCTCTTCTCCAATTGTGCGCCGCTTCCCCTCGGCGAAGCGGCGCAAAGGTTCTTTTACCAACTTTGCATTCGGTCACACGTGAAGTTTGTGCTTGGTGTACTTCCTCGGAACACCCGACATGTCTTTGGGGGACCATGTGAAGATGTCCCCATTCTCACGAAGGAAGTCAACGAGCTCGCCTTCCTATTTGGGGCTGAGGCCAGCCCCGATGGTGACGCACTGCTTGGGGTTTGCAGGGTCGAGTGGCACCTGCTTGGTATCTTTAGCCGGCTTGAAGGAGCCTTCGCCGGCCGACTGGGATGGAGGAGAAGGGATCGCCGACTGCTCGGTAGCTTGAGCCACAAGCCGGTCAATCTGTCTCCTCTCCTTAGCGATCACCATGGCGTCGGCCAGGCGGCTGCTGTCCTGTGCACACTCGAGCGACTTCTTGTAGTCGCTGGCAATGGTGATTATGCCCTTTGGACCCGGCATCTTCATCTTCAGGTAGGCGTAGTGGGGGATAGCCATGAACTTGGCCAAAGCCAGTCTGCTCAGCAACGCGTGATACTAATACGTCTCCAACGTATCTATAATTTTTGATGGTTCCATGCTATTATCTTGTAAACTTTGGATGTTTTATATGCATGAATATGCTATTTCATATATTTTTTGGGACTAACCTATTAACTCAGTGCCAAGTGCCAGTTTCTGTTTTTTCCGTGTTTTTGGCCCATTTTCAGACGGAGTCCAAATGGAATGAAACTTTACGATGATTTTTTTGGACCAAAAGAGACCCCCGAAGCTTTGAAAGAAGGCCAGAAGAGCCACGAGGGAGTCACAAGCCCTGACGCCGCCACCACCCCCCTAGGTGGTGGCGACCAGGCTTGTGACCTCCTCGTGGGCCCAACCGACGTAATTCCACCGCTATAAATTCCTATAAATTCAGAAACCCCCAAAAAGAAACCTAGATCGGGAGTTCCGCCGCCGCAAGCCTCTATAGCCACCAAAAACCAATCTGGATCTCGTTCTGGCACCCTGCCGGAGGGGGAATCCATCTTCGGTGGCCATCTTCATCATCCCGGCGATCTCCATGACGAGGAGGGAGTAGTTCTCCCTCAGGGCTGAGGGTATGTACCAGTAGCTATGTGTTTGATCTCTCTCTCTCATGTTCTTGAGATGTCTTGATCTTGATGTACCATGGGCTTTGCTACTATAGTTGGATCTTATGATGTTCTTCCCCCTCTCCCTCTTGTAATGAATTGAGTTTCCCCTTTGGAGTTATCTTATCGGATTGAGTCTTTGAGAACACTTGATGTATGTCTTGCACGTGTCTATCTGCTGTGATCAACTTGCGGGTTTGTGACAATTGGGAACCTATGCATATGGGTTGACACACGTGGATTCATGTGAGTACTTGATGTATGTTTTGGTGATCAACTTGCGGGTTCGTGACATTGGGAACCTACGCACAGGTGTTGGCACACATTTTGACTCTCTGGTAGAAACTTTGGGGCACTCTTTGAAGTTCAATGTGTTGGTTGAATAGATTAATCTGAGATTGTGTGATGCATATCGTACAATCATACCCACGGATACTTGAGGTGACAATGGAGTATCTAGGTGACATTAGGGTCTTGGTTGATATGTATCTTAAGGTGTTATTCTAGTACAAACTCTATGAAAGATTGAACAGAAAGAATAGCTTCGTGCTATTTTACTACGGACTCTTGAATAGATCGATCAGAAAGAATAACTTTGTGGTGGTTTCGTACCCGACAATAATCTCTTCGTTTATTCTCAGCTATTAGTGACTTTGGAGTGACTCTTTGTTGCATGTTGAGGGCTGGTTATATGATCCAGTTATGTTATCTTTGTTGAGAGAACTTCACTAGTGAAAGTATGAACCCTAGGCCTTGTTTCCACGCATTGCAATACCGTTCGTTCTCACTTTTGTTACTTGTTACCTTGCTGTTTTTGTAATTTCAGATTACAAAAACCTATATCTAACATCCATATTGCACTTGTATCACCATCTCTTCGCCGAACTAGTGCACCTATACAACTTACCATTGTATTAGGTGTGTTGGGGACACAAGAGACTCTTTGTTATTTGGTTGTAGGGTTGCTTGAGACAGACCATCTTCATCCTACGCCTCCCGCGGTTTGATAAACCTTAGGTCACCCACTTGAGGGAAAATTGCTACTGTCCTACAAACCTCTGCACTTGGAGGCCCAACAACGTCTACAAGGAGAAGGTTGCGTAGTAGACATCAGATACGGGCTGCTGAGGTCCACCACCTCGAACCACATGGACTCGCAGCGGAAGTGAGCCTTGTCACCGAAGAGGACGTCCAGCTGGATTTTGCCGAAGAAGACAGTGTTGGTCGGTAAGACGTCCGTCTCCTTGAGCCCGAGCTTGAGGAGGGTGTCGAGGTAGAGGATGTTGATGCTGCTGCCTCCGACGACCAACACCTGGGAGAACCGGCAGGTGAGCCTCTTGGAGGCGAAGGCGGGGTCGAGGACGAGCGCGTATGAGCCCGGGTTGGGCATCACAACAGGATGGTCAACCCGGCTCCATGTGATGGGCTTTTCAGACCAGTGCATGTATTGAGGAACCGGTGGGACTATCGCATTCACCTCATGCCGTCGCTGGCGCAGGCTATGCCTGTTGTCGCCTTCACTGGTGAAGACGACAAATGCTCCGTCTTGATGGGGGTAGTCGTCGTGGAGACGGCCGTCGTCGCGAGGCGGTGGCGGTGGAGCCGGAGCTTGAGGCGCAGCCTGTGCACCTGGGGCAGCCGGCAATCCCTCCCCTTGCGACAGCCGTCGTGCAAAGCTACACTGTCGAAGGGTGTGGGTAGAGGGATGTGCCCCAGAATGTATTTTGCAGGATGCATCAAGCATCTGCTCAAAGGTCTGCCTGGGCAACCAGTTTCCCTTGTTGGGCCGCTTCCGTTGGGAGCCGGCTTGAGTAGCCGATGCCTCACCCTCCATGTTGGCTACCAACTTTTTGTTGGAGCACGAATCTAGTTGATTTGCCTTGTGCTTGTTGTTGTTCTGGCCGCCTCGATTGTCTCCAGCCGGCTTAGGAGTAGCCGGCGTGGGGACAGCCTTGTCTGAGGCGGTCACCTTGACTCGCATCACAGAGTCAGCCGTGGCATACTTGTCTGCCTTGGCCATGAGCACTGCCAGAGAGGTGGGCGCGGAGCACATGAGCTTGTGCTTGAGGAGAGTGTCGTCTCGGCAACCGTCAATTAAGTACTGGATGGCCTGTACCTCATGCACTCCCTCGCAGGAGTTGCGAAGCTCCGTCCAGCGCGTGACGTAGTCGGGAAGGGGTTCGTCGGGCCTCTGGACGCACATGGCCAGGACGCTTGTAAGTGCCAGTGAAGTTGTGAACAAACGCCTCCTCGAAGTCCACCCATGAGTTGATGTTGCTGGCTGGAAGGCTGTTAAGCCATGTCCGAGCCGAGCCGGCCAGCATGAGTGGCACGTAGCGGACTGCTACACGCTTGTTGCCCCTGGCAATGCCAACGGCGGTGGTGTAGTCGATCAACCAGTCCTCTGGATTGGCGGTGCCATTGTACTTGGGAGTATCCCAAGGCAAGGTAAAGCCTCGGGGAAACGGCTCCCCTCGGATCCGAGGGCTGAAACAGGCCGGACCGATGGGACATTCCTCCTCCAGAAGAGCTGACTGTGCCAGGGCGTTGAGACGCCTACGGGTGTCGTGATCACCGGGGGGAACGTGAGCACCGATCCGAGCCGCAATCAGAAGGGCACCTTGCGAACCGATGGCATGGGTCCTCCCCGGACGAGGAACCTCATACACCGAGTCGCTCTCGTCATCTCCACGACGCTAGCTCGAAGTATGCTCGCTCTGGCGCTGGGAGCGCCTGTCATGGCTTCCTTCGCTCTTCCGACCGGAAGTGCAATGTGATACGTATCCATCGTATCTACTTTTCCAAACTCTTTTGCCCTTGTTTTGGACTCTAATTTGCATGATTTGAATGGAACTAACCAGGACTAACGCTGTTTTCAGCAGAATTTCCATGGTGTTGTTTTTGTGCAGAAATGAAAGTTCTCGGAACGTCCTGAAAAATTACGGAGCATATTTCAGGAAAATATGAAAAATACCTGCGCAAAGATCCACCGGAGGGGACGGGCCAGTGGGCCACAAGCCCTGTTGCCGCGCCCCCCTGGCAACGGCAACCAAGCTTGTGGGGCCCACGTGGATCTTCCGCCCCCAAACTCAGCTCTATAAATTCCCTTTCGTCCCGAAAAAATTAGGAGAGAAGATTTCATCGCGTTTGCGATACAGAGGCGCCGCCACATCCTGTTCTTCATCTGGAGGGTAGATCTGGAGTCTGTTTTGGGCTTCGGAGAGGGGAAATCATCGCCTTCGTCATCATCAACCTTCTTCCCCCTCCAATTCCATAAAGCTCTTCATCGTTCGTGGGTAATCTATTTGTAGGCTCGCTGGGCGGTGATGAGTAGGATGAGATCTATCATGTAATCGAGTTAGTTTTGACGGGATTGATCCCTAGTATCCACTATGTTCTGAGATTGATGTTGCTACTACTTTGCCATGCTTAATGCTTGTCACTAGGGCCCGAGTGCCATGATTTCAGATCTGAAATTATTATGTTGTCACCAATACATGTGTGTTTTAGATCCGATCTTGCAAGTTATAGTTACCTACTATGTGTTATGACCCGGCAACCCCGGAGTGACAATAACCGGAACCACTCCCGGTGATGACCATAGTCTGAGGAGTTCATGTGTTCACCAAGTGCAAATTCGTTGGTACGGTTCTTTATTAAAAGGAGAACCTTAATATCTTGTAGTATCCTTTTGGACCCCGCTGCCATGGGAGGGATGGACAATAGATGTCATGCAAGTTCTTTTCCCTAAGCACGCATGACGACACACGGAATGCATGCCTACATCACATTGACGAACAGGAGCTAGACACATATCTCTCTGTGTTATAACGGTTGCATGATGAATGTCATCCAACAAATCGCCGACCCATTGCCTACGAGTTTGTCCCACTTCTGTTGTTACTACTGTTGTTGTTGTTGTTACTTGTTTTGCTCTGCTGCTGTTACTTGTTTTGCTCTCCTGCTGTTATTTCTTGGCTATGCTGTTGTTACCACTGTTGCTGCTGCTGTTACTTGCTACTATTGTTACTTGCTACTGTTGCTACTTGCTACTGCTGTCACTACTGTTGTTCCTTGCCACTGCACCTACCTGCTACAATACTTTTTCTCGCACCATTGTCGGGAAACTTCTGGCGCCATCGATACGACAGTTAGGAATAGTCTACCTCGTCACCAGATTGTTTGTGGCCTGTTGCTATCATACTACTTTGCTATTGATACTTTGCTTGCAGATACTAATCTTTCAGGTGTGGTTGAATCTGACACATTCAACTGCTAATACTTGATAATATTCTTTCACTTCCCGTCGCGCGAACCAACAAATTTGGGTTGAATACTCTACCCTCGAAAACTGCCGTAATCCCACGCGCTGGTGGGCCATTGCAAGACAATTTCTAATTGTTGAGCAATTGGGACGAGCTCTTTTCTGGCTCTGTTGCCGTAGAGGCATCAAGTCAGGAATAGTTGCACGTCAGCAGCATTTTTCTGGAGCCGTTGCCGGGGAAGGGATTGCTATATTCTCTGAGTCACTTGGGATTTATATCTGCTGATCACTATAAAGAATCTGAAAGATCCAAAAACCAAAGTCTTGCCCTCAATTACGAGGGGAGGTAAGGAACTGCCATCTAGCTCTGCACTTGATTCACCTTCAGTTATGAGTAAGTTTGCGACACCACCTCCTGCTAGAAATCTTGATATGTCGCATGTGCTTGATGATGCTTATGATGCTACTGCTAGAGATACTATGCCTGATACTGCTAGAGATACTATGCTTGATACTGCTTTGCCTGATGATGCTAGAGATGCTATTCTGCGTGATGATGCTATGCCTGATACTGGTAGAGATGCTATGCTTAATACTGCCTTGCCTGATGATGCTAGAGATGATATTTTGCCTGATGATGCTATGCTTGATACGGCTAGAGATACTACTTTGCCTGATATGCCACTAGGGGTATTCATTGATGCTCATATTGCTAAAGTTACTGCCAATGCTCGTGATGCTTCTGAAACTACCGATACTATTGAGATAGTACCTGCTTTTGCTCCTGCTAGATCTAGCTCTCCTAGATATGAATTGCCTGATATACCTGAGGATTACGTTATGGAGGGAGCGATAGCTGAGGATTTTCTTTTGTGTAAGGATGCCTATGACGCTGAGAAATTACTTCTCAAGTGTAAGGAAAAATCTCTAAAAGCTAGGATGAAATACGACCCGAAGTTTTCCACTTCACCTAACTTTATCACTGATAAGTATTATGAATTCTCTATCGACCCTGAGATAATATCTCTAGTCGAATCTGATCCTTTCCACGGTTATGAGTCTGAGACGGTCGTAGCCCATCTTACCAAACTACACGATATAGCCACCCTTTTCAGTAGTGAGAAGATCCGCTACTACTATATCCTTAAGCTGTTTCCTTTCTCTCTAAAGGATGACGCTAAAGCCTGGTTCACTTCTCTTGCTCCTGGATGTGTGAGTAGTCCCCAGGATATGGTCTATTACTTTTGTGAGAAATATTTCCCTGCCCATAAGAAGCAAGTTGCCTTGCAGGAAATATACAACTTTTCTCAACTCAAAGAAGAGAGTCTCCCACAAGCTTGGGGGAGGCTCATCCAGCTACAGAATGCTTTGCCTGATCACCCTCTTAAGAAGAACGAGATACATGATATCTTCTATAACGGACTTACCGATGCTTCTAGAGACCACCTAGATAGTTGTGTCGGTTGTGTTTTTAGGGAACGAACTGTAGAACAAGTTGAGATTCTACTGAATAACATCTTGATCAATGATAATGCTTGGACTATTCCCGAACCACCTCCTAAGCCAACTCCTAAGAAAAGAGGTATTCTATTCCTCAGTCCTGAAGATATGCAAGAATCCAAGAAATCTACGCAAGAGAAAGGCATTAGATCAGAAGGTGTCAAAAATCTACCACCTATCGAAGAGATCCATGGTCTCGATAACCCGATACAGGCAGTAGAAGTAAATTCTCTGCGTAGGTTTGATGAGAGTGATATTCCTTTTGACAAACCTGCTAGCCTATGATTTGATGAATTTGACAACTTTGTTGCCAAACAACAGAGTTTCAATGATTATGTTAGCACACATTTGGAACAAAGTACTCGTATGCTTAGTCATTTAAGTGCTTGTGTAGACAGAAATGTCCATGATCTGAAGCTTCTAAGTAAACATGCCTCTATGATTACTACTCAGGTAGAACAAGTACTTAAGGCTCAGAAAGACTTGCTCAATGAATTAAATGACAACACTGTCAGAGTCATTACTAGAGGAGGCAAAATGACTGAGGAACCTTGGTATCCTGAAGGCCATCCTAAGAGAAATGATCAAGATTCTCAAGGAATTAATGCTGATACACCCAGTCATCCTAAGGAGAAGAAGAAGGATGATAGAAACCTACATTTCAGTTCACCATATACTGTCACACCTGAAGAATCAAATGATATTTCTGTGTCTGATGCAGAAACACAATCTGGTGATGAACATGAACCTGGTGACAATATGGACATCGATGTTCATAATGATGCTCAACCTAGCAATGATAAGGATGTGAAGATTGAACCGACGGTTAATCCTGATAACCCACAACCTAAGAGATACAATAAGAATGACTTCACTGCTAGGAAGCATGGTAAAGAAAGGGAGCCATGGGTTCAGAGACCTATGCCCTTTCCTCCTAAGCCATCCAAGAAAAAGGATGATGAGGATTTTGAGCGCTTTATTGAAATGATAACACCCGTCTTTCTGCAGATGCGGTTAGTTGATATGCTCAAAATGTCTCCATATGCCAAGTACATGAAAGATATCGTGACTAATAAATGGAAGATACCAGATCTTGAGATCTCCACCATGCTTGCCAATTACATTTCAAAGGTGGAACTCCTAAGAAACTTGGTCATCCCGAAGTGCCCACTATACCTTGCTCCATTAAAGGAAACTACGTAAGAACTGCCTTATGTGACCTTGGAGCCGGTGTTAGTGTTATGCCTCTCTCTCTTTATCGTAGACTTGAACTGGATAAGTTGACACCCAGTGAAATTTCTCTACAAATGGCCGACAAATCAACTGCTTTCCCTGTCGGCATTTGCGAGGATGTGCCTGTTGTGGTTGCTAACACCACTATCTTAACAAACTTTGTTATCTTGGATATTCCCGAGGACGATGCCATGGCTGTCATCCTCGGAAGACCCTTCTTAAACACTGCAGGGGATGTTATAGATTGCAACAAAGGCAATGTCACTTTCCATGTCAACAGTAATGAGCATACCATGGAAGTTTCGAAGAAACGATATCAAGTACATTGCATCAATGATATCGAAAAAACTTCATCGATTCTTATTGGGAGCTTTGAAGGCCCTATTTCTCATGTTAAGATGAAGTATGATTTGCTTGTTGGGGAGATACATATCCCCATTGAGGTGACTTAGTGTCTATTCGAAAATTCTCCTTTCTCTTTTCTGATTCGAGAAGGTTTTGTCATGAGGATTTGATCAACCCCATTGACGGATTTCTTTCGATGAACATGAAATGGATGAATCAAAGAGTCACATACCTCTGTTTTAAGCTTTCACCTTTTGTAGCTTGGAAGAAAAATGATAGATTTAGTTTAGTTTTCCCTATTTCCTGTTTTAGCGTCCGGTGGAAAAATACCCCGAAAATAAAAGTTCTCTGATGGTTCTAAAAATCTAGTATGATTTTTTCTGGAATATTTGAAAAATAGTGGGACTGAGAGCTGGCCTGGGGGCCACACCAGTGGGCCACAAGCCCTGTCACCGCGACCACCCCCCTGGCCGCGGCAAGCAAGCTTGTGGGGCCCACAGGGATCTCCTCCACTCATTCCAGCCCCTATCCTCTTCTTCTACCTCCAGAAAAAATCGTTTCGCAACTCAAACCCGTGTTCTTGCTCATTTGGCTGTGATTTTCGATCTCCTTGCTCAAAGCACAATTCTCCGAACAGCTTTGGGTAATTACTCCTTCATAAGTGACTCCTCCATTGGTCCATTTAGTTTTTGCTCTGGTGCTTTATCCTTCGCGTATTCTTGCTACCTTGGTGACCCTGTTCTTGAGCTTGAAATGTTGAGTTTAGCTTGTCACAAGTAGTTTTAGCGCGTGATACGGTCTCTAGGCGCTAGTAGGAGTAGTTGCTATGAGTTGGGTTAATCTTTATTCACTTTTCTTTCGAAGTCTCTAAAAATTTGAGAATTTTTTAGAGCTAGAAAAGGAAAAAGATGAGGAGGTTCTTGAGAGGCTCGTTAAGCCGTAATCCCAAGGAGGATGAGAAGAACCACCCCAAGTACGTGGTTCCTCGAGTCACAGAAGTTCGAGCGTGCGAGTGGCCAAGTGATGAATTTTTGCGCGCCGCCGGGCTCTATGAAGACTTTCATTACTTGGTGGAGAACGCAGGTCTTACCGCGTTCGTTGAAGATAAGTGCTCGAAATACCTCCTCCTCACCAATATTTTTGTTCAAAGCTTCAACTTTTATCCGAGGAAGAATCCTCCCATGGTTGAGTTCATGTTGTACGATATCCCCCAGGGCATGACATTATAGGATTTTTGCAATGTGTGCAAATTACCTTATGTTGGGGATATTCATGATCCTCGTCCACGGGACTTGGAGGATTTCATAGGTACTATTGCTGTTGGAGAGGAGAGAGGAGTGTCTCGCGCTAGAATTGCTAGCATACATTTTCCTGTGCTTCGGTACTTCTCATTATTTGTCGGAAAATGGTTGATTGGCCGTGGGGAAGCTGGATCACTTAGCTCTCCATACCTTGCGGTTTTGCTCGAAGGCCTTTATAGCACTAAGACTTATAGCCTAGGTGCTATAGTAGCTCAGCGGTTGAACACAAACCGTTCCAAAGGTGTCGTCTATGGAGGTATCTATGCTACTCGTCTTGCTATACACTTTGAGATACCTATTAGACTTCGCGAGGAAGAAGAGATGCTTCTTCCTGAGAAATATCTGGATTTTGACAGCATGGTTCGCCATGATTTTCTGGATAGAGATGCTAGTAGACGGATGATTTATAACCTGGTATTTAGTCAGGGTACTCGAGAGACTATTACTTTGCCCGCTCCTTCTTTGTTCGATCTTCATGCAGGCAGGTACACTATTATGCCCGCAGACATCTACGCATATTCGGGCTTAGCCCAACCACAGGTGCCCGTGCCCGAGCCGCCAGTCGAGTACTAGACGCCAGTTTATCAGTGGGAGCCAGAGGAGCTCACACAGCAGTGGCATCCACAGTCCGCTCCGGAGTATCCTGGAGCTGGTTATTTCCCGCCTTGGGAGTAGACCAAGCTAGGCCAAAAGCCTAAGCTTGCGGGAGTACGTGTTCTCACGGACTTTACATTCATGCTTATGCTTTCACTTTGTTAGCCGGTGTTTACACTTTGCCACTGTATTATCCATGCTAGTTTATTTTCATTTTCTTGTTTTCTTGTTTTGTGTCCTTTTGACAAAACCCAAAAAGATCTTCCTTTCTTCTTTTGCTTGTTGGGAGCTTTCTCGTGTAATTAGTTTTCTTTTTCTTTGGGTCAAGGTAGAAGATATTGGTTACAATGTTTAGTGGCTCTTGCATGCATACCTGTTTAGCTTTCAAAGAGCCACATTACATTGTCTTCTCCTCTGTGTTTGCCTGCAGATTCAGCTTAGTCCAATGCACGAGCACTCTTATTATTGTTCACGTCGTTCGATCGTGCAAGTGAAATGCAATAATGATGATATATAATGAAGTGACTGAGACTGGAAAAGCTGGTATGAACTCTATCTATTTTGTTTTTGTAAATATGACTAGCTTGTCATCCCAGATTCAGCTTTGTTGTGAGAGAACCATGTTTGCAATGACAACTTAGAGATCATAGTTTCTGATGCCATGCTTAATTATCTAGGAGCTTATAATGGTTTCTCTTGAATGCCAACATAGATTTTGAGATGACTATGATGTAGTATGATAGGATCGTATTCTCCTTTGAATGATTCAAGTGGCTTGACTTGGTGCATGTTCATGCATGTAGTTGAAACAAAATCAACATAGCCTCTATGATGTTCGTGTTCATGGTGATTTATATCCTGTTCATACATGCACTCCATGTTAGTCAAACTCATTGCATCTTGATGACTGTTGTGGCTCTCTAGTTGGTCGCTTCCCAGTCTTTTGCTAGCCTTCACTTGTACTAAGCGGAATACTGCTTGTGCATCCACTTCCATAAACCCAAAAGCTTTTCCATGAGAGTCCACCATACGTACCTATTTGCGGTATCTACCTGCCGTTTCAAGTAAATTTGCATGTGCCATTCTCTAAACCTTCAAGAAATAATCTGTTTTGCATGCCCGAATCTCTCATGTGGTGAGGGGCTATTGATATCTTCCATGTGAGGCGTGTTATCCTCGACATGTGTTTATTCACTGTCATTCACGAGAAATAGGCCGGTAATTGGAATGCCCAGTTCC
Organism: Hordeum vulgare subsp. vulgare; assembly: GCF_904849725.1. NCBI lineage: Eukaryota > Viridiplantae > Streptophyta > Magnoliopsida > Poales > Poaceae > Hordeum > Hordeum vulgare. Next base: position 418,906,772 of record NC_058520.1, on the reverse strand, counting down.
ATGCTTAAATCGAAAACATAAATGTAAAGCAAGACTCCCCCTGGATTGATGTTAGTATGGACGGTACCCGACGATTCGGCTAGCCGTGGAGTGTGATTGATTGGTGGTGGGGGAGTTAAAACTTTACTTTTCTGTTTGGGAACCACCTATAGCATGAGTAGCATGGAAGATATTGAGAACTCTTGGTCATTGCATTGACAATGAAAGCATGCCACCCAAAATTATTATCTCTGTTTTCAAAGGTTGAGCTCTGGCACCTCTGCAAATCAATGCTTCCCTCTGCGAAGGGCCTGTCTATTTATTTTCCTGTTGAGTCATCCTCTTCTTATTTAAGCACCAATTAGAGAGAACCTCTATCAGTTTTATGCTTTGCTTTTGATTGATATTGAGTATGACTATGACTGGATCTTCGTTGCTATGAATTACAATGTTTAGTCAGCTGTTGATCTTTGAAAGTGCTCTGCATTTATGTTTTGTGGTCTCAGAAAGAGCTAGCGAGGTACCACCTATTCATATTGCTTCATGCTTGTTTTGATTGAATTGTTGGTATCTGAAACTCATTATTATTTGCTCGCTAGCTGATTATGCCATTGATATTAGTTTACCGTGAGACCTATGTGTCACTTGCTTATGTGGTTAACTTGTGATCTTGCTGGAATTCTGGTTATGAGTTAGACATAGTTGCAACAACAAGATCAAACAGAGTTTGTCAAAGTTTTTCTTTCTCTTTCAGTTTGTCAACTGAGTTGCTTGAGGACAAGCAAGGTTTTAAGCTTGGGGGAGTTGATACGTCTCCATCGTATCTACTTTTCCAAACTCTTTTGCCCTTGTTTTGGACTCTAATTTGCATGATTTTTATGGAACTAACCCGGACTGACGCTGTTTTCAGCAGAATTGCCATGGTGTTGTTTTTGTGCAGAAATGAAAGTCCTTGGAACGGCCTGAAAATTTACGGAGAATATTTCTGGAAAATATGAAAAATGTGCGCAAAGATCCACCGGAGGGGATGGGTCAGTGGGCCACAAGCCATGTTGCCGCGGCCCCCTCCCCTGGCCGCGGCAACCAAGCTTGTGGGGCCCACATGGCTCTGCAGCCCCCAAACTCAGCTCTATAAATTCCCTTTCGTCCCAAAAAAATCAGGAGAGAAGATTTCATCGCGTTCGCGATACAGAGGCGCCGCCACATCCTGTTCTTCATCTGGAGGGCAGATCTGGAGTCCGTTTTGGGCTCCGGAGAGGGCAAATCATCGCCATCATCATCATCAACCTTCTTCCCTCTCCAATTACATGAAGCTCTTCATCGTTCGTGAGTAATCTATTCGTAGGCTCGCTGGGCGGTGATGAGTAGGATGAGATATATCATGTAATTGAGTTAGTTTTGACGGGGATTGATCCCTAATATCAACTATGTTCTGAGATTGATGTTGCTATTACTTTGCCATGCTTAATGCTTGTCACTAGGGCCCGAGTGCCATGATTTCAGATCTGAAATTATTATGTTGTCACCAATATATGTGTGTTTTAGATCCGATCTTGCAAGTTGTAGTTACCTACTATGTGTTATGACCCGGCAACCCCGGACTGACAATAACCGGAACCACTCCCGGTGATGACCATAGTTTGAGGAGTTCATGTGTTCACCAAGTGCTAATGTGTTGGTCCGGTTCTTTATTAAAAGGAAACCTTAATACCCCGTAGTATCCTTTTGGACCCTGCTCCCACACGAGGGATGGACAATAGATGTCATGCAAGTTCTTTTCCCTAAGCACGTATGACGACACACGGAATGCATGCCTACATCACATTGACGAACGGGAGCTGGCCACATATCTCTCTGTGTTATAACTGTTTCATGATGAATGTCATCCAACAAATCACCGACCCATTGCCTACGAGTTTGTCCCACTGCTGCTGTTACTACTGTTGCTGCTGCGTTACGTGTTTTGCTCTACTGCTGTTACTTGTTTTGCTCTGCTGCTTCTGCTCTGCTGTTGTTACTTGCTTGGCTATGCTGCTGTTACCACTATTGCTGTTGCTGTTACTTGCTACTGCTATTACTTGCTACTGTTGCTACTTGCTACTGCTGTCACTACTGCTGTTCCTTGCCACTGCTGCTACCTGCTACAATACTTTTTCTCGCACCGTTGCCGGGAAAGAATATTTCCCGTCCACGGGCATCTTCTGGCACCATTGATACGACAGTTAGGAATAGTCGGCCTCATCACCAGATCGTTTCTGGCCCGTTGCTATCATACTACTTTGCTATTGATACTTTGCTTGGAGATACTAATCTTTTAGGTGTGGTTGAATCTGACACATTCAGCTGCTAATACTTGAGAATATTCTTTGACTTCCCGTTGAATACTCTACCCTCGAAAACTGCCGCGATCCCACGTGTTGGTGGGCTATTGCAAGACAATTTCTAATTGTTGAGCAATTGGGACGAGCTCTTTTCTGGCTCCGTTGTCGTGGAGGCATCAATTCAGGAATAGTTGCACGTCAACATGATGCGAGGAAGATCCCACAGCATGCTGATGACCGCTAGGGTTGTGGCGCGCTCCGGGGTTGGGTCCCTGAGACTCTGATTGGGCTTGACCGGGGTCAAGCCATGTCTGCTGCTCGTTGGAGGCGCCAAGGAGCTCCTTGACCCACTTCTCCTGGAAGGCGCGCTCCTCGCCCTCCAAACTCGGCATTTCTCCCATGGCCACCTAGGCCACCCACAAGTTAGCTACAGGAGTCTCGTAGATGGGCTGCTTGCCGCCTAGTATCTCAGCGATGACCCGGCCGCGGCCGCGGACCGACCCAAGCCGGCTAGGGGCCTCGGAAATCGAAGTGAGGCCGTATGCGGAGTTATACTCGTGCTGCATGGCCTTCATCCGGCGCTTCACCGAAACAATGGCGATGGCCTCCTCCAAGATCTGCCTGCGAGCCTCCTCCTGCGAGGCTCGCGCGTCGTTATGGTTTGTGGAGGCGACAATAGGTGTCTTTAGGACGGTAAGTGCAGCCTGAAGAGTGTCAGCGGTGGCAGCAGCAGGCTCACCAACGTCTGCTGACGCTTTGCCCTGAGTCATGTTGGTGCCGGCGCCGATGACCATCACCTCCACGATGTTGGAGACGGTGGCGACATGCCATGGAGTGAGGAATCCCACAGACGACGGAGGGTCGTCGAAGACGAGTACGTTGCTGGGGTACACGTCATGTGTAGGCGTCTCATCGATAGAGAGTCTACTGAAGCCGGCGCATAACGCCTCGACGTTGAAGTCCTCGCCAAAGTAGCGAGGACCATCGTTGAGGCGCAGGTCACTAAAGAGAACGCTAAGGTTCTGCATAGCAGCGACGACAACACTGGGAGGCGCCTCGTCATCGGACTCCTCGTCCGAATCCGCATGGAGGACAGGGACGTCGATCATCGTCGGTGTTGCCTCATCGAAGGCAGGCTCCACGGGCATGCAGATCGGTCTGGACACGATGCATCCGGTGGTGTAGGTGCGGGGCCCCACCCAGCGCGTAAAGCCAGCCGATGCCGCGATCGTCCCCATGGTGGGCGCCAAATGTCAGTGAATACTCACAACATAAGCCATGGGTAGGCTAAATAAGGTAGGAACCGAAATGGCACCGGAGGGTGCTAGGGACGAGGTTGGTACAAGCATGGAATGCACGATATACCCAGTTCAGGGCTCTCCGTAGAGATAATACCCCTAGTCCTGCCGGAGTGTATGATATGTATGGATGGGATTACAAGTTGCTCCTGGAGCTGTATTACGGAGGAGGAAGAAGGAGCAGCCGGGTCGTCTCTGCCTCTCCTATGTGGTTGGTGTGTGTGTGTGTGATCAGTTGACCGACCCTCTGCATGGAGGGGGCCGGGGGGTTTTATAGACGAACCCACCGGCCTACAATATGGATAAAGGGTACAAGAGTGGGACCCGGCTGGCAGCCTCGCCGGCTAGCCAGGGGGGCACGGGGGTCTTGTCATGTCGCTTGAGGGGCCCGCCGGCTGCGAGGTCCCGTCTGGCTGTGGGACCCGCCGGCTAGCCAATGAGGCTCTCGCGTAAGGTTGACGCAGGACACGTGTGGTACGTCCGGCGTCGTACAGCGAGATTCATCATGGGCAGACAGTACGGCCGCCTCCACTGTTCCCTTGCCGAGTGCAGTAATGGAGTGGGAGTTTGACGGCCGACACTATACTAGGTGATGGATTAGAACCGGGGGAGGTCAGCAGCGTGGCCGCCGATGCTGGTACCCGCCGTGTACTCCGATCCAGTACCTTTGCTGACGTGTAGCCACCTTTAATCGTAGGGTCTCTTCATGACCTATGATCTGATGTGACTTGAGATCTCCGTCCGGCTAGCCTGTTTGACTAGCTGGCCTGGGCACGGCCGCCTCGTCCCTAGCCGGCTGGCTTGGCCTAGGCGGCCAGGGAGAGGCAGTCGTCTTGCCTCTAGCCGACCGGTGCTGCCTGACCGGCCAGAGAGTTGGCCGTCTTGCCCCCCAGCCGGTAGGTGTCGCCTAGCCGGCCAGGGGACTTGGGCCTTGTAGAATTGTTCTTGGTCATTCCTTCTGGGCCGAAGATAAAGGAGCAGGCTCGTTGAGCCTACCTCGGGGTTATCCCCCCGACAAGTGGCAGAGAGGGACGTAGAGGAAGAAGAGGAAGCAACCACAAAGCTGCCAACCGACAAGCTGGAATGTTCTCCGGCAAGTCCACATGCCGACAAGCCAAGTTTAGCGCAAGAAGCAGATCTGCAAGTTGTGCAGAAGAAGAAAATGGTGCATCACCCAATTTACATTGTAAGTTCCCTTTTGCGAGGGGACTAGATCAAGGTACTCTTGCGTGCAAAAGTTGCTCTTTGGCCTTCCCGTGGCCTCAAGGAAGCTATGCCATTATTTCCAAGCACATCACATTACCGTCATCACCCACTTTCCTTTGCAACACATCTTGAGAAATCCAGAGGACACCGGCGGGATAGTGGAGTGGGCATTGGATCTGTCAAGTTTTGATCTATGCTTTGAAAGCACAACAACAATTCAAAGTAGAGAATTCGCGGAATTCATTGCAGAATGGACACCAATGCAAGACGAAGAAATTCCAGATACATTGCTCCCCGACAAACAAATAACTCAAGACTAGATCATGTACTTTTATGGCGCCTTTTCACTACAAGGCGCCGGTGCCAGTTTGCTGCTTGTCACACCAACCGAAGAGCACCGCAAGTATGTGGTATGAATGCACTTTTCCGGGGAGAAATATACCAACAACTCTACTGAGTACGAGGGGTTGCTTGCTTGCTTGTGGATTGCAGTGGATCTTGGAATCACAAACCTCATCGTTTGAGGCGACTCACAACTTCTTGTGAAGCAGCTAAACAAAGATTACTAGATCCCATTGACGGAAGCTTATGTAGATGAAGTGAGAAAATTGGAAGAGCACTTGGATGATCTACAACCAGAGTACACTCCTCATGCGTAAAACAACATTGTGGATGACTGTCAAAACGTGTAGCTCAGAAATTACTTGTGGAACCAAGAACTTTTGTGCTCCATTTGACTCACCCATTTGTTATACCATCAACCATGTAGTCCAAGAAGAGAAAAATCAATTGTGGTGTCTACTTTTCAGCAAAGCTCCTAGCAAATATTGAAGGTTGCCAGAGACAACACAATGCTTATCGGTGAACAACAACCTCTGACAAGACCAAAAATTCTTGCCGTCAAGATAAGTGCTCCCGCAGCAAAAGAAGCGCCTTTAGTCCTTCTCGTCGAGCCACAAGCTCCGACATGGGCACAGTAGATTGTTCATTTCCTTCAAACTTGAGAACTTCCCAAAGAGCAAGAAGAAGCTGAGAAAGTAGCACGTCAATCAAGTATGTACCAGTTTGTGGACAATATTATGTAGACCAAATTGTGTGAAATTAAAGTGCATTTGTTGGGAAGATGGACAAAAGTTGTTAGCGGAGATACATGGAGGGATGTGGGGTTCCCATATTGGGTCACGTGTGCTTGTCGGCAAGGCATTTCAACAATGATTCTATTGGCCAACAACCCTTCAAGATGCATCGGTGGTGGTAGTCATATGTGAAGCATGTCAATTCCACACCAAGCAAATACATTATCCCTCTCAAGCCCTTCAAACAACCCTCTCTCCCGTCCCTTCTTGTTTAAGGCTCGACATTGTAGGCCCCTTTCCCCATGCTACCGGGGGCTTTGAGTTCTTGTACATGGCAATCGACAAATTCACAAAATGACCAAAAGTAGAGGAGACGAGGAAGGTGACAACACAGTCAGCCATCAATTTTTTCAAAGGAGTAATTTGACGTTTTGGTGTACCTAACAGGATCATCATCGACAACAACACACAAAAGAGCAAATACTTGCATGCAACGCGAGCAAGACAGTTGTCAATCCCCTTGTACTAGTTAGAGCCGATGATTAAATCTGATAGTTGTAGACTAAATAATTGCATAGTAAAACATAAGTAAATAAATTGCAGCAAGGTGTTTTTGGTTTTTGTAATGTGATTAAAGTAGACCCGAGGGCCATAGTTTTCACTAGAGGTTTCACTCTTAATAGTATGACATATGGTGGGTAAACAAATTACTGTTGGGGAAATTGATAGAAAAGCACATAGTTATGACGTTACTCGTGGCACGAACAATTATATAGGCATTACGTCCGTAACAAGTAGACCGACTCATGTCTTCATCTACTACTATCACTTCACCAATCGACCGAATCTTGCATGTATCTATGGTAGTTAAGTTCATGCGAACAAAGTAATGTTTTAAGTAAGATGACATAATGCAAACAAAGTAAAACAAAGCAATATGATTAGACCTCGGTGTTTTATCCTTAGTAGCAACAACACAATACGTGCCTCGCTAACCCTTTTGTCACTGGGTGAGGATGCCGCGAGATTGAACCCACTACTATGCACCACTTCCACCGAAGATTGATAGATTAACTTGGTCAAAGAAAACTCACAGATCAGAAAACATTACATAGCTATAAAATCACACATAATAGAATTCAGAAAAGACTTAATTACATTCAAGAAAAAACATTACAAAGTTAATAGGTTAGTCTCAAAAATGATATGAAATTGTATACAAAGTATCCAAGATTGATAAAATAATAGCATGAAACAATAAAAAATTATAGATACGTTAAAGACGTATTAAGTGTTCTTTTGTTTTTCGACCTTAATGTAGCCATTCTGCATGCTGAAGCTGAGGATATCACCATCCAGAATACTATTTATATGTGTGCAATCTTACTTTTACATGTTCTTCGATGAGTCCAAATACAAAGCGTGGGAAAATCACGGGTAAAGAATGATGAAGATGACGCGGCCCTCACTACGCAAAATATGTACACCTCAAATTAACCTCCGTACGAAAGGATTGGTTGAAATGTACTCCCTCCATCCAGAAAAGATTGCCACCATGTTTTTTTTGCACAAATGCCCTTCCCTTTCTTTCGACACAAGTCGCGATCCTCGCCACGGAAAAGATTATTTCTCCTCTTGAGGCCATGGGGATGGTGTGGAAGTTGGATCCGGCGGTGGCGAGGTCAACACACGGTGGTTTCGTTTATTCCCGCGCAAAGGAGCTCAGCTGCGGCTGTGAGCTCTCTTTGTTGTTCATTTCCTTATTGCAAACCGTTGATTGAACAAGCTCCCTTTCTGTAGTTTCCATCGTCCATGTCCCACTCCACCATCATTACCTCCTCCACCTCCTTTGTCTACCGCCTTGCTGACTCAGCCTCTTCTCTCTATGGCGCTCCTTTCCGCTCCGGCTTGCTTGCCTCCGCTCCTCGGTCCCTCCCACCATTTGTCGTTTTCGAGTGGAAACATTCAAGATATCTGAAAATGTGTAACTCTAAACCTGGCTGAATTTTGGTTATCTGAAAGGCTGGATTTTTTTACACATTGCATCTCTTCTCCACGGAGGCTATGTACGTAATTCCTGTTCTTTTTTGCACAAACAATCAACGCTGGATTTTTTACACAACAATCACTTGTACCCAATGCCTCTCTTTTTGGTACATAGGGAAATAAAGTTCAGCACCTTCACACATCTAGAGGTGGATTATATGCTCCACCTACCAAATGATAACCATCCAAGTAAAAACGTTAAAATTCAACCCTAGATAATTAGCATACAGTGTTAAGATTCAACATACAGTAAGTAGAGTGACAGTATATAGCAATGGCTAGTCGTGGATAATTGACCATAAAATTCAGCCCTGTATAGCAGTGTATAGGAGTGACAGTTTAATACTCCCTTCGTTCCTAAATATAAGACATTTTAGAGATTGCACTATAAACTACATACGGATGTGCATAGACATATTTTATAGTATAGATTCGCTCATTTTGCTTCGTATATAGTCTTGTAGTAAAATCTCTAAAAGGTCTTATATTTAGGTATGGAGGGAGTATTAACTAAATCTTATTGTATGTACTCCTGTCATTTTAACTGAATTTCTCTGAAGACATAATTGCAATGGCTAGTCCTCGATATAACTCATTTTTAGGTGAGTAAGTGTCAAACTACTTCAATTACAAATCAAATTGTATAGATGAGTAAGTAATTCCAGTACATATTTCCCTATGTATAACTTGACTGAATACTTTACTAATTTTCTCAACATGAAACTTCAGTAAACACTTCTACTAATTCCATAAAGGTTGAAAGAAAACCCGAGTTCCTCTTGCCATCAAATTTCAGCACCTTGACGCACGTGGAGACTGGAGGGGAATGTCTTTCGAGAAAACGAAGGGGCGATTTCTGAGGCGACTCCTGGTGTCTCTCGCGTCATTTCTCGTGTGGCGCGGCACTAGAGGTGGGGGTTGTGCTTGCTACAGAGACGCCAGCAAACGTACATGCAGCAGGTTCTCCTGCCGGCTTTTTCCACGCGCAGGCAGCCGGGCAAGGTGCTGGAGGATGGCGACATGCAGTCTCGATGCCCGGACAGCATGGCGCGGCACTAGAGGTACGTGCTGCGCATGCTACAGTGGCGCTGTCCGATGTGCATGCAGCAGGTTCTCCTGCTGGCATTATCCAGCCACAGATTGCAAGATAGGGAGGTGCAGCGTTGGTAACCGAGCTGGGGTTGGAGGGATCGGATGCTTCTGGTGTTCAATCTTGTTCGGAGACTGTGGTGATGCATGCTATGCAGCAGGATCCGGCACTGTTGCCCAACTCACAGGACAGGAATGATCTCTTTTCTCCGGATCAGGTCATAGCGTATGGTGGTATTGCCGATCCGATGACAGTGGACAGGAGGTCGAGTCAGAGGATCCAGGAGCAGCCAGACGTGGATGACTTACAGATGTGCCGGGCTATGCGAGTGGCTAAAATGAGGGATGCCGAAGTTTCGACAGGTATGTCTTGTAAGGTTAAAAATGGAACCCCGCCACTCCAACGATCACCGAAGACGTGAAGCGGGCACTGGACACGCAGCAGCCGAGCTCCCGTGGTGATCAAACACCTTGCTGGCGTGCCCACCACTTGCAGGTCTCGGCCTCTCCTCGTGTCCTCTCTCTCTCCCGTGGATGCAGTATCCCAAACCAACGAAGAAGAAAGGAGGAGGAAGACGATCGGGGACACGGCGAGGAGTGGTTTCCCGGCGCACGAACGCGTGTTTCCTGACCACGAACTCACAACACACACCACGCTCGTTACAACGAGCCCGCGGTGATCCTTATACTCCAGACCACCCCAGCCCACGACCCCCTCGCAGCTAACCACCACGCCACCTGGTTCGGCCGCTCCGCGCGCGCGCACGACGCGCTCTGCGCGCTCCCGCCGCGAGCCCTCAACAAACCTGCGCGTGGACTCCTCGATCCGCGCTCGCCCCGGCTGGCGATTCCAGACAACGCACGCACGCTTACACCCACGGTCCCGACGCACCGTCTATCCTTAGCCCGTGCCCATACACGCGCTATGAACGGACAGCCCGCCGCCGCGGCTTATTCCCTGACAATCTCCCCCTAAGACGCGGCTCAGAGGAGCCCGGGCTCGTCGTCGCCGACCTACCCCAGCATAGCTTGCTCCTGCGGCGCCGGTTTCTCCCGCCACGGGCACTCCCTTTTGAAATGACCACGCTCGTTGCAGTGGTAGCAACAACCGCGTCGGTTCCCTCGAGCGCTTGCTGCCACGCTCCTGTCGTCGTCGTCGTCCCGCGAGCCACCGCGCCCACGCCGCTCCCTGGCACGCCACTGAGCCATGGTCAGCATCAACTGGTCGCCGCCACGGTCGCCGCCGTCCTGTCCACGACGTCGCAGCCTCTCGTCGAACGCCTTAAGCCGCCCCAGCGCGTCCTCGAAGAGCATCAACGATACATCGCAGAACTGCTCAATCCCCGCCACCGCCGCATACAAACGGTCTCGCACGGCGTCGAGTAGCTTCTTGACCATCGCGGCGTCGTCTAGGGTTGAGCCAAGCCCCGCGTAGCGCGCCGCCATGCCGCCGATCTTCCCTGTGAACGCATCCAGTGACTCGTCGGCGTCCATCTGCAGCCGCTCGAAGTCTCCTCGGAGCGTAGCCAGCCGCGCCGCCCGCACGCGATCAGCTCCAACGAACCTTGACTTGAGGTTGCTCCAGATCTCCGCCGCAGTCTTCTTTGCAGCCACCTGCAGCAATAGATCATCAGAGAGCGCCCGCAGCAGGTAGGCGCGCGCCAGCTTGTCCTTCTTCGCGATCACCGCCGATGCTGCTTCCTCCGGCGGCACCACCGCCTCCCAGAGCCCGGCAGCGTCGAGGTCAGCCTCTACCTTGATAGCCCAGGTGGTGTAGTTCTCCCCCGTAAGCATTGGGACCGACGTCGCCATCGTCGTCCCAGACCCGCCGGAGTACGGGACCAGCGCCATGGTCGACGAGCTCCCCGGTCGTGCATGGCTCTGATACCAAACGTAAGGTTAAAAATGGAACCCCGCCACCCCAACAATCACCGGAGACGTGAAGCGGGCACTGGACACCTTGCTGGCGTGCCCACCACTTGCAGGTCTCGGCCTCTCCTCGTGTCATCTCTCTCTCTCCCGTGGATGCAGTACCCCAAACCAACGAAGAAAAAAGGAGGAGGAAGACGATCGGGGACACGGCAAGGAGTGGTTTCCCGACGCACGAACGCCTGTTTCCTGAGCACGAACTCACAACACACACCACGCTCGTTACAACGAGCCCGCGGTGATCCTTATACTCCGGACCACCCCAGCCCACGACCCGCTCGCAGCTAACCACCACGCCACCTGGTTCGGCCGCTCCGCGCGCGCACGACGCGCTCTGTGCGCTCCCGCCGCGAGCCCTCAACAAACCAGCGTGTGGACTCCGCGATCCGCGCTCGCCCTGGCTGGCGATTCCAGACAACGCACGCACGCACACACGCTTATACCCACGGTCCCGACGCGCCGTCTATCCCTAGCCCGTGCCCATACACGCGCTATGAATGGACAGCCCGCCGCCGTGGCTTATTCCCTGACATGTCTATCAACAAGGCACATTCCATTCTACATTTCTCGCCTTCTGACATTATAGACAAAGCTACTTCTGTTGGGGTTTCTCTAGGGAACACGAGTAAAGAAGTTGCAAAATCTATTAATGATCTACTTGACTTAGAGGTTGATAGGGCTCTAGATTTATTTAGAAACATGGCGGCGATCAAACCGATGAATGACTCTGAGATTAGTGCATTGGGGGAGTTCAATTCTCTATGTGAGAATCTTGCTCCAAAAGAGGGTCAAGAGGAGGATTGCTCCGATGACTGCCCGGATAGTGCACAACCTATCGTGGTACACTCATGCCACCCAGGTTATGTGGACCTTGGGAGTGGTGGTGAAAAACCTAAGCGACCATGGAAGCGGAAAGTATACCCGGTCTCTGCGGTGCATAGGAGTGCCAGATTTAAGAGTGTTAAAAAAATTCTATGATGAAATATGAGAGGGATCTTTTGGAATAGCAAAGGTCTAAAAGACTTGGCTAAAATTAGATTCCTAGCTGAGGCTACTCTAGAGTACAAATTAGATTTTATCGCACTCATGGAGACGGGGCGAGATAACTTCACATCACAGTTTCGGAACACATTATCCGCAGGCGTGGATTTTGACTGGCACTGTCTCCCTCCAAGAGGAAGATCCGGTGGGATCTTACTTGGTGTGCGGTGTGAAGCACTTCAAGTGCGTGAAGTGGTGTTGGGGGAATTTGCGGTTAAGTTTAGGATTAGATCAAAAAATGATGGTTTTAAATGGGCTCTTGTGGCCGTGTATGGTGCAGCCCAGTCAGAGTTGAAGCCGGAATTTGTGATGAAAAGTTACCTCTATTAGTTGGGCGTGATTTTAATATCATTCGCCTCTCTGATGAAAAAAACAATGATAATTTTGATGGCAGATGGCCATTTATGTTTAACACAACTATTGAAAGCTTGGAACTCAAGGAGATTGAACTTTCAGGTAGAAAGTACACCTGGGCGAATTCCTTACAAAATCAGACATTCGAAAAGTTAGACCGGGTACTAACTAGCATCGAATGGGAACAGAAGTTCCCACTGGTTTCTGTATGTGCACTACAGAGAGCTATCTCTGACCATACCCCACTCCTCCTAGATTCAGGGATGCAATTCACATGGGTAAGAAGAATAATTTCTCTTTCGAATCAAGTTGGTTTCTAAGAGAGGGATTTATGGACATGATTGCTGAGAATGGAGTACTGAGTGCGGAGGGACGTCTAATGTTGACAGATGGCAAAACAAAATAACACATCTGAGACAGTTCCTTCGGGGATGGGCAAAAAACGAATTTGGGATTTATAAGGAGGAGCAGGACAGGCTTCTCAATCTTATAGATGATCTAGATCACAAAGATGAGATTTGTTTGTTGGATGCAAATGAACGGGCTTCCAAAGATGAGGCTGAACAGAGACTGTGTGTTCTCCTTCGAGAGGAGGAAATGAAATGGGCACTTAGAGCCAAAGTGTGGGCCATTGTCCAGGAGATGATAACACTAAATTTTTCCATTTGATTGCGAATGGCAAACATAGGAAAAAGAGGATTTTGCAACTAGAACAGGATGGGGGTACGATAGTAGGTCACGAGAACTTAGAATTATACATCCCAACTTACTATAAACAGCTCTTTGGAGCGTCGGCTCCTAGTTCTATCACTATGGATGAGAAAATGGTAGCGGATATTCCTCAAATTGGAGATGACGATAATGAGCTACTATCCGCTCCATTTACGGAGAAATAGGTGCTTGAGGCAATTGGGCAGATGAAAAACAGCAAAGCTCCTGGACCGGATGGGTCTCCGGGTGAGTTTTATAAGAAATGCTGGCATATAATTAAGGATGATTGTATGCCAATGTTTCATGACCTATTCTGTGGGCGATTAAAACTCTTTCATCTGAATTTTGGTACAATTACGCTGCTACCAAAGAAGGAGGGGGCGACACGTATTGAACAATTTCGTCTTATTTGCCAGCTTAATGTTAGCTTCAAGATTTTCACAAAGGTGGGAACTAATCGGCTAGCTCAGGTCACCCACTCGATGGTTCAATCTACTCAGACTGCTTTTATGCCGGGACGTAACATCCTAGAAGGGGTTGTGGTCCTGCATGAAACCTTACATGAGATTCACTCGAAGAAACTTGATGGGGTAATATTCAAGGTGGATTTTGAAAAAGCATATGATAAATTCAAATGGTCCTTCCTACAGCAGACCTTGCGTATGAAGGGGTTCGACCAGCTTTGGAGTAAGCATGTCGACTATTTCATAAAAAAAGGAAGTGTCGGTATCAAAGTCAATCATGACGTGGGTCATTTCTTCCAGACTCTGAAGGGTCTTCAACAAGGAGATCCTATGTCACCGATTTTATTCGACATTGTTGCAGATATGTTGGCTTTAATGATCAGGAGGGCCAGTGACAAAAATCTAGTAGGGGGACTTGTCCCACATCTCGTGGATGGGGTGTATCAATCCTACAGTATGGAGATGATACGATTATCTTTATGGAGCACGGTCTAGCAAAAGCCAGAAATATGAAGCTCATTTTGTGCTTATTTGAACAACTTTCTGGGTTGAAAATTAACTTCAACAAAAGTGAAGTGTTTTGCTTTGGTCGGGCTAAAGTTGAACAACTCACTTACAACCAACTGTTTGGTTGCGACAGTGGGAACCTACCGTTTACATACTTAGGTATTCCTATTCATCACCGGAAGTTAACAAATAAGGAGTGGAAATGTATCGAAGACCGATTTGAAAAAAAGCTAAGTTGCTGGAAAGGCAAGCTTTTATCCTATGGAGGTCGTCTGGTACTAGTTAATTCGGTCTTAACCAATATACCCATGTTCCTTCTTTGCTTTTTCGAGATACCCGTTGGGGTACGAAAAAGGTTGGATTTCTATTGGTCCCGTTTCTTCTGGTAGAGTGACGAGGTTAAAACAAAGTATAGACTAACTAAGTGGTATATCATTTGCAGACCTAGGGAGCAAGGGGGTTTAGGAATTGAGAATTTAGAGGTTAAAAACAGATGCCTACTAAGTAAGTGGCTATACAGAATATCAGTGGAAACTGAAGGCATGTGGGTACAAATTCTTAGGAATAAGTACTTGCAGAATAAGACATTAGCTCAGGCGACCATAAGACCGAATGACTCTCCTTTCTCGAAAGGATTGATGAGGTCGAAAATTGCCTATTTTCAACAGACTATGTTTATCATTGGTAATGGTGAATCTACCAGATTCTGGGAAGATACATGGTTAGGGGAAGTACCACTAGCCCTGCAATATCCGCAATTATACAATATTGTCCAACGTCGACAAGCATCCGTTGCGACAATATTGAGCCACTCGCCTCTAAATATTCAGTTTCGCATATCCCTAATAGGTCACAGATGGACTAGTTGGCTTCACCTTGTCAGAAGGATAATGGACATCCAGCTTTCAGATACACCAGACACTATTCAATGGAAGTTGACTAAAAATGGAGTTTTTACTGTAAAATCTATGTATATTCATCTCATAGATTTGGGGTCGATTCCAAAATCCAAGCATATATGGAAGGTCAAAGTACCATTGAGGATAAAGATCTTCATGTGGTTTCTCCACAAAGGAGTTATCCTAATGAAGGACAATTTGGCAAAACGTAACTGGAAAGGCAACCAGAGATGCAACTTCTGTCACAATAATGAAACCATTAAGCACCTCTTTCTCGACTGCCCTATGGCTAAACTCTTATGGCGTTCTATTCACATTGCTTTTAATATCAGCCCCCCTAATTGTATTAACACGTTGTTTGGGACGTGGATAGTGGGTGTTGATGCTAATTTGGCAAAGATATTCATGTGGGGACATGTGCATTGCTGTGGGCTATTTGGAACTGCGAGAATGATTTAGTATTTAAAAGATGCAAATCTATCAATTTTTTGCAGGTTATCTTCAGGGCTACCGCCTTCATCCGCACGTGGTTATTACTAACTCATGCGGAAGCCAGGGAGCCTATGGTTACTGGGTGTGCCTGCTGGGAGATGGTAGCTCGGGATATCTTCAACCGGTTTGTATGGCGACTCAATAATAGGATAGGTGGCTAGTCATCTAGTTCTATTACCATTGCTGGTTGTGGTGCATATGGCACTTTGTTTCTTTATTCTCTGTTTTTCTCACATTGATGTACTCGGATCAGACTATTTTTACACTATTCAATTAAAAAGCCGCATGCATCACTCGATGCAGAGGGCGGGGCGATGCCTCCTTTTTGAAAAAAAAAAATCAAATTTCAGCACATATTATTATGAGTAGATCTATTGCATCACTTGGTGTGATCACACTATTCTCTCTGATTACACTATGGTCCCTTGATTATTTAGTGCAAGAAAAATGCACATTTTATGTTGATCTCCAACACAGCACGCAAAGGAGCAGAAGCATGGGTATGAGCAAAGGAGCAGCAGGCAACAACACGGGTGGAGAAGCAGCACAAATAGGGGAGACGCTTGAGGATTAGCTCCACTCGCGGCGGGGGAGAAGCATGAGAACAAGATCAAGTTCTAGGCACGATGGGAGCTTGAGGTCCAGGTCCACATGCTCGAGACCCAGGCACTGCACGAGATCGAGGAGGATGAGCTCCACCAGATCATGGCGAGAGGTTCAAGCAACGCACAGAGGGGAACACGGCAGTGCAAGTACTTGGCGGATGCAGCGCAGGTGTTGAATCTAGCGATGGCAGCGCTAACGACGTGCGGGGCGATGGTCAGATGACGAAGGAAGGAGACTGGGACCTTTTTCCATAGCTTTGAGTGTATGAGGGATTTCATAGAAAATTATCATTGTACTACCCTCCGGGCATGCTTTTCCAGATGGAGGGAGTATGCATTATAGTGGCTATCTGCGAATGATTTACTAGGGATGATAAGGAAGGAGAATCGTTTCCTTGTCCATATTGGCGACCATGAAGTCCGCGATGTAGTTCTTCGTATATTCACGGTTCATTGGATTGCTTGCCAAGAATCGCTCACGCATGTAATACGGGTTTGCAACCGCGATTTGGGAAATTGGCTCTTTCCTAATGATGTTGTCCACATGGAGTGCATAAAGGGAGATGAACTTAAAATTGAGCCGCCTCATTTGGAAAATCTCGAAGATGTAATCAAATCATAGGAAGAACAGACCCATTGGGCATGTCTCGATGTAAAACCAGCCACTCGACACATCAACTGTGTAAAACAGGTATCCTAGATCATCTAAGGCGACAAGGCGTTTCTTTATCTACATCAAATTGGCATGCACTCTCTTGAGATCCCATGTTATGGCGTCTAGCGCTTTTTCCAGTTGGATTGGCTCGCCCGCGACATGGAGTGCCGACACACCTCTGATGGGTACATTGTCCGAAACCCGGGTCACCGGAGGCGGCTGGTTACTAGAAGCATCTTTGGCAGCAGCAGAGCCTTTCTTTGACTGTCTCTTCCTATGCTTCCTCTTAGGTTCAGTTAGTGAGCCTATCATACCGAGCTTGACCCCCATCTCCAGTGAGCTCGGGCTCAACAGTGCACGATAGTTGGCTAGTTAAGCCTGGCTTGAGGCGGCATCTGGAGGCGTGTCCTCCGATGATTGATGAACATAGACTTATTGAACTCAACCCAAGGATGTTTTGACTCCAGTACATCATGCACCTCATGGTTTTGCTCATAGCGTGTGCCATCTGGCTGACTCATCAGAACTCCATATATATAGAGATTTTTCTTTCGGGATTGAAAATTCGTGTTGATTGTGTGGGTTTAAATGTGCAGTTGTTTTGTCATTGTGAGGGTCTGGTGTTCGACGACCTCCCCGCGCGTTCGACGAGCTCCCTGTGTTCGTGGGTGAGCACAAATGACATCTCCTCCTCCCCTTCATTTGCTCTATTCCAGTCTTCATGTCGATGATACTTGCTAGATATAGGTATATTCAATCATCAGTGTGCGTGAACAATATGCGTCTCCTGTTTGAAAGGGCGGCATTTATAAATATGCATGTCTTTGCATATTTATAATTGTCATCCTTTCGAATTATCCATGTTATCCATAGACAACCCGAGTATGTGTAGATTGGGTTCATTTTCCCATGCACTGCTCCAGATCCTATGCAGAATTTCGTTAGTACCTCCCTATTGTTATCCGAATACACATCCTCTCTCTTTAATGCCGAGACGTGTATAAGGAGAACAACGGGGAGATGCTGCCGAAATTTTGTGTCGGATCCAGAGAAGAGCATGGAAAAACGAACCCAATCTACACATACTCGGGTGGGATTAGGACCTATATTTACCTATTAGCGTGTAAGTTGCATGGACGTAATAAAATTGACAAACTTTATTAACTGATGAATATATATGCTGAATTGTATATATTTCATGTGTGTTTAGTAGCTAGTCAAGATGAGTGATCGTGCGTGGATGTATCTTGATAACCCACAAGTATAGGGGATCGCAACAGTTTTCGAGGGTAGAGTATTCAACCCAAATTTGTTGATTCGACACAAGGGGAAGCCAAAGAATATTCTCGAGGATTAGCAGTTGAGTTGTCAATTCAACCACACCTGAAAGACTTAGTATCTGCAGCAAAGTTTCAGTAGCAAAGTAGTGTGATAGTAACGGTAGCAGCGGTAACAGTAGTAGTAGTGACAGCAGTAGCGGTAAAGTAACTTAGCAAGGACCAGTAGGAAAAGACTCGTAGGCATTGGATCGGTGATGGATAATTATGTCGGATGGAATTCATCATGTAACAGTTATAACATGGGGTAATATGTAACTAGCTCCAGTTCGTCAATGTAATGTAGGCATGTATTCCGTATTTAGTCATACGTGCTTATGGAAAAGAAATTGCATGACATCTATTGTCCATCCCTCCCGCGGTAGCGGGGTCCTAATGGAAACTAAGGGATATTAAGGTCTCCTTTTAATAGAGAACCGAACAAAGCATTAGCACATAGTGAATACATGAACTCCTCATACTATGGTCATCTCCGGGAGTGGTACCGGCTATTGTCACTCCGGAGTTGCCGGGTCATAACACATAGTAGGTGACTACAACTTTCAAGATAGGATCAATAACACACATATATTGATGAAAACATAATAGGTTCAGATCTGAAATCATGGCACTCGGGCCCTAGTGACAAGCATTAAGCATAGCAAAGTAGTAGCAACATCAATCTTAGAACATAGTGGATACTAGGGATCAAACCCCATCAAAACTAACTTGATTACATGATAGATCTCATCCAACCCATCACCGTCTAGCAAGCCTACGATGAGATTACTCATGAACAATAAAGAGCATCATGGAATTGGCGATGAAGGATGGTTGGCGATGACGATGGCATTGATTTCCCCTCTTCGAAGCCCAAAACGGACTCCAGATCTACCCTCCAAAGGAAGAACAGGTGGTGGCGGCGGCTCCGTGTCGTGAAACGCGATGAACTCTTCTCTCCTAATTTTTTCTGGGCGAGAGAGAATATATAGAGCTAGAGTTGGAGTCTGCGGAGCCACGAGGGCTTCACAAGCCTGCCACGCACGACCTAGGGGGGGTCGCGCCTCCTGGGCTTGTGGGCTCTTGGCTCCACGTCTCCACGTAATTCTTGCACCAGTATTTTTTATATATTCCACAAAAAATCCTCATAAATTTCAAGGTCATTCCGAGAACTTTTATTTCTGCGCAAAAACAACACCATGGCAATTCTGCTGAAAATAGCGTCAGTCCAGGTTAGTTCCATTCAAATCATGCAAATTAGAGTCCAAAACAAGGGCAAAAGAGTTTGGAAAAGTAGATACGATGGAGACGTATCAACTCCCCCAAGCTTAAAGCCTTGCTTGCCCTCAAGCAATTCAGTTGACAAACTGAAAGAGACAAAAGAAAAACTTTTACAAACTCTGTTTGATCTTGTTGTTGTAATTATGTCTAACTCATATTCAGATTTTCATTAAGATCATTAGCTAACCACATAAGCAATGACATTTAGGTCTCAAGGTGTACTCATATCAATGGCATAATCAACTAGCGAGCAATAATAATAAGTTTCAAACGTCAACACTTCAATCGAAACAAACATGAAAACAATATGAACAGATGGTATCTCGCTAGCCCTTTATGAGACCGCAAAACATGAATGCAGAGCACCTTCAAAGATCAAGGGCTGACTGAAAATTGTAATTCATGGCAAAGAAGATCCAGTCATAGCCATACTCAATATCAATTAATAGCAAAGCATAAAAATGACGGAGGTGCTCTCTAAGTGGTGCTTTTATAAGAAGAGGATGACTCAACAAAAACGTAAATAGATAGGCCCTTCGCAGAGGGAAGTATTGATTTGCAGAGGTGCCAGAGCTCAAGCTTTTAAAACAGAGATAAATAATTTTGGGTGGTATGCTTTCATTGTCAACGCGATGACCAAGAGTTTTCACCATCTTCCATGCTACACATATTATAGGCGGTTCCCAAACAGAAAAGTAAAGTTTGAGCCCCCCACCGCCGATCAATCACACTCCACGGCTAGCCGAATCCACTGGTGTCGTCCATACCAAAAACAATCCAGGGGGAGTTTTGTTTGCAATTATATTTTCGATTTGAGCATGGAACTGTTCATTCCGATTACCGGCCCCTTTCTCGTGAGTGATAGTGAATTAACACGTATCGAGGATAACACGCCTAGCATGGAAGATCCTGACCGCCCCTTGTCACCACATGAGCTGTTCGGGCATACAAAAGAGATTATTACTTGAAGATTTAGAGAGTGGCACATGCAAATTTACTTGGAACGGCAGGTAGATACCGCATATAATTAGGTATGGTGGACTCATATGGAACAACTTGGGGTTTATGGAAGTGCTTGCACAAGCAGTATTCCCTCTTAGTACAAGTGAAGGCTAGCAAAAGACTGGGAAGCGGCCAACTAGAGAGCGACAACAGTCATCGATATGCATTGAAATTAACCAACATTGAGTGCAAGCATGAGTAGGATATAAATCACCATAAACATGAATATCATAGAGGCTCTATTGATTTTTTTTCAACTACATGCGTGAACATGTGCCAGGTCAAGCCACTTGAATCATTCAAAGGAGGATACCATCCTATCATACTACATCATAATCATCTTGAAATTCATGTTGGCATCCAAGACAAACCATTATAAGCTCCTAGCTAATTAAGCATGGCATCAGAAACTATGATCACTAAGTTGTAATTGCAAACATGTTTCTCTGATAACAATGTTGAATTAGGAACGAAGAGCTAGTCATATTTACAAAAACAAAATAGGTGGAGTTCATACCAGCTTTTCCAGGCTCAGTCACTTCATCATATATCGTCATTATTGCCTTTCACTTGCACGACCGAATGATGTGAATAATAATGAGAGTGTTCGTGCATTGGACTAAGCTGGAATCTGCAAGCAAGCTCAGAGGATAAGACAAAGTAATACGGGCTCTCTGACGGATAAACAATTATGCATGTGAGATCCACTAAACATTTTAACCATGGTCTTCTGCTTTGACCCAAAGAAAAAGAAAACTATTTATACGGGAAAGCTCCCAACAAGCAAAAGAAGAACAGGAAATCTTTTTGGGTTTTCTTTTTAATTACCACTAAGCAAGATGGAAAATAAACTTACAACTATTTTTTTTCTCAAATTTAAACAAACACACAAGAAGAAAGCGAGAAAAAGAAATAAACTAGCATGGAAGATACAAAGGCAAGGTGTGAACACCGACTATCAAAGTGAATGTGTGAGCATGAATATAAGGTCGGTGAGAAACACGTACTCCCCCAAGCTTAGGCTTTTGGCCTAAGTTGGTCTACTCCCAATGAGGGAAATAATCGTCTCTGGGGTACTCCGGAGTGTACTGAGGGTGCCAATGCTAGGTGAGCTCCTCTGACACCCACTGATAAACTGGCGTCTGGTACTCGACTGGTAGCTCGGGCACGGGTGCATGTGGTGGCTCTCTGCCCCAATATGCGTAGATGTCTGCTACTGCAACAAAAGACCTTCCAACGGCGCCAGAAACACGTGCTGACGAGAGACTATTCTTGTCTTGATACTCCTCAGCAACGGCACCAGGAATCCTTCTGCTACGGCTACGCCTTTAGGGACTTCCTAGGAAATATGCAAAGGATTCCCCCGTGGCCTTGGAGCCTTGTGTTGGTGTTCCCTCGAAGCGGAAAGGGTGATGTAGCACAGCGGTGGTAAGTGTTTCCCTCGGTTTTGAGAACCAAGGTATCGATCCAGTGAAGGAGTATCACAAGTACCTGCACAAACACAAAAAGCTTGCTCCCAACACTATGAAGGGGTTGTCGATCCCTTATAGATTGTTTGCCAAGTGAGAACCGAAAGAAACAAAGTAATAAAGGAAAGTGAAAGCGAAAGTGGAAACGATACGTGTGGATAGACCCGGGGGCCGTAGTGTTCGCTAGTGGCTTCTCTCATGAAAGCAAGTAGACGGTGGGTGAACAAATTACTGTCGAGCAATTGATAGAACCGCGCAAAGTCGTGACGTCATCTATGGCAATGATTACATCTATAGGCATGACGTCCAAAACAAGTAGACCGGTACTTTCTGCATCTACTACTATTACTCCACACGTCGACCGCTATCTAGCATGCATCTAGTGTATTAAGTTCATGAGAACAGAGTAACGCCTTAAGCAAGATGACATGATGTAGATGGACAATCTCATATCTACGATAAAAGCCCATCTTGTTACCCTTGATGGCAACAACATGATGCGTGCCTTGCTGCCCCTTCTGTCACTGGGAAAGGTCACCACACGGTATGAACCCAAAACCAAGCACTTCTCCCATTGCAAGAATCATAGATCTAGTTGGCCAAACAAAACCCAAGACTCGGAGAGACTTACAAGGATATCAAATCATGCATATAAGAAATCAGAAAAGACTCAAATATATATCATAGATAATCTGATCACAAATCCACAATTCATCGGATCTCGACAAACACACCACCAAAGAGGATTACACCAGTTAGATATCCATGAAGATCATGGAGAACTTTGTATTGAAGATCCAAGAGAGAGAAGAAGCCATCTAGCTACTAACTGCGGACCCGTAGGTCTGAAGTGAACTACTCACGAGTCATTGGAGGGGCGATGATGATGATGTAGAAGCCCTCCAACTCGAAAGTCCCCTCCGCAGGGCACCGGGAAGGGTCTCCAGATGACATCTTGCGGAAACGGAAGCTTGCGGTGGCAGAAAAGTGTTTTCGTGGATTCCCTATTTTTGTTGTATTTTAGGGAATATATAGACGAAGGAGCTAGGTCAGGGGGGCGCCAGGGAGGCCACAAGCCTGCTAGCCGCCGCCCCCTGGTGGCGGCTACAGGGCTTGTGGGCCCCCTGTGGCTCTCCTGCCTTGGCCCTCAAGTCCCCTGATCTTCTTCCGTTCTGGAAAAATTTATTTCGAGGATTTTATTCCGTTTGGACTCCGTTCCAAAATCAGATCTGAAAGGAGTCAAAAACACAAAAAAATAGGAACTGGCACTTGGCACTGAATTAATAAGTTAGTCCCAAAAAACATATAAAAGGTACATAAAACATCCAAAGTTGACAAGATAACAACATGAAACCATAAAAAATTATAGATAAGTTTCAGACGTATCAAGCATCCCCAAGCTTAACTCCTCCTCGTCCTCGAGAAGGGAAGTGATAAAGAATGAATTTTTGATGCTTTCATGCTACCTAGCATAGATGTCCTTTGTAACTCCTCTTATGTGACGTGAATGTTCAGATCCATTAGATTCAAAACAATAGTTTGCTATTGACGTGGAACCAATAATACTTCAAGAAAACTAGCAAGGTAATCATGAACTTTCAAAATAACAAGGCCAAAAGAAAGTTATCCCTACAAAAGCATATAGTCTGGCTATGCTCTATCATCATTGCACAACGAATTTAAATCATGCACAACCCCGGTATTGGCCAAGTAATTGTTTTCACACCTCTACTTTCTCAAACCTTTTCAACTCTCACGCAATACATGAGCGTGAGCCATAGTTTTAGCACTATAAGTGGTGTGGAGTGTGGTGGAAGTTGCAAGACAAACAAGAAGAAGATGGTCACATTAACTAGGCATATCAATGAGCTGTGGAGATCCTCATCAATAGATATCAATGTGAATGAGTAGGGATTGCCATACAAATGATGCCCTAGAGCTAAAAGTATGTGAAAGCTCTTAAAGGAAACTAGTGGGTGTGCATCCAACTTGCTAGCTCACGAAGACCTAAGGCAAATTTGAGGAAGCCTATCATTGGAATATACAAGCCAAGTTATATAATGAAAATTTCCCACTAGCTATATGGTGGTGACAAAACGAGAGACTCTCAATCATGAAGATCATGGTGCTTAATAAGCACAAGTGTGGAAGGATAGTAGCATTGTCCCTTCTCTCTTTTTCTCTCATTTTTTTGGTCGGCTCTTTGGCCTCTTTTTTATTTTCTTTTTATTTTGGTGGGCATCTTTGGCCTCTTTTTGTATATCGGCTTCGCTGGCCTCTTTTATTTCCTCACATTGGACAATGCTCCATCAATGATGATCATCACACTTTCAACTCAAAACTTAGAACAATGATGGCTCTATATGGAATGCCTTTGGTAGTGTACCGTGGCAATGATCTAGCATGGCATAGACATTAATGGAAACATCATGCTAGCTATCTTACGATCATGCAATGGCAATGTAGACGTGGTGGCACATGTCATGGTGGTAGTTGCATGGCAATATATCTCGGAATGACTTTGAAAAAGCCATAGTAGGTAGGTATGGTGGCTCTTTTGAGGGAGACTAATAGTGGTTTTTTGTGCACCGGTGAAAGTTGCACGACACTAAGAAGATAGTGATGGTGGAAGGTGAAAGTGCATCTAAACCATGGACTCAACATTAGTCATGAAGAACTCATATCTTGTTGCAAAAGTTTTAGTAGTAATCGAAACAAAGCATTCAACGCATACTCCTAGGGGAAGGGTTGGTAGGTATAAACCATCGCGCGATCCCGACCGCCACACAAAGGATGACAATCAATAGACTAATCATGCTCAGACTTCATCACATAGCGGTTCACCATACGTGCATGCTACGGGAATTACTAACTTCAACACAAGTATTTCTAGATCCACAACACCTTACTAGCATAACTTCAATATTACCACAACCACAACTCAAAACTAATTGAGATGAATCAAACTTCTCTAACTATTCAATGCACATGAAGGTGGAAGTTTTCATATCCCTTTGGATAACTACCCATTTTGAGACTAGTTTCATAGCATAGATCAACTACCAAGCCACACGCCACCGTGCTCTAAAAGATATAAGTGAAGCACATAGAGAAAAATCAACTAGCTCAAAAGATATAAGTGAAGCACATATGAGCTGAATTGTCTACCAAAGGATATAAGTGAAGCTCGACAAAATCACGGTGAGTGCATGTCTCTCTCTCTCTAGGTGTGCAGCAAGGATGATTGTGACACAACAAAAATAAAAGACTCCTACGATACAATACGCTCCAAGCAAAAACCCATAACATGTGGTGAATAAAAATATAGCCCCAAGTAACGTTACCGATGGATTTAAGACGAAAGAGGGGATGCCTTCCCGGGGCATCCCCAAGCTTAGGCTTTTACGGAATCCTTGAATCATCTTAGGGTGCCTTGGGCATCCCCAAGCTTGAGCTCTAGCCACTCTTTATCTTTTTGTCCATAAGAACTTCACCCAAAACTTGAAAACTTCACAACACGAAACTTAAACAGAAACTCGTGATAACATTAGTATAAGAAAGCAAACCACCACTTCCTTAGATACTGTAGCAAACTTAAATTCTACTTATGTTGATGTTGGGTTACTGTATTTTCAATCTTCCATGGCTAATACCCCCCGATACTATCCATAGTTTCATCAAAATAAGCAACCAACACAACAAAAACAGAATCTGTTAACAGCAGACCCGTTTGTAGCAATCTGTATACTTCGTATACTTCTATTACTTCAAAATTATGAAAACTTATGGCAGTCTGAAGAATTTACGTAGCAATCAGAAGCAAAAAGAATCAACTCAAAAGCTCTTACAGAAAAAAATGGAAATTCTTTTCGTGAGCAGAAAGTTTCTGTCTTTTCCAGCATGACCAAACGATCATCCCCAAGACTAATCATAACGGTTTTTCTTGGCACAAACGCAAAAAGAAACACAAAAAACACAATCATAACAGAATTACGAAAGTGTGGAAAACACAAAACAGAAAGAAAAAGGATAGATTCATTGGGTTGCCTCCCAACAAGCGCTATTGTTTAACGCCCTTAGCTAGGCAATAATTCACTGATGCTCACACAAAAGACAAGAATTGAAGCACAACGAGAGCATCATAGAGCATGTGAAAATCACATCTAAGTCTAACATACTTCCTATGCATAGGCATTTTATAGTAGAACAAATTGGCAAGACAACCAATAGTTACCAAATGCAAGGAAGAAGAAAGAGACAATAGCAATCTCAACATAACGAGAGGTAATTTGGTAACATGAAAGTTTCTACCACAATATTTTTCTCTCTCATAGAAATTACATGTGGGATCATATTTGAATTCAACAATGTAACTATCACATAGGAAATTCTTTTCATGATCCACATGCATGCAAAGTTGACGCTCTTCAAAAATAGTGGGATTATCATCAACTAAAGTCATGACTTCTCCAAACCCACTTTCAATAATATTGCAAACATCATATTCATCATGAGGCTTGAACAAATTTTCAAGATCATAAGAAAGATCATCACCCTAATCGTGATTATTGCAACAAGTAGTGGACATAGAAAAACTAGCATCCCCAAGCTTAGGGTTTTGCATATTTTTAGCATGATTGTCACTAATAGGATTTATAGTGAAACCATTGCAATCATACTTTTCATTCAAGGAGCCCTCGTGAATCACTTCATAAGTTTCTTCATCACGATTTTTAGATTCACGCATCTCAAGCAAAACTCCATAAAGATAGTCAAGTGCACTCAATTCACTAGCAATTGGTTCCACATAAGTGGATCTCTTAAAGAGATTAGCAAGTGGATGAGGATTCATATCACTAGATTTTCAACAAGCGAAGATGCATGCATATTGAAGGCACATAGCACACAAGCAACGGAAAGGCAAACGAGAGAAAAGGGCGAACGAAAAGGCGAACGAAAAAGGCAAACGAAAAAGGCAAAATCGTGAAGTGGGGGAGAGGAAAACGAGAGGCAACTGGCAAAAAAGGTAAATGCAAGAGATGAGTTTGTGACACCTACTTGTATAGATCTCTCCTTCCCCGGCAACGGCGCCAGAAATACTTCTGCTACTGCAACAAAAGACCTTCCAACGGCGCCAGAAACACGTGCTGACGGGAGACTATTCTTGTCTTGATACTCCTCAGCAACGGCACCAGGAATCCTTCTGCTATGGCTACGCCTTTAGGGACTTCCTAGGAAAATATGCAAAGGATTCCCCCGTGGCCTTGGAGCCTTGCGTTGGTGATGTAGCACAGCGGTGGTAAGTATTTCCCTCGGTTTTGAGAACCAAGGTATCGATCCACTGAAGGAGTATCACAAGTACCTGCACAAACACAAAAAGCTTGCTCCCAATGCTATGAAGGGGTTGTCAATCCCTTATAGATTGTTTGCCAAGTGAGAACTGAAAGCAACAAAGTAACAAAGCAAAGTGAAAGCAAAAGTGGAAACGATAGGTGTGAATAGACCCGGGGGCCGTAGTGTTCACTAGGGGCTTCTCTCATGAAAGCAAGTAGACGGTGGGTGAACAAATTATTGTCGAGCAATTGATAGAACCGCACAAAGTCGTGACGTCATCTATGGCAATGATTATATCTATAGGCATCACGTCCAAAACAAGTAGACTGATACTTTCTACATCTACTACTATTAGTCCACACGTCGACCGCTATCCAGCATGCATCTAGTGTATTAAGTTCATGAGAACACAGTAACGCCTTAAGCAAGATGACATGATAT
The DNA here is from genome assembly GCF_904849725.1 of Hordeum vulgare subsp. vulgare. Lineage (NCBI taxonomy): Eukaryota > Viridiplantae > Streptophyta > Magnoliopsida > Poales > Poaceae > Hordeum > Hordeum vulgare. The sequence continues at coordinate 418,879,257 of NC_058520.1, read as the reverse complement.
AGATGGACAATCTCATATCTACGATAAAAAGCCCATCTTGTTACCCTTGATGGCAACAACACGATGCGTGCCTTGCTGCCCCTTCTTTCACTGGGAAGGTCACCACACGGTATGAACCCAAAACCAAGCACTTCTCCCATTGTAAGAATCATAGATCTAGTTGGCCAAACAAAACCCAAGACTCGGAGAGACTTACAAGGATATCAAATCATGCATATAAGAAATCAGCAAAGACTCAAATATATATCATAGATAATCTGATCAGAGATCCACAATTCATCGGATCTCAACAAACACACCGCCAAAGAAGATTACATCAGATAGATCTCCATGAAGATCATGGAGAACTTTGTATTGAAGATCCAAGAGAGAGAAAAAGCCATCTAGCTACTAACTACGGACCCGTAGGTCTGAATTGAACAACTCACGAGTCATTGGAGGGGCGATGATGTTGATGTAGAAGCCCTCCAACTCCAAAGTCCCCTCCGGCAGGGCACCGGGAAGGGTCTCCAGATGAGATCTCGCGGAAACGGAAGCTTGCGGTGGCGGAAAAGTGGTTTCATGGATTCCCCTATTTTTCTGTATTTTAGGGAATATTTAGGCGAAGGATCTAGGTCAGGGGGGCGCCAGGGAGGCCACAAGCCTCGTAGCCGCCGCCCCCTGGTGGCGGCTACAGGGCTTGTGGGCCCCCTGTGGCTCTCCTACCTTGGCCCTCAAGTCCCCTGATCTTCTTCCGTTCTGGAAAAATTTATTTCGGGGATTTTATTCCGTTTGGACTCCTTTCCAAAATCAGATCTGGAAAGAGTCAAAAACAAAGAAAAAACAGGAATTGGCACTTGGCACTGAATTAATAAGTTAGTCCCAAAAAAGATATAAAAGGTACATAAAACATCCAAAGTTGACAAGATAACAACATGAAACCATCAAAAATTATAGATACGTTTCAGACGTATCAATGTCCGAGGGCATAATAATATACCTGCCTAGATGAAGATTGAACAAAGAAGGAGGAGGCAAAGTAATAGTCTCACGAGTACCCTGGCTAAATACCAAGTTATAAATCATCCTCTTATTATTATATTTATCAAGAAAGTCATGGCGAACCATGCTATCATAATCTAAATATCTCTCAGGAAGTAGCATCTCTTCTTCCTTGTGCAGTCTAATAGGTATCTCAAAATATTTAGCAAGACGGGTAGCATAGATACCTCCATAAACAACGCCTTTTGTATGGTTCGTGTTCAATCGTTGAGCCACTATAGCGCCCAAGCTATAAGTTTTATCTTTATAAAGTGCTTCGCGCAAAACAGCAAGATCTGGGGAGCTAAGAGCCTTAGCTTTCCCACGGCCAATGAAACATTTTCCCACGAATAATGAGAGATCCGAAACACGGGAAAATGTTCGCTAGCAACTCTAGCGCAAGACACTCCTCTCTCCTCTCCTACAGCAATAGTATCAATGAAAGCCTCCAAGTCCCGTGGACAAGGTTCATGAATATCCCCAACATAAGGTAAATTGCAAACATTGCAGAAATCCTGAAGTGACATGTGTTGGGGGATATCATATAACTTGAACTCAACCATAGGAGGACTCTTCCTTGGATGGATATGAAAGCTTTGCACGAAAATATTAGTGAGGAGGAGGTATTGTGGACACTTATCTTCGACGAAGGCGGTAAGGCCTGCGTTCTCCACCAAGTAATAAAAATTCTCATAAAGGCCGGCGGCTTGTAAGAACATATCGCTTGGCCACTCGCATGCTAGAATTTCTGCAACTCGGGGGACCGGATAGTTGGGTTTCTTCTTCTCAATTTCATCTTCCTTGGGGTCACGGATTGAAGAGCCTCTTAGGAACCTCCTCATCTTTTCCTTTTTCTTTCTCTGAAAATTTCTGAAATTTTTAGTGACTCAAAAGAAAAGTGAACAAGGCTCAACAAAACTCATAGCAACTACTCCTACAAGTTCCTAGAAGCCATACCATGCATCAAAACTACTTAGAACCAACTAAAATTAACATGCAAAGCTCAAGAACAGGGTCACCAAGGCAGCAAAAATACGCAACGAATAAAGCACTAGAGAAAAAACTAATTGGACCAATGGAGGAGTCACATACCAAGGAACAATTCCCCAGAACAGTTTGGTGAATGGGGCTTTGCACAAGGAGATCGAAAAATGCAGCAAGAAGAGCAAGAACACGGGTTTGAGCTGTGGAATGATTTTTTCTGGAGGTAGGAGAAGGAGATGGGAGCTGGAATAAGTGGAGGGGGCCATGTGGGACCCACAAGGCTGCCAGGCGCGGCCAGGGGGGTGCCCGCGCCTCCTGGGCTAGTGGCCCACTGGTGCATCCCCCTGACTAGCTTCCTATCTGAGAAATTTTCAAATATTCCAAAAAAAATCATACCTGAATTTCAGGGCATTCGAAGAACTTTTATTTTTGGGAAACTTTTCTAAGGGACGGAGAAAGCAGAAAACAGGGAAATAAAGCTAAATTTATCATTTTTCTTCTAAACAACCGAAAGTAAAAGTTGGGAACACAAGGTTGTGACTTCTAGATTCATCCATCTCATGGTCATCAAAAGAAATCCGTCAATGAGGTTGATCAAGTCTCCTTGACAAACTTTTTCCGAATCACATAAAAACGGAGAATTTTCGAATAATCACTAGGTTACCTCAACGGGGATGTGCATATCCCCAACAAGTAAATCATACTTCATCTTGACAGTAGGTATAGGGCATTCAAAGCTTCCAATAAGAATTGATGAAGATTTTTCAATAGCATTGATGCAATGAACTCGATATTGTTTCTTCGGAAAGTGCACCGTATGCTCATTACCATTAACATGGAAAGTGGCATTGCCTTTGTTGCAATCAATAACAGCCCCTGGAGTGTTTAAAAAGGGTCTTCCAAGGATGACCACCATGGCATCATCCTCGGGAATATCCAAAATAACAAAGTCTGTTAAGATAGTAACGTTAGCAACCACAACAGGCACATCCTCGCAAATGCCGATAGGAAAAGCAGTTGATTTGTCGGCCATTTGCAAAGACATTCCAGTAGGCGTCAACTTATCCAATTCAAGTCTACGATATAAAGGGAGAGGCATAACACTAACACCAGCTCCAAGATCGCATAAAGTAGTTCTAACATAATTTCCTTTAATGGAGCAAGGTATAGTGGGCACTACGGGATCACCTAGTTTCTTAGGAGTCCCACCCTTAAAAGTGTAGTTGGCAAGCATGGTGGAAATCTCAACCTCAGGTATCTTCCTTTTATTAGTCACAATATCTTTCATGTACTTAGCATAAGGAGACATTTTGAGCATATCTGTCAAACGCATTTGCAAAAAGACAGGTCTAATCATTTCAAGAAAGCGCTCAAAATCCTCATCATCCTTTTTCTTGGATGGTTTGGGAGGAAAGGGCATGGGTTTCTGAACCCATGGTTCTCTTTCTTTACCATGCTTCCTAGCAATAAAGTTTTTCTTATCGTATCTCTTGTTCTTAGATTGTGGGTTGTCAAGATCAACAACAGGTTCAATCTCCACATCCTTATCATTACTAGGTTGAGCATCAACATGAACACCACTATCAATATTATCACTAGGCTCATGTTCATCACCAGATTGTGTTTCGGCATCATAAACAGAGACATCATTTGGATTCTCGGGTGTAACAGCAAAACGTTTGCTAGAATATAAGTTCCTATCATCTTTCTTTTTCTTCCTATTACCAGGATGACTAGGTGCATCAGTGTTAACTCCTTGAGAATCTTGTTCAACTCTCTTAGGATGGCCCTCAAGATACAAAGGTTCCTGAGTCATTCTTCCACCTCTAGTGACAACTCTAACAGAATTGTCATTCAACTCACTGAGCAAGTTATTTTGAGCCTTAAGTACTTGTTCTACTTGATTAGTAACCATAGAGGTATGTTTACTCAAAAGCATAAGATCATTGACATTTCTATCTACACAAGCACTTATATGATCAATCATACGAGCATTTTGTCTCAATTGTGTGCTAACATAATCATTGAAACTTTGTTGTTTGGAAACAATGTTATCAAATTCATCTAAGCATAATCTAGCAGGTTTGTTATAAGGAATATCACTCTCATTGAATCTACGAAGAGAATTTACCTCTACTACGTGTGTCGGGTTATCAAGACCATGTATTTCTTTGATAGGTGGTAGATTCTTAACATCTTCAGATTTAATACCTTTCTATTGCATAGATATCTTGGCTTCTTGCATATCTTCAGGACTGAGGAATAGAATACCTCTTTTCTTCGGAGTTGGCTTTGGAGGTGGTTCGGGAATAGTCCAAGCATTATCATTGCTCAAGATATTATTCAATAGAATTTCAGCTTGTTCCACAGTTCTTTCCCTGAAAACACAACCAGCACGACTATCTAGGTGGTCCCTAGAAGCATCGGTTAGTCCATTATAAAAGATATCAAGTATTTCATTTTTCTCAAGAGGGTGATCAGGCAAAGCATTAAATAGCTGGACAAGCCTCCCCCAAGCTTGTGGGAGACTCTCTTCTTCAACTTGCACAAAGTTATATATATCCTGCAAGGCAGCTTGTTTCTTATGGCCAGGAAAATATTTCTCATAGAAGTAGTATATCATATCCTGGGGACTACGCACACAACCAGGAGCAAGAGAAGTAAATCAAGTCTTAGCATCACCCTTTAGTGAGAAAGGAAACAACTTAAGGATATAGTAATGGAGAAGTTTTTCCTCATTCGTGAATAGGGTGGCTATATCATTCAGTTTAGTAAGATGTGCTACAACCGTTTCGGAATCATAACCATGAAAAGGATCAGATTCAACCAAAGTGATTAACTCGGGATCGACAGAGAATTCATAATCCTTATCAGTAACAAAGATGGGCGAACTAGCAAACTTAGGATCATATTTCATTCTAGCATTCAGAGATTTTTCTTTCCACTTGCGCAATAAATTCTCAAGATCATAGATATCCTTACAAGCAAGAAAGTCTTCAGCTACCTCTCCCTCCATAACATAACCCTTAGGTATATTAGGCAATTCATATCTAGGAGAGCTAGATCTAACAGGTGGAACAACAGGTTCCACTTCAATAATTTCATCAGTTTCAGAAGTATCATCACATTCAGCAGTAACTCTAGCAACTTGTGCATCAAGAAATGCACCCAGTGGCATATCATTATCAAGCAAAGCATCATCATAAGCATCATGGATAGCAGAAGCAGCATCATCAAGCACAGGCGACATATCAGAATTACCAATAGGTGGTGGTGTCGCAAATTTACTCATAACTGAAGGTGAATCAAGTGCAGAGCTACACGGCAGTTCCTTACCTGTCCTCGTAGTTGAGGGCAAGACTTTAGTTTTTGGATCTCTCGGATTCCTCATAGTGATCAACAGACGTAAATCCCACATGACTCAGAGAATAGAGCTAGAACTCCCCGGCAACGGCGCCAGAAAAAGGTCTTGATAACCCACAAGTATAGGGGATCGCAACAGTTTTCGAGGGTAGAGTATTCAACCCAAATTTGTTGATTCGACACAAGGGGAAGCCAAAGAATATTCTCGAGTATTAGCAGTTGAGTTTTCAATTCAACCGCACCTGAAAGACTTAGTATCTGCAGCAAATTTTCAGTAGCAAAGTAGTGCGATAGTAACGGTAGCAGCGGTAATAGTAGCAGTAGTAATATCTACCTCCTTGAGGTTTGTAATATCTATCCCACCCATGTACATTATTTTCCCCTGACTGTAATTATTGTACATATTGATCAATAAAACTAAGAACTGTGGGGTGTTTCCCTACAGTAGCCGGTCAAAAAAAACAGTAGCAGTAGTGACAGCAGTAGCGGTAAAGTAACTTAGCAAGGACCAGTAGGAAAAGACTCGTAGGCATTGGATCGGTAATGGATAATTATGTTGGATGACATTCATCATGTAACAGTTATAACATGGGGTGATATGTAACTAGCTCCAGTTCGTCAATGTAATGTAGGCATGTATTCCGTATTTAGTCATACATGCTTATGGAAAAGAACTTGCATGACATCTATTGTCCATCCCTCCCGTGGCAACATAGTGAATACATGAACTCCTTTTAATAGATAACCAAAACAAAGCATTAGCACATAGTGAATACATGAACTCCTCATACTATGGTCATCTCCGGGAGTGCTACTAGCTATTGTTACTCCGGCTTTGCCGGGTCATAACACATAGTAGGTGACTACAACTTGCAAGATAGGATCAAGAACACACATATATTGATGAAAGCATAATAGTTTAGATCTGAATCATGGCACTCGGGCCCTAATGACAAGCATTAAGCATAACAAAGTAGTAGCAACATCAATCCTAGAACATAGTGGATACTAGGGATCAAACCCCATCAAAACTAACTTGATTATATGATAGATCTTATCAAACCCATCACCATCCAGCAAGCCTACGATGAGATTACTCACGAATGACAAAGAGCATCAAGGAATTGGCGATGAAGGATGGTTCGTGATGACAACGGCGTCGATTTCCCCTCTCCGGAGCCCAGAACGGACTCCAAATCTGCCCTCCACTGGAAGAACAGGTGTTGGCGGAGGCTCCGTTTCATGAAACGCGATGAACTCTTCTCTCCTAATTTTTTCTGCGCGAGAGAGAATATATAGAGCTGGAGTTGGAGTCTGCGGAGCCACGAGGGCCTCACAAGCCTGCTAGGCGCGGCCTAGGGGGGCGCGCCTCCTGGGCTTGTGGGCTCCTGGCTCCGCGTCTCCAGGTAATTCTTGCGCCAGTATTTTTTACGTATTCCACAAAAAATTCTCGTAAATTTCCAGGTCATTCCGAGAACTTTTATTTCTGCACAAAAACAACACCATGGCAATTCTGCTGAAAACAGCGTCAGTCCGGGTTAGTTCCATTCACATCATGCAAATTAGAGTCCAAAGCAAGGGCAAAAGAGTTTGCAAAAGTAGATACGATGGAGACGTATCAATGTACATAGGTCACACTAGTCAGAAAGAGATGAACAATGAATGGTTAACAAAAAACCAAGGGGTTTGTGAACGCCACATTTGCAAATGGCCACATAAAAAGCTAGTCCCTTGTCATAGGTGCAACAACTTTAAACAGATGACAGAGGATGGAATGGGTAAATACCTGTTGAAGAGGGATATTACCTCTGATTATATGGTGTGGACATTTCATGGTGAGTCTGCCCAACGTACTAGAGTTGAGGTGGTTCGTCGTAGCACCGACGAGCATGGTACCGGGATCGAAGACATGGTGCAGACGTTGATGATGCTCATGATTCGGACGATGAGATGGAAGAATCTGCAAACGCCTTCTATGAAATGTTGGAGTCTTCAAAACGCCCTCTCCACGAGCACACTAAGCCTTGTCAGTTGGATGTCATCGCACAAGTAATGGCTTTGAAGGCTCAATTAAACATGGTCATAGAATGCTACGATGTGATGATGACACTGTTTGGATGCTTTCTACCCAAAGGCCATGTCATGCCTAAACCTGTACCAGTCAGACAAAATACTCTTTGTACTTAAGATGCCCTATGAGAAGATAGATGCGTGTGAGAAAGGATGTGCCTTATTTAGGCTTGAGTATGCGGGGTTGAACTATTGTCCCATTTGTACGTCTTCCAGGTATGTTGTGGTAGACAACAATATGGATGAGACGAGGCAGCCCCAAATCCCATTAATGTTCTTTGGTATATGCCAATCATACCAAGACTCCAACGTCTTTTCAAGGTCGAAGAGACGGCTAGACAGATGACATGGCACAAATTGGGCAAAAGAACCAAACTAGATGCAGATGGGAATAATATGTTGGTACACACATTGGATGCTTTTGCATGGAAGCACTTTGATGCATTACATCCGTATAAAGCGGCGGATATAAGGCATCCTCGAGTTTGCGTCGCCATGCATGGGTTCAATCCCTTTGGTATGACGGCAACCCAATATAGTAGTTGGCATGTATTTCTCATTCCACTCAATCTCCCCCTGGATAGATTATGCAAACAAAGAACATATTCTTGACTTTGATAATTCCAGGGCCCAACTATCTAGGGAATAATATGAATGTTTACATGCACGATTAAGGATGAATTGCAAGAAGATTGAAATAATGGGTTCAAGACATACGATGCTGCTAGAAAAGAAAACTTCAAAATGCATGTGTGGTACATGTACTCGATGCATGACTTGTCGGCGTATGCGCTATTCGGTGGCTCGTGTGTGCATGGAAGGTTCCCATGCCCCACATGCAAGGTATCTCTTCAGTTTCATTAGTTGCAGGCGGGTCAGAAGTATCCTTGCTTCAACTTGCATAGACAGTTCCTCGATCCTCGCCATGAGTTCAAAAAAGACAAGAAGAACTTTATCAGTGGTACAGTTGTCAAAAACTCGGCACCACCTGCGTTGACAGGCCAACAGATCCTGGATCAGTTAAAGGGGTATAATTTGGAACACGCCTAGACTCACAAGACATGCTTGTGGGATTTTCCTTACTTCAAAGACCTCCTTCTTCCACACAACATCGACATGATGCACACTGAAAAGAATATTGGAGAGCCATTTTTGGTACATTGTTTGGCATAGAGGGGAAGTCAAAGGATAATCCTAAGGCTAGAGTCGATGAGCACACTCTATGTGATAGACCGTTATAAAACATGCGACAATCGAAAGGAAAGCAGAATTGGTCGAATCCAAAGGCGTGGTTCAATCTAGAAAGAGGAGCTATCAGGGAAATTATCTTGCGGGTCAAAATGAAGTTGATGTTCCCCGATGGGTATGGAGCGAATCTAAAGAGGGGAGCGAGTCTTGAAAATTGAAAATATTCCGTGTCAAGAGTCATGATTGGCACATATGGCTTGAGCGGGTAATGTAGGTGATGTTGCATGGCTTTATTCCTGAGGATGAATGTCTAGTACTTGCACAGCTGAGGTATTTCTTCCATGTTCTTTGTGCGGAAGAACTTCGCCTGGCAGTGGCGGCGCGAGGAAATAAAGGCTGGGTATGCACCCAATTTTTTTCTCTAAATGTAATATATGAACCAAACAACACGTAACTAGCAATATATGAACAAAACAACACTATCATAATGGCAGTAATAATATTTCAATGTATCACACTATAATGACATGAATACGTAAGTACCTTTTGATTGATATAGTGATGATATCCTTCTTCAATATAACTCTACAGTCGCCTTTTTTGAAAAGATTGATGACATCTTCATCCTTCACTTGATTGAAAAATTCTCTCTCAACAAATGTAACCAAACAATTGTTCAAATAATCATCACCCATTTTGCTCCTTAGCTTATTCTTCACATAGCTCATTGAAGAGAATACCCTTTCAACACTAGCAGTAGCTACTGGCAGAATCAATACCAACTTAAGAAGCTTGTAAACAATATGATATTGTTCATGCTTGTTTTTCTCAACAAGCATAACTAAAAACTGACAGAAATTTTTTAGGTTTTCAAACCATTCGTCTCTACGCACATTATTAACATACATATTTAGTTGCCATGGAAGTCCTGACAGTTCATCACTTGTAAAATCATAAGAATAAAACTTTGTAGCAAGTCTAATCAACTTCTCTTGGTCATAAGTAGTAAATAGATGAAGTGGACAGAATGCGGCCATTCAAGAAAGCAGCTTTGTGTTTACCTCATCAAATCTGCCATTCAGCTCACTCATTTGCCTAGCAATGACACCCACAAACATATCAACCTTGATGCGGTGGTAATTGATCGGACCATTATGTAAACCCCTTCTAGGCCGGCCAACGGGTAAGTAAGGACCCTCTATAACAACAACTTTGATCTTATGCTTTGTACAAAAAGATGTGGCCTTTGTGAGAAAATCATCCCATCCAACATTGGTCCTCAAAGCCTCCAAGTAATAATTTGTGTCACGAACAAGCTCAATAGCATAAACAATATCTTCGTCTTGCTTTTGCAAAGCTCTACACAGCTCAGTTGTGTATCCAAATATTTCTTGCATCAAGTGTGCCATGAAAACAAACTCAAATGATCAAAATGTTGTCTCTATGGATAGAGCCGTTTGTGCCTCCGCACCATGGTACTCGTGTCTAATCTTGCGAAGGACTCATCGTAGTGCACCATACATAGAGATGACATGGTTCAAAGTTTTGAAGTGAGATCCCCAACGTGTATCACATGGCCTTCCCAAACCCATTTCCTCATTCATCCCACTCCATGTTTCTACTTCTTCCAATTCCAATGCATCAATGAGTTCTTCTGCCTGAGCTATCCGAAGCATTATCAATTTTTTACAAGACATGCTAAGAGCATTTAACAAATGTGCAAGCTGGTGAAAGAACCAAGTATAATCACCACTCTCCTTAGCAACAACAACAAGAGTTAACTGTAGTTGATGGGCAAAACAATGAACATATTACGCACAGGGGACTCATCCATAATCAGTTTTTTCAAGCCATTAGCATTACCTCTCATGTTACTAGATCCATCGTATCATTTCCCACGAACCATTGCAAAACTCAAATTGTAGTCCATAAGCATTTTCTGAATTACAGATTTTAGTGTCAAAGAGGTAGTATCTTCAACATGAGAAATACCAAGAAAACTTACAACCGCCCTTCCTTTATTATCAACATAACGCAAGCAAACAGCCAACTGTTCATTCTCATATGCATCACTGGACTCATTTGCAAGTATTGCAAAATGACCACCATCAAGTTCTTCAATGACTAGTTTAGTAGTCTCTTGTGCACAACATTTTATCACCTCTTGTTGTATATCATGGTGAGTCATCTTGCAGTTCCGTGGATCATTCTTGAGAACAACCCTGTCAACCTCTTCAAAATTTCCAGCTAGCCAATTTAGATGCTCAAGGAAATTTCCTTTATTTAGTGAGTCTTCACTTTCATCATGTCCTCTAAATGACAAGCCTTGGCGCAACACAAATCTCACACGCTTGAGTGTCCATGGCAAACGTTGTTTATACAAAGCCTTGTATTGTGAGGTGTTTGAAGCAATAGACTCCCGAATTGATGTTTGTGGTGTAATGAACCTATCATACTTCTCTTGAGCTTCAGCATAAGCACTAGAAACCTCACCTTCATGTTTCTTCAATCTCGACTTCATGTTCCAGTTATTAAATCCCTTCTTCACAAAAGCATCTCCACCGGGACATCTTGTTTTATCCTTGAACAAATAGAAAAAAAAGCAGAAAGCTCTATCTTTTTCCACACTATATCAATCCATGGAAATTCTTTAACCCAAGCATGGCAAAAACGATGCTCTTTTCCACTTTTTTTGTAAACTTGAACTTATGATTCTTTGAATGACATGACCCCATCTCAATATATCTCCTTCCTACTCTATCTTGGTCATTGATAGCATACACTCACATGGGAATCCGCTTTCCAGGATCATGTTTGAGTGCCCCCAAATTCATCATCTTCATCAATAGAATCATCATCTTCTACATGAGGTGTTGAGGTTTCTCCTTTACTCTCTGGTTCTTGCCATAACACCAATTGCAAATTGCTCTCAAAATGAACATCAGAAGTACTAGATGCAGCTACTTCATTTGTTTTATGTGCCTTTGCAGCCTTTTCCCACATTGCAAATATGCTACTGCTCTTCAGTATCTTCTTCATCTACATTAGAAAAACAAGGTTGCATCTGTTAAATACATACACTTAAATCAGAGGCATCAAACATCATCTAAATTTGCACCTTCTGTTGTGTCGAGGCATGGGGGAGAAGAGGAGGGCCAGGCGCCGCCGCGGTTAGTGTGGGGGGCGGGTCGCCACTACGGCCAAGTCCAGCGCGGCTGTTCCTCCCTTCAACTCCGAGCACCAGCGTTGGGGCCAGGGCGTAGTCAGTCGGGGCGGCTCTGAGGCAGGGCGGGGCCGGGGCGCCGCTGCGTGCTCCGAGCATGGGGACTGATCAGGGGGAGACGGGAGGATCGGGGACAGATCAGGGGGAGGGATACGGGCGGAGGTCGGTGGGGGATCGAGTGGAGATGGGCGGTAGGGGGCTCGGGGATTCGAGGGAGATGGGCGGTGGGTGGAGAGGGGACATGGGCGGCGGACTGGGGAGACGGTGTTGGGGAACGTTGGATGGGAAACAAAAAAATTCCTACGAACACGAAGACCTATCATGGTGATGTTCATCTACGAGAGGGAGATTGGATCCACATACCCTTGTAGATCGCTAAGCGGGAAGCGTTAAGAAACGCAGTTGATGTAGTGGTAGAGCTTCGTGATTCAAATCACCGTTGTCCCATAATCCGTCCCATAACCCATTCCGATCTACCGCCGAACGGACGGCACCTCCGCGTTCAGCACACGTACAGCTCGATGACGATCTCGGCCTTCTTCATCCAGCAAGAGAGACGGAGAAGAAGATGAGTTCTCCGGCAGTGTGATGGCGCGCCGGTGGTGGTGATGATCTACTCATGCAGGGCTCTGCCCGAGCTCCGCAGAAATCCGATCTAGAGGAAGAACTACGTGGTATAGGTTTGAGTTGCATGTGGCAAAGTTGAGTCTCAAGAGCCCTAAAACCACCAATATATATCGGAGGAGGGGAGGGGCTAGCCTTGGGGCTCAAGGGAGCCCCAAGGGCGCCGGCTGATGGGAGGAGGTGGACTCCCACGCCAATTCGGTTTGGGTGGAGGAGTCCACTCCTTCCTTCCCACCTCCCTCTTTCCTTGTTTTTTCTTTCCTTTGGTATTTTTACCTTGTGGCGCCATAGCCCTCTTGGGTCACTGGGCTCACTCCGGGTGGGTGGGCCCCTCCCGGTGAATACCTGGAACCCATTCGTCACTCCCGGTACACTGCCGGTAATGACCGAAAACTTTCCGGTGACCAAATGATACCATCCTATATATCAATCTTGATTTCTGGACCATTCCGGAAACCCTCGTGATGTCCGTGATCTCATCCGGGACTCCAACCAACCTTCGGTCACCAACACATATAACTCAACTATACTAAAATGCCACTAAACCTTAAGTGTGCAGACCCTGCGGGTTTGAGAACTATGTAGACATGACCCGAGACACTCCTCGTTCAATATCCAATAGCGGGACCTGGATGTCCATATTGGATCCTACATATTCTACGAAGATCTTATCAGTTAAACCTCTGTGCCAAGGATTCATATAATCCCGTATATTATTCCCTTTGTCCTTCGGTATGTTACTTGCCTAGGATTTGATCGTTGGTATCCCTATACCTATTTCCATCTCGTTACCGGCAAATCTCTTTACTCGCTCCGTAATACAAGATCTCGTGACTCACACTTGAGTCACATTGCTTGCAAGGCTTGTATGTGATGTTGTATTACCGAGTGGGCCCCGAGATACCTCTCTGTCGCACGAAGTGACAAATCCCAGTCATGATCCATGCTAACTCAAGGGACACCTTCGAAGATACCTGTAGAGCACCTTTATAGTCACCAAGTAACATTGTGACGTTTGATACACACAAGGTATTCCTCCGGTGTTGGTGAATTACATGACCTTATGGTCATAGGAATGAACACTTGACACGCAGAAAACAATAGCAACAAAATGACACGATCACATGCTACGTTCATAGTTTGGGCCGGGTCCATCACATGATTCTCCTAATGATGTGATCCAGTTATCAAGTGACAACACTTGCATATGGTCATAAAACCTTAACCATCCTTGATCAACTAGCTAGCCAACTAGAGGCTTGCTAGGGACATTGTTTTGTCTATATATCCACACATGTATCTATGCTTTCATTCAATACAATTATAGCATGGATAATAAACGATTATCGTGAAACAGGAAATATAATAATAACTATTTTATCATTGCCTCTAGGGCATATTTCCAACAGTCTCCCACTTGCACTAGAGTCAATAATATAGTCTCACATCACTATGCGATTTACATTGGATGAATCTAACACCCATACAGTTCTGGTGTTGATCATGCTTCGCTCGTGGAAGAAGTTTAGTCAGCGGGTCTGCTACATTCAGATCTGTGTGCAATTTGCAAATATTTATGTCCTCCCCTTCGACATAGCCGCGGATGAGGTTGAAGCGTCGTTTGATGTGTCTGGTCTTCTTGTGAAACCTCGGTTCCTTTGCTAAAGCAATGGCACCGGTGTTGTCACATAGTAGAGTTATTGGATTTAGTGCGCTCGGCAAAACTCCAAGATCCGTCATGAACTGCTTCATCCAGACACCCTCCTTAGCTGCCTCCGAGGTAGCCATGTACTCCGCTTCACATGTAGAATCTGCTATGACGCTTTGCTTGGAACTGCACGAGCTTACCGCACCCGCATTAAGAATAAATATGTATCCGGTTTGAGACTTAGAGTCATCCGGATCAGTGTCAAAGCTTGCATCGACGTAATCCTTTACGACGAGCTCTTCGTCACCTTCATAAACGAGAAACATTTCCTTAGTCCTTTTCAGGTACTTCAAAATATTCTTGACCGTCGTCCATTGATCCACTCCTGGAATACTTTGAAACCTGTCTGCCATACTTACGGCCAGGCTAACGTCCAGTCTAGTGCACAACATTGCATACATGATAGACCCTATGGCTGAAGCATAGGGGACGGTACTCATCTTTTCTCTATCTTTCGCAGTTACTGGACATTGAGTCTTACTCAACTTTATACCTTGTAATACTCGCAAGAACCCCTTCTTGGACTGTTCCAGTTTGAACTTCTTCAAAACTTTATCAAGGTATGTGCTTTGTGAAAGTCCTATCAGGCGCCATGATCTATCCCTATAGATCTTAATGCCTAGAATGTAAGCAGCTTCTCCTAGGTCCTTCATAGAGAAACACTTGTTCAAGTAATCTTTTACACTCTCTAAAAACTCCACATTGTTTCCAATCAGCAATATGTCATCCACATATAATATTAGAAGCGCCACAGAGCTCCCACTCACTTTCTTGTAAATACAAGATTCTCCAACAACTTGTATAAACCCAAACGCTTTGATCACTTCATCAAAGCGCTTGTTCCAACTCCGAGATGCTTGCACACTTTGTTAGCTTTCTTTGGATCGACAAAACCTTCGGGTTGCATCATATACAACTCTTCCTTAAGAAAACCGTTAAGGAACGCCTTTTGACATCCATCTGCTAGATTTCATAATCGAAAAATGCAGCTATTGCTAACATGATTCGGACGGACTTAAAAATCGCTACCGGTGAGAACGTCTCATCGTAGTCAACTCCTTGAACTTGTGAAAAACCCTTTGCCATAAGTGGAGATTTATAAATGGTCACATTACCGTCTGCATCCATCTTCTTCCTAAAGATCCATTTGTTTAGAATAGCCTTGCGGCCTTCAGGTAATACTTCCAGAGTCCACACTTTGTTTTCATACATAGATCCTCTCTCGGAATTCATGGCCTCCAGCCATTTGTTGGAATCCGGGCCCACCATTGCTTCTTCATAATTCGCAGGTTCATTGTTGTCTAGCAACATGATTGATAAGACGGGATTACCGTACCACTCAGGAGCAGTACGTGATCTTGTCGACCTGCAGGTCCGATAGGAACTTGATACGAAGTTTCATGATCATCATCATTAACTTCCTCCTCAACCAGCGTTGCTTCGACAGAGGTTTCCCCTTGCCCTGCGCCACCATCTAGAGGGAGTAGAGGTTCTACAACCTCATCAAGTTCTATCTTCCTCCCACTCAATTCTTTCGAGAGAAACTCCTTCTCAAGAAAAGCTCTGTTCTTAGCAACAAACACTTTGCCCTTGGATCTGAGATATACCCAACCGTCTCCTTTGGGTAACCTATGAAGACGCACTTTTCCGTTTTGGGTTTCAGCTTTTCAGGCTGAACCTTTTTGACATAAGCATCACATCCCCAAACTTTAAGAAATGACAACTTTGGCCTCTTGCCATACCACAGCTCGTATGGTGTCATCTCAACGGATTTTGACGGTGCCCTATTTAAAGTAAATGCAGTTGTCTGTAATGCATAAGCCCAAAACGATAACGGCAAATAGATAAGAGACATCATAGATCGCACCATATCTAACAAAGTACGATTACGACGATCGGACACACCATTACGTTGGGGTGATCGAGGCGGCGTCAACTGTGAAACAATTACACATTGTCTTAAGTGAGCACCAAACTCAAAACTCAGATACTCACCCCCACGATTAGAACGTAGGAACTTGATCTTCTTGTTACAATGATTTTTAACTTCACTCTGAAATTGCTTGAACTTCTCAAACGTTTCGGACTTGTGCTTCATCAAGTAGATATATCCATACCTACTCAAATCGTCAGTGAAGGTGAGAAAATAACGATATCCGTCGCGTGCCTCCACACTCATCGGACCGCATACATCGGTATGTATTATCTCCAACAAGTCACTTGCACGCTCCATTGTTCCGAAGAACGGAGTCTTAGCCATCTTGCCGATGAGGCATGGTTCGCACGTGTCAAGTGATTCAAAATCAAGTGACTCCAAAAGCGCATCAGAATGGAGTTTCTTCATGCGCTTTACACCCATATGACCTAAGCGGCATTGCCACAAAAATGTGGTGCTATCATTGTTAACTCTACATCTTTTGGTCTCAATGTTATGTATATGTGTATCATCACAATCAAGATTCAGTATGAACAATCCGCTCATATTGGGTGCATGACCATAAAAGATATTACTCATAGAAATAGGACAACCATTATTCTCTGACTTAAACGACTAACCGTCTCGCAATAAACAAGATCCAGATATAATGTTCATGCTTAATGCAGGCACTAAATAACGATTATTTAAGTTCATAACTAATCCTGATGGTAAGTGAAGTGAGATTGTGCCGACGGCGATTGCATCAACCTTGGAACCATTTCCCATGTGCATCGTCACTTCATCCTTCGCCAGCCTTCGTTTATTCCGTAGTTCCTACTTCAAGTTGCAAATATGAGCAACAGAATCGGTATCAAATACCCAGGCACTACTACGAGAGTTTGTTAAGTACACATCAATAACATCTATATCACATATACCTGATTTTTCTTTGGCCGGCTTCTTAATTAGCCAAATACTTGGGGCAGTTGCGCTTCCAGTGACCCATCCCCTTGCAATAATAACACTTTGTTTCTGGCTTAGGTGCAGCCTTGGGTTTCTTCGTCAGATTGGCAATAGGTTTGCTTCTCTTCTTGGAGTTACCCTTCTTGCCTTTGTCGTTTCTCTTGAAACTAGTGGTCTTATTGACCATCAACACTTGATGCTCTTTTCGAAGTTCTGACTCTATGACTTTCAGCATCGCGAATAACTCGCCGGGTGACTTGTTCATCCCTTGCATGTTATAGTTCAACACAAAGTTCTTGTAGCTAGGTGGCAGTGATTGAAGAATTCTGTCAGTGATAGCCTCTTTGCGGGAGTTCAATCCCCAGCTCAGCTAGACGGTTTGAGTACTCAAACATTTTGAGCACATGTTCACTAACAGACGAATTCTCCTCCAACTTGCAAGCATATAATTTATGAGAGGTCTCATACCTCTCGATCCTGGCATTCTTTTGAAATATAAACGTCAACTCCTAGAACATCTCATATGCTCCATGGCGCTCAAAGCGACGTTGAAGTCCCGGTTCTAAGCCATACAAGACTGCACATTGAACTACTGAGTAGTCCTCCTTACGCGATTGCCAAGAACATCTCGGTCAGACGTAGCGGGTGGTTCATCTCCTAGCGCAGCATCACGGACATAATTCTTTTTCCCAGCTTGTAGGATGAGCCTAAGATTACGTGCCCAGTCTACAAAGTTGCTTCCATCATCTTTCAACTTAGCTTTCTCTAGGAACATATTGAATTTCAGGGTTGCTACTACGTAAGACATTGATCTACAACATAAAATATTGCAAAGTGGACTTAGACTATGTTCAAGAAAATTAGAGTTTAACTAATCAAATTACTGATAAACTCTGATAACCCACAAGTGTAGGGGATCGCAATAGTTTTTGAGGGTAGAGTATTCAACCCAAATTTATTGATTCGCCACAAGGGGAAGCGAAAGAATATTCTCAAGTATTAGCAGCTGATTTTGTCAGATTCAACCACACCTGAAAGATTAGTGTCTGCAAGCAAAGTATCAGTAGCAAAGTAGTATGATAGCAACAATGTCAGAAAAGATCTATTGACGGCAGACTATTCCTAACTGTTGTATCAATGGCGCCAGTAAGTTGCACATGGACGGGGAACTATTCTTTCCCGGCAACGGTGTCGGAAAAGGATCTTGCAACAAGTAACAGCAAAGTGGCAAGGAACAACAGTAGTGACAGCAGCAGAAAGTAACAACAGTAGTGACAGCAGCAGCAAGTAACAGCAGTCGCAACAAAGTGGCCCAATCCCTTTTGTAGCAAGGGACAAGCGTGGACAAAGTAACGTAGCAAGGACCAGTAGTAAAAGACTCGTAGGCAGTGGATCGGTGATGGATGAGTATGACGAATGTGATTCATCATGTAACAGCTATAACACGGAGAGATAAGTAACTAGCTCCCGTTCGTCAATCGAATGTAGGCATCTATTCCGTATGTAGTCATACGTGCTTAGGGAAAAGAACTTGTATGACATCTATTGTCCATCCCTCCCGTGGCAGTAGGGACCTAATGGAAACTACGGGATATTAAGGTTCTCCTTTTAATAAAGAACCGGACCAACGCATTAACACTTGGTGAATACATGAACTCCTCATACTATGGTCATCTCCGGGAGTGGTTTCGGCTATTGTCACTCCGGGGTTGCCGGGTCATAACACATAGTAGGTGACTACAACTTGCAAGATAGGATCTAAAACACACATATATTGGCGACAGCATAATAGGTTCAGATCTGAAATCATGGCACTCAGGCCCTACTGACAAGCATTAAGTATGGCAAAGTAGTAGCAACATCAATCTCAGAACATAGTGGATACTAGGGATCAATCCCCGTCAAATCTAACTCGATTACATGATAGATATCACCCAACTCATCACCGTCCAGCAAGCCTACGATGAGATTACTCACGAACGATGAAGAGCATCATGGAATTGTCGATGGAGGAAGGTTGATGATTACGATGGTGACGATTTCCCCTCTCCGGAGCCCAAAACGGGCTCCAGATCTGCCCTCCATATGAAGAACGGGAAGTGGCGGCACCTCCGTATCGTAAAACATGATGAATCCTTCTCTCTGATTTTTTTTCTGGGCGAGACGGAAGATATAGAGCTGAGTTTGGAGGCGGTGGTGCCATGTGGGCCCCACAAGCCCTCACGACGCGGCCAGGGGGCGGTCACGGCATGTGGGCTTGTAGCCCACTGGCACGCCTCCTCCGGTGGATCTTTGTGCAGGTATTTTTTTTCCAGAAAAATTCTCCGCAAATTTTCTGGACATTCCGAGAATTTTATTTCTGCACAAAAACAACACCATGGCAATTCTGCTGAAAACAGCGTTAGTCCGGGTTAGTTCCATTCAAATCATGCAAATTAGAGTCCAAAACAAGGGCAAAAGAGTTTGGAAAAGTAGATACGACGGAGACGTATCAACTCCCCCAAGCTTAAAGCCTTGCTTGTGCTCAAGCAATTCAGTTGACAAACTGAAAGAGACAAAAGAAAAACTTTGACGAACCCTATTTGATCTTGTTGTTGCAACTATGTCTAACTCATAACCAGAATGTAAGCAAGATCATAAGAAAACCACATAAGCAAATGACATCTAGGTCTCACGGTAAACTCATATCAATGGCATAATCAACTAGCGAGCAAATAATAATAAGTCTCAAACGTCAACACTTCAATCAAAACAACATGAAGCAGTACGAACATATGGTATCTCGCTAGCTCTTTCTGAGACCGCAAAACATAAATGCAGAGCACCTTCAAAGACCAAGGGCTGACTAAACATTGTAATTCAAGGCAAAGAAGATCCAGTCACAGTCATACTCAACACAGTTAAAAGCAAAGCATAAAAATGACAGAGGTGCTCTCTCATTGGTGCTTTTGTAAGAGGAGGATGACTCAACAGGAATATAAATAGACAGGTCCTTCGCAGAGGGAAGCATTGATTTGTAGAGGTGCCAGAGCTCAAGCTTTGAAAACAGAGATAATAATTTTGGGTGGCATGCTTTCATTGTCAACGCAATGACTAAGAGTTCTCAACATTGTCCATGCTACACATGCTATAGACGGTTCCCAAACAGAAAAGTAAAGTTTTGACTCCCCCAACCACCAATCAATCACACTCCACGGCTAGCCGAATCCTCGGGTACCGTCCATACCAACATCAATCTTGGGGGAGTTTTGTTTGCAATTATCTTTTCGATTTGAGTATGGAACTGGGAATTCCAATTACCGGCCCCTTTCTCGAGAATGATAGTGAATAAACACATATTGAGGATAACACGCCTAGCATGGAAGATACCAATAGCCCCCTGTCACCACATGAGCAGTTCGGGCATGCAAAACAGATTATTTCTTGAAGGTTTAGAGAGTGGCACATGCAAATTTACTTGGAACGACAGGTAGATACTGCACATTGATAGGTATGGTGGACTCATATGGAACAACTTTGGGTTAGTGGAAGTGGATGCACAGATAGTATTCCTGCTTAGTACAAGTGAAGTCTAGCAAAAGACTGGGAAGCGACCAACTAGAGAGCGACAACAGTCATCAAAATGCATTGATCTTAACTAACATTGAGTGCAAGCATGAGTAGGACATAAATCACCATGAACATGAATATCATAAAGGCTATGTTGATTTTGTTTCAACTACATGCGTGAACATGCGCCAAGTCAAGCCACTTGAATCATTCAAAGGAGGATACCATCCTATCATACTACATCATAGTCATCTCAACATTCATGTTGGCAACCAAGACAAACCATTATAAGCTCCTAGCTAAGTAAGCATGTCATAAGAAACTATGATCTCTAAGTTGTCATTGCAAACATGTTTCTCTCACAACAAAGTTGAATCAGGCATGATGAGCTAGTCATATTTACAAAAGCAAAATAGATCGAGTTCATACCATCTTTTCCAGGCTCAGTCACTTCATCATATATCGTCATTATTGCCTTTCACTTGCACGACCGAACGATGTGGACAATAATAAGAGTGCTCGTGCATTGGACTAAAGCTGGAATCTGCAGGCAAACACAAAGGAGAAGAAAAAGTAATATGGCTCTTTGAAAGCTAAACAGGTATGCATGCAAGAGCCACTAAACATTGTAACCAATATCTTCTACCTTGACCCAAAGAAAAAAGAAAACTATCTACACGGGAAAGCTCCCAACAAGCAAAGGAAGAAAAAGAAAATCTTTTTAGTTTTTCTCAAACTAGACAGACACACGAAAAGAAAACAAGAAAAAGAAAATAAACTAGCATGGATTATACACTGGCAAGGTGTGAACACCGGCTAACAAAGTGAAAGCATAAGCAGGAATGTAAAGTCGGTGAGAACACGTACTCCCCCAAGCTTAGGCTTTTGGCCTAAGTTGGTCTACTCCCATGGATGGAAATAACCAGCTCCGGGGTACTCCGGAGTGGACTGAGGATGCCACTGCTGTGTGAGCTCCTCTGGCTCCCACTGATAGACTGGCGTCTGGTACTCGACTGGCGGCTCGGGCACGGGCACGTGTGGTTGGGCTAAGCCCCAATATGCGTAGATGTCCAAGGGCATAATAATGTACCTGCCTGCATGAAGATTGAACAAAGAAGGAGCAGGCAAAGTAATAGTCTCACGAGTACCCTCACTAAACACCAGGTTATAAATCATCCTTCTATTTATTTCTCTATCAAGAAAGCCATGGCGAACCATGATATCGTAATCTAGATATCTCTCGGGAAGAAGAATCTCTTCTTCATCCTCCAGTCTAATAGGTATCTCAAACTGTCTAGCAAGACGAGTAGCATAGATACCTCCATAGACAACACCTTTAGAACGGTTCAGGTTCAACCGTTGAGCTACTATAGCGCCCACGCTATAAGTTTTATCGTTATGAAGGGCTTCGCGCAAGACCGCAAGATCTGGGGAACTAAGTGACCCAGCTTTCCCACGGCCAATCAAACATTTTCCCACAAATAATGAGAAGTACCAAAGCACGGGAAAATGAATGCTAGCAGCTCTAGCGCAAGACACTCCTCTCTCCTCTCCTACAACAATTGTATCGATGAAAGCTTGCAAGTCCCGTGGACGAGGTTCATGAATATCCCCAACATAAGGTAATTTGCAAACATTGCAAAAATCCTGGAGTGACATGCGCTGGGGGATATCATAAAGTTTAAACTCAACCATAGGAGGATTCTTCCTCGGATAGAAGTTAAAGCTTTGTACAAAGATATTAGTGAGGAGGAGGTATTGAGGACACTTATCTTCAACAAAGGCGGTAAGGCCTGCGTTCTCTACCAAGTGATAATAGTCCTCATAAATTCCAGCGGTGGGTAAGAACACGTCGCTTGGCCACTCGCACGCTCGAACTTTTGCCACTCGAGGGACCGGATACTTGGGCTTCTTCTCACTCCCATCATCCTTGGGGTCACGGCTTGATGAGCCTCTTGAGAACCTCCTCATCTTTTCTCTTTTCTATCTCTGAAAATTTCTGAATTTTTAGTGATTCTAAGGAAAAGTGAATAAGGCTCAACAAAACTCGTAGCAACTACTCCCACAAGTGCCTAGAGGACATATTACGCATCAAAACTACTTGGGACCAGCTAAAATTAGCATGCAAAGCTCAAGAACATGGTCACCAAGGTAGCAAAAATACGTGGAGTATAAGGCACTAGAGCAAACACTAATTGGACCAATGGAGGAGTCACTTACCAAAGAGTAATTTCCCCAAAACAGTTCGGAGAATGGTGATTTGAGCAAAGAGATCGAAAATCCTAGCAAGAGGAGCAAGAACACGGGTTTGAGCTGCGAAACGATTTTTTCTGGAGGTAGGTGAACCAGATGAGAGCAAGAATGAGTGGAGGGGGTGCCTGTGGGCCCCACAAGCCTGGGTGGCGCGGCCAGGGGGTGCCCGCGCCCCAAGGGCTTGTGGCCCACTGGTGCAGCCCCTAGACAAACTCTTTGTCTCAGAATTTTTCAAAAAAATCCAGAAAAAATCATACTTGATTTTCAGGATGTTCGGAGAACTTTTATTTTCGGGGTACTTTTCTACCGAACGCTAAAACAGAAAACAGGGAAAACTAAACTAAATCTATCATTTTTCTTCTAAGAAACCTAAAGTGAAAGCTTGAAACAGAGGTTTGTGACTCCTCGATTCATCCATCTCAGGGTCATCGAAAGAAATCCGTCAATGGGGTTGATGAAATCCCCTCGACAAAACTTTCTCGAATCGCAAAAGAGAACGGAGAATTTTTGAACAGTCACTAGGTCACCTCAATGGGGATGTGTATCTCCCCAACAAGCAAGTCATACTTCATCTTGACACGAGGAATAGGGCATTCAAAGCTCCCAATAAGAATCGATGAAGTTTTTCTGATAGCATTGATGCAATGTACTCGATATTGTTTCTTCGGAAAGTGCACCGTATGCTCATTACCGTTGACATGGGAAGTGACATTGCCTTTGTTGCAATCTATAACAGCCCCTGCAGTGTTCAAAAAGGCTCTTCCGAGGATGACAACCATGGCATCGTCCTCGGGAATATCCAAGATAACAAGGTCTGTTAAGATAGTGACGTTAGCAACCACAACAGGCACGTCCTCGCAAATGCCTATAGGGAAAGCAGTTGACTTGTCGGCCATATGCAGAGAGATTTCAGTGGGTGCCAACTTATCTAGTTCAAGTCTACGATAAAGAGAGAGAGGCATAACACTAACACCGTCTCCAAGGTCGCGTATCGCAGTTTTAACGTAGTTGCCTTTAATGGAGCAAGGTATATTGGGCACACCGGGATCACCTAGTTTCTTAGGAGTTCCACCCTTGAAGGTATAGTTAGCGAGCATGATGGAAATCTCAACCTCAGGTATCCTCCTCTTATTAGTCACAATATCTTTCATGTACTTAGCATACGGAGACATCTTGAGCATATCCGTCAAACGCATTTGCAGAAAGACAGGTCTGATCATTTCAATGAAGCGCTCAAAATCCACATCATCCTTTTTCTTGGATGGTTTGGGAGGAAAGGGCATGTGTTTCTGAACCCATGGTTCCCTTTCTTTACAGTGCTTCCCAGAAGCGAAGTCATTCTTATCGTATCTCTTAGTCTTAGGCTGTGGGTTATCAAGATCAGGTTCAATCTCCACATCCTTTTCATTGCTAGGTTGAGCATCTTCATGAACATTACTATTGACATTATCATTAGGCTCATGTTCATCACCAGATTGTGTTTCGGCATCAGTGACAGAGGCATCGTTTGGACTCTCAGGTGTAGCAGCAACAGGGTTGCAAGCGTGCAAGTTCCTATCATCTTTCTTCTTCTTTCTAGGATGACTAGGTGCATCAGAGCTAACTCCTTGAGAATCTTGTTCAATTCTCTTCGGATGACCCTCGAGATACAAAGGTTCCTGGGTCACTCTACCGCCTCTAGTGACGACTCTGAAGAAATTGTCATTCGACTCATTGAGCAAGTCATTTTGAGCTTTAAGTACTTGTTCTACTTAAGTAGTAACCATAGAGGCATGTTTACTCAGAAGCTTAAGATCATTGACGTTTCTGTCCACACAAGCACTTAAATGACAAAGCATACGAGCATTCTGTTCCAATTGTCTGCTAACATAATCATTGAAACTCTGTTGTTTGGCAACAAAGTTATCAAATTCATTCATGCATAAGCTAGCAGGTTTATCAAAAGGAATACCACTCTCATCAATCCTATGCAGAGAATTTACTTCTACTACCTGTATCGGGTTATCAAGACCATGGATCTCTTCAATAGGTGGTAGATTTTTGACATCTTTAGATTTAATGCCTTTCTCTCGCATAGATTTCTTGGCTTCTTGCATATCTTCATGATTGAGGAATAGAATACCTCTTTTCTTTGGAGTTGGCTTAGGAGGTGGTCCGGGAATAGTCCAAGCATTCTCATTGCACAAGATATTATTCAACAAAATCTCAGCTTGTTCTATAGTTCTTCCCTAAAAACACTACCGGCACAACTATCTAGGTGGTCTTTGGAAGCATCGGTAAGTCCATTATAGAAGATATCAAGTATTTCGTTCTTCTCAAGAGTGTGATCAGGCAAAGCATTTAGTAGCTGGATAAGCCTCCCCCAAGCTTGTGGGAGACTCTCTTCTTGAGCTTGAGCAAAGTTGTATATTTCCCGCAAGGCATCTTGCTTCTTATGGGCAGGGAAATATTTTTCAGAGAAGTAGTAGACCGTATCCTGGGGGCTACGCACACAACCAAGAGCAGGAGAAGTGAACCAGGTCTTAGCATCATCCTTTAGCGAGAAAGGAAACAACTTGAGCATATAGTAGTGGCGGATCTTTTCCTCACTAGTGAATAGGGTGGCTATATCGTGCAGTTTGGTAAGATGGGCTACAACCGTTTCAGACTTGTAACCGTGAAAAGGATCAGATTCGACTAGAGTGATTAACTCAGGGTCGACAGAGAATTCATAATCCTTATCGGTCACAAAGATAGGCGAAGTAGCAAACTTCGGGTCGTATTTCATCCTAGCGTTCAAAGATTTTTCTTTCCACTTGCGCAGTAATGTCTCAACATCATAGCTATCCTTACACGCAAGAAAATCCTCAGCTATCTCTCCCTCCATAACATAGCGCGTATCAGGCATAACAGGCAATTCAGGCATAGTAGCAGGTTCTACTTCAATAGTATCAGCAGTTTCAGAAGTATCATCACATCTAGCAGCAATTCTAGGAATATGTGCATCAAGGAATGCACCTAGTGGCAAAGCAGTATCAAGCATAGCATCATCACGCATAGTATGAAGCAGAGCATCATCACGCATAGTATCAAGCATAGCATCATGGGCAGCAGAAGTAGCATCATCAAGCATAGGCGACATGTCAAGATTTCTAGCAGGAGGTGATGTCACAGACTTACTCATAACTGAAGGTGAATCAAGTGCAGAGCTAGATGACAGTTCCTTACCTCTCCTCGTAGTGGAAGGCAAGATTTTAGTTCTTGGATCTTTCGGATTCCTCATAGTGATCAGCGGACGTCAATCCCAAGTGACTCAGAGAATATAGTTGTGCTTCCCCAGCAACGGCGCCAGATAAAGGTCTTGCTAACCCATAAGTGTAGGGGATCGCAACAGTTTTTGAGGGTAGAGTATTCAACCAAAATTTATTGATTCGCCACAAGGGGAAGCGAAAGAATATTCTCAAGTATTAGGAGCTGATTTTGTCAGATTCAACCACACCAGAAAGATTAGTGTCTGCAAGCAAAGTATCAGTAGCAAAGTAGTATGATAGCAACGGTGTCAGGAAAGATCTGTTGACGGCAGACTATTCCTAACAGTTGTATCAATGGCGCGAGTAAGTTGCACGTGGACAGGGAACTATTCTTTCTCGGCAATGGTGTCGGAAAAGGATCTTGCAACAAGTAACAATAAAGTGGCAAGGAACAACAGTAGTGACAGCAGCAGCAAGGAACAGCAGTAGTGACAGCAGCAGCAAGTAACCGCAGTAGCAACAAAGTGGCCCAATCCTTTTGTAGCAAGGGACAAGCCTGGACAAAATAACGTAGCAAGGACAAGTAGTAAAAGACTCGTAGGAAGTGGATCGGTGATGGATGAGTATGACGGATGTGATTCATCATGTAATAGATATAACACGAAGAGATAAGTAACTAGCTGTCGTTCGTCAATCTAATGTAGGCATGTATACCGTATATAGTCATACGTGCTTAGGGAAAAGAACTTGCATGACATCTATTGTCCATCCCTCCCGTGGCAGCGGGGTCCTAATGGAAACTACGGGATATTAAGGTTCTCCTTTTAATAAAGAACCAGACCAACGCATTAACACCTAGTGAATACATGAACTCCTCATACTATGGTCATCTCCGGGAGTGGTTCCGACTATTGTCACTCCGGGGTTGCTGGGTCATAACACATAGTAGGTGACTATAACTTGCAAGATAGGATCTAAAACACACATATATTGGCGACAACATAATAGGTTCAGATCTGAAATCATGGCACTCGGGCCCTAGTGACAAGCATTAAGCATGGCAAAGTAGTAGCAACGTCAATCTCAGAACATAGTGGATATTAGGGATCAATCCCCGTCAAAACTAACTCGATTACATGATAGATCTCATCCAACTCATCACCATCCAGCAAGCCTACGATGAGATTACTCTCGAACGATGAAGAACATCATGGAATTGTCGATGGAGGAAGGTTGATGATGACGATGGCGACGATTTCCCCTCTCCGAAGCCCAAAACAGACTCTAGATCTGTCCTCCAGATGAAGAACAGGAGGTGGCGGCCCCTCCGTATCGTCAAACACGATGAATCCTTCTCTCTGATTTTTTTCCGAGCGAGACGGAAGATATAGAGCTGAGTTTGGAGGCGGTGGTGCCACGTGGGCCCCACAAGCCCTCACGGCGTGGCCAGGGGGTGGCCGCTGCCTGTGGGCTTGTGGCCCACTCGCACGCCTCCTCCGGTGGATCTTTGCGCAGGTATTTTTCTTTTATTCCAGAAAAATTCTCCGTAAATTTTCAGGAAATTCCGAGAACTTTTATTTCTGCACAACAACAACACCAGGGCAATTCTGCTGAAAGCAGCGTTAGTCCGGGTTAGTTCCATTCAAATCATGCAAATTAGAGTCCAAAACAAGGGCAAAATAGTTTGGAAAAGTAGATACAACGGAGATGTATCAACTCCCCCAAGCTTAAAGCCTTGCTTGTCCTCAAGCAATTTAGTTGACAAACTGAAAGAGACAAAAGAAAAACTTTGACGAACTCTATTTGATCTTGTTGTTGCAACTATGTCTAACTCATAACCAGAATTTCAGCAAGATCACAAGCAAACCACATAAGCAAATGACATCTAGGTCTCACGGTAAACTCATATCAATGGCATAATCAACTAGCGAGCAAATAATAATAAGTCTCAAACGTCAACACTTCAATCAAAACAACATGCAACAACAAGTTAGACGTCCTCTGTGGCACCCCGATTCAACGAATCGGATTCCAGTGTTTCCAACCGAGAGATCATGTCTTCTGGAAACACTCAACAACTTGGAACAGAACTGAACTGACTTTATTGATAGCAAAAGCTGACAGGTACATATCTTACAATGATTGAGAGGCCAAAGGCACCCTTGCTGCTGCAACAGTATCTACATTATTTATGAGACATAGTGGGGCCTCGAAACTACTAAGTACTTCTACAGCGTAGCGGAACATAGCGGCAACTCCATACATAGGGACACTGCTGTGGACACTTCCTAGTACGCATCATCAGGACCTCCGTCCTCGGCTTCTCCTGCATCTGGCATGATACGCCAGGTGAGTACTTGGAATGTACTCACAAGCTCATGATAACCAAGTAATGCAGCAAACAATAGCATGGCAACAAATTAGCAATAATACCACTTGACTTTATAATATCCACCTGCTCATGTCCGGGGTTGTCTCGCAACCACCAGAATGCCTATCAAGAATCTCCATTCAACTGAAGGGTTCTTCCATCATTACTAACATTCACATGGTTGACCATCTACTGAGGTCTGGTTGGGCTTTCCATTACCGTGGACACAGCTATTCGAATAGGTTTTACACTCTGCAAAGGTTGCACACTTTACCCACACTCTAGAGCACTGACCTCGTGATCCCATTTTGGTGGACCAGCATTGCTCCCATGAAACTTGTCTGGCCCGTGACTCTCTCATCGTATCCTTGGCAACCACTTCCTTCCGCAGTCTTGCCCTGGGTGGCCCTGTGTCCTCATGACACCTGCCACCGTCGTGGCCAAACAAAATTGTCCCAACCGGGGACGGGCCCAACTCAACTTAACTGGGCTCACAGGGTTATCACCGCCTACCGGGCCAAGGTAGCACGCATGCATAACCCTCCCTCTTTGGGGATATCGTGAAAGATCACGTGGACAGCCCAAGTCACGACCTTCCCATACCGGCAAGATGTGGTTGTACGATTATGCCCGGACAAGTGACTCATGATCAACCACTAAAGTAACATCCCAAAATTATAAATTTTGGAATGTTAATATAATTATTAGATTGATTGTTTGTTTGTTTGCCTGAGTGATTGAAACTTGTGTGAAATTATAAACTTTTCGAAACTTTTGAACGAGAGGGAATAAAATGACTTTCCCCTTCTCCGGTGAATTCAAATTCAAGCTTTTAAAAGCAAAGAGAGAAGATGACATGACTTCTTCAACTATAAATAATTTGAACGGAGATATTTGCATTTGAATTCTCTTGCATTTTTATTTGTTTTCTTCGTGCAAGAAATGCCGGGAAATTCTTTCGTCTTTTGTTTTGCACGAGTAATGCCCGGAGAAAACTCTCTTGCACGCAAGAGAGAGAGCGGAGGCAATTTTTGAAATGTTGGAGCCAAGAAAAACCAAAGTTCTTTTGCAAAAATAATTGCAAAAAGAAATAAAGCAAATTTGGGAATTTCTGAAAAAGCATTTTTTTTAAGTTTTATTTTTGCTTTGGAAAAATGTTATTCGGGTAGAGATTATTTTTTCGATTTTTTTGATATATAATACCATATATATATTTTTTGATTTATTTCCCTTTATTAGCTTTTATATCTCTGTTTCGGAAAAGGTTTAATATTAGGAAATTTTCTAGCCGCCGCCCCGAGCGTTTTTTTTACTGGGCCGAATCCCCCCTGTCCAGGGATCCCAGATCCCTTGAAACCGGCCACCCGAGCCCTCTCTTTCCCTCCTCCCCCTCACTTACCTGCGGGCCCCCTGGCCGAGACAACCCCCCACGTCAGCCTTCTCCTTCCTTCTTCTCCCAGACCGAGACCGACTCCTCCACAGTACCAGGGATTCCCTACCCCGAGTACTCCCTCTCCCTTCCATAGCTCCCCTCTCACTGGCCTATATAAGTGCCCCGCCCCGGCCGCCCCCGTTCCCACCCCTTCCCCGTAGAACCGCCACCCGAAGCCCTACCACCGCGAGCTCGCTGGCAGCAGCTCCTACTGCCACTTCGGCCGCCTCCTGGGAGCGCCCCATCCCGAGCCCTCTCCGCCCCCGAGCCTCACCCTGCGGAGGAGGAGCACCGCCGCCGCCACCCCCGTCACCTCCACAGCCCCCCCGGAGCTCTCCCTCGCCGCCCGAGCCACCTCGCCGGAGCAGCAAGCTGCACCATGTCTACCCCCCTGGGAGCGCCCCCCAGCGCCCCCTTCGCTCCACCGCCGCCTCACCTTGAAGGAGGATTGCCCCGCCGCCGCCGCCCGACTCACCACCGCCTCGGAGCCCCCTTCCCCCCTCGCCGGCGATGCCCCGCCGGAGCTACTGCCCCAGCCAGCCACGGTATTAGTTCTCCTCCCCTCTGTTACTTTTCTCTTTTTGTTTTATAACCGTTGGATCTAAGAGGATGGTCTAGATTAGATCACTAGTACCTCTTCGGTTTATCTTACAAAACCAGTGGTTTTTTTTGTCACTTATGAATTAACCAGCGAACTTTGCTTAGCCTAGGACGTTTGCTCAAAGTCATGAAACAAACACCCCCGCAGCCAATAGCCTCAGGCCACGTGTACCCCTCTTTTTAGCACTAGTAGTTTTATAATTTTCTGCCTGTTTGCAAAAACAGAAACTTCCTGTTTTTTTTTGGCCACAACTTTTAATCCCTAAGTCCAATGACATTGATTCTTTTTCCAGTAGCTCACAAATTTCCTGTAGTTTTTAAAAACATATAATTTGTCTATGTTTGAAACTTGCAAATATAAGTTAGATCAGATTTAGTTTAAACCTTGTTTTTCCTATTCAGGAGTTTAAAATAGCTTTTAATTTGATTCCTTTTCGTACTGATCACTAGTGATCTTATGTATCAGTGGTAAAAATTTCAGATCTGTTTAGGTACCTTAACTCATTATTTCATGTGAAACAATTTCTATTTCACCGCTTTTAGTATTTCGGCTAATTCATTTTCTGTTTTTGTTTTAAAAATATTTTCTTTATTATTTCAGAAAGATTATTGTGTTTTGTTTATGTTAGATAACAGTAGTTTTGCAACAAGTTTTTATTTTATTTTTATTTGATTTCATGAAATCAATTCTAGTTCCTTAGTAACTTGCAATTGTTTTCACCGTTGTTTCAAATCCCGTTTGGGAATACTTTCGAATAGTTTTGTGAAAAATACTTTATTTTATCTTAGTTAGATTTATATCTTAGTTCCTTGTCATTATTTTCTGTTAGACTAAACTATTTAGTGTTTGACGTAGTAGAAGACTCCCTAGTCTTATTTTTAGTTTCTTTCGGTTTCTTATTCGCTGCCTCTTTTGTTTGATTGCTAGAATGATTGCTAGTATGAGTGCTTATGTGAACGATATGTTTTTTATATAGATTTCATCGGAGAGTGACGATTAGTCTATCAAGTTATTTTCTCGAGAAATTCTTCTTCGTCAACATCACAGGCAAGTAACTTTGATCATACTATTACCCATGTTTTTATGCATCGTAGTTCTACTATCCTATGCCCATGTGCATGCTGCCTAGGTACTTGGAAACTTTAGCATAAGTTGTAGTATCATGTGGTAGGAACACAACAACCCCGATACTTGGCCCCGGGACGACAATTTCTTAATGCTATGCTTGAGTAGACGGGTTAACGGTTGAGTGTATACCACGAGTGATGCGAGGTTGACCAAATAATCAAGACCGGACTAAGACAAGATTTTCAAGACCTCGGACGCAATGCAACACTGGGTGAAGGACGGTTGATCGGCTCCCTGGAGAACCCAGTGGATGCCCGGGATGCTGGAGAGGCCATGTCATCCTGCGGAAAGCTTCACCCAGGCTCAAAGAGACGGATGGATATTTTCAAGACCCAAGGCTTACCTGCACAGCCACAAGTCATTATGGGCTCTGGCTTGGTTGGACAACGCGGCGACTCTGGACAGGCGGTGCTAGCAGATGTAGACGAACGGTAGGAATGGATGGGCACCGACAGGGATTCAGAGGGACCCGTTGAAAGACCATGTTTTGATCATCCGGTCTTCAAACACCCTGGAGTGCGAGGACAAACCCGGAGGCGATCAAATCTTGTGGGGAACGTGTGCAAAACTCTGCAGAGTACTCAAACCTAATTGATTAGCCGTGTCCACGGTCATGGACAACTTGAGCCAAAGGAAATGAAGTTATCTGGATTTCTCAACACCATTAAATATATTTGATGAGGGTAATTATTGACAACTCGGGTACGAGAACTGGTTGGCGGAACCATCTCGTTAACAACCAACAATGTAGTAACATTTTGCTTTTAGCCCACTCTTGTTGTAGGAGAAAAATTTTCTTTATGCTAAAACTTATAGCCCCACCTTCCCAATATGCATGTAGAGATAGATGATATTTTACCCCTCTCTTATGTGACTTGCCGGCATATTCAATATGCTGACCTACATGGCTGCAACGTCTTATGTTGCAGATATTTTTTCGACGAGTAAGAGTACGATCCAGGGTTACGGTCTACACTCAACTTGCCGTTGGTGTTTATTGGGACTCCACTCCCTTGACCGCTTCTGCTGGGATATTTAAGGTATATATCAGTTTTACGCTATTTTACATGTGATTGCACTTTGATATATACATTGATGTACTGTGTGTGCCAGCATACTGATCCAGGGATGGCACAGAAACACAGAGTCTTGACTCGTTTTGAGTCGGGTCGCTACAACTAAGCCATGGTAACCATAGTAATTTATAACAGTAAGCACATATTTCTATATGACTGTTTATTAGATGATTATATCCTAAAAATTTAAGTAATTAAAATGCATGAAGATGTGAGTTATACTATGCAAAACTACATCACAGGGATCTGATGGCTTGCCTTGATCAGTGGGGTTGTTCAAACACTCCTGGTCTTCAAAGTTTCCTTCTGGAAATGTGTTTGAAATAGCAAAAGAAAATAAAAGCCATTTAATACCTTTTTATTCATCACAAATTCTATGAGTGTGGGAAAAATACCAAAATTTACCAGATTGTAGAGAAACTCAATACCAACTCAATGCAAAAAGAATCAAGTGATTTGGACTTGTAAATAAAAAGATTTAAATGGTCAAAGTTTCTGTTTGAATCTGGAATTAATAAAAGAAAAGAAATCCTGGCAGGGGGCACGTCGAAGGAGTAAAGTGGAGGGGCGCCTCCACTTACCGCTTCGGCTGCGGGCCTCAGACACTCGCAGGTGGGGCCTTCCCCTTTTAAAACAAACAGATGAGGGGAACAGAGGAGGGCGGCTCACCAGCGGCGCTCACGGGCGATAAGGACGGCGACGGGGCTGGGATATGATGGGATTGGATCGGGCTCTCGACGGCGGTTCCCCCTGTACCCGTAGCTCCTCTGGAGGTGGACGGACGGCGTCGCCCCTTCTTCTCCGGCGGGTGGAAGCTACGGTGGTCGTCGACGACGACGGTTCCGACAGGGGTTTGGCTCACCGAAGGCTCGAGGAGGACCAGTGAGACCAGGGGAACTCGATGGTGGCCTCGGATTCGACTGGGAAAGGGCGGAGGTGGCTGGGCGACAGAGGCAATTTCGCGGCGGAGCCTTTCGCCGGAGCTGAGGGAGACGAGCTCCCGGCTCTTGCTGGGGGTCTCTAGGGCTAATCTAGGGGTGGAGGGGAGGGGAGATGGCTAGGACGGGTTCGGGTCGCGCCTTATATAGGCCAGCGACGAGCGCTACCAAGCTCTCCCGAAGCAGCAAGGCTCGGGCTTGCAACTGGAGCAAGGACGGCGAGCTGGCTATCGTGGCGTGGGGGTGAGGTGATGGAGGAGGGAACGGGAGTGACGGGACGGGTCCAGAGCCATTAATGGCTTGCGGACAATCACTGTGGCCGAAGCCCACTGTGCTGCCCGCGGCGGAGCTTGGCTCGGAGTGGCGGCGGCCCTCTCTGGCGACCCAGAGGCTTCGGGAAGTGCCACGCGGCTACCAAGGACCTCGTCGGCGCTCAGGACAAGGATGGGGTAGTGAATGATGGCTCGGGCGGCTCGGCTATCACTCGAGTTGCATTGAGCATGCTCTGTGGCATGCCAGCACCATGATCACCACGGTTGTGGCCACCCTGATGTCACGCACGCCTGGAGACCTTGTCCATTGCGTCGACCAGCCTCTCTTTAGTCACCATCCACTGATTGCTCCATCAGTCACGCTCTCCTGCGACTAGGAACATCAACAATAGTTTCTGACTACAGACTTTGGGAGGTTTTAGAGCTCAACTGTGTTGGGGTTGGAGCAAAATAGGATGTGTGGGAGGATCAACATAGAAAAGACTCTAAGATGGCAAAGTTTGGCAAGGTTTGAATATCAAATCAATATAGTACCTTTGAAAACCATCTTTCTGGTCCAGAACACAAATGAGCTCCTAGCACTCAATTGCAAGCTTTGCTATAAGTGAGACGTGGTGGGGAAGTGTCATTTGGTAGTGCACACATGCCCAAACATTTGTAGCTCCATTGTGAACTCCTAGCTAGCACTTCCTTCACAAGGGTTCAGTTTTAGCACAAACTTAGCAGAGTTTTCCTGCTCAAAATTTGTATTGGACCATTGGATGTTTTTACATATTGGAACTATATATGATCCCTAGTAACTACAGGAATTTATTGGGAATTTTCCAAAAGAGGAATCATGGGGTTGCTTCACAAAGGGACAATTCTGGTCAGAAAATAAATAATTATTCTGGCCAAAATTCTCCATGGGATAAAGAAATATTTTTGAATATTTTGAAATCATATGGTATTGAGAAGATGTTGTAAAAGTTTTGGGTCTTAAATCTCATCCAAGCTATAGGTTGCTTCACAACCCATAGTGATGCCATAATTCCCAAAAATAGGAAGAGAATTATTTGGAGGAATAAAATATTGCAAATAAATATCAGAAAGGTTTTGGTTAGAAGCAAAAGGTTTTGGGTTGCTTGAGACAAGAAATCAGAGACTTCACAATCCAACTTGCTTTGAGAATTTGAAAATCCACCAAATTGCAAGTGATCCTCCAAAATATTTTAAAAATAAAAAGTTTGAAAAATCAGGGTGTTAGAAACCTACCCCCCTTAGGATGAATCTCGTCCCTGAGATGCGGTTGCTCAGGGAACAAGTATGGATATGCGGATCTCTAGAAATCTTCTCTCTCCCAGTAGCTTCTTCCTCAGTATGGTGTTCCCATAGTACCTTATAAAACTTAAGCACCTTACTCCTGGTAGTTCTTTCCATCTCATCCAAGATGCTGACGGGTTTCTCCTCATAGGTCAGATCCTTAGCCAATTCTAGCTCACTCATATCTGCCTGCTTAATTGGTGGTGCAATACACTTTCTTAGTTGTGAGATATGAAAGACATCATGCACATCTGACAATTCGAGCGGTAGCTCTAACTGATAGGTGACTCTGCCTCCTCTTGAGATCACTGGAAAGGGACCGATATATCTTGGTGCGAGCTTCCCTCGAGTGTGAAACCTTCTCACTCCTTTCATGGGGGTTACTCGGAGATAGGCATATTCTCCTGGTTCAAAGGTCACTTCTCGGTGCTTTGGATCATAGTAGCTTTTCTGACGGGACTTTGCTGCCTGAAGGCGTTCCTGAATATCCTTGACCTATTTCTCGGCCTCCAGTATCAAGTCTGTTCTGAAGATACGGCTATCTCCGGTTTGTGACCAAGTCAACGGGGTTCAGCACTTTCTGCCATACAATGCGTCAAAGTGTGACATCTTCAGGCTCGTCTAATAGCTGTTGTTGTAGGAAAAATTTGCATAGGGTAGGCCAGCTTCCCATTTGGGTCCATGGGTGAGGGCACATGACCGAAGCATGTCCTCTAGTATTTGATTCACTCTTTCTATTTGTCCATCCGTCTGAGGGTGGTATGCGGTGTTGTGTTTTAGCATGGTTCCCTAGGCTTGGTGTAGTCGTAGCCAGAATGCTGAGGTGAATAGAGAGCCTCTATCTGAGGTGATCGACTTGGGTACCCCATGTAGGCTTACTATCCGGGACATGTATAACTGTGCCAGTAGGTTGGCGTTGAAAGTAGTGTTTACCGGGATAAAGTGGGCTACTTTAGTGAGCATATCCACAATGACCCAGATAGCATCAATGCCCCTTGTCGACTTGGGTAGTCTGACAATGAAGTCCATGCATATGTCGTCCCACTTCCATTGGGGAACCGGTAAAGGTTGTAGTAACCCAGCGTGCTTTTGGTGTTCCGCCTTAACCTTGTTGCATATATCACAGCAGGCGACATAATATGTTATATCCTTT
Organism: Hordeum vulgare subsp. vulgare; assembly: GCF_904849725.1. Lineage (NCBI taxonomy): Eukaryota > Viridiplantae > Streptophyta > Magnoliopsida > Poales > Poaceae > Hordeum > Hordeum vulgare. Next base: position 418,842,891 of record NC_058520.1, on the reverse strand, counting down.
CGCATTCCTGACCACCAAAATGTCTTTCTCAGATCTTGGTACATATTCGTACCTCCTGGATGAATAGAATATGCGGAATCATGCACTTCTCTGTGTATTTGTCTCTTTTTCGAACCATAGGATGCCTTGGTCATCTACTCGGAAGGATTTGTCCTTCCCTTTTGGCAGCGACTCTTTGGTCTTCTTGATTCCTTCGTCTGATCCTTGAGCTTTCTTGATTTCTTTCATGATGGTGGGGGTAATTTCCAGGGTCTCTGGGGTAATTGGAACGCATAGTATCATGTTGAGACTAACGAATTCTTCTTGTAGTCTCGGATGCATACTTCCCAATAATGCATTTACCGTGATTTGCTTTCGACTAAGAGCGTCTGCAACCACATTGGCTTTTCCCGTATCATAGTTGATCCCAAGGTCATAGTCCTTGACTAGTTCAAGCCATCGTCGTTGTCTGAGATTCCGATCTAGCTGGGTGAAAATATACTTAAGACTTTTGTGGTCCATATATATCTCACACCATTATCCAATGAGGTAATGCCTCCAAATCTTCAAGGCATGAACCACGGCTGCTAGCTCCAAATCATGAGTGGCGTAGTTCTCTTCATGCGGTCGTAGCTGTCGGGATGTGTATGCTACAACCGTCCCTTCCTGCATCAGCACACAGCCAAGTCCTCGTCGGGAAGCATCACAATAAATGTCAAAACTCTTGTGAATATTCGAGAGGATTAAAACAGGTGCGGTCGTTAGTCTTGTTTTTAATTCGAGGAAACTGCTTCCACACGTTGTCGTCCATACAAATCTCTGGTTTTTCTTGAGCAATTCCGTCAGTGGTTTGGCTATCTTGGAGAAGCCTTCTATGAATCATTGGTAGTAGCCTGCCAATCCCAGGAAGCTGCGAACTTCGGTCACCGAGACTGGTGTTTTCCAGTTTAGCACTGATGTTACCTTACTAGGGTCGACGGGCACACCTTGTTCTGACAGGATGTGTCCAAAAAATCCCACTTCCTTTAGCCAGAACTCGCATTTACTGAACTTAGCATACAGTTGATGGGATCTCGGTCTTCCCAAGATAGCACGGAGGTGACACTTGTGATCCTCTTCATCCCTAGAATATATCAGGATATCAATAATGAACACTACCACAAAGTTGTCCAGGAAATCCATGAAGACCTTGTTCATCATGCTCATGAAATAGGATGGAGCATTCGTTAGTCCAAATGACATGGCCGTAAACTCATACAGGCCATATTGGGTGGTGAACGCTGTCTTAGGTATATCCTCTTTTCTGATTTTTAGCTGATGATACCCAGTCCTGAGATCAATTTTGGAGAATACTCGTGCTCCACTCAACTCGTCGAATAGGTCATCGATCCGTGGTAGTGGGTAGTTGTTTTAATAGTGACCTCATTTAGCTGACGATAGTCTATGTACATTCGCAAACTTCCATCCTTCTTTTTGACAAACAGTACTGGTGATCCCCATGGTGAGATGCTTGGGCGGATATATCCTTTTTGCAGTAATTCGTCCAACTGTTTCTTTAGCTTTGCCAATTCCGGTCCTGGCATACGATAGTATTTCTTGTAAATTGGGGCAGTACCGGGAACTAATTCGATTGCGAACTCCAACTCCCGGTCAGGTGGCATTCCTGGCAATTCCTTGGGGAACACATCTCGAAATTCACATACCACCGGAATCAAGTTCATATCCGTGACATCTACTTGGTATGCCATTCCGTTCCTTGACTTCATGTTGTTGGCGAGAAACTCGACGGTTTGACCGGCCGGATTAACCAGCGTCACAGTTCTGGTGGCACAGTTGATGCACACTTGATGGGGTGTCAGTTTTAGCAGAAACTTAGCAGAGTTTTCCTGCTCAAAATTTGTATTGGACCATTGGATGTTTTTACATATTGGAACTATATATGATCCCTAGTAACTACACGAATTTATTGGGACTTTTCCAAAACAGGAATCATGGGGATGCTTCACAAAGGGACAATTCTGGTCAGAAAAGAAATAATTATTCTAGCCAAAATTCTCCAAAGGACAAAGAAATATTATTGAATATTTTGAAATCATATGGTATTGAGAAGATGTTGTAAAAGTTTTGGGTCTTAAAGCTCATCCAAGCTATAGGTTGCTTCACAACCCATAGTGATGCCATAATTCCCAGAAGTAGAAAGAGATTTATTTGGAGGAATAAAATATTGCAAATAAATCTTAGAAAGGTTTTGGTCAGAAGCAAAAGGTTTTGGGTTGCTTGAGACAAGAAATCAGAGACTTCACAATCCAACTTGCTTTGAGAATTTGAAAATTCACCAAATTGCAAGTGATCCTCCAAAATATTTTAAAAAGAAAAAGTTTGAAAAATCAGGGTGTTACAAACCTACCCCCCCTTAGGATGAATCTCGTCCTCAAGACTCGGTTGCTCAGGGAACAAGTATGGATATGTTGATCTCTAGAAATCTTCTCTCTCCCAGTAGCTTCTTCCTCAGTATGGTGTTCCCATAGTACCTTATAAAACTTAAGCACCTTACTCCTGGTAGTTCTTTCCATCTCATCCAAGATCCTGACGGGTTTCTCCTCATAGGTCAGATCCTTGGTCAATTCTAGCTCACTCATATCTGCCTGCTTATTGGTGGTGCAATACACTTTCTTAGTGGTGAGATATGAAAGACATCATGCACATCTGACATTTCGGGCGGTAGCTTTAACTGGTTCAAAGGTAATGCCCGAAAACTTTCTGGTGACCAAATGAAACCATCCTATATATCAATCTTCGTTTTTGGACCATTCCAGAAACCCTCATGACGTCCGTGATCTCATCAGCGACTCCAAACAACCTTGGATCACGAACACATATAACTTAACTATACTAAAACGTCATCGAATCTTAATTGTGCAGACCGTGCGGGTTCAAGAACTATGTAGACATGACCCAAGACACTCCTCGGTCAATATACAATAGCGGGACCTGGATGTCCATATTGGATCCTACATATTCTATGAAGATCTTATCAGTTGAACCTCTGTGCCAAGGATTCATATAATCTCGTATATCATTCCCTTTGTCCTTCGGTATGTTACTTGCCCGAGATTTGATCGTCGGTATCCCTATACCTATTTCAATCTCGTTACCAGCAAGTCTCTTTACTCGTTCCATAATACAAGATCCCGTGACTCACACTTGAGTCACACTGCTTGCAAGGCTTGTATGTGATGTTGTATTACCGAGTTGGCTCCGAGATACCTCTCCGTCACACGGAGTGAAAAATCCCACTCTTGATCCGTGCTAGCTCAATGGACACCTTCAGAGATACCTGTAGAGCACCTTTATAGTCACTTAGTAACATTGTGACGTTTGATACACACAAGGTATTCCTACGGTGTCTGTGAGTTACATGACCTCATGGTCATAGGAATGAACACTTGACACGCAGAAAACAATAGCAACAAAATGACACGATCACATGCTACGTTCATAGTTTGGGTCTAGTCCATCACATGATTATCCTAATGATGTGATCCAGTTATCAAGTGAAAACACTTGCATATGGTCAAAAAACCTTAACCATCCTTGATCAACTGGCTAGCCAACTAGAGGCTTGCTAGGGACATTGTTTTCTCTATATATCCACACATGTATCTATGCTTTCATTCGATACAATTAGAGCATGGATAATAAAAGATTATCTTAAAACAGGAAATATAATAATTACTATTTAATCATTGCCTCTAGGGCATATTTCCAACAGACGGGCGGCAGCGCGGTCGCGTGGGCTGTTTGGCTAGAGTTTGGAGATCGAGCGAGTCAGCTAGGAGCTGGCTATACATGTAAAAAAAATTCATCAAAAAAAGGGTATTCACAGGAATACAGGGGCATACCCCTAGCGCCGCCGATGTCGTCTCGCATGGTAGATGACATGGAGGAGTTGGCATCGGAGTTGTTGTGCAAGTTAGAGAAGATCTTTCCATCGGGCTTCTTTAATCCAATGCAGCATTTGATTTTACATCTCCCGACCGAGGCAAGATTGGGGGCGTAAAAAATCGTTGGTGCTTTGCATCTGAGAGGATGCAGAAGACGCTTCAAGAGAAATGTAAAAATAAACGTAAAATTGAAGCATCGATGGCAGAGGCATTCATTACTGAGGAGGTGGCAAACTTCGTGATAGCACACTACGAAGCTAGAAATCGCCATTTGCATAATCCGAAGCCTCGGTACTATGATGGCGACACTAAAAAAGGTGGATCCAACCTCAGCCTATTCAAAGGGAAGCCTGCACGAGTCGGTGGTTTGAAACCAATAGCGTTGGATGTCGAAGAATGGCGGACCATTTCATTGTATATCTTCAACAACCTAACAGAAGTGCGGTCGTACATCGAGTAAGTTCTCGATACATTTTTCCGCAACTTCTAATTCTTTGATACAATTGATACATCATCAAATTCTCTGATGGAGCGGTGATCCAAAAGGATTACGTCGAAGAGTATGAGCTTCTGGCAAAGCATGGAGGCGGCTATCCCGGTTTCATATCTTGGTTCAAACAAATGGTAATTATCATTAATGGACCATTTCATTTCTTGGTCTAATTTGTGGATGATGCAACAATACTTTCATATTAAACTTGTAGGCTAATTCAAAGTCTATGGACGCTGAATTGAGACAAGCCGCTAATGGTTTTGACTATAAGGTCCACTCATTTGAGAAATACAACATCAACGGGTATCGCTTTCATACCTTTGCAAAGAGCTATCTATGGCTGACCGAAAATCTACAATTGTGGTGTCTCTACTATCGACAAAGGAGGTACAGAGTATTATGGAAGAGTTGAAGCAATTTATGAACTTCAATTCTATTGTGAAAACCCACCGAACGTCATACTCTTCAAATGTTATTGATTCCAGCCAAAGGAGACTAGAAGGAGTCATCAACATATAGGGCTAATCGAAATCAAACAAAGCACCCATTTAGATGTTCCCGACGTCTATATTACGGCTCAACACGCGACCCAAGTTTTCTATCTACCGTGGGTCGGCCAAACAGATAAGAATCTGAGTGGTTGGGATGTTGTTTATGAAGTGCCGCCACGTGCTAGACCACCTCCCCCAATGAACATGATTATGAACCTCACATTAACCCAAAAACATATGAAGGAGAATTCTTCCAAGAAACATGTCTTTCCAAGAACCATTTCAAGAACCGCTCTACTTCACCCCAGAACATGGAAGTAGACAGCGACAGTGAATCCGACTTCACCCTGAGCTAGAACAAGCAGAGCCGGAAGTAGAAGTGATTATTGTTGCGGATGAACTACTAATGATTGACCGATTAAAGAAAGGCCTTCCACATGCTGATGCCGCTGAACCCGATGAGCATTTCATTCATGATGACACACATGATAGTCATGATGATGATGCATTTATTGATCAAGGAGCATATATAGACGATCCATACTATTATTAGTTTGTATGCATTCCAACTTAAATTATGTACATATTATTATTCATGTTAGGTATTCAATTTTTTATGTTGTACTAATTTCTTTTACTCTTTGTCATGGCAGCTGTTGAAAGATGGTGGTGGGGTCTAGAGCGCTTCGTGGGTACTTCTTCGTCGGTGGCCCGCATGAGGCCTACTTCCATTCCACCCCTATCTCTCTAGAGACCTTTGATAAACAATATGGGGACACCCGTGGGCGCTTCCTCATCGGTTCCATTGCCCACCGGGAGAGGTGGTCGGGGAGGGAAGAATCATAGAGGTACATGACATGGACGCAGGAGAGGTAGGCGAACTGCTACGCCTTCGTCGCCGCCAGTCCATCTCATTCACCCGAGCACATGAATGCTAGGGTGGAACCGTCTGAGGTGGAGGCTAGGGGGACTCCGGACCAAAAGCCTCGAGTCGACGGGCCTTCGACCCACGAGACTCCGGTCCCACAGGCTTCGGCCCATGAGACTCCGGGTCCAGGGGCTACATCCCAGGAGACGTCTGGCTGGGGTACGTTGTTGGATCCGACTGAGGGGTCGGGTGGCCATGCTAATGGTGGCGGGGATGAGTCTACTAATAGTAAGGGCGAGGTGGTTGAGGGGGTCCCCGTGTACTAGCATGGTGTTACACGGCTCGCGCACGTGTCGGCGACCTGCGAAAAGAGGCTGGTGATTAGGCCTGACGGGGAGAAGTAAGTGCATTTACTCTTTTTGTACCTTTTGCCTTCATGTTTCTTCAAATATCTAACGCGTTGACCTTGTCATACTGCAGGTGTTGGCATCACCCCCGTGGAGTCCGCAAGCCGAACACCGTCCTTGATGTGCTTTGCCGGCAAAATTTCCCGGGGTTTGTCATGTTTCCCGCTGAGCGTCAGCTTCCTCAACTAGGATTGAGCTGGAAGCACTACAAGGTTGCCCAGGCCCCGCTAGAGGAGATGATCGATGGTGTCTTGTGCCACACGAGGGCTGAGATGGTGATCAACAACTTTTGGGTAATTTCTCCTTTACACAATCTAAAATTAACAATAGCTAGTTAGTGTACCAATCAGTGTTGTCTCGTTTGATTGCAGACCTTCTACAGGCATGAGGAGGGATACGAGGAGTAGGCTTCGAAGGTTATAGATACGGAGTGCAAGCGCCTACTACAGAACTTATGCCATGAGGCTCGGCCATGCGTTGTTTGATAATACTACGCCACATGTCGTATTAAGAAGGAGAAGTCGTCATGTCCTGAAAGTTTCCGAGGAAGGAGCAGTACATGAAGGTAATTACTATTCTTAAGGCCTTGTACTTAGTTTCCTTGATTTTATTCGTAGGCGTAGCGCTCAAATTTCTCTTTCCTAACTTATAGGTGCCCCCAAGATGGTGTGTGGATAAGATGGATTGTTGGGAGGCGGTGGTGGATGAGTGGTGCACAGGCCTATGGTGAGCCGTTCACGACAATGCGAAGGTGCATCACAATAACACAAAGGTTCTAGAGGTGTACGACCTCTATGCCATGGCCCCTAATGCCTCGTACAAGAAGGTCAAGGCATTCTCTGAGTCTGACCTCAATCATACAGAGAATTTCACCAACATCTTCTCCCACCACAAGCTCGCGAGGTACAAAGAGGAGGGTAAGGGGAGGAAAGGGGAGGACTTTAACCAAAGCCAGCAACCTTTGGATCCAGAGTTGGTGATGATATCTGGTGGCGGGAGGCCCCAAGGCTCGATAGTCATTGGAGATGGGCTGATATGTTGTCCTCTTACTCTCCCGAAGATCAAGGCGCGCCAAACAAGCTCATGTCATGAGATAAGAAGAGGAAAGAGAAGAAAAAGAAAGAATAAAAGAAATGAGCTTATTTCTTTTTTCTTATTATTTTCCTTCTCTTTCTTCTTCTTCTTGTTCTTCTTCTAGTCTTCCTCTTCTTCTTCTTCTAGTCTTCTTCTTCTTCTTCTTCTTCTTCTTCTTCTTAGCTAATTATTCTCCAAAATGACATAATTAGCTTATTTAGTTCATTTATGACATAATTAGCTTAGTTAGGTCACTAATGGCATAATAACCTTGATTAGCTCATAAATGTCATATACTTAGCTTGTTCCCTCTAAAATAACATAATTAGCATAGTTAGGTCAAAAAAGGTATAATAACCTTGGTTAGATCACAAATGTCATATACTTAGCTTATTTTCCTCCAAAATGACATAATAAGCTCAAAATGGCATAAAAATAAAAAAGAAAGAATAAAAGAAGAAGAATGAGCTTCTTCTTTCTTTCTTCTTATTTTCCTTCCCTTTCTTCTTCTTTTTCTTATTCTTCTAGTCTTATTTTTCTTCTTTTTCTAGTCTTCCCTTTCTTCTTCTTCTTCTTCTTCTACTACTACTACTACTACTACTACTACTAATACTACTACTACTACTACTACTACTAATACTACTACTACTACTACTACTAATCCTACTACTACCACTACTTCTTCATTTTCTTCTTCTTCTTCTTAGCTATTTATCATCCAAAATAAAATAATTAGCTTATTTAGTTCATTTATGACATAATTAGCTTAGTTAGGTCAGAAATGGCATAATAAGCTTGGTTAGCTCATAAATGTCATATACTTAGCTTGTTTTCCTCTAAAATGACATAATTAGCTTAGTTAGGTCAAATATGGTATAATAACCTTCATTAGCTCATAAATGTCATATACTTAGCCTATTTTCCTCCAAAATGACATAATAAGCTAAAAAATGGCATAAAAAGAAAACAAAAGAATAGAAGAGGAAAGGGAAGAAAAAGAAAGAATAAAAGAAGAAGAATGAGCTTCTTCTTTCTTTCTTATTATTATTTTACTTCTCTTTATTCTTTTCCTTCTTCTTCTTCTTCTTCTTCTTCTTATAGTTTTCTCCTTCTTCTTCTTCTTCTTCTTCTACTACTACTACAACTAATACTACTACTTCATCATCTTCTTCTTCTTCTTCTTCTTATTCTTGTTCTTAGCTTATTTAGCTCGTAGATGTCATATACTTAGCTTGTTTTCCTCTAAAATGACATAATTAGCTTAGTTAGGTCAAAAATGGCATAATAACATTGGTTAGCTTATAAGTGCCATATAGTTAGCTTATTTTCCTCGAAAATGACATTATTAGATTAGTTAGGTCAAAACGACATAATAACCTTGCTTAGCTCATAAATGCTATATACTTAGTTTATTTTCCTTCAAAATGACATAATCTCAAAAATGTCATATATTGTTCTTCTTCTTCTTCTTCTTCTAACTTTCTTATTCCCATTTTTTGTATTTGATTCACTACATGGAAGCTCACATTGATGGAGTGCTTTAGTTTTTGTTTTGATTTGTGTTGATGAACAATGTGAACGATATGTATGTATATATGGATGAACAGTGTTAAACTTAGTATGCATTGGTTCTTTTAATATGTATTGGTTCTTTTGATCCGGCCTAGCTCACTATATATTATACATATGTTGTGAACTCTATATATTATATATGTGTTGTAAAAATGCAAGGAAATGACATAAAACAAATAAAACAAGGGTAATATGGGCACTTTGCCGTCTGCCAGCCAACGGCAAAGGCCTTTGTCGTCCGCGAGCTGATGGCAAAGCTGACATGTGGCAACAACCTTCGCAACCTCGGAGCACCAGGTCTGACCCATTTGGTCATTTTGCCATCGGCTGGCAAACGACAAAGGCCATGACTGGGACATGGCACAGACCAGGGCTGGCAAATGGCAAAGGGCCGCTCGTAGACGACAAAGGCCAAGGCTTGCACACAACAAAGGTCAGGATTGGCAGACGGCAAAGGCAGACACGTGCCACCTGACAGCAAAGGCTTCCGTTAGCCACCTAACGGGGCTAACAACTATGCTTTGCTGTCTAGCCCCTTTGCCGTGTGCTTCTCTAGGAATACCAATGGCAAAGATCTTTGTCGACCGCTGCTTCCTTGCAGGTGGCAAAGAATGTCATGTTGGAAATATGCCCTAGAGGAAATAATAAAATAAGTTATTATTATATTTCCTTGTTCAAGATAATCATTTATTATCCATGCTAGAATTGTATTGATTGGAAACTCAAATACATGTGTGGATACATAGCCAACACTGTCCCTAGTGAGCCTCTAAGGACTAGGTCGTTGATCAAAGATGGTCAAGGTTTCCTGACAATAGACATGAGTTGTCATTTGATAACGGGATCACATCATTAAGAGAAGACACAAACTATGAACATAGCATGTGATCGTGTCAGTTTATTGCTATTGTTTTCTGCATGTCAAGTATCTGTTCCTATGACCATGAGATCATGCAACTCCCGGACACCGGAGGAATGCCTTGTGTGTATCAAACGTCGCAACGTAACTGGGTGACTATAAAGGTGCTATACAAGTATCTCCGAGGGTGTTTGTTGGGTTGGCATGGATCGATACTGGGATTTGTCACTCCGTGTGACGGAGAGGTATCTCTAGGGCCCACTTAGTAATACAACATAACAAGAAGCTTGCAAGCAATGTGACTAAGGAGTTGGCCATGGGATCTTGTATTACGGAACGAGTAAACAGACTTGTCGGTAACGAGATTGAACTAGGTATGTAGATATCAACGATCGTATCTCGGGCAAGTAACATACCGATGGACAAAGGGAACAACATACGAGATTGATTGAACCCTTCATCATGGTTAGACCGATAAAGATCTTCGTAGAATATGTAGGAACCAATACGGGCATCCAAGTCTTGCTATTGGTTATTGACCGGGGAGTGTCTCGGTCATGTCTACATAGTTCTTGAACCCGCACGGTGTGCACACTTAAGGTTTAGTGACGTTTCAATAATATTGAGTTATGTGTGTTGGTGAGCGAAAGGTTGTTTGGAGTCCCGGATGAGATCACGAATGTCACTAGGAGCTCCGGAATGGTCCGGAGGTAAACATTTATATATAGGAAAGTGGTATTCGGGTTCCGGAATAGTTTCGGGGATTTCCAGTATTGTATCGGGAGTGCCGAAATGGTTCCAAGGGTCCACCAGGAGAGGCCCACCCACCCCGGGGGCACCTAGGCCTAGTAAGTGGAGAACCATCCCCTGGTAGGCTTGGGCAGCCGACCCCAAGAGGCCCATGCGCCAAGCTAGGGTGGAGGAGGTGGAGAGGACTCCTCCCAAGGGTTTCCACCTCCCTTGTGGGAGGTGGACTCTCCCCTCCCCTTGGTTCGAACGAACCTCTCCTCCTTGGAGGAGGGGCCAAGGCAGCCCACCTACCCATTCCTCCTATATATACTGGAGGTTTTGAGGGCAGCCACCATTCAAAAAGCCACGTGCTGCCCCATCCTTTATAGGGCGTCTCCTTCATTTAGATTAGTTCGGTACAGCTCGACGAAGCCCTGCCAGATTAGTTCACCACCACCGCCACCACGCCGTCGTGCTGACGGAGAACTCATCTACCTCTCCGCCCCCTCTTGCTGGATCAAGAAGGCGGAGATCGTCATCGAGCTGTATATGTGCTGAACGCGGAGGTGTCGTCCGTTCGGTGCTAGATCGTGATTGGATCGCGGGACGACTTGCGATTTGGATCACGAAGATGTTCGACTACATCAACCGCATTTCTTAACGCTTCTCGATTAGCGATCTACAAGGGTATGTGGATCCGATCTCTCCTCTCATAGATGGTCATCACCATGGATAGACCTTGTATGTGCGTTGATTTTTTTTTTGTTTCCTATGCAACGTCTCCCAAGAGTGGCATCATAAGCTAGGTCTTTGCATAGATGACATCTCGAGTAGAACACAAAATAGTTTGTGGGCGTTGATATTTGTTGGGTAACGTAGCATAAATTCAAAAAAAATCCTACGCATATTCATATCTTCCTATGTAGAGACCAGCAACGAGAGAGGGGTGAGTGCATCTTCATACCTTTGAAGATCGCTAAGCGGAAGCGTTACTAGAACGCGGTTGATGGAGTCATATTCGCGGCGATTCAGATCGCGGTGTGATTCCGATCTAGTGCCAAACTACGGCACCTCCGCGTTCAATACACGTGCAGCCCGGTGACGTCTCCCGCACCTTGATCCAGCAAGGAGGAGGGAGAGGTTGGGGAAGATCTCCAGCAGCACGACGGCGTGGTGTCGATGGAGAGACGAGGTCTCCCGGCAGGGCTTCACCAAGCACCGGCACAGAGGAGGAGAAAGAAGAGCAGGGTTGCGCCGAGGGAGAGGGAAAACTGTGTCTCCAAAAGCCCAAAAGTGCCCACTATATATAGGAGGAGGGGAGGGGGGGTGCCACCCCTAGGGTTCCCACCCTAGGTGGTGCAGCAGCCCCCCATATGGGAGGTGCAGCGGCCAGGGCAAGGGGGAGGGGTGGCGCACCCCTAGGTGGGCCTTGGGCCCACCTGTGCCTAGGGTTCCCCCCCCTCTCCAACTCTTCCGCCTTAGGCTGAGTGTGGGGGGCGCACCAGCCCACCTAGGGGCTGGTTCCCTCCCGCACTTGGCCCATCTAGCCTCCCGGGGTCGTTGCCCCCTTCCGGTGGACCCCCGGGGCCACCTCCGGTCGTCCCGACACGTTACGGGTGACGCCCGAAACACTTCCGGTGTCCGAAACCATCCGTCCTATATATCAATCTTTACCTTCGGACCATTCTGGAGCTCCTCATGACGTTCGGGATGTTCTACCGAGTGGGCCCATAGATACCTCTCCGTCACACGGAGTGACAAATCCCGATCTCGATTCGTACCAACCCAACAGACACTTTCAGAGGTACCTGTAGTGCACCTTTATAGTCACCCAGTTACATTGTGACGTTTGATACACCCAAAGCACTCCTACGGTATCCGGGAGTTTCACAATCTCACGGTCGAAGGAAAAGACACTTGACATTAGAAAAGCTTTAGCATACGAACAATACGATCTAGTGCTACGCTTAGGATTGGGTCTTGTCCATCACATCATTCTCCCAATGATGTGATCCCGTTATCAATGACATCTAATGCCCATGACCAGGAAACCATGATCATCTATTGACTAACGAGCTAGCCAACTAGAGGCTTGCTAGGGACACATTGTGATCTACTTATTCAGACATGTATTACTGTTTCCTGTTAACACAATTATAGCATGAACAATAGACGATTATCATGAACAAGGAAATATGATAATTACCATTTTATTATTGCCTCTAGGGCATATTTCCAACAATATTCAGATTGCATCCCTCCTTTATCTTTTCTTCATTCAGCAGTATTGTTAGATGAAGCGGCCCAGACCAACTTTACTCGTCCAGGTACGAGAGACCGGTTCCATCGACTGACATGCAACTTGTTGCATAAAGATGGTTGGCGGTGTCTGTCTCTCCTACTTTAGTTGAATCGGATTCGACAGAGTTGGTCCTTGTAGAAGGTTAAATAGCAACTTGCATATCACCGTTGTGGTTTTTGCGTAGGTAAGAAACGTTCTTGCTATATACCCATGGCAGCCACGTAAAACATCCAACAACAAATTAGAGGTCGTCTAACTTGTTTTTGCAGGGTATGTATGTGATATGATATGGCCAAAGACATGATGATGTATATTTGATGTATGAGATGATAATGTCGTAATAGTTAATACCGACTTGCATGTTGATGCGATGACAACCGGCAGGAGCCATAGGGTTGTCTTCAATTATTGTATGACCTTTGTGTCACTCATTAAGCGCTAGGTAATGCTTTACTTTATAGCTAAATGGTAACAATAGCAGTACAAGAATGGTTGGTGCTACAACCTCAATGGCAGCACAATGATGGAGATCATGGTGTGACACCGGTGACGATGGAGATCATGTCGGTGCTTTGGAGATGGATATCAAAAGCACAAGATCATGGCCATATCATGTTACCTATGATTTACATGTGATGTTAATCCCTTTTATGCACCTTGTTTTGCTTAGGACGACGGTAGCATTATAAGGTGATACCTCACTAGAATTTCAAGATAAAATTGTGTTCTTCCCGAGTGTGCACCGTTGCGAAAGTTCGTTGTTTCGAGACACCACGTGATGATTGGGTGTGATAGACTCTATGTTCACATACAACGGGTGCAAGACAGTTTTGCACATGCGGAATACGTAAGTTAAACTTGACAAGCCTAGCATGTACACACATGGCCCCGGAACACAACATACCGAAAGGTTGAACATGAGTCATATAGTTGATATGATCAACATGAAGATGTTGACCATTGAAACTAGCTCATATCATGTGATGATCGGACTTGGGTTGGTTGATTTGGATCATGTGTCACTCAAATGACTAGAGGGATGTCAATTTGAGTGAGAATTTTTAGTAATATGATTAACTAAACTCATTATCTTGAACAATAGTCTAAGTAATCTTTGCAAATTTATGTTTTAGATCAATGGCTCACGCAGTAGCACCTATGAATTTTAATGCGTTCCTAGAGAAAGCCAAGATGAAAGATGATAGGGAGTAACTTGGTAGGCTAGGCCCATAATCTGAGGCTTGTCCTCATGGTTTCCCAAAAAAGCTATGTCCTTGATACACCACTAGGTGATGCACCCCCCCCCCTTCCTGGCGGCTGAAGACGTTATGAACATCTCGCAGTCGCGTGTGGATGACTACTCAGTAGTTCAGTGTGCGATTTTGTATGGCTTAGAACCGGGACTTCAAAGACGTTTTGAACGTCATGGAGCATATGAGATGTTCCAGGAATTGAAGTTTCTCTTTGAGAAGAATGCCCGGATCGAGAGGTATGAGACCTCCGATAAGTTCTATGCTTGCAAGATGGAGGAGAACAGGTGTGTAATGAGCACATACTCAAAATATCTGGTACTCCAATCGCCTGGCAGAGTTGGGAATCGTTCTCCCGCCAAAGTCAATCACTGATAGAGTTCTTGAATCACTGCCGCCTAGCTACAAAAGCTTTGTGATGAACTACAACATGCAAGGGATGAACAAGTCAGTCGCCGAGCTGTTTGTGATGCTGAAAGTCGCTGACTCAGAAATTCAGAAGGAACATCAAGTGTTGATGGTCAATAGGACCACCAGTTTCAAGAAAAATGGCAAGGGCAAGAAAGGTAACTTTAAGAAGAATGGCAAAGTTGTCTCCCCTCCCTTGAAGAAACCTAAGGCTGGACCCAAGCCAGAAACTGAGTGCTACCATTGCAAGGGGACTGGTCACTCGAAGCGGAACTGCCCCAAGTATCTGGCCGACAAGAAGGCGTCCAATGCCAAACAAGGTATATGTGATATACATGTTATTAATGTGTACCTAACCAAGTCTCGTTGTAGTGCGTGGGTATTCGATGCCGGTTCGGTTGCTCACATTTCCAACTCAAATCAGGAACTACAGAATAAACGGCGGTTGGTGAAGGATGAAGTGACGATGCACGTTGGAAATGGTTCCAAGGTTGATGCGATCACCGTCGGCACACTCTCACTTCAATTACCATCGGGATTAGTGATGAACGTGAATAATTGTTATTTAGTGCCTGCTTTAAGCATCAACATTATATCTGGATCTTGTTTATTGCCAGGCGGCTACTCATTTAAATCACAGAATAATGGTTGTTCTATTTATATAAGTAATATCTTTTATGGTCATGCACCCAATGTGAGGGGTTTATTCTTATTGAATCTCGATAGTAATGACACACATGTTCATAACATTAATGCCAAAAGTTGTAGAGTTTATAATGATAGTACCACTTTCTTGTGGCACTACCCCTTAGGTCATATTGGTGTAAAGAGCATGAAGAAACTCCATGCTGATGGACTTTTGGAGTCACTCGATTTTATATCACTTGACACATGTGAACCATGCCACATGGGAAAGATGACCAAAACTCCATTCTTCGGAACAATGGATTGAGCAAGTGACTTATTGGAAATCATACATACTAATGTGTGTAGTCCGATGAGCATTGAGGCGTGCGGTGGATATCGTTATTTTTTCACCTTCACGGATGACTTGAGTAGATATGGTTATATTTACTTAATGAAAAACAAGTGTGAAACATTTGAAAAGTTCAAGAAATGTCAAAGTGAAGTGGAGAATCATTGTAACAAGAAGATGAAATTCGTACGATCTAATCGAGGAGGAGAATATCTGAGTTGTGAGTTTGGCACTCACTTAAGACAATGTAGAATTGTTTCATAATTGACTCTGCTTGGAACACCACAACGTAATGGTGTGTTCGAATGTCGTAATCGTACTTTATTAGGTATGGAGGGTTCTATGATGTATCTTACCAATTTGTTGTTATCATTTTGGTGTTATGCATTAGAGACAGTTGCATTCACTTTAAATAGGTCACCATCAAAATCCGTTGAGATGATACCTTATGAACTATGGTTTGGCAAGAAATCAAAGTTGTCGTTTCTTAAAGTTTGGGGATGTGATTCTTATCTCAAAAAGCTTCACCCGAAAAAGCTGGAACCCAAAGCGGAGAAATGCGTCTTCATAGGATACTCAAAAGACACAATTGGGTACACCTTCTATCTCAGATTCGAAGGCAAAGTGTTTGTCGCTAAAAACGGAACATTTCTTGAGAAAGAGTTTCTCTCGAAAGAATTGAGTGGGATGAAGATAGTACTTGATGAGGCTGTAGAACGTTTACTTCAACCAGAGAGTAGTGCAGCGTAGAAAGATGTTTCTGTGGAGCATACACGAGTTGAAGAGGAAGCCAATGATGATGATCATGAAGCTTCAGATCAAGTTACTATCGAACCTCGTAGGTCGAGGAGGTCACGCACCACTCCTGAGTGGTACGGTAATCCTATCTTAGCAGTCATGTTGTTAGACAAAAATGAACCTACGAGCTATGGAGAAGAGATGGTGGGCCTGGATTCCAACAAATGCTTAGAGGCCATGAAATCCGAGATAGGATCCATGTATGGAAACATAGTGTGGACTTTGGAAGTATTACCTGAAATGGACTAAGGAAATGTTTCTCGTGTATGGAGGTGATCAAGGGCTCATCATAAAGGGTTACGTCGATGCAAGCTTTGATGCTGATCCGGATGGCTCTCAGTCGCAAACCGGATACGTATATATTCTCAATGGGGGTGCAGTAAGCTGGTGCAGTTCCAATAAAAGCGTGATAGCTGATTCTACATGTGAAGCGGAGTACATAGCTGCCTCGGAGGCAGCCAAAGAAGGTTTCTCGATGAAGGAGTTCATGACAAATCTTGGACTTGTGACAACTCCACTTGATCCAATGACTTTGTTCTGTGACAACACTGCTGCCATTGATCTAGACAAGGGACTGAGGTTTCACAAGAGGACCAGACACATAAAGCGACGCTTCAATTCCATTCGTGATTCCATCAAGGAGGAAAACATAATTATTTGCAAAGTGCACACGGATCTGAATGTTGCAGACCCGTCGACTAATCCTCTTCCACGAGTGAAACATGATCAACACCAGAACTGTATGGGTGTTAGATTCATTACAATGTAAATCACATAGTGATGTGAGCTAGATTATTGATTCTAGTGCAGGTGGGAGGCTGTTGGAAATATGCCCTAGAGGCAATAATAAAATAAGTTATTATTATATTTATATGTTCAAGATAATCTTTTATTATCCGTGCTAGAATTGTATTGATTGGAAACTCAAATACATGTGTGGATACATACACAACACACTATCCTTAGTGAGCCTCTACGGACTAGCTCATTGGTCAAAGATGGTCAAGGTTTCCTGACCATAGACATGAGTTGTCATTTGATAACGGGATCACATCATTAGGAGAATGATGTGATGGACAAGACCCAAACTATGAACACATCATGTGATCGTGTCAGTTTATTGCTATTGTTTTCTACATGTCAAGTGTCTGTTCCTATGACCATGAGATCATGCAACTCCCGGACACCGGAGGAATTCCTTATGTGTATCAAACGTTGCAACGTAACTAGGTGACTATAAAGGTGCTCTATGGATATCTCCGAGGGTGTCTGTTGGGTTGGCATGGATCGAGATTGGGATTTTTCACTCCGTGTGATGGAGACGTATCTCTAGGGCCCACTCAGTAATACAACATCACAAGAAGTTTGGAAGCAATGTGATTAAGGAGTTAGCCACGGTATCTTGTATTACGGAAAGAGTAAAGAGACTTGCCAGTAACGAGATTGAACTAGGCATGTAGATATCAACGATTGTATCTCAGGCAAGTAACATACCTATGGACAAAGGGAACAACATACGGGATTGATTGAATCCTTCACATCATGGTTCGACCGATAAATATCTTCATAGAATATGTAGGAACCAATATGTGCATCCAGGTCCTGCTATTGGTTATTGACTGGAGAGTGTCTCGAACATGTCTACATAGTTCTCGAACCTGCAGGGTCTTCACTCTTAAGGTTCGGTGATGTTTCGGTATTATTGAATTATGTCTGTTGGTGACCGAAGGTTGTTTGGAGTCCCGGATGAGATCCCGGACGTCACGAGGAACTCCAAAATGGTCCCGGGATAAAGATTTATATATAGGAAAGTGGTACTCGGGTTCTGGAATAGTTTCGGGGATTTCCGGTATTTTGTATCGGGAGTGTCGAAAGGGTTCCGGGGGTCCATCGGGAGGGGCCCACCCAGGCCCATGCGCCAAGCTAAGGTGGAGGTGGTGCAGAGGACTCCTCCCAAGGGTTTCCACCTCCCTTGTGGAAGGTGGACTCTCCTCCCTTTGTTCGGCCGAACTTCTCCTCCTTGGACGAGGGACCAAGGCAGCCCACCTACCCCTTCCTCCTATATATAGTGGAGGTTTTGAGGGCAGCCACGACCTGAAAAGCCACGTGCTGCCCCATCCTCCATAGATCATCTCCTTCGTCTAGATTAGTTCGGTAGAGCCGACGAAGCCCTGCCAGATGAGTTCACCACCACCACCACCATGTCGTCGTGCTGCCGGAGAACTCATCTACCGCTCCGCCCATCTTGCTTGATCAAGAAGGCAGAGATTGTCATCGAGTTGTACGTGTGTGATGACGAGATGATGTATATGCTTCTCGCCCCTCGTTGGATACCCCAAGTGGAAGGTGGAGATGTAGTCAGCAGGAAATTTCCCTTACACGGAGACTATAAGGTTTACCGAACCAGGAGGACTCCTAGGCTCAACAAGTAGGTGTCTTCCACCCTGGCGCTAGCAGAATACGTGGACCTGCACACAAAACAAATAACTTTGCTCCCAACGAGTACACAGAGGTTGTCAATCTTTCCGGCCTTGTAGTTTGCAAATGATCAAAACACAAGCGGTAGGTAATAGTGATTGCAACGGAAAAGTAAATGAAAGCGGTAGATGATGGAGGTGTAAACAATGATGGTGATATGGACCGGAGTCACATCATGTTCACTAGTGATGTCTCTCTCCCAAAAGACGATAAACAACTATGCTAGGGTAAACAAATCATAGTTGGGAAATTGACAGAATTATGATCGCACCGCAATGCTAATTATGCTCCTTGATAGTTAGAGGTTCAATAGTAATGGGCAGTACGCGAAGACAAGTAGACCGTTTATTCATCAGCATCTACTTATTAATCACCCACCTTGAGATATCTATCCAGAACATCTCTCCAGTATTAAGTTGCGAGCCCCACCCAAAGTGTAAACTCAAATCAACGGACAACTACATTAACGAACTATGTGTAAGGTAAACAATCCTTGCAACCGTGGTCACAAGCACCGTTGTTTTCTCCCTGATGGCAACAAGCACATTCCCTAGTCTCATGTTTCTGTCACTCAAGCTAGACATCAAGGGGCCCGAACCCACAATCATGCATAACGCTCCCTCTTGGAGTTACGATCTACTACTTGGCCAAAGCAATAAAGAGCAACGGAGAACATGCATAAATCACTAAGGAACATAATATAAAAGGATAATCAAATATATAACTCATAACAATCTGAACATAATCTCATAATCCATCGGATCCCAACAAACCGAGCATAGCAAAAGCAAGAGAATTACATAGATGCCTTGATCATGTAGGGCAGCTCACAAGGACTAACCATTGAAGCACAAGATTGGAGAGAAGACATCACATAGCTACTGGTCATGGACTCATGGTCCAAGGAGGACTACTCACGGCATGTCCGGGAAGCGTCCATGGCGGTGGAGAAGCTCCCGGAGGTCAATCCTCCCTCCGGCAGTGTTGGGGATATTACCTATTGATAACCCGCCCTAGTTGGGCCGGGTCACCAAATCAGGCGATTCATCTAAGCGTGGTTCGGGCCTTGGCCTGGCAAGACCGAAGGTTGTATGGCGGTTTACAACTTCCGGACGGTCTCCAAGCTTTGGAAGATGGCGACTTAGAGATCGTAAAAGTCACGGTTTGTAGAAAGGAAAGTACCCTTGTAAATCCTAGGGACTCGACCTGTATATAAAGGTGAGTCCCAGGGAAGAAGAAGCAGGTTAGAAATCATCGACTGCTAGGTCTGGCGAGTTACGCCCTCCTTGTAATTGAAACTCCATCAATACAACTCAAAGTAGGACGTAGGCCTTTACCTCCTCACGAGGGGCCGAACCTGGGTAAATCGCCGTCTCTCTCCCGTTCAACCCCTTTGAGTCGCCACCAAAGTGCGATGGCTCCAGTACTAAGTCCTTTCACGAGGACATCTGCCGTGACAAAACCACGACAGTTGGCGCCCACCGTGGGGCCTGCGCACGGTGGAGTTGAGTTCTCAAAGGGAGCCCTACCAGGGTTTGGGAGCTATGCGACGAGGCTCATGACCCGAAGCCGCCGTGGGAAGATCTACATCGACAACCTGCAATGGGGACCTGTGACGCCCTCGGCTTAATCGTACGCTAATCATACACACAAATGCGTACGATCAAACCCAAGGACTCACGGGGAGATATCACAACACAACTCTAGACACAAATAAAATAACATCAGCTTCATATTACAAGCCAGGGGCCTCGAGGGCTAGAATACGAAAGCTCGATAAACACACGAGTCAGCGGAAGCAACAAATATCTGAGTACAGACATAAAACATGGGGTGCCTTAGAGAAGGCTAGCACAAAAGATACAACGATCGAACGAGGCGAGGCCTCCTGCCTGGGAACCTCCTAACTACTCCTGATCATCAGCGGCCTCCACGTAGTAGTAGGCACCGTCGGGGTAGCAGTCGTCGGCGGCGGGGACCTCCATCTCCTGGGCTCCATCATCTGGTCGCAGCAAACGGATCAAGGGGACAAGGGGGGAGCAAAGCAGCGGTGAGTACTCATCCAAAGTACTCGCAAGTCTTACATCAGAACTATTCTAATTATGCATCAGTATCAAAGAAGGGGGGTTATATGTGGACTGACTGCAGCAATGCAAGAATAGAGAGAAGGCCTAGTCCTAGCGAAGACTAGCATCTTCAGGGTCTTGCAGCAATAGACGAGAGTAGAACAGGGGGTAACACATTAATAGTCATATTGTTGCAGCAATATTAAGGTGAGGTCACGCCTAAAGATCCTCCCTTGACTCCCTGCGAGGAAGCAATCCCGAGGCAAACTAATTCCAGTTAAGTAACAATTGTAGTTGTATAAGATTGGGGCACAACTCCAAGTCGTCCTGTAACCGTGGACACGGCTATCCGAATAGTTAAATTTTCATCCCTGCAGGGGTGCACCACATGTCCCGTCACGCTCGATAACACTCTGGCCGGACATACTTTTCTGGGTCCTGCCCAGCCTCGGAATATCGACACGTCGCAGCCCCACCTAAGACTAATCAGAGAGGCCAGCCCGCCGGTCTAAATCCTAAGCACAAAGGGTTCGTGGGCCCAGTTCCCCTTCACGCTCCTGCACGTGGCGTGGACGGCCGACGTCAGTCCTAGCATCCCTTAATCACAAGCGCGATGCATCTCGGGACCACTCGGGCGCGCGCCGCTACATTGCTGGCATCTGAAAAGCTTCGGCTGATACCGCGACGCCGAGTACCCATAATTCTTCCCGCGTAGCCGGTTAGTGCGAAAAGGTCTCCGACCAACCCAGATCAAATACCCAAATCCATTAGCATTTTAATTAGGCCAACAACACAGTCTCACGGGAATCCACCCGGCTTACAACTAATCACCAATGATCCCAGTAACATGGTCGAGTAACTGTGTGGTTGTAACATCGGGGGAATCCGAGGTATCACCCTCGTTGGATTCCGAACGATGTACCCGTCAAGGTGGGCTTAGAGGAATCACCCTCGGGGGTCCCACACTCGCGGGGTTGCACGACAGGGGCGTCATCGGGAATGGTGAAAGAGGAATCACCCTCGATAACCACGACCGACTAGCTATACTACAGAGATATCATCAGGAGTACTTAGCGAGGTGTCACCCTCGGTACCCGATAGTATCTATGTAGCGTCGTACAACGAAGGGGGGTGAATGTGCTGTGTCGGGTCTGGCTCGTCGATCAGAGATCGAGACTTGAAAACAAGCGGGGCAACTGAACTACGGGGTCAGAGGGGATGACTGCTCCACCTATACTAAGCATATTTAAAGTACAGGACTGAAAGTAGTAGTTCATCAAAAATTAGGCTATGCATCAGATATAGGAGCTAACTACAACAGTAGCAAAATACTAATGCAAGCAGTAGGAAGAAAGACATAGGCGATATAGGAATGATCAAGGGGAGTTTGCTTGCCTTGCTGCTCTGCGGCAAAGGACTGATCGGCAGGGTCGTAGATGTACCCGGCAGCAGCGTCAGTCTCGGGGTCTACCGGTAAGAAGAGGGGGAAGGAACAATAAATAATAGCACCGATGCAACACAAAGCATGACATGGCAAGATGCAGGCTAGACATGAGCTAACGCAGCAACATCCGTCATAGACGGGTCGGAAGAATATCTGACGATATTTTCCGGGTCTCGGGCTACTACCGGTTACACTGGAAACGAAGGAAAAGTTCCATGTTTGCTATGCTAGGGACACGTGACAGACGAATGGACCGTGTATCCGGGTTCGTCTCGGTTTGCTGATCAACTTTCATGTTGAAATTATTTCGATCTGACTTACGGATTATTTCATATTAATTTTCAAAGTTTTATTAATTATTTAGGAATTAAAAACAGATTTAAATGATTTAATAAAATCCTATTATGACATCATCGCGATGTCATGCTCACATCAACATTTGACCGGTCAACTGACCTGCGGGTCCCGAACGTCATAGGCACAAGTTTTATTTAAGATTAAATATTATTTAATCAGATTAATTTAGTGGGGGACCCGCGTGTCATACTCTACTTATGTTAATTAATTATTTTAACTAATATATCTATTTATTTATTTATTTAGTAAAAACATTATTTTTATTTTTAACTTAACTATCGCGTGGGACTTCCCTGTCATAGACAGCGGGTGCATTGGCCCCACCGGTAAGTGGCCTAAGGCTATTTTCTCTTTTTTTTATTAGATACCTAACCGTGCAAATACCGTATTCCTCTAAATATCCATATACGCAAATACATACATCACATCTCATACATACATACATACATACGCATCTAATACATCATTTGTTTTTATTTCTTTTTTTTCTCAAAACTCTCATCTCTCTCTCCCTGTTAACACACACAGAACAACTCTCTGCTAACTCCATAGAAGAACCTAAACTTCAATCCCTCCTACCGGTGTCTACCGTTGACGGATCGAGGTCCCGTTTGCCGGAATGGAACCGGGGCGGTGAGGAGATCGACATGGTCGGAGGAGCCCGAGGAGGGGCTCACCGACGGTGACGAGACGGCCCGATGAAGCCGGAGTTCGCACGAAGGTGAAGGTGACGACGGTGACGCGGTTCCGGTGAAGACGGACGTGCCGGCGAGCAGGAGCCAGCCGGAGGTTCGCCGAGAGGGGCCCCGGTGAGGAGGGGCCCCCGGAGATGGAGCCACCGATGGTGACCGGCGGGAGGAGGGGCTCGGCCGGCGGGGCTCCTGGGGGCGGCCGGCGGGATGGAGGGCCGAGGTGGGGGGGACTCGCGCGGGAGGATGAGGTCGTGGGAGGGGAACTCGCCGGCGGGAAGGAGGAGGGGCTCGCCGGCCGGGAGGATGAGGGGACCGACGGGGGGGGGGGGGGGGCTGGTGCAGGGGAGGTTGTGGACGGGGAGGGGCCCGACGGCGGGAGGGCGAGAGGCGGCAGGGGCCGCCGGCGGGAGGAGGAGGAGGGATCTGGGAGGGAGGAGGCGACGTGGGAAGAGAGGCGTGGGGGTGGGGGGGCTCTCGTGCGGGGGTGAGGGGCTGGGACCGAGAGAGGGGGAGGAGATGGCGCTGTCGTGGGGGTGGGGCCCCCACGAGGGGGAGGCTGGAGGCGGCGTGGGAGGCGAGTGGGGGGGTGGCGGCGCTCAGGAGGGGAGGGAGTAGCGAGCCAGGGGGGCTCTAGGGTTTGGCCGGTTGGGCTTGTGGGTGGCCCAGCTGGGCCGGGGGGGTTGCTTTTTCTTTTTTTTCTTTTTTTTGTTTTGTTTTCTTTTTTTTATTATTATTATTTCTTTCTTTCAATTTTCTTTTCTTTCTTTTATCATTATTACTTTTTTAATACTTTCTTTTTTACATATATATTCTTTTGATACTTAACATGAATTTATAAAATACTTTTCTTTTGTTTTCAAATTTTTGGATCCGGACAGACTCGAATCAACGCGGGTCTGAGATGGGAATTCGATGACGTGGCATCATTAGCGGTTGATCACTGTAGCTTAATTACAATAATTACTGTTGCAAAAGTCGAGGATGTCACAATTCTCCCCTACTAACAAGAATTCTCGTCCCGAGAATTAAGAGGTAGAGGGAAAGAGCCCGGGGTATTCATCACGAAGATGATCCTCGCGTTCCCAAGTGGCTTCATCTTCAGAGTGATTTGACCACTGCACCTTAAGGAACTTGGTGACCTTGCGACGAGTCTTACGTTCAGCTTGGTCGAGAATGCGGACCGGATGCTCTTTATAAGAGAGGTCTTGTTGTAGCTCAAGCATATCGTGATCCACTGCTCGAATAGGGTCCTTGAAGCAGCAACGGAGCTGAGAAACATGGAAGACATCGTGAACCTGAGAAAGGTTCGCCGGCAGTTCCAATTGATAAGCCACTCTTCCACGCCTTTCGAGAACAGTGAAAGGACCAATATAACGAGGAGCTAACTTGCCCTTGATTCCGAAACGGTGTGCACCTCTCATTGGTGTGACACGAAGATAAGCCTTTTCGCCAGGTTGATAGACCATATCTTGATGATGACGGTCATACTGACTCTTCTGATGAGACTGAGCAGCCTTCAGATTCTCATGAATAATACGGACTTGATCTTCGGCATGTTGAATAATATCCGGACCGAAGAGTGATCGTTCCCCAGTTTCCGACCAATTCAGAGGAGTTCGACACCTTCGCCCATACAATACTTCGAAAGGGGCCATCTTCAGACTAGCTTGATAGCTATTGTTGTAAGAGAACTCAGCATACGGGAGAGATTCCTCCCATTTCTTACCGAAAGAAATGACACAAGCTCGAAGCATGTCCTCGAGAATTTGGTTGACTCGTTCAACTTGTCCCTGGGATTGAGGATGAAATGCAGTGCTGAAGGACAGATGAGTCCCCATAGCCTTCTGAAAACTTTCCCAGAATTTTGAAGTGAACAAGCTGCCACGGTCCGAACTGATTACCAACGGAATACCGTGAAGTGAAACAACTTTGACATATAAAGATCTGCCAGCTGACTAGCATTAATCGTTTCTTTGACGGCCAGGAAATGTGCAACTTTGGACAATCGATCAATGACGACAAGAATAGCATCATTACCTTTCTGAGATCTGGGAAAACCAGTGACGAAGTCCATTTCAACATGGTCCCATTTCCACTCGGGAATAGAGATAGGTTGCAGAGTTCCAGCAGGCTTTTGGTGTCCTGCTTTGATACGCCGGCATATATCACATTCTGCCACATAGCGTGCAATGTCTTGTTTCATATTGGGCCACCAGAATCTTTGCCGGATGTATTGGTACATCTTGGTACTACCCGGATGAATAGACAATGGTGTGCCATGAGCTTCTTCCATCACCTTCCCAGTCATCCTGAGATTTTCCTTCTTATTTGGGACGAATAGGCGACCCTTGAAATACAAGGCGCCACCTTCATCAACAGTGAAAAAGGAGGGTTTACCCTTCGCAATATAGCTCTTAATCCTGTCGACATCATCGTCAAAGTCTTGTAGATTCTTTATGGAGTTCACAAGATCTGGTTCAACCACTAGGTTACTGAGGGAACCCTGATTAACAACACGAAGGTTCATCTTTTGATACTCTTCAGGAGGAGGAACAAGGTAACCCTGAGGAACAATGTGGAGGTTCAGCTTACGGAATTCCTCTTGCAGACGATCGTGAACCTGATGAACCTGGAGGTGGTTGCAGTATGACTTGCGACTTAAGGCATCAGCCATTACATTAGCCTTGCCAGGGGTATATGATATACTACAGTCAAAATCTGCTATACGCTCCATCCATCTTTGTTGACGCAGGTTCAGCTCCGGTTGAGTGAACAAGTACTTCAAACTTTGATGGTCGGTGTAGATTTCACAACGATTACCGACAAGGTATTGTCGCCATTCCTTCAATGCATGAATGACTGCGGCAAGCTCGAGATCATGAACTGGGTAGTTCTCTTCATGAGCACGCAGTTGACGTGAAGCATAAGCGATCACCTTGTGATCCTGCATTAGGACACAACCTATTCCTTGACGAGAAGAATCACTATATGACGAAATCCCTTTTCGTATCTGGAGGAGCAAGTACTGGAGCGGACGTCAGTTTGTCCTTGAGTACCTGGAAACTTTCCTGGCATTTATCAGTCCATTCATACTTAACACCTTTGTGAAGCAGGTTGGTTAAGGGCTTCGCAATCTTGGAGAAGTTCTCGACGAATCGACGGCAATAGCTGGCGAGTCCGAGAAAACTTCTGACTTGCTTGACATTCTTCGGGGGAGTCCAGTCAAGAATAGCTTGAATTCGTTCGGGGTTGACCGCAATACCATCCTTGGAAATCACATGACCAAGGTAAGTCACTTCGTCTAGCCAGAACTCACATTTGGAATACTTCGCATAGAGTTTATGCTCCCGAAGCTTATCCAGTACAAGACGAAGATGTTCAGCATGCTCTTCTTTGTTCTTCGAAAATACCAGAATATCATCGAGATATACCACGACAAATTTGTCGAGGTAGTCCATGAATATATAATTCATCAGTCGAGAGAAGGTTGCCGGTGCATTGGTTAAGCCGAAGGACATGACGGTGTACTCGTATGATCCATATCGAGTAACAAAGGCGGTCTTTGGAATATCCTCCTTGCGAACACGGATTTGGTGGTATCCCAATCTCAAGTCGAGCTTAGAGAAAACGGTGGAACCAGCAAGTTGATCATACAAATCATTTATCCGAGGGAGAGGATATTTGTTTTGAATAGTGGCCTGGTTGATAGGACGATAGTCTTGAACCAATCGATTTGTCCCATCCTTCTTCTTAACAAAGAGAGAAGGTGCTCCCCAAGCAGAGGAACTCGGACGGATGAAACCCAGACGGAGCGAGTTGTCAATTTCTTGCTTAAGTTCAAGGAGTTCATGTGGTGGCATTTTATAAGGACGCTTGGCAATAGGAGTGGTACCGGGTACCAAGTCAATGACAAACTCGACAGCTCTAGCAGGGGGAATCCCCGGGAGTTCTTCTGGAAAGACATCTTGAAATTCTCGGACCACTGGTATGTTTTCAATCCCTTCAAGAGGCGACGCATTTAATGCATTCAAAGCATACAGCCGTGCCTCAGCGTTACGGACGAGATGAGCATGGTAGCTTACTAGTTCATCTGAAGGGTGTAGGAGGTGGACGGTCTTGGTGGCACAAACGATCGATGCCGTATGAGCTTTCAACCAGTCCATCCCCAATATGAGATCAATGTTGGATGACTTTAGTAGGATGGGGTTGGCAAGGAATTCTAATCCTTCAATTTCAACTAGAACATGGGGGCAAACCACAGAGGTTCGGCATTCGCCCCCAGGGGTGTTTACCACTATCGGGATGTTCATCTCTTCGCTCCTAATGTCATGCATGTATGCAAAATTTTCCGACATAAAGGAATGCGATGCTCCTGTATCAAACAATACAGAAGCAGGTACTGAGTTAACGGGAAGTGTACCCATCACGGTAGCAGGCTGGTCTTGAGCTTGGCCCATATCAATGTTGTTGGCCTGACCGCGAACATAAGCAGGCTTAGTGTTGAAGTTGCGGTTCTGGTTGTTGCCACTGCCAGTTGCGGGAAGTGCCAGCTGATTCGGATTCTGCCTGCAGTCTCTAGCACGGTGACCTGGACGGCCACACTTGAAGCATAGCCCGTCCTTAGGAAGGGAAGGAGGAACTCGAGGCGGTGGAGCTGGGAGCATCGGCTGCTTAGGTGGTGGAGGAGGCAGGCGAGGTGCAGCATAGGACGGCCTCGGAGTAGGAGCAGGTGCATGATACATGTTGTTGGGAATCCAGATCTTCCGCTTCTGTGCAGATGAGCCCGAAGATGAGCCCATGTCACGGTTGCGCTTGCTGCTATCTTTGTATTCCTGCAGACCAGTCTCAACCTGAATAGCCTTGTTCACGAGGGTGGCGAAATCAGCATAGTCCTGAACGAGGAATGTGAGCTTGATATCAGGGTGGAGGCCTTCACGGAACTTCTCCTGCCTGCGTGCATCAGTCGCAATGTCTTCTTCAGCATAGCGAGATAATTCCAGAAATTCCCGCTGATAAGCATCCACAGTCTTGTTGCCCTGGACCAAGTTGCGGAACTCACGCTTCTTCCGGTCCATGATTCCCTGAGGAATGTATCGAGCACAGAAAGCAGCCTTGAACTCTGCCCAAGTGATGATAGTTCCATCGGGCTGAGAGCGCCTGTGGCTGTCCCACCATTGAGCAGCGGGACCGTTCAGAAAGTAGGCGGCAAAGTTGACATAGCTTGCCAGGGGCACATTGGCAGACTCCAGCTCATAGGAAATGTCACGGAGCCAGTCATCAGCATCAAGAGGCTGAGTTGAGCTGCGGTAGATCGCCGGGTTGAGACGGCAGAAGTCTTGCAGTGTCACGCCTTGTGGTTGGTTCATGTTCGGCCTTTGGAACTAATCCATGAGCCCTTGCATAAACTGGCAGTTCAGCTCAAACTGTTGGATCATCCCCGCCATATACTCAGGAGGCGGGGGTGGTGCATCGTTGGTAGGGGCACGCGGGCGGCCAGCTGGTCTAACCATCCTGTTAAATATTTAGCAGGGGTAGTTTAGCTTAAAGTAATTGCAAAGGCATTGCACGCATTCATGAAGTAATTAAGCATTATGAAAGGGAAATGCGATAGATACTCCATAGTAGTTGAGTTCGACATACAAACCCATACATAAGTTCGATTACAGACTAACGATTACAAATTCGAAATTTGGCGATAGCCCGGACGCATTTGACGATACCCTGGACTCACTAGGCGGCGCGCAGGCACGCGGTGGAAGAGTACCACAACGAGATGTAGCGATAAGGCTACATCAACGTCGGAGAGGACGATCGAATCCTGGTAGCTGGCGGTGATAGAAGGTAGGGACAGGACCCTGTGTCCCGTTGTGACTCTGGTGAGGGTACCGCATCCAGTCGAGCAGCTGAGGTCCAAGTGCAGGGGTTCTACCCCCAACATCAGTCCACTCGAGAGCTGATGGTAGCTCTGTCCTGCTCGGCTCGCGGATGCGCATAGGTGGAACCCTCGGACAGTTTGATGGCTGTAGCTCTGTCAATGCGTCGTAAAGACGAGCGCGCGTAGCATACAGCTCCACAGTCAGAGCTCGGAAAGCACGATCCATTGCCTTAGTGTACTGGACCAGAACCCGCGCGTCGTAGCGACGCGTCACGTAGGGGGCGCAGACAGCGACGTAGGAACGGTCGCTGCGCTCCCGAACGTCAGAAGCGTAGGCAGTGAGATCAGACCCAGTCTCATCCCTAGCAGGAGCATGCGGGATGTATCTGAAAGGGCTCTCCTCCAGGTGAGGGTACGCTCCACGGAGACGGGTGATGGCGATGTAGGCCGCATCATGGACGACCATCTCGACCGACACTCCAATACCATAGAACACATGGCGCTCGCGGGTCTCGCCGCCCCTCTGGTCGAAGATGCGAACCTCGGCCTGGTACTGGTACTGGTTGTACTCGCGGAAATCCTCGAACACAGTGTACTCGGGGTACCAGCGATATCCCAGCCTGGTCAGGAGATCGACCAAAATGGCCGGGAACCCAGTCGTCTCAGTGGCCTGTGTCAGGCGCACGTGCTGTCTTGCGGGACGCATCTGAAAATAAGATTGACGGATGTCAATGACAGTGTGTCTAATACATATTCAGGAGAAAAAGAGTAGATAGTCCAGCGCTCCGGATCGATGTGATTCGAGAACCTAATGTTAGAGTTAGTAAAATCTTTGACCCGAAAGAGAAGAGAAAGTAGAGCCCAGAGTATAGGAAAGGAGTAAAAGATACTAATACCACCCAATTGAGATGTGGGCCCGTAAGCCACAACATCAGTGTTAGTAAAGTTTTTCAAACACTAGACTCAACTTCGACCAAGGAATTGGAAAGGGGGCTACCTACAGGCAGTTGGCTCTGATACCAACTTGTGACGCCCTCGGCTTAATCGTACGCTCATCATACACGCAAATGCGTACGATCAAACCCAAGGACTCACGGGGAGATATCACAACACAACTCTAGACACAAATAAAATAACATCAGCTTCATATTACAAGCCAGGGGCCTCGAGGGCTAGAATACGAAAGCTCGATAAACACATGAGTCAGCGGAAGCAACAAATATCTGAGTACAGACATAAAACATGGGGTGCCTTAGAGAAGGCTAGCACAAAAGATACAACGATCGAACGAGGCGAGGCCTCCTGCCTGGGAACCTCCTAACTACTCCTGATCATCAGCGGCCTCCACGTAGTAGTAGGCACCGTCGGGGTAGCAGTCGTCGGCGGCGGGGACCTCCATCTCCTGGGCTCCATCATCTGGTCGCAGCAAACGGATCAAGGGGACAAGGGGGGAGCAAAGCAGTGGTGAGTACTCATCCAAAGTACTCGCAAGTCTTACATCAGAACTATTCTAATTATGCATCAGTATCAAAGAAGGGGGGTTATATGTGGACTGACTGCAGCAATGCAAGAATAGAGAGAAGGCCTAGTCCTAGCGAAGACTAGCATCTTCAGGGTCTTGCAGCAATAGACGAGAGTAGAACAGGGGGTAACACATTAATAGTCATATTGTTGCAGCAATATTAAGGTGAGGTCACGCCTAAAGATCCTCCCTCGACTCCCTGCGAGGAAGCAATCCCGAGGAAAACTAATTCCAGTTAAGTAACAATTGTAGTTGTATAAGATTGGGGCACAACTCCAAGTCGTCCTGTAACCGTGGACACGGCTATCCGAATAGTTAAATTTTCATCCCTGCAGGGGTGCACCACATGTCCCGTCACGCTCGATAACACTCTGGCCGGACATACTTTTCTGGGTCCTGCCCGGCCTCGGAATATCGACACGTCGCAGCCCCACCTAAGACTAATCAGAGAGGCCAGCCCGCCGGTCTAAATCCTAAGCACAAAGGGTTCGTGGGCCCAGTTCCCCTTCACGCTCCTGCACGTGGCGTGGACGGCCGACGTCAGTCCTAGCATCCCTTAATCACAAGCGCGATGCATCTCGGGACCACTCGGGCGCGCGCCGCTACATTGCTGGCATCTGAAAAGCTTCGGCTGATACCGCGACGCCGAGTACCCATAATTCTTCCCGCGTAGCCGGTTAGTGCGAAAAGGTCTCCGACCAACCCAGATCAAATACCCAAATCCATTCGCATTTTAATTAGGCCAACAACACAGTCTCACGGGAATCCACCCGGCTTACAACTAATCACCAATGATCCCAGTAACATGGTCGAGTAACTGTGTGGTTGTAACATCGGGGGAATCCGAGGTATCACCCTCGTTGGATTCCGAACGATGTACCCGTCAAGGTGGGCTTAGAGGAATCACCCTCGGGGGTCCCACACTCGCGGGGTTGCACGACAGGGGCGTCATCGGGAATGGTGAAAGAGGAATCACCCTCGATAACCACGACCGACTAGCTATACTACAGAGATATCATCAGGAGTACTTAGCGAGGTGTCACCCTCGGTACCCGATAGTATCTATGTAGCGTCGTACAACGAAGGGGGGTGAATGTGCTGTGTCGGGTCTGGCTCGTCGATCAGAGATCGAGACTTGAAAACAA
The DNA here is from genome assembly GCF_904849725.1 of Hordeum vulgare subsp. vulgare. Lineage (NCBI taxonomy): Eukaryota > Viridiplantae > Streptophyta > Magnoliopsida > Poales > Poaceae > Hordeum > Hordeum vulgare. Next base: position 418,811,162 of record NC_058520.1, on the reverse strand, counting down.
GCGGGGCAACTGAACTACGGGGTCAGAGGGGATGACTGCTCCACCTATACTAAGCATATTTAAAGTACAGGACTGAAAGTAGTAGTTCATCAAAAATTAGGCTATGCATCAGATATAGGAGCTAACTACAACAGTAGCAAAATACTAATGCAAGCAGTAGGAAGAAAGACATAGGCGATATAGGAATGATCAAGGGGAGTTTGCTTGCCTTGCTGCTCTGCGGCAAAGGACTGATCGGCAGGGTCGTAGATGTACCCGGCAGCAGCGTCAGTCTCGGGGTCTACCGGTAAGAAGAGGGGGAAGGAACAATAAATAATAGCACCGATGCAACACAAAGCATGACATGGCAAGATGCAGGCTAGACATGAGCTAACGCAGCAACATCCGTCATAGACGGGTCGGAAGAATATCTGACGATATTTTCCGGGTCTCGGGCTACTACCGGTTACACTGGAAACGAAGGAAAAGTTCCATGTTTGCTATGCTAGGGACACGTGACAGACGAATGGACCGTGTATCCGGGTTCGTCTCGGTTTGCTGATCAACTTTCATGTTGAAATTATTTCGATCTGACTTACGGATTATTTTATATTAATTTTCAAAGTTTTATTAATTATTTAGGAATTAAAAACAGATTTAAATGATTTAATAAAATCCTATTATGACATCATCGCGATGTCATGCTCACATCAACATTTGACCGGTCAACTGACCTGTGGGTCCCGAACGTCATAGGCACAAGTTTTATTTAAGATTAAATATTATTTAATCAGATTAATTTAGTGGGGGACCCGCGTGTCATACTCTACTTATGTTAATTAATTATTTTAACTAATATATCTATTTATTTATTTATTTAGTAAAAACATTATTTTTATTTTTAACTTAACTATCGCGTGGGGCCTCCCTGTCATAGACAGCGGGTGCATTGGCCCCACCGGTAAGTGGCCTAAGGCTATTTTCTCATTTTTTTTATTAGATACCTAACCGTGCAAATACCGTATTCCTCTAAATATCCATATACGCAAATACATACATCACATCTCATACATACATACATACATACGCATCTAATACATCATTTGTTTTTATTTCTTTTTTTTCTCAAAACTCTCATCTCTCTCTCCCTGTTAACAGACACAGAACAACTCTCTGCTAACTCCATAGAAGAACCTAAACTTCAATCCCTCCTACCGGTGTCTACCGTTGACGGATCGAGGTCCCGTTTGCCGGAATGGAACCGGGGCGGTGAGGAGATCGACATGGTGGGAGGAGCCCGAGGAGGGGCTCACCGACGGTGACGAGACGGCCCGATGAAGCCGGAGTTAGCACGAAGGTGAAGGTGACGACGGTGACGCGGTTCCGGTGAAGACGGACGTGCCGGCGAGCAGGAGCCAGCCGGAGGTTCGCCGAGAGGGGCCCCGGTGAGGAGGGGCCCCCGGTGATGGAGCCACCGATGGTGACCGGCGGGAGGAGGGGCTTGGCCGGCGGGGCTCCTGGGGGCGGCCGGCGGGATGGAGGGCCGAGGTGGGGGGGACTCGCCGCGGGAGGATGAGGTCGTGGGAGGGGAAGTCGCCTGCGGGAAGGAGGAGGGGCTCGCCGGCCGGGAGGATGAGGGGACCGAGGGGGGGGCTGGTGCAGGGGAAGTTGTGGACGGGGAGGGGCCCGACGGCGGGAGGGCGAGAGGCGGCAGGGGCCGCCGGCGGGAGGAGGAGGAGGGATCTGGGAGGGAGGAGGCGACGTGGGAAGAGAGGCGTGGGGGTGGGGGGGCTCTCGTGGGGGGTGAGGGGCTGGGACCGAGAGAGGGGGAGGAGATGGCGCTGTCGTGGGGGTGGGGCCCCCCACGAGGGGGAGGCTGATGGCGACTCCCCTCACACCGGAAAACAAGGAGGCAGTAAATGCGGAGTTGGCGAAACTCAGAGAAGCAGTGGCAAAGGCTCATCGGGATGCCGAGGTGGAGTCCGCCAGGATCGAGACCCGACAAGCTCAAATTACCGCCGAAAGAACTCGCCTAAATACTGACAACTGGAGGCTCGAAAGACACCAGCGCGCATTCGACGCCGTCCATCAGTGGAGGCACCAGGGTCGCCTGCCACCTGATCTCAACCCGACCCGCCTGTTCGATACTCCACGAACTCCTGGGGCGGGAATCGCCCCAGGGGGAGGACCGGGTCAACCACCTAACCCGTCGGTTCAGCCAATTGAGGATCGCATTCCCCGATTCCGGACACCTCAAGGTCACTTTTCCAACCCAGTGGATAACGTCCTTGCTGCAGCTCGCCATTTGGAATCTCTTCCGATTCACGGCAACACTCCTGTCGAGATAGAAGCAAGGAACGCCATTGAGATGTTGTAGACGGCGGTGGTTCAAAACGCCCAGTTCTCACATAGCCTAGATAGGCTGCATTCCACTCCCCAAGCGAGTCACACCAGGAGTCAGCCAGAGTACCAGCCGTCCGTAAAAAGTGGGCCGCGACTCATCCCCCGGGACAACCCGCCTGATCATTAGAACCCACCGGTCCAGGATCTCCCGAACATCCAAGTCGCCTCGGCCCTTCTCGTCGGGAGCGGTGGACGAGTGGGGGTGCCGTGCTTGGCCCCTGCCCTTCGCAACGAACGAATGCCCAAGGATTTTAAGGGACCAAGAAAGGTGCCTAACTACACCCCGGACCTTGAGCCGGCATCGTGGGTCGAGAGTTATGAAATCGCCATGGACATGCTCGACGTAAACGAGGCAGTTTGCGCCAGATACTTCACGATGATGCTCGAGGGGTCAGCACGTACTTGGTTAAAAAACTTACCCCCCAACTCCATCCAGACCTGGGCTGAATTGAAAGAGCGCTTCATCAAAAAATTCTGAGGAACTTGCAAACGTCCAATGACGATCGTCGATCTGCTGCACTGCGTTCAGCGCCTCGATGAGTCGGCCCACCATTGGTCACGGCGGGTTGTGGAAATTATCCATTCATCAGACGGTATTACGGCGGCTCAGGTTGTGTTGATCCTCGAGCAGAATTGCCATTACGAACCCCTGGTGCAAAAGTTGGGGCGACTCAAGCGAAAGGTCCAAGACATGGGGGAGCTGATGGATACCCTCACTAGGTACGCTGAAGCGGATGACACCAAAGATCCAGGTGAGGACGGTAAAGCTAATTCGTCCAAGAAGGGCGAGTCATCCAAAAATCATACCCGGTTCCAGGGACGTAACCGCCACTATCAAGGAGCCAATGGAAAGAGAAGGCAGCAAGAGGAACCTTCGGATTTAGTCGCCAATACCAACACCAACAATGGCAACCAACGCCAGAAGAAAAACAGGGGATATAGTGGTAAGAAGCCGCGTAACTATGAAGAGTTACTCAAGGGCCCTTGCCCGCATCATGTCATGGCAGACGGACCGGCGACTTACTCCTGGGAGAATTGTTTCGTGATGCGGGAGTTTCGGGCGGAGGCGATCAAGAAAAGCCAAAATGATGACCCAGACCAACGGCAGGAGCAGTTTGCTGCACCCAACCAACGACGGAATCCCTTTGGCGGTTTTCCCGAACCGGGGCTCAGGGAGGCTCGCAGCCGAGCAGCGGCCAGTATCCGGTGCATCACCAGCGGCGGTATAACCCGCCAGTAGCCTTTCAGCAGCCGCCCCCACAGGGGGCTTCGCAGGGTCAGGATGACAACAGGGGCTTTCGCAACAACCCCAAATAGTTAAGCAATGGGCAGTATCACGTTTTCACCACCAATGCTTGCAGACGTGTTAAGAAGGTGAGTCACCGGGCGTACAGTGTGTCTGAGCCGGCGCTTCCTAGGTACCTCCACTGGTCTAAACAGACCATATCATGGAGTAGGGAGGATCACCCGCCAAGAGTTGACAATCCTGGCGACTTAGCATTGGTCGTAGCTCCCCAAGTTGGGGGGTACACCCTGTCCAAAGTGCTAATGGATGGTGGCAGCAGCATTAACATCTTTTATTTTGACACTTTCAAAGGATGAACCTATTGGAAAAGGATTTGATGCCTTCAACCACGGTTTTCCACGGAATCGTCCCGGGCAAGTCGGCGTACCCCATAGGCCGAGTCAGACTCACAGTTGCATTTGGAACGGCACATAACTACAAGTCCGAGTCGCTGATGTTTGAGGTAGTCAAATTGAAAAGCCCCTATCATGCGCTATTTGGGCGGCCGGCTTACGCCCGGTTCATGGCTCGCCCATGCTATGTTTACCTTAAGCTCAAGATGCCTGGTCCTAAGGGACCCATCATAGCTGATGGTGATAGAAGGATTGCAAAGGAATGTGAAGAAGGGGACGCGGCTTATGCGGAAGTCGCCTGCGCTGTAGAGGAGCTCAAACATCATCGGGCCAATGTTGACCCGGCTGACAGGTCACCCCTAAAGAAGCCAACAACAGATGTTGAGTCGCCCCTCAAGTTCAAACCAACGGATGACACTAAAACAGTCGATTTCGTTCCTAGCGATTCATCCAAGTAGTTCACCATTGGGACGGGTCTGGATCCCAAATAGGAAAGCGCGCTCATCGAATTCATCCGTGAGAATCGGGACATCTTCGCATGGAAACCTTCTGACATGCCTGGTGTGCCCAGAGAATTCGCTGAGCACCATCTTAATGTTGACCCAAAGGCAAAACCTATCTACCAGTATCTTCGCAGGTTTAACGAGGAGCGACGCAAGGCAATCGGGGAAGAGGTTGCCCTTCTCTTAGCCGCCGGATTCATCGTGGAAGTTCTCCACCCCAAGTGGCTGGCTAACCCGGTTTTGGTACTCAAGAAGAATGGTACCTTCCGTATGTGCATTGATTACACGGACCTCAACAGAGCTTGTCCGAAAGACCCTTTCGCTCTTCCCCGCATCGACCAGATTATTGACTCAATGGCGGGATGCGAACGTTTGTGCTTTTTGGACGCCTACTCTGGATATCACCAGATCAAGATGGTCGTGGAGGATCAATAGAAAACAGCTTTTATAACCCCCTTTGGGGCTTTTTGCTATGTGTCCATGCCGTTTGGGCTCAAGAGTGCGGGGGCGACTTACCAGCGCTGCATCCAGAATTGCCTCCGCAGCCAAATCGGGCGCAACGTCCATGCCTATATCGACGATATTGTGATCAAAACCCGCCAGGGGGAGACGCTACTGGAGGATCTCAAGGAAACTTTCGATAATCTCCGGGTGTATCAGATGAAGCTGAAGCCCACCAAGTGTGTTTTTGGTGTTCCTGCAGGGAAATTGTTGGGCTTCCTGGTGTCTGAGCGTGGCATTGAAGCTAACCCGGACAAAATCGAAGCAGTTACATCCCTTGGAAAACCGGCAAATGTTAATCAAGTTCAACGAATGGCGGGTCGCATTGTGGCTCTAAGTCGCTTCGTAAGCCGCCTGGGAGAAAAGGTGATTCCCCTTTATCAATTACTAAAGAAATCTGACCATTTTGTTTGGACAGATGAAGCAGACGAAGCGTTCGAAGCCTTGAAACGGCAACTGGTCAACCCGCCGGTCTTGGCCGCCCCAACTGAGAAAGAACCCATGCTTCTGTATATTGCGGCAAACTCCAAAGGAGTAAGTGTGGTGGTGGTCGTTGAAAGAAAGGAGGAAGGGAAGGAGTACCCAGTGCAACGCCCGGTGTATTTTATCAGCGAAGCGCTGACCCTTTCCAAGCAACGGTACCCACATTGGCAGAAGTTAGTGTATGGGGTGTTTATGGCGAGTCGGAAACTTAAACATTATTTCCAAGAACATCCCATCACAGTGGTTAGTTCCGCCCCCCTCGGGGACATCATCCAGAATCGGGAGGCAACAGGGCGGATTGCCAAGTGGGCGATTGAACTTGGGCCGCATCACGTACGATACGCCCCTCGCACAGCCATCAAGTCTCAAGCCTTAGTTGATTTTGTCAATGACTCGACGGAGTTGCAGGCCCCGGAGGACAGGCCTGATCTTACATACTGGACTATTTATTTTTATGGATCCAGACAGCTAGAAGGCTCGAGGCTGGTGTGGTACTGGTATCCCCTCAAGGAGATAAATTCTGTTATGTCCTCCGACTCATGTTTCCGTGCACTAACAATGCTGTGGAATATGAAGCTTTGCTTCACGGCTTGCGACTCGCCAAGGAGATGAACCTAACGCGAGTTAGATGTTTTGGCGACTCTGATCTGGTGGCGCAGCAAGTTTCAAGTACTTGGAAGTCTCGAGACCCCGTGATGGCGGCTTACAAAAGAGCTGTGTCTGACGTGGCGGGTCATTTTCATGGCTATGAGGTTGACCACATTGATCGGCGCCTCAACGAGGCAGCTGACGCCCTTTCACGTCTTGGTTCCCAGCGAAAGCCGGTTCCCCCCAATGTTTTTCTGGATATTTTGCATAATCCATCCATGAGTTTGCCATCGGAGGAGGAGTTGGCAATACCGGATCCTGAGTCTCAGTTCGTGGCGGCTCTCCACGTCACGCCGGATTGGGTTCTTCCCTATCTGGCTTATCTCGCTCGGGGCGAGTTACCAACAGACGAGGTTTCGGCCCGTCAAATCGTTCGACGGAGCAAATCCATGGTGATCATCAATGGTGAATTATATAAGCGGAGCGCCTCTGGAGTTTTTCAACGATGTGTTTCCTCCGAAGAAGGATGCATAATCCTAAATGACATTCATTCCGGGGACTGTGGGCATCACGCCGGGTCACGCTCTTTGGTGTCAAAGGCATTCCGTCATGGTTTCTTTTGGTTGACGGCTCATGCAGATGCAGAAGAGATAGTTCGTCGGTGCGAGGGATGCCAGCGTTATGGACAACAGGCTCATGTGCCGGCTCAAGAACTAAGAATGATTCCTATCACTTGGCCTTTCGTGGTCTGGGGGTTAGACATGGTCGGCCCCTTTAAGATGTCATCCAACAAGAAAACCCATTTGCTGGTGGCGGTTGATAAGTTCACCAAGTGGGTTGAGGCAGAACCTATTGGAACTTGCGATGCGGAGACAGCGGTCAAGTTCTTGAAGAAGCAGATCTTCTGGTTTGGATATCCACACAGTATCATTACTGATAATGGCACTAACATGTCCCAAGGGGCGATGCAGGAGTTTTGCCGTCGAGAGCATATCCGGCTTGATGTTTCTGCGGTCGCTCACCCACAATCTAATGGGCAGGCAGAACAGGCGCATCAGGAGGTTTTACGGGGAATCAAGCCCCGACTCATGGTTCCCTTGGAGAAAACCCCGGGATGTTGGGTCGAAGAGTTGCCTTCAGTTCTATGGAGCATCCGGACCACCCCGAACTGGTCCACGGGTTTTACCCCTTTCTTTCTGGTCTATGGAGCAGAAGTTGTTCTTCCTACTGACATAAGGCATGACTCGCCTAGAGTCGCCGCATATGTGGAGCAAGACAACGAACTGGCGCATCAAGACTCCTTGGACGCCTTAGAGGAGGCACGTGACTTGGCTATGGCCCGTTCGGCCATCTATCAGCAGGATCTATGGCGTTATCACAACTGCCGGGTTAAGAGCCGAACCTTTCAGGAAGGCGACTCAGTGCTTCGGTTGATATAGGATCGTGCTGGCATGCATAAGTTGTCACCGCCATGGGAAGGACCGTTCGTCGTCAGAAAAAATCTTCGCAACGGCTCTTACTATCTGGTGGATCTCCGGCCAAACCGGCCAACCACGGAGGCTGAGTCAACTCGCCCCTAGAATATTGCCAACTTGCGGCCTTATTACACTTGAGCTTTTAAGCTCTGCATTTTGTAAGTCTTTCGGTTCTTATTATGAAGTAATAAAATTAAAACGCTTCCCGACTTGGGGGCTTCCTCATTGAGATCAATTTTGTTATCCATGTTGGCCTACGACATCATTATCTTGGGTGGCGCTTGAGCTTTCTGACTCGCCCCATCCTGTCGCGACCTTATGAGCCGAAGAAATCAATATCTTGGGTGGCGCTTGAGCTTTTTGACTCACCCCATCCTATTGCGACCTTATGAGCCGACGAAATCAATATCTTGGGTGGCGCTTGAGCTTTCTGACTCGCCCCATCCTGTCGCGGCCTTATGAGCCAACGAAATCATTATCTTGGGTGGCGCTTGAGCTTTCTGACTCGCCCCATCCTGTCGCGACCTTATGAGCCGACGAAATGATTATCTAGGGTGGCGCTTGAGCTTTCTGACTCGCCCCATCCTGTTGCACCTTATGAGCCGACGAAATCATTATCTTGGGTGGCGCTTGAGCTTTCTGACTCGCCCCATCCTGTCGCGACCTTATGAGCCGACGAAATCAATATCTTGGGTGGCGCTTGAGCTTTCTGACTCGCCCCATCCTGTCGTGACCTTATGAGCCGACGAAATCATTATCTTGGGTGGCGCTTGAGCTTTATGACTCGCCCCATCCTATCACGACCTTATGAGCCGACGAAATCATTATCTTGGGTGGTGCTTGAGCTTTTTGACTCGCCCCATCCTGTCGCGACCTTATGAGCCGACGAAATCATTATTTTGGGTGGCGCTTGAGCTCTTTGACTCGCCCCATCCTATCGCGACCTTATGAGCCGACGAAATTGCTATTTTTTACCTTCCTGGCACTGCCACAAGGTTTTTCAGACTTTTTTCTTATTCATCTCGAAATATTTTGGGACGGCTGCAATTTGTTATCACTTATTATTCATTAAGATGATTTCACATATGTTTTTCAACCTTAGAACAGGTTGATGATCAAAATCACTTTATCCATGGCGGATTAAGCATCATAAAGAAGCTTCAAATGGCGGATCAAGTATTTCAAATCGCCTTAAGGGCGACATAAGGATTCTTTTTGAAGGTATCACAAAAGCAGTACCGATTCCTAAAGGAGACCTATTACATGGCTCTTATGGCCAATTCAATGAAGTTTATTCTGATGATGCCCTTGGATCAGTTTGCTGCGAGCTTTGGCCAACCTCAATCTGCAAGTCGACCAGTACCCAGTTACACTTGGCCAGAGCGGAAAGTCATCTTCATCGGTCAGGATTGATGAAAGATCTGCGTCCAAGTCAAAAGGGTTCTTGGGTCGCCGTGGAGTTAAGCTGGTCGTCACAAAGGTTGGCGGGTTGACCTTCTTGTTCATACTATCATAAGCAGCCTGGTACTTTGATAAGTCCAGACTTGCAGCGAGCTGAGTCGCCGCAAGATGGGAGTCCTTGACGACACGCTGGTAGTCCTCTTCGGCGAATTCTGACCCGTCATGCTTGAGTTGAGGAAAGCCCTCCGCTACTTCTTCTGGGTTGATCTCTGGAGCATATGCTAAGCAGCGACTTAATGTAGTCAGCACTCCCTTCCGGGCGGCTGACCGAGTCAACTCGCCAATCTGGGGAGGAAGCGTGGATAGGTAGCCAAGCATCTTCTTTATGGAGGTTATAGGCTCCTTGGCGCCCATCACTGCTTTCACAGTCAGTACACTACCGGTATATAGCTGCTCTGTCAGCGTGTAAATCGCCTTCAGCGTCAGCATGCAATCATCCTAAAGGTTGGCGGCTCTCGGACATGTACAAGGGGTAATGATAATCAGCGACTCAAGATAAGAGTTATTTGTTTAAAAAGTTCAAGGGTTAGTATTTTACCAAAGACGGCTTGCGCCATGTTTGAGATATGACGTTTCAAACCGGACAGCTCTTGTTGCACAGTAGCCAGCTTGGCTTCAGCTTTTTCTGCTCGCTTTGTTGAAGCATCTTGGTCAGCTTGAGCCCTTTTTAAATCGGCTTTTAGTTTTTCCATCTCAGCTAAGACCAGTTGATACTTCTCCTCCAATTTGGCTCGGGCATCCTGCTGATCAGATAAGCTTTTCTTCAAGTCGCCAAGTGTTGATTCAGTCTGGATAAGAGATTCCTGTTGAACCATATGATAAGGGAAAGTCTCAGAACTATTGCAAGCAATATCCCTGACACTTGGGGGCTAATGTATAATTTTTTTAGACAAAATTATACAACATCAAGACCCGGCTCATCTTTTTACTCATGACCCGGCCCTTGGGGGTTACTGGTCGAAAGTTTTTTCTAGTCATCAAGACCCCGCTCATCTTTTTACTGATGACCCGGCCCTTGGGGGTTACTGGTCGAAAGTTTTTTTCTAGTCATCAAGACCCGGCTCATCTTTTTACTGATGACCCGGCCCTTGGGGGTTACTGGTCGAAAGTTTTTTTTTAAAGTCATCAAGACCCGGCTCATCTTTTTACTGATGACCTGGCCCTTGGGGGTTACTGGTCGAAAGTTTTTTAAAGTCATCAAGACCCGGCTCATCTTTTTACTGATGACCCGGCCCTTGGGGGTTAATGGGGATAACATAGTATACAACAAAACTTACCTCATGTTTATTTTTTAGCATCCGAAGCAGGTTTTTCTCCATCTCATAACTCGCCTCCAGGCGACTTGCAAAACCAGAGCAAAGTTCTTTGAATTCCAAATGTTCATATTCAGAGAGCATAGCCTTGGAGAGTCCAGACTCAGGAACGGTTTGAGATGACGATGGCACATGCTTTGATAAAACCGCTGTGGCCGGTTTAGAGAAGCTGGTACCAGTGATAATTACAGCGTCTGGGTCTTCTTCTATTGTCAATGGACTTGGCGGCTTGGGGCATCCATTGTTTCCTTGGGCGAGCTGGGGAGATCCACTTGATCCTCAGGTTTGTCTTGGTCCGGGTTATCTTGGATCGGCGCCGGCTCTTTGATGGGCTCTGAGATTATGATAGGAGTTGACCCGCTGGTTTTCCTCTTCTTCGCATGTGCCCTGAAAGAGGAAAGAGGCGCGTTTAAGGACTGAAAATTTATCACCATCAGATTTAAAGTAAAATTATCAAAGGACTTACCCAGGGACACAGATCATTGGCGGAAGTGTCGACATTACTGAGTCGCCAGATGTAGGAGGAGAATTCTGCAAGAGTTGTACGTCGAAGATATAATCGGGTTACAAATGTGATCCAAAGAAACATGAAGAAGTGTTGTTCATGGGTACCTCATTTGGCCTTTTCTTGTTCTTTGTTGGTAAGCCGGACACCAGATCACCAGAATGACTTCGGGTCTTCCGATTTGAAGCATATTGTGCTTTCTTCAGAAGAAAATTTGGGTCCAAACAAGCATTTGGATGTGAGAGGGGAACTTTCCCACAAATTTGCCTGGCCGGCTTAGGTGGAGAAGGAGATGAATCGGAGGAAACAGAAATTGCCTCTACGGAATCCTCCTGGCTTTCATTGTCTTCATTCTATTCAAGAGATGCAGAGATATAAATACAAAGTTAACAGTAATGGATGGCAAGTTAAGAGAAGATAGGTTTTTACCTCCGAAGGTGCATCGCCGACTTGAGATTCATCGGCCTCGGATGGTTCGGCCACATCAGCTTTGTCGTTGCCCTTGGTTTTCTTCTTTGGGGGCGGCCTAGCTTGCTTCATGGCTGGCTTTTTGGGCTTCTTGGACCAAAATTTATCACCTTTCTGAAATGGCATATGTTATAAAAGGCCATAATTCAAATGAAACATAATGAGTAAAGACAAAAGGCGGGTTAAAGTTGCTTACCTTGGGCGCCGGATTAATCTTGCAGAAGGGTTTAAGGCCTATTTGGCCGCATTTTCCCACAGGCTCGCCGGTCAGCTTCTTGATGATGGTGACAATATCATTTTCTGTTAAAGCCGTGCGGAAGTAACATTGAGGATGATCTAGGGTGCCGTCAAATTCGCACATTAACCCGTCCCGGCGACTTAAAGGGAGGATGCGCCATTCGACCCAGCAGTGGATCAAGTCAACCCCAGTAAGGCCGTTGTTTGTCAAAGATCTTAACTCGAACAATACTGGGATAAAATCGGATTCCTCCTCTTCGGTGAGCTTGTCCGGGAGCTTGAAATTCGTTGGAAGGCGATCTTCCCTATAACCCAGAAGCTTGTTTTCACCTACAGGCAAGGTCTCTTGACAATAGAACCAAGACTCGCCCCAGCCTTTGGGGTGGCTTGGCATGGCGAGTGACGGAAATGGGCTATCCCTGCGGCGCTGAACATTTACACCGCCGAGCTCCAGGCTGGGGCCGTTGTGAAATTCCGTTTGGCGATTTAAGTGGAAGAAATACCAGAATAAGGGAACTGAGGGTTCCATCCGCAGGTAAGCCTCACAAAACACTTGGAACTGGCATAGGTTGCTTATCGAATTGGGCCCTAGATCCTGGAGGCGGATGTTCATGAAAGCCATGGCGTCTCTAAGGAACTTCGATCCAGGCGGCTTAAAACCCCGCTCAAGGTGTTCGACGAAAACAACTATCTCCCCTTCTTTGGGATTGGGGATTTCCTCTCCAAACCTAGTACGCCAACCGATAACATCCTGAGGGTCCAAATTTCTCGTTTTCACATAATCCTCTAGTATGGCATCATTGACCTTGGTAGGGAGCTAGTCACTTTTGAAGACGGTGCCCATGCTACAAAGGAATAAAGTACGGGTAAATTGACACACGTGACCATCTACTGTAAGAGGTGAAACAATTTCATTTGACTCGCCAAGTAATTTGTCCACGGGCTGAGGAGAAATCTTGACCCGCCAAATAAAGGCCCGAGTTAGGTTGCTATGGCGACTTACGAAGTTTGGCTACTTAAAAGAGTTGTGTTTTAAGGCGTAAGAGGCATTTATCCAAAAATGGTGAAGTATGAAGACTACAAACAGCTTTCACATAACGAGCGGTAGATTATGGATCTACTGGACAGCTGAAAATAAATGCGGAAAATGACCGAATACGGCAACCTACAACCAAGATGGGATAATGTTGTTGGTTTGGTGAAATATTACTCTAAGCATGCAAATCGAGGGCGGACAAATAAAGGTATTAGAGACATTGGTTTTCTCGTCGTCATCGATATCAACTAATCAAGGACAAGTAACAACTATTCGGGAAAGCATCAAGAACATGGCAGTGATGAACTTCAAAAAAGAATGGGGATCTGCTCTTGAGTAAACGGCGACCTAACCTGGTGGGTTCGGCCGGAGATGGTCGACGGTGATGAAGGTTTCTGGAGGGGCGCGAAAACCTCGGTCGGGCGTGGAAATCTTCGGCGGCGACGAAGTGCTTGGCAACAGCGAGGTGGTCGACGACGATGAGATGGTCGATGACGGCGAGCAGCTCAGCCGCGGTGAAGTGCTTGACGGCGACAAGATCCTTGGGCGGCACCAAAGCTTTCGGGCGACGGCAAGAACTGCGGTCGATGGCGGAGCTCTCAGAAGGCAATAAGGGTTTTCGCTGTGATAATGGGGAGAAGGTTGACAAGACTGGTGGGTGGAATGCGCCAGACCTGTCCCCCCCCCTATTTAACAGGGCAGGCGCTGGAATCGAGGCGCCGCGAGCGGGAACCGCCAAAGGATAAAAGATTCGCCATAATGGCGCTCCGAAAATTTTGGGATAGCGATACCAAAGGATCCGTTGGGATTACGTCATTATCTTTTCCAAAATTCAAGGGATAAGAAGATACCAACGAGGAATGGTTTGGCGATTTAAGTTTTTCCACAACAGATGGCGGGTTAAGTTCATGGCGTATGGAGGAGGATGAAAAATGAATCGCCCTTAACTAAGCAAGAATATTGGCGTGAAGAGAATTCAAGTCAATCTGGGGCCTAATGTTGGGGATATTACCTATTGATAACCCGCCCTAGTTGGGCCGGGTCACCAAATCAGGCGATTCATCTAAGCGTGGTTCGGGCCTTGGCCTGGCAAGACCGAAGGTTGTATGGCGGTTTACAACTTCCGGAAGGTCTCCAAGCTTTGGAAGATGGCGACTTAGAGATTGTAAAAGTCACGGTTTGTAGAAAGGAAAGTACCCTTGTAAACCCTAGGGACTCGACCTGTATATAAAGGCGAGTCCCAAGGAAGAAGAAGCAGGTTAGAAATCATCGAGTGCTAGTTCTGGCGAGTTACGCCCTCCTTGTAATCGAAACTCCATCAATACAACTCAAAGCAGGACGTAGGCCTTTACCTCCTCACGAGGGGCCGAACCTGGGTAAATCGCCGTCTCTCTCCCGTTCAACCCCTTTGAGTCGCCACCAAAGTGCGATGGCTCCAGTACTAAGTCCTTTCACGAGGACATCTGTCGTGACAAAATCACGACGGGCAGGGTGCCGGGAAGAGGTCTCCTGATGCTCCCAATCTTGGAAGCGTTGTGGTGGCGGAACGATGGAGAAATTCGCGATTTCAAAAAGTCTGCGAGGGTTTCCTCACAGATCTCTAAATATAGGCCAAAGGAGGGCACCAGAGGAGGCGGGACCCACCCAGGCGACCTCCTCACGCGGCCTAGGGCCTGGCCGCACCAGCAGGCCGCCTGGGAGGCCCTGGCCCCCGTCTGGCCCTCCTTCGGTGATCCCAAAGCTTCTGTTTCGCTGATTTTTTTATATATTTTTCTGAATTTTTTGGGCTTCGGAAAATTGGGTAAAAGCCCCTGCAAAATAGACATCAGCAGACAAAAACTGACACTAGGTGCATTGAGTTAGTAGGTTAGTCCAAATATGTGTAAAATGATATAAAAGTGTAGCAAAATAAATAACAATGTCACCCAAAATATAATGGAACAAGCAGAAATTATAGATACGTTTGGGACGTATCAACATCCCAAGCTTAATTTCTGCTCGTCCTCGAGCAGATAAATGATAACACAATAATTTCCGTGGTGACATGCTAACACACATATAAGAACTTCTAAGTAAATCCAATGAGATATGCAATTTAAGTCAAGACAATAACAAGCAAGAGTCTATATCTAGTATTGAATTTAGCAAAGAACATAAAGGTGCAAGAGCGCTCGCTGTCCATGACTCGAATGTCTCCAAATGGTGTTTGCGTGCAATAAGTGGGAGATGGGTTCAGAGATTAAATATGTTCTAATTGAGAACTCAATCTACTAAACCTCACACTTAGTCTCCTTCGGAATCTTATTTTGACTCATCCCCAGACCACTTGTCAGGCACAAGTCAAAATGATCCTCTCCCTTTCGATTTTGAGCACTCATGCAATGGATGAGAGTAAGCAAGATATATTGACACTTATGATGGCAAATAGAATAATGATGGGGAAGGAAGACAAAAAATGTGTGAAAGGCTCACATCAATGAGGATAACCATAGGCGAGAGAAAGCCAATGATAGATGTGATGTGAGGAGTAGAGATTGCCATGTAACGGATGCACATATGAGCTAAGGTAAGCTCTCTAATGGAACTAGTGGGGGTGCATCCAACTTGTTTGCTCATGAAGACCTAGAGCTCATTTGAGGAGGCTCGGCATTGGAATATGTACACCAAGTTCTATAGTGTAAGGGTCCCCACATAGTTATGCATGAATGATAATCTCTATGCAGTACCAATATAGCAATGGAGTACGAGTGTGGATCTTCCAAAAGGAATAGTAGTGTTGCCCCCTTCTCTCTTTTTATTTCTTATTCCTTTTTCTTTTTCTTTTTCTTGCTCCTTTTTTGTGGCCTCTTTGGCTCTTTCTTTTTATCTCTCATTTGTCCTCTTTGGGATCTTTTGTCTTGTCCACTTTGGGATATTTTCCTCTCTTAAGTGCAACACTCTATGTTCTACATGAACAGAAAGAAAAATAATCACACTTTATAAGAATTACTCAACATAAAACAAGTGAAAACTATCATGATGTATGCAAATGTATGCCTCTACCAGTGTAGCAGGATATGCAATGATACTAGCGCATCATGTAGCAGTAATGAGGGCAAGGCCCAACTATCATGCGGCTCTATGATCAAGCAAAATCATGTATGACATGAAGATCAAGTCATGAGATGATGGATGATGCATGGCAATGTATCTCGGAAAGGCTATGGAAATGCCTTAATAGGTAGATATGATGGCTGTTTTGAGGAAAGATATAATGAGGCTTATGTATGACAGAGCGTATCATGTCATGGGTTTGGATGCACCGGCGGAGTTTGCACCAACTCTCAATGTGAGAAAGGGCAATGCATGGTACCGAAGAGGCTAGAAAAATATGGATGGTGGAAGTGCCAACAATCGAATACTCACATTAGTCTGAAGAACTCGTACACGTATTATCGGTAAATCTCTATTTAGTTAGGAAATTCAGAAAGATACAAGTACCCCAAGGAGGAATGTTTGGGGGTTTGGTTATCCTTGTGCATCCTCGACTCATGGTAACGTGAGGGTACTCTATATATTCCAACCCCTCCAGAGGTTAGCGATCAATTTAGTAGCTAGAATTCTCAACTAATTTTTACTTTTTGAAAAACACACAGATTTCCCAAAATACAACACCTATCACTAATAGGCTCAAGCTCTTGGCACCAATAGTCCAAACATTACTAAAATCAATACCTCGAAACTATTGCAAATTACTACTATACTTAAATAGCAATCTCAATTACCTACTTATGCAAGACACACAACTCAGTGCAACGAGCCAACTCTTTAAACAAGATAAGCATGATAACTCAAGAGAGTTCCAAAATCAACCTAAATAATAGCTCTTAAAAGGATAAGCATGAAAACTAAGAGCTAAGCATGACAGTAGCTACGAAAACATGAAGAACACACAAAAAGGATAAGCATGAAAAGCTATGTTGTGTTCTAGAGTAGAATGGAGCGTGTGTGTCTCCCAAACAAGGTAGGCTAGGTTCCGACTTGTTATGACCAGCAAACAAAAAAAACAAACTAAAAAGAAAATAGCGGGACGCTCCAAGTATAGCACATATCATATGAAGTGATAAAAATATAGCATGGAGATGGATGAACTGATGATTGTTGATAGAGAAGGGGATGCACGCGGTCATCCCCAAGCTTAGATGCTTGAGTCTCCTTGAATATTTCTTGGGATGCATGGGGGCATCCCCAAGCTTGAACGTTTGACACTCCTTTATCTTCTTTCATCATCTCTCCCATCGCATACTTGAAAAGTCCTTTCATAAAAACTCATCATAAGCTGATTAGAGTGGTTAGTTCCCTTAATAAAAATAATTAAATGCCTGCTGGAAATAAACTTTTTCATGAAAATCTACTGCTTCAAATGATTGCCAAAAGGTTTTTGCAAATAAAATCAAGCTTAGGATTCACAAAACATGACGGAATCTGTGAAAAACAGAAGAGCGGGTAGTAAATGATTTATTTGGGGGTACTTCTGCCACTCAAATCAAGAAAATGATAAAAGATGCCAGAAGTACAATTGTATAGATCATGCTGTCAAAAAACTTTAGATCAAAAAGATGATCTGGTGATTTTCGGCAAATTTTTCCGTCAAGAAGACAGAATCTGTTTCTGGACAGCATGTCACAACTTTTGAACTTTCTTGCAATCGGAGGCTATAACTTGGCACAAAGCTTAAAAATAAAGATACAATGATGTTGCTACAGTAGTAACACACATCAAGACCACTAAAACATAAATTAAAAACAAATTGGGTTGCCTCCCAACAAGCGCTTTCTTTTATGCCTTTGAGCTAGGCACAATGCAAGAAGATCAAGTGTTATCAACTCCAAAAGAATAACTTGCCCGTGTAACGGACTCATAATGTAACTTAATCTTCTTTCTAGGGAAGTGTTCCATTCCCTTTTTAAGAGGAAATTTGAATTTAATAATTCCCTATTTCATGTCAATGATAACACCAATGGTGCGGAGAAAAGGATGTCCCAAAATAATTGGACATGAAGGATCACATTCAATGTCCATAATAAGAAAATCAACGGGCACATAATTATCATTAACAATAATAAGAACATCATCAATTCTCCCTAAAGGATTCTTTATGGAAGAATCAACAAGACGAACACCAAAAAAACATGGATCATAAGGTTTCCAATCAAGCATATCATACATTCTTTTGGGCATAACGGAGGCACTAGCTCCAACATCACACAAAGCAAAGCAAGAGATATTATTCAATTTTATTTTGACCATAGGATCCCAACCATCTTCTAGTTTTCTCGGAATAGAAGTCTCTAGCTTGAGCTTCTCCTCCATAGCTTTGATAAGAGCATTGGTAATATGCTCAATGAAGGCAATATTGAGTGTACTAGTGTGGGGGTCTTTAGACATTCTTTGCAAAAAGGTGATGACTTCGGAGAGACTACAATTGTCAAAATCAAGATTACTACCATTAATTAAAGTGGTAGTAATGTCATCCAAGCTCATTCTTTTGGTAGTCTCTAAATTCATAGGACCTTCTTGTCCTATAGTTGAGGTATTAGCATCACCACTAATAGGTCCATTGGGACTAGGAGTGCGATGGGTGCTAAAAGTTTTGAGGTCCTCAACAACTTGTATGGTAGCAATGGTAGTGTGTGTAGGAAGGCTCTTAATTCTCTCTTCCTCTTCCTTTTCTCTAGCCCATCTCTCCTTAAGTTTGTCTAGCATTCTTATGTTCTCATTAATTTGGACTTGGATAGCATTCATGGGTGTGGTGTTACTTTCCTCAAGTGGGGAAGTTCTAATCTTAAGCATCTCTACATCATGAGCTATATTGTCCACCTTCAAAGAGAGACTATCTAATTTTTCTATTTTATCTTCTACACTCTTGTTGGAGGCTTTTTGAGAAGTGATAAAATCCTTAAGCATGCTCTCTAATTCAGAAGTGGACTTTTTGGTGCTAGGATAATTGTTGTTGTTCCCATAGTTGTTGGATGGGAACGGTCTAGGATTGCTACCAAAATTACTCCTATAAGCATTGTTGTTAAAGTTGTTCCTAGAGATAAAATTAATATCCACTTGCTCTCTTTCTTGAGCAACCAAAGAATTTAAATAAACATCATGAGGATCAATAGGATCTTGCTTAGTAAGTAGAGTCATGATCATGTCAACCTTATCATTAAGGGAGGAGATGTCCTCAACAGAGTTTACCTTCCTACCTGTTGGAGCTCTCTCGGTGTGCCATTGAGAATAATTTGTCATCATCTCATCCAATAGCTTTGTGGCAGCACCAAGTGTAGTTGACATAAAGGTTCCTCCCGCGGCCGAGTCTAACAGATTCCGTGGGGTAAAGTTCAATCCTGCATAAAAAGTTTGGATAACCATCCAAGTAGTCAAACCATGAGTAGGGGAATTCTTAACAAGATATTTCATACGTTCCCAAGCTTGAGCAACATGTTCATTATCCAATTGCCTAAAATTCATAATGTTAGTCCTCAACTGGATAATCTTAGCATGCGGGTAATACTTCCCAATAAAAGCATATTTGCACTTATCCCAAGAATCTATGCTATTCCTAGGCAAAGATTGAAGCCACACTTTAGCTCCTCCTCTCAAGGAGAAAGGAAAAGGCTTAAGTTTAACAATTTCACCATCTACTTCTTTATATTTTTGCATATCACAGAGCTTAACAAAATTGTTCAAGTGCAAGGCAGCATCATCTCCAGCACCGGAGAATTTATCTTTCATAACGAGGTTCAGCAAAGCAGGTTTAATCTCATAGGACATGGCCTCAGTGGCAGGAGCAGCAATAGGAGTGCAGATAAATTCATTGTGGTTGTAACTAGTGAAGTCACACAACTTGGTGTTCTCAGTGGAACCCATAGCAGTGGCAACAAGCAAGAGCAAAGCAACTAATTTTTTGTGGTTTTTGGTATAGGACTCTAAAGCAAAAACTAAAAAGCAAACTAACAAGACTAAAAAGCAAAGGTAAAAGATAGCATGAAACTCCCTATCTTGAAGAGTGGAGTCCCCGGCAACGATGCCCGAAATTCGCTTGATGACGAGATGATGTATATACTTCTCGCCCCTCGTTGGATACCCCAAGTGGAACGTGGAGATGTAGTCAGCAGCAAATTTCCCTTACACGGAGACTGTAAGGTTTATCGAACCAGGAGGACTCCTAGGCTCAACAAGTAGGTGTCTCCCACCCTGACGCTAGCAGAAGACGTGGACCTGCACACACAACAAATAACTTTGCTCCCAACGAGTACAGAGAGGTTGTCAATCTCTCCGGCCTTGTAGTTTGCAAAGGATCAAAACACAAGCGGGAATAGTAATAATGGTTGCAACGGAAAAGTAAATAAAAATGGTAAATGATGGAGGTGTAAACAATGATGGTGATATGGACCGGAGTCACATGATGTTCACTATGGATGTCTCTCTCCCAACAAACGATAAACAACTATGCTTGGCTAAACAAATTACAATTGGGCAATTGACAAAATTATGAATGCATCGCAATGCTAATTATGATCCTTGATAGTTAGAGGTTCAATAGTAATGGGCAGTACGCCAAGACAAGTAGACCATTTATTCATCAGCATCTACTTACTAATCATCCACCTTGAGATATCTATCCAGAACATCTCTCTGTTAGTAAGTTGTGAGCCCCGCCCAATGTGTAAACTCAAAGCAACGGACAACTGCATTAACGAACTATGCGTAAGGTAAACAATCCTTGCAACCCTGGTCACAAGTACTGTTGTTTTCTCCCTGGTGGCAACAAGCACATCCCCTAGTCTCATGTTTCTATCCCTCAAGTTAGACATCGAGGGGCCCAAACCCACAGTCATGCATAACGCTCCCTCTTGGAGTTACGATCTACTACTTGGCCAAAGCAATAAAAAACAACGGAGAACATGCATGAATCACTAAGGAACATAATATAAAAGGATAATCAAATATATAACTCATAATAATCTGAACATAATCTCATAATCCATTGGATCCCAACAAACCGAGCATAGCAAAAGCAAGAGAATTACATAGATGCCTTGATCATGTAGGGCAGCTCACAAGGACTAACCATTGAAGCACAAGATTGGAGAGAAGACATCACGTAGCTACTCGTCATGGACTCATGGTCCAAGGAGGACTACTCACGGAACGTCCGAGAAGCGTCCATGGTAGTGGATAAGCTCGTGGAGGTCAATCCTCCCTCTCGCAAGGTGCCGAGAAGAGGTCTCCTTACACTCCTTATCTTGGAAGCGCTGCGGCAGCGGAACGATTGAGAAATTCGTGATTCCAGAAAGTGTGTGAGGGTTTCCTCACGGATCTCTAAATATAGGCCAAAAGAGGGCACCGGATGAGGTGGGACCCACCCAGGCGACCTCGTGGCGCGGCCTAGGGCCTGGCCGCGCCAGCAGGCCGCCTAGGAGGCCCCTGGCCCTCCTTTGGTGAACCCGAAGCTTCTGTTTCGCTGATTTTTTATATATATTTTTCTGGAGTTTTTCGGACTTCGGGAAATTGGGTAAAAGCCCGTGCAAAATAGACATCAGCAGACAGAAACTAGCACTGGGTGCACCGAGTTAGGCCATGTTTGGAACCATAATAGATTATAATAATCTGGATTATGAAGATAGATTATATAATCTGGTTTATAAAAATAATCTAGGTGGACAAGTTTGGTGGCCAAATTATATAAACTTTAATCTAGGTTTTACGTTGCATAATGACCTATCTGCCCTTTGTTTTTTAAAAGAGGAGGGTGGCGGTGATAGGAATGTAATTATCTCCAACTTTACAAGGGTAATGGGTCATTAGCAATCCATAATATGATTTTAGCTGGTATAGAGTAGATTATGGGTTTTTAATAATCTATCCATCTAGTTTTTATAATCTACACCATAAGTTGTCCTGTTTGGAGACAGAATAGATTATAAAAACTAGATTATATAATCTGGGTGGTTCCAAACAAGGCCTTAGTAGGTTAGTCCAAATATGTGTAAAATGATATAAAAGTGTAGCAAAACATATAACAATGTCACCCAAAAGATCATGGAGCAAGCATAACTTATAGATATTTTTGGGACATATCAGTGTGCTGAACGCGGAGGTGTCATCCGGTTGGCGCTAGATCGTAATTGCATCGTGGGGCGGCTTGCGATTTGGATCGCAAAGACGTTCTACTACATCAACTGCGTTTCTTAATGCTTCTCGCTTAGAGATCTACAAGGGTATGTGGATCCGATCTCTCCTCTCGTATATGGTCATCACCATGGATATATCTTGTGTGTGCATAGGAAGTTTTTTGTTTCCCATGCAGCGTCTCCCAACATGTCATTACCATGACTTTTAGTGCCGAAAGCGGGGCCGTCAGTGTCACACCCAGTTTTTGCTATCACCTGTCTGTATTGTGAAATTCTGAGCTTGTTAAAACTTTATCAAAAACTAATGTTGTGAATGCCATGATTGGCATTGTATGCTTGTATGCTTGACCATGTGAGGATAAAACCCTAAATTCTTTTTTTGCATAACACTGATTTCCAAAAACTTTTGCTTATTTCTGATCAAGGTAAAACCCCACCTTAAGTTACACTACATGCCCTTGATAGCAAGCAGTGCTTCTACTCATAGTTGGTAATATGATTTTAACCTATCTTTATATTTCAAAACCACAAAGATAATTATTTTTGCAATTATTTTCCTGATTAAATAGCATGTTCATTTCTGAGGCCAGAAATGGTATTCCAACATGGAAAAATACTTTTCTGCCTTAGAAAAATCTGATTAAATTTGGAGATGATCAGAAGGACATATATTTTCCATACATAGGATTTTAAACCCCATTTTATATTATAATTATTGATTAAAACTATGAAATATATTTCTGTCTGTTTTGGCATTTTGAAATATTTCCAAAGAAAATATTCTCCATAAATTCCTAGAAAATTCCAGTAATATCCCTGAGCTCTATTTGGTGTCCACATAAAGTTTCACCTTGATCCAAGGTGAATAAGGACCCCAAATAACCCAAAAACCCTCCGTGTCCAGAATCAAGTTAGAGCAACTCTACATAGCAAGGTTTGCCCTATGATGCTAAAACTTTGCACGAGTGCCTAATACCTCAAATGAGGGTTCCACACCAAAAATGGGATTTGTGGGACTTAGTTTGCCCACACTCCCTTTGGAAGGGACAGATCTGGTCACATTGGAGTATTTTCAAGTTTACAAAGCTAAACTTGTCCTTTAGAGCTAAAATTTGGTGACACCCCATGGTTTACCACCAAACCCAAACCTGTTAAGTTGCAGCACCGGTGGTGGGGTGCAACCCCCTTAACCCACTGTCGAACACCTTCTGACAGTTAGGAAAAATCCACCTTAGCCATAGCTAAACCAAACCCCTTTGCTTCAAACTCATAGATTAAGTGGCCAGCATCTGTGTCTAACCCCAGTCAACTGGCCCCTCACTGGTTCAAAGTGGAAAGGCCAAAAAACCCCAATTTAGGTTTTAGTTCATGACTGACAGCACCAGTATTTCTTGCCTCCCTTGACCAGTCGAAGCTCCCACAAGGACCAAACGGCTAGCTACACTCCCAGCCAGTGCCAGGACATGCTAGACATGTACAAAGTGACTCAGAGCACGCCAGCATGCCGTGGCATGCCAAAACTGCGCTCTGGGCGCGCTACAGGGAGTCACCGAGGTGGGGGCGACGTTCTCGACCAGTTCCAGCCTCCCCCAAGATGTCCAACCTCCTCCCCGACAACTCTCCTGTGTCGAGCAAGCCTCAGGGCCCCTCCTCTCCCGCGCTAGAGCTCGCACGACGTGTGCCCCCGCGCACCAGAACCGGCCAAGGTTGCGCGGCTACGAATGCTCGACTCATCTCTCTCTCTCTCTCCCTCTGTTGCAGATAGTTCGGGAAGTCCAAAACCACGTCCTGAGACCGTGGTTTCGACCCCAGCCTCTCTCTACACCCCCATGCGCGCCACGGTGAGTCACCGGTGCTCCCGAATCTGCTCACCGTCGCGGGCCTATAAATAGCCCTCCCCCTCGCTCCAGCACCCCTCAGATAGCTTCACCACGATCACTAGTACCTCCCTAGCCACCCCAGCAAACCAGCACAGCCCCGGTGCTCGACATCGACCGAGGCCCCTCTGCCTCGGAGCTCCGGTCGATCTCCGGCTACACGACGGCTCCTGCACCCCTCGACCCATCAAACTAACCCTCTCAACCCCAGGAAGCTTTCCCCCAACTCGCCCGAGCATTTTCATGCCTCTAGCCAACCCCTCGACCACCTCCCGAAACTCCTCCGCCACGGCCTCCTCGTCGCCGGCGAACCCCTGCCTCCCCGTCGTTGTTCCGACCACCAGCAGGTAGGCGACAGTAAGGTGAACCCATTCTAGTCCTCGTTGGGGCATGAGAGCGTCGGCAACCACGTCGGCGTCCTCCACCTCCTCTCTGGCCAAAGGTAGGAGACGACTCCGACACGTGTGCCCACATGTCGGTGGTCCAGCCTCCTCCCCCGCGCTGTCCTCGGCCACTGACCGCAGGGCCCCGCACGTCAGGTTCAAACTTGACGGCACGCACGCCTTGGCAGGCTGTCGGCTGGACATGGGCCAGCCCAGCTCTGGGTAGAGCCAAGCCGGGAGTTTTAGCCGGTTTTCTTTTATGTTTAAAACCCTGGTGATGACCCACAAGTATAGGGGATCAATCATAGTCCTTTCGATAAGTAAGAGTGTCGAACCCTACGAGGAGCAGAAGGATCTGACAAGTGGTTTTGAGCAAGGTAAAATCTGCACGCACTGAAATTGTCGGTAACAAGTGATTGTGTGGTGAGATGATTCGTAGCAAGCAACAAGTAACAAAAGTAGCAACGGTGCAGCAAAGTGGCCCAATCCCTTTTGTAGCACGGGACAAGCCTGGACAAAGTCTTATAGGAGGAAAAACGCTCCCGAGGACACACGGGAAATTCTGTCATGCTAGTTTCATCATGTTCATAGGATTCACGTTCGTTACTTTGATAGTTTGATATGTGGGTGGACCGGCGCTTGGGTACTTCCCTTAATTGGACAAGCATCCCACTTATGATTAACCCCTCTCGCAAGCATACGCAACTACGAAAGAAGAATTAAGACAAAGTCTAACCATAGCATTAAACTAGTGGATCCAATCAGCCCCTTACGAAGCAACGCATAAACTAGGGTTTAAGCTTCTGTCACTCTAGCAACCCATCATCTACTTACTACTTCCCAATGCCTTCCTCTAGGCCCAAATAATGGTGAAGTGTTATGTAGTCGACGTTCACATAACACCACTAGAAGAAAAACAACATACAACGTATCAAATTACCGAACGAATACCGAATTCACATGACTACTATTAGCATGACTTATCCCATGTCCTCGGGACCAAAAGTAACTACTCACAAAGCATAATCATATTCATGACCAGAGAGGTAATGAGTAGCATCAAGGATCTGAACATAAACTCTTCCACCAAATAATCCAACTAGCATCAACTACAAAGAGTAATCAACACTACTAGCAACCTTACAAGTACCAATCGGAGTCGCGAGACGGAGATTGGTTACAAGTGATGAACTAGGGTTTGGAGATGAGATGGTGATGATGAAGATGTTGATGGTGATGAGTCCCCTCCGATGAGATGAGTGTTGGTGATGACGGTGGCGACGATTTCCCCCTCCGGGAGGGAAGTTTCCCCGGCAGGATCTTCCTACCGGAGCTCTAGATTGGTTCTGCTCAAGTTCCGCCTCGTGGCGGTGGCAACTCCACGAAAAAGCTCCTCCTTGATTTTTTTTCCTGGACGAAACCCTTCATATAGCAAAAGAGGGGGGCAAGTGGGCCAGTGCTACTTCTCAAACAACAGCGCTAGAAATTGACACGTTGACGGAGATTGGGATTGCGTTGATTTTTCCCTTGAAGAAGAAAGGGTGATGCAGCACAGGAGCAGTAAGTATTTCCCTTAGTTTGATAACCAAGGTATCGATCAAGAAGGAGGGTCTCGTTAAGTCCAGAGTACCTGCGCAAACAGAAACAAGCTTGTACCCAACGCTTCAAAGGGGTTGTCAATCCCTCCAAGATTGTTTGCAAAGTGAGATCTCAAGGCGAAAAGTGCAACGAAGTAAAAAAGCGCAAGGCTGAAAATATGGTGTGGAGTAGACACTGGGGGCCATAGTGTTCACTAGAGGCTTCTCTCAAAATAGCAAGTATTATGGTGGGTGAACAAATTACTGTCGAGCAATTGATAGAACCGCGCAAAGTCATCACGATATCTAAGGAAATAATCATACATATAGGGATCACGTCCGAGACAAGTAGACCGATACTTTCTGCATCTACTACTATTACTCCACACATCAGCCGCTATCCAGCATGCATCTAGTGTATTGAGTTCATGACGAACAGAGTAACGCTTTAAGCAAGATGACATGATGTAGAGGGGTAATCTCAAACCAATGATGAAAACCCCGTCTTTTTACCCTTGATGGCAACAACATGATGTGTGCCTCGCTACCCCTTCTGTCACGGGGTGAGGTCACCGCATGGTATGAACCCAAAACCAAGCACTTCTCCCATTGCAAGAATCATAGATCTAGTTGGCCAGACAAAACCCACAACTCGAAGAGAATTATAAGGATATGAAATCATGCATAAGAGAGATCAGAAGAAACTCAAATAAGATTCATAGATAATCTGATCATAAATCCACAATTCATCGGATCTCGACAAACACACCGCAAAAGAAGATTACATCGGATAGATCTCCATGAAGATCATGGAGAACTTTGTATTGAAGATCCAAGAGAGAGAAGAAGCCATCTAGTTACTAGCTATGGGCCCGTAGGTCTATGGTGAACTACTCACGCATCATCGGAGAGGTCATGGTGTTCATGGAGAAGCCTTCCGTGTCTGAATCCCCCCTCTGGCAGGGCACCAGGACGTGCCCCACATGGGATCTTGCGGAGACAGAAGCTTGCGGCGCCGGAAAAGTGATTGTGATGCTCCCCTAATTTTTTTGGGAATATTTGGGAATATATAGGCGCAAGATCTAGGTCAGGGCCCACAAGCCTACATGGCGCCCCCCTGGCTACGGGGTGGGGTCTTGTGGGGCCCTTGGGACTCTTCTGGCTTGGCTCCCAAGTTCTCCGATCTTCTTCCGTTCCAGAAAAAATCTTTTCGGGGATTTTCTTCCGTTTGGACTCCGTTTCAAAATCTCCTCTGGAAGGGGTCAAAAACATGGAAAAAACAGGAACTGGCACTTGGCACTGAGTTAATAAGTTAGTCCCAAAAAATAAATAAAAGGCATGCAAAACATCCAAAGTTTGACAAGATAATAGCATGAAACTATCAAAAATTATAGATACGTTGGAGACGTATCAAGCATCCCCAAGCTTAACTTCTTCTCGTCCTCGAGTAGGGAAGTGATAAAGAATGAATTTTTGATGTGGAATGCTACCTAGCATAGTTGTCCTTTGCAACTTATTTCACGTGACATGAATGTTCAGATACGTAAGATTCAAAACAATAGTTTGCTATTGACATGAAAATAGTAATACTTCAAGCAAACTAGCAAAGTAATCATGAACTTTCAAAATAACAAGGCCAAAGAAAGTTATCCCTACAAAAACATGTAGTCTAGCTATGCTCCATCATCCTCACACAACTAATGTAAATCATGCACAACCCCGGAATTGGCCAAGTAATTGTTTTCGCACTCTTACTTTCTCAAACTTTTTATAACTACCACGCAATACATGAGCGCGAGCCATGGATATAGCACTATAGGTGGAATAGAGTGTGGTGGTGGTTGTGAGACAAAAAGGAGGAGATGGTCACATAGACTTGGCGTATCAATAGGCTATGGAGATGCCCATTAATAGATATCAATGTGAATGAGTAGGGATTTCCATACAAAGGATGCACTAGAGCTATAAGTATGTGAAAGCTCAAAAGTAAAACTAGTGGGTGTGCATCCAACTTGCTTGCTCACGAAGACCTAGGGCAATTTTGAGGAAGCCCGTCATTGGAATATACAAGCCAAGTTATAAAATAAAGATTCCCACTAGCATATGGTAGTGACAAAGCAAGAAGCTCTCAATCATGAAGAACATGGTGCTAACATGAAGCACAAGTGTGGAAAAAGATAGTAGCATTGTCCCTTCTCTCTTTTTCTCTCTTCTTTTTTTCATTTGGGCTCTTAGGCCTCTCTTTTTTTCTCCCTTTTTTTTGTTTTTGGGCTCTTTGGCCTCTTTTTTTATTTTCTCACATGGGACAATGCTCTAATAATGATGATCATCACACTTTTATTTACTCACAGCTCAAAGATCACAATGATGATGACTCCATAGGAAATGCCTCCGACAGTGTACCGGGATGTGCAACGATCTAGCATGGCGTATGACGTTGAAACATCTCGCTAGCTATCTTATGATCATGCAATGGCAATATGAGAGTGACGGCACAAGTCATGAGACGGAACGGTGGGAGTTGCATGGCAATATATCTCGGAATGGCTATGAAAATGCCATAGTAGGTAGATATGGTGGTTGTTTTGAGGAAGGAATTTGGTGGGTTTGTGCACCGGCGAGAATTGCGCGGCACTAGAGAGGCTAGCAATGGTGGAAGGTGAATGTGCATCTATACCATGGGCTCACATTAGTCATGAAGAACTCACATACTTGTTGTGAAATTTTTTATTAGTAATCGAAACAAAGTGCTAAACGCATACTCCGAGGGGAAGCGTTGGTAGGTGTAAACCATCGCGCGATCCCGACCTCAACACAAAGGATGACAATCAATAGATCAATTATGCTCCGACTTCCTAACATAGCGGTTCACCATACGTGCATGCTACGGGAATCACTAACTTCAACACAAGTATTTCTAGATTCACAACACCCTGCTAACATAACTCTTAATATTACCGAATCCATGTCTCAAAACTAATTGAGAGGAATCAGAACTTCTCTTTCTACTCAATGCACATGAAGATGGAGGTTTTTGCATCCTCTTTGGGTACCTAGCACATGGGACTAATTTCATAGCTTAAGCCAACTACCAAATCACGCACCGCCGTGCTCTAAAGATATAAGTGAAGCACATGAGCAAAAGTATCTAGCTCAAAAGATATAAGTGAAGCACATGAGCAAAAGTATCTAGCTCAAAAGATATAAGTGAAGCACAATGAGCATTCTAGCAAAATCACGATGAGTGCAAGTCTCTCTCTCTCAAAAAGGTGTGCATAAAGGATGATTGTCACACAACAAAAAGAAAAGACTCCTAAGATACAAGACGCTCCAAGCAAAACACATATCATGTGGTGAATAAAAATATAGCTCCAAGTAATGTTACAGATGGATTGAAGACGAAAGAGGGGATGCCTTCCCGGGGCATCCCCAAGCTTAGGCTTTTTGGTGTCCTTGAGTTTGGCTTGGGGTGCCTTGGGCATCCCCAAGCTTGAGATCTTTCCACTCCTTATCTCTTTGTCCATGAGAACATCACTGTCACATCCCTGACACCTTAAGCAAGTTAGCTTTGTGCTCATGTTTTCTTTGCATTGCATCTAGGAAATTCTCAACAAGAACAAAGCAAGTGGTGAAGGAAAACTCTAAAAGCCTAGCCACTTCTTAAAATAAAGGAAATTTCAAACTAGTTAAAATCAATGAACCCAAAATGGCCTCAAGAAAAGTTCAATCTTTCTGATAAATCATGAAAGTAAATGAGCAATGAAGAAACCCATTTTCTTGACATTTTAAGCATTTTAAATAAATGTAAAAGCTACTGGTTTCAAGTTTTAAATTTGAAATCAGAAACTTTAAACTTTCAAAAATATTGAAAACTTTGGGAATGGTTGGAAATATTCCAACAAATATTCTAAGGTGCTCAACATAGTTTTTACAAACTATTTAGGAGCTGAAACAAATAAAATATCAA
This sequence comes from Hordeum vulgare subsp. vulgare, assembly GCF_904849725.1. Lineage (NCBI taxonomy): Eukaryota > Viridiplantae > Streptophyta > Magnoliopsida > Poales > Poaceae > Hordeum > Hordeum vulgare. Next base: position 418,781,601 of record NC_058520.1, on the reverse strand, counting down.
TTTTAGTATTTAAAACAGAAACAAAACAGAAATAAAATGAGAAAACCTTACCTGACGCTCACCTGGCCCGGCCCATCTTCTTCTGTCGTCTTCCTCCCCCGCCAGTGGACAGCAGGAGGTGGCCGCCGCGTACTCCGGCGTGGCCACGCACATGTGCGCCTGCCTGGCCGCCGCTTCGCGCTGGCAAGCACGGGGATAAGCTCCCCAAGCTCGTAGCTATCCATTCCCCAGCTCATTCATCCCCCTCTCCTCTCGGTTCTCTCGATCCCCTCTGCCGCCATTGACAAGAGCTCGAGCTCGAGCTGCCCGTGCCCCTAGCCATAGGATCCTCATTCTAAGTGTGTCGTTAGCTCCGCCTTGACGAACTGGTCCTCCCTGCAGAAACCGAAGCCTTCCCGGGCCCTGCAACACCCTCGGCACCGTCGTCTTCAACCTTCGGCCGCCGGCGAGCTCTGCTCGATTCGTCGCCCTCGGTGCTTCCCCAAGCCGTCTAAGCCCTTCTCTGCACTCCTCGTGAGCTTGCGCATCTTTTCCCTAAGCTCTCCACGTTGATCCCCTCCTCTAGGCTTAGTTCCACCGTAGCCCGACGAGGACCGCCGCTGCAGCTCGTCGCCGATAGCCCTCCGGTGAAGGGTTGGTCCATCTGAGGCCACCAGCAGCCTCAGAACATCACGTAGATGCTTTAGGTACCCAGCCCCGCGCGTTTTGACCCTGTATTCGATGGCTTCGACGATGGCCGAACTTGGTCGCCGCCAAGCTCGTCGCTGGCGTTGATTCCGGCCACCCCAACCCCTGGGGTTTGTCCCATCGTGCGCGCCGTCGAGTGGCCGATCTCCCCGTGGTCTCTGCCGTGAGTTTGGCCGTCGGAGGCGAGTTTTTGATGCCCTCCACTATACTAGTGGTTGCCGGAGGCTCCCCGCCGGCGAGGACGACCTCGTCGCCTGTGGATCTCAGCTGGCCTGAGCCACTGACGTGTGGGGGCAGCCTCTCGGAGATTAAGAATAATAAAAATAAAATCAAATAAGTTAATAAGACACTGACATGTGGGTCCAGTAAGATTAATCAGCAAATTAAGTTTTATTTTAATCTAAAACTAACCAGAGACACTAACGAGTGGGTCCCACTGGTCCGATTTGACTTTCAACGGCCAATGTTTAAAACCTAAAAAATTCATAGAAATTAATCTGTAACTCCAATCAAAATAATTTATATATGAAAAAGTTTCAGAAAAATTCAAGGAATCTGAATATGCCATTTTCAAACATGTTCAAACATGTTTGAAAATGTTATAGAACCCAAACATGTAGTTTAATGAATAAGTCAATTCTTATAAATACTTTATAAATGGAATATGGAAAATATTTAAATTTCACTATGATTGACATGATCAACTACTGTTCTAATTACAAACCAGCAACCTAACATGTCATCCCATGCGTGTTAACATCAAGTTGATCTGAGCATGAGGTCGAATCAATTAAAGCCGTATCTGAGAATACCTCGTCTGAAGTGATATTTGAATTTGATTCAAATCAACTTCAAACCTAATACATGCTAGCTATATTAGTTTATCACCTTGCATTCTCATGCCATGCGCATGCATCATCTTGTTTGCATATGATTGTTATTGATTGTTGTCATTCCTTTCGGTAGGCTCCGCTCCCCTGGATTCCACCAAATATCCGTCTGACGGATATTGTCACTCCTCTGAGCAACAAGGCAAGCAACCATTTTGATCATTCCGATAAATCCCATGTTCTTGCTCCTGCACTTACTTATTGCATTAGGATCAAATGCTTCAAATGCTTTTGCCACGTTAGTTGAACCCACTTCCTTTGCATGACCTATCCTTGTCACAGTAAATAGCCGAACCTTGCAACCTAGCATACCTGGTAGCTGCTTGAGCCATGATGTGTCTTATCCTGCTATGCATGCTATGCTTAGAGTTGTGTATGGTCTGTCATCTAGGAGATGAACAGAATTGTGAGAATGTGTTCGGTAAGCAAAGGTTGTGTGTTGAACCTGATTTGGTAAAGGTACCGGTGAAAGGCTGTGTAGGAGTACATGGCGGGTTGTTTCATTGGAACCGTCCTTAGGAACTTAGTTCCGTGTATGTAATCCAAGATTAGATACTACCACATGCTGGGCCCTGAAATATGACCCCGCTCGACTTATTAATCGCTTAGTACTTGGTCCAGGAGTTGCAAGTAGTTTTTAGTGTTTATAGTCATGCTGGAGTCCATGCATAGCGCTGACCTGAGAGGTGGGCTGTGATGCGGTAGGCAGTGGCACGGTGTACCCAGTGGCACCCGGATGGTGGGCTTGGGAACCCTGCGCACATTGTTTGAGGCCGTGGCGGAAACCTCGGCCGGACTTCCGTACGGGTTACTCTGAGATAGGCGATAAACCTGGACTAGGTACTAGTGTGGTTAACGGTCGTGGCCGACTCGCTCGCTGGGCTTCCGCTTGAAGGTTGCCGAGGTGCATGACGTGCACATGGCGATAAGTGGCGAGAGCGTGTGTGACGAAGTACACCCCTGCAGGGTTATGAACTATTCGAATAGCCGCGTCCGCGGATATGGACTACTTGGAGACATATGTTGTTCATAGATAACTTCAATGGCTACTCATAAAATTGTCAAGATAAGCATGAGTGTCGTGGACGGCATTCCCGTATGGATACGGAATGATTCCACGATGGTGTATTGTTGTGGTGTTAGTGGACTCGTGTGCGAGAAATCAAGTTGTCAAAATTATTTAAAAATGCAAGTTGTCTAGCCACGAGTCAAATGTTGGCTTTCCGCATGAAACCCCACAATACCTTATTGATACATTGCATGAGTAGATAGTTGTCCTAAAGTCTTGCTGAGTACCTCCGTACTCATGTTTGCTTAATAAATGTTGCAGAGGTTGCTAATGACCCTAACGGAGGGTTCTTCATAGACATCGACGACGACGAGTAGCTGGTGTCCCAGCTACGATCCGGCCCTAGGTTGGGTCTATAGTATAGTCAGGCCATGTGCCTTCTAGTTGCACGTGTCTGTACTCAGACAGTTTTAAACTCTTCCGCTGGCTTGTAACTGAATGACTGCTATTATGGGTCGTGAGACCCTTAATGTGTAATATTATGTGTGTGGCTCTTCCGAGCCTCTTAAATAAAGCTTGTATGTTTATGGTTATGTTGTGATGCCATCGATGTATCTATACATATTGGTATGCCATGCGTACGTGTGTCGTACTTGATATGTATGGGGTTCGATTACCTAGTCGTGAACTTTAGTAGCACTCCTTACAAGGAAATGCCCCTTTGTGATCCAAATAGCCTTGGTAGTTCGCTACTGCTCCGGACACATTGGTTGACCGGCATGTGTCCTTCTTAGCTGCTGTGTCTGTCCCCTTTGGGGAAATGTCACGCGATGTAATGGAGTCCTTGTAGCTTGCTACGACTCGTCTACACTCGCTGGTGACCGACACCTGCTTTGTTGGGTCATGTATGCATGTCCTTGTGCGGTACTGGCACTTTGGTTTGTGACTAGAATTGTTGATCTGGGTTCTTTGACATTGGAATGCTAGCGACACTATTGCATACGTGAGTCAAAAGACGCAAACGGTCCCGGCTAAGGTAAGGCTGCAGCCGTGGAGTTAACCGTGTGTGAGACCACAAAGGGATGTGATGTGTTACAGGCTGGATTCCTATGACTTAGGATCAGGGTCCCGACAGCGTTGGTATCAGCGCCTGGCTGACTGTAGGATTACTAAGCCAAACTAGTCGAAGTTGAGTCTAGGATTGCTTTAGTTATATATAAGGGAATTGTTTGTGGAAGGGAACGTGAGACTCTTGTTCTCTTCTCAAGTTATTCTATTCTGGTCATCCTCGTCTTTTCTGCGGGAATTAAGGACTAGGTTACTCATCTTCTTCTAGGCTCGTGTTTCTGATCGGTAGATTATAGGACTACGGGTCAAGAGATATTTGGGTTTCTTACATTCCTAGGAAAAAGGGAAGTAAGTTTGATGATGAGAGAGTTGAACTTGATAGTTGAGTGGTTACGCTATTCCATTTTGGGTTGTCTCAAAATTTGGTTTTGAGCATTTACAGCCGTTATGCTGCCCAATTTTGTATTCGGAGCTCTAATGCTTTTGCAGTACTCTCTATTTACAAATGCCTGGCCGTCCTTCTCGTCAGGTGGTACGTCTGACCAGGTGCATTGATGTACCGGGTCATACGGCCATGCTGGTCAGGGTGATGTCGTTGTGCGGTTACCGCTGGTACCCCGAGTACACAGTGGAGGAACAGTATCGAGACTTCAACCAGAGCCAGTACATCTGCACTGTTAGGGTATTTCCAGACTACCCTGGAGCTGAGGACCCAATCCATTGGTCCTATGGGTTGGGAGTCACTGTTGACATGGCAGTACAAGATGCTGCCTACTCAATGCTGACCATTATGAGAGCGAGACATGCACTGCTGCAGAATTCAGAGTTCTGCTATGTTCCGGCCTCTCAGCCTGGTGAAGAGGGATACCTCAGCAGAGTCTATTTTGACTCTTCTATGGAGGATCCACTTCTGCAGTCCACTGTTGAGATGCTAGAGAACAGAGACAGGGATGCTCGTGCTCTCCGCATGGAGCTTTATGCTACCCGTGCCCGTCTGTGGACGGCTTTGACGCAGCTGGCACCGATAGTCCAGACAGGGTACGGAGATATGGAGATGCTGAACCCTGTTAGGACCCATCTTCCGGCCCATGTTGATTGGCCAGCTATAGGAGGAGTCACCCCTCTTCGGGGACCCCTCTTACCACCAGTCACGGGACCAAGGCCACATCCGTGTCCTTATGGATCCCAGGGATCTCAGGCTAGAGTGTTTCCTGATCCGCAGGTTGAGCTTCCAGGTCATGGAGGTAATCTCTATGAGATGTTCTATGCGGATGCCTGAGCTATGAGCGGAAGGATAGTATGGTAGTAGCCGTACGTTCACAGTCCTGTGTGACTTGTGAAGTATGCCTGTGATGTGAAATGAATTCCGGAGGCCTAGACAAATAATGTATAGGAAGCTTGAAAGCCTCTGATGAGTAGTTTCATAATTTCAGTAGTTTGCTCTTTGGTTAAGGTTGTACTGAACTATGTAAGGGTGTGTATGAACCATGGTGTATATATAGCAGTTGCTTGTTACCATGTTGTTCGGATATTCATTTCTGCATTCCGTGTGTTCAGTACATTCTTAATCCATAGCTAGTATTGATATGATATTGGTCTAAGCTGTGAGTTTGTTTGTCAGGTTGGTGTTCACCAGGTTGAACCGTGCCCCTGGTCATGAGCAAGGCGAGGGTAGTCAAGCGTCGCAGGAAGACCTGCCTCACCCGCCCTCTCTGGCAGAAGTTATGCTTGAGGCAGAGAGAAACAAAAGGGAGACCAACCGACTGTTAGAGCGTATTGAGCGGAATACGGCTCGTCAGCCTAGGAATGCTGCAGTGTCCCTCAACGACTTTGTGAAGCTGAATCCTCCAAAGTTTCATCATTCCGTCGATCCCCTCGACGCTGATGGCTGGCTGTGCAGCATCGCACGCAAGATTCGCTCTGCGAATGTGTCCGAGGCCGACAAGGTGACCTTTGCGGCTTATTTCCTGGAAGGACCCGCCAATCTGTGGTGGGAGAACTTTGAAGCTATGCGTCCTGCTGAACCAACAGCCACATGGGCAGACTTCAGTGCAGCCTTTCGTCTGCACCATATTCCAGAGGGCCTGATGGACAGAAAGAGAGAGGAGTTATGTGCCTTCACTCAGGGCAAGTTGACCGTGGATGCCTATAGCCGCGAGTTCGGTAACGTCGCCCGCTATGCAACAGAGGAGGTGTCTATTGACGCCAAGAAGCAAGCAAGATTCCATAAGGGTCTGAGCCCTGAGCTTCGTCGTGATCTGCGCCTCCACGAGTGTGCAAGCTTTCAAGCCCTGGTCAACAAGCCGATCAGTGCCGACACTGGTCATACTGACTTTGAAGCCACAAGGAAGCACTCCCGTGACTTTGGCACGTCTTCTGGTTCCGCGTTTCCCAAACGCAAGCTGTGGGTTCCGAACAGTTCCCTGCCGCCTAGATACACTCCGAGGCCATCCTACGTGGCGCCTCAGACGAATCAGACCAACCCTCCAGCAAAATCTTATGGTGGTCCAGCTAGCAATGCTGCACCACGTGCCAACCAAGTGATATGCTACAAGTGTGGAGAACCAGGGCACTATTCCCATGAGTGTCCTCAAAATGTGGGTGCCAAGCAACCCGGAAAGTCCGTCGGGCAAGCCAAGTCGGGCAAAGCTTACTATGTGAAGCCTACTCCTGCACGTAGCCGTGTGAACTATGTGTCAGCAGAAGAAGCTGCACAGGATCCCAACGTCATGCTGGGTACGCTTCTTGTTAATCATCACCCAGCGTATGTTCTCTTTGACACTGGGTCTTCTCATTCCTTCATTTCAGAGAGTTATGCACAGTTGCATAACATGTCTTTTTGTGATATGCCAATTCCATTGGTTGTCCAAACTCCTGGTAGTAAATGGCAAACCTCTAGGATAACCTATGACAATGAAATTCTAGTAGACAGGCTAGTTTTTTAGCCTCATTGATAGCCTTGAAATCTTCGGATATTAATATCATCTTGGGCATGGACCGGATGTCAGCTCACTATGCCAAGATTGATACTCATTCTAGAAATGTCCAGCTTACCCATCCCTCAGGTGAGATAGTAAATGTCTCTACTTGAGTTGCCAAATGCCAACCCTCTTCTGGAACTTGAAGACATTCCGGTAGTCCGTGACTTCCCGGATGTTTTTCCAGAGGAACTGCCAGGAATTCCACCTGACAGAGATGTAGAGTTCGTGATAGATCTTGTTCCGGGAACTGTCCCAATAGCCAGAAGACCATATAAGATGGCACCCCTGGAGCTAGCCGAACTTAAGAAGCAACTAGATGAGGCCTTGAATAAAGGTTTCATTCGTCCTAGCTCTTCTCCATGGGCTTGCCCCGTCCTCTTCGTCAAGAAGAAAGACGGAACAGATCGGATGGTTGTAGGTTACCGACCAGTTAATCTGGTCACCATAAAGAACAAGTATCCGCTCCCCAGGATCAACGACCTGTACGATCAGCTCGCTGGATCCTCAGTCTTCTCCAAAATGGATTTGAGGTTGGGATACCATCAAATCAAGATCAAGAACGGGGACATTCCAAAAACGGCTTTTGTTACTCGTTATGGCCAATACGAGTACACCGTCATGTCCTTCGGTTTAACCAATGCCCCAGCCACCTTCTCTCGTCTGATGAATTCAATCTTCATGGAGTATTTGGATAAATTCGTCGTGGTATACCTCAATGATATTCTCATCTACTCGAAGAACGAACAAGAACATGCCGAGCATCTAAGGCTGGTATTGATGAAACTTCGAGAGCATCGCCTTTATGCCAAGTTTTCAAAATGTGAATTTTGGTTACCAGAAGTGACCTATCTAGGTCACGTAATCTCTGGTAAGGGTATTTTTGTCAATCCCGAGAGAGTTCAAGCTATCGTTGATTGGACTCAACCTGAATCGGTTAAGCAAGTTAGGAGTTTTCTTGGTCTAGCGAGCTATTGTCGCCACTTTGTCGAGAATTTCTCCAAGGCTGCAAAGCCTCTAACTGAACTCCTCAAGAAGGATAAAAAGTTCGAGTGGACACCACAGTGTGAGCATAGTTTTCACGAACTGAAAAGACGCCTGACTTCCGCACCTCTGTTGCTACCACCAGATTTTTCTAAGGACTTTGTTATCTATTGCGACGCCTCACGACAAGGATTAGGTTGCATTCTCATGCAAGATCGTCATGTGATCGCATATGCATCTCGAAAGTTGCGTCCACATGAGGATAATTATCCCACACATGACCTTGAGCTTGCAGCTGTGGTCCATGCACTAAAAACCTGGCGACATTACCTTCTCGGTAATCGTTGCGAAATATTCACTGATCACCAAAGTCTAAAATATATCTTCACCCAGTCGGATTTGAATCTCAGGCAAAGACGGTGGGTTGAGTTGATCGCGGATTACGACTTAGGGATAACTTACACCCCAGGGAAGGCCAATGTTATGGCCGATGCACTAAGTCGTAAATCTTATTGTAACTATTTGATGCTACAACAAGGTCAACCACATCTCTATGAGGACTTCGGAAGTTGAATCTTCATATTGTTCCTCAAGGATTCCTTTCTACCCTGGTGGTGAAGCCTACCCTTAAGGATCAAATTATAGCTGGCCAAAAGCGTGACAAGGGTATATCACGGATCAGGGAGAATATCTTTAGCGGAAACGCTAAAGAATTTTCCACGAACGATCAAGGTGTTGTGTTCTTCCAGAATCGTCTAGTGGTTCCTAAGAACCCACATCTAAGGCAGTTAATCCTTAAGGAGGCCCATGACTCTCCTCTCACCATTCATCCCGGTAGTACTAAGATGTATTAGGACCTACGCCAGAGGTTCTGGTGGACTAGGATGAAGAGAGAAATTGCTGAGTTCGTTGCTAACTGCGACATTTGTCGTTGAGTTAAGGCAGAATATCAAAGGCCTGCTGGCACCCTTCAACCTCTAGCTATTCCTGGATGGAAATGGGATAAAGTTAGCATGGATTTCATTACCGGATTTCCCAAGACCAAGAAAGGAAATAATGCTATCTTTGTGGTCATTTGACCGTCTTTCCAAAGTGGCTCATTTTCTTCCTGTTCGTGAGAGTATAACAGCTAGCCAGCTAGCAGAGTTATATATCTCCCAAATAGTGTCTCTTCATGGTGTTCCCCTGGAGATTAACTCGGGCCGTGGGAGTGTCTTTACTTCTCGCTTCTGGGAAAGTTTTCAGAATGCCATGGGGACTCACTTATCTTTTAGCACTGCTTTCCATCCCCAATCAATTGGTCAAGTAGAAAGAGTGAATCAAATCCTAGAAGATATGCTCCGAGCTTGTGTTATATCGTTCGGTGTGAATTGGGAGAAGTGTCTTCCATTCGCCGAATTCACTTATAACAATAGTTATCAATCAAGCTTGGGCAAAGCTCCTTTTGAAGTTCTCTATGGACGAAGATGTCGAACACCTCTTAATTGGTCAGAAACCGGAGAGAGGCAACTCTTTGGCCCGGATATGATCCAGGATGCAGAAGAGCAGGTTCGCATTATTCGTGAAAAGTTGAAAACAGCCCAGTCTCGTCAAAAGAGCCAATATGATCGTCATCATAAGGATGTGACCTTTGAAGTTGACGAGAAGGCTTACCTTCGGGTTACACCTTTGAAGGGTACCCATAAATTCGGTATCAAGGGCAAGTTGGCTCCTCGTTACATTGGTCCTTTTCGCATTCTTGCCAAATGAGGAGAAGTTGCCTACCAGTTGGAACTTCCTCCGCATCTTTCCAAGGTTCATGATGTCTTCCACGTCTCGCAACTCAGGCGTTGCTTTTCGGATCCTATCCGTGAAGTGGACCACGAAATGCTTGATCTCCAAGATAACCTTTCATACCGAGAATACCCCGTGCGTATTCTTGATCAAGCTGAGCGTACCACTCGACGTCGAAACCTCAAGTTTCTTAAAGTTCAATGGTCAAATCATTCTGAAAAGGAGGCAACTTGGGAAAGAGAGGATCGTCTCCGACTTGAGTATCCTGCGTTATTCCCGACGACTTCTAAATCTCGGGACGAGATTCTTTTGAGTGGGGGTAAGTTGTCACATCCCTGACACCTTAAGCAAGTTAGCTTTGTGCTCATGTTTTCTTTGCATTGCATCTAGGAAATTCTCAACAAGAACAAAGCAAGTGGTGAAGGAAAACTCTAAAAGCCTAGCCACTTCTTAAAATAAAGGAAATTTCAAACTAGTTAAAATCAATGAACCCAAAATGGCCTCAAGAAAAGTTCAATCTTTCTGATAAATCATGAAAGTAAATGAGCAATGAAGAAAACCATTTTCTTGACATTTTAAGCATTTTAAATAAATGTAAAAGCTACTGGTTTCAAGTTCTAAATTTGAAATCAGAAACTTTAAACTTTCAAATATATTGAAAACTTTGGGAATGGTTGGAAATATTCCAACAAATATTCTAAGGTGCTCAACATAGTTTTTACAAACTATTTGGGAGCTGAAATAAATATCAAATCAATTTTAGTATTTAAAATAGAAACAAAACAGAAAGAAAATGAGAAAACCTTACGTGACGCTCACCTGGCCCGGCCCATCTTCTTCTGTCGTCTTCCTCCCCCGCGAGTGGACAGCAGGAGGTGGCCGCCGCATACTCCGGCGCGGCCACGCACCTGTGCGCCGCCCTGGCTGCCGCTTCGCGCTGGCAAGCACGGGGATAAGCTCCCCGAGCTCGTAGCTATCCATTCCCCAGCTCATTCCACCCCCTCTCCTCTCGGTTCTCTCGATCCCCTCTGCCGCCATTGACAGGAGCTCGAGCTCGAGCTGCCCGTGCCCCTAGCCATAGGATCCTCATTCTGAGTGTGCCGTTATCTCCGCCTCGACGAACTGGTCCTCCCTGCAGAAGCCGAAGCCTTCCCGAGCCCTGCAATTCCCTCGGCACCGTCGTCTTCAACCTTCGGCCGCCGGCGAGCTTTGCTCGATTCGTCGCTCTCGGTGCTTCCCCAAGCCGTCTAAGCCCTTTTCTGCACTCCTCGTGAGCTTGCGCATCTTTTCCCTAAGCTCTCCCCGTCGATCCCCTCCTCTAGGCTTAGTTCCATCGGAGCCCGACGAGGACCGCCACTGCAGCTCGTCGCTAGTAGCCCTCCGGTGAAGGGTTGGTCCGTCTGAGGCCACCAGCAGCCTCAGAACATCACGTAGATGCTTTAGGTGCCCAGCCCCGCGCGTTTTGACCCTGTATTCGATGGCTTCGACGATGGCTGAACTTGGTCGCCGCCAAGCTCGTCGCCGGCGTTGATTCCGGCCACCCCAGCCCCTGGGGTTTGTCCCATCGTGCGCGCCGTCGAGTGGCCGATCTCCTCGCGGTCTCTGCCGTGAGTTTGGCCATCGGAGGCGAGTTTCCGATGCCCTCCACCGTACTGGTGGTCGTCGGAGGCTCCTCGCCGGCGAGGACGACCTCGCCGCCGGTGGATCTCAACTGTCCTGAGCCACTGACGTGTGGGGCTAGCCTCTGGGAGATAAGAATAATAAAAATAAAATCAAATAAGTTAATAAGACACTGACATGTGGGTCCAGTAAGATTAATCAGCAAATTAAGTTTAGTTTTAATCTAAAAATGACCAGAGACACTGACCAGTGGGTCCCACTGGTCAGGTTTGACTTTCAACAGCCAGTTGGACCTGCTGATGTCATGCTGATGCAGTAAAGGGATTTTCCAGTATAAAAATAATTCCAAAAATGTTTAAAACTTCAAAAATTCATAGAAATTAATCTGTAGCTCCAATGAAAATAATTTATATATGAATAAGTATCAGAAAAATTCAAGGAATCTGAATATGCCATTTTCAAACATGTTTGAAAATGTTACACAACCCAAACATGTAGATTAATGAATAAGTCAATTCTTATAAATACTTTATAAATGGAATACGGAAAATATTTAAATTTCACTATGATTGACATGATCAACTACTGTCCTAATTACAAACCAGCAACCTAACATGTCATCCCATGCATGTTAACATCAAGTTGATCTGAGCATCAGGTCGAATCAATTAAAACGGTATCCGAGAATACCTCGTTTGAAGTGATATTTGAATTTGATTCAAATCAACTTCAAACCTAATACATGCTAGCTATATTAGTTTATCACCTTGCATTCTCATGCCATGCTCATGCATCATCTTGTTTGCATATGATTGTTATTGATTGTTGTCATTCCTTTCGGTAGGGTCCGCTCCCCCGGCTTCCACCGAATATCCGTCTCACGGATATTGTCACTCCTCTGAGCAACAAGGCAAGCAACCATTTTGATCATTCTGATAAATCCCATGTTCTTGCTCCTGCACTTACTTATTGCATTAGGATCAAATGCTTCAAATGCTTTTGCCACGTTAGTTGAACCCACTTCCTTTGCATGACCTATCCTTGTCACAGTAAATAGCCAAACCTTGCAACCTAGCATACCTGGTAGTTGCTTGAGCCATGATGTGTCTTATCCTTCTATGCATGCTATGCTTAGAGTTGTGTATGGTCTGTCATGTGGGAGATGAACAGAATTGTGAGAATGTGTTCGGTAAGCAAAGGTTGTGTGTTGAACCTGATTTGGTAAAGGTACCGGTGAAAGGCTGTGTAGGAGTACATGGCGGGTTGTTTCATTGGAACCGTCCTTTGGAACTGAGTTCCATGTATGTAATCCAAGACTAGATACTACCACATGCTGGGCCCTGAAATATGACCCCGCTCGATTATTAATCGCTTAGTACTCGGTCCAGGAGTTGCAAGTAATTTCTGGTGTTTATAGTCATGCTGGAGGCCGTGCATAGCGCTGACCTGAGAGGTGGGCTGTGATGCGGTAGGCAGTGGCACCCGGATGGTGGGCTTGGGAACCCTACGCACATCGTTTGAGGCCGTGGCGGAAACCTCGGCCGGACTTCCGTACGGGTTTCTCTCAAATAGGCGATAAACCTGGACTAGGTACTAGTGTGGTTAACGGTCGTGGCCGACTCCCTCTGTGGGTTTCCGCTTGAAGGTTGCCGAGGTGCATGACGTGCACATGGCGATAAGTGGCGAGAGCGTGTGTGACGAAGTACACCCCTGCATGGTTATGATCTATTCGAATAGCCGCATCCGCGGATATGGACTACTTGGAGACATATGTTGTTCATAGATAACTTCAATGGCTACTCATAAAATTGTCAAGATAAGTGTGAATGTCGTGGACGGCATTACCATATGGAGACGGAATGATTCCACGATGGTGTATTGTTGTGGTGTTAGTGGACTCGTGTGCGAGAAATCAAGTTGTCAAAATTATTTAAAAATGCAAGTTGTCTAGCCACGAGTCAAATGCTGGCTTTCCGCATGAAACCCCACAATACCTTATTGATACATTGCATGAGTAGATAGTTGTCCTAAAGTCTTGCTGAGTACCTCCGTACTCATGTTTGCTTAATAAATGTTGCAGAGGTTGCTAATGACCCTAACGGAGGGTTCTTCATAGACATCGACGACGACGAGTAGCTGGTGTCCCAGCTACGATCCGGCCCTAGGTTGGGTCTATAGTATAGTCAGGCCATGTGCCTTCTAGTTGCACCTGTCTGTACTCAGACAGTTTTAAACTCTTCAGCTGGCTTGTAACTGAATGACTGCTATTATGGGTCGTGAGACCCTTAATGTGTAATATTATGTGTGTGGCTCTTCCGAGCCTCTTAAATAAAGCTTGTATGTTTATGGTTATGTTGTGATGCCATCGATGTATCTATACATATTGGTATGCCATGCGTACGTGTGTCGTACTTGATATGTATGGGGTTCGATTACCTAGTCGTGAACTTTAGTAGCACTCCTTACAAGGAAATGCCCCTTTGTGATCCAAATAGCCTTGGTAGTTCGCTACTGCTCCGGACACATTGGTTGACCGGCATGTGTCCTTCTTAGCTGTTGTGTCTGTCCCCTTTGGGGAAATGTCACGCGATGTAATGGAGTCCTTGTAGCTTGCTATGACTCGTCTACACTCGCTGGTGACCGACACCTGCTTTGTTGGGTCATGTATGCCTGTCCTTGTGCGGTACTGCCACTTTGGTTTGTGACTAGAATTGTCGATCCGGGTTCTTTGACATTGGAATGCTAGCGACACTATTGCATACGTGAGTCAAAAGACGCAAACGGTCCCGGCTAAGGTAAGGCTGCAGCCGTGGAGTTAACCGTGCGTGAGACCGCAAAGGGATGCGATGTGTTACAGGCTGGATTCCTATGACTTAATTAGGATCGGGGTCCCGACAATCACCCAAAACTTGAAAACTTCACAACACAAAAATTAAACAGAAACTTGTGATAACATTAGTACAAGAAAACAAACTACCACTTCTTTTGGTACTGTAGATAACTTGGATTCCATCTATATTCATGATGTGCTACTGTATTCTCACTTTCCCATGGCTATTACCCCCCAATACTAACCATAGTTTCATCAAAACAAGCAACCAACTCAACAAAAACAGAATCTATCAAAAATAGACCAGTCTGTAGCAATCTGTATACTTCGTATACTTCTGGTACCTCAAAAAATCTTAAACATTACGACAGTCTCAGGAAAAAGCATATCAATCAGAAGCAAAACAAATCAACTCAAAAGCTCTTTCTGAATAAAAATGAAAAATCATCTCGTGAGCGAAAATTATCTGTCTTTTTCCAGCAGGATCAAACAACCATTACCAAGACTAATCATAAAGGCTTTGCTTGGCTCAAACACAAAAAGAAACACAAAAAACACAATCACAACAGAATTATGAAAGTGTGGACGCAACAAAACAGAAAGAAAAAGATAAATGCATTGGGTTGCCTCCCAACAAGCGCTATTGTTTAACGCCCTTATCTAGGCATAGAAGCGATAGAATCACGTATCGTCGTCTTTGGTGCTCAAACCATAAGTGGCCTGATCATGGATTCATAAGGCAATCTTATTTTCTTTATAGGAAAGTGTTCCATGCCCTTCCTTAAAGGAAATTGAAATCTAATATTCCCTTCCTTCATATCGATGATAGCACCAATAGTCCTTAGGAAAGGTCTACCAAGAATAATAGGGCATGTAGGATTGCAATCAATGTCAAGCACAATGAAATCCACGGGTACATAGTTCCTATTTGCAATAAGAAGAACATCATTGATCCTTCCCATGGGTTTCTTGACAGTAGAATCATCAAGATGCAAATTAAGAGAACACTCTTCAATCTCATTAAAACCCAGAACATCACATAAAGACTTTGGAATCGCAGAAACACTAGCACCCAAATCACACAAAGCATGGCACTCATAGTTTTTTATTTTGATTTTGATGGTAGGTTCCCACTCATCATGAAGCTTTCTAGGGATAGAGACTTCCAATTCAAGTTTCTCTTCAAGAGCTTTTATCATAGCTTCGACGATATGATCGGTAAAGGCTTTGTTTTGGCTATAAGCGTGTGGAGAGTTCAACATGGATTGCATCAAAGAAATGCATTCAATGAAGGAGCAACTATCATAATTGAATTCCTTGAAATCCACGGTAGTAATTTCATTACTACTCAAAGTTTTAACGTCTTCTACCCCACTTTTAATGCTTTTAGCATCAAGGAAGATGGACTCCGAATCATTGGGGCACTTTTCAACCAAAGTGGGTTCATATCCAGCCCCATAATCATAAGGTTTGACACAAGAAAACAAAGATTCAATGGGAGTCACACCAAGCACTTTAAGATCTTCATGATTCTCATCACGAGAACACGCCTTTTTAAGCCATTCATGTCTAGCACGAATTTGAGCGGTTCTTTCTTGGCTCTCAATCATAGAAACACGCTTAGCTTTCAAAGTTTCATCCATGTTGATTTTGGGAGGGGCACATCTAACTTTCAAAGCATCAACATCACAAGAAATCCTATCAATGCTCTTAGCCAAATCGTCAATTTTGAGTAGTTTTTCCTCTATGGACGCATTGAAAATCTTTTGAGAGTTGATGAACTCTTTGATATTACTCTCTAGATCAGAGGGTAATCTATTGTAATTTCCATGAGTATTGTTGTAGGAGTTGCCATAATTATTAGAGGAGTTACTAGGAAAAGGCCTAGGAACATAGTTTCCTCTAAAAGCATTGTTGTTGCCAAAGTTATTCCTACCAACAAAATTAACGTCCAAGCTAGTGTTGCTACTCTCAATCAAAGAAGACAAAGGCATATCATTAAGATCCATAGGAGCACTTCTACTAGCAACCAAATTCATTAACTCATCCATCTTAGCACTCAACGAGTTAATTTATTCTATAGCATGTACCTTCTTACTAGTAGGTGACCTTTCAGTGTGGCACTGAGAGTAGTTCGTCATGATGTTGTCTAAGAGCTTTGTGGATTCTCCTAATGTGATCTCCATGAACGTTCCACCTGAGGTGAAGTCAAAGACATTTCTAGAAGCAAAATTCAAGCCAGCGTAAAAGATTTGAATAATCGTCCAAAGGCTCAAGCCATGAGCGGGACAATTTCTAATCATTAACTTCATTCTCTCCCAAGCTTGTGCAACATGTTCATGATCAAGTTGCTTGAAATTCATGATATCATTACGGAGAGAGGTGATTTTAGCCGGCGGAAAATACTTGGATATATAAGCATCTTTGCACTTATCCCAAGAATCGATACTATTTTTGGGCAAAGAAGAAAACCAAGTTTTTGCGCGATCTCGCAACGAGAAAGGAAAAAGCTTCAATTTAATCACGTTATTATCCACATCTTTTTTCTTTTGCATATCACGAAGCTCAATGAAGGTATTGAGATGGGATGCGGCATCTTCACTAGGAAGGCCAGAGAATTGCTCTTTCATAACAAGATTTAGCACATCGGCATTGATTTCACATGACTCCGCACTAGTGGCGGGAGCAATTGGAGTACTAATAAAATCATTATTATTAGTATTCAAGAAGTCATAAAGTTTGGTGTTTTCGTTCATGGTGACTTCAGCAAGCAAGCAAGCACACAAGCAAACAAAAGTAGGCGAGAAAAAGGGCGAACAAGAAGGGCGAACGAAAAAGGCAAATTGGTGAAGTGGCGGAGAGGAAAATGAGAGGCAACTGGCAAACAAAGTAAATGCAAGAGATGAGTTTGCGACACTTACTTGGATGAGTTCTTGACTTGATCTTCCTCCCCGGCAACGGCGCCAGAAATCCTTCTGCTACTTCTCAAACAACAGCGCCAGAAATTGACACGTTGACGGAGATTGGGCTTTGATACGTCTCCATCATATCTACTTTTCCAAACTTTTTGCCCTTGTTTTGGACTCTAATTTGCATGATTTGAAAGGAACTAACCCGGACTGATGCTGTTTTCAGCAGAATTGCCATGGTGTTGTTTTTGTGCAGAAATGAAAGTTCTCGGAACATCCTGAAAATTTACGGAGAATATTTCTGGAAAATATGAAAAATACCTGCGCAAAGATCCACCGGATGGGACGGGCCAATGGGCCACAAGCCTTGTTGCCGCGCCCTCCCTGGCCGTGGCAACCAAGCTTGTGGGGCCCACGTGGCTCTGCCGCCCCCAAACTCAGCTCTATAAATTCCCTTTCGTCCCGAAAAAAATCAAGAGAGAAGATTTCATCGCGTTTGCGATACGGAGGCGCCGCCACATCATGTTCTTCATCTGGAGGGTAGATCTGGAGTCCATTTTGGGCTCCGGATCAAGGAGATCGTCGCCATCATCATCATCAACCTTCTTCCCTCTCCAATTCCATGAACCTCTTCATCGTTCGTGAGTAATCTATTCGTAGGCTCGCTGGGCGGTGATGAGTAGGATTTGTGACAATTTCTCGTGGGCTATTGCAAGACAATTTCTAATTGTTGAGCAATTGGGACGAGCTCTTTTCTGGCTCCGTTGTCGTGGAGGCATCAAGTCAGGAATAGTTGCACGTCAGCAGCATTTTTCTGGCGCCTTTGCCAGGGAAGGGATTGCTATATTCTCTGAGTCACTTGGTATTTATACCTTTTGATCACTATGAAGAATCTAAAAGATCCAAAAACCAAAGTCTTGCCCTCAACTACGAGGGGAGGTAAGGAACTGCCATCTAGCTCTGCACTTGATTCACCTTAAGTTATGAGTAAGTTTGCGACACCACCTCCTGCTAGAAATCTTGATATGTCGCATGTGCTTGATGATGCTATGCCTGATACTGCTAGAGATGCTATGCTTGATATTGCCTTGCCTTCTGAAACTATCGATACTATTGAGATAGAACCTACTTTTGCTCCTGCTAGATCTAGCTCTCCTAGATATGAATTTCCTGATATACCTGAGGGTTACGTTATGGAGGGAGAGATAGCTGAGGATTTTCTTGCATGTAAGGATGCCTATGACGCTGATAAATTACTTCTCAAGTGGAAGGAAAAATCTCTGAAAGCTAGGATGAAATACGACCCGAAGTTTGCCACTTCACCTATCTTTATCAACGATAAGGATTATGAATTCTCTGTTGACCCTGAGATAATCTCTCTAGTCGAATCTGATCCTTTCCACGGTTATGAGTCTGAGACGGTCGTAGCCCATCTTACCAAACTACACGATATAGCCACCCTTTTTCACTAGTGAGGAGAAGATCCGCTAATACTATATCCTTAAGTTGTTTCCTTTCTCTCTAAAGGATGACGCCAAAGCCTGGTTCACTTCTCTTGCTCCTGGATGTGTGAGTAGTCCCCAGGATATGGTCTATTACTTCTGTGAGAAATATTTCCCTGCCCATAAGAAGCAAGCTGCCTTGCAGGAAATATACAACTTTTCTCAACTCAAAGAAGAGAGTCTCCAACAAGCTTGGGGGAGGCTCATCCAGCTACAGAATGCTTTACCTGATCACCCTCTTAAGAAGAATGAGATAATTGATATCTTCTATAACGGACTTACCGATGCTTCTAGAGACCACCTAGATAGTTGTGCTGGTTGTGTTTTCAGGGAACGAACTGTAGAACAGGCTTAGATTCTACTGAATAACATCTTGATCAACGATAATTCTTGGACTATCCCGAACCACCTCCTAAGCCAACTCCTAAGAAAAGAGGTATTCTATTCCTCAGTCCCGAAGATATGCAAGAAGACAAGAAATCTATGCAAGAGAAAGGCATTAGATCTGAAGATGTCAAAAATCTACCACCTATCGAACAGATCCATGGTCTCGATAACCCGATGCAAGTAGTAGAAGTGAATTCTCTGCGTAGGTTTGATGAGAGTGATATTCCTTTTGACAAACCTGCTAGCCTATGCTTTGATGAATTTGACAACTTTGTTGCCAAACAACAGAGTTTCAATGATTATGTTAGCAGACATTTGGAACAAAGTACTCGTATGCTTAGTCATTTAAGTGCTTGTGTAGACAGAAATGTCAATGATCTGAAGCTTCTGAGTAAACATGCCTCTATGATTACTACTCAGGTAGAACAAGTACTTAAAGCTCAGAATGACTTGCTCAATGAATTAAATGACAACTCTGTCAGAGTCATTACTAGAGGAGGCAAAATGACTCAGGAACCTTTACATCCTGAAGGCCATCCTAAGAGAATTGATCAAGATTCTCAAGGAATTAATGCTGATACACCCAATCATCCTAAGGAGAAGAAGAAGAATGATAGAAACCTACATGTCAGTTCACCAAATACTGTCACACCTGAAGAATCAAATGATATTTTTGTGTCTGATGCAGAAACACAATCTGGTGATGAACATGAACCTGGTGACAATATGGACAGCGGTGTTCATAATGATGCTCAACCTAGCAATGATAAGGATGTGGAGATTGAACCTACGGTTAATCCTGATAACCCACAACCTTAGAGATACGATAAGAATGACTTCACTGCTAGGAAGCATGGTAAAGAAAGGGAGCCATGGGTTCAGAGACCTATGCCCTTTCCTCCTAAGCCATCCAAGAAAAAGGATGATGAGGATTTTTAGCGCTTTATCGAAATGATAAGACCCGTCTTTCTGCAGATGCGGTTAGTTGATATGCTCAAAATGTCTCCATATGCCAAGTACATGAAAGATATCGTGACTAATAAACGGAAGATACCAGATCTTGAGATCTCCACCATGCTTGCCAATTACACTTTCAAAGGTGGAACTCCTAAGAAACCTTGTGATCCCGGAGTGCCCACTATACCTTGCTCCATTAAAGGAAACTACATAAGAACTGCCTTATGTGACCTTGGAGCCAGTGTTAGTGTTATGCCTCTCTCTCTTTATCGTAGACTTGAACTGGATAAGTTGACACCCACTGAAATTTCTCTGCAAATGGCCGACAAATCAACTGCTTTCCATGTCGGCATTTGTGAGGATGCGCCTGTTGTGGTTGCTAACACCACTATCTTAACCGACTTTGTTATCTTGGATATTCCCGAGGACGATGCCATGGCTGTCATCCTCGGAAGACCCTTTTTAAACACTGCAGGGGCTGTTATAGATTCAACAAAGGCAATGTCACTTTCCATGTCAACGGTAATGAGCATACCGTGCACTTTCTGAAGAAACGATATCAAGTACATTGCATCAATGCTATCGAAAAAACTTCATCGATTCTTATTGGGAGCTTTGAATGCCCTATTCCTCGTGTCAAGATGAAGTATGATTTGCTTGTTGGGGAGATACATATCCCCATTGAGGTGACTTAGTGGCTATTCGAAAATTCTCCGTTCTGTTTTGCGATTCAAGAGGTTTTTTTCATGAGGATTTGATCAACCCCATTGACGGATTTCTTTCGATGACCATGAAATGGATGAATCAAAGAGTCACATACCTCTGATTTAATATTTCACCTTTTGTAGCTTGGAAGAAAAATGATAGATTTAGTTTAGTTTTCCATGTTTCCTGTTCTAACGTCCGGTGGAAAAATACCCCGAAAATAAAAGTTCTCCGATGGTCCTGAAAATCTAGTATGGTTTTTCTGGAATATTTGAAAAATACTAGGACTGAGAGCTGGCCTAGGGGCCACACCAGTGGGCCACAAGCCTTGTCACCGCGGCCACCCCCTGGCCGCGGCAAGCAAGCTTGTGAGGCCCACAGGGACCCCCTCCACTCATTCCAGCCCCCATCCTCTTCTTCTACCTCCAGAAAAAATTGTTTCGCACCTCAAACTCGTGTTCTTGCTCATTTGGCTGTGATTTTCGATCTCCTTGCTTAAAGCAACATTCTCCGAACAGTTTTGGGGAAATTACTCCTTGGTAAGTGACTCCTCCATTGGTCCAATTAGTTTTTGCTCTAGTGCTTTATCCTTCGCGTATTCTTGCTACCTTGGTGACCCTGTTCTTGAGCTTGAAATGTTGATTTTAGCTTGTCCCAAGTAGTTTTAGCGCGTGATACGGTCTCTAGGCACTAGTAGGATTAGTTGCTACGAGTTGGGTTAATCTTTATTCACTTTTCTTTCAAATTCTCTAAAAAATTCAGAATTTTTTAGAGCTAGAAAAGGAAAAAGATGAGGAGGTTCTTGAGAGGCTCGTCAAGCCGTAACCCCAAGGAGGATGAGAAGAACTACCCCAAGTACATGGTTCCTCGAGTCACACAAGTTCGAGCGTGCGAGTGGCCAAGTGATGAATTTTTGTGCGCCGCCGGGCTCTATGAAAACTTTTATTACTTGGTGGAGAACGCAGGTCTTACCGCATTCGTTGAAGATAAGTGCTCACAATACCTCCTCCTCACCAATATTTTCGTTCAAAGCTTCAACTTTTATCCGAGGAAGAATCCTCCCATGGTTGAGTTCATGTTGTACGATATCCCCCAGTGCATGACATTACATGATTTTTTGCAATGTGTGCAAATTACCTTATGTTGGGGATATTCATGATCCTCATCCACGGGACTTGGAGGATTTCATAAGTACTAATGTTGTTGGAGAGGAGAGAGGAGTGTCTCGCGCTAGAATTGCTAGCATACATTTTCCTGTGCTTCGGTACTTCTCATTATTTGTGGGAAAATGGTTGATTAGCCGTGGGGAGGCTGGATCACTTAGCTCTCCAGACCTTGCGGTTTTGCACGAAGGCCTTTATAGCACTAAGACTTATAGCCTAGGTGCTATAGTAGCTCAGCGGTTGAACACAAACCGTTCCAAAGGTGTCGTCTATGGAGGTATCTATGCTACTCGTCTTGCTAGACACGTTGAGATACCTATTAGACTTCACGAGGAAGAAGAGATGCTTCTTCCTGAGAAATATCTGGATTATGATAGCATGGTTCGGTATGATTTTTTGGATAGAGATTGAAAGGACGTGGATGTCGCCTAGAGGGGGGTGAATACGCGCTTTCAAATAATTAAGGTTTAGGCTTGAACAATTGCGGAATAAAACTAACGTTAATATGTCAAGCACAAAACCTCAAACAACTAGGCTCACCTATGTGCACCAACAACTTATGCTAAGCAAGATAAACAACTAAGTGATAGCAAGATATATGCCAATGAACAATATGGCTATCACAAAGTAAAGTGCATAAGTAAAGGGTTTGGGTAAGAGATAACCGAGGCACGGGGAGACGATGATGTATCCCAAAGTTCACACCCTTGCGGATCCTAATCTCCGTTGGAGCGGTGTGGAGGCACAATGCTCCCCAAGATGCCACTAAGGCCACCGTAATCTCCTCACGCTCTCGCACAATGCAAGATGCCGTGATTCCACTAAGGGACTCTTAAGGGCGGTCACCGAACCCGTACAAATGGCAAACCTTGGGGGCGGTCACCGATACCCTTACAAATTGCTCGGGGCAATCTCCACAACCTAATTGGAGAGCCTGACACTTGCCCGGAGCTTTACACCACAATGATTGAGCTCCAAGACACCACCAAACTTCTAGGACGCCAAAGCATCCACGAAGAACAATCTCTAGGGTACTAAGTACCAAAGGGTAATAAGCTTCTCAACTTCTCACTTCCACGTATCACCGTGAAGAACTCAAACTGATGCAACTAATGCAATGGCAAGAACACACGAAGTGGTCAAGTCCCTCACACTCAAATCCCTCCATAACAACAAAAGCTATGGAGAAATATGAGAGGAAGAACAAGGAGCTCACAAAGAACTCCAAGATCTAGATCCAAGGGGTTCCCCTCACATAGAGGAGAAAGTGATTGGTGGAGATGTGGATCTAGATCTCCTATCTCTTTTCCCTCAAGAACAAGCAAGAATCATTGGAGGGATTGAGAGTAAGCAAACTCTAAGAATGTCAACAATGGAGGTAGAACAAGAGCTCAATGGATGGATGAGACCAAGGGGGAAGAAGACCCCCTTTATATAGTGGGGGAAGGAATCAGACCGTTACCCCCACTTACAGCCCGAGCCCAGCGGTACTACCACTGGCTCCAGCGATACTACCCCTGACCCTCTGGCGGTACTACCGCTGGCTGCAGCGGTACTACCGCTGACCCTCCACCGGTACTACCGCTGGCTGCAGCGGTACTACCGTTGAGCCCATGGTAGCGCAAAGATACTACCGGGCCAACCACCGCCAAGAAAGTCTTCGCAAAAAGTCCGACGCAGTACAACCGCAAAGATGACGGTACTAAAAGTCTTGGAGCGGTACTGCCGCTGATGAGAGGCGGTACTACCGCTAGGCCAGCGGTACGACCACCAGCTCTAACGGTACTACCGCTAGGGCCAGCGGTACCACCGCCTGCTCTAGCGGTACTACCGCTAGGGCCAACGGTACAACCGCTAGGTCCAGCGATACTATCGGTCGCCACTGAAACAACCATAACTTTCGCATACGAGCTCTGAATCGAGCAAACCCAAGCTTGTTGGATTCAGGACGACAAGAGCAATCCAAATCTTAAGACCATGCTGATATGAAAATGCCAATGATCTAGAGATGTGAGACCTCTATGAATGAAGAACCGGCAAAAACTCCAACATCGAAAACATCATAGTAGTTGCATATGGACTCCGTTTTCGATGAACTCGAGCTTGTCATGAAGATGAACATAAGCTCTAAAACTCACAAAGAGAAACACAAAATAAGAACCAAGAAGTATGATGCAAGGATGCAAATGGTTTGAGCTCTCAACGAACGATACGATCAAGCTAATCACTTGAGAGCCCCCCTTGACAGTACAACATTCTATCCTAAACAGAAAACCTATCAAGGGCAAACCTATACCTTGCACCTCAACCTCTTGAGCTAGATGATGATGATCTTGGCTTCCTCAAGATGGACCGCCTTTCTTGATTGCGTTGGCTTGATGAAGGCTAATTGATTGCTCCCCCATACTCACTATGGGTGATCCACTCTTCAGCATATCTTCACAATTCCATTGCCACCATAATGGACGGCAAGCTTCAAGCATGATATCTTCGTGCTGATCCACTTGAACTTGCACACCGCAATCTTGATGACGATCACAACTTGACGTCATACTTCATGGGTTGTATGAGATCTTCCCTTTGACGCAAGCCCATGGAAACACACCTAACCCCAACATAGAACTCTCACGAAGACCGTGGGTTAGTACACAAATACGTAATGGACAATGCTTACCATACCATGGGATCACTTGATCCCTCTCGGTACATCTTGTACGCTTTGTGTGTTGATCATCTTGATTTACTCTTTGTCTGAGATCTTGATCAACCTTGTGTCTCTATGACCATTCTTTGGATAATACCTTGAATACCATCTTGGTCATCATATAAACTCCTTGAACCCAACAGATGGACTTCAAGAAGTGCCTATGGACAAATCTTATAACTGTAACTTAAGGCAACCATTAGTGCATAGGAATTGTCATCAATTACCAAAACCACATATGGAGATATATGCTCTAACAGAGATGCTAGTAGACGGATGATTTATAACCTAGTATTTAGTGAGGGTACTCGAGAGACTATTACTTTGCCTGCTCCTTCTTTGCTCAATCTTCATGCAGGCAGGTAAACTATTATGACCTCGGTCATCTAAGCATATTGGGGCTTAGCCCAACCATAGGTGCCCGTGCCCGAGCCGCTAGTCGAGTACCAGACGCCAGTTTATCAGTGGGTGCCAGAGGAGCTCACACAGCAGTGGCATCCACAGTCCGCTCCAGAGTATCCCGGAGCTGGTTATTTCCCGCTGATGGGGTTATAGTCCTAGGGTAGGGTCATAGGCCTGCCCTGTAGGTCCAACCCAAGGACTACCCCTCATAAGGGACAAGACCCTTAGTCAGTTCCGACTGAACTAAGGAGTTCCCTTCATCCAGTCGGTAACAGATCCTCGACCATCCAGTCTGAGATTAGCATTCGGAGTTTATCAAACTAACCGACTGGATTCCACTCTGTGCATCGTAACCCCCCTGGAGGGAAACGGTCATACGTTTCCATGTGCCTTTATTAGCATTTAAGACGTACGTTACCTATAACGTAGGCATTTAATCGCCACTACTCCACCCCTGTGCACGGAACCGTTGTGGAGGGCAGCGCACTCTATATAAGCCACCCTCCCCCACTGGTGCAGGGGTTAGCAACTCATTGTATTCCATATTCCACTCGACAACAAGCTCCCGGAACACTGAGACGTAGGGCTATTAACTCCACCGCAGAGGGGCCTGAACTCATACAACCTCGCCGTAGCTAAGGCTCTGCCCATCCTTTCGTACCCTACATATCTACTATCAGACTTATACCCACGACAGTTGGCGCCCACCGTGGGGCAGGCGTCTAAGCGACTTCCAGCGAGTTTGCGACTACATCATTTCGTCATGTCGTCCGATGGAGATTCGAGCATGGGTCACGAGATCTTCTTCGGCGCTCTCTCCTTCATCGTCGACGATTCGGCATGGCTTCGGGACGCCCCTCTCGACGTCGAGGCGCTTCCCCGCCGCGGGGCTACTTACTTCCCTGCCGGCGCCCGCGGCATTCTTCTTCTCGAGCAGTCGGCTCCGGTGTCGACCTACACCGCCGTCACGCGCCGCAACAAGTGGTCCCGCCGTCCGCGGCTCCAGTGTTGGGTGCAACACGCCCAGGCGCGCCAAAACACGTCTTCACAAGTGGCGGCTCTAGAGTCGGTTGTGGTTGCCCCGCCGTCCCAGGCTCGGACTCGGTTCCAACTGAGTTTCCTTCCAAGTACGTGGGTCGCGGGCCTGCAGCAGAAGTACACATGGCCAACTCCCATGAAGATCCCCGTCAAGCTGGCCGGAACGAGTACGAGATCGGCGAAACGTCCGGCGCGCGTCGTCCACCTTGCCGTTCTGCCAGTCAGCACACTCGGTGGAGCAACGTGGAGTTGTTCCGCACACCCCTCCTCAACTTGGTTGCGGCTGCCAAGATAGTCGATTCCCTTCAGCCGACTGATTCAGAGGCTGGCACGGGGATCGAGCAAATCCGCGCCCTATTTCCCACGGCGCAGCAGCAAAATTCGGCTGTCTCCTAATCGCACAACAGGATCCACAATAGTTCTGGTCATGCGAATACCCATCGGTCAGTTCATAGCCCTGGTTCTCACCAGCGACATAGGGGAGGCAGCCGTTCCATAAATCCCGAAGATCGTCGCCGTTCACGCACCCCTCCGCGGGGTGGGCCCTACGGGCCCCGACATCATGATGATCGGCGTTCAGTTGGTGACACTTACGACCCAAGGCCCTACGCGAGAGGGCATATCGCCCAGCGGAGGGTCGACAAGGGCCGAGCCCACCGCGATGGTTACGATATTGACCGTCCGAGTGGAAGCAGGACCATCGTTTCTGGTCCCGAGTGTTTTAGT
Organism: Hordeum vulgare subsp. vulgare; assembly: GCF_904849725.1. Lineage (NCBI taxonomy): Eukaryota > Viridiplantae > Streptophyta > Magnoliopsida > Poales > Poaceae > Hordeum > Hordeum vulgare. Next base: position 418,755,269 of record NC_058520.1, on the reverse strand, counting down.
CGAGCCATCCGTTCGGCTGACATCCCTCCCAACTTCTGATTGGCGACGGGAATTAGCAAGTTTATAGGAGAGTCCAAGCCAGAAACGTGGCTGGATGATTACCGAGTGGCAGTCCAGATCGGAGGAGGAGACGACCATGTCGCCATGAAGCACCTCCCTCTGATGCTCGACGGCTCGGCACGAGCGTGGCTGAACCAGTTGGCCCCCTCAAGCATCTACAGCTGGGCTGATCTGGCCCGAGTGTTTGTCAGGACCTTCGAAGGGACGTGCAAGCGCCCTGCTGGCCTCATGGAGCTCCAGCACTGCGACCAGAAGCAGAATGAGCCCCTGCGTGATTTCATTCAGCGTTTGACAACCCTCTACCACACGGTGGAGAACGTCACAGAGCATCAAGCAGTCTGCGCCTTCAACGCAGGCATGCGGTACAGGGATCTGTACCTGAAGTTCGGCCGAATAGGTGACATCTCCATGAGCAAGATGATGGAGATAGCAGCACACTATGCAAATGGCGAAGAAGAGGACCGCATCCGAAGCGGCAAGCACAAAACAGTCGCCAATGGAGATGGGAGTAACACTCGGAAGCAGAAGCAGAAAGCTCCGTCCACTCCGCAGGCAGAAGCTGCAGCCGTAACCAATGCCAAGTTCAAGGGCAAAGGGAAGGCTCAGTTCACCCCCAAGAAGAAGCAGTTCAATAATCCCATCCTGGACCAGCCATGTCCGGTTCATACGAAGATGGATGAAGAGGGCAATCCCATATATCCGAAGCATACCACTCGACAGTGTCGCCTCCTGATCCAAGGGTTCGGCGAAGGGCAACCGAGTGAAAAGGACAATGAACAGGATGAGGAGGATAAGGAGGATTCGTTCCCCCAAGTCCATGCAACATTGATGATTTTTGCTGACGTTGAGAGCAAGAGTCGACTGAAGCTGGTGAACAGGGAGGTGAACATGGCCACCCCTACCAACCCCAAGTTCCTCAAATGGTCTCAGACTGCGATCACCTTTGACCAGTCGGATCATCCAGCACACGTACCCACCCCAGGGAGACAGGCTATGGTCGTCGACCCAATGGTGGAGGGAGTCCGACTGCGCAAAGTTCTCATGGACGGCGGCAGTGGCTTGAACATCATGTACGCCGACACTCTCAAGGGGATGGGCATTACGATGTCCAAACTCAGCGAGAGCAGCATGCAGTTCCATGGAGTCGTCCCTGGACGAAAGGCCAAGTCACTCGGCCAGATCGCGTTGGACGTCGTTTTCGGCTCTGACAAGAACTTCCGCAAGGAAAAGCTGACGTTCGAGGTGGTAGACTTCCAGAGCGCTTACCACGCAATTCTAGGCCGCCCGGCGTATGCGCGTTTCATGGCCCGTCCATGCTACGTATACCTGAAGCTGAAGATGCCAGGCCCGAAAGGTGTGATCACCATCACTGGCAATCGACAGCGAGCCGAAGAGTGTCTGCAGCAAGGATCAAGAATCGCCGACTAGCAGATGGCCGTCCTCGAGCTTGACGAGTACAAGAAAACAGTCGACCCCGCTGATTTGATGCATTCGAAGAAGCCAGCTTCGGAGTCCGCATTTCAGTCGGCGGGAGAGACGAAGAAGGTCAACATCCACCCGACGGGCGACACTGCTGCCCCGACGAACATCTCCACCACCCTCGATCCTAAATAGGAAGCCGAGCTCACCCAATTCCTCCGTGAGAACTGGGACATCTTCGCATGGAAACCCTCTGACATGCCGGGTGTACCCAGGGAGTTGGCTGAGCACCGACTGCATGTGGATCCCACCGCTCGGCCTGTCCGAGAACGCCTGCGCTGGTCCGCCGCGCACAAGAGGAAGGCAATCGGGGAAGAGGTGGCCAAGCTGTTGGCAGCCAACTTCATTCGCGAGGTTCACCACTCCGAGTGGCTCGCCAATGTTGTCATGGTGCCCAAGAAGGACAAGTCGCTCCGAATGTGCATCGACTTCAAGCATCTCAATCGGGTCTGCCCGAAAGACCATTTTCTGCTCCCCCGCATCGATCAAATTGTCGATTCGACTGCGGGTTGCGAGCGTTTGTCATTTCTTGATGCCTACTCAGGCTATCATCAGATCCGTCTGTATGGCCCCGATGAATTAAAAACAGCCTTCATCACCCCTTTCGGGTGCTTCTGCTACATCACTATGCCATTCGGTTTGAAGAATGTAGGAGCTACCTTTATGCGCATGATCCAAAAATGCCTCCTCGACCAAATCGGTCGGAATGTGGAGGCGTATATGGATGATATCGTAGTCAAGTCACGCAAAGGTTCCGACCTGCTGACCGACTCGGCAGAAACATTCGCCAACCTTCGTAGGTACGATATCAAGCTCAATCCCGCCAAGTGTTCATTCGGTGTTCCCAGCGGAAAGTTACTCGGTTTCTTCGTTTTCGAATGAGGGATCGATGTCAACCCCGAAAAGATCGGGACCATCGTCCGAATGGAGAGGCCGGTCAAAATACATGATGTTCAACGGCTCACAGGTTGCCTAGCGGCTTTGAGCAGGTTTATCAGTCGACTCGGCGAGAAAGCACTTCCTCTGTACCAACTCATGAAGAAATCAGATACTTTCGAGTGGACAGATGAAGCCCAAGTTGCATTCGACGACCTCAAAGTCCTACTTTCCACCCAGCCGGTTCTTACTGCTCCGCTCAGTAAAGAGCCCCTTCTTCTGTATATCGCGGCTACAAATCAAGTCGTCAGCACTGTTCTTACAGTCGAACGAGAAGAAGAAGGCAAAGCATACAAAGTTCAGCGGCCAGTGTATTATGTCTCCGAAGTCCTGACTCCTTCCAAGCAGAGGTATCCCCACTATCAAAAACTTATCTATGGGATTTACATGACTGCGAAGAAGGTGGCCCATTATTTCCAAGACCACTCGGTGTCTGTTGTTTCTGATGCTCCGTTGTCGGAAATCCTCCACAATCGGGACGCATCACGCCGAGTGGCGAAGTGGGCAATGGAGATGTTGTACTGCGATATCAAGTTCGAGGCCAAGAAAGCTATAAAGTCTCAAGCTCTGGCTGACTTCATAGCAGAATGGGTAGAACAACAGCAACCGACCCACATCTACTCGGCTCATTGGACAATGTTCTTCGATGGGTCCAAGATGTTGAATGGCTCCGGCGCTGGCGTCGTGATCGTATCACCAAAGGGCGACAAACTCAATTATGTGCTGCAGATACACTTTGATTCCTCCAACAATGAGGCAGAGTATGAAGCTCTCCTTTATGGACTGTGCATGGCCATCGCACTCGGCGTCCATCGCCTGATGGTCTATGGCGATTCGCATTTGGTGGTTAATCAAGTGATGAAAGAGTGGGACGTCAGGAACCCCACCATGACCACATACTGCAATGCAGTGAGGAAGCTCGAGAAGAAGTTTGAAGGTCTAGAACTCCACCATGTTCCGCGACTGAAGAACCAAGCAGCTGATGAGTTGGCAAAACTCGGATCCACTCGGAGACCAGTCCCGAGTGACGTCTGCCTCGAGCACCTCCACCTTCCTTCAGTCAAAGAAGATCCTTTCACAGAGGAACCAGTACAACCAAAGAGCTCAACAGATCCGACTGAAGTCGACGTACCTGCTGTGGTTGATCTGATCATCAAGATTCTTGCTGTCACCCCCGATTGGACTATGTCGATCATTGCATATATCCTGAGGCAGGAATTACCAGAAGACAAAGTCCAAGCCATACAGATAGTCCCCAGGTCGAAGTCGTTCACTGTCATTGATGGTCAGTTGTACAAGGAAAGCGTTTCAGGCGTTCTTCAACGATGCATCTCCCCAGAGGAGGGACAGTTAATCCTGGAAGAAATTCACTCGGGAACCTGCGGTCATCACGCCTCTTCGAGAGAAATCGTCGCCAAAGCATTCAGAGCTGGTTTCTTCTGGCTACAGGCGAACGAAATGGCTAAAGATATGGTCAACAGATGTGAAGGCTGTCAGTTCTACTCCAACAAGTCCCACAAGCCAACATCTGCGTTGAAGACAATCCCTCTTGTGTGGCCATTTGCAGTATGGGGATTAGATACAGTTGGTCCATTCAGGACAGGCCAAGGAGGATACACACATCTGTTGGTGGCAGTCGACAAGTTCACAAAATGGATTGAAGTCAAGCCCATCAAGAAGCTCGACGCCCTAACAGCCATCAAGTTTGTCAGGGATATCATCTTCCGATTCGGGGTACCTCACAGCATAATCACAGACAACGGAACAAACTTTGACTCGGACAGATTCAAAGGTTTCTGTGCAAGCCAAGGTATCCGAGTGGATTTTGCATCCGTGGCGCATCCTCAATCAAACGGACAAGCAGAGCGGGCAAATGGCCTTATTCTGCAAGGTTTGAAGCCCCGACTCCTGCGAGAGGTGGGACATGCCGCTGGCGCATGGGTCACCGAGCTGCCTTCGGTGCTTTGGGGTCTCCGCACAACCCCGAACAGATTTACAGGGCGATCACCGTTCTTCCTTGTTTACGGAGCAGAAGCAGTCCTTCCGAGTGTCTTGCTTCACAATGCTCCACGAGTCGAACTCTTCTCCGAAGCTGAAGCAGAACAAGCAAGGCAAGACGGAGTAGACCTTCTAGAGGAGGAGCGCGAGATGGCATTGACTCACTCAACTATTTATCAACAAGATCTGCGGCGTTTTCACGCACGACACGTCAGGAGTCGCACGTTCCAAGCAGGTGACCTAGTGCTCCGAGTGGATCAGCAAAGACCTCACAAGTTGGCCCCTGCCTGGGAAGGACCCTTCATCATCTCCAAGGTGCTGAACAACGGAGCATACAGACTCTACAACATCGACAGGGAGACAGACGAACCACGAGCATGGAACGGAGATCTCCTGAAGCGCTTCTACACGTGACCGTCGACTGAAGCAATGTAAAGAACAAGTATTGGTGAAATAATATAAAGCAGATTGAGCTTTTGCAGATTCAAAATTCTTCCGCGGTCGCAGACTCCGGTCTCAAAAAAAACTTAGCTGCGATCAAGAATCGCCTAAGTACTGACTTTCTCTGAGTGTGCACTAAACGTTGCACTGAGGGACTTAGCTGCGATCAAGAATCGCCTAAGTACAAATTTTCTCCGGGTGTGCACTAAACGTCGCACTCGGGGACTTAGCTGCGATCAAGAATTGCCTAAGTACTACCTTTCTCCGAGTGTGCACTAAACGTCGCACTCGGGGACTTAGCTGCGATCAAGAATCGCCTAAGTAATAAATTTCTCCGAGTGTGCACTAAACGTCGCACTCGGGGACTTAGCTGCGATCAAGAATCGCCTAAGTAATAAATTTCTCCGAGTGTGCACTAAACGTCGCACTCGGGGACTTAGCTGCGATCAAGAATCGCCTAAGTACTACCTTTCTCCGAGTGTGCACTAAACGTCGCACTCGGGGACTTAGCTGTGATCAAGAATCGCCTAAGTAATAAATTTCTCCGAGTGTGCACTAAACGTCGCACTCAGGGACTTAGCTGCGATCAAGAATCGCCTAAGTAATAAATTTCTCCGAGTGTGCACTAAACGTCGCACTCGGAGACTTAGCTGCGATCAAGAATCGCCTAAGTAATAACTTTCTCCGAGTGTGCACTACACGTCACACTCCAGGACTTAGCTGCGATCACGAATCGCCTAAGTGCAAATTTCCTCCGAGCGTGCACTATTTGTCACACTCGAAGACTTAATTGCGCTCAAGAATCGCTTAAATGAGAAAGCTTCCTGCGATTGTATCCTACAGGTACACTCGGGGACTCAGCAGATCCTCATCGAGACTCATGTGGATGTCAAGACCACTAACAATTACATGAGTAGCAGCCCCTCATTGAGGCTCATGTGGATGTCAAGACCACTGACAATTACATGAGTAACAACTCGCTCCGAGTGGAGCATGTCCGTCGCACTCGAAGACTTAGCCGCGATCATGAATCGCCTAAGTACTCTATTACCTTCGAGTGTATCCTACAGATCCAGCCGGGGACTAAGCAGACCCTCATTGAGGCTCATGTGGATGTCAAGACCACTGACAATTACATGAGTAGGAACCCTCATTGAGGCTCATGTGGATGTCAAGACCACTGACAATTACATGAGTAACAACTCGCTCCGAGTGTGGCCTGTTCGTCGCACTCGACGACTTAGCCGCGATCATGAATCGCCTAAGTACTCTATTACCTTCGAGCGTATCCTACAGATCCACTCAGAGAATCCGCAGACCCTCAGAGAGGCTCATGCAGCTGTCAAGACAACTGACACTGACATGCTCCGCATGTTTGCCATTGGCTTCACCAAGAAACGCCAAACAAAAACTCGAGCCAAAATTGCAGCAGAAGAGCAAAAGATTTGATTTAAATTCGAAGTTCACCTAAACATAGTTGACTCGGTGCGGATCAAGCTTACCCGCACCGAACCAAGAATGTGACGGCCAACAGAAGTGGCCAAGGTTTCTTACAACCAACACTCGGCATACCGAGGTAAAAGTTTTCTTAAGTGTCGTCCGGATTGGCGCCAGGACTGGAGGGCTCCACGAATGTGTCCAGGTCAATCACGTCGGCGATGCGGGTGGCACTCTCAAGGAAGGTTTCCATGAAGTCTTCGAATCGAAGATTCTTCATGTTGGCGACCTTCAACGCTTTCAGCTTCTCTTCGCGCACCTCCTTGCAATGCACTCGGACCAGGGACAGGGCAACGTCTGCACCACAGCGAGCCACAGACTTCTTCCATGACTGCACTCGGTTTGGGACCTCCTCCAGTCGAGTCATCAAGCCTTCCATCTCATGCCGCGACTCATCTTCAGGCCAAAGCTCCTTGTCAATCCGGCCAACGACTTCTCTCAGTCGACCGATGAAAGGACCAACTTTGCCCAGGCGAATGTGCGCTCGGAGCAGATCTCGATTGGCGTCCTCGCCGAGTGGAATGTTCTCAAGTATCGACCGCTCGACGTCAGCTGCTTCAGCCTCAGCGTCCATGCAAAAATCTGCAAAGACAGGACAAGAAAACAATAAGTGCCGAGTGAAATGGAAATACCACAAGCACTCGGAAAACAATACTTACCACCCAAAAGCGTTGTCATCTGCCGGGCCCAGTCACTCACATATTTTTCCTGCGCTATACACCGCCTGTTCAGCACCTTCATTTGTCCCATCAGCTCGGACCTATGTGTTTTCATCCTCTCCACTTCAGCAGTCAATGCCTTGTTTGCTTCGCAGGCCTGCTCCAATGACTTCTCTCGTTCCGCCAGCACATCTTCAAACCAGCCATGGCAACCATTGTTGCATCCAGCTCACCAGCAAACTGAACCTTTTCAGCCCTAAGAGTCTCGTACGTTGTCCCCATCTCGCAAGTTTTCTGCCAGCCAGCGCCAAGAGACGATCAGACAAATCCAACAATAAAAAGTCTAAGTTCTTCAGACCCCTACCGACGCAAGCAGTCGACAGCGGTCTTGGGGACTACACCCAGTGGGTTCACTGAGAGTGACCCCACTGGCATGAAACTCAAACAGGTCCGCCCTATTGAGCTACATGACAACAGCTACGCCTACGAGGCTAATACTACCCGACTTGAGTAAACTTACTCTCGGGGACTCATATAGTCGGTGCACTCCGAGTGCCCCAACTGTTAGCATTCGAACAGATTAATTTTGGATCTGATCAAGTCAAAGACAATGTATATAAAGACAACTGCCGGTGCAAGCACTCGACAGAAGTCTCGGGGACTACACCCACTGGGTTCACTAAGAGTGAACTCATTGCAAACATCATACGATATCCGAGCACACCCAGCGGGTTACAAGAGAAAAGTAAATACTTACTAGCCCACTTACTCGGATATCGTCCCGCAGCTCCAAGCTTCACTGGTACACGGATGCGACGGAGTCGTACGCCTTCTTGGCTTCTCCCGCCATCAGCTCCGCCTGCACCATGGCCCCCTTGGCCGCTCCCACCTGATCCTCCAGGAGGCGCTGGACGTTGTACTCGACATGCGACGGGCCTGGCATCGTTGGAGGCTCCTTGGGCATCCCAAGGCCCGCTCCAGTCGGTTCAGCAGCAACCAGCGCCGTTTCAGTCGACGGCATCGCCTCAGTCGGCGGCACGTCCGCGGCGAGAGCAGTAACTGGCGGAACAGCCTCGAGGACAAGCACCGCAGCTTGCTCAGATCTCCCCTGGTCACCCTCATCCACATAAATCACCCCTGAGGGAAGCCAGACCGAACGGCGTGAGATCTCAGAAAAAGAAAGGAGCAAGACCGAAGACAGAATTCGTGATGCGATAATGTAAACTCTCGGAATCGCTACAACGCACCTGGCTGGGACGAGACGACGTTGTCCATGTCCATGGGGTCATCCCCCTGGGGTGCCGGAGAGGTGGCAGAGGTAGCAACTCTGTCGAGTGAAATTCATTCGACCAATAAACAGGAGTCCAATCGAATATCAGAAGAAGTTAGAAGAACAATACACTTACGTTGAGGTGACGGGAACGGTGACCCTCATCCGCGGTAAAGCCTTCCGAGGTTTAGATCCGCTCGGTTTGTCCACCTTGGAAGGCTGACCCGCAAGTTCAGTACCAGCGTCCCTGGTCCTCTTGGTGCTCCGAGCACTCGGACCCCCAGGAACAGTTGACGGGGCACTCGGAACCGTAGGAGCAGTTGGCGGAGCACTCAAGGATGCTGGAAGGGCCGAGAGAGCTGCAGGTTCATGTCGGTGCTTGGTTCGATGCTCTGGCGGCGGGGGTGGCGAGTCCTGCTCTTCGTCTTCCTCCTCCTCTTCACTAGACTCTTCCTCTGTCTCCCCGCTGTCGGAGACATACTCGACGCTCTCCACGCTGCCCTCCTGGCTGCCCTCCTCCTCCTCCTCGGCCGGGTTCCTGTTCGAGACAGGGGAGAACCAGTTGGTCCACTTCTGCATAAAATACAGTCGGCGACATCAGGCGTCAGACAGAGATTCAAGAAAGCGGTAAAACTAAGACAGTTACATGCACTCGACAAGTGGTACTCACCTTGTTCGGAGGAGGGTTGTCCGCGCAGAAAGCCCTCACCCGCCGGGACCCTCTAGGGTTCTCGCAGGCGCCTGTGATCTGGAGCACCCACGATGCCACCTTCTCCTCGGTCACGCCCAAGATGTTGGTCCGAGTGGAGTCTTCGGGCCCCGTGTAGTGCCACATGGCGTGGTCGCGAGCCTGCAGTGGTTGGATGCACCGACCGAAGAAAACCTCCAGCAAATCTATGCCGGTGACTCCCCTTCTGACGACATCTACGAGTGCGTCGACCAGAGGCTCGATATCGATCTTCTCCGCCTTCGTGAGCGCAAGCTGCTTAGGCGGAGCGGGTCGATCTAAGCTAAAAGGAGGCAACCCTGTCGTGGCATTCGGGCAAGCTACGTCCTGGCAGTAGAACCATGTCGACTGCCAGTTCCTAACCGACTCACTCAACTGAAGAGCGGGATAACTACTTCTACTCTTCTTCTGGAAACCTAAGCCTCCGCAGAGCTGGAGAAGGTGTGTCTTACCATCCGACTGGTGAAGTCGTTTGATAGTTTGGGATCTAGCAGAGAAAATATGTTTGAAAAGACCCCAATGGGGGGACAACCGATGAAGCACTCGCACAAGACTATGAAAGCAGAGAGATGAGCTATAGCATTCGGGGGAAAGTGGTGAAGCTGCGCCCCGAAGTGGTTCATTATGCCTTTGAAGAAAGGATGTGGGGGAAGGGAGAAACCTCGATACATGTGGCTGAGCAGCAGGACGCGCTCCCCCTCCCGGGGCGCCGGCTCGATCTCACCCTCCGCCGGCAACCTCCATGACTTGTGCACGATCATCCCGTGCTCCACCAACTCCAGCAGATCCCCCTCCATCACCGTGCAGGGGAGGAAGTCCCCCTGGATCCACCCCGCCGGTAACGCTCGCTGCCGCCGCTGAGCAGGAGCCGCCGCCTTCCCCTTCTTCTTCTTCGCCTCCAGCTTGCTAGTCTGTCCCTTGGTCATGGCGGAAGCTGCGGGTCCGCGAAGGAGAAGGAAAAGGAAGGAGCTTGGGTGCATAGGAGGAGGCGAGAGGAGCGGAGCAAGCAAAGGCAAGAGATCCGGCGAGCGTAACGAGAAAACCCTCGCCGGTGGGGTTTAAGTAAGGTTCCGACTACGTCACTGGCAGGTGGCCCCGAAACCTTATCCCCCGACCAACCGCGACGATATCAGTGGAGAAGATGAAGGCGCGGGAATCGAGGCGTCAGGCGCTACTCGAGCGCGATGTCGTCATCCCCGCTGAGCACGCGGTAACCGAAATTTGAGGATCCCGGAAAATCCGCCGCTGTCAGTTGACTGGTCACGTCAGGAGATACCCTGGAAGCACTCGGTTTCCGACAGTTTGTTCCACAAATACTTCCACTCGGATCGTTGGTCAGAAAAGATAAAATGGATCGAGGCAAGCAACGCCAAAGTCACATTTGTTCCAGTCGGATCCAAACTTCAAGCATCGCTTCGTCGTTCCAACCCCAATCCATTCGGGGACTAATGATGGGGTTATAGTCCTAGGGTAGGGTCATAGGCCTGCCCTGTAGGTCCAACCCAAGGACTACCCCTCATAAGGGACAAGACCTTTAGTTAGTTCCGACTGAACTAAGGAGTTCCCTTCATCCAGTCGGTAACAGATCCTCGACCATCCAGTCGGAGGTTAGCATTCGGAGTTTATCAAACTAACCGACTGGATTCCACTCTGTGCATCGTAACCCCCCTGGAGGGAAACGGTCATACATTTCCATGTGCCTTTATTAGCATTTAAGACATACGTTACCTGTAACGTAGGCATTTAATCGCCACTACTCCACCCCTGTGCACGGAACCGTTGTGGAGGGCAGCGCACTCTATATAAGCCACCCTCCCCCAATGGTGCAGGGGTTAGCAACTCGTCTTATTCCATATTCCACTCGACAACAAGCTCCCAGAACACTGAGACGTAGGGCTATTACCTCCACCGCAGAGGGGCCTGAACTCATACAACCTCGCCATAGCTAAGACTCTGCCCATCCTTTCGTACCCTACATATCTACTGTCAGACTTATACCCACGACACATGCCTTGGGAGTAGACCAAGCTAGGCCAAAAGCCTAAGCTTGGGGGAGTACGTGTTCTCACCGACTTTACATTCATGCTTATGCTTTCACTTTGTTAGCCGGTGTTTACACTTTGCCACTGTATTATCCATGCTAGTTTATTTTTGTTTTCTTGTTTTCTTGTTTTGTGTCCTTTTGAGAAAACCCAAAAATATTTTCCTTTCTTCTTTTGCTTGTTGGGAGCTTTCCCGTGTAAATAGTTTTCTTTTTTTTTGGGTCAAGGTAGAAGATATTGGTTACAATGTTTAGTGGCTCTTGCATGCATACCTGTTTAGCTTTCAAAGAGCCATATTACTTTGTCTTCTCCTTTGTGTTTGCCTGCAGATTCAGCTTAGTCCAATGCACGAGCACTCTTATTATTGTTCACATCGTTCGATCGTGCAAGTGAAAGGCAATAATGATGATATATGATGAAGTGACTGAGACTGGAAAAGTTGGTATGAACTCTATCTATTTTGTTTTTGTAAATATGACTAGCTTGTCATCCGAGATTCAGCTTTGTTGTGAGAGAACCATGTTTGCAATGACAACTTAGAGATCATAGTTTTTGATGACATGCTTAATTAGCTAGGAGCTTATAATGGTTTGTCTTGAATGCCAACATAGATTTTGAGATGACTATGATGTAGTATGATAGGATGGTATTCTCCTTTGAATGATTCAAGTGGCTTGACTTGGCGCATGTTCATGCATGTAGTTGAAACAAAATCAACATAGCCTCTATGATGTTCGTGTTCATGGTGATTTATATCATGTTCATGCTTGCACTCCATGTTAGTCAAACTCATTGCATCTTGATGACTGTTGTCGCTCTCTAGTTGGCCGCTTCCCAGTCTTTTACTAGCCTTCACTTGTACTAAGCGGAATACTGCTTGTGCATCCACTTCCATAAACCCAAAAGTTTTTCCATGAGAGTACACCATACCTACCTATTAGCGGTATCTACCTGCCGTTCCAAGTAAATTTGAATGTGCCATTCTCTAAACCTTCAAGAAATAATCTGTTTTGCATGCCCGAACCGCTCATGTGGTGACAGGGGGCTATTGATATCTTCCATGTTAGGCGTGTTATCCTAGACATGTGTTTATTCACTGTCATTCACGAGAAAGGGGCCGGTAATTGGAATGCCCAGTTCCACGCTTAAATCGAAAACATAACTGTAAAACAAGACTCCCCCCGGATCGATGTTAGTATGGACGGTACCCGAGGATTCGGCTAGCCGTGGAGTGTGATTGATTGGTGGTGGGGGAGTTAAAACTTTACTTTTCTGTTTGGGAACCGCCTATAGCATGAGTAGCATGGAAGATATTGAGAAATCTTGGTCATTGTGTTGATAATGAAAGCATGCCACCCAAAATTATTATCTTTGTTTTCAAAGCTTGAGCTCTCGCACCTCTGCAAATCAATGCTTCCCTCTGCGAAGGGCTTGTCTATTTATTTTCCTGTTGAGTCATCCTCTTCTTATTTAAGCACCAATTAGAGAGAACCTTTGTCATTTTTATGCTTTGCTTTTGATTGATATTGAGTATGACTATGACTGGATCTTCGTTGCTATGAATTACGATGTTTAGTCAGCCCTTGATCTTTGAAAGTGCTCTGCATTTATGTTTTGCGGTCTCAGAAAGAGCTAGCGAGGTACCACCTATTCATATTGCTTCATGCTTGTTTTGATTGAATTGTTGGTATCTGAAACTCATTATTATTTGCTCGCTAGCTGATTATGCCATTGATATTAGTTTACTGTGAGTCCTTTGTGTCACTTGCTTATGTGGTTAACTTGTGATCTTGCTGAAATTCTGGTTATGAGTTAGTTGCAACAAGAAGATCAAACAGAGTTTGTCAAAGTTTTTCTTTCTCTTTCAGTTTGTCAACTGAGTTGCTTGAGGACAAGCAAGGTTTTAAGCTTGGGGGAGTTGATACGTCTCCATCGTATCTACTTTTCCAAACTCTTTTGTCCTTGTTTTGGGCCCTAATTTGCATGATTTGAATGGAGCTAACCCAGACTGACGCTATTTTCAGCAGAATTGCCATGGTGTTGTTTTTGTGCAGAAATGAAAGTTCTCGGAACATCCTGAAAATTTATGGCGAATATTTCTGGAAAATATGAAAAATACCTGCGCAAAGATCCACCGAAAGGGACGGACCAGTGGGCCACAAGCCCTGTTGCCGCACCCCCCTGGTCGCGGCAACCAAGATTATGGAGCCCACGTGGCTCTGCCGCCCCCAAACTCAGCTCTATAAATTCCCATTCGTCCCGAAAAAAATCAGGAGAGAAGATTTCATCGCGTTTGCGATACGGAGGCGCCGCCACATCCTATTCTTCATCTGGAGGGCAGATCTGGAGTCTGTTTTGGGCTCCGGATCAAGGAGATTGTCGCCATCATCATCATCAACCTTCTTCCCTCTCCAATTCCATGAAGCTCTTCATCGTTCTGAGTAATCTATTCGTAGGCTCTCTGGGCGGTGATGAGTAGGATGAGATCTATCATGTAATCAAGTTAGTTTTGACGGGGATTGATCCCTAGTATCCACTATGTTCTGAGATTGATGTTGCTACTACTTTGCCATGCTTAATGCTTGTCACTAGGGCCCGAGTGCCATGATTTCAGATCTGAAATTATTATGTTGTCACCAATATATGTGTGTTTTAGATCCGATCTTGCAAGTTGTAGTTACCTACTATGTGTTATGACTCGGCAACCCCAGAGTGACAATAACCGGAACCACTCCCGGTGATGACCATAGTTTGAGGAGTTCATGTGTTCACCAAGTGCTAATGTGTTGGTCCGGTTCTTTATTAAAAGGAGAACCTTAATATCCCGTAGTATCCTTTTGGACCCCGCTGCCACGGGAGGGATGGACAATAGATGTCAGGCAAGCTCTTTTCCCTAAGCACGTATGACGACACACGGAATGCATGCCTACATCACATTGACGAACGGGAGCTAGCCACATATCTTTTCGTGTTATAACTGTTGCATGATGAATGTCATCCAACGAATCGCCAACCCATTGCCTACGAGTTTGTCCCACTGTTGTTGTTACTCTGCTGTTGTTACTACTGTTGTTGCTGCTATTACTTGTTTTGCTCTTGTGTTGTTACTTATTTTGCTCTGCTGCTTCTGCTCTGCTGTTGTTACTTGCTTGGCTCTGGTGTTGTTACCACTGTTGCTGCTGCTGTTACTTGCTACTGTTGTTACTTACTACTATTGCTACTTGCTACTGCTGTCACTACTGCTGTTCCTTGCCACTACTGCTACCGGCTACAATACTTTTTCTGGCACTGTTGCCGGGAAAGAATATTTCCCGTCCACGGGCAACTTCTGGCGCCATTGATACGACAGTTAGGAATAGTCTGCCTCGTCACCAGATCGTTTCTGGCCCGTTGCTATCATACTATTTTGCTGGTGATACTTTGCTTGCACATACTAATCTTTCAGGTGTGGTTGAATCCGACAAATTCAGCTGCTAATACTTGAGAATATTCTTTCACTTCCCGTCGCGCGAACCAACAAATTTGGGCTGAATACTCTACCCTCGAAAACTGTCGCGATCCCACATGGTGGTGGGCTATTGCAAGACAATTTCCAATTGTTGAGCAATTGGGACGAGCTCTTTTCTGGCTCCATTGCCGTGGAGGCATCAAGTCAGGAATAGTTGCACGTCAGTAGGCTTGCGTTGGTTTTTCCCTTGAAGAGGAAAGGGTGATGCAGCACAGGAGCAGTAAGTATTTCCCTTAGTTTGATAACCAAGGTATCGATCCAGAAGGAGGGTCTCGTCAAGTCCAGAGTACCTGAGCAAACACAAACAAGCTTGCACCCAACGCTTCAAAGGGGTTGTCAATCCCTCCAAGATTGTTTGCAAAGTGAGATCTGAAGGCGGAAAGTGCAACGAAGTAAAAAAGCGTAAGGCTGAAAATATAGTGTGGAGTAGACCCTAGGGGCCATAGTGTTCACTAGAGGCTTCTCTCAAAATAGCAAGTATTACGGTGGGTGAACAAATTACTGTCGAGCAATTGATAGAACCGTGCAAAGTCATGATGATATCTAAGGCAATGATCATACATATAGGCATCACGTCCGAGACAAGTAGACCGATACTTTCTGCATCTACTACTATTACTCCACACATCGACCGCTATCCAGCATGCATCTAGTGTATTGAGTTCATGACGAACAGAATAACGCTTTAAGCAAGATGACATGATGTAGAGGGATAATCTCAAACCAATGATGAAAACCCCATATTTTTACCCTTGATGGCAACAACATGATGCATGCCTCGCTACCCCTTCTGTCACTGGGTGAGGTCACCGCACGGCATGAACCCAAAACCAAGCACTTCTCCCATTGCAAGAATCATAGATCTAGTTGGCCAGACAAAACCCACAACTCGAAGAGAATTACAAGGATATGAAATCATGCATAAGAGAGATCAGAAGAAACTCAAATAAGATTCATAGATAATCTGATCATGAATCCACAATTCATCGGATCTCGATAAACAGACTGCAACAGAAGATTACATCGGATAGATCTCCATGAAGATCATGGAGAACTTTGTATTGAAGATCCAAGAGAGAGAAGAAGCCATCTAGTTACTAGCTATGGACCCGTAGGACTATGGTGAACTACTCACGCATCATCGGAGAGGTCATGGTGTTGATGGAGAAGCCTTCCGTGTCTGAATCCCCCCTCCGGCAGGGCACCAGGACGTGCCCCATATGGGATCTTGCGGAGACAGAAGCTTGCGGCGGCGGAAAAGTGATTGCGATGCTCCCCTGACTTTTTTGGGAATATTTGGGAGTATATAGGCGCAAGATCTAGGTCAGGGGACCTCCAGGGGGGCCACAAGCCTGCATGGCGCGCCCCCTGGCCGCGGGGTGGGGGCTTGTGGGGCCCCTGGGGCTCTTCTGGCTTGGCTCCCAAGTTCTCCGATCTTCTTCCGTTCCAAAAAAAATCTTTTCGGGGATTTTCTTCCGTTTGGACTCCGTTTCAAAATCTCCTCTGAAAGGGGTCAAAAACACGGAAAAAACAGGAACTGGCACTTGGCACTGAGTTAATAAGTTAGTCCCAAAAAATAAATAAAAGGCATGCAAAACATCCAAAGTTTGACAAGATAATAGCATGAAACTATCAAAAATTATAGATACGTTGGAGACGCATCAGCCAGCAGGTTGCCCACAAGCCCTCATGGCACGGCCTGGGGGGTGGTCGCATCGTGCAGGCTTGTGGCCAACCCCTGGCGCCCCTCTGGCACTTCTTTGGCACAGTATTTTTTGTAAATCCGGAAAAAAAATCCTCGTTGATTTTTACGGCGTTTGGAGTTGCCCAGAATAGGTATCTCAACTTTGCTCCACTTTCAGGCCAGAATTCCAGTTGCCGGCATTCTCCCTCTTCATGTAAACCTTGCAAAATAAGAGAGAAAAGGCATAAGAATTGTACCGTGAAGTGAAATAACAGCCAAAGAAGCGATAAATATCAACATGAAAACATCATGCAAAATGGACGTATCAACTCCCCCAAGCTTAGACCTCGCTTGTCCTCAAGCGAAAGCCTAGCTCAATAAATATGTCCACATGTTTAGGGAGAGAGGTGTCGACAAAACAAGATACGAACATGCATGCATCATGATTAAGATCAGAATAGCAATACCAACATATAATCTCTCATGCTAAAGTGATAATTCCTTCACAAAGTAAAGCATAGATCAAGAACCTTACCGAGAAGTAACAACCGATAGCCTTTAGTCATTGTAGCAATTGCAATTTATCACAACATCATAAAGAGTCAAATAAGAGCTTGTAAAGCAAATCCACATACTCAATCATTCTTTCGTTCTCTACAATTGCTACAACTCATGTGGTACTCATGAGATCAAAGTTTCAGCTGGACACAGAGAAAGATAGGGGCTTACAGTTTTGCCTCCCAACTGCTTACCTCAAGGGTAATGTCAACAATAATACTTCATGAATACTTACCTCCAAGTTGACATATGAATATAGATCTTTCCCTAGCATATGATGTTAGCCAAGATAAAGGCGAAATAAGGAATTGGTGAAGATCACCATGACTCTTTCAAGGGCAAAAAGTAAAGGTACAAGATAGGCCCTTCGTAAAGGGAAGTAGTGGTTGTCATGCGCTTTTGAGGTTTGGATGCGTGTCCTCTTAGTGCGGAGGAACATCACTTTATATTGCCCCCTAGGATGAAGAACTATATTATGCAGTCTGTCGCTTTTATGTCTTCCTCATCATAGGTTCGTACAAAGCTTATTTTCCACACACTAATAGATCATACATATTAGAGAGCAATATTTATTGCTTGCACCGATGACAACTTACTTGAGGGATCTTATTCAATCCATAGGTAGGTATGATGGACACTCATGGCAAAACTGTTTTGAAGGTTTATGGATGCACAAGTAGTATCTCTACTTGGTGCGGGAGTTTTGGCTAAGATGAGGTGGAATCAATCGTCACATGCTAAGGGATCTCTAATCATGTAACATTGTTCGGAGCCAAGCAAACACAATTCATTATGTTGTCTTCCTTGTCCAACATCTACTTCTAGGCATGCAATAGTTTAGTGAGTGTTCACAATCATAGATGGTGTCAGAGAAGATATATTTATATGTGAACCTCTCCATCTTTATCACTTCCTATTAATTGCAACCATGACCAAGGTCTACGTTTGCCTACCCTCAACAAGTTTCAATCCTCATTCTTTTTATATGTGAAGCCATCACTTCCCATAAGATCGTTACATGATCTTTCATGATTTTGTTCTATTCTCACTCTTTTGATCATGCCAAGAGGCAAAGCCCTTCAACTAAGACACTCTTTATTATATGGCTCACGAGCTCGAATACATCGGGGGTGACACAAAGCAAACTCAAGACTAAAACACTAATACTTTTAATCTACTAGAGAAAAAGAAAACTGAAAAGTAACAAACTAAAACAAAGGTAAAAGCAAAAGATGTGATGGTGATACGATACCGGGGCAACTCCCCCAAGCTTGGCACAAGCCAAGGGGATTGCCCATACCAATGCTCAGTTGTCTTCCTTTGGTGGTGATGGTGGAGGAGTTGTTGCAACATGAGTTTGATCCTCCGTCTTTCAAGGCATAGGTGCTCCATCATGGAAAGATGAACGAGTCTCCGGAATCCTCAAATCTGCAGCCAACCGTATTGATTTAAATCTATACTCATACTCATAGTTTTGGTTCTGCAGGTCATAGATCTCGGCTTGGAGTTGATCAATCATGTCATAGAGCCTGGAGAGGTGCTTCCCAATGTCATTGGCATCAATCCTGTGCTTGTTGGTGAACTCCGTGATCATCATGTGGTTGGCGTTGAGTCCACGCTCCACCATCCCTTGGCACTTGAAGACTTGTTGCTCCATTGCTTCAAGCCTCGTCTCCATGCTTCCAGTCTTATTAGGCCCCTCAACATCACGGATGTGCAACATCCCCTCACACATCTCGATAGATTGAGGGTGTTGCAACACTCACATGAGGTAGGGATTGATGACCTTCTCGAATATCTTGTCCTTCGGAGCTTTTGGGGAAATCATAGCGATCTAGATGTGCAACAGAAACAGGCTCGAAATGAAAACAGAGGAAATCTGCGTGATGCAGGGGTCACACCAAAAGGGAGTATATATAATGATTTTTTCAGACCAGAAGGAGTACCCCGCGCGAAAACGGAGTCCGGGAGGCGCACGAGGTGGCCACAAGCCCTCACGGCGCGGCCAGGGGGTGGGCCCGCGCCGTGCAGGCTTGTCGCCTCCTCGTGCACTTTCCGGACTACTTCCAATTTTTGTATTTTTCAAATATTCCAAAACAGAGAAAATTTCCTACTGGAAAAGTTTTGGACTCTATTTTCTTACCGAATCACATACCTCTTCGTTTTCGAAGTCTGAAACAGGCTGATAAATATCCCTTAGGTATTCTTCCGGAGTTATGGTATTAATAATATTGCTTTCAACATTTATGGTAGTACGTGAGATATAATGCTTGATTCTCTGCCCATTTACCACTCTCGGACAATTACCTTTCGTGTTGTTGATCTTGATAGCACCGGAACGATATACTTCCTCAACAACATAGGGACCTTCCCATTTAGAGAGAAGCTTGCCTGCAAAGAATCTTAAACGAGAGTTATATAGCAAGACATAATCACCTACATTGAACTCACGCTTTTGTATCCTCTTATCATGACACCTCTTAACCTTCTCTTTGAACAGCTTGGCATTCTCATATGCCTGAGTTCTCCACTCATCAAGCGAGCTAATATCAAATAACCTCTACTCACCGGCAAGTTTGAAATCAAAGTTGAGCTCTTTGATTGCCCAATAAGATTTATGCTCTAGCTCAATAGGTAAATGACATGCTTTACCATACACCATTTTGTATGGAGACATGCCCATGGGATTATTATAGGCAGTCCTATAAGCCCACAGTGCATCATCGAGCTTCTTAGACCAATTCTTTCTAGACCTGTTGACAGTCTTTTGCAGAATTAGTTTAATCTCTCTATTACTTAGCTCTATTTGACCACTGGACTGAGGGTGATAGGGAGACGCAATTCTATGGTTGACATCGTACTTAGCAAGCGTTTTATGGAAAGCACCATGAATGAAGTGTGAACCACCGTCGGTCATTAGATATCTAGGGACTCCAAATCTAGGGAAGGTAACTTCTTTCGGCATCCTAATAGAGGTGTTGTGATCATCACTACTAGTGGGGATAGCTTCTACCCACTTAGTGACATAATCAACAACAACTAGGATATGAGTATACACGTTGGATTTTGGAGAAGGTCCCATATAATCAAAGCCCCAGACATCAAATGGTTCAATGACAAGTGAATAGTTCATAGGCATTTCCTGACGTTTGCTAATATTACCTATTCTTTGACATTTGTCACAAGACAAGACAAACTCACGGGCATCCTTGAAGATAGTGGGCCAATAGAAACCTGATTGCAATACCTTGTGTGTAGTTCTATCTCCCGCGTGGTGTCCTCCGTAGGCCTTGGAGTGACACTTCTGTAGGATATGTCCCTGTTCATGTTCAGGTACACAACGTCTAATAACACCATCTACTCCTTCCTTATAAAGGTGAGGATCATCCCAAAAGTAATGTCTCAAGTCAAAGAAGAATTTCTTCTTTTGCTCGTACATGAAACTAGGTGGTATGTATTTGGCAACGATATAGTTCACATAATCATCATACCATGGTGCACTACGTGAAGCATTGATGACATTCAATTGCTCATCGAGAAAGCTATCATCAATAGGTTGTGGGTCATCAAGAACGTTCTCCAACCTAGACAAGTTATCTGCTACTGGGTTATCAGCACCCTTTCTGTCGACAACGTGCAAATCAAATTCTTGTAGCAAGAGAACCCATCTGATAAGTCTAGGTTTAGCGTCCTTCTTCTCCATGAAGTACTTAATAGCAGCATGATCAGTGTGAATAGTGCCTTTGGAATCAACTATGTAAGACCTGAACTTTTCACATGCAAACACGACTCCTAAAAATTCCTTCTCCGTAGTGGCATAGTTTCTTTGGGTACTGTCTAGAGTTTTACTAGCATAGTGAATAACATTGAACTTCTTATCAACTCTTTGCCCTAGAACAGCACCAAAAGCATAATCATTAGTGTCACACATGATCTCAAAAGGTAAGTCCCAATCAGGTGGTTGAACAATAGGTGCAGTTATCAAAGCCCTCTTAAGTATTTCGAAGGCTTCCTCACAATCATCGTCAAAGACACTTCATTCATGGTGGTTCACACTTCATTCATGGTGCTTTCCGTAAAACGCTTGCTAAGTACGATGTCAACCATAGAATTGCGTCTCCCTATCACCCTCAACCATAGAATATCCTTTTGCAAGAGATTAGTAAAAGGCCTAGAAATCTTAGAGAAGTCTTTGATGAACCTTCTATAGAAACCAGCATGACCAAGGAAACTTCTTATAACTTTGATATATGTGGGGTATGGCATTTTCTCGATTGCATCAACCTTAGCCTTATCGACTTCATTACCTCTTTCAGAAATTTTATGTCCTAAGACGATGCCTTCATTAACCATAAAGTGGTACTTCTCCCAATTCAAGACAAGATTGGTGTCTTTACATCTCTGCAAGACTCGATCAAGGTTGCTGAGGCAATCATCAAAAGAAGACCCGTAAACAGAAAAGTCATCCATGAAGACCTCGAGAATCTTTTCACAAAAGTCAGAGAATATAGCCATCATACATCTTTGAAAGGTGGCAGGTGCATTACATAAGCCAAAAGGCATACGTCTATAAGCAAAGGTACCGAAAGGGCAAGTGAAAGTGGTTTTCTCCTGATCAGATTGTGCAACTAGTATTTGGGAGAAACCAGAATAACCGTCTAGAAAGCAAAAGTGTGTGTGTTTGGACAACCTTTCTAGCATTTGGTCGATAAAAGGCAAAGGGTAATGATCTTTCCTAGTGGCTTTATTCAATTTCCTAAAATCGATCACCATCCTATAGCCAGTAATAATCCTTTGTGGGATCAATTCATCCTTATCATTAGGGACAACGGTAATGCCTCCCTTCTTAGGAACGCAATGCACCGGACACACCCAATCACTATGAGAAATAGGATAAATGATACCTACTTCCAGGAGCTTTAGTATTTCTTTTCTCACTACTTCTTTCATCTTAGGATTTAATCTCCTTTGATGATCAGCAACTGGTTTGAAGTCAGGATCAATTTTAATCTTGTGCTGGCATAGAGTAGGACTAATGCCCTTAAGATCATCAACAGTATATCCAATAGCAGCACGGTGCTTCCTCGGAGTTTTTAGTAACTTCTTTTCTTCATGCTCTGAGAGGCTAGCACTAATAATGACAGGATATATCTCCTTTTCATCAAGATAGGCATACTTAAGAGTATCGGGCAACTGTTTAAGCTTGAACACGGGATCACCCTTTGGTGGGGGTGGATCCCCAAGCAGTTCAACAGGCAAGTTATTCTTAAGGATAGGATATTGTTCTAAGACAACTCTATCTATCTCATCCCTTTCATCCATATGCATATCATTTTCATGCTCAAGCAAGTATTGCTCTAAGGGATCAGTAGGAGGCACGTCAATAGAGGCTAAGGCAATAGTTTCATCCCTACTAGGAAACTCCTTTTCATGAGGTTGTCTACCAAACTTAGAGAAATTGAACTCATGTGACACACCTTCAAAGCCAACAGTGATAGTTTGCTTCTCACAATCAATATGAGCATTGACGGTATTGAGAAAAGGTCTTCCAAATATGATGAAACAAAAGCTATCTTGTGCGGTAGCAAGAACGAGGAAATCAGCAGGATACTTCGTTTTACCACACAAGACTTCAACATCCCTAACAATTCCCACAGGGCAGATAGTATCTCTATTGGCAAGCTGAATAGTGACATCAATAGGCTCTATCTCAACAGGTGCAATCTCATTTGTGATTTCATCGTATAAGGATTGTGGTATTGCACTAACACTAGCACCCACGTCACATAAGCCATGATAACAATGATCTTCCATCTTAATAGAAACCACAGGCATGCCAACAACAGGCCTATGTTTGTCTCTAATGTGGGGTTTAGCAATTCTAGCAGCATCTTCACAGAAGTGAATATTATGTCCCTCAACATCGTCGGACAGAAGATCTTTGATAATAGCAATGCTAGGTTCAACTCTAATTTGCTCAGGGGTGTAGGTGTTCTAATATAGCCTCTACGTATCACAGTTGAAGCTTTAGAATGATCCTTTATCCTAACAGGGAAAGGTGGTTTCTCAATGTAAGCACTGGGAACAACAGGACCATTATAGGCAATGACTTTCTCTTCAACTGGAGTGGGTTTAACTACATTGACTTCTAAAGTAGGAGGATATTTAAGCCACTTCTCTTTGGGGAGATCAGTATGAGCAGCAAATGATTCACACAATGAAGCTACTATCTCAGAGTCAAGTCCATACTTAGCGCTAAAATCACTAAAGGTATTTGTCTCAACAAAGGATTTAACGCAATCAAACGTGAAATTCATACCTGACTCCTTACCTTCTTCAAGCTCCCAATCTTCAGAGTTGTGTTTAATTCTCTCCAATAAATTCCATTTGAAGTCAATATATTTCTTCATAAAAGAACTGGTACAAGAAGTGTCAAGCATGGTGCGATCATCATGAGAAAGCCGAGCATAGAAGTTCTGAATGATAATTTCTCTCGAGAGCTCATGATTGGGGCATGAATATAGCATTGATTTAAGCCTCCCCCAAGCTTGAGCGATGCTTTCTCTGTCACGAGGCCAAAAATTGTAAATATAATTTCGATCACGATGTACTAAATGCATAGGATAAAACTTTTGATGAAATTCCAATTTCAATCGATTTTTGTCCCATGATCCAGTATCATCACATAGCCTATACCATGTCAACGCCTTATCCTTCAAAGATAAAGGAAATACCTTCTTCTTGACTGTTAGAGCATATATCTCCATATGTGGTTTTGGTAATTGATGATAATTCCTATGGACTAATGGTTGCCTTAAGTTACATTCATAGGATTTGTCCATAGGCACTTCTTGAAGTCCATCTGTTGGGTTCAAGGAGTTTATATGATGACCAAGATGGTATTCAAGGTATTATCCAAAGAATGGTCATAGAGATACATGGTTGATCAAGATCTCAGACAAAGATTAAATCAAGATGATCAACACACAAACCGTACAAGATGTACCTAGAGGGATCAAGTGATCCCATGGTATGGTAAGCATTGTCCATTACGTGTTTTGTACTAACCCATGGTCTTTGTGAGAGTTCTATGTGGTGGTTAGGTGTGTTTCCATGGGCTTGCGTCAAAGGGAAGATCTCATACAACCCATGAAGTATGACGTCAAGTTGTGATCGTCATCAAGATTGCGATGTGCAAGTTCAAGTGGATCAGCACGAAGATATCATGCTTGAAGCTTGCCGTCCATTGTGGTGGCAATGGACTTGTGAAGTTATGCTGAAGAGTGGCTCACCCAAAGTGAGTATGGGGAGCAATCAACTAGTCTTCATCAAGCCAACACAATCAAGAAAGGTGGTCCATCTTGAGGAAGCCAAGATCATCATCATCTAGCTCAAGAGAACGAGGTGCAAGGTATAGGTTTGCCCTTGATAGGTTTTCTGTTTAGGATAGATTGTTGTACTATCAAGGGGGGCTCTCAAGTGAGTAGCTTGATCGTATCGTTCGTTGAGAGCTCAAACCATTTGCATCCTTGAATCATATTTCTTGGTTCTTGTTTGGTGTTTCTCTTTGTGAGTTTTAGAGCTTATGTTCATCTTCGTGACAAGCTCGAGTTCATCGAAAACGGAGTCCATATGCATCTACTATGATGTTTTCGATGTTAGAGTTTTTGCCGGTTCTTCATTCATAGAGGACTCACATATCTATATCATTTGGATAGCTCTTGTCGTCTTGAATCCAACAAGCTTGGGTTTGCTCGATTCGGAGCTCGTATGCGAAAGTTACGGTTGTTTCAGTGGCGAGCGGTAGTACTGCTGGACCTAGCGGTGGTACCGCTAGAGTTGGCGGTAGTACCGCTGGCCCTAGCGGTAGTACCGCTAGAGCTAGCAGTAGTACCGTTGTCCCTGCGGTAGTACCGCCCCTGGCCAGCGGTAGTACCGCTCCAAGTTTTTAGTGCCGTCATCTTTGCGGTTGTACTGCGTCCGACATTTTTGCGAAGACTTTCTTGGCGGTGCTAGTGCCTTTGCACTACCAGGGGCCCAGCGGTAGTACCGCTAGAGTGCCAGCGGTAGTACCGCTGCAACTAGCGGTAGTACCGCCCCTGGTCAGCGGTAGTACCGCTGGAATGCCAGCGGTAGTACCGCTGCAGCCAGCGGTAGTACCGCTGGAGCTCGGGCAGAGAGTGGGAAAACGGTTGGATTTCCCCCCCCCCCCCACTATATAAAGGGGGTCTTCTTCCCCCTTGGTCTCATCTATCCGTTGAGCTCTTGTTCTACCTCCATTGTTGACATTCTTAGAGCTTGCTTACTCTCAATCCCTCCAATGATTCTTGCTTGTTCTTGAGGGAAAAGAGAGAGGAGATCTAGATCCACATCTCCACCAATCACTTTCTCCTCTATGTGAGGGGAACCCCTTGGATCTTGATCTTGGAGTTCTTTGTGAGCTCCTTGTTCTTCCTCTCATATTTCTCCATAGCTTTCGTTGTTGTGGAGGGATTTGAGTGTGAGGGACTTGACCACTTCGTGTGTTCTTGCCATTGCATTAGTTGCATCGGTTTGAGTTCTCCACGGTGATACGTGGAAGTGAAGTTTGAGAAGCTTATTACCTTTGGTACTTAGTACCCTAGATATTGTTCTTCGCGGATACTTTGGCGTCCTAGAAGCTTGGTGGTGTCTCGGAGCTCAATCATTGTGGTGTGAAGCTCCGAGCAAGTGTCGGGGTCTCCAATTAGGTTGTGGAGATTGCCCCGAGCAATTTGTACGGGTACCGGTAACCGCCCCCAAGGGTTGCCACGTGTACGGGTTCGGTGACCGCCCCCAAGGTTTGCCATTTGTACGGGTTCGGTGACCGCCCTCAAGGGTCCCTTAGTGGAATCACGGCATCTTGCATTGTGCGAGGGCGTGAGGAGATTACAGTGGCCTTAGTGGCATCTTGGGGAGCATTGTGCCTCCACACCGCTCTAACGGAGATTAGCATCCGCAAGGGTGTGAACTTCGGGATACATCATCGTCTCCCCGTGCCTCGGTTATCTCTTACCCGAACCCTTTACTTATGCACTTTACTTTGTGATAGACATATTGTTTATTGTAATATATCTTGCTATCACTTAGTTGTTTATCTTGCTTAGCATAAGTTTTTGGTGCACATAGGTGAGCCTAGTTATTTGTAGGTTTTGTGCTTCACATATTAAACGTTAGTTTTATTCCGCATTTGTTCAAGCCTAAACCTTAATTATTTTAAAGCGCCTATTCACCCCCCCCCCCCTCTAGGTGACATCCACATCCTTTCAATTGGTATCAGAGCCAGGTTTCTCTTTATTAGGTTTAACCACCTAGAGAGTAAGGATGTCGACTAGGGGTTTAGGATCCACTGACACTCTTAGTTTCGATGGCACAAATTTTGATGTTTGGGTAATTCGCATGCTTAATCACTTTCGGGTCTTGAACCCAAATTTAGAGCGAATTGTAGATATGGGTTTTTCTCCTCCAAAGGATTCTCAAAATATATCCTTAGAGGATGAGAAAAACTCTTATCTCAATGCTCAAGCTTCTAATGTGCTTTTAGATGCTTTGAGCAATGTAGTTATATTTCAACTCATGCCATTCCGGGATGCTCATGAGTTTTGGACAAAGCTTCAAGATAAATATGGTGTGTCCAAGATTTGTAGGGATTATTGTTCTCCCTCCACCTCCGGTCGTGTGGTCTTCTCAACTTCATCTACTTCACCTACATGTGGATTGCCACAAGGTAATGATATGGTGAGTAGTGGTGACCATTGCAATAATGAAAGTGGGTTTATTGTTGATGATCCTTCATCACTATATTATTGCAATGCTTCATCTTTGGGCGTTAACACTTCGAGCACTCTAAATGTGTCACATGCTTGTGTTTCTAGTCCGTGCATATCATGTAAAAACTGCGTGTTTAAATCTCATGATGATATGCCTCCTATATCTTGTTGCCATGATAAAAATGTATATATTTCCTCGAGTTGTTGTGCTAACAATGTAGAGGAAATTCATCACTCCATGGAACAAGATGTGGCCTTGAATGATGCTTCAAGGGATCCTACATCATCATCTATTATGACTCATTTTTGCCTTATGGCTAACGCTTCAAAGATATCTCCTACTTTGAGTTCCAATATATCTCATGATGATGATGTTGATGATAATGGGGATGAGGATAATGATAAAGAGAGTGATAATATTGCATCCTTAAAAATTAAGGGTGAAATGATTTTTAAATCTCTTTATAAGAATAAACTTGCTCGTTCCAACTTCTTGGAAATCATGTCTATTGCCACTGAGGGCAAGAAATACATTGAGGAGTTGGAAGCTCATCTTGAGGAGCATGAGTCCACCATTGAGACAATGGAAGGTCATGGGCGTGATTGCGCTAATGAGATCGCAGAGCTATCTCAAGCTCTTGATAATGAACAAACCACCAAGGAATCTCTTGAGGAAACCTTTGCTCTAGAATTATCTAGATTAAAGGGATCCTGTGATAGAGCTCTTGAGGTGGCTAATGATTTTAGAACTAAAAATTATAAGCTTGAAGTTGCACATGCTAAACTCCTTGAGGACTATGAGCACCTCGAAAATGGCTCAAGGGCTATTAAGAGCTCGCTCATCGAACTCACCGAGTCTCATGCTCAACTTGAAGCTTCATATGCTAAAGAGCTTGCCAAGGTGCCTTCTCCTCTTATTGCTAATGATGATGCTTGTGCTACTAACTCTACTTCTTGTGAAGCATCCATTTTAAAGGAGAATGTTGAGCTAAGGGCTCAACTTGAGTTGCTATCTAGCAATTATGGGAAATTGGAAGAAAGTCATGTAATGCTCACAAACTCTCATGATGATCTTCTAGCATCCCATAATGTGCTAAAATTAGCTCATGAGGCTATTACTACCAAGGTAACATCGAGTGAGCTCATGTGGACATTAGCACTACTTCTAGTCAAAAAGCTATATTGCCATGTCCTAGTCCTTGTAATTCATCTACTCATAATGTTGCTACATCTTGTGATGAATTACTTTCCATGCCTTGTTGCTCTAACAATGAAGCTTATACTTCCTCTAGTACTTGTGTTGATACTAACCATGTAGAGGAAATCAAAGAGCTCAAGGCCCAAGTCACTTCCTTGAAGAAAGACTTGGAAAAGAGGCATGAAGGGATGCCCACACTCAACAATGTCTTGTGTGGACAAAAATCCCCGAATGATAAGAATGGACTTGGATTCAACTCCAACAAGAAGAAGAAGTCCAAAAGCTTCAAGAAGAAGGGCCAAGAACAAGTCAAGAATTTGGCCAAGATTATTTGCTTCAAGTGCAAAATTGAAGGGCACCATGTTAGATCTTGCCCACTAAAGAAGAAGCCCCAAAGTCACAAGCAACAAGGTAAGAGGCCACAAGTGCACTCACATACTCAACTACAAGTTGAAGAAAGTCCCCTTCCCAAGAAGACCCAAGCCAACACTCCTCATGTTGAGAAATCAATAGGGAAGAAATTAAAGGGTAGATGTTGCTACTTATGTCGTGAGAAGGGTCACTTCGCTTCTTCTTGCACGAGAGGTAATTTATCCAACCCAATCATTATTGATGATATCTATTCTCTTGGGAAGGATAAGGTTGGCAATGTGTTTGCCAAGTTTGTTGGTACTCAAAGTGGTGCCAAGAAAAGTACCATTTGGGTTGCCAAGCCTATTGTGACTAACCTCTTAGGACCCAACATGGTTGGGGACCAACAAGCTCAAACTTGATCAATAGGTGAATTTGGAGAACATTAGAGACTTAGATACATAATGAAGAATTAAGGGGTCTTCATCATTCATACTATCTCAAGCCAAGTCATTTGGATTATCAAGTTTCTATCTTTTATCCAATATGCCTCCTTACGGTAACTTGTACTTAAACTATTTACATTGTTAGTTGCTTGCCCCTTTTGCATGTTGTGGTTTTGTACCTTGCATGTGTTTGTATATGTTTTGCTTCCAACTTGCTTATCTTGAGTAAGCGAATATGTGTATGTTGGTTTACATATCATGTACATGTGACTCTTGTATTGAGCCTTATTGCATCTTGTTTGTACCTTTGATAGGCTCTTGTGAGAGATTAATGGATTATTTCATTATGAGGGAGTGATGTGCTTTGCACACCTCACGATCCTATAAATATGTATACATGTTGAATAACACTTAGTATTGATATTTCAAGATTATCTAGCTTCTATGTGGTATCTCTTACTCATGAGAAATTCAAATTGTAAATGGTCCATTAATTGTCTCTTGTTGGTTTCTCGTTTGCCACTTGTTAATATTGTTGGGTTATCACAATATGGGGGAGTAATATGCTATGTGCATATTACAAGCCTAGAGAATGTGTACATTTGAGGTATTGCCACTTAGTGTTGATATTGTAAATTATCTTGTTCCTAGGTGGCATGTTTGCTCTACAAGTGTCATTTGCTTGCGTTTTATGGGTAAAGATGATCTTGGATATATTTGTGATCTACCAATGAGTATCATTTCCGAAATACTTCTTGTCCTTGACAATTGGTATTCCCATCATGTGGTAGGAATTGTTAATCGTCTTTACATTGGATTTTGTGTTTCGTTTGTCTTCCTTGCCTCTTGTGGATCTATTTTAACTTGTCTAGTGTTTTTATAGATATAGAGAAAGTGATGATCCCATCTTGTGCATTTTGTATTTAAATACAAATTCTATATAATGCACAACCCTTGGGGGAGCTATCCTATTTTCTTTAGAACACACTTTTTATTCGCCCATCATAAAATCTTTTGATCCCCATCAAGCGTATGTTGATGGGAGGCAAGTCTTGCTCTTTATGATGCTTTGTGCCATCATGAAAATTTGTCGAGGGTTTGGTTTGTTGGAACCTAGCTCTCTTTTGGAAACTAGATACCTCGTGTCTGTTTTCCTTCAGTTGGTATCTTGTTTCCTTTTTGTTTGGCATGTGTCAATGGATATCTCATGCCTTGTTGTATATTTTAATTGATATCCATCAAGTGATAGTTTTTCATTTGCTATCTTATTATCACTTGATACCTTGTCTTTTGGTATCTTATCAACTATATGTTGATTGGATTCTTGAAAGCCTTGAGCATGCATATTTACTATATGTATTTCCTTTGGCATGCTTTCTTTCTTTGACCCAATATATAGGGGAAACTCCACCTTGTCATAAAATTGCTAACGTGTGTATGAAATTCAAATTCATATCTATATGCACATATGTATGTGGAGTTTGTCCTATGTATTGTTGGTTTTCTAACTCTTTGGTCCCAATGAGTTTGGGCACCATTTTGTTTGTTTTGTTGTTCCAGGAACAATTGGAGATGCATTGGATGCTCGGCTCACCTATAAGGAAGGTGTTGAGACCATGTGATTATTGGAGCCAAGTTAGGATGATCAAAGAACAACTATCTACTACATCAATCCAATGTTGTCTCGGTAACAAGTATCTACTTCATGCATTCTTTTCTTGCAAAGGCCCCTGTCTTTCCTTTGCAAGTTGCATCATGGCATGAATCTCTTGATTCGTTCTTGTAGTACTTGTTTCCTTTCTCAAAGC
Organism: Hordeum vulgare subsp. vulgare; assembly: GCF_904849725.1. Classification (NCBI taxonomy): domain Eukaryota; kingdom Viridiplantae; phylum Streptophyta; class Magnoliopsida; order Poales; family Poaceae; genus Hordeum; species Hordeum vulgare. The sequence continues at coordinate 418,724,819 of NC_058520.1, read as the reverse complement.
ATCCTAACTATGATGTCTTATTACTAGTTGGGATGTCTTTGATGTTCGTATGTTGGAAGTTCATATTGTACAGTAAGAAAATATTAGGCCATGTGTTATGCTTCCAAGCAAAAGATCTTATTGATATATTTATGACTTCCTTTTGGATATCTAGTTTGTTCCTTCTTGTAACCATTTCGTGTGTACATTCTTCTTTGTGGATATATATCATCATGATTGTCTTCTACTTAGAATCTTTTACACATGAAAGAAGTTACATCTCTAATTGATATCCTCTTTCCTTTTACGTCCACCGTTGCATTTCCTTTTTCAGTTTTTGGTGGCTTCGTGAAAGGATTTGTCTTGAGTGCGTATCTTATTCCTACATCTTGATGCACTCTTTGGCCGTGAAGATTATTTTTCCTCATGCCTGTCTTGATGAGGGTTTTGCCATTTCGATCGGTATCCCTCCTCTATTGACAAGGTTCTTATTTCCTTTCTTCACCATGGGTTTTCACAAACGTTGGTTCTTATTTTGTTTATTAGTAAGCTTGTGAACCCATTTTCTAGTATGTATGTGTGGGAATGATATGGCTTGCACTTTGTGTCGGGGATATACCCCGCAGTGTAACCCGGCTTGGAGTATGACCCGCCAAAGGACTTGGCAATTCATCGGTGACTCAGCAGTGACCTGGCGGGCGACTCATACTTGTCCCCACAGGCGACTTAGATAAATGACAAAGGCCTAAGGCCCAGCGTGCACCCTGGCATAAGGCGACTCATAGAGAGGCCAGGAGGGTCGACTCACAAGAGAAGGCCCAAGAAGAGGAAAGACTCCCACAAGAAGGAAACAAGACCCGGATTAGGATTCAAGAGAGACTAGTCCTATTCCTACTCCTAGTAGGACTCTACATGTAAACTTACCCCTTCCACCTATATAAGGAGGGGTAAGGCGCCCCAAGAGGGACAAGATTCACAACTTAGGTCTAGACAAGACAAATCATGAGATAGACAGGTCAGACACCCACGAGATTAGAGGTGGCGAGTCTGCACCCTTGTAATTGAGATCATCATCTTCATCAATGAAGCACAAGCAGGACGTAGGCTTTTACCTCCATCGGAGGGGCCGAACCTGGGTAAACTCGCGTCTCTCGATTCTAACAAACCCCTTCAAGCCGCCACATGGTTGCGATGGCCTCACACCTAAGTTCTCTCACGAGAACATCTGCCGTGACAAAAACCACGACAGTTGGCGCCCACCGTGGGGCTAGTCGCACGATGGTATTGTGTTCTTGGAGGAAGATTTTCAATGATCGAGAAATTTGTTGTTTAACCGAATGAAGAAAAGGCAGTACGGAAGGATCCACAACATCTTCATGGCGAGAAGACGAAGCAACATACTCCTATACGAGATCAAGTGAAATTAAGGTTGTGTTAAGTGCGATGCCGAGTCAAATACAAGGGATCAGTTTTCATTACTGCTATTGCACGTCGCCGAGATCCAGAGGAGTTCCAACGCATCTACTATCGAGGAGATAAAAACGTAATTGCCGCTACTATAATTTTACAGATCTGATGGCTAATGCTACTGGACAAGTAGAAGCAAATCTGCATCAGCACATAAAAGTAAATCCATCAGAGAAGATGTACATAGGAGTCAGGGATTTGATGCGCCGTAAAAAAAAAGGAAAGGAGGAAGGCCACTCCAAATTGGATCGTGGGTTGGATGGCTGTATCCGATTACTACTCAATGCTTGTTCAGGTCCAAATAAAGGAAAATCAAAAGCGAGGATTCGCCTGGTGTTGGTCACGATCTGGAGACAGAGACAACCACGACTCGGTCTCTGCGTGCCGTCCGCCGCACGTGGCTCCGAGCCAGTCTCGACTCGCCGAGGCGTGATGAACCGCCATGGCCTTGTCCAGCCGCGCTTATCTTCTGTTGCTTTGCCTCGCTGCACTGGCCGAGCCATGCCTCACTCGCGCCGGCTCGCCTCGCCTCGGCCACGTCGATCGAGCCGCCGGGCTGCTCCTCCGCCTCTGTCGCGGACCAGCGCCGCCAAATTGCCCTGGCCGGTTCACCGTCGTGGGCTCCTTCTCTGCCGCAGGCCAGCGCTGTCGAACCGCCCCGGCCGAAGCCGCCGCCTCACCTCGCGTCATCACCTGCCCTGGCGCAGCTTCACCCGTGTCGTCTCGCCGTGCTACGCCCGCGCCTTACCCCTCCTATTTCTCCGCCTGCTCGCACCCAGTGCTAGAGAGCTCCAAAGGAAACCGTTTGACCTGCATCAACCTTGGAACGGCCGATGTAATCTCCTCCGCCTGCTCGCACGGCAGCATGGAGACATGCTCGCCGGTGGAGAGTTTGAAGAGGTGGTACTCCGACAACCGGACGTCGAAGAAGAGCGTCAGGGTGAGCCACGGCTTACTCCTCGATAGCACAAGGTGCTCCTCGGCCAGGTCGCCCGCGGTGAGCACCTGACGAACCGAGACGGTCGGCTGCGCGCCCCCGTTCACCGAGATCGAGCACGCATAGAAGGACGTTGCGACGCCCCGCACGGTCGGTGAGAAGAAGATGATCTCAGGGTGGCACGCGGAGGCTGCCCTGGCGGCGTGCGCGGCGACGAAGTTGTCGGAGGCGAGCGTTTCGTTCCATGCCCGGCAGACGGCTCGGAAGCACACTGCGGTGTCCACCGGCAGGCGCGTGAGGATCTCGTCGATGAGCAGCTCTTGGAGGCATGCAGCGGCAACCCTCGCGTCGTCGCTTTCTACTGCATCGAGCAGGATCCAGCTACCGGGGAAGTTGGCCTCGTCATGGAGTTTGTGGGGGCTCACCTCTGTGCCGCTCGCTGCTACAAGATGGATAGGAGCTAAAACCGGGAAATTGCAAAGTCTAGAAGCTAAAAGACGTTTTGATTAGCCATAGTACTATACGTACTTGATGAACACGGTGATCAAGGATGCATTATTTAAAGGCATTTTCACGTCCAGCTGGAGTACTACTTCCCACATCTCATGCTCGGATCAAAAGAAGAAAAAAAGCAGGCAGCCACGTGAAGTTTTTTGACCAGGAGCTGCATCATCACACCGTAACCGTGCCTCCTCGCTCGAGCCGCCCAACGGACGGATACAAGCCGCCGCCCGCGACATGATCTATATCAAATATGTCAAAAGCCTGCTGACGTTCATCCGTGAAAAATACATCAGGTGCTATTCATCTTATCTACCTTTTAGTACATGTTATTTGTCCAAGAACAATTACTCTGTCCAGCGATATTTTTATGCAGGGCAATTATCCATTATCAAAGATGGCATTATATTTCAGAGATGGAGTACACGCCAGCGTCATTCTATAATGGTGTCCGTCTGGGCTGCTCAAAGGGCTCGCGCACCGGCTTACAACGCTGTGATCAACTCATCATCAACGCTGGCTTAAAATGACACGGCCAACTTTCATGACCGTGCGACCAAGACAGCTTACAAGGTCATAATCAACCCACCAATCATACCGGCTTACAACGCCTCGATTGACTCGTCGTCCCTACTGGCTACAACGCCTTGACCAACTTCCTATCCACGCTAGTTTCAAACGCGACCATGGTCTGGTTTACATCAACCCCCCGGTACAGTGCTCGCCTGTACGAGCCACCAAATAGACAGATGCAAGACGCCGCCCTCGCGGTCCAGACGACATCAACCCGTCGGTGCAGTGCTCGCCTGTACGAGCCGCAAACAAACGGATGCAAGACACCACCCTCGCGGTCCGGGCGACATCAACATAACGTGCAGTGCTCACTTATAAAAGCCACGCAACAGACATGCGCAAGCCGCAGTCCCTACGGTCCAATTTACATCAACACATCAGATGGAGCGGGTACCATCATTTTTCTCCACCGGTTTACGCCGCAGTCAAGTATGGAGACTCTCAAGCCGCCTCCTTGAGTCGACTTAAGACTCGGGGGCTATTTAGACATGGCTCGCCAGATCCAACGAGGCTGAATAATTCAAGAACATTGGGTCATTACAGGCAAGATAACCCGGCTCCGAGGGTTGCTGCTTCATTGGCGGGCATTTTAAAGTCGCCCAAGAGGACGAGTCGCCACGATGCGCACTTCAACATGGTGCCCGGCTTAACGGCAAGAATTCATGGTTAAACCTGCCTGTCTGCGTGATGCTACTCCGAATCCCGTGTACTCCGTTTCGTGATAAGTCAATCCATATGGACCCTGAACTTATCCGGGTTAAAACATCGATTGGTCGTGAGTGTCGGCTTACAGAAAGCGAGGATACTCCATTTTCCATTAAGCCACCTTCTTGGTCAAACCTACATGTCTGCATGATGCTACTCCGAATCCCGTGTACTCTCGATATGTCAATCCAGTTGGACCCTGAACTATCGAGGTTAAAACATCGATTGGTCGCGAGTGCTGGCTTACAGAAAGCGAGGATATTCCATGGGCTATTAAGCCGCCTTCTTTGAAACTTGGTTAAACCTACCTGTCTGCATGATGCTACTCCGAATCCCGTGTACTCTCGATATGTCAATCCAGTTGGACCCTGAACTATCGAGGTTAAAACATCGATTGGTCGCGAGTGCCGGCTTACAGAGAGCGAGGATAAACCAGTGACTAACAAGCTAGTTTCATTGAAGTAAGATTCAAGTCTCATATACCAACACTATTCTGTCATATACATGCATCATCTTGCATTGCATCATGCATCATACATACATATCATGCCGGTCTTCAAACCGGGTCAAAGCATAAGTTATTACAGGTGCAAATTAATCTTTGAATAGCCAATTTGCCTGGATTTTTATCATGGTTTATCATAACCAGTGTTAAATGATTGGGGTTTTTGAGCCAGCTCCGAAGAATTGACCATTGTCGAAGAGCCGCCCTATCACATATAATGCCGAGTCATCTAATTGACCGGCCCTTGGATTTCTTCAACTTGTGCTCTGTAGTAAACTACAACACTTATGGATTTCTCGAACATATGGATCTCTCCTTGCCATATGACTTAGGCTCCACCTCACCTCAACAGCGATCAAACAACAGCAGCCAAAAGTGTTGCCTCAACGACGGAAGACTGATTTACACGCATCAGGATCAAAGTCATATCAAGACCGGAAGGCATGAAGACCGAGACCAGCTCAGCTTACTTAGCAGCTCAATTGGTGGCAAGCCGTCCGGACATTACTTTTCGTGTTAGGTCGTGACAGATGCACATGCAGTTGCGATCAGGAGCTCCCCGCATGATCAAACCACCTCAGATGTGAAATTTAATGGACTGAGTCCCTACGTGTCACTACATGAAGGTCAAAGGCAGCTAATAGGCACGTACTAGCTTCATCTCCACCATGGCTCACCTTGCCTCGGGCTGGCCAGGCCTCACCTTGAGCCGGCCATCTCGCAGCGAGCCGACTCTCCGCCGCCGGCCGCACCAACACCGCTGCTCGCCTGCCCCCCCCGACGGGAAGTCGTCCGACTATGCCATCGCCAGCTGGGGCGGCTCCTCCCGCGAGCACGCGCCGGCCCGTCGAGCTTTTGGCCGCTGGTGAACCTTTGGGGCTCGTGGATAGCAGTGTTCGTAAGGATGGCAAGACCGGAAATGTTTTGATTAACTCCACGCTCGGCAAGGAAGCCAAGCCACAATGGACAATGTGATTTGATCCATGTGCATGGACATGCATCCACGTGGATTGCTCAAGAAATACTATGACTACAAGGCAACATCTGAAAATACAACAACGTGGACGACTAGACCAGCACCAGCGTCTGCGTATGGGTCATCGGTATTTCACCCGACAAAATCATCAGGACAAGTACTCAATACAAATATGATATAATATTACGGGCGATGCTCAACGGATTCATGAGCCGGTTTACAATATCGCGGCCAACTCGCCGTCCATGCCAGTTCATAATTGACGGACAACTCGCTGCGAGCGCCTATTTACAAATAATGCGGCCAACTCTCACGACCACGCGATCAAGACGGCTTACAATGACGCGGCCAACTCTCACGTCCGCGCGACCAAGACAACTCACAATGACGCGGCCAAACTCTCACGTCCGCGCAACCAAGGTTGCTTACAAACGCTGCAACCGATTCTTGAGTCCGTGCCAAATCGCCAGACAACTCTCAACCTGCCGGTGTAATGCTCGCCTGTACGAGCCGTCCAACAGAAGGACGCAAGTCGCCACCCTCACGATCCGGACAATATCAACTTACCGGTGCAGTGGCTTTATATCTTGGAGATGGAGCGAGTACCAGTATCTTTTCTCTGTCGGTTTATGCCACAATCAAGTATGGAGACTCTCAAGCCGCCTCCTTGAGTCGACTTAAGACTCGGGGGCTACATGGACATGGCTCGGCAGACTCAACTGGGATGAATAATTCAAGAACCACGGGTCATTACCGAAAAATTATCATCTTAGGGTGGCGCTTGAGCTTTCTGACTCGCCCCATCCTGTCGCGACCTTATGAGCCGACGAAATTATCATCTTAAGGTGGCGCTTGAGCTTTCTGACTCGCCCCATCCTGTCGCGACCTTATGAGCCGACGAAACCATCATCTTAGGGTGGCGCTTGAGCTTTCTGACTCGCCCCATCCTGTCGCGACCTTATGAGCCGACGAAACCATCATCTTAGGGTGGCGCTTGAGCTTTCTGACTCGCCCCATCCTGTCACGACCTTATGAGCCGACGAAACCATCATCTTAGGGTGGCGCTTGAGCTTTATGACTCGCCCCATCCTGTCGCGACCTTATGAGCTGACGAAACCATCATCTTAGGGTGGCGCTTGAGCTTTCTGACTCGCCCTATCCTGTCGCGACCTTATGAGCCGACGAAATCATTATCTTGGGTGGCGCTTGAGCTTTCTGACTCGCCCTATCCTGTCGCGACCTTATGAGCCGACGAAATTATTATCTTGGGTGGCGCTTGAGCTTTCTGACTCGCCCTATCCTGTAGCGACCTTATGAGCCGACGAAATCATTATCTTGGGTGGCGCTTGAGCTTTTTGACTCGCCCTATCCTGTCGCGACCTTATGAGCCGACGAAATTGCTATTTTTTACCTTCCTGGCACTGCCACAAGGTTTTTCAGGCTTTTTCCTGACTCGCCTCAAAATATCTTGGGCCTATTGCTCCGACATATGGATTTCTCAAGGATATGTTTGCCGGGTTACATTGCAACCACGATCAAGGATTTCTTTTATCACAAAGGCATCATCAGCTCACGGAGTGGATATGATTTTATTCTACAATGGAAGGAATAGCCCCGAGTCGCTGCAGGCACACAACCCGACACTTGGGGGCTACATTATTCAAATCAAGATTACATCAAAGTATGAAAGTCCCATGTCGCTGCAAGCATACACCATGACACTTGGGGGCTAATGCAATCCGCTTTTCAAATCATCACATCATCAACAGACCCGACTACCTCAAGGAGATAAACCGGTCTTGGAGGGCTACATACCGCTCTTTATTCAAGTATGGATTCAAGGAAGCACCGGCTCATCATTTTTATCCGCCCCTTGGGGGCTACATCATATGATGTTTTATTTTCAAAAGAGAAGAACGTGGAAGTCCCGAGTCGCCGCAAGCAATCGACCCGTCACTTAGGGGCTACACTATTCAGATCATAATATCTAAAGTCCCAGGTTGCCGCAGGCAAGACAACTCGGCCCTTGGGGTCTACATCACTAAGTTGTTTCACAGATCATGAGGTTCAAATTGAAGACCCGGCCCATCATACACTGATGACCCGGCCCTTGGGGGCTACAGGTAATATGGATATATCAAAAAATTTAAGAGCACATTTTATTCTGTCATGGAGGTGAAGTATTGGGAGATCGGTTCAACATATTTTTATCTAGTTGAAACACTGAAAGACCGGTTCAACATCACACGGATTTGTCAATTGGAGTTCAGTTGTTTGATGGGGCACTACTAATAATGATAACCTACCATTGTCAATCATGACCCGCCAATGTCAATCATAACCCGCCGAAGCAAGAGAAGCTAGTTCAACATTGTGCGGATTTCTTATTTCCCAAATTTTCATCAAGCCAAAGCATTGGAGGCCGATTCAATGGCATATGTATTTTATTACAAAGGACATGTACCAACAAAATTATTGTGAAGACGGCTCGTTATTATGAAGAAGAAACCCGGATTTTTCAAGGAGCCACTTCAGTAAAATAAAGCCGGGCAGAGGAGCAAGCCGGTCCCTTAACTTATTTATTATTATTATTTCAGGAGCTTACCATGAATAAATTCAAGCTAACCTTGGGGGCTAATGTCGGGGATATACCCCGCAGTGTAACCCGGCTTGGAGTATGACCCGCCAAAGGACTTGGCGATTCATCGGTGACTCAGCAGTGACCTGGCGGGCAACTCATACTTGTCCCCATAGGCGACTTAGATAAATGACAAAGGCCCAAGGCCCAGCGTGCACCCTGGCATAAGGCGACTCATAGAGAGGCCAGGAGGGTCGACTCACAAGAGAAGGCCCAAGAAGAGGAAAGACTCCCACAAGAAGGAAACAAGACCCAGATTAGGATTCAAGAGAGACTAGTCCTATTCCTACTCCTAGTAGGACTCTACATGTAAACTTACCCCTTCCACCTATATAAGGAGGGGTAAGGCGCCCCAAGAGGGACAAGATTCACAACTTAGGTCTAGACAAGACAAATCATGAGATAGACAGGTCAGACACCCACGAGATTAGAGGTGGCGAGTCTGCACCCTTGTAATTGAGATCATCATCTTCATCAATGAAGCACAAGCAGGACGTAGGCTTTTACCTCCATCGGAGGGGCCGAACCTGGGTAAACTCGCGTCTCTCGATTCTAACAAACCCCTTCAAGCCGCCACATGGTTGCGATGGCCTCACACCTAAGTTCTCTCACGAGAACATCTGCCGTGAAAAAAACCACGACACTTTGTGTCTCATTTTATCAAGACTATGTTGATGAGTAATGTTCATCCTTATCTTAGTCTTCTCAAGTGCCTTGCCATGACTCACACACATTATTTTGGTTGAGCCTAATCTTAAGTTGCTTCTTTTGCATGTTGCTCAACCACTTGTTTTGTGCAAGAGATTTGCTTATTGTCTCATCTTTCTTCTTGCACCCGTTGTGTGTTTTTATTAATTTTGGGGGAGCAACGATCCTATTTTGTGCACTTGTATCATATACAAAAATCTCTTATTAGTGCACAAATCATGGGGAGCTTCTCTAGTTTTGATAAAACACTCCGTTGCTTTTATCATAATATCTTTTATTCATGTGGTTCAAAGGACCATATGATTGTTTGTTCCATCCGGTATATTTTGATTGCTTGCCTCTATTTTGGTATGTCCTTGTGGCATACAATTCCTTTATTTGCAATCTTTGGGTCCTCAATATAGTTTGTTTTCCTCCAACTACTTATCATTGTATTTGTGTATTTCTTTGCACTCATTTGCTGAGAAGTACACACTTTTTGGAGGACCACCAAATATATTGGCTTTCTAAACTTTTCGTCCATTTTGGCAATCGATGCCAATGGGGGAGAAGTTTAGAGAGTTTACTTTGGATATGTTTAGAGGGGTTTGCTTTTATTGCGTAAGCATTTACATCTTGCACGCATGCAGTATTGTTTTGTATGTGTGCGGTTGGTTATGCTTATTTCCTTATATAAACTCTCTTGAAGTAGTTGTCATCAATTACCAAAATGGGGGAGATTGTTAGAGCATATATCTCCATATGTGGTTTTGGTAATTGATGACAATTCCTATGGACTAATGGTTGCCTTAAGTTACATTCATAGGATTTGTCCATAGGCACTTCTTGAAGTCCATCTGTTGGGTTCAAGGAGTTTATATGATGACCAAGATGGTATTCAAGGTATTATCCAAAGAATGGTCATAGAGACACAAGGTTGATCAAGATCTCAGACAAAGAGTAAATCAAGATGATCAACACACAAAGCGTACAAGATGTACCGAGAGGGATCAAGTGATCCCATGATATGGTAAGCATTGTCCATTACGTGTTTTGTACTAACCCATGGTCTTTGTGAGAGTTCTATGTGGGGGTTAGGTGTGTTTCCATGGGCTTGCGTCAAAGGGAAGATCTCATACAACCCATGAAGTATGACGTCAAGTTGTGATCGTCATCAAGATTGCGATGTGCAAGTTCAAGTGGATCAGTACGAAGATATCATGCTTGAAGCTTGTCGTCCATTGTGGTGGCAATGGACTTGTGAAGTTATGCTGAAGAGTGGCTCACCCATAGTGAGTTTGGGGGAGCAATCAACTAGTCTTCATCAAGCCAACGCAATCAAGAAAGGTGGTCCATCTTGAGGAAGCCAAGATCATCATCATCTAGCTCAAGAGGACGAGGTGCAAGGTATAGGTTTGCCCTTGATAGGTTTTCTGTTTAGGATAGATTGTTGTACTATCAAGGGGGGCTCTCAAGTGAGTAGCTTGATCGTATCGTTCGTTGAGAGCTCAAGCCATTTGCATCCTTGCATCATATTTCTTGGTTCTTGTTTGGTGTTTCTCTTTGTGAGTTTTAGAGCTTATGGTCATCTTCGTGACAAGCTTGAGTTCATCGAAAACGGAGTCCATATGCATCTACTATGATGTTTTCGATGTTAGAGTTTTTGCCGGTTCTGCATTCATAGAGGACTCACATCTCTATATCATTTGGATAGCTCTTGTCGTCCTGAATCCAACAAGCTTGGGTTTGCTCGATTCGGAGCTCGTATGCGAAAGTTATGGCTGTTTCAATGGCGAGCGGTAGTACCGCTGGACCTAGCGGTAGTACCGCTAGAGTTGGCGGTAGTACCGCTGGCCCTAGTGGTAGTACCGCTAGAGCTGGCAGTAGTACCGCTGTCCCAGCGGTAGTACCGCCCCTGGCCAGCGGTAGTACCGCTCCAAGTTTTTAGTGTCGTCATCTTTGCGGTTGTACTGCGTCGGACATTTTTGCGAAGACTTTCTTGGCAGTGGTAGTGCCTTTGCACTACCAGGGGCCCAGCGGTAGTACCGCTGGAGTGCTAGCGGTAGTACCGCTGCAACCAGCGGTAGTACCGCCCCTGGTCAGCGGTAGTACCGCTGGAATGCTAGCGGTAGTACCGCTGCAGCCAGCGGTAGTACCGCTGGAGCTCGGGCAGAGAGTGGGAAAACGGTTGGATTCCCCCCCCCCCACTATATAAAGGGGGTCTTCTTCCCCCTTGGTCTCATCTATCCGTTGAGCTCTTGTTCTACCTCCATTGTTGACATTCTTAGAGCTTGCTTACTCTCAATCCCTCCAATGATTCTTGCTTGTTATTGAGGGAAAAGAGAGAGGAGATCTAGATCCACATCTCCACCAATCACTTTCTCCTCTATGTGAGGGGAACCCCTTGGATCTTGATCTTGGAGTTCTTTGTGAGCTCCTTGTTCTTCCTCTCATATTTCTCCATAGCTTTCGTTGTTGTGGAGGGATTTGAGTGTGAGGGACTTGACCACTTCGTGTGTTCTTGCCATTGCATTAGTTGCATCGGTTTGAGTTCTCCACGGTGATACGTGGAAGTGAAGTTTGAGAAGCTTATTACCTTTGGTACTTAGTACCCTAGATATTGTTCTTCGCGGATGCTTTGGCGTCCTAGAAGCTTGGTGGTGTCTCGGAGCTCAATCATTGTGGTGTGAAGCTCCGGGCAAGTGTCGGGGTCTCCAATTAGGTTGTGGAGATTGCCCCGAGCAATTTGTACGGGTACCGGTAACCGCCCCCAAGGGTTACCACGTGTACGGGTTCGGTGACCGCCCCCAAGGTTTGCCATTTGTACGGGTTCGGTGACCGCCCTCAAGGGTCCCTTAGTGGAATCACGGCATCTTGCATTGTGCGAGGGCGTGAGGAGATTACGGTGGCCTTAGTGGCATCTTGGGGAGCATTGTGCCTCCACACCGCTCTAACGGAGATTAGCATCCGCAAGGGTGTGAACTTCGGGATATATCATCGTCTCCCCGTGCCTCGGTTATCTCTTACCCGAACCCTTTACTTATGCACTTTACTTTGTGATAGACATATTGTTTATTGTAATATATCTTGCTATCACTTAGTTGTTTATCTTGCTTAGCATAAGTTGTTGGTGCACATAGGTGAGCCTAGTTGTTTGTAGGTTTTGTGCTTGACATATTAAACGTTAGTTTTATTCCGCATTTGTTCAAGCCTAAACCTTAATTATTTTAAAGCGCCTATTCACCCCCCCCCCCTCTAGGCGACATCCACATCCTTTCATTGACCTCATCCTCGGGGAAACCTGCAAGCTTAAATAAACCACGAACTTCATCTACATAGATTATATGCAAGTCTGGATGTGATGTTCCATCTCCTGTAAAAGGATTAGCCAGCAGTTTCTCAAGCATACCCGAAGGAAATCCAAAGCAAATATTTTCAGTAGGTGCAGCAGGTTGAGGAGCAACTATTTGTGCTTCCGTTCGAGGTGAAGATACCCCGAACAAGCCCCTCAAAGGATTAGTATCCATAGTGACAAGTGACAAAAAATTTCAGCACACTATATGAATGTTTCCTTACCAAGTTCCACTTACCAGAGGCGCTTCACCTCCCCGGCAACGGCGCCAAAAAAGAGTCTTGATGACCCACAAGTATAGGGTATCAATCGTAGTCCTTTCGATAAGTAAGAGTGTCGAACCTAACGAGGAGCAGAAGGATCTGACAAGTGGTTTTCAGCAAGGTAAAATCCGCACGCACTGAAATTGTCTGTAACAAGTGATTGTGTGGTGAGATGATTCATAGCAAGCAACAAGTAACAAAAGTAGCAACAGTGCATCAAAGTGGCCCAATCCCTTTTGTAGCAAAGGACAAGCCTCAACAAACTCTTATAGGAGGAAAAACGCTCCCCAGGACACACGGGAATTTCTGTCATACTAGTTTCATCATGTTCATATGATTCGCATTCGTTACTTTGATAGTTTGATATGTGGGTGGACCGACGCTTGGGTACTTCCCTTACTTGAACAAGCATCCCACTTATGATTAACCCCTCGCACAAGCATCCGCAACTACGAAAGAAGAATTAAGACAAAGTCTAACCATAGCATTAAACTAGTGGATCCAAATCAGCCCCTTACGAAGCAACGCATAAACTATGGTTTAAGCTTTTGTCACTCTAGCAACCCATCATCTACTTACTACTTCTCAATGCCTTCCTCTAGGCCCAAATAATGGTGAAGTGTTACGTAGTCGACGTTCACATAACACCACTAGAGGAAAAACAACATACAACATATCAAATTACCGAACGAATACCAAATTCACATGACTACTATTAGCATGACTTATCCCATGTCCTCAGGAACAAAAGTAACTACTCACAAAGCATAATCATATTCATGACCAGAGAGGTAATGAGTAGCATCAAGGATCTGAACATAAACTCTTCCACCAAATAATCGAACTAGCATCAACTACAAAGAGTAATCAACACTACTAGCAACCTTACAAGTACCAATCGGAGTCGCGAGACGGAGATTGGTTACAAGTGATGAACTAGGGTTTGAAGATGAGATGGTGCTGATGAAGATGTTGATGGTGATGAGTCCCCTCCGATGAGAGGAGTGTTGGTGATGACGATGGCGATGATTTCCCCCTCCGGGAGGGAAGTTTCCCCGGCAGGATCGTCCTGCCGGAGCTCTAGATTGGTTCTGATCAAGTTCCGCCTCGTGGCGGCGGCGAATCCACGAAAAAGCTCCTCCTTGATTTTTTTCCTGGACGAAACCCTTCATATAGAAAAAGAGGGGGGCAAGTGGGCCAGCAGGTTGCCCACAAGCCCTCATGGCGCGGTCTGGGGGGAGGCCGCGCCGTGCAGGCTTGTGGCCAACCCCTGGCGCCCCTCTGGCGCTTCTTCGGCCCAGTATTTTTTATAAATCCGGAAAAAAATCCTCGTTGATTTTTACGGCGTTTGGAGTTGCGCAGAATAGGTATCTCAACTTTGCTCCACTTTCAGGCCAGAATTCCAGTTGCCGGCATTCTCCCTCTTCATGTAAACCTTGCAAAATAAGAGAGAAAAGGCATAAGAATTGTACCGTGAAGTGAAATAACAGCCAAAGAAGCGATACATATCAACATGAAAACATGATGCGAAATGGACGTATCACCCGGTTTCTAAGATTTTTATAAAAACATTTAACCAGTGTAAAAATATAATTTTTCCACTGTTATTCTTCTAAAAATATGTAGTATTTAAGATATGCTTGGATGAAATTCTTCAACAACTATTCTATTTTTCCTTAACAAAAAGGACTAAAATGAAATAGTTTTGCTTCTGTTTGGTTGATTTCAAAAATATTCCTTCAAGGAAAATTAAGACAAATATTTTTTAAATGATACCTTAGATTTATCAGTAATAAAGAACATTTTTAAAAGGACTTTGTGATCTGTTTCTTTGTGAGCGATTTTCTTATTTATTGTTTTATCGACGATAGAAAATTCGTGTGACGAGGGAATCGGAGCGGAAGACCTCGAAGATCCTGGATACTTAGCTGACCAAGGCAAGCAGCCCTTTGACCATGACTGAGCATATGTTACCTTGCATGTTAAAATTGCAAGTTCTCGTTGCATATGATCATAAATGCCGGTAATCATTTGACATGATTTTACCGAAGGCTCCCCCGGAGCACATGCATTGAGCTTGACCCTACCCCTTGAGGGTCCTGCTAATACCATGTTGACAAGTAAAGATAGAAGTAGTATTATCATGAGCATGTTGTTGACATAAAGCAAGAGTTTACTAAAACCCTGTCGGGTGCCACTAATGCCCGAGGGTGATGATGAGTTAGGTGGTCACCTTCGGTAAAGTGATGCACCCAGTATTTGTGTGAGTATGGTTTCGGAAATGGGATTAGATTTATGATGTGTTAGACTGCCCCAACCTTAATTACCAGTACGACCACGTTACCCCTCGTGGGACGGGGCTATGTTAATTACTCTGGTCGGTGCTAGCAAAGAGCCACATTACTAGTGGCGGGAGTGATGTGTGGTCACTCTCGTGACGGGGTCGTGCCGGGTAGGACGACTATGCCATTTTTATAAGTTCCAGTCACACCGTTGGTCCCTGCATGGTTGGTACTGTCCAGAGTTGGTGCTCGTAAGACGTACAACATGTGGGTTGGGTACCAATCAAGTGGACCTCTTTGTCTAGTATCGTCAGGGGAAAGGCATTGATCGGGTACTTACCTCGGGTATGTGATATACCGCGAGTCGTGGATGACACGGAAGTTTCCCGGATCTCGTGGGTCCAGCGTACTACCTCTGTAGAGTGTAAACTATTCGAATAGCCGTGTCCACGGTCAAGGACAATTGGGTAATCCTGCTTAAACTACGTCCAGTTATTTCCGCATAAACCAAGTGTGTATGTGTGTGTGGTGTTGGAAAAGGTGTTGCTATGAAAGTAATGATATGACCAAGTTCGGTGACTTGGCATATAGGGTGAACCCGAATGGTTCAGCCCTCGACAGATATATTGATATCTGTAACCTGTCTTCAAAAGTAATTCTTTAACTTGATGCATATTCATGATCATTCCACCTAGATGGCTTACACCAAAGATGCATGATATTGTTATCCTTCACTTTCATTGTTCATGTCATGGGCTGTTTGCGAGTACATTCAAAGTACTCATTGGCTTGCCACTGGTTATGTTATTGACCATACATGGGAGGACCGGAGTTTGGAGATGAGTACGTCTTCGGAGACGCCCCTGCGAACTAGGACGCTTCCGAGTCAGAATGCCTGTCAGAGTAGGCTTGATGGCATGGGCACCCGCTTAGCCCTTATGTTTTCCGCTACTAGTGTATCTGAGTGATTTGGCCTTAGGCCGTGTCTTGTGAACTTGACCCTTCGATCATGTGTTGTAATAATCGGTACTTGGATGTAAGACTCTTTTATTCGGTATCTGTGTTCGGTGAGCATTGATCTCTGGGATCACTGAGCACGGCGATCTCGACTAGTAAGTCGGGGTCCCCACAGTTAGCGAGCGGACGACAAAGGCTTTTGCCGTCCGTCACCAGGTAAGAAATTGATTCGTGTAGTGATGAAAGATGAAGCCATTGCCATTCAACGAATCAGACCGGGATAACACCCCGGAGACACCATCAAACTGCAGATCTGACCCCCACCATGACTAAGACGTCGAAGGAGGAAACTATACGTGCCATCCATCAACCACGAACCGAGCATATGTTTCGTCTTTCAGATGTCGTCGATGCAGACCACAATTTGCATCCACTCTTGAACTACCTCCCAAGCTCCGCGCTGACGCTGGAGCAGATGTCATCTCAACGGCGGAGCCGGAGAACACAAGTCCACCACGATGTCCTTGCTTGAAGAAACCGATTCCCAAATCCATCATCGACCATAGAGATGGTCGCCTCACCGGTGAAGAATCCGGAACTTCGTTATTCAGCATCGCTGTCACCGTCGTCGAAGCCAAGATGTAAGATGATAATAAACATAAGCTATTAGAGTCTAAACCTAAAGCAAAAACAATCCGCACGTATGGGATCCGACGACCCCCTCACGAGTGACGACCAAGAGGTCGGTGACGGAGGAGAGCCGCTGAAAAGTGACGCCGGATGGTCGGCTCCCTTGGCGGTGGCGGCGGCTAGGGTTTTAAACTCTTAGTCCTAGCCAAACCCGCCTGTCGCATATTTGGTGGTTTTATTTACCACTTGCCGAAAGTAAGTATCTCCTTTTATTTTATTTTTTTTTAGATGGAACACCCCATTCCATTAATAAACCGGAACGACAACATTGCTGTCCACCAGCACAGATACAGAGTACTGCACTTCCTCCAGCCACAGGCGACTAGGTTCATGGCCACTAACTCCTAACGCCGCTAGGGCGTGTGCAACCTTATTATAGATTCTTGGGCGAAATGAAAATTCAGTATAGCTAAAGTTGAGACGAATAAAAGCTCTAATGTCTCTATATATTACTCCTTCAGGAGTTAAATCATACTCACGTGTTTGGAAGGCATGAATAACGTTTGCAGCATCAGATTCAATGATGATCCGTGACATGCCCCAATTTGCAGCTCCATGTATTGCTTGATCACACGCCTCCGTGTCCACATGTACAGGACCAGCAGTCCAGTTCAGCTTCCCTGCACCACATCCTCGTACAACACCCTGGCTGTCTCACACGATGAAACCCCAACCACCTTGTTTAGTTTCAGATGAGTATGATCCATCACAATTGGTTTTGATAGCATGCTTGCCACTGCACCTGGGCAGCAATTTGCTTCTCATGTCTCTATCGCGTACAATATTGTTCAGATTCTGACGCCCAGTATTTAACCTGCGACTGTGGCTCGTGTACAGAGCATCCCTTCTCTCTAGCGTTTATTTTGTTTCTCCTAGTCCACAGCCTCCAAAGCAAGCAACAGATCAGTCTTTGTTTTTCTTCAGGCATTGCTAGTACCAGTTCCACTACTGCAAATGCATTTTCACAGAGGGACATCTCATGGCGCTCGTCCTCCAGATTTAAACCCTCCCATACTTTCTTCGTTTCCTTGCATTTCAAGAATAGGTGAGCACCACCGTCTTCATCAAGGCGTTCACATCAAACACAGAGAGTGTCACACTTAAACCTATGCCTACAATCTTTCTTTTCACCTGTAAGCTATTATAAGCCATACGCCAAATGAATTGCTGGACTTTTGGGATGGACGGGAGCTTCCAAATACCCTTCCAAAAAACACTTGGATCAGTTTGGTTTGACGCTGAGGCTTGAGGACCATCTCTCCTCTTGATATACAATTTATATGATGACTTTACCGTAAATACATCTTTACTGTCATACTGTCAAGCATAGAAGTCCTCAAAATCATCCCGGAGCGGTGTTGATAGGATGGTATTAGCATCAACCTCCCAGAAAGTATTTTTCACCAGTTGCTCATCCCATTCCCCTGTGGTCGGATCAATCAACTCACACGCTCTTGTTAATAGGCTTTGTCTCCTAGGTGTAATTGTATATGTTGCTCCCTCTGTGGCCAGCCATGGGTCCGTCCAGATTTGTACATCAGTTCCGTCACCTATTCTCCAAACGACCCCTTCCTTTAGTAAGCCTACGCCCTTGAGGATGCTCCTCCACGAGTATGACATGCCTGAAATTGGTTGGGCCTCTATGACAAATGAGTTTGGAAAACATTTTGCTTTTAAAACCTGCACGCACAACGATTCTGCAACAGTTAGGATCCGCCATGCTTGACGAGCCAACATGGCCATGTTGAATCCGCATAAAACTCGGAAACCCAGCCCCCCTTTCACGTTTTGGTTTTATGATAGCTTTTTCTTTAGTTTTTTTTAGTCAAGCTTTTTCCTAAACATCACTCCGTAGCGGTGCCGCATATAGGTCTTATCGTGCAGTGGCCAACTAATCTCCTCACTAATGCATTTTAAGTGTGGCACCTCCCGCCAATCACTCTCTGGCCCCAAAAAAGCTGCCCGATGGACCACATGGATGAGCTATCCGGTGACTAGAAAACATACAACATCACACGCAAGATTCTCTTTCATGTTTGAAATTCAAAAAGTTTTATCTACAAAATCATTAATTCAATCGATTATCCGTTTTCACCATTGACTTTCTCGCGACGAGTTCTTCGAAACTAGATCCCATGTTCATATGTTCCGTCAACTATTTTTTTCGTTCATACTTGCCACATTTTTGGACCACTTTTCATATTATTAACCACTTACTTGCCTGAGAAAAATAACTTGTTTGTCACTTTTTAATGTTGTTTCGTATAAAAATCCTTGTACCAGATTTCATTATACATGATATAAAGGCATGTCATAGATTGTGTTTGTCAAATTAAAATATACCAAGTTGTCATATTTACATACAACTTTGCCAGAAAACTATTTTATGTACTTGTTAGTTTAACTATGCCGAGTTGTCATATTTACAAACGATGACCACAAATTCTTGTGGTCACCGATTTTAAATATGTTGAGTTGTCATATTTTTGCGTGTAATCGCCTAAAAAAGTTGTTTGTGCTTGCCAGTTTGATTATGTCGAGATGTCATATTATACGCAATTTCTAAAAATATGACGAATAAGTTAGTTTTTGTCAGACAAATAAGTACTTAGTAATATGACAAGTAAGTGCAACAAATATGGTAAGTACGAGCAAAAAAAGTTGTCGAAACATGTCGACATGAGATCTAGTTTTGAAGATTTCGTCGAAACAAAGTCAACGACGAAAACAGATCTGTCGAATTTACGGTTTAAGAGATAAAAGTTTTTAAATTTCGGTCATTTAAACCGAATATGATGACATCATTGTATGCATGCATGCATGCATGAAGAAGAGAGCACACGCAAATCGGTCCGCAAGCCGCCCCACGGTAGTGATAAAATGCGGCGCAGTTAGTTAGATTTCCCCCTTTTTCTTTAGGGAAACGTTTATACACGGCGCGCCGGCTGAACCGTTTTGGCCGGACGCACCGTGCTCATACGACGTGGGCGGATCGCGCGCGTCCCCTCTGCGCAGCTCGCTGTCGCCCCCTCCCCCCGCGCAGGCACCGCCGTCGCGTGCGTCCCCTCTGCGCAGGCTGCCGTCCCCCCCCCCCCCCCGCGTACAGGCGTCGCCGCACGCCCTCGTACCCTTCGCTGGCGCTGCTGTAAAACCATCATCGCCTGTGCTCGGGCCGAGCCACGGGGGAGATGACATGGCTGCCTCCTGCCATGGACGGATCTGTGCGTATGCATCTGTTAAAGAAAATGCTATAAGCGGTGTGCAAAAAGCTTCAAACGGCATAAAAAAGCTTCAACCGACATGAATAAAAAGCTTTAAGCATTGAGGAAATTTTGCTACAAGCGTTGGCATGGCGAGCTGCAACCATGATGAAAAAAATGCTATAACATTATACAAATTTGCTACATCCATAATTCTTTCAAACCATTTTGTTCTTTGCTACAAGCATTGGCATAGCGAGCTGCAACCATGATTGGAAAATGCTACAATCATTATACAAATTTGCTACATTCTTCATTTGATTTTGTTGCAACCGATGATATAAAAAGCTTCAATCGGCGACAGCGAAACACAAAAAGTTGCAATCGTTGACACAAAAGCTTCAACCATATGTTTGAAAAGTTTTAACCACATACCAACGAGAAAAGCCTGTCATTTTTGCTATAACCAGCAAAAAGCTTCAAACGACATGGAAAAAGCTTCAAGCGACACGGGAAAAGTTTCAATGAAAGTGAAAAAGCTTCAAACCGGCGGTGTCGACGGCGAAGAGCGGCGACGACGACAAGCGGCGGGCGATGGGGGGAGGGCATGAGGGTGATGTGACGAGCTCCAGCGAGCGGCTCTGACGAGTGCACCGACGAGCAGCTCCGACGAGTGGCTCTGACGAGCATGCTGGTGAGCGCGCCGACGAGCGGCTCCGGCGAGCACGGGGTGTGTTGTGCTGCTTCGAGCTCAATTGCCTCACAGGAGATTACGGCTCGGGTCAATGACGTTCGTGACGGTGCAATTTTCCAGAGGAAGACGATGCAAGAGATTGATGAGGAGACAAATATATCTCATGGCTAGCAGCTGTTGCATCGTAGGGTTGCACGTTGACCGGCGGGGGCGCTCGCTGCCGGTGGGCCGGCGCAGAATGGTGCCATTTTCTTTAGTGTATTTTACGATAGCTGTTCTCTTTATTGTTAACTAGCAAAAATGCCCTAGCGTTGCAACGGAAGAAAAAATAACACACGCTTTGAACGTAATATATTTTCACATGGCATCACATTTGTGTTCTCGACGATGGTCTCAGTGATCACACAACGAAAACGCGTTCGAATGTACAATCACTCGGAATAAGATGAGAAATATGTTGTTTCTTCCCACGAGATTTTCCAATGGTGTGCATGTGTGGTTAACAATGTTTTTCTTTCCTTTCAATTTGGCCGGCCCAGTCCAGAGATTTTTCTGTTTGAAACGTTTTTTATGACTTATAGGTGGCATTGGTGGGTAATTTTAGTCAACTTTAAGGGCAATTTGGATGACGTACGGAAAAAGCACAATTGTTTTATTAATAGGTAAAGATAAAGATAAAGATAAAGATTAGGGGAGATAATACGTTGGGCCAATGGAAGGGTATAAAGAGCGCAACAGTAGGCCCACGACACCAGCAAAGCCCATTAGGGTTTACAGCCAAGCTCGCCACCTATAAACGCTTCTCTCCCTCACACGGACGCCTCCTTCGCCCGCCGCCTCCTGCCCTCATCTCCTTAGGTTAGGTTAGGCTAGGGGCTTCGCAGAGCACGCGGAAATGGTGGCCTTCCGGGTAAGTTCAGCCCCCCGGCCGTTGCTATCCTCGACGCCTCCGTGTCCGCGCTTGATCCGTGTTCTTGATTCGTCTCCATTCGTCCGTGCTCGTGCAGTTCCATCAGTACCAGGTGGTGGGTCGCGCGCTGCCGACGCCCGGCGATGAGCAGCCGAAGATCTACCGCATGAAGCTCTGGGCCACCAATGAGGTCCGCGCCAAGAGCAAGTTCTGGTGAGATCCTCCCAGTCTCCTCGCGATATCTCAAGGATCTGTTCGTCTTCGGTTCGGTATTCCTGATGGCTGTTGCCGCGTATGTGCAGGTATTTCCTGAGGAAGCTGAAGAAGGTGAAGAAGAGCAACGGCCAGATGCTCGCCATCAACGAGGTATCGTGCCTCTTCTCGTCTTATGTTCTGCCATGAGCATGGATTATCTTGAAGCTTCTGTTTGTTTACTGTACATTGCAATTACCAACCCAAAGCGGCTAATTAGTTACTTTTACCGATCCACTCTTACCACTGCATCGATAGTTTCATTTGTACTCTCTGTGCGTTATTAGTCGGAAGGCAACATAAAATCATTCGAGTTGTGATTTTATATCCTGGAAGTCTTTCTTTCCATCAGCACTTTATGTAATGCCACTTCATCTTGTTGTGATCATCGCTGAAACATGGATCTGTAGTTATATTTACATTATCTATGTGTAAATTACTTCTGATACTTTATTCTGACGTGCCGAGGCTTCTGTTTTGGATAATCAATTTTGTATTCATTACAAAGGATTTGTAACGCAGAAGTTCAGTGAATTCCTGTTGCCACATCTCCTTTGATCTGAAGGGATACATTTGTGTTATCTAGATTTCCTGATTAAATGGGAACTTCCTTATGCTTCAAGTTCAATTTCACTGTCTGTTCTGGTTTGTGATTTTCCTTTTTTTCAATTAGTGTGACATGTATGTCATAGTAGACTGGTATTAACCATAGTTTCTTGTTTTGTGAACCAATTAGAACCCCAATTTTCTCCCACTGATTCTTTTCTTGTCAATTATAGGCATGTGATTGTTATTTTTGCACTCAATTTTTCTTTTTTGTCAGATCTTTGAGAAGAACCCAACCACCATCAAGAACTATGGCATTTGGCTGCGTTACCAGAGCAGGACTGGGTACCACAACATGTACAAGGAATACCGTGACACCACACTGAATGGTGCCGTGGAGCAGATGTACACTGAGATGGCCTCTCGCCACCGTGTGAGATCCCCCTGCATTCAGATCATCAAGACCGCGACTGTCAACTTCAAGCTATGCAAGAGAGACAATACCAAGCAGTTCCACAACTCCAAGATTAAGTTCCCCCTTGTGTACCAGAAGGTCAGGCCACCAACCAGGAAGCTGAAGACCACCTACAAGGCAACCAGGCCGAACTTGTTCATGTGATTGGGCTGTGGTGGATGCTGTTATTTTAGTAGCCAGAAGCACAAGAGTTGAAATGTTTTCTTTGTATGTTGGATCTTCTGATGCATGAAGACAAGCGTTTTGTTTCTTATTTATCGTTTAAAGACATGCTTGGTGAACCTTCTGATTGTGTTCTCATCAGTAATCGCATACAATCTATTGGTACCTGATATAGATATCTATTTGGCGGTCATTGTGTTTTCGTGTCTATGTTATTAACTGTGTCAGTATAGTTCGACTTACAATTGCCCATACTGGTCTTGGAATAAATAGATGTCATTTTTTTTGAAACATATAATGTGAAGCGATTGGGATGTTTACTTTACACTTTATCTGATATATGTCGCTGTTGGAAGTTGGAAGGACCCCCTACCCCCTTCCATCTTTTGCTCCTTTTTTCTTCTTCTTGTGTAACAAATTTTTGTTCTCCCCAGCTTGAAGCCAATTTGATTAAACTGTAAATTACATGCAATAACCTCCAATTAATTTTTGATATACCCTTAATTCAAAAAATGTAAATTACATACAATAACTCCCAATTAATTTTTGATATAACCTTAATTCAAAAAATGTAAATTACATGCAATAACTTCCAATTAATTTTTGATATATCCTTAATTCAAAAAAAGATAACGCGCGCATGCGTGTGGTGTAACGGTGTTACGTGACTTGTCAGTTGTCATGTCTTCTTAATGTTACATGACAAATGTCAGTTGTCATTTCTTCTCAGTGTTAGATGACAACTGTGAGTTGTCACGTCTTCTCTGGCAATTGAGTGGAACTGCCGTGCCCGCATACTTGTCAGTTGCCATGTCTTTCGAGTGTTACATGACAACTGAGTGAAATTGCCGTGCTCGCATGCCTGTTGCCATGTCTTTCCAGTGTTACATGACAACTGAGTGGAACTGTCGTGTCCGTATGCATGTCAGTTGTCATGTCTTCTCAGTATTACGTACATGACAACTTAGTAGAACTGTCGTGTCCGCATGTCTGTCAGTTGCCATGTTTTTCCAGTGTTACATGACAACTGAGTGGAACTGTCGTATTCGTATGCCTGTCAGTTGCCATGTCATCTCAGTGTTACATGGCAACTTAGTGAAACTGTCGTGTTCGTATGTCTGTCAATTGTCATATTTTTTCAGTGTTACATGACAACTGAGTGGAACTGTCGTCGCGCGCCCGCACGACTGTCAGTTGCCATGTATTTTTAAGTGTTGCGTGGAGGCAGCGTGGTGGCAAGCCAGGTCGTGCGGGCGACCGGCTCAGCCACAGGTCGTGCGGGCTACGGGTCGAGACGTCCGAACGTGCGCGTGCGTGCGGGTCTAGGTGGATGCCACACACGGGATGGAACAGATACCTTCCACGTGCCATACGTGCGGCAGATATCGCGACCCTTAATTAAAGATGAACTTTCAACGGTGTTGAAAGACTTTGTATGTCGAAGATGAACATGCAACTATTTGAGAGAACCTCAACAATGTGGAAAGGAATTTCTTTCAACAATGATGATGATGAGAATTATGTCATAGATTTGATGTGATATCGTAACATGGATTTTCGTCGCGCCCTAACAGGTAACAGCAGTACTTGTTAGCACATGGAATTTGTAAAGCACCTTCAACAAATTATTTCAGAACTTAACCAAGAAACAATGATAATTTTTTATAATTTTTTAAGAGACCAACTTCCAAAGAGGTGAACTATTACTACAAACTTGATAAAGGAAAGCACTCGCATCGTCGGCCACACTTGGAATGGAGAAAGAGCAAGAATGTTTTGCTCGAGAACATGTAAACGAATGAGGCCGCCTATTTGTCACTTGTCTATTTTTATTTTTATTTTTGCTATCAACCGATTCGCTTGAGCTATTGGACTGAAATCCGACGCCCTGGCTCATTCTTTCCCTTCTTCCTCCTGTCCGACGCCAGCCTAACCGGGAGCGCCACTCATCCCTCGCCGCCGCCCATCCCTCTCTGCCGCTCGCCACCGTGCCCCCATCTTCGGCCTCGGCCCTCGGGGCTTCGTGCAAAATTGACTGATCCAAATTACAATTTCCAAAAAACCGGTGAACAGCAACAAATTCGCATCCTATGGTTTGGTCGGCTGATCCAAATTACAGTTTTTAGACAGCAGTTGAACAGCAAAATCGAAAACAAATTCGGATCCGATGGTTTGGACTTTGGTCGGCTAGCTAATCCAAGTTACAATTTGAGACTGAAAAAGGAACTCTGGACTCTGGAACACACACGAACTTCAGCTCCAGTGCACGCCGCTTCGGCTCGTGGATGCAAAATCATTCAATTGTACCAACCCAAACACATGGTCGCACTTCGTATTGATGTACGTATATGAAGTAAACGAGCATAGGTTATTTTTTTTTTTAGGGAACGAGCATAAGTTTTTTACCTGAACGTAAGTCGACAATTTCCTTGCAACTAAACCCAGACAGCAGAACTGCAGAAATATCGCAGTCGAACCTTACATTACATGTGTGTCGACACAAGAACGTTGTGTGTGCACGCTATCAAATCAAGGTTTCCGGAGCGTCGTCCTAGTTGACGGCGAACCAAGGAAGCTCCAAGGCATCAGCCGCCGACAGCCTCTTGTGTGCGTCGCAGGAGAGGAGGCCGCTCAATACTTGGAAGCCCTGTATCGACAGGCAGTCCTCTGGAAACATCTCGCGCAGCCTGTTGCGGTGGGGGGTGCTCGTCGTCGGCGGCGGCGCCACCAGCTCGCCGGCGAGCGGCATGGAGTTGTAGGACGGCCAGGAGATCTGGTCCGGCACGCCAAGAATGTAGAAGATCCTGAGGAGCTGGTCGGCGTCGTCCGCCGCGCGGCCAAAGAGCCGGTCGCCCAGGAGGATCTCGGCCATGACGCAGCCGAGCGACCAGGCGTCCACCTTGGCGTCGTAGTCGGGCTTCCCCAGGAGGATCTCCGGGGCCATGTAGCTGCGGGTGCCATGCAGGCCGTACGGCGGGGACTGGGTCGACGTGCGCATGGCGAGCCCGAAGTCGCATATCTTGACGCCGTCGCCGACGAGGACGTTCTCGGGCTTGATGTCCCGGTGGACGACGCCGCAGCGCTCGTGCATGTGCTTGGCGCCGCCCAGGAGCTGCCGCATGAGGTAGCGCACGACGTCCTCCTGGAACGGGCAGCCGCGGCGGGCGCCGTGGAGGACGTGGTGGAGGCTTGGCCCGACGTACTCCATGACGAGGGAGAGCCTGTCGTCGGCGCCGGGGTCGGAGGACATGGCACGCAGCTGGACGATGGAGCGGTGGCCGCGGCACGCCCTGAGGAGGCCGGCCTCCCGCCGGACCGCGTCGTGGCTGCTCGAGCTGAGGGTCTTGATGGCCACGCTGTGGACTTAAATGTTCGTTTCTTCAGAATGTCAGTTAGTTAGTCGTTTTTTCCCTTCCGTTTGAGCTGCAAATAACAGCTAGTTAGCTGAGTAGATAGGTTAGTTAGGCTAGCTTGTTTTTCTCCTGAAGAAGGGGTCTACCGTCCGCATGAACTGGATTGTGGGATCGCGCGATCGTGGTGGTTGTAGCGGGCGTTTTGCTCGGGCTGTTGGTGGCTCTAGGTCGACTGTAACTGAATAAGAGTAGCAGAGAAATACAGAAAAGGATGCCAGTTGTTCGCATCGCCAAAAATCCTCGAGCTCCTGTGATCGTGTGTGTGTGATCCTGATCGATAGAGAGTGAGAGAGAGTTGATCCGATTAGTGCTTACAATTGGCATCAGAGCTTCGTCAACCTCGGGACCATGGCCGGAAGCGAGTAGCGCAGGAGGGTTGCCGCCGCCGACGGGTCCAGGACGCCGTCGCCCAGGCGCGGGCGAACCCTGACGCGTTCACCCATGGGGAGGCGCGGACGCGCTGCGCGCGGGCAGGAGATCGCCGCGCCGGTAGTGCAGAGGCGGGAGGTGGCCCTGCCGACGGTCTTCCCCACCCTGACTCGGAGCAACTACGGCGACTGGTCACTCCTCATGCGAGCGATCCTGCAGACGTGCGGGCTATGGAACGCCGTCACCACGGGAACACCGGACTTCCACGACGACCGCATGGCGCTGGAGGCAGTCCTCCGAGCGGTGCCGCCAGAGATGCTCGCCGTTCTCTCCACGAAGGAGACGGCGAGGGAAGCCTGGGACGCCGTCAAGACCATGCGGATGGGCTCGGCCGCTGTGCGCGAGGCCAGGGCGGAGAGCCTCCGTCGGGAATTCGAGGACATCCGCTTCAAATCCGGTGAGAACGTCGACGACTTCGCCATGCGACTCACTGGGCTCGTGAACAACCTTTCGATCCACAGCGACCCTGTCGGAGATGGGCGCGTCGTGCGCAAGTTCCTTCGCGTTGTGCCTCGCAGGTACGCCCAGGTCGCGCTCTCCATCGAGACCCTGGTCGACCTCGACACCCTGACGGTGGAAGAGCTCACCGGCCGTCTCAAGGTGGCGGAGGATCGCTTCGATCGTGATGGCGATGGCGAAGGCGGTGCCCACCTCCTGCTGACCATGGAGGAGTGGCGCGCGCGTGAGAAGGGCCTGGCCGCCAACGGCGCCAACGGCAGCAACTCGTCTGGCTCACCAGGGCGCGGGCGAGGACGGGGCCGTGGGCGCGTTCGTGGCGGTGGCCGCGGCAGGAGAGGCAAGTCTCCTGCCGGCACGGAGTCTGGCGGCGCAAAGGGAGCTGACGCAGACCGCGAAAAGTGTCACTACTGTGGGATCCCTGGCCATTGGGCCCGCGATTGCCGCAAGAAGAAACACGAGGAGGACCAGGCTCTCCTCGCCCAGGGACAAGCGGGAGAGGACGACGATCCCGGCCTGCTGATGATCGAGCATGTCTCCCTGACCGCGACCACCTCTGAACCACCCACCGTGACGGGTCACGAGATAATCCTCCTCAACGAGTCGCGCGCGCGGGCGGAGTTGCGACGCTCCCCCGACGATGTGGATGCAGCCTGGTATCTTGATACGGGCGCGTCGAACCACATGACCGGAGACGAGGCGGCCTTCTCCGAGTTGGACAAGGGCATCCGCGGTTCAGTCAAGTTCGGGGACGGCTCGCTCATGCCGATCCATGGGCGAGGGACTGTCCTCTTCTCCATGGCCGGAGAGGAACACCGTGCACTCACCAACGTGTACTGGATACCGCAGCTAAGGAGCAACATCGTGTCCATCGGCCAGCTTGATGAGAGCGGCTGCCCCACGCACGTCGAAGCCGGGGTCATGACGGTGCGCGATCGACAGAATCGTCTCCTGGCCAGAGTACCTCGCTCCCGCAACCGACTCTACATCGCGCGATTGCGGCTCGCCGCCCCTGTTTGCCTCGCCGCGCACGCCGACGAGGAGGCATGGCGCTGGCACGCTCGCTTCGGTCACCAACACTTCGACGACCTCGAGAGGCTGACACGACAGGGCATGGTGAAGGGGATGCCCCTGATCCACCACATCGAGCAGGTGTGCGACGCCTGCCTGGTGGGGAAGCAGCGGAGAGCCCCCTTTCCCCAGCAGGCCAAGTACCATGCGGCCGAGCCCCTCGAGCTGGTGCACGGTGACCTCTGCGGCCCCATCTCACCGCCCACATCGGGCGGGAAGCGCTACTTCCTGCTGCTCGTCGATGACCACAACAGATTTATGTGGTTGTACCTGCTTCGGAGCAAGGACGAGGCAGCCGAGGCAATCCAAACCTTCCTGGCGCACGCAGAGCGCGAGATGGGACGGAAGCTCAAGACGTTTCGCTCCGACCGCGGCGGGGAGTTCAACTCGGCAGAGTTCAGCTCACACCTAGCCGAGCTTGGAGTGCAACGACATCTCACTGCACCATACACACCGCAGCAGAACGGCGTGGTAGAGAGGCGGAATCAGACCGTCGTCGGGACGGCCAGATGCATGCTCAAGGGGATGGGAGTGCCACCGCAGTTCTGGGGCGAGGCCGTGATGACGGCCGTCTTCGTGCTCAACAGAGCATATTCCAGGAGCGTCGCGGGGAAGACTCCGTTCGAAGCCTGGCACGGCAGGAAGCCCTCCGTCGACTTCTTGCGCGTGTTCGGCTGTGTGGCACACGCCAAGGAAACACGGCCACATCCGTCGAAGCTTGAAGACACGAGCAAGGCTATGGTGCTGCTCGGCTACGAACCCGGGAGCAAAGCCTACCGCCTCTACGACCCCGTGGGCAAGCGCGTCCACGTCTCTCGTGACGTCGTGTTCGACGAGACACGAGCATGGGAGTGGGAGAAGAAGGAGGCCACGGCAACCGACGCCGGTTTCGTCATCGAGACGTTTGCACCCCTTGCAAGTGCCTGCTCGTCTACACCACCGGAAGCGGCTCCCTCAGTCGCCACTGCACCTCCCTCTGTTGAGAAAGGTCCCGCACCAGCAGGGACAGAAGAAGACGGTGCTGTTGCGCCAGCTACAGACCCTTACGCTGCAACTGGGAGCACGACTGGCATAGCAGAAGAGCGTGCACCTCCTACGTGCACCAGGGCCAACCCTGCGCCGCCGCATCCGATGAGGACACGAGGAAGAGACGACATCTTCCTCCCCAACCCCCGCTACATGAGTACGGCGGAGAGAGCAGCGCAGAGCGGGCTGCTGGCTGGACTGGAGGAACCCAGCTGGGCTAATGCTGACATCGACGATGATGAACTCATGGACGAGCTGCACCTGGCACTTGGGGAAGAACCTAGCTCCTTCCAAGAAGCAGAAACTGAGGCATGCTGGCGACAGGCGATGTTGGAGGAGATGAAATCCATCGAGGCGAACCACACTTGGGATCTCGTCGATCCGCCTGCTGGGCATCGTCCGATCGGCCTCAAGTGGGTGTTTAAGGTCAAGAAGGACGCCAATGGAGAAGTAGTGAAGCACAAAGCAAGGCTCGTGGCGAAGGGATACGTGCAGAAGCACGGCGTGGACTATGATGAGGTTTTCGCGCCTGTGGCTAGGCTCGAGTCTGTCCGCCTCCTGCTCGCTCTGGCCGCTCGAGCCGGATGGACGGTGCACCACATGGACGTGAAGTCGGCGTTCCTCAACGGCGATCTGGAGGAAGAGGTCTACGTTGCTCAGCCACCAGGCTTCACTGCCGCCGACAAGGATACCAAGGTGCTCAAGCTCAGGAAAGCGCTATATGGGCTGAAACAAGCCCCTTGCGCCTGGAACGCCAAGCTAGACGCAAGCGTGGCCTCACTAGGGTTCGCAAGGTGCCCCTCGGAGCACGCTGTCTATGCCAGAGGGACTACGAGCTCTCGTCTGGTGGTCGGCGTCTACGTCGATGATCTGATCATCACGGGAACCAACGAAGAAGAGATCACGGGATTCAAGAAGGAGATGCAGACACTCTTTGACATGAGCAACCTGGGACGGCTCCACTACTACCTCTGGATCGAGGTGAGGCGGCACGGCGGCGGCATCGATCTCGGCCAGGCTGCGTACGCTGCCAAGATCCTCTACAAGGCAGATATAACGGGATGCAATCCTTGTCACATGCCCATGGAGCCGCGGTTCAAGCTCAGCAAGGTGAGCACGGCGAGGCCAGTGGATGCTACAGAATACCGGAGCATCGTAGGCATGCTTCGCTACATCGTCCACACCAGGCCGGTCCTAGCATTCTCTGTCGGGTATGTGTCGCGGTTCATGCAAGAGCCGACGACAGAACACATGACGGCGGTGAAGCACATCCTGCGCTATGTTGCTGGAACCTTGCATTGGGGAGTGCACTACACCCGCAGTGACCACGGAGCTCCATTGATCGGCTACAACGATAGCGATCTTGGGGGCGACGTGGATAGTCGTAGAAGCACCACCGGAGTTGTGTTCTTCCTGGGAAGCAATCCGGTAAGCTGGCAGTCACAGAAGCAGAGAGTAGTGGCTCTCTCTTCGTGTGAATCAGAATACATGGCGGCCACCACTGCCGCCTGTCAGGGAATTTGGCTGGCTCGATTGCTGGGAGAGATCAAGGATGAAGAACAGAAGGCCGCCATGCTCAACGTCGACAACAAATCATCTATTTCACTAAGTAAGAACCCTGTCTTCCATGATCGCAGCAAGCATATAGAAATCAGGTATCACTTTATTCGGGAGTGCGTGGAGGATGGGAAGATTTAGATCGAGTTCGTTCGATCCGAGGAGCAACTCGCTGATGTGTTGACCAAGGCATTGGGACGAGTTAAACTTCAGGAGCAGCGAGCAAAGATCGGGATGGTGAAGCTCAACGAAGCACACAAGGTTTAGGGAGTGATTGTGGACTTAAACCTCATGTGTTCGTTTCTTCAGACTGTCAGTTAGTTAGTCGTTTTTTCCCTTCCGTTTGAGCTGCAAATAACAGCTAGTTAGCTGAGTTGATAGGTTAGTTAGGCTAGCTTGTTTTTCTCCCGAAGAAGGGGTCTACCGCCCGCATGAACTGGATCATGGGATGTCGCGATCGTGGTAGTTGTAGCGGGCGTTTTGCTCGGGCCGTTGGTGGTTCTAGGTCAACTATAACTGAATAAGAGTAGCAGAGAAATACAGAAAAGGATGCAAGTTGTTCGCATCGCCAAAAACCCTCGAGCTCCTGTGATCGTGTGTGTGTGATCCTGATCGATAGAGAGTGAGAGAGAGTTGATCCGATTAGTGCTTACACACGCTCTCGCCGGTCTTGTAGGACCACGCCTTGATGACCGTGCCGAAGTTCCCGGAGCCGAGCTCGGCCGTCACCTCGTAGTCGTCCAGGTCCCAGATGGGGGTCTCCTCGCAGTCGTCGTGGTCCGAGATGGGCGACTCCCCATAGTGGCCTAGGACTGCGAGGTTCCAGATGGGCCTGCTGTTGTTGTAGCTCTTCGGCCAGCGGTCAACGGCTTGGGCTCGAACCACGTCCATCGAGAACGTGTTCAACAGATTGTAACTAACGGTATTGTATAAACCGTGTTTACCAAGGATAGGAGAGGCGTGCATGTTGTGTTCTCTGTTGTATACGCTGTTTGTCTGTTGAGATATATCTCTAGGTAGTTAGTAGAGGATATCTCCATAGCTGAACCGACTTCGTGTAATCATCTATCTCTATTTAACATGCACGCATCCCTGCCGATGGCATATGCTTCCAGCTCTTTCTACATGGTATCGAGCCTTCCTCTTCCCATCTATGTCTAGTTCATCCTCCACCACAGCCATGGCTTCTCCTTCTCTCGCTGCTCTCGGCCACACCATAACCGAGAAGTTGACGAGAGGAAATTTTCTGGTGTGGAAGGCGCAGGTCCTCCCACACATCCGGGCTGCCGGCCTCATGGGTTACCTTGATGGCACTACGTCGGCACCCCCAGTTGATCTGATCACGGAGCGAGAGGTGTCCGGGAAGAAGGAGACCTCAGCTTCACCCAATCTTGCATAGACAACCTGGTACAGCCAGGATCGGCAGGTTCTCAGTTTTCTGCTCACCTCCCTCTCTCGGGATGTTCTTCTTCAAGTCCACGAAGTCACAAGTGCTGTTGGCGTCTGGGCTGTCATCCTCCAGATGTTCGCCTCATAGTCCCGTGCGCGTACAATCCTACTCCGTGGGCAACTCGACACCACCTGCAAGGGAGAGATGTCCGCTGCCGAGTACTACACCAAGATGAAGGGCTATGCTGATGAACTTGCGGCGGCTGGGAAACCTGTTGATGAGGACGAAGTTGTCTCTCATATTCTGCAGGGATTGGATTCAGACTACAACTCGTTCGTCTTTGCAATCTCCACTCGTGCTGCTGCTGATAATCCTATTGGACTCAGCCAACTCTTCTCTGTGTTACTCCCTGCGGAGGCGCGTATCCTCTCCCAAACCAGCAGTGGTCACTCCCTCAACATGGCGTCCCGGGGTGGCAGCAACTGAAACACCCCAGTTCGCCCCTCTGCTGGGGGTGGATACCAAGCTTCGGGCAGCAACAACAACCCTGGTGGTGTGCCTCAACAAGGGGAGGTGGTCCTCTCGGTCCTCTTGTCTGCCAAATCTCCAAGCAAGATGGTCATGGCGCGTGGTCCTGCAAGAAAAGGTATGACAAGTCATACAACAACAACCCCAAGCGCTATGGTGGCCATGCAAAATCTGCTAACACGATTGCGACAACGGGCTCCTATGGACTAGATACCAACTGGTACCTTGACACCGGCGCTACGGATCATGTAACCGGTGAGTTGGAGAAACTCACGGTGCGTGATCGCTACACTGGACGGAAACAAATCCACACAGCTAGTGGTCAAGGTATGGAAATTAAACACGTTGGTCATGCACTTCTTCCTACTCCACATGAATCTCTCAAGTTGAACAATATATTGCATGTCCCTAGTACTTCCAAAAGTCTACTTTCTGGCCATCAACTCACTAAAGATAATCATGCATATCTTGTTGTTTACCATGAGTTCTTTTCTGTAAACGATCAGGAAACGGGGAAAATAATTCTTCACGGTCCAAGTAGAGAGGGATTGTATCCTGTAGCTGGCCATTCATCTACTCATGGACGTCATAGTCTTGGAGTCATCAAGCCATCTAACTCTAGGTGGCATAGGCGCCTCGGTCATCCATCGCTACCGGTGGTGCAACAAATTCTTTGCAATAATAGTCTTCGTGTGTCCAATAAAACAGATCATCATATAGTTTGTGATGCTTGTCAGATGGCCAAGAGCCATCAACTACCATATCCTCGTTCCAGTAGTGTGTCTCAAGCTCCTTTAGAGCTCATTTTTTCTGATGTATGGGGCCCTGGGCCTCTCTCTGTTGGTAGACAGAAATATTATGTCAGTTTTATTGACAATTTCAGTAAGTTTAGTTAGATCTACCTCATTAAACATAAGTCCGATGTGTTTCAGAAATTTCATATCTTCCAAGCCCTTGTTGAGCGTTTATTTGGTCGGAAAATTATTTCTATGCAAACAGATTGGGGTGGTGAGTACCAAAAGTTAAATCAATTCTTTGAGCGTCTAGGTATCACTCATCATGTTTCATGTCCCCATGCACACCAACAAAATGGCTCTACTAAATGCAAGCATCATCATATCGTGGAAGTTGGCCTCTCGTTGTTAGATCATGCCCCTCAAATTTTGGGATGAGGCCTTCCTTACTGATGTCTACCTTATAAATCGTCTCCCTAGTCGGGTCATCCACAATCAAACTCCACTTGAACGTTTCTTTGGAACTCCACCAAATTACACCTCTCTTCGTATTTTTGGGTGTGCGGTATGGCCTAATTTGCGCCCCTTTAACAAACACAAACTTGAGTATTGGTCTAAACAATGTGCTTTTCTTGGCTATAGTGCTCTGCATAAAGGATATAAATGCCTTGACATCTCTAGTGGACGTGTTTATGTCTCTCGTGATGTTATCTTTGATGAACATATTTTTCCTTTTGCTACCCTCCATCCTAATGCCGGTGCCCAACTCCGTGCGGAGCTTGTTCTTCTTCCACCTATTCTTCTTAATCCAACCACTCTGGATCCACAGGAAGAAGTTAGCAATGATCACGTGTCACCTTCCAATGGTTTTAATGCAAATTCTGCTAATAGTGCACAAGAATCTGCAGATCAGAGACGTGATTTTATGCAAGCCAATAGTACCGCGGATTCGCCCGCCACAGAAGATCAGGGAGGGGCTGGTCAAGGCGCTGATTCTCGAGGCGCTGGTCCCGTCGCTGATTCCCCTGCACCCGGAACGTCTATGCAGGCCTCGGGATCCCTCGCAAACACACCTCTCCTGGGCTCGGGTCGTGCCTCAGTCGCGGACCCGCCTCCTGTTGTAACGACCAAGATGCGGTCCTTTCCGGTCTGGGAATCGAGGCCTCGAATTGGAAAGGAGCGCATCTAAGTGTCTCGCAAACAGGTAACACATCACATACATAATAATAATAAAGAGACAATCAGGGATTCAATTGCCTTCTCATAAATATATCAGAGTACATCACGCATACAATCAAAGTAGTTCCGGTACGGACTAAAACAAGAGAAAATGACTATGATACCCTATGTGCTGGCCCACGATCACGACCACGCCTCAATCTTCTGGATAGTTCATGTACAGGTGGTCGGTCTCCTCATCATACTGCCACGCCAGCTGCGTGCCGTCGGGATCATCTGTCTCTCGGGTACCTGAACCTGTTGGTGTTGTGGAGGAATCTGTGAGCCATGGGGACTCAGCAATCTAAGACCTTGGTGTCAGAACTAGTCAAGTTATTAGGTTGGATAGGGTAGAGTGTTTAAGGTTGCAGCATCCTAAGCTTGATTTGGTGGCTAACTTACGTAGATCATGTATGAAGGTGGACTATACTAGCGATCGAGAATACATGATCACTAGGTGATCCTGAACACCTACCTACGTCAATCGTAACCCCACCGTGTTCCCGGTCGAAGAGAGATCTTCGAGGGGACAATCACGGTTAGACACATAGTTGGCAATTTTATTAGCTTCCGTTTAAGTTATCTAATACCGGATGTTAACAAAATATTCCAAGTTGCCACATAATCGCGGGCATGGATTTCCGTAAGATTAAACCCTGCAGGGGTGCTCCAACTAGTCCATCACAAACGTACACAGGCCGCAAAGTAATCCTCTATCACAAATCTCGTGATCTCGTCGGATTCCTTAGAGGAAAACCTCAACTCTGGGGAGAACCAAAGCTTCACTGGGATTCCTATACGCAAGATATATCTCTAAGGTAAGGCAAGGTGTAGTGCCCCAGATGTAACCTTGCCTTATTTGGAACCTATTCTCATGTGGGCCCACCTTGTCATGAATATGATGATGTCACTTTGTGTCTATGATTTCATGTGTCACTTTTGTACTTCCTTGCATGCATGCATACCATATGTTTCATACCATGTCTTGTCCTTGTGTTTGCTTGTGTTATCATGTGATGAGTTGTGGTGTTTGTGATCTTGTGGTTATGTGGTGATACTCATGAGGTGTTGGAGTGTGTAGTAGATGTGGTGGTTCTCACCTTCAATCCACTTTGGAATGTAAAACCCTTTTCCTTCCTTTTATCTCATGTTCAAAATTACATCTTCCCAAAAGCTGTTTTAAAATGTCTTGTGATTAGAGCTTATTGTGGGGATGATGATGTGTTGATTTGAAGTTTTGTACTTGGTCTTAAGGGTGAATATAATTCACAAAACAGTATAAATAAATGCTGTTTTGGAATTATGAAAGTAGCCCCATAAATGTTGGTAGTATTTTATTTAAATAGCTGATTCATTTTCAGGTCTAGGGTAATTTTCCTTTTGATTTTATCCCTTTTATTTTCCCCTGTGCCTATTTTTCTTTCCCTGTTTAATGTGTAAATGGAAATAGTCAGGGAGATCTATTTTCTATCTGGCGCACTAAGTGGGATCCCTCCCACTTAGCGGCCCATCTCTTCTCTCCTCCCTCCCGTATGCGCTCGCATCCCAAGCCCAGCTCGCTCCCTCCTTTCCCCTGACGCCGTTCTCTCCCCCTGCACCTTTCCGTCAGGCTCCAGTGAGAGAGCACGCCGACGCCGTGAGCGCACACGTCGAGAACCCCCCTTATTACCTGGGCGTCCGTGCCCCCCCTCGTCCTAGGGTTCCTCCCTTTTCTCTCCTGCCGCCGCCACCTCTCCTCTGCCCCTCCATCTCTTCTTCCTCATGTCCTGGTAAGTCTCTGTAGAGATCCAGTAGCAGAGAGAGGTAGAGAGCTCCGCCGCGTCTACCCCTGCCTCTCCGTCGAACTTCGTCGGCGACCATGTCCGGGGGCTCGGGCAGGGTGCCCGCACTCCATTCCCGGCGCTAGGAGCTCCGAAGGACGACTACACCGACGAGCTCGACCTCGTCAACAGCGCGAACCCGGTGGTGTGCCTCCTCTTCTTCGGTCTACGGTTCGGGCTTCGTCGTTGTCGATCTGCCTCATCTCCGGCGCCCTCCTGCTCCGATCCGAACCTCTACTTCCTCCCCAAGGTGAGGATCAACCTCTCCTTCCTTCCTCCTTCGTGGATCAGCCCGGATCCGGCCTGTGCGCGTGCGTATCCTCTCTGTCTCGAGCAACAGCAGTAGTAGTTGCAGGTGGTGGTCATGCCATCTAGGTAGTGCTAGGTGCAGTAGCAGTGGGTTTCTAGGGGTTCCCTTCACCTCGTTTTGCAACGGCCTCCGGCAGCAGCAGCACCACGACGAGGAGCCGACGAACTCTCTGCCGTCGCGCCTCTCTGTCGTTGAAGATCGACATCAGTTAGTTCATCGTGTTGTTGCATGTGCTGTGCAGTTCTTGTTAGGTAGTAGGTTGGTGAGAGTCCGCGGTAGTTGTGGGTAGCTCTCGTGCGTTCCTCCTCCGTAGCACAGCGCAACAGCAGCAACGCTGGCGAGGGAAAACCGACAACCTCCCTGACGCTGGTGCGTCTCGGTGTAGAGCCTGGTTCGGCTGTTGCATATAGCTTAGCTGGTTCGTTTCACCCGTTCCAACAGTAGTCAATTTGTAGCGCAGTGGTTGTGGTCTCTGGTTGTTCTGTGGAGGTGTAGGGATCGAATCCCCGGTGGTGCATCTCCCCCTTTTTATTTCATTTTCGGTTGGTAGTAGTAGCAGCAGCAGAGAGGTTAACCTGCTATGTTCCCCTCCTCTGTCGAGTGCATGGTGACTAGTAAAGTGGTAGTGGTGCTCTCGTTTACCAAAGAGGGTACTGGGTTCGAATCCCAGGGTGCCCCCTTTTCATTTTCTTCTTGTTGTTATTTTTTTCTCTTTGCTTTGTTGATCCTACGCTTGTGCCTAATCCAATAGGTATAAAGGTGACATGTTAACTCCTTTTGCCTGCTAGATAAAAGTGGTAGGTTGAGGTGTATGTGTGTGTTTTTGAGTATGTGGTGTAGATGCTTGTGTGTGTATGTAATTGTTTTGATTAGAGTTGTGTGGGTAGTTTAATGTTAGTAGGAATGCAAGCCTAGCTTGATCATGTGTGCTGCCCATATTTCTTGTGTAGTGTTCTTTAAGTTTTAGAGGAGTGTGTATGTGTGTGTGGAGGGACTCCCCCCCTCACACATACCCCTTGTGTGTGTGAGCTTGTTCTAGTGTTTGTGGCTATCATAACTTGTGTAAGTGTGTGGTGATGATCTTGAGCATGTTGTGCTTGTGGGTGATGTGGACTAGGTGTGTGTGTGAGTAGCATCCCACCTTGGCAAGCAAGCCTTGCACCTCCACATGTCCATATGTGAGAGGGCATGTCATGATATTTATGTGAGAAGCTTAGTAGTAAGATTTGTGAAGTTGATGTGCATGACCCAAACATGGGGTTCAAACCCCCATGTCACTTTGTCATTGTGCACATGATCTCAACCTTTGTAGTTGTTGTTTTAGTAGGAACTACATGAAATGATGCCCATTCCCTAGGCATGATTTGGAGTAGTTCCCTCTCCCTTAAATTGTGGTCATTTGATCCAAGTAGATGCCCACATTTTATATATGTTTTTAGGGTAGAAACTCCCAAGGAATCCAGTGGTGAAGTTAGTTTTGCCATTGGAATAATTTATGGAGTGGACATATTCAGATTTGTTGCAAGTTTGATCTTGGTTTCCATGGAATAGGTGGAGCCCAAGGGCATGTGTTTTTGTGTGATAGAAGTAGGGGTTTTGCTCTACACCATAGTGGTGTCATTTATCACTTGGTATTTTTTGCATGCAAACTATGCCTAGACAAAGTGGGCATGTGGCTCAAAAAGTCCAGCTTAGTGAAATCTGGAATTTCACTAAGTCTGGGAATTCTGGAAACATTTTCTTCTCCTATAGATGAGGATGTGATGGTCATTGTGTTGAGAACTAGCCTTAGCTCAGTGCTAGGATTTTGGACCTAATATGTTTGTGAAGATCCCTGTAAAATTTCATCTCATTTGGAGTCCAGTAGATTGTGTTTTGATTGCTGTCAAAAATATTCAGAACAAAGACAGAAATTCAGGTGCAGGAATTTTCACTAAGTCCCTGAGATCTGATGGTTTTGGGAAAGTTTGTGGCCTTGTATCTTCTAGAGATTAATTCCTTTTGCTGTGATTCTTGCTGGTGCTTGTAGTGTTCTTGGTTGGCAACAGCCACATATATTATTTGTCATATTTGGAGGCCTGTAGCTATGTTGCATGTAGCTCCCAAAGAGCTAAGATGCAGATTATGGCAGATTATGTAGTATAGTCATTTTGATCATTGTGTGTGCTTAGTTGATTTTGTGTTGTTCTCCCTTGCTCCAATCCATTCATATTGGGTTGTTACATGTCTTGGCAACCTGTGAATACCAGATTTGTGCCAAATGTGGGTGTGGTGTTGATTCTGCCACGTAGAGCTTCATATCTTGTTTCGTTGATTCCCGTTGAACCGTAGCTCCGTTTGCAATGTTATTTATATGGTTTTGCATAGTTTTCACGAGCCGCATCTGTTCGTGCCATCCTCATGCATGTAAAAATATCTTAGTGTACAGTTATGTCCAGGAACTTGTAGTAGTTTATTTTGCTTGTGCTAGTGATATAAATAGTGGTGCATGCTCATTTTTCATCTCATGCATCATGTGATTGTTTCATCTTGTGGTGCTTCTGTTCATTGGCTGTTATTCTTACGTTGGGTAGCACCGGGATCGGAGAACGAATACGTGGAGTCAGGAGAGTACGTGCAGGACGATCCAGAACCATTCCAAGCTGAGGATATCATAGACAAGATGATATGACCTTGATTCCATCTCTAGACTTGTTATGCTAGTTTCGTTTCCATGTCATATTGCTCGCTGCCTACCACTGAAATTAAATTGCCTCTTGATATGCCATGAACCCAAACACTGTTCCCCTTCCTAGCAAAACTTGACTGGCTAAGTAGGCTTTGCTCAGCTACTAATGTTAGCATTGCTAGTTGCAGGTGTTCTGACTCATGTGATAACATGAGCTTGATATCATTATCTTAAATTATGTTATTTAATTAATGCACCTATATACTTGGTAAATGACGGGAGGCCTATCCTTTTGTCGGGTGCTTTGTTCCGTTATTGCCGCCTTAGTTACCGGTTACCGGTGTTTGATTCCATAATGATCACTCCTAACACGTTCGGGGTTGTTATGGGGACCCCCTTGATAAATCGAGTAGTGCTAAGGCTTGTTCGGCAGGACCCAATATTGGTGTTAATTTGCTAATCACTTAATAATAAACTGCATAGGGAATAGCTAGCCCGAGGATTTAAATCAACAACCCGGGCCAGTGCTCCTCATGAGTGTTGGTCCACACTGGGCAGACTATGGGGCCACCACAGGGCAACCTGAGGTT
This sequence comes from Hordeum vulgare subsp. vulgare, assembly GCF_904849725.1. Lineage (NCBI taxonomy): Eukaryota > Viridiplantae > Streptophyta > Magnoliopsida > Poales > Poaceae > Hordeum > Hordeum vulgare. Next base: position 418,684,858 of record NC_058520.1, on the reverse strand, counting down.
TGGTATACCTGTAGTGTGACTCATCCGGCGTGTCCTGAGACTGAGATACGCGGCTCTTATCAGGGTCATCGACACGTCGGGAGGTCCTGCTAGCCTTACCTTACCTTAGCGGTATATCTTGCGTATAGGAATCCCAGTGAAGCTTTGGTTTTCCCCAGAGTTAAGGTTTTCCTCTAAGGAATCCGACGAGATCACGAGATTCGTGATAGAGGATGCCTTTGCAGCCTGTGTTCGTTTGTGATGGACTAGTTGGAGCACCCCTGCAGAGTTAAATCTTTCGGAAAGCCGTGCCCGCGGTTATGTGGCCACTTGGAATATTTTGTTAACATCCGGTATTAGAGAACTTAAACATAAGCTACTAACATTGCCAACTGTGTGCGTAACCGTGACTGTCCCCTCGAAGATCTCTCTTCGATCGGGAACACGGTGGGGTTATGAATGCCGTAGGTAGGTGTTCAGGATCACTTAGTGATCAAGTAACCCCGACCGCTAGTGTAGGTCACCTTCACAATTACTTTGCGTAAGTTAGCCACTTATTCAAGCTTAGGATGCTACAGCCTTATACACTTCACCCTTACCCTACCTAATAACATGACTAGTTCTGGCACCAAGGTCTTAGATTTGTTGAGTCCCCGCGGCTCACGGATTCCTCCGAAACTCCCAACAGGTACAGGTACCCCAGAGACAGATGATCCCGACGGCACCCAGCTGGCGTGACAGTACGACGAGGAGACAGACCGCCTCTACGTGAACTATCCAGAGGGCTGAGGCGTGGTCGTGATCGTGGGCCTGCAGGCAGGGTAGCATAGCATTTTCATGTTTTGTAGTCCGTAGCGGAACTACCTTGATTGTATCTGTGATGTACTCTGAGTTATTAATAAGAAGATAGTTGAATCCCGAATTGTGTACTTTTATTATTATTTGTGCTATGTTACTTGCATGCGAAACGCTTAGATGCGCTTCTTTCCTATTCGGGGGCCTCGACCCCCAGATCGGAAAGGACCGCATCTTGGTCGTTGCAAGTTGGTATCAGAGCCTTACGACCATAGGAGCCTTTGTGTGATCGTACTTGGCCGAGTCGAGTCTAGAAAATGTTTTGAGTCTTAGTTATATCGGAGAGTAGGATTCTTTTTTCTCCTCTTCTTTTCTCTGGAGAGGTTCCCGTCTTAGGAAATCTTTAACTCTACTCCTTTTCTCGCTCAAATTTTTTTTAGGATCACGCGGGTATTTGTGAAATCTATATGATTTCGATGTGACTGAATCCTGTCCTGGTGCCTCCTATCTGCTCTAAGTATCAGGGGAGTTGAGCTCCAGGGATTATCGCGCACATCGCCATCATTCAGATTTCTGAGTATCTAAGAACGGAGGGTGTTCGTTATTGCTTCAATACGGGTAGTGGTGAGATAACCCCTATGTCCCCAGTACTGGTGTAGATTGTTCGGGGGTATTACCACACTTGGTATCGTTGTGATCACGAGGATCTGTTGTAGATGAAGGTCCGAGATGCTGGTTGTGTGTTGAAGGATGTGATACAGGTGACGGGTTAGTTTAGGAGTTGTGTGAAATACTCCTTGTATCTGTGTACCTGATTGCATGACCAGTTATTTCGGGAATTCATAGGTGGGATATCTAGTAGTATCTTATAGGACTATCTTCCTACAGACGCTTGATTGAGGTTTGGGAAATCTCGGTCATATGTTTGTTCCGAGCGGTCCTAGCTCACACTTGTTTGTAGTGGTCCTTATCGGAATTTTGTCATCTGTTACTTTGAGGATGCACTCTTGCTATGTTGTTCGAGTGCAATGCTAAATTCTGTTCAGATATTCTGTCTTTTGATTCAGCAATATCTTCAATTATTCTGTGGACTAATATGTTGTCCGTCTTCAGGATGGCTCCACCGACTCGTCAGACCCCAGCGCGTGAGGATATGCCGCCTCCACCTCCTCCTCCTCCTCCGCCGCCTCCTCCTGCAGAGGCATGGCACGCGATGATGGCAACTACTAATGCAAACACTCAGATGCTGTTGAAGTTGATCCAGGAGAGAGCCAATCATCAGCAGGGCAATTTCCAGCAGGGTGGCAATCACTTCGCCAACCTGAGTCAGTTCCTGTCAAACCAGCCTAAGACGTTCACTTCTTGCGACCAGCCGTTTGATGCGGAAGATTGGATCCGTGATATGAACAAGCATTTCGAGTGTAGCAATGTGCGTCCGGAGGACTATGTCAAGTTTGCAACATTTCAGTTGAAGGGACATGCTTCTATTTGGTGGTAGCAACTTAAGGACTCCAGAGGTGACAGGGTGATGTCTTGGGACGAGTTTTGTCGTGACTTCAGGTCCCACTACATCCCTTCCAGTTTTGTTGAGGAGATGCGTGAGAAGTTCAGGCGTTTGAAGCAGGGCAACAATTCTGTGTACAAGTACAATGTCGAGTTCCACGAGCTGGCCCGTTACGCGTTGCAGGATGTCCCGGATCAAAAGAGCAAGATCTATCAGTTCAGGGGTGGCTTGAAGGAGGACTTGCAGTTAGCGCTTGCTTTGCACGATCCTGAGGAGTTTGACAAGTTTTAAAACTTAGCTCTCCGAGCAGAGGCAGCCTTGCTCAGGGTGGAAAACTCCAAGAAGCGCTTCAGAGACTCCAGCTCTTCCTCGACTCAGGTGGTTCAGAAGCAACATAGGTTTTGTGTTTCTCCTCCTCCTCCTCGGCACTCACAGCAGCTGAAGCACTCAGGTGGACGTGGTTCTTCCCACCCACCCAACCCTGGCTTCCAGCAGAGATACCAGCATCAGAAGCAAGGGCCTCCTCAGACTCAGTTCCGGCAGCCAGCAGATGTCAATTGTCACAAATGTGGGCAGAAGGGTCACTATGCCAACAAATGTACTTCTCAGCTCCGTCTGCCGCCTCCTCCTCCACGCAAACCTCCAAGCAACGCTCTTGTCAAATTCAACCCCAGATCATCTCGAGTCAACATGGTGAATGCAGCTGAAGCAGACAACTCCTCTGATGTGATCATGGGTAATCTCCTAGTCAATGATATTCCTGCTAAAGTGTTATTCGATTCTGGTGCATCGCATTCTTTCTTGTCATATCCTTTTGCGGCAAAGCATGATTTCCATCTTCAAGAGTTGGCTAGGTCTTTGGACATTGTTTCTCCGGGTATGCTTATGAGTTCTCGTTGGGTTGCTCCGGATGTTTCTGTCAAGTTGGGAAATTATTCCTTTCTGGCGTCTCCGTATGTCTTGGGCAAGTCCGACATCGACTTGATTCTTGGTATGGATTGGTTGGCCATGAACAAGGCGTCAATTGATTGTGAAGCTAAAGAAGTCAAGCTTACCCACTCTTCGGAGGATGTGATTATATTCGCGGCGCGCGATGATACAATCCGTTTGTTCTCCTTGAATGAAAAGGGTGAGATCAATCCTATTGAGCAAATTCCAGTAGTCTACGAATATCAAGATGTGTTTCCTGAAGAGCTGCCATGCATGCCTCCGCACCGTGAAAGTTTGTCATTGAGCTTGAGCCAGGCACAGAGCCAGTGTGCAAACGACCGTACAAGCTGGGTCCAGAAGAATTGAAGGAACTCAAGAGGCAACTCGATGAGCAGGAGCGTTTGGGTTTGATCAGACCAAGCTCGTCTCCGTGGGGATGTGGTGTTCTATTTGTCAAGAAGAAGGATGGTTCGGACCGGCTGTGTGTCGATTACCGCCCATTGAACAAGAAGACAATCAAGAACAAATATCCACTTCCGAACATAACTGAGTTGTTCGAACAGTTGAAAGGTGCTAAAGTATTCTCCAAGCTGATCTCAGAATGGGCTATCATCAGATTCGCATTCGCGAGGAAGACATTCCGAAGACGGCATTCAGGACTAGTTTTGGCTCGTATGAGTATAGGGTCATGTATTTTGGTCTGGCTAATGCTCCTCCGACTTTTTCTCGATTGATGAACTATATTTTCTCACCATACAAGAATGAATTTGTATTGCTCTATCTCGACGACATTCTGGTCTTTTCTGAGAATGAGGAAGAACATGAGAGACATCTCAGGTTGGTGCTTGATAAACTGAGAGAATACAAGCTGTATGCCAAGTTTTCCAAGTGCGAGTTCTGGCTAAAAGAAGTGGTTTATCTTGGGCATATTATCTCTGCCGAGGGCATTAAGGTTGATCCATCCAAGGTTCAAGCCATTGTTGAATGGGAACCTCCGTAGAATGTGAAGCAGCTTCGAAGCTTTCTCGGGCTTGCCGGATATTGCAGAAGATTCGTTGAGAACTTCTCCAAAATCACCAAGCCGCTCTCTAGTCTTCTTCAGAAGGGTGTCAAGTATGTTTGGTCTCCAGAGTGTCAACTGGCTTTCGATACACTCAAAGAGAAGCTTATCTCCACTCCGGTCTTGGCCCCTCCGGATGATTCCAAGCCGTACCAGGTCTTTTGCGACGCCTCTCTCCAGGGTCTCGGTGCAATCTTGATGCAAGATAGGAAGGTGGTTGCTTATACTTCCAGGCAGTTGAAGCCTACGGAGAAGAACTATCCTGTGCATGATCTCGAGCTAGCAGCTGTTGTGCACGCCTTGATGACTTGGAGAAATCTCTTGTTGGAATGTAAGGTTGAAGTTTTCACCGATCACAAGAGTCTCAAGTATATCTTCACTCAGCCTAACTTGAATCTTCGGCAAACACGTTGGGTGGAAATGCTCCAGGATTTTAATCCGAGTGTTGAGTACACGCCAGGCAAGGCAAATGTTGTGGCAGATGCATTGAGGAGGAAGGCATATTGCAACAGTCTGATTCTACAACCTCTCCAGCCGGGTCTTTCTGAGTCTTTCAGGAAGCTTAATCTTCATCTAGTCCCTCAGGGTTTTCTTGCGAACCTTCAGATCTCTCCTACCTTGGAAGATCAGGTCAGAGCAGCTCAGCTACTTGATGCTATGGTGAAAAAGGTCAAGATTGGCGTGGGAAAGAGTCTCCCCAAGTATAAGTGTTTCACTGTTGATGCCAGGGACACATTGTTTTTCGAGGACCGCCTTGTCGTCCCGAAAGGTGATCTCAGGAAGGTGATCATGGAAGAAGCTCATAACTCTGTGCTCTCTATTCATCCTGGAAGTTCCAAAATGTACCACGACTTGAAGCAGACTTTCTGGTGGACTCGTATGAAACGCGAAATTGCACAGTTCGTAAACGAGTGTGATGTATGTCGAAGGGTGAAAGCAGAACATCAAAGACCAGGAGGCATCTTGCAGCCTTTGCCGATTCCTGAGTGGAAGTTTGATCACATTGAGATGGACTTCGTCACCGGGTTTCCGAAGTCCAAAAAGGGCAATGATGCTATCTTCGTCGTCGTCGACAAATTGAGTAAAGTGGCTCATTTCCTTCCAGTCAAGGAGTCCATTTCAGCAGCTTAGCTGGCAGAGTTGTACACCTCCAGGATTGTCTCTTTGCATGGCGTGACGATGATGATCTCTTCAGATCGCGGAAGTATCTTCACTTCCAACTTCCGGGACTCCTTTCAGTCTACTATGGGCACGAAGATCCGCTTCAGCACATCGTTCCACCCTCAGACTAGTGGTCAAGTGGAGAGAGTGAATCAAGTTCTTGATGATATGTTGAGAGCCCGTGTTATCTTTTTTGGTATGAAGTGGGAAGATTGTCTGCCTTTCGCGGAGTTCTCGTATAACAATAGTTATCAAGCTAGTTCTGGCAAGGCTCCGTTTGAAATTCTCTATGGCAGGAAGTGTCGTACTCCGCTCAACTGGTCCCTGACATGCGAGCGTCAGATCCTTGGCAATGATATGATAGAAGAAGCTGAGAAGATGTGTCGGATCATTCACGACAACCTCAGAGCAGCTCAGTCCCGTCAGAAGAGCTATTACGATAGCAAGCACCGTGACATGTCCTATGAGCTTGATGACTTTGTCTATCTCAAGGTGTCGCCTATGAAGGGTATGCATCGCTTTGGCATCAAAGGCAAGCTTGCGCCTCGTTTCGTTGGTCCGTTCAGAGTGGTTGGCAAGAGGGGCGACCTTGCGTACCAACTCGAGCTTCCGTCAACCTTTGCAAATGTCCATGATGTGTTCCATGTTTCTCAGCTTCGGAGGTGTTTCAAGACCCCCGAGCGCACTGTGCATCTTCAAGATATCGACCTTCAGCCTGACCTTTCTTATCGTGAGCATCCAGTTGCGGTTCTCGAGGCGACTGAGCGCAAGACCCGTAACAAGACTGTAAAATTTCTCAAAGTGCAGTGGTCTCACCATTCCGATAAAGAGGCTACGTGGGAACGCGAGGATCGCCTCCGTTCCGAATTTCCCGATTTCTTTCAGTCTTAGATCTCGAGGGCGAAATCTTCTTTGTAGTGTGGGAGAGTTTGTAGTGCCCCAGATGTAACCTTGCCTTATTTGGAACCTATTCTCATGTGGGTCCACCTTGTCATAAATATGATGATGTCACTTTGTGTCTATGATTTCATGTGCCACTTTTGTTCTTCCTTGCATGCATGCATACCATATGTTTCATGCCATGTCTTGTCCTTGTGTTTGCTTGTGTTATCATGTGATGAGTTGTGGTGTTTGTGATCTTGTGGTTATGTGGTGATACTCATGAGGTGTTGGAGTGTGTAGTAGATGTGGTGGTTCTCACCTTCAATCCACTTTGGAATGTAAAACCCTTTTCCTTCCTTTTATCTCATGTTCAAAATTACATCTTCCCAAAAGCTGTTTTAAAATGTCTTGTGATTAGAGCTTATTGTGGGGATGATGATGTCTTGATTTGAAGTTTTGTACTTGGTCTTAAGGGTGAATATAATTCACAAAACAGTATAAATAAATGCTGTTTTGGAATTATGAAAGTAGCCCCATAAATGTTGGTAGTATTTTATTTAAATAGCTGGTTCATTTTCAGGTCTAGGGCAATTTTCCTTTTGATTTTATCCCTTTTATTTTGCTGTGTGCCTATTTTTCTTTCCCTGTTTAATGTGTAAATGGAAATAGTCACGGAGATCAATTTTCTATCTGGCGCACTAAGTGGGCTCCCTCCCACTTAGCGGCCCATCTCTTCTCTCCTCCCTCCCGTGTGCGCTGGCAGCCCAAGCCCAGCTCGTTCCCTCCTTTCCCCTGACGCCGTTCTCTCCCCCCTGCACCTTTCCATCAGGCTCCAATGAGAGAGCACGCCGACACCGTGAGCGTGCACGTCGAGAACCCCCCTTATTACCTGGGCATCCGTGCCCCCTCGTCCTAGGGTTCCTCCCTTTTCTCTCCTGCCGCCGCCACCTCTCCTCTCCCCCTCCATCTCTTCTTCCTCCTGTCCTGGTAAGTCTTTGTAGAGATCCAGTAGCAGAGAGAGGTAGAGAGCTCCGTCGCGTCTACCCCCGCCTCTCCGTCGAACTTCGCCGGCGACCATGTCCGGGGGCTCGGGCAGGGTGCCCGCGCTCCATTCCTGGCGCTAGGAGCTCCGGAGGACGACTACACCGACGAGCTCGACCTCATCAACAACGCGAACCCGGTGGTCTGCCTCTAGACTTCCAAGCTGAGGATATCACAGGCAAGATGATATGACCTTGATTCCATCTCTAGACTTGTTATGCTAGTTTCGTTTCCATGTCATATTGCTTGCTGCCTACCACTGAAATTAAATTGCCTCTTGATATGCTATGAACCCAAACACTGTTCCCCTTCCTAGCAAAACTTGACTGGCTAAGTAGGCTTTGCTCAGCTACTAATGTTAGCATTGCTAGTTGCAGTTGTTCTGACTCATGTGATAACATGAGCTTGATATCATTATCTTAAATTCTGTTATTTAATTAATGCACCTATATACTTGGTAAACGACGGGAGGCCTAGCCTTTTGCCGGGTGCTTTGTTCCATTATTGCCGCCTTAGTTACCGGTTGCCGGTGTTTGATTCCATAATGATCGCTCCTAACACGTTCGGGGTTGTTATGGGGACCCCCTTGATAAATCGCGTAGTGCTAAGGCTTGTCCGGCAGGACCCAACATTGGTGTTAATTTGCTAATCACTTAATAATAAACTGCATAGGGAATAGCTAGCCCGAGGATTTTAATCAACAACCCGGGCCAGTGTTCCACATGAGTGTTGGTCCACACTGGGCAGACTATGGGGCCACCACAGGGCAACCTGAGGTTTGGTATACCTGTAGTGTGACTCATCTGGCGTGTCCTGAGACTGAGATACGCGACTCTTATCAGTGTCGTCGACACGTCGGGAGGTCCTGCTAGCCTTGCCTTACCTTAGCGGTATATCTTGCGTATAGGAATCCCAGTGAAGCTTTGGTTTTCCCCAGAGTTAAGGTTTTCCTCTAAGGAATCCGACGAGATCACGAGATTCGTGATAGAGGATGCCTTTGCGGCCTGTGTTCGTTTGTGATGGACTAGTTGGAGCACCCCTGGAGAGTTAAATCTTTCGGAAAGCCGTGCCCGCGGTTATGTGGCCACTTGGAATATTTTGTTAACATCCGGTATTAGAGAACTTAAACATAAGCTACTAACATTGCCAACTGTGTGCGTAACCGCGACTGTCCCCTCGAAGATCTCTCTTCGATCGGGAAGACGGTGGGGTTATGAATGCCGTAGGTAGGTGTTCAGGATCACTTAGTGATCAAGTAATCCCGACCGCTAGTGTAGGTCACCTTCACAATTACTTTGCGTTAGTTAGCCACTTATTCAAGCTTAGGATGCTGCAGCCTTATACACTTCACCCTTACCCTACCTAATAACATGACTAGTTCTGGCACCAAGGTCTTAGATTTGTTGAGTCCCCGCGGCTCACGGATTCCTCCGAAACTCCCAACAGGTACAGGTACCCCAGAGACAGATGATCCCGACGGCACCCAGTTGGCGTGGCAGTACGACGAGGAGACAGACCGCCTCTACGTGAACTATCCAACGGACTGAGGCGTGGCCGTGATCGTGGGCCTGCAGGCAGGGTAGCATAGCATTTTCACGTTTTGTAGTCCGTAGCGGAACTACCTTGATTGTATCTGTGATGTACTCTGAGTTATTAATAAGAAGACAGTTGAATCCCGAATTGTCTACTTTTATTATTATTTGTGCTATGTTACTTGCCTGTGAAACGCTTAGATGCGCTTCTTTCCAATTCGGGGGCCTCGACCCCCAAATCGGAAAGGACCGCATCTTGGTCGTTGCACAAGGCTAGCAGGACCTCCCGACGTGTCGACGACCCTGATAAGAGCCGCGTATCTCAGTCTCAGGACACGTCGGATGAGCAATGCGTACAGTGGCCTGATAGAAATCTCTCAAGTTGCCCTGAGTTGGCCCCGCACAGTGCTCTATGTTGGACCAACGCTCTTGAGGAGCACTGGCCCGAGTTGTTGATTAAAGATCCTCGGGGTAATCATTCCTATGCAGATTATTAAGTGATTAGAAAATTAACACCAATGTTGGGCCCTGCCGGACAAGCCTTAACACTACGCGATTTATCAAGGGGGTCCCCATAACATACCCGAACGTGTTAGGAGCGATCAATATGGAATCAAACACCGGTAGCCGGTAACTAAGGCGGCAATAATGGAACAAAGCACCCAGCAAAAGGCTAGGCCTTCTGTTAGTTACCAAGTATATAGGTGCATTAAGTTAAATAACAGAATTTAATATAATGATATCAAGCTCATGTTATCACATGAGACAAAGCACCTACATCTAGCAACGCTAACATTAGTAGCTGAGCAAAGCCTACTTAGCCATTCAAGTATTGCTAGGACGGGATAAGTGTTTGGTTTCATGGCATATCAGGAGGCAATTTAATTCAGTGGTAGGCAGCGATCATATGAGAATGGAAACATAATCTAGCATAACAAGTCTAGAGATGGAATCAAGGTCATATCATCTTGCCTGTGATATCCTCAACTTGGAATGGTTCTTGTTCGTCCTGCACGTACTCTCCCGAATCCACGTACTCGTTCTCCGATCCCGGTGCTACGCAACATAATACTAACATGCAATGAACAACAGCACCTCAAGATGCAACAAGCACATGATGCATGAGATGAATATGAGAATGCATCACTATTTCTATCACTAGCACAAGCAAAAGAAGCTAAAGCATGTTCCTGGACAGAACTGCATGCTAACCTATTTTTACATGCATGAGAATGACATGATCAGATGCGTCTCGTGAAAACGATGCAAAACCATATAAAGAACATTACAAATGGAGCTACGGATCAACAGGAATCAACGAAACAAGATATGAAGCCCTACGTGTCAAAATCATCACCACACACTCAAATGACACTAATCTGGTATTCCCAGGTTGCCAAGACATAAAACAAACCATCATGGATGGGGTGGAGCAAGGAAGAACATCACAACATCAACTAAGCACTCACAAACATCAAAATGACAAAACTACACAATCTGCCATAAACTGCATCATAGCACTTTGCGAGCTACATGCAAAGCACCTACAACCACCCAACTATGTCAAATAATATATGTGGCTGTAGCTAGCCAAGAATACTACCAGCACAAGCAAGAATCACACAAAAAGGAATTAAACACAGGAAGATACAAGGCTTCAAACTTGCCCAAAACCATCAGATTACAGGGACTTAGTGAAAATTCCTGCACCTAACTTTCTGTCTTTGTTCTGAAGCCTTTTTGACAACAGCCAAAACAATACCTACAGGGCTCGAAATGACATGCAATTTTACAGGGCGCTAGACAAACATATCAGGTCCAACTTTAAAGTTGAAAGCTAGGGCTAGATCAAAACACAATGACCAGCACAACCCCATCAACAGGAGAAGAAAATATAAACAGATTCTCAGACAGATTTTCACTAATCTGGAATTTCAGCCCCATGCCTACTTTGGATGGGCACAACTTGCACACATGGATTCCAAATCATTAATTCAAACCAACATGTGGTAGAGGGGGTCACCCTCTAGTACCACAACCAAGAAACAAATACAAGAGCACATCACAACTCATGGAACTAAGCTCTAAACATAGAAGAAAATGTAAATATGTCATCTCCAGAAAATGCTCCAATGGCAAAAATGATTTCACCAATGGATTACTGGGATATTTCTACCCCAAAACCATATATAAAACATATGCACTTGCTTGGAACAAGTGAGCAACAACTAGGAAAGAAAACTACATAGTTTCACATAGAGTTGAATAGGCATCATCACATGTGATTCCACTAGCTCAACACCTACCCCATGAACATACACACACTCACAAGTAAGGGTTCACACTCACACATATGGACATGTGTTGGTGCACCTTGCTTTAGTAGGTGGAGTGGACCCACATATACCCACACAACTACACACACACAAAGATTACACCACATCTACTCAAGGTGCACAAGCATGTCACCCTTGGTGATTGCGCCACACTCTTGCACATGAACTCTTGTTCATGTGTGTGAGATGCAAACACACACAACCATCTCTTGCATGTGTGCTAACACACACACACAACACAACACCACATCTACACACACACACAAGGCATGTGAGAAGGGGGGGGAACCCATCTATACCCACACCACACTCTTGTGACACAAGCACATATCACATCACTTCACCCTATCTCATGAGAAGTAACTACACCATCTCATCACGCATGTATGTGTGATACCTCACACACTCACACAACATGTCTACTTATATAATCACATGAAGCAAACAAGGGCACACAAAAGGAAAATGGAGCCTAGTCTAAAATAGTCTGAATCACACGCACCTGCAACCTACTGTTGCTAGCAGCAAAACAATCCACAGCAAAGAAAAATAATACAGGGGAAGAAAAAAAATAAAGAGGCTTGGGGGGGGGGGGTTCGGTCCCAAGCCATCTGTGCACTGCACCACTGATGTTGCCACTCTGCTACTGTCTTGGTTTTGACAGAGAGGGCTCAGCTAGCAAGGTGTACTTCTGCTGCTGCATCTACTTCGAACACGAAAAGAAAAACCCAAAAGGGGGGTGCACCATAGGGGACTCAAACCCTGCACCTCAAAGAAATAACCAGGGACAACAACCACTGCGCTACGAGTCGAATACTGACAGAGAAAGGCACGCATGCATGGAATACTAGCGCATTCACCTGATCTCTACTCTGCACTCCGGCGACAAATGCGCTCGCTGTAGCTGCCTGAGCCAGAGGGAACCCGATCTATGCTATGCACCGCTGCACTGCAACGAGTACCTCACTGCTGCTGCTGTTGCACCGCACCTGCACCTACAGCACCCACGGAACAACCCCTACCTACTTCATCACAACACAAGGGCCTGCTGCTGATCTTCTACTGACAGAGAAACTCGCCGTGCACTATGGCGGATCTAGGCCGAGGAAAGGAGGAAGAAGGAAGGGGAGGTGCTGCCTCACCTTGGGAAGGAAGGAGGGAGATGACCGAACAAAGGAAGGGAAGCAGACCGGCGACGGAGTGGAAGAATAACGCGAAGAAGACCTCCTGGAAGCAGAACGCGCGGGGCTTCGAGTCCGCGGCAACGGCGTCATCCCTGCCGTCGGTGAGGAGGCTCCTCGACCTCACCGAGGGCAAAAATGGAGCGCATGGGAATCCCCCATGCTCTTAGACATGGCCGCGGCATCGGAGGGCGACGGGAGGACGACATTCGACGGCGGAGGGTTCTTTGGCTACCTATTGTACTTACCAGAGAGGGGAGGAAGAAGAAAGGAGAAGGTGGCGGCGCACTGGAGAAGGAGAGGGAACCCTACGACGGAGGCGGAAGTCCTGGGGCTTTATTCACCTCGGGGGACGCGCTTGAGCCGCTGGATTGGGGGGAAGGCGATCCGGAGGTGGAGCGAGGGTCGTACAGGCGTGACGTCGGGAGGAAGGAGACGAATGTCTCCTGGGCTTCAACGAGAGAGGGAGGGAAGTTGGGCCAGCGAGGAGGAGCAGGCCCAAACAGGTGGCGCCGGTTAGAGAAGGAAAAACCCTTTTGGGTTTTTTCCATTTAAACAAAGCCACAGACAAAACAAATAATTCCTAGGCAACACCATGGCTCCAAAAATAAAATAAAATATTCCTGGTCATAAGGGAATTATGACTCATTTTAATAAAATACCCAAGTGATTTTAGGAGCACTCAAATAATTTTCAAAACAGAATTTGGTACCCTGTTTTATTAATAAAACCCTGTTATAGCAAGATCAAAAAAACACCCTAGACATGCCCCCATAACCACAAGGAAATACTCTAATGGATCTACAATTTTAAAACAGGAAAAGAGCAACTAAAACTTGACCTCAAAATAATAAGTAAGGGGAAGAGGTTTTGGAGTAGCTTTAAAATCCACATAGTTGAAATCCCTCTTTCTAAAACCACACAACAACACATCACAACACAACACTTGACACCACATCAAATCACATCACTATCACACATTAACAACTACCACAAGAAGGCATGGATGAATGGATGCATGAATGCAATGGGAAGACAAAGTATGATCACATTAAATCATAGACACAAAATGACTTCATCATATCCATGACAAGGTGGACCCATATGCAATAGGTTCCAAATATGGCAATTACACACTTGGGGAATTACAAACTCTCCCACACTACAAAGAAGATCTCATCCTCGAGATCTAAGACTGAAAGAAATCGGGAAATTCGGAACGGAGGTGATCCTCGCGTTCCCACATAGCCTCTTTATCGGAATGGTGTGACCATTGCACTTTGAGAAATTTGACAGTTTTGTTACGGGTCTTGCGCTCAGTCGCCTCGAGAACCGCAACTGGATGCTCACGATAAGAAAGGTCAGGATGAAGGTGGATGTCTTGAAGATGCACAGTGCGCTCGGGGTTCTTGAAACACCTCCGAAGCTGAGAAACATGGAACACATCATGGACATTTGCAAAGTTCGACGGGAGCTCAAGCTGGTACGCAAGGTCGCCTCTCTTGCCGACCACTCTGAACGGACCCACGAAAAGAGGCGCAAGCTTGCCTTTGACGCCAAAGCGTTGCATACCCTTCATAGGCGACACCTTGAGATAGACAAAGTCATCAAGCTCATAAGACATGTCACGGTGCTTGCTATCATAATAGCTCTTCTGACGGGACTGAGCTGCTCTGAGGTTGTCGCGAATGATCCGACACATCTCATCAGCTTCTTCTATCATATCATTCCCAAGAATCTGACGCTCGCCGGTCTCGGACCAGTTGAGCGGAGTACGACACTTCCTGCCATAAAGAATTTCAAACGGAGCCTTGCCAGAACTAGCTTGATACTGTTGTTATATGAGAACTCCACGAAAGGCAGACAATCTTCCCACTTCATGCCAAAAGAGATAACACTGGATCTCAGCATATCCTCAAGAATTTGATTCACTCGCTCCACTTGACCACTAGTCTGAGGATGGAACGCTGTGCTGAAGCGGATCTTCGTGCCCATAGCAGACTGAAAGGAGTCCCAGAACTTGGAAGTGAAGATACTTCCGCGATCTGAAGAGATCATCATAGGCACGCCGTGCAAAGAGACAATCCTGGAGGTGTACAACTCTGCCAACTGAGCTACTGAAATGGACTCCTTGACTCGAAGGAAATGAGCCACTTTACTCAACTTGTCGATGACGACGAAGATAGCATCATTACCCTTCTTGGACTTCAGAAACCCGGTGACGAAATCCATCTCAATGTGATCGAACTTCCACTCAAGAATCGGCAAAGGCTGCAAGAGGCCTGCTGGGCGTTGATGTTTTGCTTTCACCCTTCACCATACATCACACTCGTTTACGAACTGAGCAATCTCACGTTTCATACAAGTCCACCAAAATATCTGCTTCAAGTCATGGTACATTTTGGAGCTTCCAGGATGAATAGAGAGCAGAGAGTTATGAGCTTCTTCCATGATTACCTTCCTGAGATCACCTTTCGAAATGACAAGGCGATCCTCGAAAAACAACGTGTCCCTGGCATCAACAGTGAAGCACTTATACTTAGGCAGACTCTTTCCCACGCCAATCTTGACCTTCTTCACCATAACGTCAAGAAGCTGAGCTGCTCTGACCTGATCTTCCAAGGTAGGAGAGATCTGAAGGTTCGCAAGAAATCCCTGAGGTACTAGCTGAAGGATGAGCTTCCTGAAAGACTCACAAAGACCCGACTGGAGAGGTTGCAGAATCAGACTGTTGCAATATGCCTTCCTGCTCAATGCATCTGCCACGACATTTGCCTTCCCTGGCGTGTACTCAACACTCGGATTAAAATCCTGGAGCATTTCTACCCAACGTGTTTTCTGAAGATTCAAGTTAGGCTGAGTGAAAATGTACTTGAGACTCTTGTGATCGGTGAAAACTTCAACCTTACGTTCCAACAAGAGATGTCTCCAAGTCATCAGAGTGTGAACCACACTGCTAGCTCAAGATCATGCACAGGATAGTTCTTCTTCGTTGACTTCAACTGCCTGGAGGTATAAGCAACCACCTTCTTATCTTGCATCAGGACTGCACCAAGACCCTGGAGAGAAGCGTCGCAAAAGACCCGGTACCAGTTGGAATCATCCGGAGGGACCAAGACTGGAGTGGAGGTAAGCTTCTCTTTGAGTGTATCGAAGGCCAGTTGACACTCTGGAGACCAAGCATACTTAACACCCTTCTGAAGAAGACTAGAGAGCGGCTTGGCGATCTTGGAGAAGTTCTCAACGAACCTTCTGCAATAGCTAGCAAGCCCGAGAAAGCTTCGAAGCTGCTTCACATTCTGCGGAGGCTCCCATTCAACAATGGCCTGAACTTTGGACGGATCAACTTTAATGCCCTCGGCAGAGATAATGTGCCCAAGATAAACCACTTCTTTCAGCCAGAACTCGCACTTGGAAAACTTAGCATGCAGCTTGTACTCTCTCAGTTTATCAAGCACCAACCTGAGATGTTCTTCATGTTCTTCCTCAGTTTCAGAAAAGACCAGAATATCGTCGAGATAGAGCAAGACAAATTCGTTCTTGAACGGAGAGAATATGTAGTTCATCAATCGACAGAATGTCGGAGGAGCATTTGCCAGACCAAAAGACATGACCGTATACTCATACGAGCCAAAACTAGTCTTGATGGCAGTCTTCGGAATGTCTTCCTCGCGAATGCGAATTTGATGATAGCCCATTCTGAGATCAAGCTTGGAGAAGACCTTAGCACCTTTCAAATGTTCGAACAACTCAGTTATGTTTGGAAGTGGATATTTGTTCATGATTGTCTTCTTATTCAATGGACGCTAATCGGTACACAGCCGGTCCATGCCATCCTTCTTCTTGACGAACAGAACACCACAGCCCCACGGAGACGAGCTCGGTCTGATAAAACCCAAAAGCTCCTGCTCATCGAGTTGCCTCTTAAGTTCCTTCAATTCTTCTGGACCCAGCTTGTACGGCCGTTTGCACACTGGCTCTGTGCCTGGCTCAAGCTCAATGACAAACTCAACTTCACGATGCGGAGGCATGCGTGGCAGCTCTTTAGGAAACACATCTTCATATTCGCAGACCACTGGGACTTGCTCAATAGGATTGATCTCACCCTTTTCATTCAAAGAGAACAAACGGATTGTATCATCGTGCACCACGAATATAATCACGTCCTCCGAAGAGTGGGTAAGCTTCACTTCTTTAGCTTCACAATCAATTGATGCCCTGTTCATGGCCAACCAGTCCATACCAAGGATCAAGTCGATGTCGGAATTACCCAAGACAATAGGAGACGCTAGGAAAGAATAGTTACCCAACTTGACCGAAACATCACGCACCACCTTGTTAGCACTCATAAGAGTAACGGGTGACACCACACACAAGCCTTCTTCAAATACTCAGAATCGAAATCATGCTCGGCAAAGAACACTCTAGACATGAACGAATGAGAAGCACCAGAATCAAATAACACATTAGCAGGGATATCATTGACGAGGAGGTTACCCATGATCACATATGACGAATTTTCTGCCTCAGCTGCATTCACCATGTTGACTCGAGCTGATTGTTGGGGAACGTCGCATGGGAAACAAAAAATTTCCTACGCGCACGAAGACCTATCATGGTGATGTCCATCTACGAGAGGGGATGAGTGATCTACGTACCCTTGTAGATCGTACAGCAGAAGCGTTAGTGAACGCGGTTGATGTAGTGGAACATCCTCACGTCCCTCGATCCGCCCCGCGAACAATCCCGCGATCAGTCCCACGATCTAGTATCGAACGGACGGCACCTCCGCGTTCAGCACACGTACAACTCGACGATGATCTCGGCCTTCTTGATCCAGCAAGAGAGACGGAGAGGTAGAAGAGTTCTCCGGCAGCGTGACGGCGCTCCGGAGGTTGGTGATGACCTTGTCTCAGCAGGGCTCCGCCCGAGCTCCGCAGAAATGCGATCTAGAGGAAAAACCATGGAGGTATGTGGTCGGGCTGCCGTGGAAAAGTCGTCTCAAATCAGCCCTAAAACCTCCGTATATATAGGTGGGAGGGAGGGGGCCTTGCCTTGGGGCTCAAGGAGCCCCAAGGGGGTCGGCCGAGTCCAAGGGGGAGGACTCTCCCCCCCCAAACCGAGTTGGACTAGGTTTGGTGGGAGGGAGTCCCCCTTCCTTCCCACCTCCTCCTTTTTTTTCTTTCTCTCTTGATTTTCTTCTCCTTGGCGCATAGGGCACTTGTGGGCTGTCCCACCAGCCCACTAAGGGCTGGTGTGTCTCCCCCAAGGCCTATGGGCTTCCCCGGGGTGGGTTGCCCCCCGGTGAACTCCCGGAACCCATTCGTCATTCCCGGTACATTCCCGGTAACTCCGAAAACCTTCCGGTAATCAAATGAGGTCATCCTATATATCAATCTTCGTTTCCGGACCATTCCGGAAACCCTCGTGACGTCTGTGATCTCATCCGGGACTCCGAACAACATTCGGTAACCAACCATATAACTCATATACGCATAAAACAACGTCGAACCTTAAGTGTGCAGACCCTGCGGGTTCGAGAACTATGTAGACATGACCTGAGAGACTCCTCGGTCAATATCCAATAGCGGGACCTGGATGCCCATATTGGATCCTACATATTCTACGAAGATCTTATCGTTTGAACCTCAGTGCCAAGGATTCATATAATCCCGTATGTCATTCCCTTTGTCCTTCGGTATGTTACTTGCCCGAGATTCGATCGTCAGTATCCGCATACTATTTTAATCTCGTTTACCGGCAAGTCTCTTTACTCGTTCCGTAATACAAGATCCCGCAACTTACACTAAGTCACATTGCTTGCAAGGCTTGTGTGTGATGTTGTATTACCGACTGGGCCCCGAGATACCTCTCCGTCACACGGAGTGACAAATCCCAGTCTCGATCCATACTAACTCAACGAACACCTTCGGAGATACCTGTAGAGTATCTTTATAGTCACCCAGTTACGTTGCGACGTTTGATACACACAAAGCATTCCTCCGGTGTCCGTGAGTTATATGATCTCATGGTCATAGGAACAAATACTTGACACGCAGAAAACAGTAGCAACAAAATGACACGATCAACATGCTACGTCTATTAGTTTGGGTCTAGTCCATCACATGATTCTCCTAATGATGTGATCCCGTTATCACGTGTCAACACTTGCCTATGGCCAGGAAACCTTGACCATCTTTGATCAACGAGCTAGTCAACTAGAGGCTTACTAGGGACAGTGTTTTGTCTATGTATCCACACAAGTATTGTGTTTCCAATCAATACAATTATAGCATGGATAATAAACGATTATCATGAACTAAGAAATATAATAATAACTAATTTATTATTGCCTCTAGGGCATATTTCCAACAGTCTCCCACTTGCACTAGAGTCAATAATCTAATTCACATCACCATGTGATTCCAACGAATCCAACACCCATATAGTTATGGGGTCTGATCCCGTCTTGCTCGTGAGAGAGGTTTTAGTCAACGGTTCTGAAACTTTCAGATCCGTGCGTTCTTTACAAATCTTTATGTCATCTTATAGATGCTGCTACTACGTGCTATTCGGAAATGCTCCAAATATCTACTCTACTATATGAATCCGTTTCACTACTCATAGTTATTCGGATTAGTGTCAAGGCTTGCATCGACGTAACCCTTTACGACGAACTCTTTAACCACCTCCATAATCGAGAAAAATTCCTTAGTCCATTTGTTACTAAGGATAAATTTTGACCGCTGCTAGTGATTCAATCATGGATCACTCTCTGTACCTCTCAACAGACTTTGAGTCAAGGCACACATCAGGTGCGGTACACAGCATGGCATACTTTAGATTCTACGGCTAAGGCATAGAAGACGACCTTCGTCTATTCTCTTTATTCTGCCGTGGTCGGGTTTTGAGTCTTACTCAAATTCACACCTTACAACGCAACCAAGAACTCCTTCTTTACTGATCTATTTTGAACTCCTTCAAAAACTTGTCAAGGCATGCATCTTGTTGAAACTTCTATTAAGCGCTTTCGATCTATCTCCATAGATCTTTGATGCTCAACGTTCAAGTAGCGCAATCTAGGTATTCCTTTGAAAAACGCCTTTCAAACAACCTTGTATGCTTTACAGAAATTCTACATTACTTCTGATCCACAATATGTCAACCACATATACTTATCAGATATTCTATAGTGCTCCCACTCACTTCTTTGGAAATACAAGTTTCTCATAAACCTTGTACAAACCCAAAATCTTTGATCATCTCATCGAAGTATATATATTCCAACTCCGAGATGCTTGCACCAGTCCATTGAATGATCGCTGGAGCTTGCATACTTGCTAGTATCTTTAGGATCAACAAAACCTCCTGGTTGTATCACATACAATGTTTGCTCAAGGAAACCGTCGAGGAAACAATGTTTTGACATCCTACGTGCAATATTTCATAAATAATGCATCAACAACTAACATAATTCTAACAGACCTTTAGCATCGCTACGAGTGAGAAAGTCTCATCATAGTCAACTGTTTGATCTTGTCGAAAACATCTTTGCGACAAGTCGAGCTTTTCTTAATAGTGACTTATCACCATTATCGTCTGTTTTCCTTTAAAGATCCATCTTTACTCAATAGTCCTATGACCATCAAGTAATTCTTCCAAAGTCTACACTTTGTTTTCATCCATGGATCCTCTCTCGGATTTCATGGCTTCCAGCCATTTGTCGGAATCTGGGCCCACCATCGCTTTCTCCATAACTCGTAGGTTCACTGTTGCTCAACAACATGACCTCCAAGACAGGGTTACCGTACTACTCTGCAGCAGTACGCGACCTTGTCGACCTACGAGGTTTGTAGTAACTTGATTCGAAGCTCAATGATCACCATCATCAGCTTCCATTTCAATTGGTGTAGGCGCCACAGGAACAACTTCCTGCGCCCTGCTACACACTGGTTGAAGTGATGGTTCAATAACCTCATCAAGTTCTACTACCCTCCCACTCAATTCTTTCGAGAGAAACCTTTCCTCGAGAAAGGATCCGTTTCTAGAAACAAACACTTTGCTTTAGGATCTGAGATAGGAGATGTACCCAACTGTTTTGGATACCCTATGAAGAAGCATTTATCCGCTTTGGGTTCGAGCTTATCAGACTGAAACCTTTTCACATAAGTGTCGAAACCCCAAACTTTCAAGAAACGACAGTTTAGATTTCTCTAAACCTCAGTCTATACTGTGTCATCTCAACGGAAATACGCGGTGCCCTACTTAAAGTGAGTGCGGTTGTCTCTAATGCATAACCCATAAACGATAGTGGTAATTCCATAAGAGACATCATAGTATGCACCATACCAAATAGTGCGTGGCTATGACGTTCAGACACATCATCACACTATGATGTTCCAGGTGGCATGAACTGCGAAACAATTTCCACATTGTCTTAACTGCGTACCAAAACTCGTAACTCAGATATTCATTTCTATGATCATATCGTAGACAGTTTATCCTCTTGTTACGACGAACTTCACTCTGAAACGGATTTGAATTTTTCAACATTTCAGACTTGTGATTCATTAAGTAAATACTCTTGTATCTACTCAAATTGTCAGTGAAGTAAGAACATAATGATATCCACTGCGTGCCTCAGTACTCATTGGACTGCATACATCAATATGTATCACTTCCAACAAGTTACTATCTTATTTCATCTCAATGAAAACAAGGCCTTGCTCATGTGGTATGGTTTGCATGTCACTAGTGATTCGAAATCAGGTGAGTACAAAGATCCATCAGCATGGAGCCTCTTCATGCAATTTATACTAACATGACTCAAGCGGCACTGCCACAATTAAGTGGTACCATCATCATTAACTCGTATCTTTTTGGCACCAATATTATGAACATGTGTAACACTACGATCGAGATTCAATAAACCATTGAAGGTGATTATTCAAGAAAATAGAGTAACCATTATTCTCTTTAAATGAATAATCGTATTGCAATAAACACGATCCAATCATGTTCATGCTTAACGCAAGCACCAAATAACAATTATTTAGGTTTAACACCAATCCCGATGGTAGAGGGAGCGTGCGACGTTTGATCATATCAACCTTGGAAACACTTCCAACACGTATCGTCACCTCGCCTTTAGCTAGTCTCCGTTTATGCCATAGCTTTCATTTCGTGTTACTAATCACTTAGCAACCGAACCGGTATCCAATACCCTCATGCTACTAGGAGTACTAGTAAAGTACACATCAACATCATGTATATCTAATATACTTCTCTTGACTTTTGCCAGCCTTCTTATCTACCAAGTATCTAGAGTTGCTCCGCCTCAGTGACTGTTCCCCTCATTACAGAAGCACTTAGTCTTGGGTTTGGGTTTAATCTTGGGTCTCTTCATTAGTGCAGCAACTGTTTTGCCATTTCACGAAGTATCCCTTCTAGCCCTTGCCTTTCTTGAAACTTAGTGGTTTTACAAACCATCAACTATTGATGCTCCTTCTTGATTTCTACTTTCGTAGTGTCAAACATCGCGAATCGCTCAAGGATCATTGTATGTATCCTTGATATGTTATAGTTCATCACGAAGCTCTCACAGCTTGGTGGCAGTGACTTTGGAGAACTATCACTATCTCATCTGGAAGATTAACTCCCACTTGATTCAAGCGATTGTCGTACTCAGACAATCTGAGCACACGCTCAACGATTGAGCCTTTCTCCTTTACTTTGTGGACAAAGAATCTTGTCGGAGGTCTCGTACCTCTTAACAAGGGCACAAGCATGAAATCACAATTTCATCTCTTTAGAACATCACTTATATTTCGTGACGTTTTACAACGTTTTCGGCGCCTTGCTTCTAAGCCATTTAAGTATTTTGCACTGAACTATCGTGTAGTCATCAGAAACGTGTATGTCGGATGTTCATAGCATCCACAGACGACGCTCGAGGTGCAGCACACCGAGTGGTGCATTAAGGACATAATCCTTCTGCGCAGCAACGAGGACAATCCTCGGTTTTACAGACCCAGTCTGCAAAGTTTTGCTACTATCAATTTTCAACTAAATTTTCTCTAGGAACATATAAAAACAGTAGAGCTATAGCGCAAGCTACATCGTAATTCGCAAAGACCATTAGACTATGTTCATGACAATTAGTTCAATTAATCATATTACTTAAGAACTCCCACTCAAAAAGTACATCTCTCTAGTCATTTGAGTGGTACATGATCCAAATCCACTATCTCAAGTCCGATCATCATGTGAGTCGAGAATAGTTTCAGTGGTAAGCATCTCTATGCTAATCATATCAACTATACGATTCATGCTCGACCTTTCGGTCTCATGTGTTCCGAGGCCATGTCTGCACATGCTAGGCTCGTCAAGCTTAACCCGAGTGTTCCGCGTGCGCAACTGTTTTGCACCCGTTGTATGTGAACGTTGAGTCTATCACACCCGATCATCACGTGGTGTCTCGAAACGACGAACTGTAGCAACGGTGCACAGTCGGGGAGAACACAATTTCGTCTTGAAATTTTAGTGAGAGATCACCTCATAATGCTACCGTCGTTCTAAGCAAAATAAGGTGCATAAAAGGATTAACATCACATGCAATTCATAAGTGACATGATATGGCCATCATCACGTGCTTCTTGATCTCCATCACCAAAGCACCGGCACGATCTTCTTGTCACCGGCGTCACACCATGATCTCCATCATCACGATCTCCATCAACGTGTCGCCATCGGGGTTGTCGTGCTACTCATGCTATTACTACTAAAGCTACGTCCTAGCAAAATAGTAAACGCATCTGCAAGCACAAACGTTAGTTATAAAGACAACCCTATGGCTCCTCCGGTTGCCGTACCATCGACGTGCAAGTCGATATTATCTATTACAACATGATCATCTCATACATCCAATATATCACATCACATCGTTGGCCATATCACATCACAAGCATACCCTGCAAAAACAAGTTAGACGTCCTCTAATTTTGTTGTTGCATGTTTTACGTGGTGACCATGGGTATCTAGTAGGATCGCATCTTACTTACGCAAACACCACAACGGAGATATATGAATTGCTATTTAACCTCATCCAAGGACCTCCTCGGTCAAATCCGGTTCAACTAAAGTTGGAGAAACTGACACCCGCCAGTCATCTTTGAGCAACGGAGTTACTCGTAGCGATGAAACCAGTCTCTCGTAAGCGTACGAGTAATGTCGGTCCGAGCCGCTTCGATCCAACAATACCGCGGAATCAAGAAAAGACTAAGGAGGGCAGCAAAACACACATCACCGCCCACAAAAACTTTTGTGTTCTACTCGAGAAGACATCTTCCCATGAACCTAGCTCTGATACCACTGTTGGGGAACGTCGCATGTGAAACAAAAAATTTCCTACGCGCACGAAGACCTATCATGGTGATGTCCATCTACGAGAGGGGATGAGTGATCTACGTACCCTTGTAGATCGTACAGCAGAAGCGTTAGTGAACGCGGTTGATGTAGTGGAACGTCCTCACGTCCCTCGATCCGCCCCGCGAACAATCCCGCGATCAGTCCCACGATCTAGTACCGAACGGACGGCACCTCCGCGTTCAGCACACGTACAGCTCGACGATGATCTCGGCCTTCTTGATCCAGCAAGAGAGACGGAGAGGTAGAAAAGTTCTCCGGCAGCGTGACGGCGCTCCGGAGGTTGGTGATGACCTTGTCTCAGCAGGGCTCCGCCCGAGCTCCGCAAAAACGCGATCTAGAGGAAAAACCGTGGAGGTATGTGGTCGGGCTGCCGTGGAAAAGTCGTCTCAAATCAGCCCTAAAACCTCCGTATATATAGGTGGGAGGGAGGGGGCCTTGCCTTGGGGCTCAAGGAGCCCCAAGGGGGTCGGCCGAGTCCAAGGGGGAGGACTCTCCCCCCCCCCCCAAACCGAGTTGGACTAGGTTTGATGGGAGGGAGTCCCCCTTCCTTCCCACCTCCTCCTTTTTTTTTCTTTCTCTCTTGATTTTCTTCTCCTTGGCGCATAGGGCACTTGTGGGCTGTCCCACCAGCCCACTAAGGGCTGGTGTGTCTCCCCCAAGGCCTATGGGCTTCCCCGGGGTGGGTTGGCCCCCCGGTGAACTCACGGAACCCATTCGTCATTCCCGGTACATTCCCGGTAACTCCGAAAACCTTCCGGTAATCAAATGAGGTCATCCTATATATCAATCTTCGTTTCCGGACCATTCCGGAAACCCTCGTGACGTCCGTGATCTCATCCGGGACTCCGAAGAACATTCGGTAACCAACCATATAACTCATATACGCATAAAACAACGTCGAACCTTAAGTGTGCAGACCCTGCGGGTTCGAGAACTATGTAGACATGACCCGAGAGACTCCTCGGTCAATATCCAATAGCGGGACCTGGATGCCCATATTGGATCCTACATATTCTACGAAGATCTTATCGTTTGAACCTCAGTGCCAAGGATTCATATAATCCCGTATGTCATTCCCTTTGTCCTTCGGTATGTTACTTGCCCGAGATTCGATCGTCAGTATCCGCATACCTATTTTAATCTCGTTTACCGGCAAGTCTCTTTACTCGTTCCGTAATACAAGATCCCGCAACTTACACTAAGTCACATTGCTTGCAAGGCTTGTGTGTGATGTTGTATTACCGAGTGGGCCCCGAGATACCTCTCCGTCACACGGAGTGACAAATCCCAGTCTCGATCCATACTAACTCGACGAACACCTTCGGAGATACCTGTAGAGCATCTTTATAGTCACCCAGTTACGTTGCGACGTTTGATACACACAAAGCATTCCTCCGGTGTCCGTGAGTTATATGATCTCATGGTCATAGGAACAAATACTTGACACGCAGAAAACAGTAGCAACAAAATGACACGATCAACATGCTACGTCTATTAGTTTGGGTCTAGTCCATCACATGATTCTCCTAATGATGTGATCCCGTTATCACGTGACAACACTTGCCTATGGCCAGGAAACCTTGACCATCTTTGATCAACGAGCTAGTCAACTAGAGGCTTACTAGGGACAGTGTTTTGTCTATGTATCCACACAAGTATTGTGTTTCCAATCAATACAATTATAGCATGGATAATAAACGATTATCATGAACTAAGAAATATAATAATAACTAATTTATTATTGCCTCTAGGGCATATTTCCAACACTGATCTGGGGTTGAACTTGACAAGAGCATTGCTTGGAGGTTTGCCTGGAGGAGGAGGCGGCAGACGGGGCTGAGAAGTACATTTGTTGGCATAGTGACCCTTCTGCCCGCACTTGTGACAAGTGACATCTGCTGGCTGCCGGTACTGAGTCTGAGGAGGTCCTTGCTTCTGATGCTGGTATCTCTGCTCGAAGACAGGGTTGGGTGGGTGGGAAGAACCACGACCACCTGAGTGCTTAAGATGCTGCGAGTGCCGAGGAGGAGGAGGAGAAACCCAAAACTTATGTTGCTTCTGAACCACCTGAGTCGTGGAAGAGCTGGAATCTCTGAAGCGCTTCTTAGAATTTTCCACCCTGAGCAAGGCTGCCTCTGCTCTGAGAGCTAGGTTGTAGAACTTGTTGAACTCCTCAGGATCGTGCAACGCAAGAGCTAACTTCAAGTCTTCTTTCAAGCCACCCCTAAACTGATAAATCTTGCTCTTCTGATCCGGGATATCCTGGAGCGCGTAACGGGCCAGCTCGTGGAACTCAACGTTGTACTTGTACACGGAATTGCCACCCTGCTTCAAACGCCTGAACTTCTCACGCATCTCCTCCAAAAAACTGGAAGGGATGTAGTGGGACCTGAAGTCACGACAGAACTCATCCCAAGACTTCACTCTGGCGCCTCTAGAGTCCTTCAGCTGCTGCCACCATATAGAAGCCTGCCCCTTCAACTGAAACGTTGGAAACTTGACATAATCCTCCGGACGCACATTTCTACACTCGAAATGTTTGTTCATATCACGGGTCCAATCTTCTGCATCAAATGGCTAGTCACATGAAGTGAACGTCTTTGGCTGGTTTGACAGGAACTGACTCAGACTCGCAAAATGATTTCCACCATGTTGAAAATTGCCTTGTTGTTGGTTGGCTCTCTCTTGCAGCAACTGAATCAACATCTGGGTGTTTGCATTAGTAGCTGTCATCACCGCTTGCCAGGCCTCTGCAGGAGGAGGCGGCGGCGGCGGAGGGTTCTCCGAAGGAGGAGGTGGAGGCGGCATATCCTCACGCCCTGGGTTCTGACGAGTCGGTGGAGCCATCCTCAAGACGGACAACATATTAGTCCACAGAATAATTGAAGATATTGCTGAATCAAAAGACAGAATATCTGAACAGAATTTAGCAATTGCACTTGAACAACATAGCAAGAATGCATCCTCAAAGTGACGGACGACAAAATTCCGATAAGGACCACTGCAAACAAGTGTGAGCTAGAATTGCTCGGAACAAACATATGATCGAGATTTCCCCAACCTCAATCATATGTTTGTAGGAAGATAGTCCTATAAGATACTACTTGATATCCCACCTATGAATTCCCGAAATAACTGGTCATGCAATCTGGTACACGGATACAAGGAGTATTTCACACAACTCCTAAACTAACCCGTCACCTGTATCACATCCTTCAACACACAACCAGCATCTCGGACCTTCATCTACAACAGATCCTCGTGATCACAATGATACCAAGTGTGGTAGTATCCCCGAACAATCTGCACCAGTACTGGGGACATCGGGGTTATCTCGCCACTACCAGTATTGAAGCAATGACGAACATCCTTCGTTCTTAGATACTCAGAAATCTGAATGATGGCGATGTACGCAAGAATCCCCTGGAGATCAACTCCCCTGAAACTCAAAGCAGATAGGAGGCACCAGGATAGGACTCCGTCACATCGAAATCATATAGATTTCACAAATACCCGCGTGATCCTAAAAAAATTTGAGTGAGAAAAGGAGTAGAGTTAAAGATTTCCTAAGCCGCGAACCTCACCAGAGCATAGAAGAGGAGAAAAAAGAATTCTACTCTCCGATATAACTAAGACTCAAAACATTTTCTAGACTCGACTCGGCCAAGTACGATCACACAAAGGCTCCTATGGTCCTAAGGCTCTGATTACCAACTTGTAACGACCAAGATGCGGTCCTTTCTGATCTGGGGATCGAGACCCCGAATTGGAAAGGAGCGCATCTAAGCGTCTCGCAAACAGGTAACACAGCACATACATAATAATAATAAAGAGACAATGAGGGGTTCAATTGCCTTCTCATAAATATATCAGAGTACATCACGCATACAATCAAATAGTTCCGCTACGGACTACAAACAAGAGAAAATGACTATGATACCCTGCCTGCTGGCCCACGATCACGACCACGCCTCAATCTTCTGGATAGTTCACGTACAGGCAGTCGGTCTCCTCATCGTATTGCCACGCCAGCTGCGTGTCGTCGGATCATGTGTCTCTGGAGTACCTGAACCTGTTGGTGTTGTGGAGGAATCTGTGAGCCACGGGGACTCGGCAATCTCAGACCTTGGTGCCAGAACTAGTCAAGTTATTAGGTTGGATAGGGTAGAGTGTTTAAGGTTGCAGCATCCTAAGCTTGATTTGGTGGCTAACTTACGTAGAACATGTATGAAGGTGGACTATACTAGCGATCGAGAATACTTGATCACTAGGTGATCCTGAACACCTACCTACGTCAATCATAACCCCACCATGTTCCCGATCGAAGAGAGATCTCCGAGGGGACAGTCACGGTTACGCACACAGTTGGCAATTTTATTAGCTTTTGTTTAAGTTATCTAATACCGGATGTTAACAAAATATTCCAAGTTGCCACATAACCGCAGGCACGGCTTTCCGAAAGATTAAACCCTGCAGGAATGCTCCAACTAGTCCATCACAAACGTACACAGGCCGCAAAGTAATCCTCTATCACGAATCTCGTGATCTCGTCGGATTCCTTAGAGGAAAACTTCAACTCTGGGGAGAACCAAAGCTTCACTGCGATTCCTATAAGCAAGATATATCGCTAAGGTAAGGCAAGGCTAGCAGGACCTCCCGACGTGTCGACGACCCTGATAAGAGCCGCGTATCTCCGTCTCAGGACACGCTGGATGAGCGACGCGTACATTAGCCTGATAGAAATCTCTCAAGTTGCCCTGAGTTGGCCCCACACAGTGCTCTATGTTGGACCAACGCTCATGAGGAGCACTGGCCCGGGTTGTTGATTAAAGATCCTCGGGGTGATCATTCCCTATGCAGATTATTAAGTGATTAGAAAATTAACACCAATGTTGGGCCCTGCCGGACAAGCCTTAACACTACGTGATTTATCAAGGGGGTCCTCATAACAACCCCGAACGTGTTAGGAGCGATCAATATGGAATCAAACACCGGTAGCCGGTAACTAAGGCGGCAATAACGGAACAAAGCACCCGGCAAAAGGCTAGGCCTTCCGTTAGTTACCAAGTATATAGGTGCATTAAGTTAAATAACAAAATTTAATATAATGATATCAAGCTCATGTTATCACATGAGACAAAGCACCTGCATCTAGCAACGCTAACATTAGTAGCTGAGCAAAGCCTACTTAACCTTTCAAGTATTGCTAGGACGGGATAAGTGTTTGGTTTCATGGCATATCAGGAGGCAATTTAATTCAGTGGTAGGCAGCGAGCATATGAGAATGGAAACGTAATCTAGCATAACAAGTCTAGAGATGGAATCAAGGTCATATCATCTTGCATGTGATATCCTCAGCTTGGAATGGTTCTTGTTCGTCCTGCACGTACTCTCCCGAATCCATCCGATCCCGGTGCTACCCAACATAAGAATAACATCCAATGAAAAACAGCACCTCAATATGCAACAAGCATATGATGCATGAGATGAATATGAGAATGCATCACTATTTCTATCACTAGCACAAGCAAAAGAAGCTAAAACATGTTCCTGGACATAACTGCATGCTAACCTATTTTGACATGCATGAGAAGGACATGATCAGATGCGTCTCGTGAAAACGATGCAAAACCATATAAAGAACATTACAAACGGAGCTACGGATCAACGGGAATCAACGAAACAAGATATGAAGCCCTACGTGTCAAAATCATCACCACACACTCAAATGGCACTAATTTGGTATTCCCAGGTTGCCAAGACATAAAACAAACCATCATGGATGGGGTGGAGCAAGGAAGAACATCACAACATCAACTAAGCACTCACAAACATCAAAATGACAAAACTACACAATCTGCCATAAACTGCATCATAGCACTTTGCGAGCTACATGCAAAGCACCTACAGCCACCCAACTATGTCAAATAATATATGTGGCTGTAGCTATCCAAGAATACTACCAGCACAAGCAAGAATTACACAAAAAGGAATTAAACACTTGAAGATACAAGGCTGCAAACTTGCCCAAAACCATCAGATTACAGGGACTTAGTGAAAATTCCTGCACCTAACTTTCTGTCTTTGTTCTGAAGCCTTTTTGACAGCAGCCAAAACAATACCTAAAGGGCTCCAAATGACATGAACTTTTATAGGGAGCTAGACAAACATATCAGGTCCAACTTTCTAGTTGAAAGCTAGGGTTAGATCACAACACAATGACCAGCACAACCTCATCAACAGGAGAAGAAAATATAAACAGATTCTTAGACTTTGTGAAAATCTCAGATTTTCACTAATCTGGAATTTCATCCCCATGCGTACTTTGGATGGGCACAACTTGCACACATGGATTCCAAATCATGAATTGAAACCAACATGTGGTAGAGGGGGTCACCCTCTACTACCACAACCAAGAAACAAATACAAGAGCACATCACAACTCATGGAACTAAGCTCTAAACATAGAAGAAAATGTAAATATGTCATCTCTAGAAATGCTCCAATGGCAAAAATGATTTCACCAATGGATTACTGGGATCTGTGTACCCCAAAACCATATATAAAACATATGCACTTGCTTGGAACAAGTGAGCAACAACTAGGAAAGAAAACTACATAGTTTCACATAGAGTTGAATAGGCATCATCACATGTGATTCCACTAGCTCAACACCTACCCCATGAACATACACACACTCACAAGTAAGGGTTCACACTCACACATATGGACATGTGTTGGTGCACCTTTCTTTAGTAGGTGGAGTGGACCCACATATACCCACACAACTACAAACACACAAAGATTACACCACATCTACTCAAGGTGCACAAGCATGTCACCCTTGGTGATTGCGCCACACTCTTGCACATGAACTCTTGTTCATGTGTGTGAGATGCAAACACACACAACCATCTCTTGCATGTCTGCTACCACACACACACAACATAACACCACATCTACACACACACACAAGGCATGTGAGAAGGGGGGGAACCCATCTATACCCACACCACACTCTTATGACACAAGCACAAATCACATCACTTCACCCTATCTCATGAGAAGTAACTACACCATCTCATCACGCATGTATGTGTGATACCTCACACACTCACACAACATGTCTACTTATATAATCACATGAAGCAAACAAGGGCACACAAAAGGAAAATGGAGCCTAGTCTAAAATAGTCTGAATCACACGCACCTGCAACCTACTGTTGCTAGCAGCAAAACAATCCACAGCAAAGAAAAATAATACAGGGGAAGAAATAAAATAAAGAGGCTTGGGGGGGTTCGATCCCAAGCCCTCTGTGCACTGCACCGCTGATGTTGCCACTCTGCTACTGTCTTGGTTTTGACAGAGAGGGCTCAGCTAGCAAGGTGTACTTCTGCTGCTGCATCTACTTCGAACAGGAAAAGAAAAACCCAAAAGGGGGGTGCACCATAGGGTACTCGAACCCTTCACCTCAAGGAAACAACCAGGGACAACAACCACTGCGCTACGAGTCGAATACTGACAGAGAAAGGCACGCATGCAAGGAATACTAGACATGCCCCCATAACCACAAGGAAATACTCTAATGGATCTACAATTTTAAAATAGGAAAAGAGCAACTAAAACTTGAGCTCAAAATAATAAGTAAGGGGAAGAGGTTTTGGAGTAGCTTTAAAATCCACATAGTTGAAACCCCTCTTTCTAAAACCACACAACAACACATCACAACACAACACTTGACACCACATCAAATCACATCACTATCACACATTAACAACTACCACAAGAAGGCATGGATGAATGGATGCATGAATGCAATGGGAAGACAAACTATGATCACATTAAATCATAGACACAAAATGACTTCATCATATCCATGACAAGGTGGACCCATATGCAATAGGTTCCAAATATGGCAATTACACACTTGGGGCATTACACCTGTGGTGGATGATGTCACCCCGTGTGGCGTCTCCCCGCTGGCTGACGAGAGGGGCCCTCCCTTGGATCCAGTGTTGTCCCTTGTATGAGATAACCAATCACTATCTCCGGCTCCGCATTCCATGTCGCCCGACGCGGTTTCACCTAAGCACCATCTCGGTAGCCACTTGGCGCCTCCTGATTTTCCGCTAGTGCCTGCTGCTGGATCACCTGCGTCTGATGTTTCCTCTGGATCACCTTAGGAGCAGCGGGTTCGACAAGGACTTATTCCGCCTCCTCCACGTCCCCTTCCGACCCGGTCGCATACTCGGTCACAAAGTGGTATTTTAAAACCCAAAGAGTATTCCGATGGTTGTATTCGTTGGGGTTCTTTTTGTGTTACAGGAGAACCGGAGAACCTGAAGGAGGCCTTGACTGATACGAAGTGGACAGAAGCTATGAATGAGGAGTATCGTGCATTATTGGAGAACAAAACATGGCACTTAGTTCCTCCTCGTCGCGGTGCCAACGTCATTGACTATAAGTGGGTCTATAAGGTAAAACGCAAGTCTGATGGCAGCATTGACAGATACAAAGCCCGTTTGGTCGCCAAAGGGTTCAAGGAGCGTTATGGTCTTGATTATGAGGATACCTTTAGTCCTGTTGTGAAAGCTACTACCATCAGACTGATTCTTTCTATAGCTATCTCTCGTAATTGGTGCATGCGGCAGTTAGATGTCAAGAACGCATTCTTACATGGTGTTCTGGAAGAGGATGTTTTCATGCGCCAACCCCCTGGGTATACTGATCCGCAATTTCCTCATTTCATATGCAAGCTTGATAAATCCTTGTATGGTCTAAAACAGCCCCCCCCCCCCCCCCCCCCCGTGCATGGTACTCTCGCCTATCATCCAAGCTTCAGTCACTTGGTTTTACTCCATCCAAGGCTGATACTTCCTTGTTCTTCTATTCTCGGCATGGGGTCACCATTTTTATGCTTATTTATGTGGATGACATAATTGTTACAAGTTCCTCCGTTCAGGCAGTTGATGCTCTTCTCACAGATCTTCGTGTTGATTTTGCGCTCAAGGATCTCGAAGATCTGCACTACTTTCTTGGTATTGAGGTAAAACTTGTCCGAGATGGACTTGTTTTATCCCAAGGGAAATATTTGCTCGACTTGATTCAACGTGTGGGCATGAAAGGTTGCAAACCAGTTACCACGTCGCTTCCCACGTCAGAAAAATTGTCACTGTTTGATGGTGTGCCTCTTGGAGGAGAGGATTCTACCACATACCGGAGTGTTGTAGGTGCATTACAATATCTGACTTTAACTCGATCTGATATTTCCTTCTCCGTGAACAAAGTTTATCAATTTTTGCATGCACCTACTACTGTACATTGGACCGTGGTTAAGCGCATTCTTCGCTATCTGCAAGGGACGATGACTCATGGTTTGCGCATTAGCAAGTCAGACTCTATGTTGGTAAGTGCCTTTTCTGATGCAGATTGGGTGGGCTGTCCTGATGACCGGAAATCCACAGGTGGCTTTGCAGTGTTTCTTGGGAGTAACTTGGTGTCTTGGAATGCTCGCAAACAAGCCACTGTGTCTTGTTCTAGTACCGAAGCTGAGTATAAAACAATTGCCAATGCTACTTCTGAAATTATTTGGGTTCAGAGACCGCTGACAGAGTTGGGTGTTGCTCATCCAAAAGCAGCCTCCCTTTGGTGTGACAACCTTGGTGCTACATATCTATCTGCTAACCCGGTCTTTCATGCTCGAACAAAGCACATTGAAATTGACTATCACTTTGTTCGTGAACGGGTTGCTAATAAATTGTTGCACATCCAATTTATTTCTACTGGTGATCAAGTGGCAGATGGGTTTACAAAACCATTGATTGCGAGGCAATTGGAGGCTTTCCGGCGCAATCTCACCTTGGATAGTTGTGATTGAGGGGGAGTGTTAAACAGATTGTAACTAACGGTATTGTATAAACCGTGTTTACCAAGGATAGGAGAGGCGTGCATGTTGTGTTCTCAATTGTATACGTGTTTGTCTGTTGAGATATATCTCTAGGTAGTTAGTAGAGGATATCTCTATAGCTGAACCGACCTCATGTAATCATCTATCTCTATTTAACATGCACGCATCCCTGTCGATGGCATATGCTTCCAGCTCTTTCTACAGAACAGAGGGGAGAGGAAGATCGATGGCGAACGAGTTGGCTACGCAGGGTTTAGCAAGGCAAGATCGAACATATCAATCGAGAGGAGAAGTTCGCATCCCATGCACTTGGCCTGGACTAAGCTATATACACGAATACGAGTAGATAGTAGTACTACTACTACTGTTGAAGAAGAGGCAAGTTGGGGTCATTATCGGATTACAACGGACCGCGTGTGGGTTGCTTCCGGCTTTTGAAGGCGGTATCATGAGGCCATCAACCGCTGCAAGGCCAGGCCACAATTCGTAGAGAAGCCTGGCGGACCACGACGTTCAAGGCGTACGTCGATGCCAGACTCGGTGCAACTCGGTGTTGGGTGTACTCTAGTACTCCTTTTGTATAAAAAACATAATAATGTAAAGACCGTTTTTTTTGTTTTGCATCGGGCATAAAAACAGTCTTACATTTTGTTACAAAAAAGAGTGTTCCTTTTTAAAGATCGGTTACAACCAAGACATAAACACACCACACCATCACACAGACATGCACATCCACATTGTCTATTGATTGTCGGGTCGGAGTGTAGCTTTAAGATTCACAATCAGCATCTCCCATTGAAACGATAATGTGCGTTGAAGCGTGAACCTAAAGTTTGATGTGTGACGAATTGATGATTCCATCATATGGTTGAGTAATAATCGGTAAGATGACGAACCCGACACGAGACGGGGAACCCACCACAACAGGCGACTCGGGGGCGACCTCGAGCCTCCCGAAATTCACCATTAATGGTCGCTCCCCACCAACCCCTCCTCACTTATCCAACGCGATGGGATCTCATCTCCACACATCGGCATCTCCTCCCCTCCCACCAACCCTAATTCATTAGATTTCCTTGTGCGATGGGGGAGGAAAGACGGGAAAGCCGAGCGAGGCGCGCTCGTCTTGCGACGATGGTGGCGGCTCCAATGGCTTCCCCTATGTCGATTCCGGTGGCGTAGAGGCCGTTTGTGGAGCTGCACTCCCCGAAAGCACGAGCAGAGATCCTACGGGTGGTTCAGGGGCTGTTCCCCGATCGATCCGAGTGGCCGGGGCTCATGGTGGACATCATTCGCAGCTCCATCTTTGAGGAGCGGGCACGATTTTGCGGGGACGACGGGGGGATGGACTACGAGCTGATTTTTTGGGCGATTCAGGAGGCGGAGGCGACGGATCCAGTCTAGGCGACGCGGTGGTGCAGGTTCAAGACGGAGAGCCCCTCCCGGCAACATCCGACCGCTGCCGATACTTAAGCTATCTTAGCTTCCTCGCGAGGCGTTACCGTCGGGGATCAGGCCGCCCCGCGTCCTGTGAAGAGTCGCGGCCCTAGTAGACGCCTCCAATATCCAGTACTCACTGCGATGGTGAGGGGGCGTCGGGCGGGAGATGGGCTACGCTGTAGTCGAGAACCGCCGCCATGGCCAGGGGATCGTAGTGAGGTTGGCAATCATCATGTTCACGTACCTCGTCACCGACCAAAATCAGCTAGCACTCGTAACTTCTCTGACAAAATTTGTTGCGACCATCTGGTCATCGAGATCCATATTAGTGCTCAGATTTTAGATTATGTGCTTGTTGACCCTAAGGATGGAGTTTCTACTCCGATCAGATCGCAGTCTCTCGTGAGGATAAGATGGAGGATGACTATTTGGTCATCGGTTCTAATCTTAGTTCTCAGTTTTTAGATCGTGTGCTCGTTGATTCTAGGGATGGAGTTTCTACTCCGGTTAGATTATCGTCTCCGGCGAGGGAAAAGGTGGAGGGTGACCATTTAGTCATCGAGTCCGAATTTAGCTCTCTGATTTTAGATCATGTGCCTGTTGAACCTAAGATTGTTGATTCTACTCTAATTAAAGTGTCGTCTCCAGCGAAGGAAAAGGTGGAAGTAGTAGTTAAATCCCCAAAAGCGCTGGTGATCGACCCAGTAAAAGGGGATTTCGGTCCAGCTCCAACCCCTGCACCTCCCATCTGTGGATGTGTGGTTGGGAGGAAAGCTCGTTTTCGAAATCCGCCTTCCCGTGTGGGAAACGTGTCTGAGGAGGTGTCTGGGGAATTTTTCGGACAACTTTGGGTTATCCCTTCCCCTGTGCGCCGCCGGCCTCATATAAACCCATCGCCCCTTCCTCCGAACCCTAGCTATGCCATACCCAACATCTTCTGGATTAGGAAGGATCTCTTCCGATCCAGGAACTTCACCAGAGAAGATTGCTTCCATGTGAAGCATCTCGGCCGATTTGATCCTACCCCGACCTCATTCAAACTCTCTATGGAAGGGATCGGCCCAGGATCTCTATCCTTTGTTGAGGTAGTTAAGGGAGAGATGGAGGCTGGACGTCAACAACAGCATCGGCAGCCTCGCCGCCAACCTAACAAGAAGGCTATGATTGTCCAAGGAGGGCAGGCCCAACCCCCTCAACCTCCCCCTCCTGCTGCTATGAAGCCCCAATCCACAAACAGAGGGGGAGGGGGTGACTGGGAAGCAGGCTGCTGGAAGCAATCAAGCTGTGGTGCCTCCAACAGCACCTATGCTAGTCATCCCGAACCCTCCCGTCGTCCAAGCTTTGGATCCAAGGTACCAGGAGATGACCTGCTTCAGTTGTAGCTGGCCTGGGCATTATATTGGTAATTCCATTGAGCCCAAGAAGTGTTTCATATATGCGGGAGGCCACAATGTTAACAACTGTGCAGCTTGGGCTTGCCAACACCCAACTGCCACCTACTTTGGGAGTGTTCTTGCTGATCTGGGGTTTTACCATATTGATGTGCCTGTTTCTACAGAGTCTAGCTGGATGAACAATAAGAATTGTGCAATACCTCAGGTTGTTAGGGGAGAAGTATCTGCTTCTGAACTGCTGATGCAGCTGAATGGGATATTCTGCAAGAACAAGGAGTGGCCTTGAAAGATAAGAGAGCTAGAAGATAAGAAGTTTCTTTGAAGGTTTCCTCCCTGGAAGAATGTTGATGATCTAATTGAGTTCCCTCCTTTTGATTTACCTATTTATGGTGTTTCAGTCAAGGTGGTTGAATGGCAGGGTATGTTGAATCCTTATGGTGAACTGACTGAAGCATGGATACAGATTGAAGGGATACCTCCAAAGTGGTGTGCTTGGAAAGTGTTTGCACGGATTACCTCATCTTTTGGTATACTTGTGGATGTAGACTGGAATGGCATTTTTAAAAGCTTTTATGAAACCATCTGTGTGAAGGTAGCTTGTAGAGACCCTGCCAAAATTCCTTTTGAGAGACTGGTGGAAATGAATAAAAAACTATACCTAATGTTTTTAACTCTGGAGGGATTTGAGCAAATTGGAGATGAGGATGATGATGATGGAGTTGATCCTGAGGAGGAGGATCCTGATAAAAGCAAAGGTGAGGAAGAAGATTATGAGGGTAATCTGGATACTAATGATAAGGACAGTCTCGAAGATGATACCAATCCTATAGATGAACTTGACAAGGCTAATTTCACTAAGAAAGATACCCATGCTTCTACCTCTGTCAACAAACAAAGAAGTGTTGTCTCTGCAACTAAATTCCATCCCAAGATGGTGTTGAACAATGCACACAATACCTTCATTGAGGAAATAAAAACTATGGAGATCCTGATAACTATGACAAGATGGATGAAGATATGATCTCTCCTATGAGGGTCTTTTCTTCACCTCCAAAAGATGGGGAACCAATGTCTGTCCATATGGACTACTGCTCTGAGCAACTGAAAAACTTTGACATGGCTGAGTCTTATGAAGAAGAAGGAGCTACTCTACGAGAGATGCAATGCTTGCCTGAAGAGCTGATAAGAGCCATTGGCTCTACTAAGAGATCTATGTTAAATACCTTGGATAATGCTGAGTCAGAAAAAAGGGAGATTCCAGGAAGGGGCCTCTGTCAAATGGGGTCCAGTGTTAACTAGCAGACCAACCACTCGTGGACATGGAGATATCAACATTATGGATAAAGCCAAAGCCTATCAGAAGAAGAAGAATCTGGAGATTCCCCCATCTTTCAAAGGTAACTCTTTCTCCTGTCTAGGTAATGATAACCTTGTGGATCAAGCTAGGAAAATTGATATTTGTATTGGTAAAGATGATAAAGAGCAAGTTGTTATTATTGATGACATAATAGAGAATGAAAAACTCAGATGCCTTCAATTTGCTGATGAAAGGACGTGGATGTCGCCTAGAGGGGGGGTGAATAGGCGCTTTAAAATAATTATGGTTTAGGCTTGAACAAATGCGGAATAAAACTAACGTTTAATTTGTCAAGCACAAAACCTAAAACAACCAGGCTCACCTATGTGCACCAACAACTTATGCTAAGCAAGATAAACAACTAAGTGATAGCAAGATATATGACAATAAACAATATGGCTATCACAAAGTAAAGTGCATAAGTAAAGGGTTCGGGTAAGAGATAACCGAGGCACGTGGAGACAATGATGTATCCTGAAGTTCACACCCTTGCGGATGCTAATCTCTGTTGGAGCGGTGTGGAGGCACAATGCTCCCCAAGATGCCACTAAGGCCACCGTAATCTCCTCATGCCCTCGCACAATGAAAGATGCCATGATTCCACTAAGGGACCCTTGAGGGCGGTCACCGAACCCGTACAAATGGCAAACTTTGGGGGCGGTCACCGGTACCCGTACAAATTGCTCGGGGCAATCTCCACAACCTAATTGGAGACCCCGACGCTTGCCTGGAGCTTTACACCACAATGATTGAGCTCCGAGACACCACCAAGCTTCTAGGACGCCAAAGCATCCACGAAGAACAATATCTAGGGTACTAAGTACCAAAGGTAATAAGCTTCTCAAACTTCACTTCCTCGAATCACCGTGGAGAACTCAAACCGGTGCAACTAATGCAATGGCAAGAACACACGAAGTGGACAAGTCCCTCACACTCAAATATCTCCACAACAACAAAAGCTATGGAGAAATATGAGAGGAAGAACAAGGAGCTCACAAAGAACTTCAAGATCAAGATCCAAGTGGTTCCCCTCACATAGAGGAGAAAGTTATTGGTGGAGATGTGGAACTAGATCTCCTCTCTCTTTTCCCTCAAGAACAAGCAAGAATCATTGGAGGATTGAGAGTTAGCAAGCTCGAAGAAGGTCAACAATGGGGGAAGAACACGAGCTAAAGAGATAAGGTTCAATGGGGAAGAAGACCCCCTTTTATAGGTGGGGAAAAATCCAACCGTTAAGCCTCACAGCCCGCACACAGCGGTACTACCGCTCGGTAGGTTCACCAACCATGCCGAGGCCAAAAAGTATGCAAAAAACAGTCCGACGGAGCGGTACTACCGCTCCTGGAGCGGTAGTAAAAAATTACTACCGCTCCGGGGGGGTACTACCTCTGCGGGGGCGGTACTACCGCTGGCACCAGGAGCGGTACTACCGCTGGATACTAAAACTGCTGTAACTTTCGCATACGGACTCTGAATTCAACGAAACCAAGTTTGTTGGAAAGCTAACGACATGGGCTAACACAATATTGATAGAAATATCAATAAGAAACAAGTGAGAAAAGTCCCATAAGAAAATGGTGAGAACCCTTCTTGGAATAAGACCGGTAAAAACTCCCAACATCGAAAACATCATAGAAGATGCATATGGACTCCGTTTTCGATGAACTCGAGCTTGTCATGAAGATGAACATAAGCTCTAAAACTCACAAAGAGAAACAACAAACAAGAAACAATAAGTATGATGCAAGGATGCAAATGGTTTGAGCTCTCAACAAACGATACGATTAAGCTACTCACTTGAGAGCCCCCCTTGACAGTACGACAATCTATCCTAAAACAGAAAACCTCTCAAGGGCAAACCTATACCTTGCACCTCGTCCTCTTGAGCTAGATGACGATGATCTTGGCTTCCTCAAGATGGACCACCTTTCTTCATTGCGTTGGCTTGATGAAGACTAGTTGATTGCTCCCATACACACTATGGGCGAGCCGCTCTTCAGCATATCTTCACAAGTCCATTGCCACCACAATGGACGGCAAGCATCAAGCATGATATATTCGTGCTGATCCACTTGAACTTGCACACCACAATCTTGATGACGATCACCACTTGACGTCATCCTTCATGGGTTGTATGAGATCTTCCTTTTGACGCAAGCCCATGGAAGCACACCTAACCCCCACATAGAACTCTCACAAAGATCATGGGTTAGTACACAAACACGTAATGGACAATGCTTACCATACCATGGGATCACTTGATACCTCTCGGTACATCTTGTACGCTTTGTGCGTTGATCATCTTGATTTACTCTTTGTCTGAGATCTTGATCAACCTTGTGTCTCTATGACCATTCTTTGGATAATACCTTGAATACCATCTTGGTCATCATATAAACTCCTTGAACCCAACAAATGGACTTCAAGAAGTGCCTATGGACAAATTCTATAAATATAACTTAAGGCAACCATTAGTCCATAGGAATTGTCATCAATTACCAAAACCACATATAGAGATATATGCTCTAACAATCTCCCCCATTTTGGTAATTGATGACAACCACTTCAAGAGAGTTCATATAAGGAAATAAGCATAACCAAGCGCGCACATACAAAGCAATAATGCATGCCTGCAAGATGTAAATGCTTATGCAATAAAAGCAAAACCCTCTAAACATATCCAAAGTAAACTCTCTAAACTTCTCCCCCATTGGCATCGATTGCCAAAATGGACGAAAAGTTTAGAAAGCCAATATAGTAGGTGGTCCTCCAAAAAGTGTGTACTTCTCAGCAAATTAGTGCAAAGAAATACACAAATACAATGATAAGTAGTTGGAGGAAAACAAACTATATTGAGGACCCAAAGATTGCAAGTAAAAGGATTGTATGCCACAAAGACATACAAAAAATAGAGGCAAGCAATCAAAAGATACCAGATGGAACAAACAATCAGATGGCCCTTCGAACCACATGAATAAAAGATATTATGATAAAGGCAACAGAGTGTTTTATCAAAACTAGAGAAGCTCCCCATGATTTGTGCACTAATACGAGATTTTTGTATTTGATACAGGTGCACAAAATAGGATCGTTGCTCCCCCAAAATTAATAAAAACACACAATGAGTGCAAGAAGATAGATGAGACAATAAGCATATCAATTTCACAAAACAAATGGTTGAGCAACATGTAAAAGAAGCAACTTAAGAATAGGCTCAACCAAAGTAATGTGTGTGAGTCATGGCAAAGCACTTGAGAAGAATAAGATAAGGATGAGCATTACTCATCAACATAGTCTTGATGAAATGTGACACAAAGTGCAAGACATATCATTCCCACACACACATACTAGAAAATGGGTTCACAAGCTTACTAATAAACAAAATAAGAACCAACGCTTGTCACGACCCGTGGTGAAGATAGGAAGTAAGAACCTTGTCAAGAGGAGGGATACCAATCGAAATGGCAAAACCCTCATCAAGACAAGCATGAGGAAAAATAATCTTCACGGCCAAAGAGTGCATCAAGATGTAGGAAAATCAGATATGCACTCAAGACAAATCCTTTCACGAAGCCACCAAAAACTGAAAAAGGAAATGCAACTGTGGACGTGAAAGAAAAGAGGATATCAATTAGAGAGGTAACTTATCTCATGTGTAAAAGATTCTAAGTAGAAGACAATCATGATGATATATATCCACAAAGAAGGATGTACACACAAAATGGTTACAAGAAGGAACAAACTAGATATCCAAAAGGAAGTCATAAATATATCAATAAGATATTTTGCTTGGAAGCATAGCACATGGCCTAATATTTTCTTATCGTACAATATGAACTTCCAACATACGAACATCAAAGACATCCCAACTAGTAGTAAGACATCATCGTTCGGATGCTTTGAGAAAGGAAACAAGTACTACAAGAACGAATCAAGATATTCATGCCATGATGCAACCTGGAAAAGAAAAGATAGGTTGGGGCCTTTGCAAGAAAAGAACGCATGAAGTGGATACTTGTTACCGAGACAACATTGGATTGATGTAGTAGATAGCTGTTCTTTGATCATCCTAACTTGGCTCCAATAATCACATGGTCTCAACACCTTCCTTATAGGTGAGCCGAGCATCCAATGCATCTCCAGTTGTTCCTGGAACAGCAAAACAAACAAAATGGTGCCCAAACTCATTGGAACCAAAGAGTTAGAAAACCAACAATACATAGGACAAACTCCACATACATATGTGCATATAGATATGAATTTGAATTTCATGCACACTTTAGACAATTTATGACAAGGTGGAGTTTCCCCTATATATTGGGTCAAAGAAAGAAAGCAAGCAAAAGAAGTTGTATATAGTAGATATGCATGCTCAAGACTCTCAAGAATCAACTCTAACACAAAGTTGATAAGTCACCAAAAGACAAGGTATCAAGTGATAATAAGATCCCAAGCAAAAACTATCACTTGAAGGATATCAATTAGAAGATACCTCAAGGAATGAGATATCCATTGACACATGCCAAATAAAAGGAAACAAGATACCAATTGAAGGAAAACAAACACGAGGTATCTAATTTCCAAAAGAGACCTAGGTTCCAACAAACCAAACCCTCGACAAATTTTCATGATGGCACAAAGCATCATAAAGAGCAAGACTTGCCTCCCATCAACACACACTTGATGGGGATCAAAAGATTTTATAATGGTTGAATAAAGAGAGTGTTCTAAAGAAAATAGGATAGCTCCCCCAAGGGGTGTGCATTATATAGAATTTGCATTTAAATACAAAATGCACAAGATGGGATCATCACTTTCTCTATATATATAAAAACACTAGACATATTAAAATAGATCCACAAGAGGCAAGGAAGACAAACGAAACACAAAATCCAATGTAAAGACGATTAGCAATTCCTACCACATGATGGGAATACCAATTGTCAAGGACAAGAAGTATTTTGGAAGTGATACTCATTGGTAGATCGCAAATATATCCAAGATCATCTTTACCCATAAAACGCAAGCAAATGACACTTGTAGAGCTAACATGCCACCTAGGAACAAGATAATTTACAATATCAACACTAAGTGGCAACATCTCAAATGTACACATTTTCTAGATTTGTAATATGCACATAGCATATTACTCCCCCATAATGTGATAAACCAACAATATTAACAAGTGGAAAATTAAAACCAACAAGAGATAATTAATGGACCATATAGAATTTGAATTTCTCATGAGTAAGACATACCACATAGAAACTAGATAATCTTTAAATATCAATACTAAGTGGTATTCCCCATGTATACACATTTATAGGATTGTGAGGTGTACAAAGCACATCACTCCCCCCACAATGGGATAAGCCATTAATCTCTCACAAGAGGCAACAAAGATACAAACAAGATGCAAAAAGGCTCAATACAAGACTCACATGTACATGATATGCAAACCAACATACACATACTCGATTACTCAAGATAAGCAAGTTGGAAGCACAACATATACAAAAGCATGCAAGGTACAAAACCACAACATGCAAAGGGGCAAGCAACTAACAATGTAAAAAGTTTAAGTACAAGTTACCGTAAGGAGGCACATTGGATATAAGATAGAAACTCGATAATCCAAATGACTTGACTTGAGATAATATGAATGATGAAGACCCCTTAATTCTTCATTATGTATCAAAGTCTCTAATGTTCTCCACATTCACCTATTGATCAAGTTTGAGCTTGTTGGTCCCCAACCACGTTGGGTCCTAACAGGTTAGTCACAATAGGCTTGGCAACCCAAATGGTACTTTTCTTGACACCACTTTGAGTACCAACAAACTTGGCAAACACATTGCCAACCTTATCCTTCCCAAGAGAATATATATCATCAATAATGATTGGGTTGGATAAATTACCTCTCGTGCAAGAAGAAGCGAAGTGACCCTTCTCACGACATAAGTAGCAACATCTACCCTTTAATTTCTTCCATATTGATTTCTCAACATGAGGAGTGTTGGCTTGGGTCTTCTTGGGAAGGGGTCTTTCTTCAACTTGTAGTTGAGTATGTGATTGAACTTGTGGCCGCTTCCCTTGTTGCTTGTGACTTTGGGGCTTATTCTTTAGTGGGCAAGATCTAACATGGTGCCCTTCAATTTTGCACTTGAAGCAAATAATCTTGGCCGAATTCTTGACTTGTTCTTGGCCCTTCTTATTTAAGTTTTTGGACTTCTTCTTCTTGTTGGAGTTGAATCCAAGCCCATCTTTGTCATTCGGGGATTTTTGCCCACACAAGACATTGTTGAGTGTGGACATCCCTTCATGACTCTTTTCCAAGTCTTTCTTCAAAGAAGTGACTTGGGCCTTGAGCTCTTCGATTTCCTCTACATGGTTAGTATCAACACAAGTACTAGAGGAAGTATAAGCTTCATTGTTAGAGCAACAAGGCAAGGAAAGTAATTCATCACAAGAGGTAGCAACATTATGAGTAGAAGAATTACGAGGACTAGCACATGGCAATATAGCATTTTGAATAGAGGTAGTGCCATTGTCCACATGAGGCTCACTTGATGTTACCTTGGTAGTAATAGCCTCATGAGCTAATTTTAGCGCATTATGGGATGCTAGAAGATCATCATGAGAGCTTGTGAGAATTACATGACTTTCTTCCAATTTCCCATAATTGCTAGATAGCAACTCAAGTTGAGCCCTTAGCTCAACATTCTCCTTTAAAATGGATGCTTCACAAGAAGTAGAGTTAGTAGCACAAGCATCATCATTAGCAATAAGAGGAGAAGGCACCTTGGCAAGCTCTTTAGCATATGAAGCTTCAAGTTGAGCATGAGACTTGGTGAGTTCGATGAGCGAACTCTTAATAGCCCTTGAGCCATTTTCGAGGTGCTCATAGTCCTCAAGGAGTTTAGCATGTGCAA
This sequence comes from Hordeum vulgare subsp. vulgare, assembly GCF_904849725.1. Taxonomy (NCBI): domain Eukaryota; kingdom Viridiplantae; phylum Streptophyta; class Magnoliopsida; order Poales; family Poaceae; genus Hordeum; species Hordeum vulgare. The sequence continues at coordinate 418,639,999 of NC_058520.1, read as the reverse complement.
CTCCAAGCTTATCATTTTTAGTTCTAAAATCATTAGCCACCTCGAGAGCTCTATCATGGGATCCCTTTAATCTAGATAATTCTAGAGCAAAGGTTTCCTCAAGAGATTCCTTGGTGGTTTGTTCATTTTCAAGAGCTTGAGATAGCTCTGCGATCTCATTAGCGTCATCACGCTCATGACCTACCATTGTCTCAATGGTGGCCTCATGCTCCTCAAGATGAGCTTCCAACTCCTCAATGTATTTCTTGCCCTCAGTGGAAATAGACATGATTTCCAAGAAGTTGGAACAAGCAAGTTTATTCTTATAAAGAGATTTAAAAATGATTTCACCCTTAATTTTTAAGGATGCAATATTATCACTCTCTTCATCATTATCCTCATCCCCATTATCATCAACATCATCATCATGAGATATATTGGGATTCAAAGTAGGAAATACCTTTGAAGCCTTAGCCATAAGGCAAAAGTGAGTCACAATAGATGATGATGTAGGATCCCTTGAAGCATCATTCAAGGCCACATCTTGTTCCATGGAGTGATGAATTTCCTATACATTGTTAGCACAACAACTCGAGGAAATATATACATTTTTATCATGGCAACAAGATATAGGAAGCATATCATCATGAGATTTAGTCAAGCAGTTTTTACATGATATGCAAGGACTATCAACACAAGCATGTAAAACATTTAGAGTGCTCGAAGTGTTACTGCCCAAAGATGAAGCATTGCAATAATATAGTGATGAAGGATCATCAACAATAAGCCCACTATCATCATTACAATGATCTCCACTACTCACCATATCATTACCTTGTGGAAATCCATATGTAGGTGAAGTAGATGAAGTTGAGAAGACCACACGACCGGAGGTGGAGGGAGAACAATTATTCCCACAAATCTTGGACATACCATACTTATCTTGAAGCTTTGTCCACAACTCATGAGCATCCCAGAATGGCAGGAGTTGAAATATAACTACATTGCTCAAAGCATCAAAAAGCACATTAGAAGCTTGAGCATTGAGATAAGAGTTTTTCTCATCATCAAAAGATATATTTTGAGAATCCTTTGGAGGAGAAAAACCCATATCTACAATTCCCTCCAAGTTTGGGTCCATGACCCTAAAGTGATTAAGCATGCGAATTACCCAAACATCAAAATTTGTGCCATCGAAACTAAGAGTGCCAGAGAATCCTAAACCCCTACTCGACATCCTTAATCTCTTGGTGGTTAAACCTAATAAAGAGAGACCTAGCCTTGATATCAATTGAAAGGACGTGGATGTCGCCTAGAGGAGGGGTGAATAGGCGCTTTAAAATAATTACGGTTTCGGCTTGAACAAATGCGGAATAAAACTAACGTTTAATTTGTCAAGAACAAAACCTAAAACAACTAGTCTCACCTATGTGCACCAACAACTTATGCTAAGCAAGATAAACAACTAAGTGATAGCAAGATATATGACAATAAACAATATGGTTATCACAAAGTAAAGTGCATAAGTAAAGGGTTCGGGTAAGAGATAACCGAGGCACGTGGAGACAATGATGTATCCTGAAGTTCACACCCTTGCGGATGCTAATCTCTGTTGGAGCGGTGTGGAGGCACAATGCTACCCAAGATGCCACTAAGGCCACCGTAATCTCATCATGCCCTCGCACAATGAAAGATGCCATGATTCCACTAAGGGACCCTTGAGGGCGGTCACCGAACCCGTACAAATGGCAAACTTTGGGGGCGGTCACCGGTACCCGTACAAATTGCTCGGGGCAATCTCCACAACCTAATTGGAGACCCCGACGCTTGCCCGGAGCTTTACACCACAATGATTGAGCTCCGAGACACCACCAAGCTTCTAGGACGCCAAAGCATCCACGAAGAACAATATCTAGGGTACTAAGTACCAGAGGTAATAAGCTTCTCAAACTTCACTTCCTCGAATCACCGTGGAGAACTCAAACCGGTGCAACTAATGCAATGGCAAGAACACACGAAGTGGACAAGTCCCTCACACTCAAATATCTCCACAACAACAAAAGCTATGGAGAAATATGAGAGGAAGAACAAGGATCTCAAAAGAACTCCAAGATCAAGATCCAAGTGGTTCCCCTCACATAGAGGAGAAAGTGATTGGTGGAGATGTGGATCTAGATCTCCTCTCTCTTTTCCCTCAAGAACAAGCAAGAATCATTGGAGGGATTGAGAGTTAGCAAGCTCAAAGAAGGTCAACAATGAGGGAAGAACACGAGCTAAACAGATATGGTTCAATGGGGAATAAGACCCCTTTTATAGGTGGGGAAAATCCAACCGTTAAGCCTCACAGCCCGCACAGAGCGGTACTACCGCTCATAGAGCGGTACTACCACTCATAGAGCGGTACTACCGCTCGGTAGGTTCACCAACCATGTTGAGGCCAAAAAGTATGCAAAAAACAGTCCGACGGAGCGGTAGTCAAAAATTACTACCGCTGCGGGGACGGTACTACCGCTGGCACCAGGAGCGGTACTACCGCTGGATACTGAAACTGCTGTAACTTTCGCATACAGACTCCGAATTCAATGAAACCAAGTTTGTTGGAAAGCTAACGACATTGGCTAACACAATATTGATAGAAATATAAATAAAAAGCTAGTGAGAAAAGTCCCATAAGAAAATGGTGAGAACCCTTCTTGGAATAAGACTGGTAGAAACTCCCAACTTCAAAAACATCATAGAAGATGCATATGGATTCTGTTTTCGATGAACTCGAGCTTGTCATGAAGATGAACATAAGCTGTAAAACTCACAAAGAGAAACACCAAACAAGAAACAATAAGTATGATGCAAGGATGCAAATGGTTTGAGCTCTCAACGAACGATACGATCAAGCTACTCACTTGAGAGCCCCCCTTGACAGTACGACAATCTATCCTAAAACAAAAAAACCTATCAAGGGCAAACCTATACCTTGCACCTCGTCCTCTTGAGCTAGATGTCGATGATCTTGGCTTCCTCAAGATGGACCACCTTTCTTCATTGCGTTGGCTTGATGAAGACTAGTTGATTGCTCCCATACACACTATGGGCGAGCCGCTCTTCAGCATATCTTCACAAGTCCATTGCCACCACAATGGACGGCAAGCATCAAGCATGATATATTCGTGCTGATCCACTTGAACTTGCACACCACAGTCTTGATGACGATCACCACTTGACGTCATCCTTCATGGGTTGTATGAGATCTTCCTTTTGACGCAAGCCCATGGAAGCACACCTAACCCCCACATAGAACTCTCACAAAGACCATGGGTTAGTACACAAACACGTAATGGACAATGGTTACCATACCATGGCATCACTTGATCCCTCTCGGTACATCTTGTACGCTTTGTGTGTTGATCATCTTGATTTACTCTTTGTCTGAGATCTTGATCAACCTTGTGTCTCTATGACCATTCTTTGGATAATACCTTGAATACCATCTTGGTCATCATATAAACTCCTTGAACCCAACAGATGGACTTCAAGAAGTGCCTATGGACAAATCCTATAAATATAACTTAAGGCAACCATTAGTCCATAGGAATTGTCATCAATTACCAAAACCACATATGGAGATATATGCTCTAATAGCTGATATTAACCCTGAGGTTGTCCTCCCTAATAATCTAGATGTGGTTTTCCATACTCATTCATCACCTCCTCGTTCTAGTCCTAGATCTAAAACAGGGGGCACTGCTGGTTTAGTGAAGGATAGTCCAACCCTTCTCACGAAAAGTAAGCCTTGTGGCTTGTCACATCCCTTTAAAATCCCATGATAGGAGCCTTTTGGAATATGAGGGGTCTAGGGCAACATGGGAAAATGCAGTGCCTTGGAGACTTTCTCCACAATCATAGAGTTGATTTTGTTGGTTTCTTTGAAACTAAAAGGGAGATCATTGATAACCATGTTCTGAAATCCATTGCTTATGGTAGTAACTTTTGCTAGCATACCTTACCTGCTATTAATATTGCTGGTGGCATCCTTGTGGGCCTTAGAATTGACATCTATGAATTTATTGGTTTTATTAACAAAAAATATTGTGTGATAGTTACAATTAAGAATAAAGAGGATGGTTTCTTATGGCATTTTGTTGCAATTTATGGCACTGCTTACAATGAGCAAAAAATTGAGTTCATTGCTGAACTTCATGATGTCATGCACAATTTGGCCTACCCGGTCCTCCTAGGTGGAGATTTTAATTTGGTTAGATCTGTATCTGACAAAAACAATGGAGTGATCAATAACCAGTCAACTCTGCTTTTTAATGATTGGATTAACAAGTGGGGTCTCATGGAGATTAATATTGCTAATAGGAGCTACACGTGGAGTAATAATCAGGATGACCCTATTTTTGCAATGATTGATCGAGTGTTTGTTTCCACATCCTGGGATGCTCACTTCCCATTGACCGTTCTATCTGCGCTACCACGTGTTGGTAGTGATCACACTCTACTCCTTTTAGACACTAAAGCTCAAAGGGTTACCTCCCCCAAACCATTTTGGTTTGAGAAGTGGTGGCTTGACCAGCCAGATTTTAAAGAGCTTGTTTGCAAAACCTCGGCTAACACTGCTTATGTGGGTAAATCTATTGATAACTGGATGAATAAAACTAGGATATTACGAAAAAATATTAAAGGTTCGAGTATCAATCTAGAAGCTGATATGAAAAAGAGGAAGAAAACCCTTCTCCAAGAGTTTGACATTCTTGATGTTTTTTTCTAAAACAAACCGTTTAGACTCCAATGATAAGACTCGTATGGAGGAGATTAAGAGAGAATTAGAAGATATCTGGAAGAAAGAAGAAACTGCCTTGTGGCAGAGGTCCAGAGATAGGAGGATCAAAGATGGTGACAAGAATAATAAATATTTCCATGCTTTACCTAACCATCGCCATAAGGAAAAACACTTATATGAGCTAAATGGGGATGATGGCCCAGTTCATTCCACCAAGGAGATGCTTGATATTTCCACTTCTTTCTACAAGAACCTCTTTGGTTATGAGCATAAACATAATATTTGCTTGGGTCCTTCCTTTTGGAAGGAAGAAGAGATGGTTACCCCTGAGGAGAATGAGGTGTTACAAAGGAATTTCTCTGAGGAGGAAATTAAAGAGGCCATTTTCAGTTCCTATGCACATGGTGCTCAGGACCTGATGGCCTTTCCTTTTTGTTCTATCAATCCTTCTGGGATTTGATTAAATCTGACTTTATGTCCTTAGTTAAAGACTTTGAAGAAGGGAAGCTTGACATTTATAAGTTGAATTTTGCCATTATTGTCCTAATTCCTAAAGAGGCTGATGCCAAGGATATGAAGAAATTCAGACCCATTAGCCTTGGGAATTGTGTTGTTAAGATCCTTACTAAAGCTATGACTACCATACTATCCCCCATTGGGGATAGACTGATTTCTCCCAATCAAACTGCTTTCATCAAAGGGAGATTTATTCTTGAGAGTGTGGTGTTGGCTCATGAGGTAATCCATGAAGTCAAACGATCCAAGACTCAGGGGCTTGTGCTCAAATTAGACTATGAGAAAGCTTATGATAGAGTTAGCTGGGAGTTTCTTTTTGAGATGTTGGAGTCAAGGGGATTTGGGACTAAGTGGATCTCTTGGATTAAGAGTGTTCTCCTGAAAGGTACATTTAGTGTTCGTATTAATGATGTGACTGGCCCATACTTTGTTGGTGGCAAAGGTCTTAAACAAGGGGATCCAATATCTCCCATCCTCTTTAATCTTGTAGCTGATGTCTTTTCTAAAATGTTGGCTAAATCAGCTCAACAAAACCTCATTTCAGGGCTTCTGCCTCATGTGATTAAACGGGGGATTACCAACTTACAATATGCAGATGATACTCTCCTTTTTCTCGAAAACTCTTGTGGAAAAGCCAAAAACTTTAAATGGATCCTCTCTTGTTTTGAAAACCTTTCTAGGATGAAAATCAACTTCCATAAGAGTCATCTGTTAACTATTAACATTGAGAATGAGGAGGCAAAATCCTTTGCCAAAAAAATTAGTTGTAAGGTTGGGTCTTTCCCTATTAAGTACTTGGGTGTGCCCTTGCATTATGACAAATTACGTAGGGAAGATCTCCAACCAATCATTGACAGGATTATTAGATGTATTTCTGGGTGGTTATGCAAACATCTTACCTACAAATGGAAACTGATTCTTCTATGTGCATGCATTGTCAGTATTCCTTCTTACCTTATGGAAGTGATTAAGTTTCCAAAGTGGGCCATTGAGGCCATTAACTCTCAAATGGCACATTTTTTCTGGGGAAATGTAGGGGACCAGCACAAATATCACCTTGCTAATTGGGGATTGATTACTAGGAAGAAATCCTTTGGGGGTTTAGGGCTACCTTACCTTAAGAAGTTTAATATGGCTTTATTAGCCTCATGGGGAAAAAGATTCTTTGACAACCAGAAAAAAGACTGGAAAGATATCATCTCTTTCAAATACAACACTGAATCACCCAATATTCTTTGGTCTAAGCCTGATAATGGATCTTCTTTCTGGAAGAGTGTAACATGGGCTCTTAATGCCTCCAAGACATTCTATAGGTGGAAAATTGGTAATGGTAGGAGTATTAATTTTTGTCATGATGTATGGGTTGGGGATTGTTCCGTGAAGGTTCAATTTTGGGAGTTATTTTACATTTGCAACCAACCTGACTGCAGTGTCTCTCAGGTTTGGGATGGATAGAACTTAAACTTTCATTTAAAAGATGTGTTGATATTAGAGGGATAGATAAATGGAACCAATTACTTGATATTATCCGAAAAAATCATGTGTCTAACTCCCCTGATGTTCCAATATGGATGTTGGAATCAAAGGGGGTACACTCTGTTAAGTCATTCTATAGTGTTATTAACTTGGGGGGGGGGGGGGGGGCTTCTGTCATTGGTGACAAACTATGGAAAAATCTCTGTCCACAGAATATTCATGTTTTCCTTTGGCTAAGTGTGTATAATAAAATACTAACCAGAGATAATTAGCTAAGAGGAAAAATGGTTGAGGATCCTTCTTGCCTATTCTGCTCTGAACTAGAGTGAGTGCAACATATATTCTTTGATTGTATAGTGGCTAAATGCATCTGGAAATTTTTTGGGATTCCTTTCAAATACCAATTATGTCCTGTTTTAAAGACATTTGTGCTTTGTGGCTGGTTCATAAGAAAAAACCAGTTCAGAACATGATTGTGGCTGCCTCCTTATGAAGTATTTGGAGACTAAGAAATGAATTATGTTTTCAGGATCGAACTTGAAAAAGTCTGGACTGCATTCTTGTGAAGCTCGAAGTTTTCTCCGGTAATGGTTTGTTCTCTGCGACACCACACGGGAGGTGGTTCTGCGGCAATTCATCTCTAAACTTGACAAATTTAGAGGGGAACTCCTGCGCATCGTCTGGAGGAGCTGATTCCGCAAGTGCTTGTGTTGCTGTTAAAATAGCTTTTTATTCTGTTTAGAGGTTGTGACTTTGGCTAAATTCTTATTTGAGATATTTTCGTCCTGTGATGGTCTTTGTTAGTTGGAGGGATGTAAACTTGGTCGTCTGAAGCTTCATCAATAAAATGGAGCAGGGGAACCCCTTTCATTAAAAAAAATGATTCCATCATATCTAAGATCAGCTTGGATAGTTCCATTCACGAATTAGGAGAAAACGCCTGGCCTAGCCAGTTTAAGATTCGTATACAAGTACGGGGAGAAACGGGGTGACGAGGATGATCACAAGAGCAGGGAAAGTATTATGCTCTTTTGGTGGCAGAATTAAGTTGGGGGCAGTGAGTTGGGCACATGGTTCGCTGAAACCACATGTCTATAAACTACATATGCCAGCTCGGATAGTTCCATTCACGAATTTGAGTTATGTAAACTTATAATACAGCATAAAGTAAAACTGCATGGTTCACAGGATCGATGGAACCACATGTCTATATTCCACATTTACATTTCAAAACCTCCTATTTGTCCAGCGTCCCCTCCCCTACACATTTTCCATCGCGCTGGAAATCCTCAGTTTCTACAGATGGGGTATTCACAGTGGAGATTCATACACAATGAAAAAGTGAACACAAACATAAGGCATCACGAACTGTGCTTGCACATATCTCAGTACGTTCCTTGGAAAGATAGTCGATCCCGTAGCGTGTCGATAAGAGTATTCTGCGCCAGAGTACTCTTCAGGCGACCAAATAGCTCGTCGCCATTGTTAGCCTCTGATGCTGCCTTTTCAGCTTCATCAGTCATATTGAGACGTGCGTATGCCTGTAGAAGAACCATGACCAAGATCATTAGATGTGCATTTGCATAGGCACAAAAGATATATAAGTGACAATGCACAATAAATTTATTGTTTCCCTCTATTTCCTTTACATTTAAGCGTGAACTGTTCAAGGTTCAGTAGACTGTCGTCTCAGATATTTTATGCTGATGTAATGCTCAAATCAAAATGGCCATGCTATTGCTCTAAAACATAGAAACTATCAATGAGATCTATCGGCCAAATTAGGGATGCAAGCAGACGCGTACATGCCGTCTGCATCCGTCTGTGAAGCCGAAGTCATACTAATTCTCATTACTTTAATATAATTATGCGAGTTCTTATTATGCTTTTGCGGACGCCGTCCGCTTGCATCCCTACGGCCAATCATGTAAACCAGGGTTCATATGGTATTAAACTTTCTATTTGTTTTACCCATGTTCCAGTTGATCTATTCCATCAAATTTCATCCCAGAGTCCTCAACAACCTGTATCTTCCCTAATGCTTACCAGTACTACCTAAAACATTGATCTGGCAAGCTGGATGAACCAAAAATATAAGTAGTTGAAAAGGGCAACAACAGCTTCTGATATGCGAAAAGCTTACTATATGCTCCCTCATTTGTTAGATGACCCGTAAATTTTGGCTATACATAATCATACCTCAGATCTTTCACCAGGATCTGTTAATTTTGGGATATATTTGATAGCTTCCATTTTTTGACCGGCATCAATGCATGCTTCCACGAAAGGTTTATAGCCTGCAAGTAAAAAAAAGGATAATAACATACTAAAAACATATGATATTGTTATGATGAAAATTATAATTTGCATGGAAGAAACATGAATTTGATATTTCTTTAGTACAACGTCACTTCTCATGAAAATAAAAGTCAGATAGGTAAACCTACCTCCTGGTGGTCTCTTCTCTCTCGAGAATGTTTCCAAAGCATCCCAATTACCAACTGTCGCTAAAGCACATGACTTCAACCAGTACCACCTTTTATCAGGAACCTAAGCAGCATAATGAGCATTAGAAAGTCGAAATTACAATATTCATCAGCACTGCCTTTTAAGACATTCTTAATACCTTGAATTCTGATTTCACTTTGACTGCAGCTCGCTCATTTCCCATTACAATACAAGTTTTTATTGTATCACTGACACTAGAACCAACAAATATTGCTTGCTTTGTGGAAACTTCTAGTTGATGCTGCACTCTGAGTAAGAAAAAAGAATCAGGTTCACTTGATGAATCTTTTGATACGAACTGGGCACTGAGCAGAGTCTAGGGCTCATTTGTGGATATTGCATGATACTAACAACCAATTTTTGTAACTTTGTCCAAACAATGAGGCGATAGTGTCCTCAAATTGCAGGGCAGTCTGATAAATAATCTCATACCTTAGCAATTTCCCATGCTCTTCAGCAGATTTGGATTCAAAAAGATGCTCTTTGGTCTCAGCAAAAAGCCTGTGGGCCTGCTCAACGAGCCTCACTTGTGGACCATGGAGAGGAGACCCCTTGCTTGCCATTGGACTCCTCTCCAATTCTCTCGACTCCTTCAACAAAAGGAAGCCAGCATCCTGCAAATTGCTCTCAATGGTTTAGGGAAGCAGAATAAGTCACCCTAGGAGATACTAGCATGTCAAATTTGCCATCTATTCCAACAACTATATAGATGAGCTGATTGCTTAGTTCATGGGAGGCAAAAATATCTCACTGTGCTTATTTAAAAAGTTATTCACTGAATAATACGGAAAATGGTATTTAGGACACATTAGAATAATGGACAGTAACAGGTTATCACATATGCAACCTACTTGGAGTCTCCCTGTTGATAGAAAGAAGTCCTTCAAAGCTTCATGCTTAGAGTGTCTGCATAATAGAGACATGGAACCATATTCAACACAGCTATACATTTAACAGAAGAACCAGAAACATGACGAGTGCAGTGCATCACCTTGCATATGCTATGAACAAATCTCTAGCTAAAGGCCTTGCGTTGATTACACCAAAAAATTCCAAAGGAGCGCTCTGTAAAATAAAATAAAATAATGTCAACGAACATCAACAAGAACTTAATGAGTGGAAGCCATTTTTGTCCCAGTTCCCAAAAACAAGTTAGAAGATCAAAGGTGGCACATCCATAATTACAGCATGCTCATAGTTGGCTCATATTGATTCTCTGCAGCAATAACTTATCTGGACGTAATTAGAAAGTGAGGGAGATTTAATTTACCTTTTCTACAGATATCTTCTGCCAGATATGGAAAAGCACAAGGTACACAAGATCAGTATCACCGCTCTCAATTGACTTTTGTAATGCTTTGTCTTGTTCATCGATGCTTAGCAACAAAGGAATCTACAAAAGAAAATAAAAATGAGAGGACAGCAAATACTATTGTTTATTCATTTCTTTCTTTCTTTCTTTTTTTGCTAGTTCGTACGCAATTAATTACAAACCTCTCCTATTTCTAATACAGTCTTGCAGTATATTAGCAGCTTGTAAGATACAAGACCAGCTGCAGCCATGGGGCAGCCCACAACAAAAAATCATCTACAAAATGGAGGTTGGTTGATTGCACCAAGAAATCGATATTTTATCAGGAGAACTCTTAATGCACTAATGCAGTTATTACATGATTACATCCTAGCCACCTCCACTTAAACCTGACTAGAAGGACAACCATGATACTTCTATTCAAACAGTAGTCTGAGCAACCATGCCACTTGGTTGTACACACTATCATCTTCCTACCTGAAGCCTCGAGTCCTGACAACCAAAATTATCAGAGTAGAATTTACTCTGACCTTTTTTTTGCTTTATGTTTGTAGGAAGCTGCCAAGTTCATGTTCTTAATCTAATGCATACATTGAAAAGTATGATGTGTCATAATTCAAAAGATCCTTACCCCTGTCCCACCTATATGGCATACTCAATTTGGAACTATATTCTCATATTTAGGAAGAGAAGAAGGATGGTGCAAACATATGAAGATAATGACAACATGTTACATGAACAATCAAAGCTGTTACCTAAATATCCAAAGCCCAAGAAAGTGCTAAAAGGCCTGATTGCTACCTTAATAAGTTATATGTGTCCACCTTACTCACAAGCCAGAAAAAAAAATCCTTAAGCCAAAAGAAAACTTGCCTGCTTCGAGGACTGGGACTCATGGTCAACGAGCAAGGCAGCCAACTTACGCCGGCCGCTGTTATCTGCATGAGCTGCCACTGCAGCATACGATATACCTTTGCATAACCTGAGCTACAATATGAAAGAAATGCAAGGGGGGGGGGGGGCATGCAATTGCATAAGTATTGACAGGTAACATCATCAATTATCAGGTCTGACTACAAGAAACACAAACCTTGTCAAGCAAACCTTCAAGAAGAACTACATCTGGAATTGCAGCTGAGGCTGCTATCTTCTCACATGCCCAATGCATAATCACAACCTCCTATAAAAGATGCAAGTGCAAATGGAACTGGTATTACTTACCAAATAGAATTATTGCAGTTAGTGCAAGAATTTCACAGCATCCTATCATCTTGCACAACCAAGTGGAAGTATCCCCACTGGTACAACTAAGACCTCACAGGACTACACGATAATAAAACGACCTCACAGGACTACCAGCTACTTTGCAAAATAGCAAGCCTAGACCAGCTTATAGTTCAAAAAACGACCTCAAACGACCCTGAGATTCATCCATAAAAGTTCTAACAAGCAAAAAAAAAAGAACAAATTTAGTAATTGGGTATTTAGTAATCCTTCGTCCCCCAAAAAAACTAAATAGAAAGGTGAACGGATTTTCACTGTGCATGTGGTGAGTTCTTAAGAACAAGATTATGTAACGGTTAACACAGTACTTATCTACTCCCTCCGTCCCAAAATTCTTGCCTTAACTTTGTCTAGAAATGGATGTATCTAAATACTAAAACTTGACTAGATACATTCATATTTAAACAAATGTAAGACAAGAATTTTGGGACGGAGGGAGTATATCAGAGCACAAATCACAACAGAAAAAGGTGAAGGAGAAGAAAAAGGCGGTTACCGGATTCAGGTTAAGGTACTCAGAGATGCGAAGTGCCAAAAGATGTTGATTAGCATTAATCAGACGTCCAACGAGCACAGCTGCAGTAAGCAGCTAAGGAACACAAAAGGCAAACAGACCCATAAGACATATAAGCTAACAAAGATAAAGGAAATGTTCAATAATAATTCTGACAGCAATACAAACTTTGTACTGCTTCACGGTAAGCGGCATTCCAATCTCAGGGTCACGAACAGCATTTAGAACCCGTAAAATTTTGCACATTTCTTGAAAGCGTCCGTGTGGAAATCGACTGCCAAAGCCAACTGGGTATCAATACCAAGTTCAAATATCAGCAATAAATTACTCTATAAAAATAGAAATAAAGTAATGATTGTTGGTGGTAATTTAATAAGATGGTATATGTTTTGTATGACAGAACTAGCGAGCTATAACATCCCAATCTTGCAAGATGCATGAGGTTTGACAGTAGCAGCAGCGCATCATATACTATCCAAGTTAAAACATTTTTTTTTTTTTTTTTTTTTGAAACGAGGCAAAAGCTTTGCCTTATATTGATAAAGAAGGAGCAAGAACAACAGCAAGGTGGGGATGGCTTAGGCCATCCCAAAGGAAAAGGAAAAAACAAAAACAACAAACAGATCAGCCCACAAGATCCGCCAGGTTTTTTGCTCCCGCTAGAATCCAATCTTTTGCTACCTCTCTTATCTTGTGCATGACCACCACCGGCAGAGAGGATTTCTTGTTGAAGACTCTCTCATATAACATACACTATTACGTCCTCCTGGTTGCAAGGATTATCAAAGGTGGTCGACAAATCCAGGAAGTTCAGATATGTAAGGACGTGATGCGATAAGCAAAATACTTGGCCTAAATTTTTTAAATACTCTTCCTTACTATGGTTAGACAATCTGGAGAAGCTAAGCCGCAAACTTTTGTAGGCTCACTAGAAGACCTTAAGCTCCACCAGGTTGAGAATGGTTTTACTATAGTGGAAAAGGAAGTAGATAAGAATAAGAATTGGCCTAAATCAGCGAACATATGCATTCTTTGTCTAAACAATGGGAAGTAGATAAGAAAATCATTGAACATCACCGCATCAATTAAGCTCTCCTCCCGCATTTTCCATGGTTTATAAATAAGAATTGGAAATGTTAACGATGCTAGTTAAGTTAGTTCCCTAAGCAATCCAACATTCATGCACATATGATTGGATTTGTTCATCTGTATGTAGCAGTGCCACAGCAGCGTAAAGAAGAATTTACTGGAGTTGATGCCACAAATACTATGGAGGCACTGATTGAAAACTAGGGAATTATACGTCTGAGTGTTTCACAGGGGAATATCTTCCAACAAAGATACTAAGGGATTAAGGGCTTACTGCATTTTACAACGTGTATACTTTTTTTCACATAAGCACAAGATACTGGTATACTTTATTAAAGAGACTCGCCTTTTCATTTTACTAGGTGTATAAATGGAGAGGGTATATGTTAATTTCAGATTAAGTTTTACCTATGAAGGCTATATAGTGTTCATATAGATTCAGCTTGGCATTAGTAAGTGATAACTAATATGTACTGGTTCTGCAACAGTAAGGACAGGGCTGGCGCAGTGGTGAAGTACTCCCCACTTGTGCCAAGAGGTCCTGGGTTTGACGTGGCCTCTCTACATTGCACTGTGCAGGGCCAAGGCGTGCCTCGTATAATCCTTCCCCAGACCCCACCTGGTGTGGGAGCTTCTAGCACTGGGTCTGTCCTTTATGCAATTGCTTGCAATAAGGAAAAAACAAAGATGTAAAAACAGCATCCCAAAGACAGACAAAAAATAACCTGCAGAAAGCTAGACCATAAGTCGCAGCTCTCAGTAATGTATGTTGGCGTGAAACATCGAATTCATATCCAGCAGCATCAATACATGCTTCAATCGCCTCGGGCAAGGAAGATGATATTAGCTGATAGTTATCATAAGCCTGCGAGTATAGATCTTCGTTAATGTCCCAACTTTGGTTTTCAAGGGAAAGAGGACCTATTTATGAGATGACATAAGAACTATTTCCAAAATGGTTGACAATGTTTTTATAGTATTTAGATATCAAACAGCGCGGATATAATTCACAAGTCGCACATGTTGAACGCCATAAAGTGCACTCTAATAAAAATGATGATTATGTGGACTTTCAGTAAATGCCAATAAAATATGAAATAAACAGGGCCCAATATATGATACCTTACCATGTATGTGTAAGATTGCACAGGAACAATGAGAGGTAGGATGGTCAAATAAAAATTGTTCATGTTCTTTAGGACTCCCTATATTAAAATTACTTGTAGCTATAGCTCCCAACACATAGAACAAGGATGAAATTGAAGTCTTAGTTTTCCTGTGACCTTCCCCTGTTAATTGAATAGGCATCTCTCTAGCAGCACCATTACCAATAACTCAATAAGAAATTTCTAGGAGTATTGGATGGAAAGTGTTGCCTCCAAAAAAAATGACAAGTATTCCAACCAAACCAACTACTTAAAACAACATCTGCATTGGAATAGAGGTAGTATTGAGGTAGGCACCACGACCAAAAAATGCATATTGTTCAGTTCCCTATGTCACCTAAATAATTTGTGTGACAGAACTCAACATTTGAGGGAAAAGTATTGGCAAAATAAAATTAGCTTGTAGGAGCCCTTCAAAGTATTGCACTGACTAAACCCCACATGGACCATGCTCGCTCGGAATTGCGTAACATCGATATCATCCTTGTCCTAATTCCCTTTGCAATAATTTTAGCTATATTCTTGGTTGCATAGCCCACTAATAAATGAAAGTATTAAAGTAATTAATTCAACTATGGTTTGATTAAAATATTTTCCACCTTGATTTTTCATTATGTAGCATAGCACAGGCATCTACTAGTGGTCCCACATATTTTGAGCATTCGAAACATTTATACAAAGTCATCTCAGTGAGTAAATCAAACATAACTAACTTTCTAATGACCTAATGTCAGTGCATAAGTTACTTTGTGACTAGTCCAGAGTTCTTGGTGAAGAAATAGTGTGAATGATCCAAATGCTCATCCAAAGAAATGCACCTCGACATGCTTGGACACACAATACCATCACATATATGTCGACTTAATACAAATCAAGTAGTTTAATTATGCCCACTATAAGTTGTTAGATGCTTATTCTAGTGTCAGACTTGTCATATGTCAATTACCTCTATAGTTGGTTCATATGGAGTCATGTTGAACGTTATACCCGTGTGGATGGATATATTCATATTTGCTTGTTGTCCCGTGTGGATGGATATATATTAGCTCTACGACAAACAAAGCTTGTTGCCGATGTCTTTATTAAAAGAAAAGGGGAACTCTGCCAAAATTTCTAACTATACCTAGACTAGACTTATTCGTATTTACCTTAGCATGGTAGCATTCATTGAAGTCCATGCCAGATGCCAGTGTTGTGACATGAATCCAATCTACCAACAAATTGGAAAGGAGGAGAGTCCAGGAAGAGTAAAACACTAGGGGAACAATTTATGGGAACTAGGAGAGCTCGGATCAGATTTAGTTAAGTGGTTGAGCCGTTGGGATTACTTGGAGTCCTAGTTGTAATTGGACTCCAATCATGTTAAGTCCAGTCTAGTTTACCCCTTTGAAGGATTCAGTATCTTAATACAGCCAAGCAAGACAAAATAATCATCTCTATTTTCTATCTCTTGGGTAATTATCTCGGCGCGAATCATGGTGCACATCATCTCAAGTGACTACATACTACACCTAAGAATTAAGCTAGCAACAAGTGGATGGCAGAAGTAAAAGACAGATGTGCTATACCATTAAAGTCGCACATTATATACATAAGAACAGGAATTAAACATTACCTTGGCACTTTGTTTGTCGTAGTGATCTCTAGCATCATACAGTAATGCTGCTGGAGACATGCTTCCAATGCCAAAAATTGATGTAGTAGAATCTGGAACTCGGTGTAGAAATTCCATACTTGAATTTGAGAGGATTCTTACACCATCACACTCTGGAATGAGCATTACAGGTTCATCATAATTGTATTGCACTGGATCTCCATTGGGTCCAACCATCAAAAGCACTTCAGACCAGTAAAGGAGCACACTGTCCAACCCACACCAAGCTATTTGATCCGGTGGTAATGCAGACTACAAGATTACAAAAATACCAGTGAATAATTGTGCAAAAGATAACTCCCGCAAATTCATGCTAGACAATGATCGAATGCACCAGTGTTAGCACATAATTGGATACATATTACAGAGAAACAGTGCAGCACATCCGATACTTACATCACACTCATACTCGAATATGATCCTGGAGAAATCCGTGGGGATTACGAGCAAGCGCCCATCATGTGCAAACGCTGCAAGCAGCTTTCCGTTTGGTGACACCGCCATTTTCTGCACGGGTCCAATCTCCAGGGCCTCTCCGAGCACCTGCACGCCATCCTCGTCAACTGCCACTACCCGATCGCCAACTGCAAGCAGAACCTCTGGACTCCCGGACATGACGAACTGTGGCTCCACCACGGCCATGCACAGCACCTGCTCGTCCTCGGCAACGCCCGGGTCGGCGAGCTCCCGCGGGTGGGGGTCGTCGACCTCGATGTCGGTGGTGACCACGACGCGGTTGTCCTCGGTGAGGATAGCCACGCCGCCTCCCCAGAAAACAGCATCGGCGACGCCACCTGAGGCAGGCGGCAGCAGGGGTACGGGGCTGGAGCTAGTAATGGGATTCAGATCGGGGAGGCGGAAACGGAGGAGGGAACCATCGGAGAGCAGGGCGAGGAGGTTGAGGGAGCTGGAGAAGGCGAGGGAGTGGAGGCGGGGGAGGTGGGGCGTCCAAGGGGAGGAGGCGAGTGGGTGGCCGGATGAGGAGAAGAGGAGGAGGCGACGGCGCGAGGGCTCGGAGTGGAGCTGCACGATCTTGGAGTCGTCGCGGACGGCGGCAATCGGGCCGCCGAACGGAGCGGCGGCGACGATGTGGGTCGAGAGGTCGAGGCGGCCGACCCCGGAGCTGCCGCCACCGGAGGAGGAGGCGGTGGTGGTGGCCGGGGAGGACCAGGGGAGGGGGGAGTAGATGGTGACGCGGCGGTAGAAACGGTCGGAGAGGAGGTCCCACTCCGCCGCGACGGAGATGGAGGAGGACATCGGCCGCGGCGAGGTCGGAGCGCGGCCGGATCGCGCACGAGCCGGGGATGGAAGGGGGTTGTAGCTGAACTGTCCGGGGAACCGAGTTTAGGACGGATTGGCCGCTGACATCTGATGATCTTCCCTTTGCTTGATCCTCTTGGTTCCCTCGGCTCGTTGTATTGTTTTGTTTGTCTCTCCTGAATCGTTCTTTTTCTCAAATTTATAATTGATTCACCGACCTCTTAAACTTATTTCAGAAAAAACCTTCAAACAGTTTTTCTTCTAAAAAATCATTCAAACAGCTTGTTATTTATAAAATCTGATTTAAGTTAGTATAAAGTTGAGTCACTTATTTTAGAACGGAGGAATATGTTATTGTAGAAGTCAGACTGTTCCATGTTTCTAATACATTTGGTAATGTCAAGCACTCACCGGTTTAGTGTTTATACTAGCAGCTTCCAAAATAAATTGTTGGAAAGACGAGTGAAGCAATCAAGTTTGAAAAAGGGTCATTTACACAAGGGCACTCATCTACGCCGGCGGAGCGACCTGAAAATTTCGTCCGGTCACGCACGACCTGTCAGATCGAACCATGTTAGATCGTCAGATCCCCTTTCCTTTCTTCCCCAATGCGCACTGGATTCATGTGAACAGTAGGAGAGGCGCCACCCAGCTTGCCAACTCCCCCTGTGCGTCGTTGCCCACTCCATCCATCTCTCTTGTCGCTGCCCCGTCGTCCATCTCCGTCGTGGTTTCCATCTGTTTCGTCGCCTCTTGTGTTCCTCTTGGGTTCCTCACCGGCTCTGGTGGAGATGGTCGCAACTCTGATGGCGACGGTCGTCGGCCGCAACACCCATTGGCAGGCTTGCAGTGTATCTTGCCTCTGTTGCAGCACTTTGGTGCGTCGCCCTGCCCTCGCTGTCGATGCTCGCTACATGAGTTTCCGCAAACAAAAATGGCCATGAGTCGCATCATAAAACAGATGTAGCAGAAAAAATGTCGGTCGTAGCAAAAAGGAATGGCGGTTGGAGCAAAAACGCCGTCGTCGTCGTGGGTTGCAACTCGCCATGAATGGATGTAGCAAAAACATTTGCCGGTTGTAGCAAAATGAAACACCGGTTGTAGCAAAAATCGCAACATCATGTGCGATGTAGCAAAATGCGACACCGGTGGTAGCAAAATGCGACACCGGTGGTAGCAAAATGCCATGTCGGTTGTAGCAATTTTTATGAAGCATGTAGCAAATTACCTGAAAGTTACAGCTCCGCTCGTCATGGAGAAGTTGAGACAGAAAGAGGGATGCAGCTCGCCATGTTGGTGGTTGTAGCAAAATGTAACACCGGTTGTAGCAAAATTCAATGTCGGTTGAAGCATGTAGCAAATTACGCCTACGACCATGGACGCAACTTCGCCGGCCATGCCATGGCAACGAGCGTTGGTTGCCGCTCGGTAGCGTTGGTGGATGGACGGTTGCTCGTCGGAGCAGCACAGGCAGGTGGATGGCGGTTGCTCGTCGGAGTAGCGCGGGCAGGTGCTCGTTGGAGCAGCACGGGCAGGTGGACGGTGGCCGCTCGTCGAAGCAGCACAGGCAAATGGATGAGGACAAGGGAATAAGAAAGAAATGACTGGTGATGCGGAGAGGATAAGGACGGAGCGTTTAGAAGTGGGTGGGTCTGTTGCCAGCATGAAAGCGACCGGCTGAAACGTTCGGCCGGCTGTAAACGTTTACCTTTACAGAAGAAATAATACTCATAGACATAACACAACTTTTTTTTCCTTTGTATTTTGAGAATAGCCGAGCTTTATTAATTTGTAATAGAGTGTGCTTCCTAGTTTTAGAGGCCACGTAATTAATTGAGGTATTTATTAAAAATCGAGTCACTTGATTTTGACCGGAACAATAATTTTTTAGAGCTCTTTCATTCTATTATTTTAATTTGCAATGCTCCTAAATTTTAGAGTTATTTCATATGATTGAGGTATTCAATTTTAAGTTTGGTTTACATTTTGACTCGGTTAATGGTCTTTTCAGATCAATTGACAACAATCGGTTTATAAAAACATATCAATACCACACACCCTCTCCTCACATAGAAAAATAAGAGCAGACATGTGACACTGTAACATCAATATAATACATGCACATAGATTTTTTTATTTATAAAATTATGGATTGATTAGCAGATAATTCAGAATCACATCGCAAAAGGCTCACCAATACATCGTCTTATAATATAAAAATAAAACACACTCCATCATCTATCCAACTTATCAAACCAAATACTCTATCGGGTCCAAAATATGATGTGCATTTTTTTTGAAAAAAATGGTTTCTTTAACATTGACCAAGTTTAGAGCTAAAAATATCAACATCCACATTACTAAATATATAAAATATGAAAATTCATTTCAAGATGACTCTATTGACACCAATTTGATTTATGGATATTGATATATTTTCTATCTTTTGAAATAGAAGGATTTTTAATGAAAATTCAATAAAAACAACTATGCAGCAAAGCGCGTCCAACACTTATAGTCAATAATCGTAGAGTCCTTTTTAATAGCCCCGGGCTCCAAAAGCCAAACATACCGGCCTCGAAATAGGCTTTTGCCCTGCTATATATATATATATATATATATATATATATATATATGGCAATCATATTATACAACATGAAACCACTGCTGGAGCAAACAACACATCCAGGCCCAAAAGAAAAGAAAGAGAAAACAATGGCAACACCGGCGGATTAACGAAAACAACAATGCCCCGCAACCGTTGCACTCCTCCGGAAAATTCCCACCACGATCCAAGCACTGTAATCCATCGCGTACCAAGCAACACCTCCAGGAAGGATAATGACGACGACTACACTACCGCCTGGATAGGTCCTAGGGTTTTCTCCTCGTATGCTCCGGGGAGTGGGGAGGAGGTTGATGACTGATACGTCACCATCGTATCTACTTTTCCAAACTCTTTTGCCCTTGTTTTGGACTCTAATTTGCATGATTTGAATGGAACTAACCTGGACTGGCGCTGTTTTCAGCAGAATTGCCTTGGTGTTATTTTTGTGCAGAAATCAAAGTTCTCACAACGTCCTGAAAATTTACGGGGAACATTTTTGGAAAATATGAAAAATACCTGCACGAAGATCCACCTGAGAGGGTGGGCCAGTGGGCCACAAACCCTGCCTCCGCCACCCCCCTGGTGGCGGTGGGCAAGCTTGTGGGGGCCACACGGCTCTGCCGCCCCCAATCTCAGCTCTATAAGTTCACTTTCGTCCCAGAAAAAAATAAAAAGAGAAGATTTAGTCGCGTTTGCGATACGGAGGCGCCGCCACAACCTGTTCTTCATCTGGAGGGCAGATCTGGAGTCCGTCTTGGGCTCCGGAGAGGGGAAATCGTCGCCATCGTCATCATCAACCTTCTTCCCTCTCCAATTCCATGAAGCTCTTCATCGTTCGTGAGTAATCTATTCGTAGGCTCGCTGGGCGGTGATGAGTAGGATGAGATCTATCATCTAATCGAGTTAGTTTTGATGGGGATTGATCCCTAGTATCCACCATGTTCTGAGATTGATGTTGCTACTACTTTGCCATGCTTAATGCTTGTCACTAGGGCCCGAGTGCCATGATTTCAGATCTGAAATTATTATGTTGTCACCAATATATGTGTGTTTTAGATCCGATCTTGCAAGTTGTAGTTACCTACTATGTGTTATGATCCGGCAACCCCAGAGTGACAATAACCGGAACCACTCCCGGTGATGACCATAGTTTGAGGAGTTCATGTGTTCACCAAGTGCTAATGCGTTGGTCCGGTTCTTTATTAAAAGGAAAACCTTAATATCCCGTAGTTTCCTTTTGGACCCCGCTGCCACGGGAGGGATGGACAATAGATGTCATGCAAGTTCTTTTCCCTAAGCACGTATGACGACACACGTAATGCATGCCTACATCACATTGACGAACGGGAGCTAGCCATATATCTCTCCGTGCTATAGTTGTTGCATGATGAATATCATCCAAACAAATCACCTACTCATTGCCTACTAGTTTGTCCTACTGCTGCTATTACTTGTCTTGCTCTGCTGCTACCGTTGCTACTACTGTCGCTTGCTACTGTTGCTACTCGCTATTGCTGTCACTACTGCTGTTCCTTGTCGCTGTTATTACTCGTTACACTGTGCTACCTGCTACAATCTTGATCGCTGGTCGTTGACGGGAACTGACAATTTCCGTCCACGAGGCAACTTGGCACCATTGATACAATCGTTAGAAATAGTCTGCCGTGTCAACAGATCGTTTCTGACACCGTTGTTATCATACTACTTTTCTGTTACTACTTTGCTTGCAGATACTAATCTTTAAGGTGTGATTGAATCTGACAAATTCAGCTGCTAATACTCGAGAGTATTCTGTCACCTCATGTGGCTAATACTCTACCCTTGAAAACTGTTGCGAACCCACGCGCTGGTGGGCCATCAACAACATTCTTCTAGTTTCATTGTCGGGGAGTGCTAGCAGCATTCTTCTAGTGCCGTTGCAGGGGAAGGTCTGTTGTCAAATCAGCATTCGTCTAGCTATTGCCAGAGAGTGCCAATCAATGACCCACAAGTATAGGGGATCAATCGTAGTCCTTTCGATAAGTAAGAGTGTCGAACCCAACGAGGAGCAGAAGGATCTGACAAGTGGTTATCAGCAAGGAAATATCTGCAAGCACTGAAATTGTTGGTAACAAGTGATTGTGTGGTGAGATGATTCGTAGCAAGCAACAAGTAACAAAAATAGCAATGGTGCAGCAAAGTGGCCCAATCCCTTTTGTAGCAAGGGACAAGCCTGGACAAAGTCTTATAGGAGGAAAAACGCTCCCGAGGACACACGGGAATTTCTATCATGCTAGTTTTCATCATGTTCATATGATTTGCGTTCGTTACTTTGATAGTTTGATATGTGGGTGGACCAGCGCTTGGGTACTGCCATTACTTGGACAAGCATCCCACTTATGATTAACCCCTCTCGCAAGCATCCGCAACTATGAAAGAAGAATTAAGACAAAGTCTAACCATAGCATTAAACTAGTGGATCGAAATCAGCCCCTTACGAAGCAACACATAAACTAGGGTTTAAGCTTCTGTCACTCTAGCAACCCATCGTCTACTTACTACTTCCCAATTCCTTCCTCTAGGCCCAAATAATGGTGAAGTGTTATGTAGTCGACGTTCACATAACACCACTAGAGGAAAAACAACATACAACATATCAAATTACCGAACGAATACCAAATTCACATGACTACTATTAGCATGACTTGTCCCATGTCCTCAGGAACAAAAGTAACTACTCACAAAGCATAATCATATTCATGACCAGAGAGGTAATGAGTAGCATCAAGGATCTGAACATAAACTCTTCCACCAAATAATCCAACTAGCATCAACTACAAAGAGTAATCAACACTACTAACAACCTTACAAGTACCAATCGGAGTCGCGAGATGGAGATTGGTTACAAGTGATGAACTAGGGTTTGGAGATGAGATGGTGCTGATGAAGATGTCGATGGTGACGAGTCCCCTCCGATGAGAGGAGTGTTGGTGATGACGATGGCGACGATTTCCCCCTCCAGGAGAGAAGTTTCCCCGACAGGATCGTCGTGCCGGAGCTCTAGATTGGTTCTGCTCAAGTTCCGCCTCGTGGCGGCGGCGAACCCACGAAAAAGCTCCTCCCTGATTTTTTTTCCTAGACGAAACCCTTCATATAGCAAAAGAGGGGGGCAAGTGGGCCTGCAGGCTGCCCACAAGCCCTCATGGCGCGGCCTGGGGGGTGGCCGTGCCGTGCAGGCTTGTGGCCACCTGCACGCCCCCCTCTGGCGCTTCTCCGGCCCAGTATTTTTGATAAATCAGGAAAAAATCCTCGTTGATTTTTATGGCGTTTGGAGTTGCGCAGAATAGGTATCTCAACTTTGCTCCACTTTCAGGCCAGAATTCCAGTTGCCGGCATTCTCCCTCTTCATGTAAACCTTGCAAAATAAGAGAGAAAAGGCATAAGAATTGTACCGTGAAGTGAAATAACAGCCAAGAAGCGATAAATATCAACATGAAAACATGATGCAGAATGGACGTATCAAATCCCCCAAGCTTAGACCTCGCTTGTCCTCAAGCGAAAGCCTAGCTCAATAAATATGTCCACATGTTTAGGGAGAGAGGTGTCGACAAAACAAGATACGAACATGCATGCATCATGATCAAGATCAGAACAACAATACCAACATATAATCTCTCATGCTAAAGTGATAATTCCTTCACAAAGTAAAGCATGGATCAAGAACCTTACCGAGAAGAACAACCGATAGCCTTTAGTCATTGAAGCAATTGCAATTTATCACAACATCAGAAAGAGTCAAATAAGAGCTTGTAAAGCAAATACACATACTCAATCATTCTTTCGTTCTCTACAATTGCTACAACTCACGTGGTACTCATGAGATCAAAGCTTCAGCTGGACACAGAGAAAGATAGGGGCTTACAGTTTTGCCTCCCAACTGCTTACCTCAAGGGTAATGCAACAATAATAATTCATGAATACTTACCTCCAAGTTGACATATGAATATAGATATTTCCCAAGCATATGACGTTAGCCAAGACAAAGGCGAAATAAGGAATTGGTGAAGATCACCATGACTCTTTCAAGGGCAAAAAGTAAAGGTACAAGATAGGCCCTTCGCAGAGGGAAGCAAAGGTTGTCATGCGCTTTTGAGGTTTGGATGCGTGTCATCTTAGTGCGGAGGAACGTCGCTTTATATTGCCTCCTGTGATAAAGAACTTTATTATGCAGTCTGTCGCTTTTATGTCTTCCTCATCAGAGGTTCGTACAAAGCTTATTTTCCACACACTAATAGATCATATTCAATCCATACGTAGGTATGGTGGACACTCATGGCAAAACTAGTTTGAAGGTTTATGGATGCACACGTAGTATCTCTACTTGGTGCGGGAGTTTCGGCTAATATGAGGTGGAAGCAATCGTCACATGCTAAGGGATCTCTATGTTGGGGAACGTCGCATGGGAAACAAAAAATTTCCTACGCACACGCAATACCTATCATGGTGATGTTCATCTACGAGAGGATATTTCTGATCTACGTACCCTTGTAAATCGCACAACAGTAGTGTTGAAAGGATCGATATGGTTGGCTAGAGGGGGGGGGTGAATAGACAACGACCACTTTTTAATTAATCTTAACAAGTTAAGGTAAACACTATACGGGTTCACAAATAATATGACAAAGAGGTGACCCTATAGAAGCTACCAACAAGACCTATTAAGACAAGTAAGATATAGTCACAAGTAAAAGCAAATACAAAGTAAAGGTTAGAGATAACCACAAGTGGAACCGATGGAGACGAGGATGTGTTACCGAAGTTCCTTCCCTTTGACAGGAAGTACGTCTCCGTTGGAGCGGTGTGGAGGCACAATGCTCCCCAAAAAGCCACTAAGGCCACCGTATTCTCCTCACGCCCTCGCACGATGCAAGGTACCGTGATTCCACTATAGGTGCCCTTGAAGGCGGCGACCGAACCTTTACAAACAAGGTTGGGGCAACTCCACACAAAGCTTGGAGGCTCCCAACAAGACCACGAAGCTTCACCACAATGGAATATGGCTTCGCGGTGACCTCAACCGTCTAGGATGCTCAAACACCCAAGAGTAACAAGATCCGCAAGGGATAGGTGGGGGAATCAACTTTTCTCTTGGTGGAAGTGTGGATCTAGGCCTTCTCAACCAATCCCTAAAGAATCAACAAGTTTGATTGGCTAGGGAGAGAGATCGGGCACTTTTAAGCTTGTGGAGCAACAATGGAGCTTAGAGAGGTAAGAGATAGGGTTCCTCAGCTAGAAGAACCCTTTATATAGTGGGGGGGGGGGGGAATTCAGACCGTTTTCCCACTCTCTGCCCGAGATCCAGCGGTACTACCGCTGGGAAGGAGCGGTACTACCGCTGCCTGGCGGTACTATCGCTGGATGC
Organism: Hordeum vulgare subsp. vulgare; assembly: GCF_904849725.1. NCBI lineage: Eukaryota > Viridiplantae > Streptophyta > Magnoliopsida > Poales > Poaceae > Hordeum > Hordeum vulgare. The sequence continues at coordinate 418,614,452 of NC_058520.1, read as the reverse complement.
AGCGGTACTACCGCTGGGGCTTCCAGCGGTACTACCGCTGGCCCCTTGGTAGTGCATAAGCACTACTACCGCCGGGAAAGTCTTCGCAAAAGGGTCCGTCCACGAACTACCGCTAGGTAGGTGGAACAAGGCACCTGGAGCGGTACTACCGCTGACCAGGGGGCGGTACTACCGCTGGCTAGCGGTACTACCGCTGTCAAGTGGCGGTACTACCACCAGACAGCGGTACTACCGCTGGCTGCAGCGGTACTACCGCTGGCAGTCCAGTGGTACTACCGCTGGCACCAGCGGTACTACCGTTGGGGACCATTTTGCAGAGATGCTCAAGACGAATTAGGCGAGGGCCGCTCCAAACAAAGAAAGGGAGAATTGTGAAGTGTGCGTGTGTAAAGATAGATTCCACCCAAACCTTTCCACTACGGATCCCCTCTTAATAGTACGGCTTTCCTATGACTCAAATAAAGAGAATCGTAGAGAGCGCCGTGTTTCCGTTCCAGAAGAGAGGGGACGTGTCGTCTTGTGCCGTTGACGAGTGTTACCTGAAACCTTGACACACACGATTAGTCCTGTACGGTACTGTCATCAATCACCAAAATTACTTAGGCATAAACTATGCCTCAACAATCTCCCCCTTTTTGGTGGATTGATGACAATACCGGATTTGCACAGATAATAATATGAGAATAAAAAGATAGAGATATAAGACATATGACTCACAGCATATGATGGAAATAAATCTAATCTCACATAAGAAAGATCATGTCTCACACAAGATAGCAAACGAATCAAACCAAGCTCAAGGCAAACCATACGAGATAAAGCAAAGCAATGCAAAGTTCGAAGTGAAAGCAAATCCTAGACTCTCTCCCCCTTTGGCACAAGACACCAAAAAGGGGCACACCTAATGCCACAGGTAACTACTCCTCATCTTCAGGATCACCAGACTCGTCTGTCCCCTCCTGGTCGGTCTGCTCCTCCTCTGCTGCCTCATCGCCAGACCACTGGTACCCCTAAGCCTGCATCCAAGTGGCCTCCGGAGTGATGTCGTCCTCGGAGCCGCTGGAGATGTCCACATCCAAGGTCCTGAGAACACGCTTATGCCTCTGGCGGCTCTGCTTCTGAGCCACATGTGCCTGGTACTGTCCCTTGGCCTGCATACAGAAAAGTGTCTTCATCTTGTCCTGCAGTTTGATAGCCCAAGATGGCATGGCAGACGAGCGGGGATGAGGGGCAGGTCCTCTGCCAGCAGCGGTCTCTGTATCAGTGTCCATGTGCTGAGAAGATGAAGATGGGTTGGCCCACTTGTCCTTGACGCGCAGCCTGATTGGGTCATGCACAATGTAATCAGACTGTGCGTAGAGCACCTCATCCGGAAACGCCTGTTCCCACTTATGGCAGATGTATGCGAACAGGTAAGGCCCGTAGATAGGAACCTTACGGTTGATGATGCAGTTCCAAAGCTCTGTGAACATCACATCTGCAATATCCAGTGGAGCAGACTCCTGAGACATAGCTTCCTCACACAGTAACAACATCTCAGCCAAGTAGCCATGGACCTCATCGAAGTTACCACTCCGAGGGAAGAGGGTGTTGCGAAAGATGCGATGCATGATGTCCAGGTGCTTGAGAAGCACCCCCTTCCTCAGATACAGTGACTGCAGTCTGTCCTTTGCGAGGGCCCTATCAGTGGGGGCTGGAGCGTGAGGACGCAGCCCAAGAGGAGTGTCAGCACCCTGAAAGTCAATGTGAAGGAACTGCATGAACTCTGCCCAAGAACCGGTCATCTTCTTTGACCCAGTCATCCATATCATGGAGCGTTGTTCATCATGGGAGAAATGGACTGTGACATAAAACTGAGCAACTGCCGTGGGATCAAAATCCGTCTTGAAGGAGATGATGTTTTTGATGCCCGGCTTGTCAATCAAAGCGAGGGCATCACCAAAGTACTCCGTGTTCCGCTGAAGATGTGCCAGATCAATCCACTGGACAGAGACAAAGTTCTTCTTGAAGTTGGCAATAACATCCCGATAGATCCTGCAATGGTCCCTTACCCAGACATGGTCAACACCATCAATCTCCTCCCTCTCCTGGAGATAGTGGTTCTTGGTGCGAAATTGCAGAAAGTCCTTGGGGGACATTGTACGAACATTCACCCTCTTATCCTTGTGAGCTACCCTCTTGAAGGACTTCTTCTTGGGAGGCAGGCCAGACGTGGCAGACCCCTCGGGCGCCTCTGGGTTGCGAAACTGTTTGGATTGCGTTTCCCGTGGGGGGTTCGAACGGCGAGCAGAGCCACCTGTGACACAGACCACAAAGCAAAAAGAGGCGACAAGAAGAGTCAAGGCAAGGAAACTTGAAAACGCGAAACAAGTAAACACGCATTGCTAAGCAAAAACAAGCAGAAAATACGCTGTGAATGCCCTGGCGGTAGTACCGCTGGGGCCCAGCAGTAGTACCGCCAGCCCTGGCGCTAGTACCGCTGGGGGTCATAGCGGTAGTACCGCTACCCCTGGCGGTAGTACCGCTGGGGTCCTAGCGGTAGTACCGCTACCCCTGGCGGTAGTACCGCTGGGGGTTTGACTTTCAGATCTGACAAATAATACTCGTTTTCGTGGGCATGGGCTGAATATGAACACTAAGACGTACAACCCAGCCCTACTGTCATGAAGAACACATAGCATTAAGAGATACACACATGCCTAGGCAAGAGAGATCACGTTTTAGATCTAATCCAAAAATGCAAGTGATCGATCTAAGACGAATGAATCCTAGGACATGGCAGTAAACACAACAACAAAACATCGGACCTATACCCCCCTCAAATATTTCCTTCATGCCATCCAAGAACTAGCCATAGGATCAAAAATATGAGTCCAATCCCCAATGCTCCTAACCCTAGAACATGAGTAATCAAAAAGAAGAAGGGAGGAGCCCTTTTTACCGGGATTCATGGCTTTGGAGGAGGAAGAAGTGAAGCAGCCCTTCCACACCAACGGGGAGAAGGAGCTCAACGAAGAGAGATCCAATCGGGGGGTTTTCGGGCTGGGGGAGGGAGGAGCCGCGAGGAAGAAGAAACAGATGAAAAATCGGGCTCCCCCTCCCTTTATATAGCCCAAGGGGTACGGGCAGCGGTAGTACCTCAGCGGTAGTACCGCTGGGGTGTAGCGGTAGTACCGTTGGGATCCTGGCGGTAGTACCGCTCCCCCTCGAAACCCTAGAAATATCCCAGCCGGTCGTGTTAGATTTTGAATCCTGGCGGTAGTACTGCTACAACTGGCGGTAGTACCGCTGGGGTCCTGGCGGTAGTACCGCTCCCCCTAGCGGTAGTACCGCTACCCTGGCGGTAGTACCGCTGTACATGTTTCAACACGGCTAGGAAAACGGGAAACTTGGGCACATGACAAGTGAGTAAAAAGGGATGACTTCCAAGAAAATGTACTGACTTGTCATTGTATATCCTCTCCTTTATACGCAAGAGAGGATGGAGGGGCGGTGGCCGTGGCCACCTATGTTTGAGACAATGGTATGACACCGCGAAGAATTATCCTTGGGTTCATGACCAATGCTCGTATTTGAAGCACAAGTACCATTTGACAATGGCTAAAGTGAAAGACTAGATTGATTTACGCATAATGGGGGGAGGGAGAGTTCATTGAGAGAACAACACTCCCCCTATGTCCATGCCTACATCTAGACCACGATGGAATGTGAAGTGAGGTGCAATATGCCTAGTTTCAATCCACATTACTTGAATCAATGATATTTAGCTCATGCCTTAACTCCCGGAACCTTGCTTCATCTAGTGGCTTGGTGAAAATATCTGCAAGTTGCTCTTCAGTGTGGATGAAGTGAACCTCAATATCACCTAGCTTGATATGTTCACGGATGAAGTGATGACGAATATCAATATGTTTGGTTTTGCTATGTTGCACTGGGTTGAGGGAAATCTTGATGGCGCTTTGATTGTCACATAGAAGAGGCACTTTGTCACAAGTGACACCATAATCCCTTAAAGTTTGCCTCACCCATAGCAATTGAGCACAACAACTTGGAGCCGCCACATACTCAGCCTCGGTGGATGACAAGGAGACGCAGTTCTGCTTCTTTGAAGACCAACTTACCAAAGAGCGACCAAGGAATTGGCATCCTCCAGATGTTGACTTCCTCTCCACACAATCTCCAGCCCAATCTGAGTCAGAATAGCCAACTAGATTGAAGTTTGCTCCTTTGGGATACCAGAGACCAAAGTTTGGGGTATGAGCCAAATATCAAAAGATTCGTTTGACAGCCATGTAATGACTTTCTTTTGGTGCGGATTGAAACCGTGCACATATCCCTACACTCAACATAATATCCGGTCTAGATGCATAGAGGTAAAGGAGGGATCCAATCATGGAGCGGTATACCTTTTGATCCACTGCTTTACCATTGGGATCATTGTCAAGTTTGCATCTGGTTGGCATGGGAAACTTGACCGGTTTGACATCTTCGAGCTCGAACCGCTTGAGCATGTCTTGAGTGTATTTGGCTTTTTTGATGAATGTCCCTTCTAGACCTTGTCTAATCTCGAATCCGAGGAAAAACTTCAACTCTCCCATCATGGACATCTCAAACTTCTCAGTCATTAGTGCAGCAAATTCTTCATTGAATGAAATGTTAGGAGAGCCAAAGATAATATCATCAACATATAGTTGACATATGAACAAGTCCCCTTTAACCCTCTTAGTAAAAAGAGTGGGATCAATCTTCCCAATTTCAAACCCACGATCTTGTAATAGCTCAGTAAGGTACTCATACCACGCGCGTGGGGCTTGTTTAAGGCCATAGAGTGCCTTATTGAGTTTGTACACATGATTGGGGAGCTTGGGATGTTCGAATCCCGGGGGTTGTTTGACATATACCAACTCATTCAAAGGACCATTAAGAAATGCACTTTTCACATCCATTTGCCGTAATTTGAAGTTATGATGAGAAGCAAATGCAAGTAACATGCGAATAGATTCTAGACGAGCAACAGGGGCAAAGGTTTCACCATAGTCGATACCCTCGACTTGGGAGTAGCCTTGAGCCACCAATCTTGCCTTGTTTCGAATCACAATTCCATTTGCATCTTGCTTGTTCTTAAATATCCATTTGGTCCCAATGACATTATGTTCCTTCGTTGGTCGAGGCACTAAATCCCATACTTGGTTGCGCTCGAAGTTGTTAAGTTCTTCGTGCATGGCCATAAGCCAATCCTCATCATCGAGCGCTTCCTGTACCTGTTGAGGTTCACAATACGAGACAAACGCGTGATGCTCACAATAATTCCAAAGCTGTTGACGAGTAGATACTCCCCTTTTTAAACTGCCAAGAACATTCTTCATAAGGTGTGATTTGACTCTCAGCTTGTTCGCATTCTTGGCTGCTCGACGCTCCAAGAGTTCCGCATTAGATAACGGAGGAGCGTCGCCTTGTTTCTCTTGTTTGCCCTTGTGTCTTGAGCCGGTTGTTGGAGCTCCAGACGGGAATTGTGAGACAGTCTCCTGATCATCTTGTCCTTCGACTTGAGCACGTTCACTGGTTTGATCTTGTATTAGTGGTTGCTCTTGATCTTGATCTCGTGCTGGTTCAAGGTCTTGGGGTAGTGCTTGAGTGGGCATATCACCATTGTTAGGCAATTGATCTTGACCAAGAGCTTGATCAACTTGTTGAGAGTCTTCTCTTTGTTCATCGGAAGCGTGTGGGGCTTGTGGGGGTGATGGCTCCACTTGAGTGGAGCATTGTCCTTCTCCTTCGGCCACAAGGGGTTCCTCAATGGGGAGTATTTGACCAATCCCCATTCTTCTTATGGCTTCGGGAGGAATTTCATCACCTATATCACAAAGACCACTTTGCTCCACTTGGGAGCCATTATTTTCGTCAAACTCTACGTTACACGTCTCCTCAATTAGTCCGGTGGACTTGTTGAGGACACGGTAAGCATGAGAGTTTGTAGCGTAACCAACAAAGATACCCTCATGTGCTCCAGAATCAAATTTAGCTAACCGAGCTCCCTTTTTAAGAATGAAACACTTACAACTGAATACCCGGAAGTACTTGAGATTGGGTTTGTTTCCAGTTAGAATCTCATACGGAGTCTTGTTTAAGCCTTTGCGGATGTAGAGCCGATTGGACGCATGACATGCTGTGTTGATGGCCTCTGCCCAGAAGTTGTATGGAGATTTGAATTTTGCCATCATTGTTCTTGCAGCGTCTATCAAGGTCCGGTTGTTCCTTTATGCCACGCCGTTTTGCTGAGGGGTACATGGTGCAGAATATTGGTGCTTTATTCCCTCATCACCTAGAAACTCATCTAGGGTGTAGTTCTTGAACTCGGTGCCGTTGTCACTCCTAATCATCAAGATCTTTGCTTCATGTTGACGTTGCGCTTCATTAGCAAAGTTGATGACCGTTTGTTGAGTTTCACTCTTCCTTTTGAAGAAATATACCCAGGTATATCTTGAGTAATCGTCAACAATGACTAAGCAATACTTTCTGCCTCCAAGACTATCAAATGTTGGAGGACCAAACAGATCCATGTGGAGAAGTTCCAATGGCCTCTTAGTGTAGATGAGAGTCATTGGACGATGAGCAGTTTCATGAATCTTTCCTTCAATGCAAGCACTGCAAACACGATCTTTAGCAAAGCTCACATTTGTTAGTCCACGAACATGGTCCCCTGTCAGAATACTTTGCAAAGATCTCATATTGACATGAGCTAAACGGCGATGCCAAAGCCAGCCCACGTCAACTTTAGCCATTAAACATGTCGCAGTCTTAGTGGGTCGCTTTGAAAAGTTTACCACATAGAGACCATTTTCGACATGTCCAACATAGGCTACTTTAAGAGTCTTGATCCTTAGGAGGACCACAGTGTCAATATTAAAGAATGTGGAAAAACCCATGATTGCAAGTTGACGAACGGAAAGTAAATTGTAGGCAAGAGACTCAACAAGCATGACCTTCTCAATAGACAAATCTTGAGAGACGACCACCTTACCAAATCCCAATACCTTTGATGAGGATGCATCCGCGAATTGGACATGGGTGGGCATAGATGGAGAAGGATGCACATCCACCACTAAGTCCTTGCTTCCGGTCATATGATTTGTTGCTCCACTATCGAGCAACCATGACACCCCACCGGAAGCAAACTCCTGCAATAGATCAAGGCTTGGTTTTAGGTACCCATTTTTTAATGGGTCCTTTCATGTTAGAGACAAGGGTCTTAGGAACCCAGATAGCCCATTCAATATCTTCATCGTAGGAACCAACAAATCTGGCATAAACATGCCCATCACTAGCACAACGTAGCACATAAGAGGAATTGAGTTTGCCGGCTGTGTTAGTAGGAGCGGTTTTGCCCTTCTTGGGGTTCCCATAGTCCACCTTGTTCCTGTTCACCTTCTGAGTCCCCTCACCCTCCTTGACAAAGATGTCCATGAGGGTGAGAGATCGTATGTTCTTGTTCTTCCTTTTACCTTTTGAGTTGGAGGTAAGTCCAAGTCCTTCCTTTCCTACAACACCCTTTTGAGTGCTCAAGAGATCGTTCAGACTCTTCTCACCTTGTCTGCATGACACAAAGCCCTTCTCAAGTTTTTCCTTTAACTTGGCATTTTCCTCCACAAGATGAACATGCTCACAACAGGGGTTAGTTGCACAAGTATTATCAATTAACACAAAGGGAGGACAAGTAGAGATCTCCTTGGTAAGCTTTGCTTGGAGTTGATCATGAGACTCTTTCAGAGCAAAATGAACACCTTTCAAGGCTTTGTGGGCCTTGTCAAGTATGTCAAACTCTTCTTTGAGTCTGTCACGGCCAACCTCAAGAGCATACTTTTCAGATTTAAGCATGCGAGTAAGAACACCATCATGATCTAGTTTCTTTTGCATTTTAGTGTAGTCATCGTTATATGACTCCTCAAGAGCCAAACGAAGAGTGCGCTCTTCTTCTAGAGTACTAGATAATTCGGCAATTTCACCGGCATAGTCACGGCTATGTCCATGAAGCTCGGAGATGGTCTCCTCATGAGACTCAATGAGGTCAGTGGCCTCACCCAGTTGTTCCAAGAGAGCAACAAAATGCTTCTTGGTTTCTCCCTTAATAGTGCATAGAAACTTATCAAGATCATGCTCATTAAGTTCTCCAACATCACTATCTTCTACACAATTTAACAATGAAGGAGCAGAAGCAATGTTGGTCTTAATGATAGGAGTTACCTGATTGGTACCTTTTGCCATAAGGCACTTGGTGATGTGGTTCTCGTTGGGGGCGTTGAAGAGAGACACCTTCTGGGAAGGGGTAGTGGCTATAGCAACAGTTGTCGTTGCCACTGTATCATCATCATCATCATCATCAGAAGGATACTCCTCCAGGGCCACCATTCCTTTTGGGTGAGGTTTCTTCACAAAGTTGTTCTTGATTGGAAATGATTTGGTTTTGTCTTTGCGAATGAGCTTGCCTCCGTTGTCTTCTCTCTTCTCATAGGGGCATTCTGCTACGAAGTGACTCACGTTGCCACAGTTATAACATGTCCTTACTCATTGTTTGGGTTTGAATCCACTTGAGTTGTTCTTGTTGAAGGTTGGTCTTGAGTTCCTATTATTTCCCCAGAATTGCCTTGATGCAAGAGCCATGTGCTCATGATAGGCATACTTTGTGTCTTCCGGGCAGCTCTCCTCTTCCTCATCTTCTTCTTCTTCTTCAAGCATTGCTCTTGCTTTCAACGCAAGTTTGGGTGAAGTGGTTTTTGATCGGACACGAGCAAGTGCATTGTCGGCTGTTTCGTTCATGATTGACATTGCAATGAACTCATCCAACACTTCACTGGAAGACAGGGAGTGGAAGTCTGGCCGCTGACGAATGACAGATGACATGGCTTTATTGAAAGGCATGATGGCTTTGAGAAACTTGCGCTTGACCCAAGTGTCATCCACATCCTTACTCCCATGGTCCTTTAGTGCCACAGCAATACCTGTCACCCTCCGATAGAGATCACGAGGATCCTCTTCTTCCTTCATCACAAACTCATCGGCCTGATCAAGTATCACTTCATAGTTGGATCGTTGAATACTTGAGCTTCCCTTATACAACACCATAATATGCTCCCAACAATCCTTGGCCAATGTGAAGGGACATAAGTGGGGAAGATCTTCAGGTGGCACAGCAGACTGGAGAATAAACAGCGCAGAGTGATTATATTGATTGTCTGCATCTTCTCTTGGAGTGAGGTTGCTTGGGTCATGGGGGTAATATCCTTGCTCGATAATTCTCCACAAGTTTGTTCAGCTGTGATTCAAATGAGACTTAATAGAAAATACCCAGTTAGCAAAGTCACCTTTTACAAGTTTAGGAGGAGGACCAACAGGATTAAGACGAGGTGCGAGAACGGGTCCTCCATATGTCATGGGAGGTGGAACCGAAGCATATGTTCCAGTTCCATCTTTTTCGTGAGGTGAAGCAGGTTGCATACCTTTAGCCGCTTCCTTAGAGGAGTTAGCCTCCGAATCGGAAATGGTGGGTTTAACCACTAAAGCCGGTTCGGGTGAACTTTTAAGACCATCAATTAATTCTTTAAGCATGGTTTTGACTTCGCTCGTCAAGGACGTCTTGAGGGCGGCCATAGCTGTATTCAAGTCGTCCCTTGTGACCGAAGTCAAGTCCATGTCCTCGGGTTGCCCACGGTTAACTTCCTCTCCGCCTTCCATACTCTTTGGGTGGTTAAACCCTTAATAAAGAGACGTGGCTCTGATACCAATTGAAAGGATCGATATGGTTGGCTAGAGGGGGGGGTGAATAGACAACGACCACTTTTTAATTAATCTTAACAAGTTAAGGTAAACACTATACGGGTTCACAAATAATATGACAAAGAGGTGACCCTATAGAAGCTACCAACAAGACCTATTAAGACAAGTAAGATATAGTCACAAGTAAAAGCAAATACAAAGTAAATGTTAGAGATAACCACAAGTGGAACCGATGGAGACGAGGATGTGTTACCGAAGTTCCTTCCCTTTGACATGAAGTACGTATCCGTTGGAGCGGTGTGGAGGCACACTGCTCCCCAAAAAGCCACTAAGGCCACCGTATTCTCCTCACGCCCTCGCACGATGCAAGGTACCGTGATTCCACTATAGGTGCCCTTGAAGGCGGCGACCGAACCTTTACAAACAAGGTTGGGGCAACTCCACACAAAGCTTGGAGGCTCCCAACAAGACCACGAAGCTTCACCACAATGGAATATGGCTTCGCGGTGACCTCAACCGTCTAGGATGCTCAAACACCCAAGAGTAACAAGATCCGCAAGGGATAGGTGGGGGAATCAACTTTTCTCTTGGTGGAAGTGTGGATCTAGGCCTTCTCAACCAATCCCTAAAGAATCAACAAGTTTGATTGGCTAGGGAGAGAGATCGGGCACTTTTAAGCTTGTGGAGCAACAATGGAGCTTAGAGAGGTAAGAGATAGGGTTCCTCAGCTAGAAGAACCCTTTATATAGTGGGGGGGGGGAAATTCAGACCGTTTTCCCACTCTCTGCCAGAGAGCCAGCGGTACTACCGCTGGGAAGGAGCGGTACTACCGCTGCCTGGCGGTACTACCGCTGGATGCAGCGGTACTACCGCTGGGGCTTCCAGCGGTACTACCGCTGGCCCCTTGGTAGTGCATAAGCACTACTACCGCCGGGAAAGTCTTCGCAAAAGGGTCCGTCCACGAACTACCGCTAGGTAGGTGGAACAAGGCACCTGGAGCGGTACTACCGCTGACCAGGGGGCGGTACTACCGCTGGCTAGCGGTACTACCGCTGTCAAGTGGCGGTACTACCGCCAGACAGCGGTACTACCGCTGGCTGCAGCGGTACTACCGCTGGGGACCATTTTGCAGAGATGCTCAAGACGAATTAGGCGAGGGCCGCTCCAAACAAAGAAAGGGAGAATTGTGAAGTGTGCGTGTGTAAAGATAGATTCCACCCAAACCTTTCCACTACGGATCCCCTCTTAATAGTACGGCTTTCCTATGACTCAAATAAAGAGAATCGTAGAGAGCGCCGTGTTTCCGTTCCAGAAGAGAGGGGACGTGTCGTCTTGTGCCGTTGACGAGTGTTACCTGAAACCTTGACACACACGATTAGTCCTGTACGGTACTGTCATCAATCACCAAAATTACTTAGGCATAAACTATGCCTCAACAAGTGTTAAGAAACATGATTGATGTAGTGGAACATCCTCACGTCCCTCGATCCTCCCCGCGAACCGTCCCACGAACCGTCCCGCGATCCGTCCCACGATCCGCTCCGATCTAGTGCCGAACGGACGGCACCTCCGCGTTCAACACACGTACAGCTCGACGATGATCTCGGCCTTCTTGATCCAGCAAGAGAGACGGAGAGGTAGATGAGTTCCCCGGCAGCGTGACGGCGCTCCGGAGGTTGGTGATCTATCTCAGCAGGGCTCCTCCCGAGCTCCGCAGAAATACGATCTAGAGTAAAAACCATGGAGGTATGTGGTCGGGCTCCCATGGCAAAGTTGTCTCAAATCAGCCCTAATACCTCAGTATATATAGGAGGGAGGGGGAGGGCCTTGCCTTGAGGCTCAAGGGAGCCCCAAGGGGTCGGCCGAACCAAAGGAGGGAGTCCTCCCCCTCCAATCCTAGTCCAACTAGGATTGGAAGGTGGAGTCCTTCTCCACTTTCCCACTTCCCCCTTTTTTGTCTTCTTCATTTGATTTCTTCATCTCCTGCGCATAGGGCCTCTTGGGCTGTCCCACCAGCCCACTAAGGGATGGTGCAGCACCCCTAAGGCCTATGGGCTCCCCCCCGATGAACATCCGGAACCCATTTGTCACTCCCGGTAACGTCCGAAAACTTTCTGGTAATCAAATCAGGTCATCCTATATATCAATCTTCATTTCCGGACCATTCCGGAAACCCTCGTGACGTCCGT